>NC_138052.1:2381143-3868643 GCF_964194185.1 Rhinolophus hipposideros | reverse complement strand
GTAGCTGTGTCAGAGCATAATTACTACACTGTAGCAACCCTGGGCAGATCTTCTCCCAGAAATTCTCAAGGCTTAGGTCCAGGAATCTATGGAAGTCTTCCTGCTTTTCTTTTCTTCAAATCTAGAAGAACTACATGTATAAAACTATCTCCCAGACAATTGGCCCATGGATAGTCTAGTCAGGCACCTTTCCCCACATGTCGAGAGGATGGAGCAGAAAGTATACCTTCAGCTGGGCTCTCAGCAGACAGGCTCCACCAACAGTATTTTTGTTGTTGTTTTTTTTCTCATGGAGCCAAGGGGCTCAAAGGAGGAAGAGAGAGGGCAGAAAGTGTGTGTGAGTGTCAGCCTCTGCTGTGTGCTGCTCATAGGAAGCATACCTGCAGATGCATAAAACATTGCAGAGTGTCCCAGGCTCTGTCCATTCAAGTCCGGAGTTCTTACTTTTTTGGGTGGGATGGTTAAGAGAGTAAATAATAGTGGAGAGAGAGTTTATTCATGTATCTTTCCCTAAGGGCTTAAGCAAAGTTATGAACAGAGGAGAAAAGATGTCTCTTTGCCCAAACATGATAGCATCTTTTGGACAAGTATGTAACATTTCCAAGACTTCTTTTGCTGAAGTGTAAAATGAGGAATACAAAAGAAATGTTCTCACGGAGTTCTTCAACAAGATTAATTTCCTGAACAATTATAATATGAACTCAATAAATGTAAGTTCTGTGGCAACATACGTAATGCTATATCTGGAGCTGATGACTCTAACAGGCCTTGACCCTTCTCTGTAAGTAGTAATACTTTTGAACACTATTTTGGAATCTGGCTTCTTGGCTCTCTGATCTCTATTAGTGTCCATCCTTGCGACTTGTGTGTGAACTCTTCACAGTAATGTTCTCTGTGCCCTGGAAATTGTGCTGACTCTGTCCTCATGTCACACATAATTCAGGAGTGCCAAGATGGGGGAATTAGTATAGAAAAAAAAAATGATTTTCAAGGTGCATTACCAATTTCATTTGCAACAATAGCTTCGATAAAAATATAAAATAGGTGATAAGGAACAATAAAAACTTTGGAATTGTTAACTATGCAGTCAGTGGCACAAATTTGCCAGGCTAGAGAATACACACAGTATAAACAGATATCAAGAAACTGAAACAGATATAGGTGGTGATGTCATAGGAATGGTGGCAGCGGGGCACACCTTCTGAGTTCTCCTCCGGATCTTGTTGCAAACGGGACATATAACCCATCGAACAGATCTTTGCTCATCACGCAAAACAGCTGGGAGACTTGTGGAAGAATTAATTGAAGGTTCATGCTAATTGCGAGCAGGGGAAGAGGCAGCACAGCGAAGTGGAAACACGCCCCCCCCAAGGCGGAGCCACGCCCGGTGGTGCCAGCAGCTCCAGGGAGGCGCGGGACCCAGGGCGGAACAGAGAACATAAGAGCCAGGAGAACAGCTAAGAGACTCGTGGAAGGTTTGCTTAGGGGTTGGGCGAGTGGGGGAGGAAAGAGGAGGGTGAGAGGAAAAGTGCCGCGCGCCCCTCCCCACGGTAGAGCCTCGACCCTGCAGCGAGCCAGCAGCAGCAGTGGGGGAACCCAGGGCGGGAACAGAGAACACAAAAGCCAGGAGGTGGGCTCTTTCCCTGCATCCCAGGGCTGATCTCGCCCGCAGGGGCGGGAAGCTGGTGGGCCCTAGGACAGACAAAGAACAGACTCCACACCTGGGCCCCTCCCCCCCTTCCAATCCTAGCCTCGCCCTTCCAGAGACTTAAACTGACACCTGAACTGAGGAGTAGTGTCAGATTACAGAGGAGCCTCAGTGCTCAGTGCTCAGGAAGATTGGCAGCCAGCTCTGACCAACAGAAAAGGATGGGAGGGGTGGGATTTTTGTTGGTGGAGAGGAGACTACTCCACCCCCAGCCACCACCTTTTCAGACCTGCAGGAGGAGTGTGATGCGGCTGGCCTGGGAGAGAGAAGGCCCCTCCATCCCCAGCCCCCACCCTTTCTGGCTGGCCTGGGGTGGGGCAAGTGCAACTGCAGAGGCACTCCCTGAAATCAGCAGTAAGTGGCAGAGGTGGCTTTTGGCTTTCAGCAGCACAAAAATCTCCTGCCCCCCCCGCCCCCCCCACAAACACTGACGGAGTGTCCTAAGTCTCAGGAGTACAGGACACAGGGCTGGAGGTGCTACTCTCAGCGTGCATATGTGCAGGCAAGGGCAGAAACTGCACTGACTCTCTAAAACTGTCATACAGACCCCTCAGCCCCTCACAATTAAATCTACTGTCCCAAATTCACTCTGGGCACCAGGTGACCAGCACTGCCTGCGCAATAGGCAGGGAACTCTTTGGCACAGCGGAGGACAACCTGGAGATTACTTGGTGGGCTTAAGCCAAGACTGGTGCTGCTTTCTGTTTTGCTTTGCTTTGTATCTTTTTTTTTTCTTTTTTTTTTTGTTTTATTTTGTTTTGTTTTTCATTTTGTTTTTGTGTTTTTGTTTGTTTTGTTTTGCTTTATTTTGTCTTTATTTCTTTGCTATCTTTGCCTGTGTTGAGTGGGGGTTGCCAGTTGTTTTTACATGTGAATGTACTTGATTTTTTTTTCTTTGTTGTTGTTGTTGTTGTGCTTGGTGATTTTCTTTGTTCTGAAACTGCCCTACAAGGGCCCAGCTTAAGAAGCACAAGATTCAATATATCCAGAAGCCAACTCCAGACCAAACCAGAGTACTACCGGGTTTGACCTACAAGTCACACACCCAGAGGGAATTCTCTGCAGACACAAGAGCCCATAGAGGCCAAACCTCATTTAAGTGGTCAAGCCTCACCCAGCAGAACACTCTGCCGTGGGCAGAGCCAAGTCTCACAACTAGTCAGCCTAGGAGTTAAATCCAACTTCTCAAAAGAAAAAAGTAATTAAAGTTCTTCTTGAACAGGACACTATACACAACACAAGAGTCATCATTGGAGCACATGCAGAGGAGAAGAACAAAGTAGTGCAAGTCAAATATAAAGGACACATACTACATAAGATAACCCAGAAAGAACTAAGAACTCTAGGGGATCTACCTAATACATCAAAGCAAACATAGAGAGTCAGTCAGAATGGGGAAACAAAAAAACATGTCACAAATAAAAGAACAGAAGAAACCTCCACAACTGGAACCAAATGAAGCAGAGGTAACCAACCTATCAGAGACAGAATTCAGAACACTGGTGATAAGAATGTTTAAGGAGCTTAGAGAAGATATAAAGAAGGATATAGAAATCATAAAGAACAACCAGTTAGAACTAAAGAACACAATTACTGAAATTAAAAACTCACTTGAAGGAATTACCAGCAGGTTAGATGAAGCAGAGGGTAGAATCAGCAACTTAGAAGACAAGTTAGCAGAGATCACCAAAACAGAACAACAGAAAGAAAAAAGAATAAAAAACAATGAAGACAGTTTAAGAGACTTCTGGTATAACATCAAATGCAACAACATGCACATCATAGGAATACAGGAAGGTGAAGAGAGGAAGCAAGGGATTGAGAATATATTGAAGTAATAATGTCTGAAAACTTCCCTAACCTGATGAAGGAAACCAACATACAACCCCAGGAAGTGCAGAGAGTTCCAACCAGGATAAACCCAAACAGGCCCACACCAAGACACATTATAGATAAAATGGCAAAGCTTAAAGACAAGGAGAGAATTCTAAAAGCAGCAAGAGAAAGACAGAGGGTTACATACAAGGGAGCTCCCATAACACTATCAAATGACTTTTCTATAGAAACATTGAAGGGCAGGAGGGAGAGGCGGGAGATACTCAAAGTAAAGGAAAACAAAGGCCTACAACCTAGATTGCTTTATCCAGCAAGGCTATCATTTAAAGTAGATGGAGAGATAAAGAGCTTCCCAGAAAAGAATAAACTGAAAAAATTTATTAGCACCAAGCCAGCATTGCAAGAAATACTAAAAGGACTTCTGTAAATAGAAGAAAGGTGAAAACAATCTAACTACAAATTTAAAAAAATGGCATCAACTATGTACCTATCACTAATCACTTTAAATGAAAACAGATTAAATGCTCCAATCAAGAGACATAGGGTGGCTGAGTGGATACGGAAACAAGACCCTTGTATATGCTGTATACAAAAGAATTACCTCAGATCAAAAGACACACACAGGCTGAAAGTGAAGGGTTGGAGTAAGATATTTTATGCAGGGGTTTTGGATCAAAATGGCTGCGTGAGGTGACCCTCTGTAAAGCTCTCCTGGAATTTACAACTAATCGGACAACAATAACTCCACAAAGGACTCCCTGCACAGCAGACAGGCAAGATGAAGAGGCCCACTACTGAATTCACCTCCAGGTGGGCGAATCGCGCGAGCGGGGGAGGAGGGAAGGGAGAAGTGCGGGGACAGAGCCACGCGGGTACAGGACGCAGACCTAGCTCAGTGCTCCGAGCTCGCTGCTCCCGGATCTTCCGTAGCTGCGGGAGAGGGAAGAACTCAGACTGCTAGGGCTCCGCTTACGGCCCACAGGGCTGAGGGGGCAGCATATAACACGGCTGAACCCAACGCTCATGGCAGGGACATCGGATAAAAGACTGAAGGAAGAAGGCTGAAAACTGTGGTTTAAGCCCTCACTGCCGAGCAGAGAACAGAACCCTGAGGCACTGAGACTAGCCGCCCCTTCATACCCTCTCAGAGCTCGCCCCGCTCCCACCTCCCTGGTGCTAGAAGCAATAAAGTAGCAGTGTCAGATTTTTGCTGTTCTGAGAAATGTGTACCACAGAAACAGATTCGCAGCCCAACTAGTTCCGGCAAAGGGGAGGGAGTTGTGGAAGCAGGACCGGCTGTGGTGGTGGTGGCCGCAATTGCTCTGGGCCACTCTCACAACTCACCACGCCCCTGGCCCCACATATCTGGCTGGATCCCTGCAGGAGTAAACAGAACTGCTGAAAATACGGGCTCTGAATCTGGTGCAGGAAGAGCTTTGGAACTTCAAAAACTCTCCAAACCCCACAGGGACGTGGCGCTTTATGACCCAGGTGAACTGTTAACAGAGGAGAGGCCCATCTCCAAGGGAATCCCCCCATTGTGTGAGAAGTTGGAAAACTGCAGAGAAAATATAGCACTACTGTGTAAGAGAGAAAAAAAAGAGGCTGTAGTCGGAGAGAAAATAAAACATTCTTCAAACAAGTATTGGAAAACAAAAGAAAGACCTCTTCCTATCACTCTGTTGCAGAAGCCACTCCTGTAGATGTCTAGGAAGAGAAATAATAAATCAGTAATTGCCATGAATAATCAAGGCAACAAGACAGCTCAGAAAGAAAGTGAAAACTCTCCAGAAAAGGAACTTAAAGATATGGAAATATGTGAATTAAATGATTGAGAATTCAAGATTGCAGTTCTGAAAAGAACTCAAAGAGATGCAAGAAAACACAGAAAGGCAATTTAATGAACTCAGAAACGCAATCAAAGAACAACATGAGCATTTTACAAAAGAGATTGACGTTTTAAAAAAAAACCAAATGGAATTTCTGGAGATTAAGAACTCAGTAGAAGAAATTAAGAATGAAATAACCAGCTTAGGTAGTAGAGTTGACCAGATGGAAGAAAGAATCAGTGACATCGAAGATAGAAACCTGGAAATTACACTGATGGAAGTAGAAAGAGACTTGAGACTTAAAAGGAATAAAAGAACTTAACAAGAACTTTCTGACTCCATCAGAAAGAGCAATATAAGAATAATGGGCATACCAGAAGGAGAAAAAAGAGAGAAGGGAACAGAGAATATACTCAAAGAAATTGTTAATGAGAACTTCCCAAATTTGTGGACAGAACTGGATCCTCGAATCCAAGAAGCAAATAGAAAACCTAATTACCTCAATCCCAACAGGCCTTCTCCAAGGCACATTGTATTGAAGCTATCTTAAATTAACACCAAAGAAAGAATCCTCAAGGCAGCCAGGGAAAAGAAGAAGGTAACCTACAAAGGAAAGCCCATTAGATTATCATGAGATTTTTCAGCAGAAACTCTACAAGCCAGGAGGGAGTGGAACCAAATATTCAAACTATTGAAAGAGAGAAATCATGAGCCAAGAATAATATATCCAGCAAAGATATCCTTTAGATATGAAGAAGGAATAAAGACATTTCCAGACATACAGAAGCTGAGGGAATTTTCTAATACACGACTTGCACTACAAGAAATACTAAAGGAGGCTATTCGACCACCATTAACGGGGACAATTTGTGACAACTGAAACATAAAAACGGGGAGCTTAAGGCCTGAACCGGAATAAGGAAGTGGGGAAAGTAAGTGTGCTGAAGAAAATGGAATACTCTAAATATCAAACTTTCTTTTACATAATCTTTAGTGTTGCCACTCAAAAATCCAGAACTGAAATATATAGTGTAACAAAAGAAGAAACAGAGGGTTACATCATAGAATACCACCACACAGAAATAATAGATAACAACAAAGAGGCAAAGAAACAATGGAGTCACAGCCTTACCAGAAAACTAAAGATAGAATGAGAGGAAATCCAAACATATCAATAATCACCCTAAATGTAAATGGACTGAACTCACCAATAAAAAGGCAGAGAGTAGAAGATTGGATCAAAAAACTAAACCCAACTATATGCTGTCTCTAAGAGACATACCTCAACTACAAGGACAAGCATAGACTCAAAGTGAAAGGGTGGAAATTGGCACTCCAAGCAAATGGTACCCAGAGAAAATCAGGTGTAGCCATAATGATATAAGATGAAACAGACTTCAGGGTGAAAAAGATAACTAGAGACAAAGATGGACATTTCATAACGGTAAAGGGGACTATACAACAAGACATAACAACAGTCATCAATATTTATGCCCCCAATGAGGGAGCACTGAAATATACCAAGCAACTACTAACAGAACTAAAGGGAGAAATTGACCAAAACACAATTATACTAGGGAACTTAAATACATCATTGTCAGCTATGGATAGATCATCCAAACAGAAAATAAATAACGAAATAGCAGCCCTAAGTGACACATTAGAGGAAATGGACATAATTGACATATATAGAGCACTTCATCCTAAAACATCAGACTATACATTCTTTTTGAGTGTACATGGAACATTCTCAAGGATAGACGATATATTGGGGCATAAAAGCAACCTCAGCAAATTTAAGAAGATTGAAATCATACCAAGCATATTCTGTGATCACAAGGCTTTGAAATTGGATATCAACTGAAAAAGAAAGCAAAAAAACACAAATACATAAAGATTAAACCATATACTTTTAAAGAACGACTGGGTCAAAGAAGAAATTAGAGGAGAGATCAAAAGATACATAGAAAGAAGTGACAATGAAAATACATCCTACCAAAATTTTTGGGATGCGATGAAAGCAGTTTTAAGAAGGAAATTTATATCATTACAGGCCTATCTCAAGAAACAAAAAAATCCCAAATAATAACCTCATGTTACACCTCAAAGAACTAGAAAAAGAAGAACAAGTGAAACCCAAGGTCAGCAGAAGAAAGGAAATAACAAAAATCAGAGCAAAGCTTAGTGAAATAGAGAACAAAAAGACAATAGAAAAAATTAATGTGACAAAGAGCTGGCTCTTTAATAAAAAATAATAATATCGACAAATCCTTGGCTAGACTCACTAAAATAAAAAGAGATTAGACACTAATTAACAAAATCAGAAATGAGAAAGGGGAAGTTATCAAGGACACCACAGAAATACAAAGGATCATTCAAGAATACTATGAAGGACTATATGCCACCAAATTGGACCTAGAAGAAATGGACAATAACCTAGAAGAAAAGGACAAGTTTTTAGAAACATATAGCCTTCCAAGGCTGAACCATGAAGAACTGGAAAATCTAAACAGAATGCTCACCAGTAAAGAAATTGAATAAGTCATCCAAAACCTTCCCAAAAGCAAAAGTCCGGGACCAGATGGCTTCACTAGTGAATTCTACCAAACCTTCAAACAGGATCTAATACCAATCCTGCTCAAATTCCGCCAAAAAATTGAAGAAGAGTCAGTACTCCCTAACTCATTTTATGAGGCCAACATTACCCTGATACCAAAATCTGGTAAGGACAACACAAAAAAAGAAAACTACAGACCTTTATCTCTGAAGAATACTGATGCAAAAATCCTAAACAACATTTTAGCAAATCGAATACAACAATGCATTAAAAACATTATTCATCATGACCAAGTGAGGTCCATCCATGGGGCACAAGGATGGTTCAACATCTGCAAATCCATCAATGTGATACATCACATAAACAAAATGAAGGGCAAAAATCATATGATTATATCAGTTGATGCAGAAGAGGCATTTGACAAGATACAACATCCATTTATGATAAAACACTTAATAAAATAGGTATAGAAGGAAATTACCTTAACATAATAAAGGCCATCTATGACAAGCTCTCAGCTAATCTCATAATTAATGGTGAAAAATTGAAGCACTTTGCTCTATGTTCAGGAACACTATAGGGCTGTCCCCTATCACCTCTGCTTTTCAGCATAGTGTTGGAAGTCCTTGCCAGAGCCATCAGGCAAGAGAAAGAAATAAAAGGCATCCAAACTGGGAATGAAGAAGTTAAATTATCACTTTCTGCAGATGACATGATGCTATATATAGAAAACCCTAAAGGCTCCACCAAAAAGCTGTTAGAAACAATCAATGAATACAGTAAAGTTGCTGGCTACAAAATCAACGTACAAAAGTCCATTGCATTCCTATATACTAACAATAAAATCTCAGAAAAAGAAATACAAAAAAACAATTCCCTTTGCAATTGCAGCAAAAAGAGTAAAATACCTAGGAATAAACTTAACCAAGGATGTGAAGGATTTGTATGCTGAAAATCATAAGACATTTTTGAAAGAAATTGAAGATGACACAAAGAAATGGAAAGACATTCCGTGCTCATGGATTGGAAAAATCAACATAGTTAAAATGGCCATATTACCCAAAGCAATATACAGATTTAATGCAATCCCTATCAAAATCCCAATAGCATTTTTAAAGAAATAGAACAAAAAATCATCAGATATTTTTGGAACCACAAAAGACTCTGAATAGCCAAAGCCATCTTAAGAAAAAAGAACAGAGCTGGAGGTATCACACTGCCTGACTTTAGCTTGTACTACAGGGCTACAATTATCAAAACAGCATGGTGTTGGCAGAAAAACAGACACATAGGCCAATGGAATAGAATTGAGAATTCAGAAATAAAACCACATAAATATGGACAGATAATTTTTGACAAACAAGCTAAAAACATACAATGGAGGAAAGACAGCCTCTTTAATAAATGCTGCTGGGAGAATTGTATAGCCACGTGCAAAAGAATGAAACTGGACTGTTATCTGTCACCATGTACCAAAATTAATTCAAAATGGATCAAAGACTTAAACATAAGATCTGAGACAATAAACTGCATTGAAGAAAACATAGGTAATAAAATTATGGACCTTGGGTTCAAAGAGCATTTTATGAATTTGACTCCAAAGGCAATGGAAGTAAAAGTTAAAATAAACAAATGGGACTCTATGAAACTTAAAAGTTTCTGCACAGCAAAAGAAACCATCGACAAAATAAAGAGGCAACCAACTGAATGGGAAAAGATTTTTGCAAACAGTTCCTCTGATAAGGGGCTAATATCCAAAATATACAAGGAATTTTTGAAACTCAACAACAAAAAAACATACTACCCAATTGAAAAATGGGCAGAGCACCTGAAGAGACATTTCTACAAAGAGGACTTACAAATGGCAAATAGACATATGAAAAAAATGCTCAACATCACTAATCATCAAAGAAATGCAAATAAAAACCACAATGAGTTATCAACTCACCCCAGTCAGAATGGCTATCATCCACAAGACAAATAGCAACAAGTGTTGGAGAGGATGTGGAGAAAAAGGAACCCTCATACACTGTTGGTGGGAATGCAGACTGGTGCAGTCATTATGGAAGGCAGTGTGGAAGTTCCTCAAGAAATTATGAATAGAATTACCATATGACCCAGCAATCTGTCTCCTGGGTACCTACCCGAAGAATTTGAAATCATTTATATATAAAGACACGTGTGCTCCAATGTTCATTGCAGCTTTGTTTACGGTCGCCAAGACATGGAAACAACCAAAATGTCCTTCAATAGATTAATGGATAAAGAATTTGTGGTATATGTACACAATGGAATACTATTCGGCATTAAGAAAAAATGATATAGGAACTTTTGTGACAACATAGATGGATCTTGAGAGTATAATGCTAAGCGAAATAAGTCAGACAGAAAAAGCACAGAACCCGATGATTTCACTGATATGTGGTATATAAACCAAAAACAACAAAAGAACAGGACAAATAAATGAGAAACAAAAACTCATAGACACAGGCAATAGTTTAGTGGTTACCAGAGGGTAAGGGAGGTGGGGGGATGGAGATGAGGATAAGGGTGTTCAAATATATGGTGATGGAAGGAGAACTGACTCTGGGTGGTGAACAAACAATGGGATTTATAGATGATTTAATACAGAATTGTACACCTGAAATTATGTAATTTCATTAACAATTGTCACCCCAATAAATAAATTAGAAAAAAAAAGATATTTCATGCAAATGGAATTGAGAAAAAAGCTGGAGTTTCAATACTTATATCTGACAAAATAGATTTTAAAATGAAGAACATATTAAAAGACAAAGATGGGCACTATATAATAATAAAGGGATCAATCCAACAAGAGGACATAACCCTGGTAAATATCTATGCACCCAGCATAGGAGCACATGAATATGTAAAATAGATATTGACTGACATAAAGACAGAGATCAATAGTAACATTATCATAGTAGGGGACTTGAACACAGCTCTGACAAAAGGGACAGGTCTCCCAGAAGAAAATCAATATGGAAACAACAGCCTTAAATGATACATTGGACCACTTGGATTTAATCGATATTTTCAGAGCATTTCACCACAATGCTGCAAAATACACGTTCTTCTCAAGCGCATATGGAACATTTTCCAAGATAGATCATATGTTAAACCACAACACAAGTCTTGATAAATTTAAGAAAATTGAAATCATACCAATTTTCTTCTCTGACCACAGTGCTATGAAATTAGAAACGAACTACACACAAAAAACTGGAAGACACACCCATTCATGGAGACTGAATAACATGTTACTAAATAATGAATGGGTCAAGAAGGCGATCAAGGAAGAAATCAAAAGATATCTCGAGACAAACAAAAATGAAAACACGACGACCCAAAATCTATGGGATGCTCCCAAAGGAGCCCTAAGAGGGAAATTCATAGCATTGAAGGGCTACCTAAAGAAACAAGATACATCACTAATCAACAGTTTATCTTCACACTTAAGACATCTGGAAAAAGAATAGCAAAAGAAGCCCAAAGGGAGCACAAAAAAGGAAATAATAAAGATCAGAGCAGAAATAAATGAAAAAGAAACCAGAAAAACAATACAAAAGACCAATGAATCCAAGAGTTGGTTCTTAGGTAAAATAAACAAAATTGACAAACCTTTAGCCAGACTCATTAAAAAAAGGAGAGAGAGGACCCAAATTAATAAAATCAGAAATGAAAGAGGAGAAGTGACAAAGGACACTGCACAAATACAAAAAAATTTAAGAAACTACTATGAGCAACTATATGCCAACAAATTTGACAATCTGGAAGAAATGGGCAATTTTCTGGAGGCATACAACCTTCCAAGTCTAACCCAAGAAGAACCAGAAAACCTGAATAGACTGATTACCACCAGGGAAATTGAATCAGTAATCAACAATCTCCCAATAAACAAAAGCCCTGGACCAGTCGGCTTTACAGGTGAATTTTTCAAAACTATCAAAAAAGAATTGTCACCTATTCTCCTCAAGCTCTTCCAAAAAATCCAGAAGGAGGGAAGACTCCCAGACATTTTTACAAAGCCACTATCACCCTGATCCCAAAATCAGACAAAGAGACCACAAAAAAAAAAAAAAGAAAACTACAGGCTGATATCTCTAATGAACATAGATGCAAAAATCTTCAACAAAATATTAACGAACAGAATTCAGCAATACATTAAAAAGCTACCACACCGTGATCAAGTGGGATTCATCACTGGTATGCAAGGGAGGTTCAACATCCGCAAATCAATTAATGTGTTACACCACATTAACAAAACAAAAAATAAAAATCACATGATCATATCAATAGAAGCAGAAACAGTATTTGATAAAATCCCACACCATTTATGATAAAAACCCTTAAGAAGTGGGAATAGAGGGATCATATCTCAACATAATAAAGGCCATATATGACAAACCCACAGCTAACATCATAGTCAATGGGGAAAAGCTAAAACCATTCCCCATAAGATCAGGAACAAGACAAGGTTGCCAGCTATCTACACTTCTATTCAACATAGTGCTGGAGTACTAGCCAAAGCAATCAGACAAGAAAAAGAAATAAAAGGCATCCAATTGGTAAGGAGGAAGTAAAATTATCATTATATGCAGATGATATGATACTATATATACAGAACCCTAAAGACTCCACCAAGAAACTATTAGATCTGATAGATGAATTTAGTAAAGTAGCAGGAAACAAAATTAATATTCAGAAATCAGTTGCATTTGTATATACCATGATAAAATATCAGAAGGAGAAATTAAAAAAAAAAAATTCCATTTACAATTGCTCCAAAGACTGTAAAATACCTTGGAATAAATTTAACCAAAGAAGTAAAAGATCTGTACTCAGAAAATTATAAGACACTGAAGAAAGAAATGAAAGAAGATACAGATAGATGGAAACACATTCCATGTTCATGGATAGGAAGAATTACTGTAGTTAAAATGTCCATACTGCCTAAGGCAATATACATATTCAACGCAATTCCTATCAAACTACCAAGGACATTTTTCACAGAAATAGAACATATAATCCTAAAATTTATATGGGACCATAAAAGACCCAAGATAGCATCAGCAATTTTGAGAAATAAGAACAAAGTGGGAGGTATAACGATAGCTGACTCCAAATTATACTACAAGGCTATGTTCAGAACAACATGGTACTGGCATAAAAATAGACACATAGATCAATGAAACAAAATAGAGAGTCCAGAGATAAATCCATGCCTATATGCCCATTTAATCTACGACAATGGAAGCAAGAATGTATGATGGGGTAAAGACAGTCTGTTCAATAAATGGTGTTAGGAAACCTGGACAGACACATGCAAGAAAATGAATCTGGACCACTCCCTTACACCATATACAAAAATAAATTCAAAATGGCTTAAAGACTTAAATGTAAAATCTGAAACCATAAAATATCTAGAAGAAAATATAGGAAGAAACTTCACAGACATTACCTGGAGTAAGATTTTTACTGATATATCCCCTCGCACGAGGGAAGTAAGAGAAGAAATAAACATGTGGGATTACATCAAACTAAAAAGTTTTTTCACAGCAAAGGAAACCATCAATAAAACAAAAAGGGATCCTACTGAATGGGAAAGGATATTTGCCAATGATATATCTGATAAGGGGTTAATATCACATATTTATAAAAAACTCACTCAACTCAACTCCAAAAAAAACAAACAACCCAATTGAAAAATGGACAGAGGACTTGAGGAGACATTTTTTCTAAAAAGAACATACAGATGGCAAACAGACATATAAAGAAATGCTCAGCCTCACTAACCATCAGAGAAATGCAAATAAAAAACACAATGGGATACCACCTCACCCCAGTCAAATTGGCTATTATCAATAAATCAACAAACAACAAGTACTGGCGCAGATGTGGAGAAAAGGAAACGCTTGTGCACTGTTGGTGGGATTGCAGATTAGTGCAGCCACTATGGAAAACAGTATGGAGGTATCTCAGAAATCTGAAAATGGACTACCCTATGATCCAGGAATTCCACTCCTAGGCATCTACCCAGAGAAATCCAAACTTCCAATTCAAAAATCTGTATGCACTCCTATGTTTATTGCAGCACTTTACACAATAGCCAAGACATGGAAACAACCGAAATGCCCATCGGTAGATGACTGGATTAAGAAACTGCGGTATATTTATACAATGGAGTATTACGCAGCCATAATGAAAAAATAAATCTTACCATTTGCAACAACATGGATGGACATTATGTTAAGTGAAATAAGTCAGAAAGAGAAATACAAGTACCATATGGTCTCATTTATACACGGAATCTAAAGAAAAGAATAAGTGAATGAACTAATCAGAAACTGTTTTGGGGACAAAGAGGAAAAACTGAGGGTTGCTAGATGGGCGGGGGGGTGGGGATAAGGGGAAAGGTGAGGGGATTAGAAAACAGTCGATAATCACAAGATTGCCTCAGGGTTTTTGAAAATTAATTTGGGGAACATAATCAATAATGTTGTAAAGATTTTGTAGGGTGTCCGATGGACACCTGTCCTATTTGGGAGACCACCTCAGTGATGCTGTAGATGCCTGATCACGGCATTGTACACCGGAAGCTAAACAATGATGAATGCCAACTTTTAATTTTATATAAAAAGGTATATATATGTATATATGAAGTTCTTTGCATATGACAGAGCTGAATAAACCTTGGCTGTTACTACTAAGAAAAAAAGAAGAAAAAAAAAATGAAACAAAGAACCACAAGATCTGTGCAATGAGGCAATGCCCCATTGTTGAAAAAAAGAAAGGCAAAACAATCAGGTGATTATTGTAGGAAGATCTCTCCCAATACAGTGATGATTGTTTCACTGTGTTCTGTGAGGGGCTAGTTAAATCAGAAATATTGTGGCCTGTTCTGGAAGGCCGTTCAGGAAGAACCATCACAATTGCCTGGAACATGTACCAGGAAACTGTGCTACATAAGGACACAAAGACAATTAGCCCAGTAGAGCAGTATCTGGGTGACTCGTTTAAAATGTGAAGCTGCCATATAATCAAGAGGCCATACTTCTTCCATTTCTCCAAGGGGCAGAGCTGGGATCAATGGATAAATTCATAAAGAAAAAAAAATGACTATAGTTCACCTATTAGAGAGAAAATCAAAACCAAAAAACAAACAAACAGAAAAATAGTTCGGCAGTCCAATAGTGGAATGGGCTAGCTTACAAAATTATGGGCTGCACACTATGAAAAATAAACATGTAGCCATATTGGGGGTACACCCCTATATAGCTTCGCTACTAAAGATGTGTTCCCTAAAACATAGCAAAACATCTGAAAATGGCTCTAATAGAGAAATGATGTAGCTTGAGTGAAAAGAACAAGTACATCCAAAGAGTTACCCATTTCAGGATACATATTAAAAAAAAAAAAATGTAGGAAAAGGAAAGGTGAATTTATTGCCTCAAATATATTAAGAATCTATGATGTACAAACACACACTTAGTTTCAACACTGTGGGAGACACATTAGATAAATTAGTCAGGAAGCCGAACTCATGAGTTTTTTCTACGTGATAATATTATTTATGAACATAATTTCTTATTATCACGTAGAAAGTAACAAAGTGTGGTACATATAAAGTCCTCTGAGAATTAGAATTTAAATAAGAATGGACAAATCCGCTTGTGTTTTCCTTATAATAAAAACTGGAAAGAAAAAGAAAAGCATTTGAAATAAATTGCTTCTCATTTGCAGTAAATAAATATGGGCCAAAGCAGACTGAATCACAGAAATGAGAAAAAAAATTAGAAAAGTGTTTTTTGTTTTATCTCTCTCATTTTATAAACTTTATTGAGTCTCAGGTTTGGACTAGATACCCAAGAAATACATTATTTTAAAGTTATGCCAAATATCTCCCAATGAAAGGTCATTTTTATTTAACTTAAATAAGACCAGTTTATTGAAGAAATATAATACTAGAAAAAAGTAAAATTTAAAAATATATCATGTATAAAAAACCTATAACTGCCATTATTAAGCTTATTGTAAATGCAACATTTTTCAATGTATACAAATGTAAATTAATGTACACTTAATGCATATGTATACATTACATGAATAGTATACAATGAATAATTTTAAACATTCTTTTTTTTAATTAAATTTATTGGGGTGACAATTGTTAGTAAATTTACATAGATTTCAGGTGTACAATTCTGTATTACATCGTCTATAAATCCCATTGTGTGATCACCACCCAGAGTCAGTTCTCCTTCCATCACCATATATTTGATTTAAACATTCTTTTTATGATATAATTCACGCATGTATAGAAATACCTTTTTCCATTAATAAAAATGCTGGTGACTTAATCCTTAATGGCTTACTCCTTCCTTGGATGCACTATGAAACATTTTTAGAAGGCTCAATTATTGCACATTAGGGGACTACTTAGTTTGTTTCCAATTTATTGTTACAAATAATGTCACAATGAACACACCAGTAAATATTCAGATTTCAAATTATTTTATTATAAATTTTCCTTCATGTGTATGCCAATGTATAGATGAATGCCTAGTCTGCACACACGTGAACACTATTTCTATTATGGCTTCTTTGTATATCTGACAGGAAAAAATTGGTATCTCAATGCTGTATCATTTACATTTCCTTATTTTCAAATAATATTCAATGTTTTCATATATTTGTAAACCATAAATCATATGAACTTATTTCCTTTTTAAAAATTGTTTCCTTATGATATATTGTTCATTCATTTCCAATGAGAAGTTTTATTTTACTGATTGATAACAGAATCTCTTCTTCATGTTGATTTGTAGAAATCCTTCTATATTCAAGATAATAGTACTTAATTGGTTTTAATTGTTGTAAATAACTCCTTTCAACATGCCATGTGTTTGCTAATGTCATCTATATTTTTCTTAATGAATAAATTTCTGATTTTTTTTTAATGTAATGAAACCCACTAACTCTTTTTTCCTTAAAGTTTTTGGTTTGGGGATCTGTGATACTATCTCTTTGCCCCACCCTTGTTCGTTACCCCAGTGATATTCTGCTACAATTTCTTCCTTTAGCATTATAGTGTTTAAGATTTTTGAACACTGTGGATTTCACATTTACATTTTGAATGAGAGGAATCCAACTCTACTTTTCTCCATTTAGTGAATCTATATCCTTAACGTTTTTCTATTTTGGCATGCCAGGTGTATTTATTATAAATACATGGTTCTGTTTCTGAATTTTTTATCCTATTCTCTCAGTCAATTTTGAATCAATATTATATTAGCCAAACCCTCCCCAGAATTGCTATTTAAAAATCTTATGTATTTTGGAATAAGATTACTCTAGCTTGATAAAATGAGCTGGGAAAGGTTCATCCCCCCATTTTAATGGAAAAACATTTGAAGTTAACAATAGTTATTCCTTGAAAGTTTGTAGAATGTATTGGTTAATCCTTTGCTGACTAGATCAATTGCTTAAACATATACTGAATAGCTCATGCTCCCTATTTCATTGGCCGTTTTTGACATTTCATGTTTTTGTAGGACTTTATTATTTATTTCATCTAAGTTTTCAAATGCATTAGCATGTAGCAGCCAAATATTCTTAATACTCTTCAAAATCACTTTGGAAGTTTTAATTATCTAAAATAGGATTTTGAAGTGCCTCTTTTATTATAATTACCTATTATAAGCATTCTAGCCAGAGAGCTTAGTCTACATGATTTTGTGTCTGTCAAATTTATGCAACTTCATTTGTGGCCTATATAGGATGAATATTACTTTAGGAACTTAAAATTTTATTTTTGGTGATATTCGTCTATCTACAAATGCATTATATATATATACATAATATATTAATTGGGTTATGTATATTTTTTATAAATTGATTATAGTTTGATTCCTTGACCTGTTAATTTCTGAAAAAATATATGCAGTTTGGCAATTACGTTTGCACACTCATCCTAGAAAAAGTACTACATATCTCATTGCTGAATGTCACTACGATCATCATCAAAGTACTCCTCTTGGGAAGCTATGCACCAATGTCAGCACCTAGTCCACTTTTCAAAGCAATTTTGGAACTCTTTTTCTGGAATGGCCATTAGATTTGTCATTGTATTACCCTTGATGTCTCGAATGTCATCAAAATGTCTTCCTTTCAATATTTCCCTTAACTTTGGGTAAAGAAAGAAGTCATTGTGGGCCAGATCAGCTGAGTAGGGATGGTGTTCCTATACAGTTATTTGTTTACTGGCTAAAAACTCCCTCACAGACAGTGTCGTGTGAGCTGGTCCATTGTTGTGACGCAAGAGCCATGAATTGTTGGCAAAATGTTCAGTTCATCTTACTTTTTCATGCAGCCTCTTCAGCACTTCCAAATAGTAAACTTGGTGAACTGTTTGTCCAGTTGGTACCAATTTATAATGAATAATCCCTCTGATATCAAAAATTGTTAGCAACATTGTTGCAACAGTTTATGAACTTAATTGTCTGACCTTGTAGGTTCAATCATCCAACTACAATTTTTAGTGTATTTATTCTCCCCTAATTTTGCCAGTTGTTGTTTCATACATTTTAAGACTACAAGCTTAGGCTCATGTATATTCATGACTGTTATATCTTCTTGATCTGTTGTTCCTTATTAGGTCCTCTTATGATGATTTAAAGTTTTGGTTCTGTCTTTACTGATACAAAATTTTAAACATTCTCCAAATTAAAAAACATTGAAAATAACAATCATCACATTGCAGCCATTTTTCCTCTTCATAAATCTGATATAAATTTGATTCTTAACTCCACAAGCTTTTTAGAATCCTCCTTTGTCATTTGGTCTACCTAAATTTCACTGTAATGTCAAGGATATTTTGGTTTTCTTTATTTACCTTGTGATGTCTATGAAACCTTTCCATAGGAAGTCATCATCTTCCGTTAATTAAGAGAAATATTTTAGAATAACTTATTTAAGTGATTGTTTTTTCTTCCATTTCTTTTATTTTGTCTTCTAGACCTATTTATAAAAAATCAATTCTTCTCTTCTGTTTTCTCTCTCTCTCTCTCTCTCTCTCTCTCTCTCTCTCTCTCTATATATATATATATATATATATATATATATATATATATATATATATATATATATATATATTTCTGATGACTTTTGGGAAAGAGACCTCCAAATCATTACTTTTTCTTTGTGAAGTTTTTTATTCACCCATATATCAATTATTTCAACTATTATAATTTTTGTATTTAGTATATTTTAATTTGAAAATTTTCTATGTGACCATTGTACATTTTTTATTACCAATATTATCTTCTCTATCATTGAATACTATTTTAAATCTTCATTTTCAATAGATCATGAAGTACTGGTTAGTTTATTGTTTTTTTTTTGGTCAAGATTTTTATCTCCTAAGTATCTTGTTATTTTCCCCTCTTATAATTCCTTGGAATTCTTCATCTACTTTATCAGTTAATATTCCTATGGAGAAGATGCAAATCCTAGGCTTCCGGTTATGACATCTGGGACAGGGCTAGATGGGAGAGTGGGACTGTACTGGGACAAGGACACAACCCAAGGTGCAGATCCACTTCCTGTTTGCCACTTTCCCCCTTCGGCAACCTTGCTCCTCAGGTCACTTGCTTGTCTCTCTTCCCTGGTTTGTCCTTTTTTTATGTAATTGCCTAGTTCTTGGAGTTATGTGCTATGTAGGTGCACAGGGGATTTATTGTTTACCAGCTCTCCTTCCTAAATTTTTTGAGGTCTGTTTTCCACCAGCAATTCTGAAGGGCTTGTGTGTTGATACCCCTGGACAGCATCACTGGACAGCATGTAGACAGTGCTGCTGTTCCTAACCAACCATGTTGGGTCAAGGGCAATTCTGAGAAATGCTGGTGAGAAAAAGTCAGTGAGAAGTATATCCCACACATTTTCTGAACATTCAAGAGGACCTTGTTACTCAAAGCTACTACTTTCCCCTCAGTGGAACTTAATCACTTTCTGTCTGTAGTATTTTCTCACAGATTTTACATTAGTTCCTCTCATCTCTTGTTACCTTTTTTTGCCCTTTACATCATGCGTCTCAACATACAGGTTAGTATGCCATATTATCTGGAAGAAGAACTCAGGAAAAGTATTTTCATCTCCATTTCAAATATGAGGAAACTTAAGTTCAGAGAGTTTAAATAATTTGTTCTACATTACTGAGCCAGTAAGCAACACAGAGAGAGAGAGCAAACACTGTTAGATTTTACTGCAAACCTCATGGTTTTTCCTTTTATATCATATATGGTGTAATACACTGGAATCATGTCTAAGAATATAATTTCCTCAGTCAATAAGGAAATCATATTTATTGTATTTAATTTTTATTTTATTATTATTATTATTTTTTTTAACCAACTCTGACACTCGAAAATCATTTCAAATCTTCTCAGCAAAATCAATCATATAGAAGACATTTTCAGTCCCAAAGGTTCATTCCCACTTGATGGAGATGAGAAAAACTATTGAATAAGCATAATGATAATTTTGAATTGCAATTACAAAGCAACTCATGAGGAAATTCTGTACAGAAACCCCATAAATGGACACTGAGTTGTTTATGTTTTTGAACCTCTCCATGGACATGCATAGAGCAAATTTAATCAACCATTGCTCTGTATCCATAAGTGAATATTACTTCTCTTCAGGTAAGTGCCTTTCTATACAATATCCTGAATAACAGCTCTTGAAGTAATGCAAAACATTTAATTTTTAATCGCTACATAGTTGCTTGCTATGGGATGAGACATGCTAGTGCCAAGTACGAAAATATAAGCTAGTCAAATAGAAAATACCACCCGGTATTTCTATGAATCACTTATGGAAATGTTGAAAAACTTCCTGGAATGTGTACTAATCATGTGTTTTTTTTTGTTGTTGTTGTTCTGTTTTGTTTTTCTTTTTACTCTGGTGCATTTTAATTTGGGGAGAAAAAATATGTACTTGAAGGCAAAGGGGATTATTTTGAGTAAATCTTGTGTTTCAAATGGCAGTGAGCTTTCTCTTTGCCAGGTACTATAATATGT
Organism: Rhinolophus hipposideros; assembly: GCF_964194185.1. NCBI lineage: Eukaryota > Metazoa > Chordata > Mammalia > Chiroptera > Rhinolophidae > Rhinolophus > Rhinolophus hipposideros. The sequence goes on along the minus strand of NC_138052.1, from coordinate 3,847,613 downwards.
CTTTGCACACCAAAACAGAGACTTTTCATTGCTGTATAGAACAACCAGACAGTCAGCAAAGCCCTAAACCCAGAGTCCTGTCGCTTCTCCATTCTGGGTAATATATTCTCTTTGACCAATACTCTACAACTTTAGCTAAGTCATGTCACCAGTTTGATAGAACAAAGCCAAAAAGAGAGCTTGTAGCTGAATAAAGGAGCCAAACAAGAGACCTCCAATTTATTTACTTTTTTATTTGAGTGAAAGAAGAGATAACAAGAAGAGGGGAGAAATGCTACATGGAACATCATGTGTGTTAAATATTTTGCCAGTCTCTTTGCATCTGTAACTCAACCAAGTTGGTACAAGTCTATGATGTTGTTATTAAAAAATAGCTTCAGCCTCCAAATGTCTCCAACTTTTTCTGAGATTACTGGAGGGAATAGTCTTACAGTGCTCAGAAAGAATGACGCTCAGTGATACCACACCAGCCTATGGGCATTGCCTCCATAGCTCGAGCTTTCCAGGTGATAAATCTAGTAATGTTCCACTGGACAGAATTCTCCTCAGTGAAAACCACACTGTTACTGCTACTCTGGAAATTAAAGATGGATCATCATTTATTCCATGTCACATTTTACCCTAATCATAATTATTGCTTTTACCTACGTCCCTACCAATAACTGACATCAGGTAATATGTAGCTCTTTATGAGAATTGTTAGAAGTATCAAGAATCATCTTCTACTCAGGGACTAGCATTCCACTGTTGAGAGTGAGACCTGCCTGTGATGTCTTACTAGGGACCCCTCAGCCCCACTCCAGGCTGTTTCCAGAGTTCATAGTTACCTTCTCCCCAAGATCTCTATGTTTTAGAACCCCAGTCTGCTTAGGGGATGAGAGATTATAATAAAATAGGAAGAATTCACCATTTATTCAATATTCATATAATATACTAGGCATGTTTCTATACAGGGGTAATTTAATCTTTTTAACGGCTGAGGAATGGATATTATTATCCATCTTTTAACAGATGGGAAACTATCAAGGAAGTTAATAGCTTTCCCAATGTCATATAAGACTCAAATTTGGCCAAGTCCACAGTAAATGCTTTCCAAAATATTGCCCTGCTTTCCTACAAATTATAAAAAAAATCACAGGGAACTGCTAAAGAAGGAAACTTGTAAATGTATATTTTATAAGTTGTTTATATAAAAATAGAACATCCTTCAAGAAGTTATCTTTCTCTTATGATATGTTGGTTTGGATCCCCATTACCTGGTGAAAGAATGTCTAAAAATACTTTGGAAAGTTTATAACGTTATTAAAAGACAAGGTATTATTGTTGTTAGTATTAATTTTTAAGGTTTAATGGTATCTGCATAAAGCATATTTTATTTATACAATGATCTCAAAATCTATGTCGTTAGTGGAAGAAAATAATGTGGATTTTCTGATTACTTCCACATATTATGAGGAGAGCTATGAACTATGCATACTCCAAAGCTGATTGATTTGAGGTCCTTTATGCAGAATATTCAAGGACTATGTACACGATTTACATAGTGGGAAGTCTGTAGAAACCTCTTGCTGTTGATAAAATGGAGCAGTAATCTGGCTTTGTTTCAAGAACACTACATATTCATCTACATTATAAGTATATAGTGACAATGTTTATGAATGTATTATAAAACATTAAAAATGATGTGTTATTATTATTACTATTAAAGTGATGCTAGTAATTTAAGTGGGAGTACACTAACATAATACTAGCTACCATTTACTGATGATATTTTATGAGCCAGGAGGTATATTAGACATTCTTGCTGCATCATCTCTCTGTATTTCTTTCTCTCAGTAACTCTAAGAGACTGGATGCAAAGGCTCAAAGGAGTTAAGCAATGTACTCCGAGTTACAGATCTACAGGTTGTGTAATGCGGAGAATTTGAATCCTATCCACATCTGAAATTCCTTCCATTTTCTAGACAGTCTAAGAGTTCCTCATGAGATGAAGATTAAACCAGAACCGATAATGCCCAGTTTGCTCACAGCTTTGATATACATGTTTGTTTGTTTGTTTTGTGGTTGTTGTTTTGTTTTGTTTTTTACCCTCTTAGCAACAACTCCATTCTTACCTCAAGGGAAACTATACAAAGTGAAGCCTCCTAACCTGTACCTAGGGTGGCCCAATGTCAGAGAAAGGCACGGAATAATTTTGGCTTGTTAAACTGCAATCACTTCCTTAGAGATTATCTAGTCTAATGGGCAACTTACTAGAACAGCCTGGTCAGTGGCACTGTCATTGAAACAGAGTGAAATTGTATGCCATATGCTGACTATAGGCTGTCAGAGCCAGGAGGTATCTTAAAAGATCATTTTATAATGTGTGTTTTTAGAAGTGGAGACCTTGAGTGCCACTGAGGTGAATGGATGGTCTCAGGTAATTACCACAGAGGCAGAGCTGGGAATATATGCTTCAGACTTTCATACTTATACTCTTTATTATGCTAAATATTCATATTTTGTATCCCCCCAAAATTGGACAATATAGAAACACACACGTGTCCACCATGAAAATGCTCCCATCCCCAATCCAGTTCACACTTCTCATCCCAGATACAGCTACCATTATGAATGCAGGTGTGTGGTTAGCACATTTAATTTTTATAACTAAACATATGTCAATAAACTAGATAAAGTGATTTGTGATTCTGGTTTACATAAATGGCATCATGCAATGCATTATGTTGCATAGTGTGATTTGTTCATTCAAAATTATATTTTATCAACTTGTGTTTGTATGTATTGGCATATTTTTGTAATCTATTTTAACTGCTCTATGCTACCACATCATACAAATATAACACGGTCTATTTCACCATTTATTGATGGCTGGAAATGTGTTATTGTTTTCCCCTTGTTTTTATGTATTTATTTTTTGGCTATCACAGACCATGCTGTTTATACATCTATGTATCACAAAATATGTATCATTTTGTTTGGCTTATTTCTGTGTTTACAAAAGTGTTGTAATTTTGTATGCAGTTTTCTGTTTCTTGTTATGTTTCTCAGAGTGAGCCATGCTTACTATAAAGCTATATTTTACTTATTTTTACTGCTGTATAGTGTTCTATTACATTGATATATAAAAATATTTTATCTGTTCTATTGTTGATGGACATTCAAGCTGGTTCCCATGTTTTGCTGTTATGAACAATGGTGCTACAAATATTCATATACGTATATCCTGGTGCATATTTGTGTAAGTTTCCCTATGAGTGGAACTGATGTGATGCATGAAATGTTTATATCCAATTTTGGAACACATTGACTAAAGCATTGTAGTAGTTTCTCTATATCACGTGCTCAGTAACATGTTATTCTTCCCACGTTATTTAAAAATAAAGAGTTATAAAAATATTACAGTTCTCATTTGTCAGGATTCTTAAATTCTGCACTTTAGTGAGTGTAAAAATGCTTATTGTTGTGGTTTTAGTTTGCATTATCCAGCTTATTAAAGAGATTGTGCAGCTTTATCTCTGTGTGCCAGTCATTCTGTCAACTTAGGTAAACCTAAGGAAATCCACATCCATACACACAGTAATCAAATTGTCAAAAGTCAAACACAGAATTTTGAAAGTAGCAAAAAAAAATGACGTCTCACGTACATGACGTCTCAGTAATATCATCAATGCATTTTTCAACTGAAACTGGGAAATGCATATTTCAAAAGGCAGTGGGATGATATAATCAAAGTGAAAACTAATACAGTAAATTCTCACGTAACGTCATGGATAGGTTCTTGGAAGCTACGACTTTGAGTGAAATGATGTGTAGCAAAACTAATTTTACCATAGGCTAATTGATATAAACAAGAGTTAAGTTCCTATGGCATGTTTTTGGCTACAAAAAAATCACCAAACTTCTAAGCAATGGCCCAAACACTTCTAATATTAAACATTGAAATAAAAGTGAGCTATATACATTTTTAAAAGATTAATAAAAATAAGTAAGATAATTACTTTTGAACCCACTTATCCCAGTTCAGACTCACAGGTGGCTTGAGCCTATCCCATCAGCTCAGGGCAAAAGACAGGAACCAATCTTGGAGAGGATGCCAATTCATCATCGCAGGGCACACACACACACACACACACACACACACTCATTCTGGTACAATTTACACATGCCAATTAACCTAATGTGCACATCTTTGGGATGTGTGAGGAAATTGGAATACCCCGAGAAAACCAGTGCAAACATCAGGAGAATGTGCAAACTCCACACAGACAGTGACCCTGTCTGGGAATCTTTTTTTTTTTCTTTTTTCATCAATATTACATGAAAACAACACTAAACAAAATGACATTATAGAGGACTTCCTGTATTGTCAACCAAGAATACCATATCTGGTAAACTATCCTTCAAAAATAAGGGGAAAATTAAGACATTGCCAAATAAACAAAAGCTGAGGACATTCATTACCACCAGATTTTCCTACAATAAATACTAAAAGGAGACATTCCAGTTGTAAACAAAAAGACCCAAGAATGTATCTCAAAGTCATAGACAATTTTAAACTTCTCTGGTACAGGTAAATGCATGGACAGATTTAAAAATGAGCATTATTTTATTTTGATTTGTAATTTCACGTTCATTTCTATTGTGGGTTTTTAAAAAAGCAATAAACTATAAATCTAGGTTAATAGATATTTAAAATCTAAAATGCAATTTTTAGCATCAATAACAATTACATTCATTTATAATCTTTTGTAACCCTTTATAGAAAGGAGATAGAGTTGAGTTGTAAAGGGTTAGAGTTTTTGTGTGTGGTTGAAGCAAATTGTTATCAGTTTAGAATAAACTGTTGTAACTATAGGATATTTTGTGTAATCACCATGGTATCTACAAAGAAAATATCTTTAGAATATACACACACACTCAAATGAGAAAGAAAAAAATGCTACTATAAAAATATCAGCCAAATACAAAGGAAGGCATTAAAGGAGGAAATGAGAAAAATATACAAAATATACAGAAAACAATTAACAAAATAAAAATCACATGTAGCTTTAATAATATTCAGCAAAATAGATATAAGTCAAAAACCGTTCCTAGACAAGGAATGACCTTATAGAATGAAAAAGGTGCAATTTACCATGGAGATATAACAATTATAGATACTTTGCATCAAACGTCAGAGCACTAAAATCATCATCAGAAGCAAACTTTGACAGAATTAAACAGAGAAGTAAACAGCTCTACAATAATAGTAATCAGTCTACCAAAGCCATGCATTAATACTCCACTTTTAATAATGAATAAGAAAGAGAGAAAGCTTGATAAGGAAATGGAAGACGAACAACCCTAAAGATCAACTGGACCTAGAGACACAAAAAGAACACTTTACCAAACAATAGTATAACAGATTTTTTTCTCAAGTGGCCACGGATCATTCTTCACGATGGATCATATGTTAGAGCACAAAACAAGTATTAATGAATTTTAAAAGATTAAAATCACACAAAGTATTTTTTTTCTGATCACAATGGAATGAAGGTAGAAATCCATAGCAGAAAGAAAACTGTAGAATTCAAAAACATGTGGTAATTAAACATCACACTTTTAAACAACCAGAAGATAAAAGAAGAAATATAGAAAAAAATTAGAAAACATCTGAGACAAACAAAAATTAAAACACAGCATATTTAAACTTATGAGATTCAGAGAAAGCAGTGCAAAGATGGAAATGTATAGCTGCAAACTCTTACTTTAAAAAAGAATGGCTTCAAATCAACCACCTAATTTTATGTCTTAGAGAACTAGAAAAACAAAACAACTAAAACCCGAATTAGCAGAATAGGAAACATAAATATTACAGCATAGATAAATGAAATAGAAATAGAAAATGATAGAGAAAATAAACAAAGAAAATAGTAGATTTTGTGAAAAGATAACACAACATGACAAACCATTAACTAGATCAATAAGAAAAAAAAGAGACGACCAAATAACCATTTTTACAACAATGAAAAGAATCATAAAATAATATTATGAACACTCATAACAACATGACAACATGACAAACCATTAACTAGATCAATAAGAAAAAAAAAGAGACGACCAAATAACCATTTTTACAAAAATGAAAAGAATCATAAAATAATATTATGAACACTCATACATTAATCTAATGGATCACTAGATGAAATGGACAAATTCCTGGAAATACAAAATCTATTAACATCGAATCATGAAAAAATAGAAAATCTGAACGTACATATAACTAGTAATGAGATTGAATCTGTAATCAAAATTCCCCAACAAACAAAAGCCCAGGACCAGATGGCTTCACTGGTGAATTCTGCCAAACATTTAAATAAGAATTAACATTGCTTCCAAAGCTCTTCCAGAAACTTTAAGGAGAAGGAGCAGGTCCAAACTCATTCTGTGAGGCCAACATTACCCTGACATCAAAGCCAAAAAGAAAAACAGACCAATATCATTGATGAATATTGATGCAAGAATTCTCAAGAAAATACTACCGGGCCAAATTCAGCAGCACGTTGAAAGGACCTTGCTCTGTGACCAAGTGAGATTTATTTCTGGAATACAAGATGGTTCGACATATGAAAATCAATCTATGTAACATAGTACATTAGCACAATGAGGGAGGAAATAAACAGAGATGATCTTAACTGATGCAAAGCATTTAACAAAATTTAACACTTCATGATAAAAGCATTCAAGAAACCAGGAATAGAAAGAACCTACCTCCACATAATAAGACATTTGTGCAAATCCCACAACAAACATTGTACTCAATAGTAAAAGACTAAAAGTTTTTCCTCTAAGATCAGGAACCAGATAAGGATGCTTACTTTTGGTCAATTCTATTCAACATCATATTAAAAATTCTAGCTAGAACAACTAGGCAAGAAAAATAAATAAAAGTATCCAAATTGGAAAGAAAAATTAAAAATGTCTGATCACACATTACATTGTCTTATATGTAAAAAAAAAAAGAAAAATTGAATTAAGCAGATCACAAAAACACAAATCCTGTGTAATCCACTTACATGAGGTGTCCAGAGTAGTCAAATTCATAGAGACATAAAGTACAATGTTTGTTGCCAGGGCCTGGGGGAATGTAGAAATTGGGAGTTAGTGTTTAATGAGACAGAGCTTCAGTTTGGGATGATGAAAGCGTCCTACAGATGGGCAGCAGTGATGGTTACAAAAGAATGTGGAAGTTCATAGTGCCATAGATCTGACCACTCAAATACGGTTAAAATGGTAAATTTTGTTATGTATATTTTACCCCAATAAAAAAGATGAAAAACAAAGCCTCATTTTGGCTGAGGGGTGGCTAATGAATTGGAAAAACATAAAAACAAATACAGCATTTATTAGCAGAAGCCTTGTGTGAAGGACATAGAGATGTACCACTTAGATGGCACATCATCTAAAAGCATATTGCATCATGGTATAGGAGATGGAGGCAGTGAAGGGATGACCTAAAGTAGTAGCACCTTAATGTTCTCTAAAGGTTCTAGGACTGGTGGTGCCAATAAACACCATTTGATCTACCAGTTTGGTCTCTGTACAAACCAGACAGTTTCAAAACGAAGACATTAAGCTATCACTACAAACCACAAACTAAACTACAGACTAAAACAAATATGTGCCCCAATTGCAGCCACAATGTCAAATGTTCATCTCAGCAAAAGCTCATTAGCATGGCTTTACACATGTACACATACGTGGCCATTAATTCGATGAACACACTCTTTTCTATTCTTATCAAAAAGAGGTTCAGAAATGTTTTTTATCACAAGAAATGAACATCAGTAAATAGTTCAAGTTTTGTCACAGGACTACATTAACAACCCCAACTTCTGTTCTAATGTAATCCAAAGAGATCTGAGCCATCTATACATCCCATTCAATGCCACACAACCCGCATCAATGACATCATGCTAACTGACACAAACAAGCAAGAAACAGGTAGCACATCAGAAACCTTAGTTTGCACACATGCACTTCTAAGTGTAGGAGATAAATCCCACATAAATTCAAGGGACCTGCATATCAGTAAAAATTTTAAGGGTCCGTATATTGAGACATCTCATCCAATGTAAAAGTCAAATCACTGTATCGTCTCCCACTTACCACCATAAAGGAGTTGTCATAATACCAAGTTTGGCCTGCTCAGGCTGTGCCAACAAAAAATATATAGACTGAAGGGCTTATGACAACAGAATTTTATTTCTTACAATTCTAGAGCTTAGAAGTCTGAGATCAAGAGGCAAACATGGTCAGTTTCTGGAGAGAGTTCTCCCTTAAGGTTGCAGATGGCCACTTTTATGTGTTGTGCTTACGTGACCTTTTCTGTGTGCCTGCAAAGAGAGGGAGGGAGGGAAGGAGGGAGGGACACAAGAAAAGAAGGAGGGAGGAAGGGACCGAGAGCTCTCTTCTTATAAGGGCATCATGAGGGCACCACCCTCATGACCTCATCTAACTCTAATTACCTCCCCAAAGCCCTATCTCCAAATACCATTACAATGAGGGTTAGAGCTTAAACATAGTAATTTAGAGGAGGATACAAACATTTGGTCCAGAACAATAAGCCTTTCCCGGATCTGCAGATAGCATTTCCCACACCTGAGAACACAGCTCTGGCCAAGAACCAGATCACACAAAAGGCTGGCTGATTTGAGTGTGGCCAGAACAGAAAAAGACTGTGCATCAGTCTAGACTCTGCAAGCAGCCCTCCCGCTCGATCCCTAAAATACAGATGGCTACAATAACCGGGGAGCAGGAGGAGAAAACGAGGCAGTATAGACGCTCTGTCACAGCCCAATTCAAGCTTCTGGTCTTCTGGAGAAAGTCAGTATCATTATCAGAGGAGAATTACACACGTTTTGAAAAAAATATTCCTCTTGGGCTACTGGATCCTGGGCACAGCGCCTCCAACCATGGGATACCAAGTGATCATGAGTCTGAGACTGACCATGAGCAGGGTTCTGTAGAGACTGAGTCCTCAAATGCCCATGATGCAGGTCTAGCATGGCGGATAATGTGAGATGAATCTAGTATATCAAGTGTATGAGCAGGAAAAGAGGGTACAAGAGAGCTGTGTGAGCAAGCATCTGAGAAGCCCATGTCATTGGCCACTGTTGACCCAGCACTGACTTCCTTCAGCCCACACATATTTGGCCCCATGAGTGAGCCTTTACAACCAAATGACAGAGGAGGGAAAAAAGCCCCAGCTTAATTTGTGGTTCGATTAGAGATGTGGATACAAGGTAAACACAGACTACAATTGCATTGCAATAATACTGAGGGCGGTCTTAAAATAGAATGGTAAAGAAATCCAGCGGGCAGAGCTTCAAACAGTATAACTGGTCATCTGTTGTGCGTGAAAAGAGAAATAGCCTGAGATTTGAGTATATGTGAATTCATGAGCAGAGGCCAGTGGACTGCTCAAACAACCAAGGGCCTGAGTAGAGAAAGATTAGAAGACAGGGCACAAGAAGGTGCATGCATATGGAAGTGGGCATAAAGTATGAAAATCTTTGTATTGCATGTTAATGCCCAACAGAGAGCATTCACCATAGAAAAGGCACTAAATCGCTATCTGACAAAATGCCCCAACCAGTTGACAGCCACCAGCCTCTGACATTGGGCATGCAGTGCTGGCATGATGACAACAGAAACAAAAGGGCCATTTTGGCAGAGGTGGAGGTTATGCATGTGTCATCTGCATGGACTCCTTCTAACCATGGCTAATCTAGCTTCCTTTTAAGTATAATTCTTCTTATGATAATGATTGACACTAGGAATATCCATTTTCCACAACTTGATTCCAAACTTACCTAAGAGCAAAGTGACACAGCCCCATGAACTATTACAAAATAGACAAATATGAAAGTTCACATTGTGTCTCTAATTAAGACATCTTACAAGTGGAAAAAGAAAATATAATTGAAATTCAGAAAATGAGAATCACTTTTGCTAGGGGAAGCATAACTGAAGAGTTAACAATTTAATTGGATTTCAAGAATTTTGCAGGCATATCTTTAAATTGACATTTGGATTTATTGTTCAAAATCTGTGCCCTAGCTGTAAGAACATGGCTATTAAATATGTGTGAAAGCAGTACTGAAACCAAGATTATCACTGTTTTCAAAACTCCAGACCTTGACAAAGTCCCTTCAGAGCTCTTTCACTTCAGGCAAAAGAAGTAATCAATTTCTTGACATAAACAAATGAGACAAATGTTTGGTGAGAACTTCTGATTTCTCAAAAAGGCAGAAATTAATGATTCAGCATTAGTTCCCATTCTGCCCATTCTGACTTTCCTAATTTAGGGAGAATATATATATGTACAGATAAAGTAAATTCCAATTAGCGCCATACCTTCTGTCATTCTTCTCCCCTACTCCTTTCCCATATTTCATATCTCAGCCCTGGTCAGAAGCAATGTCTATCTGGAACCCAGCCCATTTTTATAGTTTTACATACACACATACACATTACCAAGAGTGATATTAATATTGGTTTAGCAAATTAGCATTTTGAGTATGTGTGTATTTTTAATGTATATAAATGTGAGCATTATTGACATATCATGCTGCATTCAAAATGTGTTTTGACACCTAGTCCTATATAATCATTAATATATTGTTTCTTTTAATCTGATATATAAACTACTATATTATATTTAACAACATTATATTTAATTATATTTAATTCATCTTTTAAAAAAATGTAGGTCATATTTTTTCTGTTTATAAGTATTGCTGCAGTAAATATTATTATGCACCTGTGCCTGAATTAGTATATGCAGAGAGTGCCAAAAAATGTATACACATATTAAGAAAAAGAAAAACTACATTAATTGTATATTAATTGTAATAGTCAATATATACCAATAACGAAAGATGAGTACAAGTCACTTTTGACTTCTGCAATTACAAGAGCTGCTCAAAGTGGTTACCACCAGTGTCCAGACATTTCTAATTACGGTGAACTACTGCTTGAGCATAGTGTTACTTTTTGAAGTTGAATCAAATTACGGTAGCGATGTGTAGTATGAAGTTCACTCAAAAGATGATGTTAATTAAATGAAATCTAACATCATTCATTGTATTACAAGTTTAATGCACTTTTTTCCTTTGTTAAAATGTGTATCTTTTTTTTGGCACCCTAGAGGTGTGCGTGTGTGATATATATATTCTTTTATTAGTCATTTTATATTTTAATAAATATTAAAATTTGTTCTTCAAATTTAATACTAATTTACATTCCCATAAAACATTCTAAACATTATTAGAGTCTAAATATATTTTCCTAATTGACCATATTTCCTTTAACTTCACATATGATTTCTTTTTGTTGTTGTTTTTGTGATAATAAAGGACTATATTTTTATGAAGTCAGATTGCACTATATTTATTTCTTTAATTAAGGATTTTTTACTTTCTTCTTGAAGAACATATTCTTTACCCTGATGTCATAAATCTATTCTTTTTTATTTCTTCTAATAATTTTGATGCTTCCTCTTTCATATTTTTGTTTTAAATCCACCTTTAAATTTTTTGCTTACCCTATGGGTTGAGTAAATATTTTTATTTATAATTATAATGTTTGACATACCACACAGTCATATAAGTTTGAGGGGGATATTTAAATTCTCAAAGTCTCATTAGGACTCATTTACTTCAGATGCATTTTTAAATAAACATTTTTATTGGCATATAGTATATGTTCCAAAAGGTACATAATATTAAGTGTACCAATTGATGCATTTTTACCCCAGCTCAATCCCAAACTAGAATATTAGAGTACAACAGAAGTCCTCTTGAAACTGTAAACGATTATTACTTTTTAACTCAGAACACTAAATATATGAAAAATCAAAATTAATACAAATGAGCTAAACCCAATTCTTAAAAAAAGATACTCAGATTGCATAAAATAAAACCAAACAAAAAAACAATCACGCGCATGCTGTTTAAATTATATGTACCCATATATAATAAATCATTTGTATATAATGTTAGTAAAAAGAAAAAAAAATGGTCAATAGGGGCATTTTAATAAAAGTGAAGCTGATTTAATATTGTTAACATATTAAATAGAGATTAAGGAAAAAAGCAGGTCAATTATTAGAACCACAATTAGTTTTGTATTTCATATAAAATGTATATGAATGGCATCACGCAGAATTATTTGTTTATGTCTGGCTTCTTTTATTCATGCTGTTGGCTTTGGGAATGGTTTGCATATTTTTATTACTTTATAGTCTTGCATTGTATGAACATACCAAAATTTACTTGCAATCATTGTGTTGATAAACATTTGTGTTGTTTCCATTTTGGATTTACATAAACATCGCAGCTATGCACATTTACATACATATATATGTTTGCATGAATATATGCATACCATTCTATTGGCTGCATGCCTGGCAATGAAACTGCTGGGTCATACAGTATGCATGTGTTGAGCTTTAGTGGATACTATAAACATACCTCCAAAGGATTGTACCAATTTACACTTTCACCAGCAGTGATGAAAATTTTAGAATTAAAGAGTTACTATTCTTTTGCTTTTGTTTTCAATTATAGTCATTCTGATAAGTAGGCAATAGGATCAAATAGTAGTATAATATCATTTTGAAATAACTGATCATATGAAGCATTTTCACATTCATTAGCAATTTTTTAATTGACTTTTAGTCACTTTGTCAATTTAAAATTTTTATTTTCTGCTTGTTTCTTAGTAATTGCTGGAAATTCAGAAGTCTTCTTTCTGCCGCAGTATAATTCTCACACTAAGAGTATGTTTTAGAGTGGTACGGTTACGTCATCAAAATGGTGGAGTGAGGTGAGCCTCTGTAAAGCTCCCCTGAAATTTACAACTAACCGAACAACAATAACTCCACAAAGGACACCCTGCACAGCAAATAAAGAGGCCCATGGCTGAATTCACCTAAAGGTGGGTGAATTGTGCAAGTGGGGGAGCAGGGAAGAGAGAAGTGCGGAAACGGAGCTATATGGGCACAGGACGCAGACCTAGCTCAGTGCTCCGAGCTTGCTGGATCTGGGAACTACCTCAGCTGTGGGAGAGGGGAGAACTCGGACTGCTAAGGCTCCGCTTATGGCCCACTGGGCTCAGGGGGCAGCATATAACCTGTCTGAAGCCAATGCTCACAGCAGAGACCTCAGAGAACAGACTGAGGGAAAGAGGCTGAAAACGGTGGTTTAAGTCCTCACTGCCTAGCAGAGAATGAAGGCCTTAGGCACTGAGGCTAGCTGCCCCTCCCTACCCTCCAAGAGACCCCCTCCCCACCCCCACCACTGGTGCTAGAAGTGGAAGAGTAGCAGTGTCAGATCAAAAGAACAGAATATTTGCTGTTCTGAAAACTGTGGACAACAGACTGAGTTTTGCGACCGACTAGTTTCGGCAAAGGGGAGGGAACTGTGGAAGCATGACCGGCTGTGGTGGTGGTCGATGCCATTGCTCTGGGCCACCTCTCACAACTCACCCCGCCCCTGACTCCACCTATCTGGGCGAATCCCTACAGGAGTAAACAGAACTGCTGAAACATATGGGCTCTGACTCTGGTGCAGGAAGAGCTTTGGAACTTCAAAAGCTCTCCACATACTCACATGGACACTGCGCCCTGTGACCCAGGTGAACTATTAACAGAGGAGAAGCCCGTCTCCCAGGGAATCCTCCCATTTTATGAGAAGCTGAAATAGTGCAGAGAAAATATAGCACTACTGTGTGAGAGAGGAAAAAAAGGCTGCAGTTGGAGAGAAAATAAAACATTCTACCAACAAGTACTGGAAAACAAAAGAAAGACCCCTTTCTATCAACCTGTTGCAGAAGCAACTCCTGTAGATGTCCAGAAAGAGAAATAATAAATCAGGAATTGCCATGAACAACCAAGGCAACAAGACAGCTCAGAAAGAAAGTGAAAAGTCTCCAGAAAAGGAACTTAAAGATATGGAAATATGTGACTAAAATGACAGAGCATTCAAGATTGCAGTTCTGAAAAAACTCAACGAGATGCAAGAAAACACAGAAAGGCAGGTTAATGAACTCAGAAACACAATCAAACATCAACATGAGCATTTTACAAAACAGTTTGAAATTTTAAAAAAGAACCAAATGTAATTTCTGTAGATTAAGAACTCAATAGAAGAAATTAAGAATGAAATAACCAGATTAGGTAGTAAAGTTCACCTGATGGAGGAAAGAATCAGTGACATCAAAGATAGAAACCTGAAAACTACACAGATGAAAGAAGAAAGAGACTTGAGACTTAAAAGAAATGAAAGAACTTGACAAGAACTTTCAGACTCCATCAGAAAGAGCAATATAAGAATAATGGGCATACCAGAAGGAGAAGAAAGAGAGAAGAAAACAGAGAATATATTCAAACAAATTGTTGATGAGAACTTCCTAAACTTGTGGACAGAACTGGATGCTCGAATCCAAGAAGCAAATAAACACCTAATTACCTCAATTCCAACAGGCCTTCTCCAAGGCACATTGTATTGAAGCTGTCCAAAATCAACAACAAAGAAAGAATCCTCAAGGGAGCCAGGGAAAAGAAGACGGTAACCTACAAAGGAAAGCCCATTAGATTATCATGAGATTTTTCAGCAGAAACTCTACAAGCCAGGAGGGAGTGGAACCAAATATTCAAACAATTGAAAGAGAGAAATTATGAGCCAAGAATAATATATCCAGGAAAGATATCTTTAGATATGAAGGAGGAATAAAGACATTACCAGACATAAAGAAGCTGAGGGGATTTTCTAATACACGACCTGCCCTACAAGAAATACTAAAAGAGGCTATTAGACCACCATCAACACAGACAATTTGTGGCAACCAAAACATAAAAAGGGGGAGAGTATAGGCCTAAACTGGAATATGGGAATGGAGAAAAAAAGCGTGCTGAAAAAAATGGAATACTCTAAATATCAAAATTTCTTTTACATAAACTTAAGAGTAACCACTCAGAAAAAAAAAAATATCATGAACTGAAATAAATACGGTAATAAAAGAAGAAACAGAGGGAAACATCACAGAATACCACCACACAGAAATAATAGACAACAACAAAAAGGCAAAGAAAAAATGGAGACACAGCCTTACCAGAAAACTAGAGACAGAATGACAGGAAATCCTCACATATCAATAATCACCCTAAATGTAAATGGACTGAACTCACCAATAAAGAGACACAGAGTAGCAGATTGGATCAAAAAACTAAACCCAACCATATGCTGCCTACAAGAGACACATCTCAGCTACAAGGACAAGCATAGACTCAAAGTGAAAGGGTGGAAATTGGCACTCCAAGCAAATGGTACCCAGAAAAAATCAAGTGTAGCCATAATGATATCAGATGAAAGAGACTTCAGGTTGAAAAAGGTAACAAGAGACAAAGATGGACATTTCATAATGGTAAAGTGGACTATACAACAAGAAGACATAACAGTCATCAATATTTATGCTCCCAACCAGGGATCACTGAAATATACCAAGCAACTACTAACAGAACTAAAGGGAAAGATTGTCCAAAACACAATTATACTAGAAGACTTAAATACATCATTTACAGCTATGGATAGATCATCCAAAGAGAAAATAAATAATGAAATAGCAGCCCTAAATGACACATTAGATGAAATGGACATCATTGACATATATAGAGCTCTTCATCCTAAAACATCAGACTATACATTCTTTTCGAGTGTACACAGAACATTCTCAAGGATAGACCATATATTGGGACATAAAATCAGCCTCAGCAAATTTAAGAAGATTGAAATCATACCAAGCATATTCTGTGATCACAAGGCTTTGAAATTGGATATCAACTGCAAAAAGAAAGGAGTAAAAAACACAAATACATGGAGATTAAACAACATACTTTTAAAGAACGACTGGGTCAAAGAAGAAATTAGAGGAGAGATCAAAAGATACATAGAAACAAATGACAATGAAAATACATCGTACCAAATTTTTTTGTGTACAGTGAAAGCAGTTTTAAGAGGGAAATTTATATCATTACAGGTCTATCTCAAGAAACAAGAACAATCCCACATAAATAACCTCATGTTACATCTTAAAGAACTAGAAAAAGAACAAGTGAAACCCAAGGTCAGCAGAGGAAAGGAAATAACAAAAATCAGAGCAGAGCTTAGTGAAATAGAGAACAAAAAGACAATAGAAAAAATTAATGTGACAAAGAGCTGGTTCTTTGAAAAGATTAACAAAATTGACAAACCCTTGGCTAGACTCACTAAGATAAAAAGAGAGAAGACACTAATTAACAAAATCAGAAATGAAAAAGGGGAAGTTATCACAGACACCACAGAAATACAAAGGATCATCCAAGAATACAATGAAGGACTATATACCACCAAATTCAATAACCTAGAAGAAATGGACAAGTTCTTAGAAACATATAGCCTTCCAAGGCTGAACCATGAAGAACTGGAAAATCTAAACAGACAGATCACCAGTAACAAAATTGAATCAGTCATCCAAAACCTTCCCAAAAGCAAAAGTCCATGACCAGATTGCTTCACTAGTGAATTCTACCAAACCTTCAAACAGGATCTAATACCATGGTGAAAAACTGAAGCCCTTTGCTCTATGTTCAGGAACACGACAGGGCTGTCCCCTATCACCTCTGCTTTTCAACATAGTGTTGAAAGTCCTTGCCAGAGCCATCAGGCAAGAGAAAGAAATAAAAGGGTTTTCTATATATAGCATCATGTCATCTGCAAAGAGTGACAATTTAACTTCTTCATTCCCAATTTGGATGACTTTTATTTTTTTCTCTTGCCTGACTGCTCTGTCTAGGACTTCCAATATTATGTTGAAAAGCAGAGGTGATAGGGGATAGCGCTGACGTGTTCCTGAACATAGATCAAAGGGCTTCAGATTTTCACCATTAATTATGATAGTAGCTGAGGGTTTGTCATATATGGCCTTTATTATGTTAAGAGTTTTTCCTTCTATACCCATTTTATTAAGTGTTTTAATCATAAATGGATGTTGTATCTTGTCAAATGCTTTTTCTGCATCTATTGATATGGTCATATGATTTTTTTCCCTATTTCGTCTATGTGATGTATCACATTGATGGATTTGTGTATGTTGAACCATCCTTGTGCCTCTGGGATGAACCCCACTTGGTCCTGATGTATAATATTTTTAATGCATTGTTGTATTTGATTTGCTAGAATTTTGTTACGATTTTTGCATCTGTATTCATCAGAGATATTGGTCTGTAATTTTCTTTTTTTGTGTGTGTTATCATTAACGGGTTTTGGTATCAGGGTAATGTGGCCTTATAAAATGAGTCAGGGAGTATTGTCTCTTCTTTAATTTTTGGGAAGAGTTTGAATAGGACAGGTGTTCATTTCTTTTTGAATGTTTAGTAGAATTCACTAGTGAAGCCATTTGGTCCTGGACTTCTGCTTTTGGGAAGGTTTCGGATGACTGATTAAATTTTGTTACTGGTGATCAATCTATTTAGATTTTACAGTTCTTCATGGTTCAGCCTTGGAAGGTTATATGTTTCTAAGATCATGTCCCTTTGTTCTTGGTTATTGAATTTGGTGGCATATAGTCCTTCATAGTATTCTTGGATGATCCTTTGTATTTCTGTAGTGTCCATGGTAACTTCCCCTATTTTATTTCAGATTTTGTTTATTTATGTCTTTTCTCTTTTTATCTTAGTGAGTCTAGCCAAGGGTTTGTCAATTTTATTAATTTTTTAAAAGAATCAGCTCTTTGTCACACTAGTTTTTTCTGTTGTTTTTGTTCTCCATTTCATTTAGTTCTGCTCTGATTTTTATTATTTTTTTTCCTCTTCTGACTGTGGGTTTCATTTGTTCTTTTTCTAGTTTTTTAAGTTGTAATTTGAGGTTATTTATCTGGGATTTATCTTCTTTCTTGAGATAGGCCTGTAATGATATAAATTTTCCTCTTAAAACTGCTTTCACTGAATCTGAAAAATTTTGGTAGTATGCATTTTCATTGTCATTTGTTTCTATGTATCTTTTGATCTCTTATTTCTTCTTTGACTCAGTTGTTCTTTAAAAGTATGTTGTTTAATCTTTACATATTTGTGGTTATTCCTGCTTTCTTTTTGCATGTCACATCCAATTTCAAAGCCTTGTTATCAGAGAATAGGCTTGGGATCATCTTCAATCTTTTTAAATTTGCTGAAGCTAGTTTTATGTCCCAATATGTGGTCTATCATTAGGCATATTCCATGAAAAGGATGTATTGTCTGATGTTCTAGGATGAAGTGCTCTGTAAATGTCGATTATATCCATCCCATCTAATGTGTCATCTAGGGCTGATATTTATTTATTGATTTTCTGTTTGGATGATCTATCCGTAGCTGTTGATGATGTGTTTATGTCCCGTATTGTAATTGTGTTTTGGTCAAATCTTCCTTTAGTTCTGTTAGTGGTTCCTTAGTATATTTCAGTGCTCCCTGATTGGGGGCATAAATATTGATAACTGTTATGTCTTCTTTTGTATATTCCCCTTTATGATTATGAAATGTCTCCCTTTGTCTCTTGCTACCTTTTTATCCTGAAGTCTGTTTTAGCTGATATTAGTATAGCTACACTATACTAATAGTGTATACAGAGTGATTTTCTCTGACTACCATTTGCTTGGAGTGTCAGTTTCCACACTTTTGCTTTGAGTCAATATTTGTCCTTGTAACTCAGCTGTGTCTCTTGGGTTAGTTTTTTGATCCAATCTGCTACTCTGTGCCTTTTTATTGGTGAGTTCAGTCCATTTGCATTTAGGGTGATTATCGATATATGAGAATTTCCTATCATTCTATCTCTGGTTTTCTGGTAGGATTGTGTCTGTATTATTTCTTTGTCTTTTTGTTGCTGCCTATTATTTCAGTGTGGTGGTATTCTCTGATTTTCTTTCTCCCTATTTCTTCTTATTTTATGTTTTATATTTCAGTTGTGGATATTTTTTGATTGGTTACCATTAAGTTTATTTAAAAGAAAAATTTTTACTTAGAGTATTCCATTTTCTTTTTTTTTTTTTCAGTATGATTACTTTCTCCATTCTGTTGTACCAGTTCAGATCTTTACTCTTTCCCTTTTTATGTATTTGTTGTCACAAATTATCACTATTTATTCTGTGAGTTGATTTCTGCATGCGGTAGCAACTTGTCTTTTTCCTCTTTTTAAAGTTTTTTTTTCTTTTCTTTTTTTTCCTTCTTTACCCTGTATGTCATGTTTAAGTGTTCAGTGATCTATTTTGTGTAGGAGTTGCCATTTCCTACTTCTATCTATCTGTAATACTACTTATGGTTTTGTATTATTTTGCTTTTTTGTTTCAGGTTGAATAGCCTCCTTCAGTATTTCTTGTAGTGCAAGTCATGTGTTAGAAGTCCCTCAGCTTCTATGTGTCTGGAAATGCCTTTATTCCTCTTTCATATCTAAAGGATATCTTTGCTGGGTATATTATTTTTGGCTCATAATTTCTCTCTTTCAATAGTTCAAATATTTTATTCCACTCCATCCTGGCTGACAGAGTTTCTGCTGAAAAATCTGATGATAATCTAATGGACTTTCCTTTGTAGATTACTGTCTTCTTTTCCCTGGCCACCTTGAGGATTGTTGTGTTGTCATTAATCTTTGACAGCTTCAATACAATGTACCTTGAAGAAGGCCTGTTGGCACCCAGGTAATTAGGTGTTCTATTTGCTTCTTGGATTCGAGGATCCAGTTCTGTCCACAAGTTATGGAAGTTCTTGTTGACTATTTGTTTGAATATATTTTCTGTTCCTTTCTCCCTTTCTTCTCCTTCTGGTATGTCCATTATTCTTATATTGCTCTTTCTGATGGAGTCAGAAAGTTCTTGTAAAATTGTTTCATTTCTTTTAACTCTCAAGTCTCTCTCTTCTTCCATCTGTGTCATTTCCAGATTTTTATCTTTGATGTCACTGATTCTTTCCTCTATCTGGTCAACTCTATTACCTTAGCTGCCTATTTCATTCTTCATTTATTTTACTGAGTTCTTAGTCTCCAGAAATTCCATTTGGTTCATTTTAAAAATTTTACTCTTTTTGGTAAAATCTTCATTTTGCTCTTTGATCCTGTTTCTGAGTTCATTAAACTTCAGTTTGTGTTTTCTTCCATCTTGTTCAGTTTTTTTCAGAACTGTAATCTTGAATTCTCTGTCATTTAAGTCACATATTTCCATGTCTTTCAGTTCATTTTCTGGAGACTTTTTATTTTCTTTCTGATCTGCCTTGTTACCTTGGTTATTCATGGCGATGAATGCATTATTATTTCTCTTCCTAGACATCTATAGAGTGGGTTCTGCAACAGGGTGATAGAAAGAGGTCTTTCTTTTGTTTTCCATCAGTTGTTGGTCAAATGTTTTATGTTCTCTCTGATTGCAGCCTTTTATTCTCTCTCATGCTGTAGTGTTGTATTTTTTCTGCACTGTTCCAGCTTCTCACACAATGGTTCCCCCATTCCCTGGAACGTCAGTTTCTCCTCTGTGAATAGGTCTCCTCGATCACTTGGCACCACCTACATGGGGGGATGTGGAGAGCTTCTTAAGTTCCAAAGATCTTCCTGCACCCGTTTCAGAGCCTGTGTGTTGCAACAGCTCTATTTACTCCTGCAGGGATCTGCCCAGATAGGTGGGGATGGACGCATGGTGGGTTGTGATAGGTGGCCCAGAGAAATGGCAGTGACCACTAGCACAGCCATCCCTGCACCCAAGGCACCCTCCCCTTTGCCAGAACTAGTTGGGCTTTTAGTTCTTGACTGCCAGCTATAGTTCTCAGAACTGCAAATATTCTGCTGTTTTGATGTAGCATTGCTACCGTTCTGCTTCTAGCACTGGGAAGGTGGAAGTGGAGTGAGCTCTGGGAGAGTGAGGAGGGGGCGGCTAAGTTCCATGCTTAAACCTTCCATCCTCTGCTCAGCACTGAGGCTCAAACCACTGTTTTTACCCTTCCTCCCTCAGTCTTTGCTCTGAGGTCTCTAGTGTGAGCGTTGGGGTTAGCCGTGTTATATGCTGATCCCTCAGGTAGGACTGTGGGCCATAAGGGGAGTATTAGCAGTCTGAATTCTTTCTTGACTGTGGTAGCTCTGGAATGCAGTGAACTCAGAGTTCAGAGCTCAGTCTGTGTCCTGCGCCCATGTGGCCCA
This sequence comes from Rhinolophus hipposideros, assembly GCF_964194185.1. NCBI lineage: Eukaryota > Metazoa > Chordata > Mammalia > Chiroptera > Rhinolophidae > Rhinolophus > Rhinolophus hipposideros. The sequence goes on along the minus strand of NC_138052.1, from coordinate 3,826,383 downwards.
CTTCTCTGCACTTCTCCTTTCCCTCCTCCCCTGCTCACCCAATTTGCCCACTTTTAGATGATTTCTGTTGCACACCCCTTAGTCTTGCCTGTCTGCTGTGCAGGGAGTCCTTTTGGGAATTATAGTTGTGCAGTTTGTTGTAAATTGCAAGGGGAGATTTCAAGAGGCTCACCTCACATTGTCATTTTATGACGTCACCGAATTACATTCTTTGATTCTCAAATGTTAAACCACCTTGTTTCCTGGAACAAAACTAATTTATTTATGATGTCTTATCTTATTAATATATTTCTAGATTTAAACTGCCAATATCATGTCCTGTTATTTTCTTTTTTATTTATTTATTTTTTTGAAAAATAAATTGGCTAGTAGTTTTCCTTTTTCATAATACCTTGAAGGTTTTGATTTCAAGGTTATTCTGGCCTCACAAAAGAAATTGGGTAATTTTTCCCCATTAATTATGAACTCAAATTCTTTAACAGATGTTAAAGTCTAAATATAGACTATTTAGAATTTCTGTTTCTTTTTGTGTCTGTTTTGATAAATCATATTTTCCTTGGATTTTATTTATTTTTTTTCCAAAATGATTTGCATAGTTGTTTCTGATATTTTTTTTTTTACTAAACTTTCAGTTATATAAGTTCTGATATGGGTGATTTATGCATTACTCTATTTTTGTCTTGGTTACTTTTGCTAGTAGTTTATCTAATTTATTAGTACTTTCAAAGTATCTGTTTTGCTCTGTTGATTTTCTCAATTATGCATTCACTTATTTTTAAATAATTTTCTACATTCTCCTTACATTTAATTTGATGTGCTTTACTAGTATTATTAATATCATTTCTCATATTGCTTTATTTTAAGAGAAATATGACGGTTTTTCCTATTTTTCTTTTACAGTCATAATCTTTTAGCTCTGTCAAGATGTGCAGTTGGCAGAATAAAGGGTCCCACAAAGATGTCTATGTCCTAATCTCTGCAACCTGTAATTATGTCATTTAATAGGGAAAAAAAGGACTTTTGAATGGTGATTAAGTTAGAAAGCTTGAGATGGGGAGATTAACGTGGCTTATCTGTGTTTGCCCAAAGTAATCAAAAGCGTCCTTAGAAGAATAAAAGGGAGGCAAGAGACACACATAAGGAAGTATGACTTTGGAAGCAGAGGTTGGAGGGAATAAAAATTTAAAGATGCTAATTTGTGACTCTGAAGATGGAAAAAGGAGTCATGATTAAAGGAATGCACCGAGCCTTAAAAAGCACCTGCCCTTAAAAGGCAAGCAAGTGGTTTCTTCACTAAGGTAACTGAAATATACCAGCTCTGCTGACTTCTTGACTTTAGTCTAGCGAGAATAATTTTGTACTTCTGAACTCCAGATTGAAAGATAATAAATTTGTGTTTTTTAAGACATTATATTTATGGATATTTATTCCAGAAACAATGGGAAAAGAGTGTACTTTTCAAGATTTAAAATCTTACTGTTTTTAGTTTTTGTTTTTGTTTTTGTTTTTTCCTTTTCCTTCTACCTGATTCAGTAACTTCGTTTTTTTGAGGCTGCATGCATACCTCACTAATCTGATTAACTGGAAGAACTCTAACTTGAAAGAAACTGATTTAGCCCTCAACCAGCAAAACAGGTTGCAATTTCCAGGCTATAATTTTCCATCAGATGTCATATAAATCACCCCTATGACCTGGTTGGAAATAACCATGGCAGAACAAACCAGAACCCAGGAGACATTCTCTTTGATGTCAACATTAAGGAGTCCCTTGACTAACTCCCTCTTTCCTTTGTTCTGCTTCTTCTTGTGTACCTATAAAACCCCTTGACCATTCTAGGAACAGGAAAGGAGGTCTTTGTGATGACAGTCTGCCATTTTCCCAGAATGCTGGCATTGAAGAAATCTACTTTTCTGTACTCTAACCCTTGTCTCTCCATCATTAGCTCACAAACAGCGAGCAGCCAAACCTGAGTTCAGTAACAGTACTACATATTTGAAACGTTATTGTTTGTTTCTTTTGTTACAATTCTATTTGAACCTCATTTTTTCCATCCTAAATTCATTGATTTCCTCCTCAGCTACACCCTTTAGTGGCTTCTTCTAGGTGAGTAAATTAGTATATAAGCTTTTATAGTCTTCATATTTCTTAAATGCCTTTACGTTAGTCTGACACTGACCATGTAGTATAATAGTATAACTAGTATAAGCATTCTAAGTTAGATATTTTAAAGATAATAGCTTATTGCCCTGCTTACTTTTAGTGATGAAAAGTCTTTTGTCAATCTCTTTGCTGTTGCCTTTTGGAAAATCTGCCTTCTTCCCACTGTGATAGGTAGTTAAAGTTATTTTTATTTATCCTGATATTGGCAGAGATTTCCTCTCCCTTTTTTAAAGACAAGTGTGTGTATTTTGTTTAACATAAAAACACAATTTTATTTGCCTTTCTGTTGGTTAAAAAGAGATAAGGAAGGGTTTTTTATTTTCTCTCAGTTATATGGAACTAGAAATGGAATAGCTGTGTTTACACTTCTTAAAATATGACTTCTAATTAAAACACATCTCCTAATAATTTTAACACGTTTGTGCATTCTTTGGTAATTGGTAATTACCTCATTTTGCATTGTTTTAAAATGTCTTAATATGTTTTATTCTGTCCTGATCTTATATTTTCTATCACTTTTTCTACAGGTCCTGGATACCTTAATATCCAGGTGAAATACATATAAATGCTTCAGTTTAACAATCTAATGCAGTTATTTACATTATAAAGACAGAGACAGGGCTCTTAACTAATTTCATGCCACATTTCATTATTAAGGAAGATGAAGTTATCTTGTTATCTTTTAAGGAGGAAAATGGAGAAGGTAGAAGAATACAAACAGAATGCTAGTTGCATATGGTATTTAAATTTGCTGAAGTTTTCTGTGAAATGTAGATAATATATTTATCTGTGTAAAATAATTATGATAGTTAAGTAAAATAATTAAGTAAAAATTATTCTATACAATTAGCATAACTTCCATGTATATGTGTATATATACACACATACACAACACATACACGTAAGCTCTCCCTTTCTTGTGTAAATGCAAATTTTCTTTTTAGAAAAAAGTAAACATTTTATATATCCCAGACTACTAAGTAAATAATTTTGTTTTAAAATTATGAGTTTTGTATTTTCTTTTCTATTGCAGAGTGAGTAGTTCTATACCATCAATTTAAATAGATACCTTATGATTCTAGTTAAAAAATACCTTAGCTCAAAATGACAGGAACTGCTTACTGTGGCAAATGCAAGCACACTGGAAAAGGAGAAGGTGTTGAATATAAGAACTTAATCCAAGCCAGGCTGCTTTCATCCCAGAGATGCTCTCACTGGGCTGGTCTCTGAACTCTGAAATTCTCACCCTTCTCCAGTCAGCCCAACCAGCAAAATCTTCATTCCTGCAGTTTCCGGATGTTGGTAGTTACCACAGAAGAAGCAAACTAAAAATAAACAATATGTACTCATTCAAAAAAAGAAACAATAAACGTCTAAGTATTACCTTGTCTTGTACACCTGAAACTAATAAATAAATTTTAAAAAAAAGGAAAAAAAAAAGAAACAATACAAAAATCATGGTCTATGGCATTATAGTCTTGTTGTTAAACTCCCAGTGTCACCACCAACCAGTAAATTCACAATCTACCTAGATCTCACTTTCTTCTTTAAGAACACAAAAATAGCAAATATAACTCCCTCTTTCAATAATTATGAGGAATAGATGAGTGTATAAAAATGGACCACATATGAGATGTGACCTGCAGATCCTAAATTAAGGATAAAGTATGTAGAAAACTGAACTCTGAACCTGAAATTTAGTCCAAATTCAATACACGTGTGAAATGCTATTATTTATAACTTGTAGAACACTATATAATTGTTCGCTGTTATAACAATAGTCCCAATAAACATAAATACCAAACACATTTTACAAGAATTTTTTACACTGTATAAAATTCAGTTCTGATAGAATGTGTTGGCTATACATAATGCATCAGTACTGGTAACTTACAGAATCTGTGAAAAACAGACAGGAAATACTGATAGTGGAGAGAGGTTGGTATGACTAAAGCCTTAGAGTGTTACTGAAATTATGTAAAAGATAAGTTATTTATTTTTGCTTCCATTGGACTAATCATTGTACCAGCATTTACATAAAACCCGCTTAGCAAATTTACTTTCATTAAAACGTTAAAGACATTCAATGTAACATTCTACAGAAATTAACAACTCTCCTGACATGCAGCAGCTGGGAGTGTATGTGACACTAACATGCAGCTAAGTAGTTTGGGGTACTCAGACATCTGGCTCATGTGAAACAGCTGAAAAAACACAGCTATTACCCTTTTGTTTACAGTGAGAGATATTCTTACAGATTCTAAAACATTATGATAGACTGAAATGTCTCCTAATGGCTCAGACAACTTTCTTAATTGCAGCTGATAGTGTTGTGCCTTCCTTTCCACACATTGCAAAGGATAATCCTGTCTCATTTTTCCTATTTGATCTACATCATTTTGTGTACATACTGTTTAATTTAAGCTCATCAGATTCCAGCAGAGAATGGCCTTACAAACAAAAATACTATACCATACCTAAAACCAAAGAAGCACTATCTTAACCAGGAAGGACATTTGATGAAAGGGAAATTAAATTGACATGCTGTAAAAATTACAGGGATGTAGAGCTAATATTTGAGGAGAATCAGCCAAATATATGTTAGCTATCTTATTTATTTATATTTATTTTTTAATATTCATGGAAATTTTGTTTATGGAAGAAGAAAATGAAGCATAAAGACCTTGTGCAGGGCGCTGGTTGGATTCCTCGACTCCCGCAAGGGATGGTGGGCTGCGCCTCTTGCAGCTAACAACGGGCAACGGGACCTGCAGCTGAGCTGCGTCCTCCATAACTAAGACTGAAAGGACAACTTGATGTGAAAAAAGTCCTGGAAGCACACACTGTTCCCCAATAAAGTCCTGTTCCCCTTCTCCAATAAAATCTTAACAAAAAAAAAAGAGTAAAAAAAAAGACCTTTTGCAAGTTGTTTAGAATAACATATTTTGAAGTTGGTGGTTAGATTACAACCTAAGTAAATGCTATGGGCCATCCATACAACTGCCGGCGTATATGAAATTCCAATTTTGTCCATAATATTCTCAAATCTAATTACATTTTTAAATCACATAAATTCTATGAAGTAGTATTTTTGTTTTCTTTGTTATTTTTATTAAATTTATTGGAGTAACATTGGCTAGCAGCATATATATTTCAGGTGTACAACATATGTACACTCTGTTGTGTGCTCACCACCTGAAGTCTAGTCTCCTTTCATCACCATGTATTTGACCAAATTTACTCATTTCATCCTCCCCCGACTTCCCTTCCCCTATGGTAATCACCATTGCCTATATCTGAGTTTAGGTTTTGTTTGTGTCTCTGAATTTTTTTTGTTTGTTTTCATTTGGTCATTTGTTGCTTTTGTTTTATATCCCACATATGAGTGAAATCATGTGGTTCTTCTCCTTTTCCATCGACTTATTTCACTTAGCATAACACTCTACGATCCACTCATGTTGTCGCAAATGGCAATATTTCATCATTTTTATAGCTAATATTCCATTGTATATATGTGCCACTTCTTTATCCAGTTATACATTGAAGGGCACTTAGGTTGTTTTCATATCTTGGACACCATGAATAACGCGGTGATGGACATAGGGATACATAAATGTTTTCAAATTTCCAGGTAGATAACTAGAAGAGGGATTACTAGGTCATATGGTACCTTTATTATTATTTTTTTTTTTTTTAGGAACTTCCATATTCTTTCCCATAGTGCCTGCACCAATTTACATTCTCAACAGCAGTGTGCAAGTGTTCCATTTTTTCCACATCCTCATCAACACTTGTTAGTTATTGTCTTGTTGATAATAAATATTCTAACAGGTGTGAGGTGGTATCTCATTGTTTTGACTTGCACATCCCTAATAGCTAGTGAAGTTGAGTATCCTTATGTATCAGTTGGCCATCTGTATGTCTTCCTTAAAAAGTGTCTATTCATGTCTTATGCCTTTTTGCTATTATTGCTCTCTATTTTGTTGTTGAATTATATGAGTTCTTTATATATTAGGGATATTGCCCCTTTATGAAAGGTATTATTTACAAGTATCTTCTTCTATTTTGTTGGTTGCCTTTTAGTTTTGTTGATTTCTATTGTTGTGCAGAAGCTTTTCAGTTTAATATACTCCCATTCATGTGTTTTTGCTTTTACTTCCCTTCACTTAGAGGTCAAGATCACAAAAATGACACTAAGACCAAGGTCCGTAAGTTTAGAGCCTGTTTTTTTTTCTATGTATTTTTCTGTGTTTGTATATTTGTTTCTCATATTCAAGTATTTAATGTATTTTGAGTCAATTTTCTGGATGGCGTCAGAAAACAGTCTAGTTTTATTCTTTTGCATGTTGTTTTCCAGTTTTATCAACACCATTTATTGAAGTGACTTTCCATTGTATGTTTTGGGCCTCTTGGTTGAAATTGATCCCTCTGTGTATATATGTGATATATGTGGGTTTATTTCTGGGCTCTCAATTTTGTTTCATTGGCCTATGTGTTGGTTTATTTGTCAATACTGCACTGTTTTGATTATCCTAGCTTTATAGTATAGTTTTAAGTCAGGGAGTGTTCTACCTCCAGCTTTGTTCTTTTTCTCAGGATTGCTTTGGATATTGGGAGTCTTTTGTGGTTCCAAACAGGTTTGAAGATTTTTGTTCTATTTCTGTGAAAAAAACTTCTATTGGGATTTTAATGGTGATTGCATTAAATCTGTATATTTCTTTAGGCAATGTACATTTTAACAGTGTTAATTCTCCCTATCCATAAACATAAATATCTTTCAATTTCTTTGTGTCTTTCCCAATTTCTTTCAACAATGTTTTGTAGTTTTCAGTGTACCTGTCCTTATTTCTTTTGTTGAGTTTATTCTTATGTATTTTATTCATTTTGTTGCAATTGTAAAATGGATTGTTTTATTCAATTTTCTTTCTGGTATTTTGTTGTTATTATATAGGAATACAATGGATTTTGCACATTTATTTTGTTACCTGCAACTTTCCTGTATTTGTTTATTGTTTCTAATAGTCTTTTGGTGGAGTCTTTAGGATTTTCTATGTATAGAATCATGTTATCTGCAAATATGGACAGTTTTACTTCTTCATTCCCAGTTTGGATACATTTTGTTTCTTTTTCTTGCCTGATTGCCCTGGCTAGGACTTCCAGTACTATGTTGAACAACAGTGGGCAGAGTTGGCATCTTGTTTTGTTTCTGATCTTAGGGGAAAATCTTTCAGTTTTTTTTTTTTTTTTTTTTAACATTGAGTGTGATATTACGTGAGAATTTGTTCTATATGGGCTTAATTATGCTGAGGTACTTTCCTTCTATGGCCATTTTTAATTAAGTGTTCTAATCATAAATGGATGTTGTATCTTGCCAAAGGCTTTTTCCACATCTATTGATATGATCATATGATTTTTAGCTTTTATTTTTTTTTTATATTTTGTGTATCAAATTGATTGACTTGCATGTGTCAAACCATCTTTACATCCCTGGAATGAACCTCTCTTGCTTGTGTAGTATTTCCCTTTTAATGTATATTTGTATTCAATTTTCTAGTATTTTATTTAGGATTTTTGCATTTATGTTTATCATAGATATTGGCCTGTAATTTTGTTTTTTTTTTTGTATTGTCCTTGCCTTGTTTTGGTATCAGGTTAATGTTGGCTTCATAAAATGATTTAGGAAATAATCTATACTCTCCAATTTTTTGGAAGAATTGAGAATGATAGGTGTTAAATCTGCTTTGAAGGCTTTGTGGAATTCACAGTGAAGCCATCAAGTCCTAGATTTTTGTTTTTTGGGAGGTTTTTTTTATTAGTTTCAATTTTCTTGCCAGTGATCAGTCTATTTAGGTTTTTCCAACTTATCACGGTTCAGTCTACGAAGGCTATATATTTCTAAGAATTTCCCCATGTGTCTTAGAATATTATATTTTGTGGCTTATAGTGGTTTACAGTATTCTTGTATAATAATTTGTATTTCTGTGGTGTCCAACTTTTCCTCTTTCATTTCTGATTTTATTCATTTGAATCTTTTCCTTTCTTTAGTGAGTCTAGCCAGAGGTTTGTCAATTTTATTTATTCTTTCAAACAAGAATACCTATTTCAATACCTCTTTGTTTTATTATTTATTTCTATTATCATTTTGTTCTCTATTTCATTTATTTCCACTCTCATTTATATTATTTCCTTCCTTCTACTGACTTTAGGCTTTATTTGTTCTTCATCTAGTTCTTTAATGTGTGATGTTAGATTGTTTGTTTGCAGTTTTTCTTGTTTCTTGAGGTGGGCCTGTATAGCTACAAACTTTCCTCTTAGTACCTATTTGCTGTATCCCCAAAATTTTTCATTTTAATTTGTATGTATATAATTTTGACCTTTCTTTTATTTATTCTTTGACACAATACTTGTACAGCAATATATTTTTTAATATTCACATATTCATGGTTTTTTCAACTTTCTTTTTGTAGTTCATTTCCAGTTTCATAGCATCTTGGTCAGAAAATATGCTTGATATTATTTCAGTCTTCTTAAATTTATTGAGACTAGTTTTCTGCCTAATATATGCTCAATCCTTGAGGATGTCCCAATTGTACTTGAGAAGAATATGTACTTTGTTGCTTAGGGATAGAAAGTTCTATTAATATAAATTATGCCCTTTTCTGATATTTCCTTGTTGACTTTCCGTTTGAATGATATATCCACTGCTGTCAGTGAGATATTTAGGTCCCCTACTGTAATTGTATTTTTGTCAGTTTCTCCCTTTAAGTCTGTTATTAATTGTTTTATATATTTTGGTGCTCCCAAGTTGGGTGCATATATAGATGTGCTATTTTCCTGATGAATTATCCCCTTTATCATTATGAAATGTCCATTTTTGTCCCTTGTCTTATCTGAACATCTATTTTGCTGATATCAGTACAACTACACCTGCTTTACTCTGGATGCATTTGCTTGGAGTATCACCTTTCAACCCTTTATTTCAAGTCTATATGTGTCTCTATAGCTGAAATGGGTCTCCTGAAGGCAACATACAGTTGTGCTTTGTTTGTTTTTTTAATCCATTCTGCTATTCTGTGCCTTTTGACTGTGAGTTCAGTCCATTTAAATGTAGGGTGATTATTGATATATGAAGACTACTACAACTATTTCACCTTTGGTTCTGTTTAGTCTGCATCTTTATCACCATTGTTTCTTTTCCCTTGTGTTTCTGTCTTCTATTTTAGTTCAGTGATTTCCTATGACTTTTTTTCTACATTTTTTTCTTTTTATGTTAAGTCTCAGCTCAAGATTTTTGTATTGTGGTAATCATTATGTTTATGTTTACAAAAAGTTTCATACATAGTCTTTTTTCTTCTGATTTCATCTTATCTCCATTCACCTGTGCAAGTTCAGTCCTTTCTCCTCTTCAATTTTACATTTTTGTTTTTACAAATTATCCTTTTAGATGTTGTGCATTTTTTTCCTAATTACAGAAATTGAAGTATTTTTCCCCTTTAACTTTTATGTTATACTTAAGTGTTTAATACCCTATTGTGCAATAGAGTTGCAATTTCTTGCTTCTGTATATCTTACTCAAAGTGTTGTATACTTTTCTCTTTTGTTTCAGATGCAAGAGCTCCTTTCAACCTATAATAATGCAGGTCTTGTGGTGATAAATTTCCTCAGTTATTTTTGTCAGGGAAAGCCTTTATTTCTCCATCATAGCTAAAGGATAACTTTGTTGGATTTATTATTCTTGGCTGCTGGTTTCTATCTTTCAATATTTTGAATACTTTATTCCACTCCTTCCTGGTTTATAAGGTTTCTGATGGAAAATCTGATGAAAACCTACTGGGATTTTCTTCGTAGTTTCCAGTCTTTTTTTCCCCCAGGTTGATTTGAGAACTCTTTCTTTGTCATAAACTTTTGACAGTTTTAATATAATGTGTCTTGGAGAATGTCTTTTTTGCGTTGAGATAATTCAGTGTTCTGTTAGCTTCTTGAATTTGATGGTCCAGCTCTTTCCATAGGTTTGGAAAGCTCTCTTGATTATTTGTTTGAATAGGCTCTCTACTCCCGTCTCTCTTTTTTCACTTCCATTTTTTTCTAGTGGAGTCAGATAATTTTTGCACCTTTCTTTTCTTTTGTTTTTCCCTTTCAGTTCTTTCCCTTTCACCACTTGAGTCATTTCCAGATTTCTATTTTTGAGCTTAGAATTTCTGTCTTTCATCTGAACTATTGTTTCCAATGTTCTTTAATACATTCTTCATCTCATTTATTGAATTCTCCTGCTCCAGTATTTTTTTTTTCAATTTCTTTGGCAAAGCACTCCTTTTGTTTGTTGATTTTATTCTTGAGCTCAGTGAGCTGTCAATTTTGAGTTTCTCTGTATCTTTTTTTTTTTCATAACTGCAATCTTGAATTTTCCGTAATTTAAATCAGCCTTCCAGGCCTTTGAGTTTTTTTTTTGTTTTGTTTTGTTTTGTTTTGTTTTGTTTTGTTTTGTTTTTGGAGACTTTTGACATTCTTTATGAGTTACCTTGTTACCTTGCTGACTCCTTGTACCCAGAGGCTGCCAGCTGTGCTGTGCTATTCTGTGCTGTGCTGTGCTCTAGCTGTGCTAGAGGTGGCATCTATCAGGTTCTGCAGCAAGGGGTAGAGAGGGGTGGGTGAGGGTAAGCAAGGGAAGTTGGGTTCTGAAATCTGTGTTTTACCATCTTGATAGTTATGGCAGCTGATAGTCCATGGCTGCCACAAGGCTGTGCCACATCTCCACTTCATCCCTGGGTTTAGCTATAATGGGAACCAGCTACTCGGACTGGAATATTACTTCTGCCCATCCTACCCTGCAGACTGCCATGTAAGGGTTGCAACCTGACTCCTCCAAAGCTACCATGTCAGTGGAGGACACAGAGGATATCAGACTATGTCTGTGGTTCCCATCTCTGCTTTTCTCCCCCAAACCACTTCCCCTGCTCATTCCAATATGCCAACCTTCAAATAGCATAATGTGTATATCTCTCAAACATGTTTGAGTATTGAGCACAGGACACTTTGTTGAACAATAGTTGCCCAACTTGTACCTTTGAGGGGAGAAAAGAAGGAGTTTTCTCACTCTACAACGATGCTGATGTCACTCCCGCTATAAAAAAAGTATTTTTGCCTGAAATGCCAAGGTCCAGGTATCTTGGATACTTGGGATGTCTCAGTGATTATTTGCTTTAGAGCAAAAAATGTAGATAAATGATAGAATTTACGTTGGTTTCTTAGGTAGAGAGGCTCATATGTGTAACAGCCTTGTTCAAATAAATTTAAAAAGACCAGAGCAGTCAGAGTGAAAAGTGGGATGTGAATGCATCAGAGCAAGATGAGCTTAGAGAGATAGACAAAAGTTACAACACGTGGAAACTTGGTGATTATGATCATTTTTTTCTAAGAAAAAAACTCATTACAGTATGTAAACAGGTTGGTGGTTGATGACATGATGTTATTGGCATTTTTTAAAAATTCTGTGACTATGATGCCAAGAAAGGATTCCTGGAGGAATAAAGGTAGGAGATGAACTATGGTGAAGGTTTAAGATAATGAATTAATAGATTGCATAATAGATTGTATTTAGAGGGTACAGAAGTGTCAAAGGGACTCAGGTTTCTGGCTTGTATAGCAGGATGGGTGATAGCCAGGGAAGACTGAAAATGCCCTGTATGAAGGGAAGTCTTTGAGTTTACTTTGGGACATAATAAACTTAAAGTACATTTGAGATACCCAAAAGGAAATGTCAAGCAGTCAATTGAATTGAGTGTGTTATACAGGAAGGCATCCTAGATAGAGATATAAATTTGTAAATAAATCTTATTTGAAGCCTCATGCATGATTAAGATTGCTTAGGTAAAGAAAACCAAAACATATGAAAGATTAGGAGAGAGATGAGTGCATTCACCATATGTCATACCAGATAGCAATATTCAACTTCAAAAAAGGCACCAGTCCCTTAGACGATGCTGTGAATGAGTCCCTTGCAGTTGTTCAATGTGGAAGCCCTGCATAAAGATTTAAGGACCTATTGACTAATGGAGAGGAAGATAAACTTGCAAAATGAGTGTCTGTAAAAAGAAATGAGAAAATTATGACAATGTATGACAATGGAAATTAAGAGAAGAGAGTATCTTAAGAAGGGCAATGTAAAAAGTTATTACTATTACTGAGACACCATGTAAGATGATGATAATATTAAAAAACATTGGAAACATAAGAGCTTGGAAACATAAAGTCATCAGAATCTTTAATTAATCATGTCAGTAGATTCCCAAAGATGGGATTCAGATTTGAGTAGATTAAGGAGTGAGTAGTAGTCTTACTTGTTACTCTCAACTCTCACAGCACTCTGAATTCTCCAATAACACTCATCTCACTGCATTAATCCTATATCCATATTAGCCTTTTGAAGTGTGAGTTAATCAATATTAGGACAATATCTGATTATCTTTGCATTCTAGTCTCATCACAGTAGTTAGTGTGATCCTTGTAAATCATAATTCAGATTAGCTCTCTACTCTGCTTAGAACCCTCCAGTGGTTCCTCATCTACTCAAAATCTTTTATATTACCCCTAACTCTCTCTATCACCCATTCTCTTTACCTCTCTGGCTTTATCTTCTACCATTCTCCCTTTCATGCCACACCACTCACTAAGTGACCATGAACTCCTTACTTTTCCATAAAATGTTAGGTATGTTTTCTTCTCACTTACTATTCCTTTTACCTTGTGAGTTCTTCTCCTAGACATCCTCATGATTAATTTCTTGGCTTCTTCCTGGTCTCTATTCACATGTCACCTTCTCTAAGAGTCCTCGTCTGACAGCCTATCTGAAATGTGACCGCCCCCCACTCTCCCATTACAATAGTCTCTATCTTTTTCCCCTTTTTATATTTTTCCTCTTTAGTACTTAACACTTTCAAACATACTATGTATTTACTTTTTATCTTACTTATGTTGCTTCCTTTCTATTAGGATATAAGTTCCATGAAGGGAGAAATTTTGTGTGTGAGTTTTACTGCTGTTTCCCCAGCTCCAAAACAATACTCTGCACAGAAAAGCGCTCAATTGAATAAATGTTTCCAGTGCTCTATACATAATGGACAGATAATAAATTAATGAAAGGCTAACCTTCTGTATTATGACTAAATTACATTTTAACTAGTAAGATTGTATTGAGTAAATAGATATTTTAAAAATATCTTTATTTTGTTTAAATCTGTTAGCTTTTGGCATTGGTCTGTAACTCAAAATTACAGTATAGTTATTATGGTAAAATTCTTTGAAGCGATTTGAAACTGTAGGGTTTCATTGGCCATTCATATCAACCTTAAAATTAGATTTATGTAATAATACACATTCATTTGAATCTAATGCGTTTCCTGAAACCTCAGCGTAAAGAAAATGTTTTATTAATTTCCTGGTTAACAACACTAAAAGGCTTGGGTTGCAAAAGTCTAAAATCCTTTAGATTTTAATCTCATTCTAAGAATGAGCTTGGCTTCACTAAGTAGAAAAGAAAAATAATGTGACATTCTCAACTTGACCAAAAGGATAAATTAAACAATGGGATGGAAATAGTTTGTAACATCTTTATGTCTTCTACTGATTTTTATTTCAAATGAGTCAGTTACTGATCCAGAATTTTAAGTTGAACATGGTTTCATATCATCTTCCTCTCCAAAGAAAATAAAGACCAATGTTTTTTAGCCATATCTCAGCTGGCTTCATAAATGTGTGACCTGACATCAAGTATAAGTATGTAAAAATTGTCATAATGACTGAGGTTAGTCTCTCTGGAGTAGACACAAGATCTTTTTTTTTTTTTACTTAGACGTTTATCATTTATATCCCTCACACTGTGTGAACCTCACTCCCCCCATCCACTATCGCTCTGACATCGCACAGAGCCATTACATTTCCACTGTCTCTATTCCTAATGCTATAAACCGCTTCTTGTAAGTAATACATATATATACATATACATATATATATATGTATTTATATATACATATATATGTATATATATATATATGTAAAATTATAGTTGGTATTCATTATTGTTCAACTTCAGGTGTACAGTGCAGTGATCAGGCATCTACATCTTCCCTCAGGTGGTCTCCCAAATGGAACAAGTGTCCATCCAATACCCTACAAAATCTTTACAACATTATTGATTACGTTCCCCAAATTAATTTTCAAAACCCCGTGGCCATCTTGTGGTTACCAACTGTTTTCTAATACCCTCACCTTCCCCCTTACCCCCACTCCCCCACCCATCTAGCAACGCTCAGTTTTTTCTCTTTGTCTTCAAAACTGTTTCTGATTAGTTCATTCATTTATTCTTTTCTTTAGATTCCACATATAAGTGAGATCATATGGTATTTGTCTTTCTCTGTCTGACTTATTTCACTTAACATAATGTTCTCTAGGTCCATCCGTGTTGTTGCAAATGGTAAGATTTCTTTCTTCTTTACGGCTGTGTAATACACCATTGTATAAATGTACCAGAGCTTCTTGATCCAGTCATCTACCGATGGGCATTTCGGTTGTTTCCATGTCTAGGGTATTGTGTATAGTGCTGCAATAAACATAGGAGTGCATACAGATTTTTGAATTGGAGTTTTGGATTTATCCGGATAGATACCTAGGAGTGGATTGCTGGATCATAAGATAGTTCCATTTTCAGATTTTTGAGATACCTCCATACCGTTTTCCATAGTGGCTGAACCAATCTGCAATCCCACCAACAGTGTACAGCGTTTCCTTTTCTCCACATCCGAGCCAGCACTTGTTGTTTGTTGATTTATTGATGATAGCCATTTTGACTGGGGTGAGGTGGTATTGTGGTTTTTATTTGCATTTCTCTGATGGTTAGTGAGGTTGAGCATTTCTTCAGATGTCTGTTTGCCATCTGTATATCCTTTTTAAAAAAAAGTCTCTTCATGTACTCTGCCCATTTTTTAATTGGGTTGTTTGTTTTTTTTGGAGTTGAGTTGAGTGAGTTTTTTTATAAATATGTGATATTAACCCCTTATCAGATATATCATTGGCTAATATCTTTTCCCATTCAGTAGGATCCCTTTTTGTTTCATTTATAGTTTCCTTTGCTGTGAAACAGCTTTTCAGTTTGATGTAATCCCACCTGTTTCCTTTTTCTCTTACTTCCCTTGCGTGAGGGGATATATCAGTAAAAATCTTACTCTGGGTAATGTCGGTGAAGTTTCTTCCTATATTATCTTCTAGGAATTTTATAGTTTCAAATATAACATTTAAGTCTTTAAGCCTTTTTGAATTTATTTTTGTATATGGTGTAAGGAGGTGGTCTAGCTTCATTTTTTTGCATGTGTCTGTCCAGGTTTCCCAGTACCATTTATTGAATAGACAGTCTTTACCTCACCGTACATATTAGCTTTCATTGTCATAGATTAAATGGCCATATAAGGCATGGATTTATTTCTGGACTCTCTATTTTGTTCCATTGATCTATGTGTCTATTTTTATGCCAGTGCCATGCTGTTTTGATTACTGTAGCCTTGTAGTATAATTTGATGTCAGGTACTGTTATACCCCCCACTTTGCTCTTGTTTATCAAGATTGCTGAGGCTATCCAAGGTCTTTTATGGTCCCATATAAATTTTATGATTATATGTTCTATTTCTGTGAAAAAAGTCCTTGGTAGTTTGATAGGAATTGCGTTGAATATGTATATTGCCTTAGGCAGTATGGACATTTTAACTATATTAATTCTTCCTATCCATGAACATGGTATGTGTTTCCATCTATTTGTATCTGCTTTCATTTCTTTCTTCAGTGTCTTATAATTTTCTAAGTACAGATCTTTTACTTCCTTGGTTAAGTTTATTCCCAGGTATTTTATAGTCTTTGGAGCAATTGTAAATGGGATTGCTTTTTTACTTTCTCCTTCTGATGTTTTATTATTGGTATATACAAATGCAAGTGATTTCTGAATGTTAATTTTGTATCCTGCTACTTTACTAAATTCATCTATCAGATCTAATAGTTTCTTGGTGGAGTCTTTAGGGTTCTCTATATATAGTATCATATCATCTGCATATAATGACAATTTTACTTCCTCCTTACCTATTTGGATGCCTTTTGTTTCTTTTTCTTGTCTGATTGCTGTGGCTAGAACTTCCAGCACTATGTTGAATAGAAGTGGAGAAAGTGGGCAACCTTGCCTTGTTCCTGATCTTAGGGGGAATGGTTTTAGCTTTCCCCCATTGAGTATGAGGTTAGCTGTGGGTTTATCACACATGGCCTTTATTATTTTGAGATATGATCCCTCTATTCCCACTTTCTTAAGGGTTTTTATCATAAATGGCTGCTGGATTTTATCAAATGCTTTTTCTGCATCTATCGATATGATCATGTGATTTTTATTTTTCATTTTGTTAATGTGGTGTATCACATTAATTGATTTGAGGATGTTGAACCACCTTTGCATACCAGGGATGAATCCCACTTGATCATGGTGAATGATTTTTTTAATGTATTGCTGAATTCTGTTTGCTAGTATTTTGTTGAGGATTTTTGCATCTATGTTCATTAGCAATATCGGCCTGTAGTTTTCTTTTTTTGTGGTGTCTTTGTCTGATTTTGGAATCAGGTTGATAGTGACTTCATAATAAGTGTTTGGGATAAGGGGAAAGGTGAAGGGATTAGGAAGCAGCGGATAACCAGAAGATGACCTCAGCGTTTTTTGCAAATTAATTTGGGGAACGTATTCAATAATGTTGTAAAGATTTTGTTGGGTATCCAATGGACATGTGTCCTATTTGGGAGACCACCTCAGGGATACTGTGGATGCCTGATCATGGCATTGTCCACCAGAAGCTAAACATTAATAAATGCCAACTATAATTTTATATATATAATGTGATGGCTCAGTGTGAGGTCGGAGGGATAGTGGATGGGGGGAGAGGGGTTCACAGTGTGAGGGATATAAATGATGAACATCTAAGTATTACCTTGTCTTGTACACCTGAAACTAATAAATTAAAATTTTTAAAAAAAGTATTTGGGAATCTTTCATCCTTCTGGATTTTTTGGAAGAGCTTGAGAAGAATAGTTGATAATTCTTTTTTGAACGTTTTGTAAAATTCACCTGTAAAGCCATCTGGTCCAGGGCTTTTGTTTGTTGGGAAATTGTTGATTATTAATTCAATTTCCCTGGTGGTAATCAGTCTATTCAGGTTTTCTATTCTTCTTGAGCTATCCTTGAAAGGTTGTACGTCTCTAGAAAATTGTCCATTTCTTCCAGATTGTCAAATTTGTTGGCATATAGTTGCTCATAGTAATTTCTTAATTTTTTTTGTATTTCTGTGGTGTCTGTTGTCACTTCTCCCCTTTCATTTCTGATTTTATTAATTTGGGTCCTCTCTCTCTTTTTTTTTAATGGGTCTGGCTAAAGGTTTGTCAATTTTGTTTATCTTCCCTAAGAACCGACTCTCGGATTCATTGATCTTTTGTATTGTTTTCTGGTTTCTATTTCACTTAGTTCTGCTCTCATCTTTATTATCTCCTTCCTTATGCTCCCTTTGGGATTATTTTGCTATTCTTTTTCCAGATGCCTTAAGTGTGAAGATAAACTGTTGATTAGGGATGTTTCTTGTTTCTTTAGGTAGGCCTGCAATGCTATGAATTTCCCTCTTAGGACTGCTTTCGCGGCCTCTGATAGATTTTGGGTCGTCATGTTTTCATTTTTGTTTGTCTCGAGATATCTTTTGATTTCTTCCTTGATCTCCTGCTTGATCCATTCATTACTTAGTAACATGTTATTCAGCCTCCATGAATTGGTGTGTCTTCCAGTTTTTTTCCTGTAACTCATTTCTAATTTCATAGCACTGTGGTCAGATAAGACAATTAGTATAATTTTAATTTCCTTAAATTTATCAAGACTTGTTTTGTGGCCTAACATATGGTCTATTTTGGAAAATGTTCCATGTGCGCTTGAGAAGAACATGTATTTTGCAGCATTGAGGTGAAATGCTCTGAAAATAGTGATTACATCCAAGTGGTCCAATGTATCATTTAAGGCTGTTGTTTCCATATTGATTTTCTGTCTGGAAGACCTGTCACTTGTTGTCAGAGGTGTGTTCAAGTCCCCTACTATGATAGTGTTACTATTGATCTCTGTCTTTATATCAGTCAATATCTGTTTTATATATTTCAGTGCTCCTATGTTGGGTGCATAGATGTTTAGTAGGATTATGTCCTCTTGTCGGATCGATCCCTTTATTATTATATAGTGCCCATCTTTGTCTTTTAATATGTTCTTCATTTTAAAGTCTATTTGTCAGATATAAGTATTGCAACTCCAGCTTTTTTCTCATTTCCATTTGCATGAAATATCTTACTCCAACCCTTCACTTTCAGCCTGTGTGTGTCTTTTGATCTGAGGTGAGTCTCTTGTATACAGCATATACAAGGGTCTTGCTTTCTTATCCACTCAGCCACCCTATGTCTGTTGATTGGAGCATTTAATCCATTTACATTTAAGGTGATTATTGATAGGTACATAGTTATAGCCATTTTTTAAATTTGTAGTTAGATTGTTTTCATCTTTCTTCTATTTACAGAAGTTCTTTTAGTATTTCTTGCAATGCTGGCTTGATGGTAATAAATTCCTTTAGCTTATTCTTTTCTGAGAAGCTCTTTATCTCTCCATCAACTTTAAATGATAGCCTTGATGGATAAAGCAATCTAGGTTGTAGGCCTTTGTTTTCCATCACTTTGAATATCTCCTGCCACTCCCTCCTGGCCTTCAATGTTTCTGTAGAAAAGTCATTTGATAGTCTTATGGGAGTTCCATTGTATGTAACTCTCTGTCTTTCTCTTGCTGCTTTTAGAATTCTCTCTTCATAGAGACAAGATCTTGATGCATAACTTCTAAGCAGAATAAACCATTTTCTCTGAGGAGTTTGTTGAATGTTTTTAAGAAATATGGTTCACTGGCGATACTATCTCAAGAACAGCTAGCTGTGTCTTTGGAAAAAAAAATAAATAAATAATGATGACAGATTTAAGGCACAGTAGCCACTGCCCCCTCAAGGCCCAAACAGTATAGAAAATGTTTGTTGAGACTGCTATGGCCAAAGATCACAGGTTTCACGTCAAAAGTAGGAAAGAAAAAAATAGTAATTTAATTCTTCTTTAACATATTTCTATGTCTTTTTTCTTATCTGTACTTTAGTTACATAACTCTTTTAATTCATTAATATTTATGAGAAAGTCCTTTTCTTGTAATTTATTATAACTGACAAAAGTCTTTCCAGCGCCTTAACATGAAGGAAGTAAAAATTGTTCTCTGATCCCCAAAATTGTAGAAATAAAGCCACTGCGAATTCTCGTTCTCTGTCATAGCAGAAGCAATATCATAAAAATTGCTTTTTATAGACTCTTTTGAAAGGAAATAGTTGCATGGCCAACTTGGAAATCTCCATGGTTCAGACACTCCAGTCACCTATGTCAGCACGAATCTCTGACATATCAGCTCATTCAGGCTGGATCCATCTCTAAAAGCCCAATTATATTTAAAAATACCCTTTTTGGTGACATGTTTTAGGGGAAGAGAGATGTACAGTGTGGCCATTAAAGATTTGTTTGCTTGATGGCCTACTTTGTTGTGTATCTACATGATTTAGGCATGTTTATCTATAAAAAGGCTTTTTCTTTTCCCCTGATGAAAGATGTTTACCAAATGCCTTCTGTCTCCTGCCTAACTAGAAAAGCTCGATGTGGGGAGTATAAGATGTACAGTTTGAGAAACATTGTGAAGCTAATTTGACCCATTACAATCTGTGTCACTTTGAGAAAATTACTTGAACTCACTAAGTTGCAGTATACTCCATATAAAATGTGAGTAAATGATCATTTCTATGTCATAAGATGGTTGTAGCAAGTATTTGAGTGATGAAAATGTTCCTGCTTTAACTAATATTAACAAGAGTCAAGAATACCAATGGGAAAATGATAATCTCTTCAATAAATGGTGTTGGTAAAACTGGATAACCACATGCAGAAGAATGAAATTGGACCCCTATCTTATACCACTCACAAAAACTAACTTGAAATGTGTTAAAGACTTAAACATAAGACCTGAAATCATAAAACTTTTGGGAAACATAGGGAAAAGGTTTCTTAACATTTGTCTTGACAATGTTTATTTTTTGCAGATGACACCAAAATCACAAAAATTAATAAGTGAAACTCCATCAAACTAAAAAGCTCTTGCACAATAAAAAACAATCAACAAAATGGAAATTCAACTTATAGAATGGGTGAAAATATTTGCAAATTGTACATCTGAAAGAGGGTTAATATAAAAATATGTAAAGAACTCACATAGCTCAATAGCAAAGGGGGAAAATCACAAAAACAACCTATATTTAAAAAATAGTCAGAGGAACCGAATAAACAGTTTTTCAAAGAAGACATACAAATGCCCAACAGGTACATGAAAAGGTGCTCAACATCACTAATTATCAGAGAAATGCAAATCACAACTACAGTGAAATACCATCTCACATCTGTTAGAATGGGTATCGTGAAAAAGGTAAGATATAATAAGTGTTGGCATAGACAACTCTTGTGCACCATTGATGAGAATGTAAACTGGCACAACCCCTATGGAAAACAGTATGAAGTTTTCTCAAAAAAATAAAAATATAACCACCATATTATTCAGAAATCCCACTCTGTATATATATCTTTAAAAAAATAATAATAAGAAGAAAAGGATCTCAAAGAGATATCTGCACTCCTATGTTCATTGCAGTATTATTCTCAGTTGTCAAGATACGGAAACAACCTAAGGGTCCATCAACAGATGAATGAATAAAGAAGATGTGGTTTTTATACACAACAAAATATTATTTGGCCAAGAGAAAGAAATAAATTCTGCCATTTGCAATAACACAAATGGAACTTGAGGGCATTATGCTTTGTAAAATAAGTCATACTGAGGAAGACAGACTTAGTATGATATGGCTTATAGGTGGGATCTTAGGAAAAGAAAAAGTCAAACTAAGAAAACAAGTAGAGTGATGGTTACCAGGAGCTGAGAATGGGGGACATGGGAAGATATTGGCAAGGGGTACAAATTTACAGGTTTAAAATGAATAATTTCTGGGGATCTAAAGTACAACAGGGTGGTTGTCGTTAATAATACTGTATTCTACACTTGAAAGTTGCTGAGAATAGATCTTAAGTGATCTCACCACAAAAAAGAAATGGTAATCATGTGAAGGGATATAATTTTAGCTAATACATTTTGCAATATATACGTGTATCAAATTAACATGTACTTTTTAAATGTATACAATGTTATACGTCCATTATATTTCAATACAGCTAGAAAAAAATAAATAAGTACTGCCTGGCATAGAGTTGAAGTTCAGCTGATGTGAGCATTCTCAACATTAGCCTCCAAACAGCAATATTATGGACCTGTCCCATGTGGATCATCACGTATGTGATTTGATAACCCATTAACTTGACTTCACAGGTGACTTCTAAAATTTTGAATCCTGGAGCCTAGTGTTAGCAATAGCATTAGATTATTTGAAAAAAGTATAGAGGCTAAGCAGTAACATCTCTAATTTAGTTTTCACTTGACTAAAGTTTTCCAATATCTATTTTGAATCCAATTAAAAAAAAGATTTAGATTCATAAAGTTCCTTTCTTGCATCACTAGAGATATCTTTTCAATCATTTAAAGGTTCATGTATAGCATCTCTTTAAAAAGTTATGATATCACACTGTGAAATGTGAATCTAAAGCATCAGGCAATTTGTAATTCAGCTCTAGTCTCCTATGAAGTCAGAGAATCTTTGGAAATGGACTACTTAAATTCAGGCCAACTGAAATTACAGGGTGAAAACGAGCTTGTTGGTCTTTGGATTTCCACTCTGAACTACATTATATTCCAAATACTTACAGAAATGAACATATAATTAAGAGAGCTGTCTACTTTTGTATGTGAGTACGCTCCTGACCTTTACAATGTCACTTCAGCACTGCCTTTAAATATTCAGAATAGCCAAAGACTAAATTCCCCCAAAAAATGTATGATGCAAATATTTACTCATTCATCTGTTTGCTGGGTACCTATTGTATACAAAGATGTTAAAAACTAGGAATATAACAGCAAATATGAGAAACAACATGTAAGTCTCCCTACTTTAAGAGGGACTAATGGGAGTTACAGTCAACCTAAAAGGAATTGAATTGTGCTTATGCTATAATTTTCTAGTTTCACAGAGATTGTCCACTTATGCCTAGAAGTTTGTTTTAGTCAATGGAAATGTAAACACGTCTCAGTTCTTACTCTGATGCACAAGTTATACTAAAGTTGCTACATTTGTGTATACAAGTATAAGATCCATACACTTGCATCTTTACTTACAAATAGTTGACAAGACCAACATTTTTTTTGTGTGTGTCATATCACTGGGGAATAGATATGTAACCTTAGGCACAAGTTGGTCACCAGTCTTTCCAGCTGTAGTACTGACCATTATTGCAATGGAGGTATCTATGTCATATTTAGAAACCGCCTGCCTCTTTTACCAGTTAAAAATTACAAAACTGATTTCCCAAAACCTCATCTTTACCAGTGGCTTTCAAAGAGTGGTTCCCAGACTAGCAGCACTGGTATTATCTGGGAACTTGTTAGAGATGGAAATTGGGGGCTCCATCTACACCTTTTTGAATCTTTTGGTGTGGGGTCCAGGATTTATTTTAACATACGTTTGTTTGCACATGATTCTGAAGTATACCCAAGTTTTAATCTGAAATCATTTCCTTGGATTTATTCGAATCCTGGCATTCACATCGGAGCTGCACAGATCAACACGGTAGTTAGTAGTTAGTGTGGCTGTGGATCACTTGAAATGTGTCTAGTCCAAATTGAGATGTGCAGTAAGGGTAAAATCAGTTTAAATTTCAAAGATTTTATTAAAAAATGTAAAATATTTCAATAATATGTTATGATTAATAAACTTGATATTTTAGAGCAGTTTTAGGTTTACAGCAAAATTAAGGGGAAGGTACAGAGATTTTCTATATATCACTGCCCCCACACATGCGTAGTCTCCCCTCCTAACAATCAACATGTCAACCAGAGTGGTACATTTGTTACAACTGATGAATCTATGAGGGCTGACAATTAAGTTCATGGACTCGTGCTAGAAAAAGTGCTACATAACTCATTGCTGAATATCCCTATGGTAACTTTCAAAGTACTCCCCTTGGGAAGCTATGGACTGATGCCAGCACCTACTCTACCCTTCAAAGCAATTTTGGATTCTTTCTCTTTAATAGCCATCAGAGCTGTCATTGTATTACCCTTGATATCCTGAATGTCATCAACATGTCTTCTTTTCAATATTTCCTTCATCTTCATGTAAAGAAAGAAGTCATTGGAAGCTAGATCAGGTGAGTAGAGAAAGTGTTCCAATACAGGTATTTGTTTACTGGCTTAAAACTCCCTCACAGACAGTGTCGTGTGAGCTGGTGCATTGTCATGATGCAAAAGCCATGAATTGTTGGCGAAGAGTTCAGGTCGTCTAACTTTTCATGCAGCCTTTTCAGCATTTTCAAATAGTAAACTTGGTTAACTGTTTGTCCAGTTGGTACAAATTTATAATGAATAATCCCTCTGATATCAAAAAAGTTTAGCAACATCGTTCAACAAGTTCTCAAACTTAATTTTCTGACTTTGTATATGATACATCACCTGAAGTCCATAATTTACATAAAGGTTGACTTTTGGTGTTGTACATTCTCTGGATTTGCACAAATGTAAAATGTCATTTTACCAACATGACAGTATCATACAAAATATTATGGTTTCACTGAGCTAAAAAGCCCTCTGCTTCACCTTTTCATCCCTTCCTCCTCTCTAAACCCTGGCAACCACTGATCTTTTTACTGTATAAATAGTTTTGTCTTTTCAAAAATGTCATATAGCTGAAATCATATAGTATGCAACCTTTTCAGATTTTTTTTTTCACCTGTGATATACACTTAAGATTTCTCTATGTCTACTCATGGTTTGCTAACTCATTTCTTGTTAGTGCTGAATAATATTCCATTGTCTAGATTACCATGGTTTGATTTATCCACTCACTTACTGAAGAACATCTTTGTTGCTTCTAAGTTTTTGTAATTAAGTGTAAAGTTACTGTAAACATCTGTGTACAGATTTTTGTGTGAAAAAAGTTTTTAATCCATTTGGTAAATACCAAGGAGTGTGATTGTGGGGTCATATTATAAGAGTATGTTTAGTTTTATAAGAAACTGCCAAACTGTCTTCCCAAGTATCTGTACCATTTTGCATTTCCAACAACAATGAATTACAGTGTTTATTGCTCCACATCTTTGCCAATATTTGGTGAAAGTGTCCTGGATTTTGGCCATTCTAATAGGTGTAGTAACATTTCACTGTTGTTTTAATTTGCATTTCCCTTGTGTCTTCTGATATGGAACATCTTTTCATGTACTTACTTGTCATCTGTATATCTTCTTTGATTGAGATGTCTGTTAAGGTCTCTAGCCTATTTTTCATTGGGTTGTTAATTTTCTTATTATTGAGATTTAATTGTTCTTTTTATATTTTGAGTCACGGTCTTTTATATTTGTTTTTCAAATATTTTATCCCAGTCTGTGGCTTATCTTCTCATGTTTTTAATCAATGACATTTTTCATATTGATGACATATTGAAGTAATTATATTTTTGATATTTTGGATTAAATAAAGTACATTAGCTTTACTTTTTTATATTTATGTTTCTTAACACGACTGCTAAAAAATTTAAAAGTTCAACATGGCTTATATTTTTTGTTAATATTATACTTATATTGGGTAGAGCTGTCCTCAAGTCTCATATTTTTCTTTTGAAATATCTCCCATTTCATTGTAAGGCATGGTAGAAAAAGCAATAGGGTCAAGGATTCTGAGATAAGTATTACAGTAATGCAGTAAAATGAACTGTGAAAACATTGAAAATAATTTACTGAAAAAAAATTATCATTATATGTTATTGTAGTTAAGAAGATTATATACCATGAAAAAGAAAAAGAAAACACTTGCCTCCAAGTCAATTCTACTAGCAAGAGTAAATATTATCACTTATTTTATATTCAGTACCTATTAATATGGCCTCATATAAGGAACTGGATGTCAAACATTGCCTTCATTTCAAAACTCACATGTTTTACTCTTTCTTCACATGACGATTTGGCCTGTATGTATAAGATATAACTGTTCATCTTATTCCTTATATCCTCTTGGACTCATCTATTTTTCAGTGCCTGGTCCTCTAGCTTTGCCTTAGCAGCTGTCAGCAGTCATGGGCACTTGCTCTTTGGACTGGTGACCCTTCCAGAGGCCTGCCTATCACAACCCAGAAGCTCTGGCTCCTCCTACCACTTGCAGACTTGAATGAAAAAACACACAATAGTGTATGGGATCTGGTTTCCCAGGCAGCTCCAGTGTAGCCAAATGACATAATCCAGAACTCTAGGGAAGGAAAGAGGGATTCCTCTTGGATAGATTTTGATCAGTAGGAAACAGAAAATGCCAACTATGCACAGATACGTCTCTTCACCCTTCTTCCTCCCCTCCAGCACAGCCACCCGGAGAGGTCCTGCATATGTCCTTCTGTGGTTCATCTTAAACAGAGGCCACTTGTCACCCCCCCACACACACACACACCCCTGGCACTGCATCCCTCCCTGCCTTATGTGCCTGCTCCCACAAACATTTGATTCCAAACATAGGATGTAAATGTTAGGTGGGACAAAGAAAGAGGCTAATGAACAATATAAAAGTGGTTGTTGTCATGGATCAGAGGCCTCATTACATGGACATGATGTGTGGAGTGAGGACAGCAAAAATAAATTTCTTCATTTAAAAAAGAAAATGTGTTTATTTCAAATTAAAGATATTTTTTAATCTCCGTGCAAAATGAGGAAGACTAACTTTCCAAAGGTTATTACCAAAATACAGTTAATTTTCTCCAGTTGAACCAAAATAGCTTCTGTAAGTACCAGTTGGCCCGCTTTTGATTATATATTTAGAGGTAAAATAAAGTTGCTCCAATAGAAAGTTTCTCTGACTTATTCTTAGGTCATCTCCTGCTGGTTGTAAATGTGACAGGAGAGCTAGCTCATTAGTGCTCTTTAGAAGCTTGTGTGGGAAGACTTGGCATTCCATTTTACTTTGCTGCTTGACATTTTTCTCTCTAATGTGTACTCTATGGAGAGAAGGTAATCCTCAACTCATTGTGCTCAGTGGGAAGTGAATAAATTGTTAATTATCTTATTGTGAATCCATGAGAACTGTAAAAAAAATTTTGGGGGTGGGGTGGTTTGTATATGGAAATAATGAACTAACACTCATTCCTCAGTGTGGTGATATAAAGGTGAAATGTCTACTGATACCTGCCTTATATTTGCACTGGGTGTAAAAATTTGGAATACTAAGTAAGCATTCCTTCAATTATTTGTAAGTGGGTAGGAAACAATACTGTCACATTTCCATGGGAGCAAAGCTAAATGAAGCTTCTGAGAAAAGAATCCAAGAATAGCTGAGGAAGGATGTTATACCAACATGAATGTCTTTTTATTAAGAGAAAAGTTACAACCTGGTATTCCCTTTGGCTGAATTCAACTAATAGACAGGTTTCTTTAAACTTATTCAGTGTTTTTATAAAGTGAATCTGTTGTTAAAATTTAAAAATTGGCAGGCTGCACATACAAATGCAATCCATATTTCTAACTTCCTTAGAATGAGGATCCAATCTAGCAAACTGCTCCCACCTTCCACGTGGCTTCTGTTGAATGAGCAGAGGAGCATGCTATCCCCAGTTCACCACCGTCCTCACCTGACCTGCTTCCCTCACTAGTTTTACCTATTTGCCACCTGAAGCCATTTGTGTTTGTGTCCCCAGTTAAGAATTTCTTTACATTTAAATTGCATCTGAACTTCTGGTCAAGATAGCAGAGTAGGTAAACATGCTCGCCTCCTCCCATGACCACATCAAAATTACAACTAAACTACAGAGCAACCACCCTTGAGAGCCACCTAAATAATAACTGAACAGAAGTCCTATAACTAAGGATATACAGAACAAGCCATGTCAAGACTGGTAGGAGGGACAGAGACATAGACTGGGCAGGGTCCACACCCACCAGGCTCCCTAGCCCAGGGTTCCAGTGCCAGGAAGAGAAGTCCCCACAACTTACAGCTGCAAAAATCTGTAGGATTGTGGCTGGAACGAAGGGCCCCTGAATTCTCAGGTGTTCCTTTTAAAGGGTCCACATGTGAATGTACTCGCTGATGGACTCACTTAATGATGGAACCACTCACTCTGAGCTCCGGAGCTGGACAGCAGCTTGAAATGCGTCAGTGACAAATGGAGAGGAAGTTAATTGTCTGGCTTCAGGCTGTAGAGGCAGCTTTCTCCTAGACAGAAGTGCTGATAGATGACATTGTTCCTTTGTTGAGCCCTCCCCACACCCAGCCTGCAGGCACAGGCAAAGTCAGAGTCTCCAGCAACCTGGCTAACATCATTTGCGCTGCCATGGTGAGTCCTTGAGATCCTGCCCCATCCAGCTTGAAGTCCCTCCCAAGTTGCTTCCAGCAACTTTTCCATACAAAAGACCTGTCTCACCTCATGCTGGGTACTTTCCTAAAGTCTCTCAAAGGTTCACAAACCCCAAACAAACAGTATCTGGCCTTGGTGTGCCCTGTACTGCTTGTTAAGCATCCTCAAGACCCACGTTTGTAGCAGCCAGCCATCGTTCACATCTTAACCTCTACAAGGCACCTCCAAGCCCAGCACCAGGGGCAACCATCTGCAGATCACATTGTAATTAATACCATGTGGCCCACAGCTGGGCATAAGCAGCAGCTGACATTGGCCTGCCTCCCAAGAGGCCCCAGAAACAACACATCTGGTGGCCATTTTCAGATCACACCACAACACCACCCACCAAACTCCACAAATGACACACCTAAAGGATGGACTCAGCAGGCACCAGAGCCCCACTAAGGTGAATCCTGTTCCATGGCATCAGCCACCACACGACAGCTCATCTGCTGTCATGGCTAGTTCTCACAGCCAGTGGTCCTGACGGTCAATCCCTCCCACTGAAGTGCCAACAGCAATCAAGGCTCAACTACAATAGCAGGGCACACACAACACACACCAGAGTTACCCTTGGAGCACCCAGCTCAGGTGACAAGATAGACTGTGCCACTGTGACTCACAGGGCATCTACGACATAAGGTCACTCTATCAAGACTGGAACACATAGAAGCTTCACCTAATACAAAGAAACACACACACAGAGTCAGCCAAAATGAGAAAACAAAAAAATGTTCTCTCAAATGAAAGAATAGAACAAAATAAAGACAAGTAATCTACCGGATGCACACTTGAAACACTGGTTGTAAGAATGCTCAATAAACTTAAAGGAAGAGTAGGTAACTTAGTGAGGACTATAACAAAAATATTAGTGATTTGAGAAAACAAGGTAGGGGAAAACCCAATCAGAACAGGAAAAAAATAAAATAGATAAATGAGGATAGTTTATTTAATAAGGAGCCTCTGTGACAACATCAAGCATATGAATATTTGCATCATAGGGGTACCAGAAGGAAAAGAGAGAGAGCAAGAGATTGAAAATCTATTTGAAGAAATAATGACTGAAAACTTCCCTAACCTGGACAAGGAAATAGACATACAAGCACAGGAAGTGTAGAGATGCCCAAACAAGATGAACCCAGAGAGGTCCTGTGGGGACAGAACCCCAAAAAGCAGTTTCCAGGCTCTCGGTCTCACGTGGAAAGGTGCTGGCTCAGGTAGTAAATGGCCATCAGCTGTGATTGAATGGCCATCAGCTGTGGCTAGTTGGCCGTCAGCTGTAACCAGTGAGCCATTGGCCACTAATATAACTGCTGTGGCTACGCTAGCAGAAAAGAGAATGGGGGCTAGCAAGAGTGGATTTCAGAGAGGCGCATGCCGCCGGTGACAATATAGTGATATGACTCCCCTACTTATGGCTCCGTGGGTGTTCCTTTTTCACCTCACCATGTCCTGCATTCTTATGTGGGGAGCGGGACCAGAGACCCCACCGGACGCCCCACATGACAAATGGCGCAGCGAGCAGGGTTCCCCTCATGACATGTCCATGCCAAGAGAAATCATAATTAAAATGCTAAAGGAGAGAATCTTAAAAGCAGTGAGAGAAAAGCAGTTTTACCTACAAGGGAGCTCCTATAAGACTGTCAACTGATTTTCCAACAGTAATTTCGCAGGCCAGAAAAGATTGGCATGAACTATTCAAAGTGATGAAAAGCAAGAATGTACAACCAAGATTACTCTACCTAGCAAAGCTATCGTTTAGAATAGAAGGACAGATAAAATGCTTCCCAGACAAGAAAAAGCTAAAGGATTTCATCACCACCAAACCAGTATTAAAAGAAATGTTAAAGCGACTTCTTAAAGAAGAAAAAATAATAATAAAATATATGAAAACTAAAAAAGTAATAACTACATGCCTATCAATTTTAAAAGATATAGATAGATTAAATCCTGTAATCAAAACACTGAGTGGCCTAATGGATAAGGAAATAAAATATATATATATATCGCTACAAGAGATCCACTTCAGATTGAAAGACACACACAGGCTGAAAGTAAAAGGATGGAAAAAGATATTTCATGCAAATTGAAAAAAAAACACAGCTGAGGTAGCAATATTTACATCAGACAAAATAGACTAAAACAAGAGACAAAGAAGGATCCAGCAATTCCACTTCTGAGTAATTATCCAAAGAAATCCAAAACATTTAATTGAAATGACGTATGCATCCTTATATTCATTGCAGCATTATTTACAATAGTCAAGATAGGGAAGCGATCTATGTCTCTATTGATAGATGAATGGACAAAGACAAATCAGGTACATATATATAATGGAATATTACTCAACCATAAAAAAAATAAGGATGTCATAGAAATGGCAGCAGTGAGATGGGCTTCTTGACTTCTCCCCTAAAAATTACCACAAATTGAACATCTATAACTCATCAAAAAATTCTCTGGTCACCACACAGAACAGCTAAGAGACTCGCAGGAGGATTACCTGAAGGTGGAAAAACTGGATGAGCAGGGAAAGAGGGATAGGAGCAGCATGGAGATGCATCGTGCATCCATGGTTGTGGAGATGTGGGGCCCGGGATGCAGACCAGTGATTGCAACAGCCAGGCAGTGGACTCCCTCCCTACACCCCACAGTGCTGCTGAGAGCTCAGCATAGAGGATGGTGGTGGCCAGCGTTCAAAGCAGAAACCTCAGCTCAGAACTGTGGCTGGGCTGTCTCGGTCAGACAGAAAACAAACTCCATACCTGGACCCCACCCCCTACTCTCCCACAGCTCTCCCACTCCGACCCTCCCAGAGTCTTAAGCTGGTCCTTGAACAGAGGAGTCCTGGCATATTACAGAAGAGCTGTAGCTCTCAAGAGCTGGAAAAAGCTTGTTTGCAGCTGTGACCTACAGAAGAGGCTGGGAAGAGTGTGACACTCCTGGGCTGGCCAGGCACTTGCCTACCCAGCCCCAACCTGAAAACCCAGGAGACCTGCCCACAGGGAAGAAGCCCACCTCCCAGTGTCAGCATGCATTTGTGCAGCCGAGAGCAGAAACTGCATTGACTTTATAAAAACTACCAAGCCCATAGCCCCACCAATCTAGAATTGCATTGCCAGGGTCACTCTGGGTGTCAGGTGACCAGCTCTGCCTCCATAAGACACAATGGACTTTTTGTACAGCAGAGGACAACCTGGAGATAGCTTGGTGGGCTTAAGCCAAGACTGGCACTGCTTTTTTAAAAGTTTTATTTTATTATTATTATCATTTTATATATTCCCCTTCTCTCTCTCTCTTCTCTCTTCCTTTTTTTTTTCCTTGCTCTACTTTTCTTCCTTCTTTCCATTTTTCTGTATTGATTTTTTTGGAGGTGTGTTGCTATTTTCTTTATTTGTTTGTTTGTTTTGTATTTCTGATATTTTTGTTTGTGTTGAGTGTTGGTTGTTTTACATGTGAGTGTATTTGGTTTTTGTTGTTGTTGTTGTGCTTTTTGATTTGTTTTGTTCTGAAATCACCCTGCACCTGGGCCCAGCCCAAGAAGCACAGAATCAACACACCCAGAGTCCAACTCCAGCCCAAACCAGAATATTACCAGGTTTGACCTACAAGTGGCACACCCAGAGGGAATTCTCTAGAGGCACAAGAGCACATAGGGGCCAAGCCTCATCTGAGGGATCACCCCTCACACAGCAGCTCCTACGCTGTGGGCAGAGCCAAG
The DNA here is from genome assembly GCF_964194185.1 of Rhinolophus hipposideros. Classification (NCBI taxonomy): domain Eukaryota; kingdom Metazoa; phylum Chordata; class Mammalia; order Chiroptera; family Rhinolophidae; genus Rhinolophus; species Rhinolophus hipposideros. The sequence goes on along the minus strand of NC_138052.1, from coordinate 3,794,810 downwards.
TCTCACAGCTAGGCAGCATGGAAGTCAACCCCACCTACTGACAAGCCAAAAGCAACGAAAGTTCAACTTCAACAGGAGAATATACACAACACAAGGGATATTTCTGGAACACACAAACAGGAGAATAGGGAGACTGCAATTCAAATATAAAGGACACATACTACATAAGTCCACCCTGCAAAGACTGAGAGACCTAGGGGATCTACCTAATACATCAAAGCAAATACAAAAAGACAACCAGAATGAGGAAACAAAGAAACATGTCCCAAATAAAATAACAGAAGAAACCTCCACGACTGGAACTAAATGAAACAGAGGTAACCAACCCATCAGAGACAGAGTTTAGAACACTGATGATAAGAATGTTTACAGAACTTAGTGAGAACATAAAGACAGATAGAGAAATCATAAAAAAACAACCAATTAGAACTAAAGAATACAATAACTGAAATAAAGAACAGACTCGAAGTAATTAACAGCAGGTTAGATGAAACAGAGGATCGAATCAGCGATTTAGAAGACAAGTTAGCAGAGATCACCCAAGCAGAACAACAAAAAGAAAAAAAAGAATAAAAAACAATGAAAGTGGTTTAAGAGATCTGTGGGATAACATCAAGTGCAACAACATGCGCATCATAGGAATACCAGAAGGAGAACAGAGAGATTAAGGCATAGAGAACATTTTTGAAGTAATAATGACCGCAAATTTCCCTAACCTGGTGAAGGAAACCAACATACAAGCCCAGGGAGTGCAGAGAGTTCCAACCAAAATAAACCCAAACAGGTCCACACCGAAACATCGCAATAAAAATGGCAAAGGTTAAAGACAAAGAGAGAATCCTAACAACATCAAGAGAAAGACTGCAGGTTACATACAAGGGTGCTCCCGTAAAACTAACAGCTGACTTTTCTATAGAAACTTTGCAGGCCAGAAGAGAGTGGCAAGAGTTAGTCAAAGTGATGAAAAACAAATGCTTACAATCTAGATTGCTTTATCCAGGAAGGCTGTCATTTAAAATTGAAGGAGAGATAAAGAGTTTCCCAGAAAAGAATAAGTGAAAAGAATTCAATACCACTAAAACCAGCATTGCAGGAAATGTTAAAATGTTAAAAGAAAGATGAAAACAAACAAACTAAAGAAGACCAGAAACACAAATAACAAAATGGCAATAACTATGTACCTATCAATAATGACTTTAAATCTAAATGGATTAAATGCTCCAATCAAAAGACATAGGGTGACTGTTTCTGATTAGTTTGTTCATTTATTCTATTGGGGGTAGGGATGAGGGAGAAGGTGAGGGGATTAGAAAGCACAATAGGTAACCACAAGATTGCAATGGGGACATGAAAGACAATTTTGGGAATACAATCAATAATGTTGTAAAGATTTTGTAGGATATCTGATGAACACGTGTCTTATTAGGGAGATCACTTCATGGATGGTATAGGTGCCTGACCACTGCAGTGTACACCTGAAGCTGAAGCTGAATAATAATGAATGTCAGCTATAGTTTAGTTATACTAAATTATACAACTATACAATATAACTATACAACTATACAATATATAGTTATATACAACTATAATTTAGTTGTACTCCACACAGGATGTGGAGTACAGCATAGGAAATAGTGGAAATGTAACAGTTATACATGATGTCAGAGGGGTAGTAGATTGGGGGAAGAGGGTTATCACTTTGTGGGGGGTTAAATGTGTAACTATTACATTATTTTGTACACCTGAAACTAATAATGAAAAAAGAAAGAAAATACAAACACAACTAAGTGTAAGAAGTAAAAAATCTGAAGCAGAAATAAAGTAGTGAGAGAAACCGTAAAATTGATAAACCATGTAGTTATTTCATATAAAAAAGAAAGAAAAATCTCTAACAAATACACTTTAAGAGATTAAAAAAAAAAAAACTAAAAATAACAGATAAAGCAAATACACATACCTTTTTTTTATTAGTATCTGAAAGGACTAAGTACAAAATTAACAGACATCGAAAATCAAAATCAAAGTAAATAGGTATAAACTAACAACTAAGATACAACCTGAGAATATTATCAGAATTGTGATTGACCTCCCAGCCTTGCCATGAGTCAGAATACAAACAAGTTAAAATCCAAGATGTGGACAAAATTGCATGCAAGGAATAGATTCAGAAGAAATGTGCAGAACAAAGATGAAAATTAGTGAATTCCTGGTAAGAGACATGGAAATTTCCCTAAGCCATAAGGACATAGCAAATATTTATTGTTAATCATCATCCATCATCCAAGGTTGGACTTCCCTACTCTATAAAACTCCCTCAAATGAAACTTCTTCAGCTTCTATCTAAACCATATCATTTGGAAATAGTACTTTAACTTATGCATGTGAATTTCATCTCAAATTGATGGAGGCAACAATTCTCAAGCATCCTCCAGAGAGACTATCACAGTGGCAACTACATATCATTGTTTTTCTTGAACTTGTTTGTAGATTGGGCTGTGTGACAGATTGTATTTTCTAAAGATGGCCCCAAGTTATCTCCCATTCCATATGTTCTTCTTAAATCTTTCCACTCCCTTATTGATATTGGATTTGACTCCTCTCCCCTTGAATCCGGGCAAACTTGTGACTTGTTTGTAACCAACAGAATGTTATACAAGTGACTCTGCTTTTGAGGCAAGGCAGTAAAAGGTGATGTAGATTCCACATTCTTCCTCCAGACACTTGCCTTTGGAGCCCTGCAACACCATGTAAGAAATACAGCTACCATGAGACCACTTTGTTGTGAGGAAACCCAAGCTAGTTAACAGAGAGAGAAGACTACCTGAAGAGAGAGATGCATGGCCAGCTCTGCTGTTCCAGTTATGATAATAAAATAAGAGTTGTAAGCCACTAAGATATGGAGTGATTTTTATTTTTAATTTAGCAATAGTAAGTGGAAGAGATTTTTATCATTCCTTGAATAAGGTGGCTCCTACTTAATCATTGCTATGCTGGTAAATGTTTAACAACCAGCTCTCTGGAGTGGAAAGCCCTGATTCACATAGTACAGTAAGTCCTCACTTAATGTCATCAATAGGTTCTTGGAAACTGCAACTTTAAGTTATATCAACTTTAAGTTATATTTTTGATAGGCTAATTGATATGAACCACAGTTAAGTTCCTATAGCATATTTTTGGTCACAGAAACATCAAGACTCCAAGCTTATAAAGACTCCAAGCACTTCTAATATTAAATATTTAAATAAATATGAGCTAGACATACATTCAAGAAAGATCAATATAAAAGATTCATATCATTCTTTTCTGCCCATTCATTACAATTTGGGGTCAGAGGTGGCTGAAGCCTATTCTGGAAGCTCAGGGAACAAGGCAGGAGCCCACCATGGACAGGACACCTATCCATTTAAGGACACACACACACACACACACACACACACACTGAAATAAGATAGACATGCCAATTCACTCAATGTGCACTTCTTTGGGATTTGGGAGGAAACTGGGGTTGATGGAAAAAACCCATGGAGACATTGGGAGAAAGTGTAAACTTCACACAGACAGTGGCTCTGGATGAGAATTGATTTTCTTCTCATCAATTATAATAAAATGAGATGTTTAATGAAACAATGTATTTGAGGACCTGCTGTACCTGCTGATTACCTTTGTGTAATCTCAAGCTGCTAATGTGATGTCACTGGAAGTAGAGTTGAAAAGAGTTAAACGAGAGCACACCATTGTAGTCTCCCACCACACAGACACAACAAATGGCAATAGCCTCAAGAGCATAGGTTCTAGGACATTGTAGAAAATAATTTTAAAATGGTGAATTTTAAGTTTGTCTTTGTTTTAACATAATTTACTTAATTTAAGCATATACAATTTAATATTAAATAATAGCTGTATCTAACAACCAGCTTACAAAATGCCTGAGAAGTAGCTACCAGCTCCAGCACACCACTGTGCTTACCCTTCTCTATTAGTCTGTGTGTTTTTCAGCTCTGTCATTAACACTGGAGTTCAGTGGAACCATTTCAAATGACAGATAAGATCCTTTTTGCTTATACTATGTCTCACACCTGACATCAAATTCATTCATTCTCCCAGTTTGTCTTGCTGACTTCCATTGTTTAACTGATCTTGGACAATCTGATTATCCACAATCATCAAAATCAAAATTCATATCCCAAATCACTTAACTAGGATTTATTACTAGTATTCCTCACTAATATCTGATTTATAAAAAACTGAAGTCGACATCTTTTGCATCACCCTTTTCCCTTCTTTTATCTTCTTTATTTTATTTAATATCATGATGAGAGCCCTGATCCCTGAACATACTTGAATTACACTCTCTCTTCCCATGTCTAGTCACCAAGAAATCCTGTTATTTGACGGGCTTCAGGTTTCTCAGTTTCATTTACCTCTCTCCACTTCAGATGTGACTGTCATAGTCCGTGCATTGATTTTTGTCTTGTTAGATTATTTCAACAGCTCCCCAAGCCACCTCCTTAGGCTGTTCCCATTCTCCCAAGGTTGTGAGGATCAGTAACATATCACAAATACTCTTTCTATGTGATTTCATTATCTAGTGGAGACAGAGGAGTCCCCTCTGGGTTTATATACATACCTCCAAATATACAGTGTCTTAACTCAGATTACATATTAGTCTGACAAATAGCCTGAATATTCCTTTTGACCAGTACCCACCTGACTTGTAGAATTCCACCACTGTCCAGATAATTTAGATTGTTTATAGCTAATTTCAGAGCCATTACTTTGTATTTATATACTCTAGCTAACCCAACCAATAGAAATTGAAATCTAAAAGATATTTGCTATTGTTTGGATATTAGTCTTAATTTTTCTCCCATGGAAATCACCATGGGGTAGAGAATTAGAAATACAGTTATGGGCAACAAATTTATTGTTTCAGGAAATGATTTCTGAGGGAATTCTGTCACTTTGATTAACCTCATAACAATAGAACCATATGGGTTCAAATTCTATGTACATCACATTAAAAAGAAAATCAGTTGGCTTACTTATACTCCACGTCTGAGTTATAGCATTTCATTTAAGTGACAGTGGATGCACAAGCAAAAATACATTGGATTTTTTAAAATTAGTCTTAAACCAGATACACAGTATTTTAATATTAATCCTAAAGTACTTAGCTTCAGTACAAGCTGCTAAAATGAATACAATTCATTGGAACATAAAAGAAGATAGAAAAGTTAAATGATCTGAAATACATTTTATATGAGATTTCCACTTTCCAATAAACCTTCAGGAAGCATGATCATATTCTACAGGAAGGAATATATTATAGTCACATTGAAGATTTCAATAACTTCTGATATTCACAACAGATTATTTACATGTTTATAACTGAAAGGAAATGTTTTCCATCAAATTCTGCTGAGTTACGTTTTCTAGGGATGTTTTTCCAATACAATTCCATACAGTATAAAAAACATTTTTTCTTAGAAAGGTAATAGATATTCACGTGCTTAATTCCCATATAGAGAGCTTTTTCATTTCTTTAAACTCTGGCTCAATACAAACAGCAACATGCAAGTTATTTTCTGTGTTGTGGTGCCTGCCTACTGCAGGCTGTTTTGACCTTGTCAACAACCATGCCCGAGTGCTGACAGCCTCCTGTTTGTCAAAGGCATAATTGCCACTTGCAAGACTTTACTACTTCACCTGAAAAAGGAAAGATGACTTTTCCACACAACTGTCATGGGACTTGTCATGCCACTTTGTTTTAATTGTTTCCCATACAGAATGGCATGGATTCTGAGCTTTGGGTAACAAATAAATGTGGTGAAATATTTTAGAGTATTACTTAGATTCTCGTGGTTACCGCTTTACCAAAAGCCTTTATTTATTTATTTGTTCAGCACCCGTCCATGTCCACAGGAAACGTTTATTTGAATAGTAGTTGAAGCTGACTGAGCATTTACTACATGCCAGGTCCAGGGCTCAGCACTTCACATATTATCTCATATATATTCCCCTGCAACCGTATGAGGCATCGGCGCCCTTACTATGTCTATTTTGCAGAGGAAGAAATTTGGATTAAGATAACGTTCATGTGGCCAAGATATTTTCCTCTCCACCAACCATCAGCTTTTAGAAAGAAATATTCAGTCTTCAAATTAGTACAGAAAGTAGTTTCCAACATCTTGTATAAACACTATTGCAGATTTAGCAAATAAAAATATATAGCATGCCCATTTATATTTAAATTTCAATAGAAATTATTTTTGTGTGTGTAAGTATGTCTCATGCAATATTTGGGACACATTTGTATTAAAATTATTCATTGTTAATAACCTTAAATAAGCATTCTGTATTTTATCTGGAAACACTACCTATAAAGCTAGTTCGGTCTTTTAAAATTGGATCCCATTAATGTCTTCCCTAGGCAAGGCTTATCTAGACCTCTGCAGGCCAAAGTCATTTGTTGTACTCTCAGCTTTGCTCCCAGCCAACCTGTGCAATGTAAGATCGTTCATGTGTCTTTATTGGAGCTCACCTGCAATATTCTGCAGGTTCCCCACCTAACGAGTTCCCTCCTGTCTGCAGTCAGAAAGACCTTTGCTTCTAGGTCTCTCTTTCCACAGTGTCTCTGTCTGCTCTGTTGTCTGTATTTTTGGTTCCTGACCCAGTTTATATCTCCTGTTGTTCCTTAAAACCTTTGTGTTTCTTTTGGCCTGATTGCTGGTTGGCTCTGCTTGCACCCAGCCTGCCACAGTGTTTTGCATTTCACCCTTGGGCTTTGTGAGACACCATTTTCATCATTTCCTCAACAGATTTAGAGTATTATCAGAGCTGCACATGAACTCTAGACACTGAAGAGGCTAAAGTGAAGAACTCGTGGGACCAGTGTGAAGGAACTATGACAAATTCAATATCATCAAAATAAGAAAACATAACACAGTGGGCCCAAAAGGGAAAAGGACTAGAAAGGATGGACGTAAGCACAGGTAGATCCATGGAGGTTTCGGGTCAGTGTTTACAACAGTGATAGGTGAAAACACATATCAATTACTGCCTTCCAGTTGGTCTCTCTCTACATACAAATGTCTTGACAAAGTTGAATTAGTTCTTATTGGAAGGGCCAGGGGAATGGTGAGGGCCAGGGGAATGGTGAGGCAAGCAAGGCAACTAAGGCACATTTAAGAACACCCTCATTCTTAGGGATCAGCCCTGCACTGGAATGATCCTGAAATGAACCACCTCCTTAAAAGTTATGCCCTAAGCACCTCACTTGCCTCTCCCCAGCTTCAGCCCTGTGCTTGGACTGTCTTCTGCCCTACACAGATGTTGATTTTTTCTAAGATTGCTACTGAATCTTAACCATGTAAAATGAGCATGCATGGAAATTTATTTAATACCATTTCTGGAAAGACATTTAATTTAATTAAAAAAAGAGCAACATCTCCTTTATCAATCAGTAAAATAAAGTTGCACAAATGTACAGTCCCTAAATGTTGACACTAATTCCATACCTAGTATTCACTTATTCTTTCTAGTTAAAAGTAAGTCAAATAGAATATATCCTATTTTGAAACCACAGTGTAAAGGAGCAAGGGTTAGAAAGATCAGATAACTGGACTCCAGTGCCAGCTCTGCCACCCTCTGTGTAATCCTGTATGGATAAATTCAACTCTTTGAGACAATTTCTTCACATGGGAAATGGTTAAATACCTACAGGAAGAAAAAAAAAAATTGGTGCTAAAGATTTTTTTTTTAAATAGTGATTTATAATTGACTGCAACTTAAGAGTTCATAAGAGATAATAGCTCTCTTACCTCCTCTGTTTTGGCAACAATTTATTTTATTTTAGGTTAATTAAATTTAATTTCTTATATGAATATGATAGTACACAAAGCTCTGTCTCAAAGAGCATCTGTATTTGCAAAGGAGAAACAGCAATAGACTTGAAGCCAGAAATCTTGGATTTCAGTCTTCAATTAACCCAACACTAACTCAGGTGAATCATTCTCAACTAGCTTCATCATCCATGCAAAAAATTGAATGTAGGAAACACTATTCTTCACAAATATTTCATTAATTAGCCTGTAGTCAAGTCTGCTGGAAAAAAAAAAGAGCTGTTCAGATCTCATTATAGTAATATTTGTAAAATGATTTTGGTCACATTTGTCAAGAATTTTTGAGCATTTTTATTTTTGAAATCGACTGTTCAACACAATAATTTGTGATCATTAGCAAGAGAACTCAAGCTGAGACCAATCAAAATTAACCTAGAACAGCTAAATCATCATGGTGTAATTAGACTCTTAAGATATAATATATGGTTCTTTTTAAGTGTTTAAGCCTGGGATAGTTTGCCATGCAACAATGGCATCCTCTGAAATCTGGTACATCTTCTACTGATTCTTAGATTTCCCTAATGCTCCTGGTCCAAAGTCATTTCTCCTTCTGAATGGCTATGGCTGCAGGATGTCCTCCACAAACTGATAATTAATACCTTGGGACACATGACTGTATTTTTATATCCCTAATCTACTGGTAACTGCCTTGTTTAAGAGAATCAAGTTCTATTTAAACTAATAGTCCCTAACCCCTTACTTTATGCAGATCAGGAAATATGGAAATATGTATTTATTTGATTAATGCACCTTTTTGTTCAAACCCCATCTGAATGTTTCTTGGGGGAAAGTGGCATTAGATTTGCTCGATAGCACTGGCTCTCAGTCATTCGATTAAACTGAATTGGGGTCAGGTCTTGGCTTTGGTGTTCTTAAAAATATCCCAGGTGGGTGCAATGTATATCCAGGATTAAGGATCACGGCTTTCAATTTGGTTCTGAATGGATTAAGCCTTTAGGAGATTTGTTTTAAAGGTGTTCATTCTGCTTTGTTCACTTACTCCAGGTAGAAATCATTGACTTCCCCTTACTAATTGCTCAGTTTTCAGTTCATTGATATTCTTCTGCCCCAATTATTTCCCCTGTCTCATTCCTGTTCCCAAGCAGACCTATATAAACCCCTTGTCTTTCTTTATATTTTAAATACAAACAAATCCTTTAAAACTAAATTGATTCAGCAGTGGAAAAGAAAATAGCACCAAGTGGCATGTTAGTATTTTTATAATTTCTGAGTGAGCAGCCCATTTAAAATGATTGAATTCATCACACTGCAATTTACATCTAGTGCTAACTAATGAAATAAATTAGTTTCAACATCAATTCAACCCTTTTTCCTTTCTCATACACCCTCATCAGCTTCATCTGTTTTGCTACAAAACTTCTCTGCCATACTACTGGCTGTACCATTACTGGGATATTCTTATAGATTACTTAAAAGACAAATACAAGAACAAAGAAAGGTCAGGAAGTTCATTGCCATGATCAGTGTAGGTCTAAAAGTATTCCAATGACCATATTTTAAAGTGAACATAATTTGATTAAAAAATAATATTGGTCATATAGATCCAAGATAACAGAGTAGATAATTGCTGGGCTTGTCTCATTCATTAAAACATCAAAATTACAACTAAATTATAGAAAAATCAACCTGGAGAACTATCTGAAGTCTAGCTGAACAGAAGTTTTATGACTACGGATATAAAGAAGAAGCCAGTTGGGGCTGGTTGGAGGGACAGAGACATGAAACGGGCTGGTCCCACAACCAGGTGTGGCAGTTGAAAATCAGGTGGGATATCTCGGCCACAGAGGTTCCCCATGGAGGAGCAGGGGATCACAGCCTCACACCAGGCTCCCCAACCCAGAGTACTGGTGCTGGGAAGAGGAGCCCCCACAACTTCTGGCTGTGAAAAACAGTAGGGATTCTCACCATGTGGGTGGGCAAAGGAAGTAGACATACAAGCCCAGGAAGTACAGAGAGTCCAAAAAAAGATGAATCCAAATAGGCTCCCACCAATACACATTATAATAAAAAAGGCAAAGGTTAAAGACAAAGAGAGAATCCTAAAAGCAGCAAGAGAAAGACAACTAGTAACTTATAAGGACATTCCCATCAGACTGTCAGCTGATTTTCCAACAGAAACTTTGCAGTCCAGAGGAATTAGCATGAAATATTCAAAGTGATGAAAAGCAACAACCTACAAACAAGACCAATCTGCCCAGCAAAGCTGTCATTTAGAACCAAAGGACAGAAAAAGAGCTTCTAAGACAAGGAAAAGCTAACAAAATTCATCACCACTAAACCAGCATTACAAGGAATGTTAGTGGGACCTCTTTCAGATGGGAAAACAAAATCAACAACATAAATAATAAAATAGCAATAACTACATATCTATCAATAATTGCTTTCAATGTAAGTGCATTAAATGCTCTAATAAAAAACATTGGGTGGCTGAATGGATACAAAAGCAAAACCCTCATATATGCTGCCTATAAGAGACTCGTTTCAGATTGAAAGACACAGACTTTAAGTAAAGGGATGGGAAACGTTATTTCATAAAAATGGAAACAAAACAAACAAACAAACAAAAAGATCTGGACTAGTAATACTTATACCACAGAAAATATAGTTTAAAACAAAGGCTAAAACAAGACACAAAGAAGGACCCAGTAATCCCACTTCTGAATATTTATTTGAAGAAACCGAAACACTACTTGGAGGAGATGTGTGCATCCATATGTTCATTGCAGCATTGTTTACACTGGCCAAGATGTGGAGGCAGCCTGGGTGTCTGTAGATGGAAGAATGGATAATGAGTAGGTGGTACAAATATACAATAGAATATTACTCGGCCATGGAAGGGAATGGGTTCTCACCATCTGCAGCGGCACTGATGGACCCGGAGGGTATTGTGCTGAGTGGAGTGTCAGATAGATGCAATGTGATTTCACTTATATATGGAACCTAAAGAATAAAACAAACAAACAAACAAACAAACAAACAAAATAGAAACAAACTCATAGTTGCAGAAACCATTTTGATGGTTGCCAGATGGGTGGGGGTTTGGGATTATGGGTGAAGAAGGAAATAGATTAAGAAGTACAAATTGGTAGTTACAAAATAGTCATAGGGATGTGAAGTAAAGCATAGGGAACATAGTGAATAATATGATAATAACTATGTATAGTGCCAGGTGGGTACTAGACTAGTCAGGGGAACCACTTCTTAAATTATATAAATGTCTAATCATACGCTGTACACCTGAAATTAATATAAAATAATATTGATTGTCAACTGTAATTGAAAAAAAATCAAAGGAGGGGAAAAGGTGAAGGGGAATAAGAGGTCCAAATTTCCAGATATAAAACAAATAAGTCATGGGGATGTAATATATAGCACAGGGAATATAGTCAATAATATTGTGATAGCATGGTACAGTGTCAGATGGTTGTTGGACTTATCATGGAACATTTCTTTAGGTATATAAATGTTGAATAACTATTGTGTTCACCTGAAATTAGTATAATATTGTATGCTAACTATATTTTAATGAAAATCTTTTAAAAATACAAATATTGACTTTTTTTCTTTTGTGCATATTCTCAAATATAATATATGTGTACTTAAATATTGACTATCTATATTGAATCAGCATGTGAAACTTACTTGAAGTCATAATATATTAGATCTGTTTTATTTTAGAGATGATTAAAACACAAAGACCTGTTTAGCTATCCATTTTTTGGAGCTTAACCAATGTTGAATCTGGCAAAATTTCAGATAGCAGGTATCATTGCTACATTATAACAGTAAACCTCTTATTTACAGTGGTTTTGTTAATTGTCTTATACCTGTATTCTGTTCTGGTTTGAAGCACACTTTGGCATATAATGTGTTTATTAATTTTCAATAATCTTTCACAGTATCCTAAAATTTCAGAAAATTCCTTCTTGCATCAGTGTAAAAAGTCCTTGATTGTCTAGCTTTTTCCTGGCTTCCTAGCAGAACTGGGGTTTAATGACAGAATTAGTAGTAAGAGAAGAGAATTTGTGGACTGATTCACATGCCTGTTCCTTCCCTTGTTAGCTCTCTGACCTTGGGTACAGTGCCCAAGTTTCCTGAGCCTCAGATTCCTCAGAGAGCTGGCTCTGCAGTGTGGGTCCCACAAAGGCCTATGGGACCCAACCCTCACACGGGGCCCTTAGAGACACATGGGAGAGAAGATTCAGTGTATGCGTGTTTAGGGGAAGGGTGGGTTTCTTGATCCTCAGCCTCTTTTCAGTAGTCAGCCCCCCAAAAATGATAATTTGTCACTAAGTAATACTACATAGTTTCCTTTCATTAGTTTTCTTTCCATTCAGCTGAATTTATAGGTACTAAAGGTGTTCACACTGTTTTTTCATAAAAACCAAAAGTCCAGAACTATTAGTCACATGTGCTTTTGATAAATAAAGTTAATTTTTATGTTTGAAAAATGTCATGATGCTTAAATCTTGAAAGTCTTAGAACGGAGATAAGAAAAGGGAAACAGTGGTGAAATGTAAACTACTGACCCAAACCTAAGGCTTAAACATTTAGAATTTGTGGCTATGTGATGCTACCTAATAATTTAATATTTTATCCCAATTACCTATCATTCTTCTATTCAATAGGGAAAAAAGCAGATCCTAGGAGGGTTACCTCTACTCACTTCACAATGACAATGCTACCAAATGCTATTTTCTCCTTTCTATTTCAAGGTTCTCAGATGCACATGATCTCACTGAATTTTCGCAACACAGTTGAGGCTTCATGGACACAAATCAAGACAGATGAGGCAGCTGAGACCCAGGAAGACTAAGAAGATTTTGTGAAATCAGAGAATTAAGTGACTGTCTTTGGGCTACAGAGAACTAGGGTTTTGATTTGGCAAAGGCAGTTCCAATTGACACACATGTTGACCCAACATAATTATTAAACAATCCCCCTCATCCCCAAAAGTACTTGTCCCATGATTACCTTACCTGGACAACGCACCCACTGAGCCTCAGTCCCATGCCTGTCCCACTCACCACACTAGATTTTGATGTGTCTACTCCTTCAGGAAATGAACTTTCCAGCTCAGCCAGGACTGCTTTCCCTGCTGCAGAGCAGAAGCGCTAGCCCTCTGGGTATGCGTTGCCACCTCTGCATGTACAAAGCTTCTGCTTCAGGTTACTACCAAGAGTATTAATTTCTCAGACATCATGCCAAATGATGTCCTGAAGTCTGTTTGATTTTTTTTCCTATCAGTATTTTTCTCCAGAGCTGCAGTCTACAAAAGTTGAAAGAATTACCGTAATTGCATAAGAAAGATGAAAAAACTAACAATTTCTACTCACTGGACAGTTTAACAGTTCAAGTGAATTGCATTAAATTGGATTGCATTATTAATAAATAGTAAATGTTTCTTACTAAGTATTCATACTTTCATTTTACTTTTGTGTTTTCTTCAAAATTTGCATTTAAACTTACACCATGTATTTCTGTGAGCACAGCACACCGTGCTCATGGGTTCAGGCTAAAGTTTGCAAACTGTACTGAGATCGGTGTGGGTCTTACTAGCACCGGGCAGGTGAGTGCACACAGCGGACAGCGGACAGAGTGAATGGAGCCCCGCAAGCCAGTCTGCAGTTCAGTTAGGAAAATGAAGTATGACTAAAGACGAATCAGCCTACCTGTGGATAGAGCTTCATGTATCTTACATTTGATTGAGTCTTCTGATATCTTTGAAATAGAAACAAGCCAGGTGTTACCAAAAGTCTTTAGATGTAGAAATCAGGTGCTAGTTCTGTGGTCAACCTGATGAGCAAGTTCAGCCCAAGAACACACAAAAGAGTACCTAGGGATGATAATTGTACATGCATGTCGGTGGATAGCTGTCCTGTCACACAAGGTGCCTTCACCCCTTTTCTTAGTTTTCTTTTTTTTTTCCTGTTCAGCACCATTTTTCCCAAAGGACCTCTATTTGTCCATTGAGGCTTTCCAGCATTTCTTCTAATTGATTATCTTCCCCAGTCAACTTCTCCTTCTATGCAGGCCATGCAGGTAATCTCCAACTATGGCCGGGGATCTCCAAGAGATCCTGGCCATGCACATGTGAGGGACCCATCTGGGGCACACAGGTCCTAGTCTTGTGGAGCATATGGACAGAAGCTACTTTGAAGCAGCCTTCTCTTGGCACTGGGAACATCAGAGTAACAGAGGAGATATAGCCTCTGGCCTCACAAAGCTTCCAGCCTACTTGGGTAAGCAAGCATTAGGAAAATAAATTTAGTGTGAGGTGTCAATGAGAAAAACATACAGCCTAATAGAAAACTTATAAGACTTTATTTGAGCCAAACTGATGACAATTGTTGAAAAGCAAAATCTCAACACATTGAGAAAATGTTCTGGAAAATGATGGTTTTGCAACTTACTTTATACATTAGAATTGAGAGAGAAGGGTTACCTGAAATCGATTGGTCCTGGATTAAGGGGAGAAAGCAAAGCAGGGAAATCTCTGGGATTGGATAAAAAGTAAACTGGAGAGACAGAGACTTCTTTACTTCTTTTACATTGGTGGGTACAGGATAGTTAATAGCATTTTACAGCACATAGAGATTGTAATCAAGGAATAAGAACAACAAGGGATTCTGTTGTTTCCTGCTCTGGTGTGGTGGGTTGTGCCCTGGGAGGTCCAGTAAAAGGGATTACTGTGACATTCCAAGGGCCTGTTATCTTTATAGATGCAAAAAAATGACAGATAGGCTCACTTAAGGTAAAGGCCAACCTTTGTCAAGGAAGCTACAGGCTAAAGATGTTGACTTACTGCTATGGCCAAAGTTAGTTAGGAATATTTATGATCCTGTCATCCTATGTGGTTAATTTTGGTCTCTGAGTTTGTAGGGCCTGTCATGCAGGCCTCCCCTCAGCTTATCAGGTTTAGTATGTGGCCCGTGTATTGTCCACAAAGACAATTCAACCATTCTTATGAAACTAGAGAACAGGGCACCCTACAGCCTATAAAGCTGGGAAGATCTGCCTGTTTGAAAAATGACAGTTAAGCTAAGATAGAAATAGGAATGAAAGTTGGTCAAGAAAACTAATCAGGGTTGTGATGACTCCAAGAGAAGATATTTTAACAATAAGATATCCTGGCTCTTTCTTAGTTGAGTCTTTCAAATATCAGCATTTTATTATTTGAGCATATTGATGTGTTGTCACCCAGCCTCATTTCAGGGCTTCTGATTCCTAACATGGCCCTATGTCATAGATCCTACTGAGTATCATCATCTCATTCCCCAAGGGATTAGCCACAGGTTAAGTGTTTTTATGGATTCTACTATTGTCCAGAGAAATACAGTAAGTGACTTAAAAGGCAAATACCACTTAAGTGTAAGCTGTGAAAATACCCCATGTGGCCAGAGATCAGTAAAGGATCAGATCAGGCAGCATGAAATGACAGAGCATATCAAGAAGGCTTAGACCCAGACTTTCCAAGACAGGCCCTGCTTGCAGCAAGCACCTGTGGCCTGATAAGTCCTGGCCGCTGCCAGGGACTCTGAACTGACCTGCAGAGTCATCATGTACAGCTGTGGGTGTTGTAAGCTGGGACAGAGTATGAGTGATAGCAGCAAAGGAGTTCAGGGGTGGTCCCAGATTGGAGGCCTGCGTATGAGCAGAAAGTCTTATGTGATAGGGAGAGAGTGACACATGTAAAGGGCCCAGGATTTGGGGGGTGGGGGGTATCAGTGAACTGGGATTCAATCCTAGGTGTAACTCCCTCACTGAGACCCTTAGAGGCAGTGCAAGTAAAGCAATCAAAACACACCTTGGCACATGGTAGTGTTACCAAACTCAGGTTTGGTGCCTCTTGCCACCCAAAGAGCCAAAGAAAAAACTAGAGTGACAAGGGTTGGTGATGAGAAAAGTGCCCATTATTCTAGATGTTGGCAGCTAGGGAGATGGCAGACTAATGTCTAAAAACCCCTTCCACGAGCCAAAATGATTAAGAGGTTTTATAGGCTGGGAGATGAGAAAGAAGAAAGGAAAGCAGGCCTCAGGGCTAATAGTTGAGAAGTCATCTCCTGGGGTCTTTTGACGCCTCAGGTCTGCCTTAATGTTATCTTAAATCTCATTGCTCTTAATTTTTTGAGGAACCTCCACACTGCCTTCCACAGCAACTGTATCAATCTGCATTCTCTCAACAGTGTATGAGGGTTCCTTTTTCTCCACAGTCTCTCCAACACTTGTTACTATTTGTCTTGTTCATGATAGCCATTCTGACTGGGGTGAGGTGATATCTCATTGTGGTTTTAAATTGCATTTCTCTGATGATTAGTGATGTTGAACATTTTTTCATGTGTCTATTGGCTGGCCATTTGTATGACCCAGCAATCCCTTTACTGGGTATCTACTCAAAAAAATCTGAAAACATTGAATCATAAAGATACATGTGCTCCTATTGAGACAGGTTAGTTAGCATGTTTCTAGGTAGAAAGGGAGGTCCCTGGTGGAGTAAACAAAAGACAGCCACATCCTAAAACTCCAGGTTTTGAAATCCCTCCTTCGCTTCAGGACAAAATGTAACAAATCATAAAATTCCTTTCGGCCTGACAAATGGAACAGATCTAATAGATAAGAGTAGGTTATTTTGCTAATTCCTTCAGGATGGGCAAGCAGAACAAACCTAGTGGCCTATTTCATTAGAAGGTGCCAGTTCCCTTCTTCAAATAGTTCCCTTCCCCTTCCCCAAACAGGCCAGGGAAGGTATAAAAGTGAGAGCTTTTGCTTCAGGCACTGGGTACCCCCATTTAGGACCCGCTCCCACTTGGGAGCTCTGACTCTGTTTTCAATGAACTATATCTTCTTTTAAAAATTCTTTGCCTCTCCTGGGTCCGTGTTTCCATTCTTCGGTCTCACAAGACACGATCCCTGCCTCACTCTACATCATTTAGGGACTCACAGACACATATTCCTATTTCATTATGTTTATTGCAGCTTTATTTACTGTGGCCAAGACATGGAAATAACCAAAGTGTCCTTCGATAGATGATTAGATAAAGAAGATATGGTATATATACACAGTAGAATACTATTCTGTCATAAGAAAAGATGAAATACTGCCATTTGCAACAATATGGATGGATCTTGAGATTGTTATGCTAAGTGAAATAAGTCACACAGAAAAAGGAGAGAACAATATGATTTCACTGATATGTGGGATATAAAATTGGAAACAACAAAAACAAGACAAACAAATGAAGAAACAAAAATTCATAGACACAGACAATAGTTTAGTGGTTACCAGAGGGTAAGGAGGGAGGGGGTAGTAGATGAGGGTAAAAGGGATCAAATATATGGTGATGGAAGGAGAACTGACTCTGGGTGGTGAACACACCTCCACCCCCCCAGTGATGCTCAACATCACTAATCATCAGAGAAATGCAATTTAAAACCACAATGAGGTATCACATTACACCAAGAGGGGGGTGGTAGATGAGGGTAAAGGGGATCAAAATTATGGTGATGTAAAGAGAACTGACTCTGGGTGGTGAGCACACAATATGATGTATAGATGACGTATTAGAGAACTGCACACCTGAAATCTACATTCTTTACTAACTATTGTCACCCCAATAAAGTTTAAGAAAATAAATTAATTAATTAAATTAAAATTAAAAATCTCATTGTCTGTAGCCATCTGTGAAAAATTGCTAGGGAGTTGTGATCATGGTTCCCAACCTGTGGCCACCTGAGGATTAAAGAAGCTGCTCTTTTTAGGTTAGGATGTTATTAATTGATGAAGTATGGGTAGCCTCGTAAAAGGGAACAGACAAGAGTTCTTCAGTTATTCAATGGAAGGAGAAACAAAGAGGAAACAGCTGAATATCAGGATGGAGCAAATTGTAAACTAGCTAAGTTTAATTACATTATTGATTCACTGAATTTCACCCTTACACAAAATTACACAAAATTTTGTGCACATAATCAGTTACAGTTTGTTTGTTTGCATTTTATTATCAATAGTTGTGAAAAGGCCAGATCAAGTTTATGAACCACTCAGTCAGGGACGGGTAAACAATAAGAAGCACAAAGAACACACAACAGATAGCGTGCAGCTGACAACGCAGCAGACTGCAAGGATGGAAAAGCACCATTTATCAGGGACAAGTTAGAAGAGGCACCCGGAAAAGGATGCATGCACCCCAGTACCCCAGGGGCGCAGGTACAGGCCCTGGCAGTAGCAGAGACCAGGGAGGACCTCCGAACAATCAGTGATCCTGCAGGCCCGTGTTCACGGCTGGTGACTTACCCTCAGCTTCCAGGCACCAGCTGGGCTGAGGAGACCATGCAGTAATTAGAATAATCAGGACAAATCATCACAGTGAATTAATGAATCACCCGCCTCCCCCTGAGCACCATGCTGCATTGAACAAAGACTTCCTAATTCCTAGAAATGCTGCTGACAATAAACATTCCTGAAAGTCTGTGGCACTGCCAGTGTCCAGGGTACAGCTCATAAAGAGAAAAGGGACTTTCCATTTTACAGATTTGGCTTATCTGGTCAATTTGGACACTTGTCTAACTGATTTTTTGAAAATAAGGTCCTGGAGGTTAGACAGTGTGACAGCATGACGGCACTACAAATGCAATTATTGCAGTTGAACTACACAAATGTCCTCTTCCTCAAAAGAAGTAAAGAAGGAAAACTATACTATGGTGTTAATTTCTCTTCATTCTGGATCCTGGACCACAGGAAAGATTCTGATATTTTGGCATACACTATTCTCTGCTGTATGGCCATATTTCACGTACCAGGAAGCAGTGGATACAAAACCCTGAGAACACAGATAATAAAGTAGGTATTATCCCATGTTACCTAAGGAAAAACTGAGAGTCAGATTGGTTATGTGCTTGCTTGAGATTCCAAAGAGAGGAAATAATGGACAGGACTCAAGTCAAGGAGGTCTAACTTCACAGCCTATGTTCTTTCCAATATTGATCTTTGTACCCCTATTATTAGCTTCTTCTTAATAATTGACAGCTCATCAGGCTCTGCTGTGGGTCATTTGCCTGAAAATTAAAGCCTGTTTAACTGTGACTGGAGGCATGCAATATCAAATCTTAACCTGTGTCAGAGTGTACCCCAAATTCTGCTCCTCCTGCACTCTGAATTCCAGAAAGTCAAGACACCCTGAGTCGCTGATATTCAATCAAGAAAATTAATTCTGAAGAAATAAGAAATAAATCCCTATTTTTTCTAATTGTGTACACTATTGAGGGAGAGCAAACTTTTCCCACCCCAAAAGATGTGCTTTGGGATGTTGATTTTAAGCTGGTTATTAAGAAACAAGACTCAGAAAGAAACTTTGCCCCCCCACCCAACCAGCCTAAAGGAATTCAGTTAGAAAAACCTGCTTAAAGAAAGGGAGCATCATTGTTCAGCTTCAGATTCAGGTGTACAGTGCAGTGATCAGGCATCTACATCATCTCTGAGGTGTCAACTACAATTTTATATAAATATATATTTACAAGAAGCAGAGTACAGCATTAGGAATAGAGACAGTGGAAATGTAATGGCTGCAAGCGATGTCAGAGGGGTAGCAGATGGGGGGAGGGGGTTATCACTATGTGAGGGATGTAAATGATAAATGTCTAATGATTACATTGTTTTGTACACCTGGAACGAATAAAAAAAGTTATAGTAAATAAATAAATAAATAAATAAATAAATAAATAAATAATAAGATGTTAAGAAAGAAAGAAAGAAAGAAAGAAAGAAAGAAAGAAAGAAAGAAAGAAAGAAAGAAAGAAAGGGAGCATCACCTTAGCATCGTAATATAAACTAAATATGGCAAACTGAGAGAAATGTAGCTGAGCCTGTTCATCGGACTCCCCTCTGTGTCCCATTGTTTCTGGGGGGCCCAGTAAGAATTTGTTTACCACATGTTTGCTCTTTCTTATCACTCTGTGAATTGCCTATTTCCCTTTGAAATCCCAGACCCTTGTCCCCTCTCTTTTGCCCAGAATGACATATAAGCCTCAACTGACCATTGTGTTTTGGCAACTCTGTATGGACACCCACAATAAATTCTGGACATTTTCTCCTGTTAACCTTTCTCATGTTAATTTGATCATTAACCGAGCCAGAAAAACTTAGAAAGGAGGGAAGCAAATTATTTTTTGTGCCCTCACATTATCATCAATTATATCCCACACCAACATCAATAAATGCCATCGATATTGGAAAGCCAGTGTGAAAGAAAGAACCTCTAGAAAGCCTCAGATCAATGGGGCCACTGCTGTGGACCTTCTAGGACTAGCAACAGACATTTCCAAGGTGGGGATGAAGTCATGTAGGAGAAACTAAAGAAGATTGACACAGAAAACATTCCTCATGAGGAGGAGCCCACGTTCTGTGATCCAGCCAACATAGGTGTGTGGAAGATAAATAAATAACATCAAGTTCCTCATGACTTTGGGGAAATGGCATAACTGCCTGTCACTCTGTTTTCTTCCTCCAATGATTTTGTGATCAGATGATAAGACCCATGTGTTCATCTGATTTTTCAGGCAAGAACTAGCATTATACAAGTTTTCCCATCTACATCCCATAACAAATTTATAAAGTAGATAATATTCTCATTATGAAGAGAAAAAGAAAGAAAACTAGTCTAGCAGGGATTAAGCAATGCTAAGAAGGGCACAGTCAAAAGCTGTTAGATTTGGGATTCACAGCTGGCTTTGGTGATAGAATTTCAGGCACCTGAAAATGATTGTGTGTATGTCCATATGTGTACATGTACGTATAAAAGGGTATATACTTTGAAGAGTGGAATGATATCAGTGGATTTATGATGTCACTTCCCAGCTACTATTTTGAAATGTGACTTAGAAACATAATTGATAGTGGAATTTTAAAAGTGTAAATTATTCTTTATTTTATAAAGAAGGACTCAAAGCTCCCAGGCTGGTGCTGAGTTACACATAAACCACAGTAAGCTGTCGGCTGAGCCAAGACTTCCTTTCATCAAATGGGCTGTGTTCCAAGCTCAGAGTTTATCCTGTTTTTAGTACATCGCCCTATAAATGGCAAAGCATTAACATACACAGACACACAAACCAGTGAAAGCTATTTTTCACTCCAGCTTACATTTTCTTTTATTGAAATCTTCACTGATTCTTCTTCTGCACCACCCAGGTAGTCACTCAATTAAAACCGTCACTAGGGAAAAAGAAGATAATTAGAAACAGAAAGTGGAAGAGAAGCCAGGAAAACTCCCACTCCTGACTGCTGCTTTGAATTCCCTCTACTTAATGTGTTTCCCAAAAAACAAGACCTAGCTGGACAATCAGTTCTAATGTGTCTTTTGGAGCAAAAATTTATATAAGACCCTATATTATATTATATTATATTATATTATACTATATTAATTATATTACATATTATATAAGACCCAGTATGACATGATATGAAATGATATGATATGATATGATTTGATAAGATTTTATAAGACTCGGTTTTATAGTAAAATAAGACTGGGTCTTATATTAATTTTTGCTCCAAAAGACACATTAGAGCTGATTGTCTGGCTAGGTCTTATTTTTGAAGAAGCATGATATTCCCCTTATGCATCTCCTTAAGGAAACCATTCACTACTTGCATGTGTGGGCCCTGGCATATCCTCTGCCATACCCCCTGACCCCCTTCCCCCGGGCTGCAGGGACCCAGAGCCTAGCAGTGTCCCTGGGAGGGAGTCAACCTCCTGGAAAAGAAAGGCTTCCTAGGGGAGGCTGCCACTAACCATTGCTTTTCTTCTGTCTTCACAGGTGTAGAAAAAGAAGAAAGAAAGAGAGAGAGAGAGAGAGAGAGAGAGAGAGAGAGAGAAGGAGGGAGAGAGGGAGGGAGGGAGGGAAGAAAGAAGGAAGGAAGGAAGGAAGGAAGGAAGGAAGGAAGGAAGGAAGGAAGGAAGGAAGGAAGGAAGGAAGGAAGGAAAGAAAGAAAGAAAGAAAGAAAGAAAGAAAGAAAGAAAGAAAGAAAGAAAGAAAGAAAGAAAGAAAGAAAGAAAGAAAGAAAGAACCAGTAACAATTTAGCCAAACACCAAGGCAGCCACAATATAATAGCTGCCACAGAAGATGGAATGAAAGGTGATTCATCACGGTTGAGGCCCCCTGTGCTCCAGCAGTTCTTTGCCAGGAGGTGATCTTTCAGTGCTTCACATGCAGCACTGGAGGCAGCCCAAGCACTCCACAGAATTATAGAAATTAAAAGATCTTCTCCAGGTCCTACACCTAGATCCCTGGCCCTTGCTTTGTTCTGCTTTAGGCATTTGTTGAGTTTGTGCTTTTGTTTCTGCTGGAGAGGCAACGCTGGCTTTTGAACTGCAACCAGGGTGAGCAGAATGCTCACACCCCGCCACGCAAATTCCGATAAAGCTGCTGGTTAATGTGTGCTGGGACTGGAGGCTCAGCCTGCACACTCAGAAAAGCTGTTAATAGGTTGCCTCACAGGCCACTGCAGTCCATCCCTGCCCCACAAGGTGGCCGACCACCAAAGGCGCACAGGAGGGTCCTCAGCCTGGGCCTTCCTTGGCCAAGTCACTTCTGCCCTTCGGTCAGTTGTCTCCTGTGTTAAGTGAGTAATTTGTCTAAGGAAGTATTTTTAAATATCAAACCCATCTCCAAAGAAAAACCTATCAGAAAGCCCTACATGCAGAACACATACAGGCTATTCTGGTTTAAGCAGCCTGAAGACAGGTTGGAAGCAAGACTGAGGAATACATGCAAGAGCTCTGAAAAGTCCTTAGAACCATGTCAGAAATGGTGAAGTATTCAGATAATCTTCCCTCATTTCATATTATACTTAACCTCATATTTGGAAAACAATCGTTTCAAACATAACTCTTGATTACTGAAACTGCCAATGAAAAAATAAGGCATTTCTAACAACCTTATATAAAATACCCAGCCATCACTCTCTATACCCCGACTCTGACATTTTTTCTTCATAGTATTTACCATTATCTGATATCATATTGTGAATTTATTTGCTTCTCTGTTTACTGTATGTTTCTCTCCTCTCATTAGACATTCTCCCTTGTTTAGTCACTATGTTTCGAGCACATAAACTAATGTCTGGCACATATATTTATTGAATATAGGCCTCTATTTCTCAGAATTTAATTGGAATGCTCCTTTGCCCCCTAACTTGTAGGTACATGTATTCACCTTAAAGTCTAAACGTGAGGTGTGAATTCCCTTGCCTCTCTAAAGGGTCATTTTCTTTGAGGAAAAAATAAATAAATAAGTGAGACTTTTAATTTCCAAAGAATACAAATTCTACACATTTTGTTGTACTAAAAAAAATTAATAATCCTCTTCATAAAAGTTTTAAAAACACAAGGATGATCTCAGCATGTAATCCAACAGAAGGGCTAACAAACATGGACGCTCAGTGGTGCAGAGTAGGCGTGACCAGGGAACATGCAGCATTCCTGGATGAGCAGAGCCCGGGTAGGATGGAGCTCTGTAACCAGCAGCAAACAGAAAGCAGCTGAGGGCCTCAGCCTCCTAAGAGCTTTGATTGTGTCCCTGTAGAATCTGACAGTTTTTTGATAATGAAGAAAATAAAATGGAATAAACATTGCTGAAAGAATGCCTTAAAATAGAGTCAGGAGTATATTAAGAAACGCGGCCTATGTACATTTTGTGCCTCAGTTCCCAGAGCTGCTATTAATTTGCTAAACCTGTTGCTAAACTCAGTTCAATGCAGAACCATAAACATCCTGGAATGCCTGCTACATGGACACATATGGACTTTACCTACTTCCTTGTAGTTTTTGCCTCCCTTATTTGCATATCAAAATGAACCAATCCCTATTAATCTAGCCAAGATCTTCCATTTAC
Organism: Rhinolophus hipposideros; assembly: GCF_964194185.1. Taxonomy (NCBI): domain Eukaryota; kingdom Metazoa; phylum Chordata; class Mammalia; order Chiroptera; family Rhinolophidae; genus Rhinolophus; species Rhinolophus hipposideros. The sequence continues at coordinate 3,771,002 of NC_138052.1, read as the reverse complement.
ATGAAATAATTACATTTTGTGGTTTTTTGCCTTTATAAACCCTTTCTTTCCTTTCCTCTGACCAGAGCACAGTTTGGGTTGCTACATGAGTCCCTCCGATTGCAATTATTTTGCTTAATAAATGCTTTTTGTTCATTATTACTACCTGAACCTCTTCACCGGTTAACATTGAAAAAGTATAAGCTGCCAGATTATTAACACGATTGTTCAAAATGATCTGGTTCATCATTTTGACAGAGCTCTGTTAAATCCCAATTCAGAAATAGACTTTTGGATACAGAGAACAAACTGATGGTTGTCAGAAGAGAGGGGTTCAGGGGGATGGATGAGAAAGGTGAAGGGATTTTGTTTTGGTTTTGTTGTAACTACAAATTGGTAGTTACAAAATAGTTGTGGGGTTGTGAAATACAGTACGGGAAATATAGTCAATAACGTTGTAAAGACTATGTATGGTGTCAGATGGGTACTAGACTTATTAGGGAGATCACTTCATAAATTAAATAAATGCCTAACCACTATGTTGTACACCTGAAACTAATATAAAATAATACTGAATGTCAACTGTAATTAAAAATCATATAGTCACAGAAGGTAAAGCACAGCATAGGGAATATAGTCAATGATATTGTAATAGCTATGTACAGTATCAGATGGGTAGTAGACTTGTTGGGGTGATCACTTTGTGAGGGATGTAAATGTCTCATCACTATGTTGTTTTTGTACAGCTGAAACTAAAAAATAACAAAATCCCAAGTCAGTTCTATGGTACTACTCATTTTCTGGGTACTTCTGCAAAGTACTAAACCTCATCTGTAACACAGGGCTAGACATAGCTCACTTGTAGGAGTTTGGATAATTGGAAATGATGTTTATAAGGCATCCAGAACATTATTAATTTCCACTAACTATTACTATTAATAAGAGAAAAATTCTGAGATGTTAAATTAAATAGCAGCAGGCCGGAGAGTGGGAGAGATAGACAAAGAGATTAAAAAGTTAACAGATGTGGGCCAAAACCAATAAACGGCTATTTACATTTTTGAATGTGTGTTGAAACTTTGAATCAACTTCCAGGTAGCTATCCAGAAAGAATAGCCGACTACCAGACACCATAGCCTCCTGCTTACACATGAATTTTCCAGACTGTTGCCCACAACCAATCCAGAAGCAACAAATATTTTTCTTCCTTAAGGACTATGCACCCATTGCAGAACTGTCCGTTTCACCTTTTCTTATGCTTCTTTACCTATAGCCAATTTAGTGAATTCTTTCAAAGTTACTTACATTGTTCTTCTCCAAATGCATTGTATTTTTACTCGTTTGAGCCTATCTATTCCAGGATGGCGGGTTTACTCTACCTAACCCACTGTTGTGGTTTAGATTGTATGCGCCAGGACCTAGTCCTTTTTCTGGCTAGCATTTGTCTCTACGAGCCCTTTCTTTCAGGACAACTTTTGGCCTCAAGGGTTTTTTTTTTGTTTGTTTGTTTAATACTATTACAATAATTGATGTCAAATTGGGAGGTATGATTTGTATATTAATTTCAACTAACATAAATAGGCATTACACATGATCGCAATATAACATAACCCGAGGATAAAATATAAACCTTGTAAAAAATGAAAATAGATATTAGTGCCCACAATACTCAATATAAGGGAAAAGCATTTTCTCTCCTCTATCGCTTACCTTCCTTTCCTTTTTCTTTTTGCTTTATTTTTTAAGTTGACAGAATATGTCTTTTTTCACTTTTCTCATAATTCAAATCGCAAATATTTATTAGAGTTTCAATATATGACAATGACTTTAACACATTCCAAATTTGTTCCAAATATATGTTAAATATTTAAAAATATGACCTAATGAAAGATTTTCACTTATAATTTACATTTAAGATGGCAGCTGAATCACAAGTTATGTCTCACAGTCCTTTGACAATAGTTTTACTTTCTCTATAGAAGGCACTACGCTTAATGGCTAGAACTGTGGGCTCTGGTGAAGACCAGAGCTGTAGGAACTTGAGCAAGATAATAATCCGAATTTTGCCTAACTGTAAAATGGTTCTAATAGCCCCTCTCTCGGAGATGCTGTAAAATTGAAATTAAATAATGCATGTAAGCCATTTCATATAAAGCTTGACTATGAATATCTTACTGTTACTGTTTTTCTCATTAAATACTATAAAGTAGATATTGAATAAAATATCACATTCTCTTAAAAATCGGGCAAAAAGCAAGTTTTTTGTTTTGTTTTGTTTTGGTTTTGTTGCCAGGGTAAATAATATGAACCTCTGATTCATGCCATTTGTGCAAAATAGTATTTCTTTCAAACAATGTTATATTTCTCAAAGATAAACTTCATAGAATTAAAGCAAAATTGTGTCTACATAATAATAACTACCTGGGTGCAAACAAAAATGTTAATAATGTATATGGAAGTTCCCAAATATGTGAGCTCCGATTCCTGAAGATAATTTTTTACTTCCTTTTTTTTTTGAAGAGATACCATATATTTTCAAAGAATTGAAGCATGTTTATATGCTCTTTTCATTTTTTCTTTTTTTTAAATTTATTGGGGTGACAATTTTTAGTGAAATTACATAGATTTCAGGTGTACAATTCTGTATTACATCATCTATAAATCTCATTGTGTGTTCACCACCCAGAGTCAGTTCTCCTTCCATCACCATATATTTGATCCCTCTTACCCTCATCTCCCTTCCCCCATTCCCCTTCATTAATGTACAAAAATTTACATTTTCAATTTCTTAGATCTGGTCACACAACAATCACCATCCTCAAGATGTGTCTACCCAAAACACCAATTTCTCAAAACAAGTCAAAACTATGAATCATTTTTTTTTAATAAAAGTTTATTGGGGTGACAATTGTTAGTAAAGTTACGTAGATTTCAGGTGTACAATTCTGTAATACATCATCTATATATCACATTGTGCATTCACTACCCAGAGTCAGTTCTCCTTCCATCACCGTATATTTGATCCCTTTTACTCTCTCCCAGAACCCCTTTACCCTCTGATAACCACTAAACTATTGCCTACGAGTTTTTGTTTCTTCATTTGTTTGTCTCGTTCTTTCATTGTTTTCAGTTTTATATACCACATATCAATGAAATCATATGGTTCTCTACTTTTTCTGTCTGACATATTTCGCTTAGCATTATACTCTCAAGATCCATTCATGTTGTCACAAATGGTCCTATATCATCTTTTCTTACCGCCAAATAGTATTCCATTGTGTATATATACCACAACTTCTTTATCCATTCATCTATCGAAGGACATTTTGGTTGTTTCCACGTCTTGGCCACCGTAAACAAAGCTGCAGTGAACATTGAAGCACAGATGTCTTTATGGACAAATGTTTTCATATTTTGGGGTTAGATACCCAGGAGATATGGAATATTCATATGGAAATTCTATTCTTAATCTTTTGAGGATCCTCCACACTGCCTTCCATAGTGGCTGCACCAGTCTGCATTCCCACCAACAGTGTATGAGGGTTCCTTTTACTCCACATCCTCTCCAACACTTGTTACTATTTGTCTTGTTGATGATAGTCATTCTAACTGGGGTGAAGTGATATTTCATTGTGTTATTTATTTGCATTTCTCTGATGATTAGTGCTGTTGAGCATTTTTTCACATGTCTATTTGCCATTTTATGTCCTCTTTGGAGAAATGTCTCTTCAGGTCCTCTGCCCATTTTTTAAATTGGATTGTTTGTTTTTTGTTGTTGTTGAGTTGTATGAGTTCCTTATATATTATGGATATTAGCCTTTTATCAGAGGCATTGTTGGTAAAAATATTCTCCCATTCAGTCAGTTGCCTCTTTTTTTTGTTGTTGATGGCTTCTTTTGCTGGGCAGAAGCTTTTTAGTTTGATATAGTCCCATTCATTTATTTTAGCTTTTACTTCCTTTGTCTTTGGAGTCAAATTCATAAAATGCTCTTCGAAACCAAAGTCCATGAGTTTAGACCTATGTTTTCTTCTATGCATTTTTTTGTTTCAGTTCTTATGTTTAGGTCTTTTATCCATTTTGAATTAATTTTGATACATGGTGACAGATAGTAGTCTGGTTTCATGCTTCTGTATGTGGCTTTCAATTCTCCCAGCACCATTTATTGAAGAGGCTGTCTTTTCTCCATTGTATGTTTTTAGCTTCTTTGTCAAAAATTATCTGTCCATATTTTTGTGGTTTTATTTCTGGGTTCTCAATTCTATTCCATTGGTCTAAGTGTCTGTTTTTCTGCCAATACCATGTTGTTTTGATTATTGTAGCCCTGTAGTACAAGATAAAGTCAGGGAGTGTGATACCTCAAGCATTGTTCTTTTTTCTTAGGATTGCTTTGGCTATCTGGAGTCTTTTGTGCTTCCATACAAATCTGATGATTTTTTGTGCTATTTCTTTAAAAAATGCCATTGGGATTTTGATAGGGATTGCATAAATCTGTATATCGCTTTGGGTAACATGGCCATTTTAACTATGTTGATGCTTCCAATCCATGAACAGGAATGCCTTTCCATTTCTTTGTGTCTTCAATTTCTTTTAAAAATGTCTTGTAGTTTTTAGTATGTGGGTCTTTCACATTACTGTTTAAGTTTATTCCTAGGTATTTCATTCTTCTTGTAGCAGTTGCAAAAGGATTTTTTGGTTGTTTTTTTTTTGTTGTTGTTGTTGTTGTTTGTTTTTGTCTTTTATTTCTTTTTCTGAGATTTCATTGTTAGTATGTAGGAATGCAATGGACTTTTGTAGGTTGATTTTGTAGCTGGCAACTTTACTGTATTTGTTGATTGTTTCTAATAGCTTTTTGGTGGAGACTTTAGAGTTTTGTATATATAGCATCATGCCATCTGTAAAGAGTGACAATTTAACTTCATTCCCAATTTGGATGCCTTTTATTTCTTTCTGTTGCTTGACTACTCTGGCTAGAACTTCCAATACTCTGTTGAAAAGCCGAGGTGATAGGGGACAGCCCTGTGGTGTTCCTGAACATAGAGCAAAGGGCTTCAGTTTTTCACCATTAATTATGATATTAACTGAATGTTTCTCATATATGGACTTTATTATGTTAAGATATTTTCCTTCTATACCTATTTTATTAAGTGTTTTAATCATAAATGGATGTTGTGTCTTGTCAAATGCTTTTTCTGCATCAATTGATATAATCATATGATTTTTGTCCTTTATTTTGTTTATGTGACGTATCACATTGATGGATTTGGGGATGTCAAATCATTTTTGTGCCCCGGGGATGGACCCCACTTGTTCGTGATGTATAATCTTTTTAATGCATTGTTGCATTCGAATTGTACAATTTTGTTTAGGATTTTTGCATCTGTAGTCATCAGAGATATTGACGTGTAATTTTCTTTTTTTTTGTTGTCCTTACCAGGTTTTGGTATCAGAGTAATGTTGACCTCATAAAATGAGTTAGGGGGTACTGTCTCTTCTTCAGTTTTTTAGAAGAATTTGAGTAGGACAGGTGTTAGATCATCTCTGAATGTTTGATAGAGTTCACTAGGGAAGCCATCTGGTCCTGGAATTTTGCTTTCGGGAAAGTTTCAGATTACTGATTTAATTTCCTTACTGGTGATCAGTCTATTTAGAATTTCTATTTCTTCGTGATTCAGCCTAGGAAGGCTATATGTTTCTAAGAACTTGTCCATTTCTTCTAGGTTATTGAATTTGGTGGCATATAGTCCTTCATAGTATTCTTGAATGATCTTTTCTATTTCTGTGCATCCTTAATGACTTCCCCTCTTTCACTTCTGATTTTGTTTATTTGTGTCTTTTCTCTTTTTATCTTAGTGAGTCTAGCCAAAGGTTTGTCAATTTTATTAATTTTTTCAAAGAACTAGCTCTTTGTCAGATTAACTTTTTCTATTGTCTTTTTGTTCTCTATTTCATTTAGTTCTGCTCTGCTTTTTATTATTTCCTTCCTTCTGCTGACTTTGGGTTTCATTTGTTCTTCTTTTTTCTAGTTCTTTAAGATGCAATGTGAGATTATTTATCTGGGATTTTTCTGGTTTCTTGAGATAGGCTTGTAATGATACAAATTTCCCTCTTAAAACTGCTGTTGCTGCATCCTCAAAATTTTGGTAAGATATATTTTCATTGCCATTTGTTTGTATTTATCTTTTTGATCTCACCTCTTGTTTCTTCTTTAACCCAGTCATTCTTTAAAAGTATGTTGTTTAATCTCCACGTATTTGTGGTTTTTCCTGCTTTCTTTTTGCAGTTGATATCCATTTTCAAGCCTTTTGATCAGAGAATGTGCTTGGGATGATTTAATTTTTTTAAATGTGCTGAGGCTAGTTTTATGACCCAATATGTGGTCTATCCTTGTGAATGTTCCATGTACACTAGAAAAGAATGTATAGTCTGATGTTTTAGGATGGCGTGCTCTATACATGTCAATGATGTCCATTTCATCTAAGGTGTCATTTAGGGCTGCTATTTCATTATTTATTTTCTGTTTGGATGATCTATCCATAGCTGTCAATGATGTATGTAAGTCCCCTACTATAATTGTGTTTTGGTCAATTTCTTCCGTTAGTTCTGTTAGTAGTTTCTTGGTATATTTCTCTTCTCACTGATTGGAGGCATAAATATTAATGACTGTTATGTCTTCTTGTAGTATAACCCCCTTTATCATTATGAAATATCCATCGCTGTCTCTTATCTTTTTATTCTGAAGTCTGTTTCATCTGATATCATTATGGCTACACCTGATTTTCTCTGGGTACCATTTGCTTGGAGTGTCAATTTCCACCCTTTCACTTTGAGTCTATATTTATCCTTGTAGATGAGATGTGTTTCTTGGAGACAGCACATGGTTGGGTTTAGTTTTTTGATCCAATTTGCTACTCTCTGCCTCTTTATTGGTAAGTTCAATCTATTTACATTTATGGTGATTATTGATATATGAGTATTTCCCACCATTCTAACTTTGATTTTCTGGTAAGACTTTGTCTCCATTGTTTCTTACCTTTATTGTTGCTGTCTATTATTTCTGTGTGGTGGTATTCTATGATTTTCCCCTCTGTTTCTTCTTTTATTATGTTATGTATTTCAGTTCCGGATATTTTTGAATGGTTACCATTAAGTTTATGTAAAAGAAAATTTTATATTTAGAATGTTCCATTTTGTTTAGCATGCTTACTTTCTCCATTCCCATATTCCAGTTCAGGCCTTTACTCTCACCCATTTTACATTTAGGTTGTCACAAATTATCTATGTTTATGCTGGTCAAATAGCCTCATTCAGTATTTCTGGTACTGCAGGTTGAGTGTTAGAAAATTCCCTCAGCTTCTGTATATCTGAAAAGGTCTTTATTCTTCCTTCATATCTAAAGTATATTTTTGCTGTATATATTTTTCTTGGCTTATAATTTCTCTCTTTCAATAGTTTGCATATTTGATTCCTGGCTTATAGAGTTTTTGCTAAAGCTCTGATGATAATCTAATGGGCTTTCTTTATAGGTTGCCATCTTCTTTTCCCTGGCTGCCTTGAGGATTCTTTCTTCTTCGTTAATTTTTGACACCTTCAATACAATGTGCCTTGGAGAAAGCCTATTGGGATTGAGGTAACTAGGTGTTCTATTTGCTTCTTGGATTCTAGTTCTTTCCACAAGTTTGAGAAGTTGTCATTGAATATTTGTTTGATTATACTCTCTGCTCCTGTCTCCCTTTCTTCTCCTTCTGGTATGACCATTATTCTTATATTGCTCTTTCTGATGGAGTCAGAAGATTCTTGTAGAGATCTTCCATTTCTTTTAAGTCTGAGGTCTCTCTCTTCTTTCATCTGTGTCATGTCCAGATTTCTATCTTTGATGTCACTGATTCTTTTCTCCATCTGGTCAACTCTACTACTTAAGCTGGCTATTTCATTCTTTATTTCTTTTATTGAGTCCTTAATCTCCAAAAATTCTATTTGGTTATTTTTTTAAATTTCAATCTCTTTGGTAAAATGTTCACTTTGTTCTTTAATTGTGTTTCTGAATTTGTTAAACTGCCTGTTTGTGTTTTCTTGCATCTCATTTAGTTTTTTTAAGAACTGCAATCTTGAATTCTGTCACTTAAGTCACATATTTCCATATCATTAAGTTCATTTTCTGGCATCTTTTCATTTTCTTTCTGAGCTGTGATGTTATCTTGCTCATCCTGAATCATTTTTATCAATCAAAACATTCATAATTGATTAAATAATGATCCAAGGATATGTAACAAAGTTTGAGTCATGAGCAGAAAATCCTTCAGTGTCTCGGCATTCTCATAATTTTCCTAGAATCACAGGTTAGAATGAGAAGTGCTCTTACACAGAAGACATAGCATGGAGTTAAGAACACACACCATAAAAGCCAATAGACTTGGCTTTGTGCCCCAGCTTAGCCTTTTATGATCTCCCTCTGTATAAGTTACCTAAAGCCATTAAACTTCAGTTGGCTCAACCATAAAATGAAGTTAGCAACACCAACTTCACAGGGTTGTTAGAAAGATTAAATGAAAAAACGGATATAAAATGCTTGGTGCAATAGCAGAACTAGAAATAAAAATTTAATCTCTTTCCTGCAACATGATACTTGTTCTAAAGGTGGTAGAAGGAGTCTCAGAGGCAATTTGGCACAGTATTTTTCAGAAAAATTACACATTTACTGACACACTAGATAAAACTGAAAGTTCACAAAAGGATGATAAAAATAATTGTCAACACTAAATATTACAGACATTCTAGCATGCATATAAACAGTCAATTTCTCTTAGAAGACATAATCCTTTTGTTGGTGTGTTTGGTTGTTTTGTTTTGGGGGTGGGTTATCTTTTTATTTGCATTCATTTGTTCTATTTTGTGCACTAAAAGTTCTATGTATCTGAAACAATAAGATTTAAGAGTTCATTTATTTTGCCTTGTATCTTAGGCTCTGCTGAGGAACGCTTAACACAAATACAGTTAGAGTACAGTAGTACCCCCTAATCCACAGGCCATAAGTTCCAAGAATCCCAGTGGATGCCTGAAATCATGGGTAGTTGAACACTACATATACCATGTTTTTTCCTATACATGCATTGTTAACAGAAATTCCAGAAGACCATTCTGGGAGGCAAAACTTTTATTCATATATGGTTTGCAAACCAGGCAGATGTAGCCACGGAATAGACTAAAACTACGTTTGGAAGAGGGAGGGATAAGACAGAGTGTTTGAGGGCAGAAATCACAGAGAACTTATCTTAAAGGGGATTGGTCAAGACAGTGAAACTGCAAGTATGTGCAAGCAGGATGATCCTTGGTCAGGGCTATGAGGTGCCTCCAGTTTCTGCCAACTAATAGTCCGCAGGTAGAGTCATAAGACATGGTCAGCAGTGGGTGTCATAAGACATAGTCAGTGGGGAGGGGTTAGTCAGCAGGGGGCAGTACACAATATGCGCCAATGTCTGAGTTTCCCTTGCAGTCTGCAAAATAAACTGGGATTAATTAAAACAATTTTTGTGGTTAAACAGACAATTCAGGAAGTGCAGCTCATCCCACAGACATAGTGAGAGTTCAAACTGGAAAACCGCTTAGTCCCTTGAGCAGGGCCAGAGATCAAGTTGCAGAAAGGTCTAGATATTTGGTCACAAAATTATGATATTACAATCTGCTCTATGATAAAGTTTAATTTATAAATTAAGCACAGTAAGAGATTCACAACTAATACAATATAACACATAACAATATACTATAAAAAGTTATCTAACCGTGGTCTCTCTCTCTCTCTCTCTCTCTCTCTCATAACTGATCTGATAACTGAAGGCTACTATGTCGCTAACAGGTGGGGAGCATATACAGCAAGTATACGCTGGACCAACGGGTGACTCATGTCCAGGAAGGACAGAGTAGGACAGTAGTGGGGAAGACACAAGATTTCATCATGCTACTCATCATGACAAATAATTTAAAGCTTATGAATTGTTTATTTCTGAAATTTTCCATTTAATATGTTTAGACCATGGTCAAGAGCAGGTAATTGAAACTGCAGAAACTGAAAGCATGGATGAATAAGGGTGGACTCCCATACCAGAAAATTTGAGCATAGTTGCAAAAACAAATGTCCAGATGCACTGGCAGCAATGGCTCCATCTAGGAGCTCACACATTTCCTGGAAATCTGCTCTGGCTTTTCTCCTCTGTTCTTTGGCACCATCCTCCCAGGGCTCCAAGAGAGAGAACATCAACCCTAGTCCCTGATGCTGAGTTGAAACGCATTTCAGTCTGCTGCTTTTCTGAGTTGCCAAAGGTCATTTCACATTTGGAAGAGAGATTATCCATCCCTAGAAAATTCCTAATTTTTCTGGACCTTTCTATACATCCCCACCACCTCCATAAAGGCTTTGACATTCCATTTTGCTTATTCTCAGCAAAAGCCTTATGTTTACTCTCCTTGATATCACTTTCCTCAACACAGATACCTCCCATCTGCAGGGAAGTGCTTCCCTCCAATGCACTAACAGCAATAGCCAGTCTCTAGTTCAGGAGGCATGTGCCTCATTAGCCCGCAGGCCCTTCTGCACAAAAAAACAGAATATTCAATAATTTTTGGTTTCTTTTCTCAGAATCAGGTATTTTTATTTGTTTTTCTTAGAAGTATTCCTGTGAGTCATCTGCAGAATAAACCAATGTGGGGTTGGCACTGTCAGCTGCTCCTTTGAGGTGCCCCAGAATCCAAAGTAAAAATAAACCTACACTTTCTTCTGTCACCTTCTAAAACTCTGCTCCATAATTTCCCTGGCAAATTATTAGGCAGAGGAAACACATTTCCCAAAAGTAAGTAACGGTTTTAGACACTGAATTCTAAATCCACATTTAAAGGAGAAGCAAAACAACACAAAGTAAATTTACCTGGCTCTGCGGGGCACCATCTTGCTAATAAACGCAGTTTGCTTGACTAATTAAAATACTTAACCTTTCAGTTCCAAGCAGTTTTTCCATGTATTTGCATAAGTAAAATGAAACTAAGATGAGTCTTAACTTGGCCCTTTTCAGGACTTAGGGAGTACACACACCAAACACAAATACCCTCTGTCTCCTAGGCAACAGCCAAATGACAGAGCTTCAACAAACATAAGATGTAGTCCTACTGAAAAGCTCATCCATTTTATTTTATCTAAAAATCGGCAGTCAGGAAAAACCTTATTATTCTGTAATCCTTACTGATATTAAATGAAATTGAAATTCATTCAGCAATGCCTATAAAACACTTATAGAGAATTAGAGTGTAGTGTTTTCTCTCTCTAAAAGAGAGAGAGAGAGAGAGAGAGAGAGAGAGAGATACATGACACAGGTTCTGGCCAGTAGGGGCTCACAGTCTACAAGAGCAAATAAGAGAGGCACACAAATGCTGGGAATTCACAGCAGAAAACAATTGGCACAACACAGATTTAAATGGCATAAGTGTTCAGAGGAGAAAGAAATTATCTTGTTTGGAAAATCACAAAATCTTCAAAAACAGGGGCATTTGATTTGGGCTTTGAAGCATTAAATAGATTTACAGACATCTTGATAGAAGGTAGATGACTATTCCAGGTGGAAAAACTTAACATGATCAAAGTCATGAAGACTGGAAGACATATAAACTGAACAGTGCATGTATACTAAATTAGCTTCTCAGTTACTCATAGAAAACTTAAAAAGTAAAAAAATAAATAAATAAACAATAAGGTCTTAGTTAAACACTCAAACACCATTCAATGTACAGAAATACTTTCATTTTATCCTCAAGAGTGCCGACTGAAAAAAGACAGGTATTAATAGACCTACTTTTCGGAGCAGGCAATTGAAAGCAGGTAAGTCAGATGATGTCTAAAGTCGCCAGTTATAATCTTATCCTGAAAATTCACTGATTTAATTCATATAAAGTATTTAGCCGAGTGCCTGATATTTAGTCAGTGTTCAATTCATCATATCTCCCACAGCTTTTTCATCCATTTGTCTATCAATGAACACTTAGGTTGGTTCCATATCTTGGCTATTGTATGCTACAGTAAACACAGGGTGCATATGTCTTTTCAAATTTATGTTTTGGATTTCGTCAGATAAATACCCCAAAGTGGAATTCTGGGTCATATGGTAGTTTTTTTTTAAATTTTTTGAGGAATGTCTATACTGTTTATCATAGTAGCTACACCAATTTATAATCCCACAAACAGTGCATGAGGTTTCCCTTTTGTCCACATCCTCACCAACGCTTGTTTGTTGATTTATTGATCATGGCCATTCTGACAAGTGTGAGATGATATCTCATTGTGGTTTTAATTTGCATTTCCAGGATGATTAGTGATTAGTGATTAGTTGAGCATCTTTTCATATGTCTATTGGCCATCTGTATATGCTCTTTGGAAAAACATCTATTTAGGTCTTCTGCCCATTTTTAATTGGGCTGTTTGTTTATTGGTGTTGAGTATATATACATATCACTATGTATATATACACACACACACACACACACACACACACACACACACACACATATATATATATATATATATATATATATATAACATTAACCCTTTACTGGATATATCATTGGTGAATATCTTCTCCCATTCACTAGGTTTTCTTTTCATTTTTTTGATGGTTTCCTTCATTGTGCAACAATGTTTAGCTACATGTAGTCACATTTGTTTTTCTTATTTTACCCCTTGCCCAAGGAGACAGATCCAAAAAAATATTGCTAATAGTGATGTCAAAGAGTTTATCACCTATGCTTTCTTCCAGGAGTTTATGGATTCAGGTCTTACATTTAAGTCTTTAATCCATTTTGAGTTCATTTTTGTGTATAATGTAGGAAAACGACCTAGTTTCTTTTTTGTGTGTGAATATATGTCCAGTTTTTCCAGCACCATTTATTGAAAAGACTGTCTTTACACCATTGTATATCATTGCTTCCTTTGCCATAGATTAACTAACCATATAGGTGTGGGTTTACATCTGGGTTCTGATTCTGTTCCATTGATTCACATGTCTGTTTTTGTTCCAGTACTATGCTGTTTTGATTACTGTAGCTTTGTAGTATAGTTTGAAATCAGGGAATGTGATACCTCCAGCTTTGTTTATCTTTCTCAAGACTGCTTTGGATCTTTAGGGCCTTTTGTAGTTTTATGTAAATTTTTAGATTATTTATTCTACTTCTGTGAAGTGCCATTGGGTTTTTGATAAGGGATTGGCTTGAATCTGTAGATTGCTTTGGGTGTTATGGACATTTTAATGATGCTAATTTTTCCCGTTCATGAGCATGGTATATACGTGCATTTATTTGTATTTTCTTCAGTTTTTTTGTTTTTTTGTTTTCATTGTCTTATAATTTTCAGAGAGCAAGTCTTTTCCATCCTTGGTTAAATTTATTCTCAGGTATTTTATTCTTGTTGCTACAATTACAAGTGGGATTCTTTTCTTAATTTCTCTTTCTGTTAGTTTGTTATTGGTATACAAAAATGCAACCAATTTCTGAATACTAACTTTGTATCTTGCTAGTCCCTTAAAAGAAATCCCTTTAGTGGATTCATTTATTAGTTATAATAGTTTTCTTTGCTGGAATCTTTTTGGTTCACTATATGTAGAATCATGTCATCTGCAAGTGACAACTTTACTTCTTCCTTTCCAATTTGGATGCCTTTTATTTATTTTTCTTGTCTTAGTGCTATGGCTAGGACTTCCAATACTATGCTGAATAAAAGTGATGAAAATTGACATTCTTGTCTTCCTCTTGGTCCTAATGAAAAAGCTTTTAGCTTTTTACCATCGAGTATGATATTACTGTGGATTTTTCATATATGGTATTTATTATGTATAGGTATTTTCCCCCATCACCACTTTGCTGAGAGTTTTTATCATAAATTGATGTTTTATTTTAGGTGATGATTTTTCTGCATCTATTGATATAATCATATGGTTTTGTCATTCATTTTGCTTATATGGTGTACCACATTAATGAATTTGTAGATATTGAACCAAATTTGTATCTCAAGAATAAATTCCACTTGAGTATGGTGTATGATCATTTTAATGTATGGCTGAATTCTGTTTCTTAATAGTTTATTGAGGATTTTTAGCATCTATGGTCATCAGGATTGGCCTATGATTTTCTTTTTTGTAGTGTCTTTCTCTGGTTTTGGTATCAGGGTAATGCTGGCCTTGTAAGATGAGTTTGGGAGCCTTCCTTATCCTTTAATATTTTGGGAATAGATTGAGAAGGATAGATGTTGATTCTTCTTAGAATGTTTGGTAAAATTCACCCGAGCTGCCATATGGTCCAGGACATTTGTTTGTTGGAAGTTTTTTGAGTAGTCATTCAATTTCATTAGTAGCTATTGGTCCGTACAGATTTTATGTTTCTTAATGCAGTCTTGGAAGATTGTATGCTTCTAGGAATTTTATTACTCCCAAGTTGTACAATGTGTTTACATACAATTGTTGTATTTTGTTATAATTCTTTGCATTTCTGAGGTGCCAGCTGTCACTTTCTTTTTCATTTCTGCTTGTTTCTTTTCTACTTAAAGAAGTCCCTTTTCCGTCTATTACATTCTGTTGCATTGTTTTGTACACCTGAAACTAATAAAAATAAATAAATAAATAAATACACACACTTATGCACACACACACACACACACACACACACAACAATGGTTGTAATAATGGTTCGGTGGTAATGAACTCCTTTACCTTTTTCTTCTCTGGGAAGCTCTTTATCTATTTTTATTTATTTATTTACTTATTTATTTATTTATTTATTTATTTATTTTTACTTTAAATGATAGCTTTGCTGGTAGAGTGGTCTTGGTTGTAGATTGTTGCTTTTTTATCACTTTGAATATTCCCAGTCTATCCCTCCTGGTCTGCAAAGTTGAGAAATCAGTTGACAATCTTATGGGAGCTCCCTTATAAGTTACTAGTTGCCTTTCTCTTGCTGCTTTTAGGATTCTCTCTTTGTCTTTGACCTTTGTCATTCAATTATAACGTGCCTTGATGTGGACCTGTTTGGGTTCATATTGTTTGGAACTCTCTGGGCTTGTATGTCTATTTCATTTACTAGGAAAGAAAGTTTTCAGTCATTATTCTTTCAAATAGGTTCTCAATCCCTTGCTTTCTCGTCTCCTTCTGATACCCCTATGATGTGAATGCTATTATGCTTGATGACGTCCTACATGTTTCTTAAGTTATCCTATTTTTTTTCTTTTTTCCTTTTTCTGTTCCAATTGGGTGTTTTCTGCTACCCTGTCTTCCAAATCACTGATTCAATCTTCTGCTTCATTTAGTCTGCTGGTGATTCCTTCTAGTATATTTTTCATTTCAAGTATTGTATTCACTTCTAAATGGTTCTTTTTTTGTGTGGTTTCTGTGTTTTTTGTTTTTGTTTTTGTTTTGTTTTTTGTTTGTTTGTTTGTTTTGCTGTTATTGCTTTGTTGAAGTTCTTACTAAGTTCCTTGAGCATCCTTATAACCAGTATCTTGAACTCTGTCTCTGGTAGGTTGCTTGCCTCCATTTTGTTAAATTCCTTTTTGGAGTTTTCTCCTGTTCTTTCACTTGGTATGTATTTCTTTGTTTCCTTATTTGGCTGCCTCTTTGTGTTTGTTTCTATGTGTTAGGTAGATCTTCTATGTCTCCTAGTCTTTCTGGGTCACCTTATGTAGTTGGTGCCTTGTGGAGCCCAGTGGTACAGTCTCCCTGGTCACTTGTTGTGGGGACAGAGCCCTAGAAAGCAGTTTCCAGGCTCTCGGCCTCACAAAGAAAAGTGCTGGCTCAGGTAGTAAATGGCCATCAACTGTAATTGCATGTCCATCAGCTGTGGCTAATTGGCCATCAGCTGTAACCACTGAACCATTGGCCACTAATATAACTGCCTTGGCAACTCTAGTAGAAAAAAATGTGGGCTAGCAAGAGCGGATTGCAGAGAGGCGGATACCGCCAGCGAGAATATAGTGGTATGACTCCCCTACCTATGGCTCCACGGGTGTTCCTTTTTTGGCCTCACCATATCCTGCGTGTGGGGACAAAACCCCAAAAAACAGTTTCCAGGCTCTCAGCCTCACATAGAAAGGTGCTGGCTCGGGTAGTAAATGGCCATCAACTGTGATCAGATGCCAGCAGCTGTGGCTAGTTGGCCATCAGCTGTAACCCGTAAGCCACTGGCCACTAATATAACGGCTGTGGCTATGCTAGCAAAAGAAATGGGGGCTAGCAAGAAGATGGTGGCTGGCAAGCGCAGACTGCTGTTAGGCAGATTATGTAGATCCTGCTTCCTGTGTCTCCATCCCAGCCGCCAGCGAGAATATATTGGTTTGACTCCCCTATCTATGGCTCCGTGGGTGTTCCTTTTTGGCCTCACCGTGTCCTGCGTTCTTGGGCGGGGAGTGGGAGCTGAGACCCTGCACGACACTGCGTTCTTATGTGGGGAGCGGGACCAGAGACCCCGCAGGCCATCCTGCATGACACTTGTGCTGGGTGCTCCAGGAGTGTCCCTTGTGTGGGTTGTGTGCCCTTCTATTATAGTTGAGCCTTGATTGCTATTGGCACGTCATTGGATATTATAGGCCCACAGGCTAACTGGCTACGGGATTTGGCCACATCCACAGTTTATAGGCTGCTGTGCAGGGAGCTTACCACATGGAGCAGGATTCCCCCTAGTGGGCTCTGGTACCTGCTGAGACTGCCCTTTGGGTGTGCCACTTGTGGGGCTAATTATGTGGTGATCTGCTGCAGTCTGAAGCTATCCTCCAAGTATGTTTGTTCTGGAGCCTCTTGGGAGGGCTCTGGTTTAGGTCCAGATCAGCCACTGCCTGTGACTGGTCAGGGAATACCTGGTAGGCGATATAAAGTGATCCACATTTCATTACTGGCTCTGCTGGAACTTGAGGCATGTGGGAGAGGCTATGCTGTGAACTGTGGACAGCTGTCACAAATATTTGGCCTGGGGTAGCTCCATAAAAAACCGGGACACACTGAGGCCTGCTGCCATTTGCCATCTCTTATAAGATTCAGCCATTAATAAAGCCTTTTGTGGTATCGAGTTAGATGTGGCTGGATCTCAGTGAGTCACCAGGGTGAGCCAGCAAAGCTCACCGGACCAATTCAGATGCATATTGTGAGGACAGAGCCAGGAGGGCAGTTTCCAGGCTCTCGGCCTCACTTGGAAAGGTGCTGGCTCAGGTAGTAAACGGCCATCAACTGTGAGTGTATGGCCATCAGCTGTGGCTAGTTGGCTGTCAGCTGTAACCAGTGAGCCATCGGGCACTAATATAACTGCTGTTGGTACGCTAGCAGAAAATGGTGCCTAGCAAGAAGATGGTGGCTGAGCTAGCAAGGGCGGATTGCAGAGAGGTGGATGCCGCCAGCGAGAATATAGTGGTATGACTCCCCTATCTATGGCTCTGTGGGTGTTCTTTTTTGGCCTCACCACATCCTGCATTCCTATGTTGGGAGCGGGAGCTGAGACCCCGCAGGCCACCCTGCATGACACATATTTATCTATGAGCCTTGGGGAGGGCTCAACACAGGAAGGATGGTACCTGCCTGCCTGCTTCACAGGAGCAGGACCCTACAAAAGAAAAATGTCGATTACCTTCCAGCCCTCACCCAAAGACCCACACCTCGGTGTATACTCCATTTATCTCTGAGGCTCCCTGAGTCACCATCCCTCTGCCAGAACCCAAGGTGAGTGACTGCAAGTGAGTCAGTGTGGGCCCTTTAAGAGGACACCTGTGTTTCCCACAGCCTCCATCCCACTTAGACAGTCAGAATCCCCACTGTTTTTCACAGTCAAATGTTGTGGGGGCTCCTCTTTCCAGCACCAGTACTATGGACTTGGGGGCTTTGTGTGGGACTGGGGTCCCTTGCTCCTCCATGGGGAATCTCTGTGGCTGAGATATCCCTACCAATTTTCATCCACCACTGGGAGGTTTGGGGCTGGCCTGTTTTACAACTCTCCACCTCCTACCAGTCTTGACATGGTTTCTTCTTTATATCCTTAGTTATAAAACTTCTGTTCAGTTAGACTTCAGATATTTCTCCATGTTGATTGTTCTATAATTTAGTTATAATTTATGTGTTCATGGGATGAAGCAAGCATAGCATTTACCTACTCTGTCATTTTATATTTTCCCATTCTGATTTATTCTTCATTTTAGTTATTGCATTTTTCAGATCTGTTCAATTCTTTTTTGTTTTCTACCACCTTTCTTATGTGTTCTATCTCTTTGTTGATTTTCTCCTGGACTTCATCTATTCATCTCCCATGTTCTTTGAGCTTCCTTATAAGCAGTGTTTTTAACTCTGTATCTGGTAGAGTGTTTGTCTCCATTACTTTTAGTTCTTCTGAAATGTTCTCCAGTTCTTTCATTTGGGACATGTTTCTTTGTCTCTGTATTTTGTCTCACTTCCTGGATTTTTTTTTTCCTGTCTTAGGTAGATCTGCTATGTCTCCCAGTCTTGACAGTGTTGTGTTATGCAGAAAGTTTCCTGTGGGTTCAGTGACACAGTCTCCCCGATCTCCTGAGCTGGGTGCTCCTGGGGCGTATCCTGTGTGTGGTGTATGTGTGTCATGCAGGGTCTCAGCTCCCATTCCTCGCCCAAGAACGCAGGACACGGTAAGGCCAAAAAGGAACACCCATAGAGCCATAGATAGGGGAGCCAAACCAATATATTCTCGCTGGCGGCTGGGCTGGAGACACAGGAAGCAGGAGCTACATAATCTGCCTGACAGCAGTCCGCACTTGCCAGCCACCATCTTCTTGCTAGCCCCCATTCCCTCCCTGCTAGCGTAGCCACAGCCGTTACATTAGTGGCCAATGGCCTACGGGTTACAGCTGACGGCCAACTAGCCACAGCTGCTGGCATCTGATCACAGTTGATGGCCATTTACTACCCGAGCCAGCACCTTTCTATGTGAGGCCGAGAGCCTGGAAACTGCTTTTTTGGGGTTTTGTCCCCACACTCCACCCCTACAGGGTCTCGCCTCACAATCTACGCGACAAGCGTCTTCTGCGAGGGGCCCTGTGCAAGGAGCCTGGAGGTGAATGCACTATCCTGAACACAGCCAGGCTCTCTGGGCACAGCCAGGGTTTCTCAGGGCACCACCAGTACTTCTGGGCACAGCCAGACTTCCTGGGATTCTTAGGGTACCACCTGTCTTCCCGGGCACAGCCAGGGTTTCTCAGGGCACCACCCCAGTACTTCTGGGCACAGCCAGACATCCTGGGCTTCTTAGGGTACCACCTGTTTCCCCGGGCACAGCCAGAGTTTCTCAGGGCACTGCCACTCTCTCTGGACACAGCCAGACTTCCTGGACACAGCCAGGGCCTCTCAGTGCACTGCCACTCTCTCTGGACACAGCCAGACTTCCTGGACACAGCCAGGGCCTCTCAGGGCACTGCCACTTTCTCTGGGCACAGCCAGACTTCCTGGACACAGCCAGGGCCTCAGGGCACTGCCACTCTCTCTGGGCACAGCCAGACTTCCTGGACACAGCCAGGGCCTCTCAGGGCACTGCCACTCTCTCTCTGGGCCTCTCGGGGTACTGTGCTGGAACAACAGCGGCTCACATCAAGGTGCTTACATATTATCAATGGCGGCCAGTCAAGACACAAAAGCAAACATCAAACCAGTCCCACTACATGGTGGTATGTTCCCAAACAGTCAAGCGTCCATTAAATTAGGGATGGAAGGCAATTCCCCATAGTCCATAGTCATTCGCCAGGGCTGTCCTGGGGGTGAGGGATGACCTTGACCTCACCCTCATCTCCCACGGAGGACTCAGCAAGCGTTTCCTCCTGGGACTAAAAGTCCTGCATCCGGGCTGCCTCAGCAAGCAGTTCCCAGCCCACAGGGCGGCAACAACCTTCGCTTTCTCCACTTTCTTCGGCCTCTGCTGGTTGGGGAACCATCCACATCTTTCCACCCCTCCACGGGGATCGAGCTCTCCGGCAGCTGCTCCTCCTGGTCTTCCTCAGACTGAGCTTTCATACGCACAAACTGCTCCACTGCCCTTCGGAAAGCTTTGGCCAGCACCGTATCCTGCCGACTACGCCAAGTGTCACGCAGGGGACCCTGCTCGCTGCGCCATTTGTCATGCTGGGTCTCAGCTCCCATTCCTCGCCCAAGAACGCAGGACACGGTAAGGCCAAAAAGGAACACCCATAGAGCCATAGATAGGGGAGCCAAACCAATATATTCTCGCTGGCGGCTGGGCTGGAGACACAGGAAGCAGGAGCTACATATTCTGCCTAACAGCAGTCCGCGCTTGCCAGCCACCATCTTCTTGCTAGCCCCCATTCCCTCCCTGCTAGCGTAGCCACAGCCGTTATATTAGTGGCCAATGGCCTACGGGTTACAGCTGACGGCCAACTAGCCACAGCTGCTGGCATCTGATCACAGTTGATGGCCATTTACTACCCGAGCCAGCACCTTTCTATGTGAGGCTGAGAGCCTGGAAACTGCTTTTTTGGGGTTTTGTCCCCACAATGTGGTATCTTGTAGTCGGTTCTCAATTTCTATTGGCACATTAGTGGGTGGGAAAAATGCACAATATGCATACCCCTCAGACTGTCCAGCTGTGATTGTTGGACTTGACTACAGTGGACAAGCTGTTGTGTGGGGTATGACCCCATGGAGTAGTCGTGGCTTTAATGGGGCTCTGGTGTTAGCCAATGCGATCCTTCATGTATATCACTTGTGGAGCTGGTTGGGTGGGTCTCTGGTGCAGTGTGAATCTTACCACCAGGTGTGTTGGGCCTGGAGCCTCTTACGAGGGGCTCTGATGCAGGCCAATGTCAGATGTTGCTTGTGCTCAGCTTGGGACCACTTGGTAAAAGCTATAAAGTGGTCTCTGTTTGGTTATCACTTGTGTAGTAATTGAAAGCACATGGGAGTTGTGTAGCTGTGAACCAAGGCTGACTGCCACTTGTTCCAGGCTTGAGACCCTTTGGTGGGCAGTATCATATAAGCTGCCACCACCTTTTCCAGGCTTATGGACTCTTAATTTGAGCTATGTTGCAGACCAAGTCTGGCTACTGCTTATGCCAGATTTGGAGACACCTGGTGGGAGTACCAACACAAGCTGAGACTGATCGTCACTTGTGTACGTTCTGGGAATGCTTGACAGGAGCTACAATATATTCTGAGGCCAGCCGCTGCTTGTGGGGAGTTTGTAAAACTTTGAGAGAGAGTCTGTAGCATAAGCTGAAGGTGACCACCACTTATGTAGGGTTTGTAATCTTTTGAGAAAGTCTACAGAGAGAGTCTAGGGCAGTCACTACTTATGTGGAGTTTATAGTTTTCTGCATGAGTTCTGTAGCACAAGGCAAGGCAGGCTATTCTAGTGGAGGAGTCCCAAGAAGAAACTCAGGTCCAGCAAAAAAGTTGTGTGGGTTGGAGTCTCAGGGAATCACCAGGGCATGGTGAACAGTGTTAGCCATGTTATCAGAGAGCACAGATATGGCATCTGCCTGCACTAGGATGGAGAGGAAAGATCAGCAAAGGAAGAATGGCACCAGTCAGCTCTTCTGTCCTTAGAGAGAGTTGCCCTGTTGTTTTTTTTTTTTTTCCCTTCATCCCTTCCTCTGAAAATGTTCAATTTTGTTCCCCCTTGTATGACTCTGACACTTTTTGAGCTGCTGTCCCTGCACTTACTGTGAGCGAGTTTGTGAGCAAGTGAGTCTGTGTATGGGCCCTTTAAGATCAGTGCCTTGGTCTCCAGCAGCCCTTTGTCTTTCTTGGATGCACTCACAATTTCTGCTGTTTTTGATAGCCAGATGTTACGGGAACTACTCTTCTTGGCACTAGTACCCCAGGTTGAAGAGCACAGTGTGGGGTGTAACCTCCTTGCTACTCATAGGGAAACTCTGCAATTAATTATTTCCCCATTTCTTGTCTTGCACAATATGGATGTGGGACCTGACCCATCTGAGTCTCTCCCTTTCCTACCGTGTTTCCCCGAAAATAAGACCAGGTCTTATACAGTATTTCCCTGAAAATAAGATTGGGTCTTATATTAATTTTTGCTCCAAAAGATGCACTAGGGACTGTTTTCAGGGGATGTCTTATTTTTTCATGTACAACAATCTACATTTATTCAAATACAGTCATGTCATCTTCATGTGGAACATCGTCATAACGTACTAAATGTATCCATCTGGCTGACAATCTTAAGTGGGGCTTATTTTCCAGGTAGGTGTTATTTTCGGGGAAACACAGTACCTATTTCAAGGTGACCCCTTTTTTATATCCTTAGTTATAGGAATTCTGTTTAGCTAGTGTTCATGTTTTATCAGTGATGGTTGTCCTATAATTTAGTTGTAATTTTGATGTGATTGTGGGAGGAAGTGACTTCAGAGTTTGCCTACTTTGCCATCTTGACCAGAAGTCCCAGACTTAGGGAATATGTTTTATTTTAGATACGTGATAAATGGTGATTGCAAACAATTACAATTTTGTGAATAACATTTGCTCATTTTTGTACTCATGATGGGATACACACAGACACACACACACACACACACACACACACACACACACACAATATGTATATATAATATGTATAATATACTAAAAATGTATATGACACTGATCTAATAAAGAGCAGGAATCTAGTCATAGTTGAGTTCTTCCAGGCATGAATTCTCAATGATATGCAAAAGTATGAAAATTGTCTCTCAATTTTTCCTGAATAAGGATTAAATTAGTAGATATTGTAAATAATACCTTACAAAATAAAACCATGTTGAACAAATAGCTACAGTTGGAAATAGAGATGAGATGATGAAATGAAATGCAGCATGAAAAATGCCCAAAAATACAGCTGAGAAGGACATAAATCAGTAAATCAGCAATGTTTATTTGAGGGAAATAAAAGGAAAATCATGACATTATTTGTGTATATTGGCCCAAAGAATAGAAATGGTTAAGTTCCCCTAGGCCTGCTGCTACAACATTTAGAATCATGCAGCATAAAAAGTACAGGACCAAGATTAAAGGACATGACTGCTGGCTTCTGTCTTGTCCCTGACTACTGATAAGCAATGGTAGTTCTTTGCTGGTATCAGCTTTCCCATATATAAAATGAGAAAACTACAACCACTTTTCAGTTTCTATTGCAATGGTATCTATGTAAGAATGTCTTATAATTTGGAAATTGTACTATGAATTTATGGCACATGATGCGAAGTTATTATTGTACAACATAATACTCATTTTTCATATGAAGAAATAAAACTCAGTGAGGTTATAGTCATAAAGTAATAATAACAAGTACAGTTTAATGATTATTTAATGAGTCACAGGGACTGTGTTCCTTTGTTCTTTATTTAATTAATCTTTACAATGTTTCAATAAGATGGATTATCTTATTTCTATTCCACAAAGAAGAAACCAAGACTTGAAGGAATGAAGTAATTTTCCCAAAATCAACCAGATTGTAAAGGGTGAAGATGAGATTTAAATCCATCTATTCTAAGTTCATATTATCAACCACTATATTTCAATGCTGTAACATTGTAATTAAGTGTCTTATAACATGCAATAAAATACACAAGCATAAAAGGACTGTGTGTGTTGGGAGCAGGAGGAGATACAGGTCAGAGAGGTTTTTGCTGTGTATATCTATGGTGTTGCACAAAAAGAATCTCAAATTGACTAAGGGTGGGTCCCAAACCCAAAGCTCAGAAACTTCTGGCAACCATAGAGATTACGTTAAAGGCAAGAGCCTGAGAATGAGTGAAAACCAAAGTCCTTAGCAATTCAGAGGTAAAGACCGGGGAAACTTGAGTAATCAAAGAGCACATACAAGCCATAAATTTACAGGGAAAAAATTCTGCATGGTGAAAAAAGGACAAAAAAAAAACAATTTCACTCATCTGTGCAATATAAAACAAAAAAGTCACAAAGAAACAAACAAAACAAAAAAGACAAACTCATAAATACAGAAAACAGAATGGTAGTTACTGGAGGGTAAGAGAGGTAGAGGGAGGGCAAAATGGGTAAATGGGGGTCAAATATATGGTAAGATTAAAACATTTTGATGATGAACACTCAGTAGAATACAAAGATATTGAACTATATTTAATATTGAACACCTGAAATTTATGTAATGTTATTAACCAATGTTATTGCAATAAAAAATAAAAATTAATATATGTGTACCCTGTTTGAATTCACTACAATACAATAATTATAATGAAAATGGTAAAGGATCTAGTGGAAAGTATCAACAACACAGGTAAAGAAATGAGGCATTTCAGCAGAGAGATGGAAATAAAAAGACAGATGAAAATATTAGAAGTAAAAAATTTACTAAATAAGGAATTCGTTTGATGGGTTTAACAGACTGTACAGAGCAGAGTAAAAAAAATCAATGAACTTACACCTATAGAAACTATCAAAAGAAATACAAAGATTAAAATGTGACGTAAAATAGACACAATAATAGAGATCTGAAATATAACATTAAATGCTTAATATATATATATGTATATATATATATATACATATATATATATATATATGGTATATATTTAGAGTTTCAGAGAGAGTGGGGATAAAATAAGACAGATGACATATTTGAAGAGATAATCAAGAACTTTCTAACCCAGACATGAACAAAATGGTGTACTAGGCAGCTCTAACCTCTCATCTTCCTTCAGAAACATTGAAAACTACCAGAACTCTGGAAAACAGTCAAAAGTTTACAATAATCAAACACTGAATGAAGAAAAAGGCACTTCAAAATGGTAGGCACAGTTTATAGCAATTTAATTTGCCCTTGCTCCACCACTCCTACCCCCTTGTGCCTGGTATAGCAGTGGTCTCTGTCTTGAGCAGGGATAGGCAGAATTCCCCTTGTGACCTCCTTTCTATGGTTCTGGAGGGAGAAGAATAGGTATTATTTGCAAATATCATGTATGTCAGTTCTAAACTGTCTGGGGCTATTGAAAGATCGATGCAAGGTGTCCATCTCTGTTCTCTCTAATTCAAAACTCAGGCTGGAAAAGTAGCAAGTGTTGGTCAAAAATACTGCAAGCCAAACTAACAACGCTCAGGTGCTTGAGCAAATGATTACAATGAAAGTATACAAGGTGTGATCAAACAATACAGTGAAGGTTTAAATAAAAAAATATATATATACAGTAAAAGACACATTGCCATTAATCCCCCTCAAGGTACTCCTCTTTGCTTCAAACACACTCATCCCATTCCTCTTGCCACTTTCTGAAGCAGTTCTGAAAGTCCTCTTTCGTGAGTGTCTTTTGTTGCACTGTCACGGCTGTCTTGATATCCTGAATCATTTTTACTTTAGGGAAGAGCCAGAAGTTGCATGGTGCCAGATCCAGTGAATAAGGTGGATAAGGACACACTGTAATGTTTTTTATGTGACAGAAATTTCTGTATACCAGAAGCAATGTGTGACATGGAACCTTGTCATGATGGAGAATGATTAATGGCACACTTTAAGACACACCTTTTCTGAATCATAGCTCACTCCCAACTGACTGTACCAAACAAATTGAAACTTATCACACACTGTTACTAAGATTTGACATGCCACTTTCCATATTTAAAATCCCTACCTTTCCATTGGATGGCACTGAGCAGCAGCATTCACCATATTTTGTGATCACAACAGAAAGGCTCCGTGTCACACATCACTTCTGGTATGGCAATTTCTGTCAAACAAAAACATTATGGTGTGTCCTCATCCACTTTATTAATGGGATCTGGCACTGCACAACTTCTGGCTCTTCCCAAAAGTCAAAAGGACAATGAAAGGTAAACATTTTGAATCAATTTCGGACATCGACACAGCCACAACAGTGCAACTAAAGACACTCATGAAAGAGGACTTCCAGACCTGCTTCAGAAAGTGGCAAGAACGATGGCATAAGTGTGTTTGAAGTGAGGGGGCGTATTTTGAGGGAGATTAATAGTAATGTCTTTTACTGTAATAATTTTTTTATTTATTTAAACACTCACTGTATTCTTTGATCATACAATCGGCTGCATAAGGTCCAGAGCAAAAACTGTAGAGAGGTTTTTAAGAAAATTAAGAAATTTAGAAGAAGCCATGCATGCTGGAGGATTTGCAAAGATACATGTATGCCCAGGGAGAGACACATTCTCAGGAAAGATCTGAGAAGACTAAGCTTTCACTATGGGCTGATACCTAAAGTCAGTACAAACCTGGTTAAGTGTTCAAGTTGGATACCAGCAGATAGCCAATTTCCAAGACTTGCAAAGGTGTAGAATTATTATACAACCCAGCATTTCCACTCCCTTCAGAGGAAAAATATCTTCCTAAATCTTAATTTTTGTCTTCTAACCTTCAGATCTGTGAGAGAATCAATTTTTGTTGTTTTAAGTCACCATGTCAGTAGTAATTTATTAAGGCCGCTTTAGGGAAATAATACAAATTTTTGTACCAGGAAGTGGGATGCTGCTGTAATAAACACCTAAAAATATAGAAGTGTCTTTGTAATTAGTTTAGGGGTAAAAGCTGGAAGAATTTTGAGGTGCATGACAGTAAAACCTACTCTAGAATACTTTGAATATATATTTTAGTAAAAATACACATACACAGAATACTCACAGGGTGTTGAGAATGTTACAGCATCAAACACATTACCAATTAGACTAAATGGGACAGAGACGGGGCAAAATGAAGAAAAGCTGTAAGACTTCTGGGATTCTATAGGCAGGAAATAGGCTGGTAACTCTGATTGTGAACAAGTGTTATCCTTCAAGAAAAGGGATTGATAACTCCAATAAGGCTCAGAGGCTGGCAAGGCTGGTGGGTTTCTATAGGCCCAGATGCCACAGCTAATGGGTCCTCTCTGGGCCTAGAAGGTAGAGCATCACAACACAGAGGATTATTCTCAGGCGTTTAAACCTAACCGGATTTGCCTTGCTGTGTTTTACACTTGTTTAGGGCCCATGACCCCTTTATGGAATGGGAATGTCTATTCTATCCTACCATTGTATTTTGAAAAAACATAACATAGTCTCTAGGTGACAGGTCCACAGATGGAAAACATTTGTCCCAGGAGAAACCATATCCATAGTGTCACCATTACTTTATTTAAATGATGCAGTACTTTTTATTGAATAATTTCAAGGTATAAAAATTTTCTGTCTTCTGACTCAGAATATAGTTCACAGTACATAAAGCTGACAAAGCACTAATTTCTGGAATATACAGACAAGTCCTGCTTATATACAATAAAATAATAAACATCTCAATAAAAATGGCCAAAAATACTCATAAACTTCATGAAAGGAGATATTTGAATATACAATAAGCACAAGAAAAGGTGCCAAATATTATTAATCCTCAGACAAATACAAATTATAATCCAATGATACACCTTTTTATATAAACTGGAATGCCCCTTGTCCCAATAAAAAGACTACACCAAGTCAAATATTGATGAGAATGTGGCACAACCAAAGCTCGATTACACTGCTGGTAAAAATGAGACACCGTTTTGGAAAACATGTTGGCAGTTGTGTATAGAGTCAAACATATACTTATCCTTTGACTCAGCATTTTCACTCCTAGGTCTTTTTGACAAGGAAATAAAAACTTGTGTCAAAGACTTCTACAAGGTTAATAGCAACTTAATTCATAATAGATCAATCTGAAAATGACCCACATGTTCATTAACAGGGGACTGAGTAAACACATTCTGTTATTACTAAATATTATTTTGATAGAAAAGTACATAGCAAAACAAAGTTGTTAATGAATGATACACACAAAGTACTGCCAATTAAGTTCATGAACTTGTTGAATCAATGTTGAGTTTGTAACAACTGGACAAACAGTTAACCAAGTTTACTATTTGGAAGTGCTGAAAGGCTGTGTGTAAAAATAAGTCGACCTGCACTTTTCACCAACGATCCATGGCTCTTGCATCCCGACAATGCACTAGCTCACATGGCACTGTCTGTGAGGGAAATTTTAGCAAGTAAACACATAACGGTATTGGAGCACCCTCCCTATTCACCTGATCTGGCCCCCAATGACTTCCTTCTTTAGCCGAAGATAAAGGAAACATTGAAAGGAAGACATTTTGATGACAGTCAGGATATCAAGGGTAATACAATGACAGCTCTGATGGTCATTAAAGAAAAAGAGTTCCAAAATTACTTTGAAGGGTTGATTACTAGGTACTGGCGTCAGTGCATAGCTTCCCAAGGGGAGTAATTCGAAGTTGACTGTAGTGATATTCAGCAGTGGGGTATGTAACATTTTTGCTAGAATGAGTTTGCAAACTTAATTGTCAGATCAACATACAAAACTATGAATGTACAAGATGTAAACATTACACTGACTGAAAGATACATAAGAACTCATATTTTATAATCCCATTTAAAGGAAATTCTAGACTAGGCAGAACTAACACATAGAAGAGGGATTTGCCTGAGCAGGAACTGACTAGAAAGAGACAAAAAAAAAAAAAAAAAAAGGATGCTTGGGGATAACGCAAAGTATTCTAAATATTGTTTTAAGTGGTGGTAACAGATGCATGCTATTGGAAAAACACATTAATCTGAACACTAAATAACTCTTCATTTCATGATATATAAATTATATGCAACCAAAAATAAGAAAAAGAGTGGTGCAGGTAAGGATTAGTTAGTTTAATAGCAGTATTTATAAGTACAATTATTTCTTATCTCCAGCTGGTAAAAAATGAAACTAAGAACTACTTTGAGCTGCAGTGTGATGTGAGCAAGATTTAACCTTTGTTTCTATAAACGACTGACATGTTGGCATTGTTTGTTACTGAGCAAACCAAGCAAAAGGTGATGACTAAACAGATCGAGTCTTACTTGTTGTAAGACAACTGGCTTCCTATTTTTGCTGTTTTTAAAGTTGCATCATCTTCATATGCTTAAAGTATGAAATTTGTCAATTACCTATAACACCTTTGTATTAACATGTTTTGTTGTATACTGTTTTATTCTTTGTAATGAGACTGCAAAATTCTACACAGAGGAGGCCAACTACAGAGATTGTGGAAAGTGATATAGGAAGCTGGAAATATGACAATCAATGACTTACGATTTTTAAAAATAATTCATTAGGGTGGCCATGGCTGAAACTAACAATTATTTTGCCTTATTTTATTTTGTTTTACGGGGGTGGGTGGGTTGGGAAGAACTGGTATCTTTCTTTTCTGGATTACTAAAGGTCAGAGAAGGAAAAAACCTTTCTACAATCCCCAAGCCTTCTGCTAACATCTTTCACTTCCAAGAAAATGCTCAGCATTAAATTTGGAAGAAGGGAAGGGATTTGGAACTAACATATATTGACTGAACATTACATATTTGGCATTTTGCAAGATGTTTTGCATACATTATGTCACTTAATCTTCATTAATCTTCATCTAAACCTACAAATTATGTATTATCATTTCTGTTTTAGAGATGAAGATACTGGGGCTCATGAATAAAACAACTTGCCTATTTTTCAAATAACACTGTAAGAGCTAAAACACAGGCGAGTCTAACACTGAAGAGAATATTCATCCATGTTTCCTGTCCTTATTTCTCCCAGAAACATTGCCAAAGTGCTTCCCTCCATGAGTCATAACAGCCTTCTGCCCTCCAACCCATAGTCCAAGGAACAAGAAGAAAAAAAGTGTTATTTAATATCAGATTTGTGTAATTGATTCTTACCTATTTAGCTCAGAATCACCATCTATAATCAGCTGAGAATTAATGATACCAAATTGGATCCTTTACAAACAGAAATCAGTACCAGAGTACCAGCAGCAGACATAGTGCATATAAAAAGCAATCACCATCTTGGATGCAGGCCAACACTTACCCAGCTGGCTGGTGGCTAATGACAGAGAACAAGAACACATTAGAAGGAAAAGTCTGGGAAGAGTCAGAAATCTTATTTGTTTTATGAAGAAAACAAAGAGTAAAAAGAAAAAATGGTACCTTCACGAACTTTCTAAAAATGTGCTTTTGGAATTTTAATTACCCCTGAGTTTTCCCCCTAAAGATTCAAAAATGCAACAAATCTGGTCTGCAAGTAAGAGGCCTAACAATTAAGTGCACAAACTCATCCTAAAAAGTGCTGCATGCCTCATTGTTGAATATCACTCTGGTCACCTTTGAAGTGCTCCCCTTGGGAAGCTATGTAACGATGTCAGTGCTTAGTCCACCCTTTAAAGCAATTTTGGAACTCTTTTTCTGAAATAGCCATCAGAGCTGCTATCATATTACCCTTGAAGTCCTGAATGTCATCAAAATATCTTCTTTTCAATATTTCCTTTATCTTCAGGTAAAGAAAGAAGTCATTGAGGGCCAGATCAAGTGAGTAGGGAGGGTGTTCCAAAGCAGTTATTTATTTACTGGCTACAAACTCCCTCACAGACAGTGCCGTGTGAGCTGGTGCATTGTCGTGATGTAAGAGCTATGAATTGTGGGTGAAAAGCTCATGTTGTTTTTGTATAACTTTTCACGCAGCCTTTTCAGCACTTCCACATAGTAAACTTGGTTAACTGTTCAGTTACTACAAATTCATAATTAATAATCCCTCTCATATCAAAAAAAGGTTAGCAACATTGTTTTCACTCTTGATTTGGACTGATGAAACTTTTTTGGTCATGGAGAATTGGCTGACTTCCATTGTGCATTTTAACACTTTGTTTCAGGGTCACACTGGTACACCCATGTTTCATCACCAGTGATAACACAGCCAAAAACATCGTCTTGCCTCTCCAAAAGGTCTTGGCAAACTTAGACTCTCCTTTGCTTTTGTTCATCGGTGAGCTCCTTAAGGACCATTTTTGCACTCACCTTTCTCATGCCAAGATTTTCAGTTCAGATTTTCCTGTTTCTCTATCGATGTTTACTTGGTCTGCTGTGCTTCTCACAGTTGGCCAACGATTTTGACACACAATTCGACGAATTTTTGTAGTGTTTTTGCCAGTTCTGCTTGTTAGTGGCTGCTTTGAACTATTTTCGTCAGTGACACATTCTATCCCCTCGGAAAACATTTAATCCATTTGTACACTGCTGTTTTCTTCGTGGCATTATCCCCATAAAGTTGAATTCACATGTCCCTGATTTCACTTCCATTCTAGTCAAGTTTAACAAGGAATTTAATGTTTATTCATTGCTCTAATTCAAGCTCAGACATTCTCGCAATGGCACACAAAAACTCACAACAATAATGAACGCCACTCAGCAAGACACTGCCACATGTCGACAGAAACACAGCTGTGAGACACTGATATACCAAGGTTATGAAACCTTATTGAGCTGTTTGTACAGTGCTGCTAATGTAAGCGCATGGTGGAAAGAACCTAATTATCAGACTTCATATATACAGATACATTATCATGAAGAAGAAACTTGGGTGGGGGGGCACTGAATGTGAAAAAATGAAAATACCTAGAACTCTTGAGATAGAAAACAACCCAATTTTCCTTTTATTCAGCTTTATTATAGGGACAATGATTATATTTCTAAGATTCACATTGATCTTTAAAAGCCTTTACTCAATATTATATAATTTTGTACATCACTCAAACTTATCCCTGCCAATTCCTTAAAAAATCTAATTGATTTTGAAAGAGTTTAGTGTGCTTCTTCATAAGAATGTTAATGAATATATTTAGGCAACTCTAAAATGAAATTCTCTACACGCATTAGCAAATGCTGTTCTTGTGTTCCACGTTACCCAGCAGTAGTCTGTGTGGTGTGTTATGAGAGACTCCAGACCACCCTTCACCTACAGGAAATCTTTTCCACAGTATGATTCCAAACCATGAGCTTGTACCATTCAAGTAATAACAGGTTTAAGGTGTGTGTCATTTTCCTACCTGCTAACCTTGAGAATATACTTTAGAGATGGATTTCTCAAAGTCTAACACTGAAACCCACTGATGCTACCAGCTGTGCAAATGCTGATTCCCAATGAGACAGATGAGAAGCCAATTCAGAAGAGAAGAAAAAAGAAAGCAAACAATGGTAGTTTTATGCAGGTGTACAATCCCTAATAGGTGGGTCAGCAGTCACATATCAGGCAAAAGAGATTTTAGCTACATCTCTGGTACTCAATAAGGAAGAAAAAGAAAATTAAGTATGTATTTATATTGAGCCATTTTAAAGGAGGATCCAGGTAAAGTTTCTTGTATTTTGTTTGTTTGTTTGTTTTTGTTTGTTCTTTTTTTTTTACTTATGTATAGTTGGTATATTTTATTAGTTATATTAGTTTAAGTATTATAACTTAAACTAATGATGACATTGTGATTTGACATTTTTATATCACACAATGTGATCACCCCACTAATTCTAGTAATCATTATCACGGTGCAAACTTACCACAACATTAGTGATTATATTCCCCTTCACCTTTATCACCATTCCCCAACAATCCCTTCTCTTCTGGCAACCATTCTTTTGGTCTCTATTTCTATAAGTATGATTTTGTTTGTTTATCTGTCAGGGTTGTTTGTTTTGTTGTTGTTGTTGTTGTTGTTGTTGTTTTAATCTTACATATAAGTGAAATCATACAGGATTTGTCCTTTTCTAACTAATTTCATTTAGCACAATACCCTCTAGGTCCATCCATGTTGTTGCAAATGGCAAGATTTCATTCATTCATTCACTTTTATTGCTACATAATAATCCAGTGTGTGTGTGTGTGTGTGTGTGTGTGTGTGTGTGTGTGTGTGTGTGTCACATTTTCTTTCTCCGTCTATTGATAGACACTTAGGTTGCTCGCACACTTAGCTACTATAAGTAATGCTGCAATGATCACAGGGATGCACATGTTTTTTTTTCAAATTAGTGTTTTTTATTTCTTCAGATAAATAACCAGAAGTGGAATTTCTGAGTTGTAGGTTAGGTCTATTTTTAGTTTTTGGAGTAATTTCCACACTGTTTTCCAAATTGAAGTCCCATGAATGGTGCACAAGGGTTCCCTTTTTTCTCTACATCCTCGCTAAACATGTCATTTGTTGACATTTTGATAATAGCCATTCTGATTTGCAGTTCCCTGATGATTGGTGATGTTGATAATCTTTTTTTATATGTCTTTTGGCCATCTGTATATCTTCCTTGGAGAAAAGTGCATTCATCTCTTCTGCCCACTTTTTAACTGAATTATTTATTCATTTCTGTTCTTGTTGTTTCTGAGTTGTATGAATTTCTTATATATTTTGAATATCAACCCTTTATCCGATATATCATCTGTGAATATAATCTCCCATTTAGTAAGTTGTCTTTTTTTGTTTTTTTGATGGTTGCCTTTACTATGCAGAAGTTTTTCAGTTTGATGTAATCCTATTTGTTTATTTTGCTTTGGTTTCCTTTGTTCGAGGGAATGTATCCGAAAAGATATTACTCAAACTGATGTCAAATAGTTTACTACCTGTATCTTCTAGGAATTTTATGGTTTCAGACCTTACATTTAAATCTTTAATCCGTTTTGAGTTTATATTTATATATGCTGTAAGAAAGTGGTCCAGTTTTATTTTTTTGTATATATCTGTCCAGTTTTCCTAACACCACTTGAAAAGACTGTCATTACCCCATTGTATATTCTTACTTCTTTTGTCATAGATTAGTTGATCATATAAGCAAGGGTTTATTTCTAAGCTCTCTCTTCTGTTCCATTGATCTATGAGTCTGTTGTTATGCCAGTATCACACAACTTTGATTATTATAGTTTTGTAATATAGTTTGAAATCAGGGAGTATGACACCTCCAACTTTGTTCTTCTCAAGATTTCTTTGGCTATTTGTGGTGCCATATAAATTTTAGGATAATTTGTTCTATTTCTGAGAATAATATTGTTGGTATATTGATAGGAATTGCATCAAATCTGTAGATTGCTTTAGTGAGTATGGTCATTTTAACTATATTAATCCTTCGACTCCATGCAAGGTATATCCTTCCATTCTTTTCTGTGTCCTCTTCAGTTTTTTTCTTCATTGTCTTATAGTATTCAGAATGCAGGTCTTATACTATTCAGAATGGTTAAATTTATTTCTAGATATTTTATCTTTTTTGGTGCAATTGCAGATGAGATTGCTTTCTTAATTTCTTCTTCTGGTTGTTCATCATTAATGTATAGAAACCCAATAGATTTCTGTATATTAAATTGTATCCTGCTAGTTTTTGAATTCTTTTATTAATTCTATTAATTTTGGGTGGATTCTTTAGGGTATATATATATATATATATATATATATATATATATATATATATATAAAATATATACTATACTATATATAATATCATGTCATTTGCAAATAGTGACAGGTTTATTTCTTCCTTTCCAATTTGGATGCCTTTTATTTATTTTTCTTGTCTTATTACTGTGGCTAGAACTTCCAATGCTATATTGAATATTAGTGGTGAGAGTGGGCATCCTGGTCTTATTCCTAATCATAAGGGAAAACCTTTCACCTTTTCACCATTGAGTATGATGTTAGCTGGGGATGTTCATATACCAGCCTTTATCAAGTTGAGACAAGTTCCTCCACTTTGTTGAGTTATTTTATCATAAATGGATGTTAAATTTTGTCAAATGTCTCTTCTGCATCTATTGGGACAATCATATAATTTTTATCCTTGGTTTTGTATATGTGATAAATCACATTAATTGCTTTGTGAATGTTAAACCACCCTTGCTTCACTGGTATAAATCCAACTTGATTATGGCCTATAATCCTTTTAATATACTGTTCAATTCTGTTTGCTAGTATGTTGTTGAGAATTTTGGCATGTATGTTTCATCAGGTATATGGGCATAGAATTCTGTCTCTCTCTCTCTCTCTCTTTTTTTTTTTTTTTTTTTTGCAGTGTCTGTCTGGTTTTGGTATCAGTGTAATGATAGCCTTATAGAATGAGTGCGAAAGCTTTCCTTCCTTTTCAATTTTTTGAAAATGTTTGAGAAGAATAGGTACTAAATCTTTAAATGTTTGGTAGCACTCACCGGTGAAGCCATCTAGTCCTAGACTTTTGTTTTGGGGGAGTTTTTTTTATTACTGCTTCCATTTTATGGCTAGTAATTGTTCTGTTCAGATTCTTTTTTTACCTGGTTTAGTCTTGGAAGGAAGGTTATATGTTATATGTTTCATGAAATGTATCCATATCTTTTAGATTGCCTGGTTTGTTGGCATATAATTGTTCCTTGTATTATTTAATGATCCTTTTTATTTCTGTGGTGTTAGCTACAATCTCTCCTGTTTTGTTTCTGATTTTAATTATCTGTGTACTCTCTCTTTTTTGCTTGATGAGTCTTGTCAATGTTATTTATCCTTTCAAAGAAACAGCTCTTAGCTTTATCAGTGTTTTCTATTTCTTTTCTATTTTCTATTTCACTTATTTCCCCTCTGATCTTTATTATTTATGTACTTCTACTTTGGATTTCATTCTTCCTTTACCTTTTTTTTTTTTTTTTTGTAGTTTCTTTAGGTGTAGATTTAGATTGTTTATTTGGTGCTTGCTTCGGCAGCACATATACTAGATTGTTTATTTGGAATGTTTCCTTCTTCTTTAGGTAGGCCTGTATAGCTATAAACTTTCCTGTTATAACTGCTTTTGCTCTATCCCGTAAATTCTGTAAGGTTGTGTTTTCATGTGTTCTAAGGGAGTTTTGATTTCCTGTTTGATTTCCTCTTTGATCCAATTGTTATTTAGAAGTTTATTGTTTAATCTCCATATTTGTGGTTTTTTTTTTTCCAGTTTTCCTTCTGTAGTTGATTTCTAGTTTCATTCCATTGTGGTCATAAAATATGTTTGATACAATTTCAATCTTCTTGAATTTATTGAAGCTTATTTTGTGGCCCGGTATGTGGAAAATGTTCTGGAAAATGTTCCATGTGCAGTTGAGAAAATTAAATTGTGTAATCTACAGTTCTTTAGATGAAATGCTCTATGACTCTTTGTCAAGTCTAACTGATCTAATGAGTCATTTAAGGCCATTATTTATCTATTAATTTTCTGTCTGGAAGATCTATCCATTGAAATAATTAAAGTATTAAAGACCCCCAACTATTATTGTATTGTTGTTAATTTCTGCCTTTATGCCCATTCACATTTGCTTTGTGTTTGGGTGCTCCTGTGTTGAGTGTTTAGATATATATTATTATTATATCCTCTTAGGTTGACTCCTTTAAAATGATATAATGTCCTTCTTTGTCTCTTTTATATTTTTTCTTTCTACATCCATTTTTTTTCTGATGTAAGTAAGTATTGCTACCGTAGCTTTCTTTTCATTTATATTTGCATGGAATATCTTTTACCATCCCTTCACTTTCAGTCTATGTGTGTTCTTCTATCTAAAGTGAGTCTTTCTAAGATATAGATGTATCATTTTTTAAAAAAAAATCCATTATGCCACTCCATGTATTTTGATTGGAGCATTTAGTCCATTTACATTTAGAATAATTATTGATAGGTATGTGCTTATTGTCATTTTGTTAATTGTCTTTTTTTTCTTTTTGTTTGTTTTTGTTGGTTTTTGCTGTTCTTTCCTTCTCTTGTTCTCATTCCTTTTCACTTGTCAGTTTTCCTTAGTATTTTGATTGGATTCCTTTATCTTCCTTTTTTCTGTGTATTCTTTGTATAATTTTGGTTGACAGTTACCCTGAGGTTCATATATATCCATCTATATTTATAGCAGTCTATTTTAACCTGATAGGCATTTAAATTCAATCACATTCTAAAAGCACTACATTTTTTCTCTCCTATCCACCCTTTATGTTTTTGATGTCATGTTTTATAGTTTTTTGTTTGTGTATTCTGTTATTATTTGTTGTAGTTATATTTAATTTTACTACTATTTTCATTTAATCATCATATTAGCTTTTTAATTGGTTGATTCACAGTGATTTTGTATATTTGTTTTTACCAGTGAGTTTTTTGTTCTTTCCTGTACTTTCTTATTTCTGGTTATGGCCTTTTCTGCATAAAGAAGACACTTTAATATGTCTTGTAAGGCTGATTTAGTGTTTATGAATTCCTTTAGTTTTCACTTGTCTGGGAACCTCTTTATCAAGTCCAAATGATAACCTTTGCTAGGTTATAAATTCCTTTCTTTCAGCACGTTAAATATCTCTTCTGGCCTCTGAAGTTACTTCTGAGAAATCAACTGATAGCCTTATGGGGTTTCCCTTGTAAGTGACTTGATATTTTTTCTTGGTCCCTTTAAGATTATCTTTTTATCCTTAACTTTACCATTATAATCACAATATATCTTGGCATGGGATTCTTTGGGTTCATTTTGTTTGGAACTCTTTGTGCTTCTTCAACCTGGTTGTCTGTTTCCTTCCCCAGATTAGGAAAGTTTTCAGACATTATTTCTTCAAATATTATTTCTGCCCCTTTCTATCTCTGTTCTCTTTCTGCAATCCCTATAATGCCAATGTTACAGAGATACCTTATACCATCCTCACTTTTTTTTTTACTATTCTTTTTTCACTGTGCTGTTCTGATTGATTTCCATTATTCTGTCTTCCATTACCTAACTTGATATTGCATTGCCCAACCTGATGGCGATTCCTTTTAATGCATCCTTCTTCTCTGATTGTTTCTTTATTACATTTTCTATCTCTTTGTTGAAGTACACTCTGAGTTCCTTTATTGTACTCACAAGTTTGTTGAACATCTTCATGACCATTTCTTTGAATTTTATATCAGGCATGTTTCTTATCTCTGTTGTATTAGGATTTTTCTCTGGAATTTTTTCTTATCCTTTCAATTGGGACATATTTTTCTGTCTCTCCACTTTGTTTAACTTTCTGTGCTTGTTCCTATGAGTCAGATAGAATAGCTATCCCTCTTAATCTTAAAGGGGTAGTCTCTGTGTAGACTGTATGTTAGATAGTTTTGGCAGTTTGGTTGAAGTTGGGGCAGGTGCATGCAGTATCTGATATGTTGCCTGGCTTGAAGGAATAGGTTCAGGGTGGGGCAGCCTGTTGTGTGCATGCTTCCACGCTCTTCTAATCTAAGTGGGGCTGCCTGATGTAGATGGGGCTGCTAGGTACAGTAGTGTACTCTGTTGCCTTCACTGTCTATGATCAGAGC
This sequence comes from Rhinolophus hipposideros, assembly GCF_964194185.1. NCBI lineage: Eukaryota > Metazoa > Chordata > Mammalia > Chiroptera > Rhinolophidae > Rhinolophus > Rhinolophus hipposideros. The sequence continues at coordinate 3,732,905 of NC_138052.1, read as the reverse complement.
AGGATGTGGGCAGGGCTGCTTTGTATCCTTGCATCTCAGCTCCCCATCAGCTCCACTCCCTCTCTGAATGGGGCAGGCCTGTGTATGTGCATAGCTGTACTTTACTAATTCTCCTCCCTCTCTGAGCAGTACAGTTTATCACATGCTCAGCTATACCTCTCTTATTCAACGTGGGCAGCCCTGCCTATGTGCCTTCTTGCTTTAATTGCCTACAGTGACAGTAGGGTCTGAGGAGGCCTGCTCTGGATGTGGTTCAATGTCCTGTTAGCTCTGCCCTTTCTCTGGGTTGAGATTTTTGCCTTCACCCAGCAGCACTCTCTCACTCCTCACAGGGCAGCCATGCATGTGGGTACTGCAAAATATTGCCAGCTCCACACTTTCTTCATGTGGGGCAGCTCCACATGCACGTGCAGCAGTGTCCTACTATCCCTGAACTTTCTCTGAATGGTGCAGTCCTGTAAGTGGGTACCACTACAATCCCTCCAAGAGGGGTAGCCCCACATAAGCCCACAGAAGCTCCCTACTGTCTCTGTGCTTTCTCTGGACATGGTAGCCCTGCAGGTGGATACTGCTTTGTTTTGTTAGCTCCATACTACCTTCAGGTGGAGGAGCGCCTTGTGTTCACCAGCCCAGTGTCTGCGTGTAGCAGCACCCTGCTGGGTTAAGCTCCAGATGGAGGCACTTCTTGCTGTATGTATGCCATGGCATCCTCCTGTTTCTGCTGGATCTAGCTCTAGTAGGGGTGACTCGTGACATGGCACAGGCCCTGCAGGTCAGCCATAGAAGCTGAATGGAGCTCCCACCCACTGTCCAGCTTTAGGGGAAATGTAAGCAATAGTGCTCACTCATTCCTCTGGTCTCGTGTTGCTCTTTCAGCTCCTGGAGAGATCCCTTGGCTCTTGGACTTTTTCTATGTAGTCCTTCTCTCTTGCTGGTTGTGCAGAAGCTGTTCATTTGGCTCACACTTGTCTCTCAGGAGGCATTACTCTAAATACAGGTGTAAATTTGATGTGTTCCTTGAAGGGGGTGAACTCGGTGTCAAACCATACTGCCATCTTGGACCTGCCCTCTAGTCCAGGGAAAGTTTTGAAGAAAGACAAATTATAAGACAAATTATATTAAGAGGTAAAGGGACAAGGATGGGAAGAGAGAGAGAGAGAGAGAGAGAGAGAGAGAGAGAGAGAGAGACATATACTTTTCACCAAGCCTTCAGTAGCCAACATAAAGACTTACTTATTCAATACAAAGTTAAATAACTTGTAAATAAGTGCAAGCATTTGAAATATTAGCCCAAGAGGAATAATTATAATGTAAACTAATTCTTTCCTGCACCTGCAAAGTAGAGCTGTATCCCACCAACACACCCCCATCTTGGAGATGATAGTTGTGCTCAAAAGTTCAGTGAAGGCAATCTCTTAGAGGTGGAATTTCATTTTTGATTGCAGACATATAATCAATAACTTCACCAAACACTCAGGAAATAAATTCATGAGACTATCTCTCTCTGTTTTGTTTCATCTCTAGACCTAGGACTTTCTTTTCTCAGATGACAGATTTCTGGTTTCAGCTACATAAGGACAACATGACAAGTTTTACAGTATTTATAAATATCACAGCTCTGATTTGCTTTATTTAAGTACTGCTTCAGTCTTCTGGTCAACTAACAGACCCAATTGATCTTTGTTCAAATTTTGTTTTGTGTTTCAAATCCCCAAATTTCTGGCCCTTTCTTCAAAAGAGAATAGAGTATCAGAAATGAGAAGGAAGCAAGAAAAATGAACATTCAACTTTGATCTATCCATTTCAAATATTTTGTGGTACAGAGAAAAGTAGAAAAAGAAGTGGGTTTTCTTCAAAGCAGCATTCTAAATATGGTATGACAGCCAATTAATGAATCTAGCTTGAATTTTGCACACTTTTTACTTCAAATGAGAATGTAAAGGAAGAAACATTCTTATTCATAGATAACTCCTGTGGTGAGAATATTTAAATATTAGAACTGGAGAATAGAATTGTAATGGAATTACACAATTCACTATACCTGATTTTACTGAAGCCATTTGGTCTACGTGTTATTAAGTATTCAGATTGTGCTAATATATATTAAAACCACTTAAATAAAATAAAAAAAAATCTAGATTTCCAGTCAAGATGATGGTGTATGTAAATGCTGTGCTTAGATCCTCTCACTACCTCATCAAAATTGCAACTAGATTATAAAACAACCATCATTGAAAATCACCTGAAATCTAGCTGATCTGAAGCCCTTACAATTAAGGACATATGAAAAAAGCCGCCTCTAGACTACTAGGAAGGGCAGAGATGCAGAATGGGCTTGTCCCACACCCATTTGAGACCATTAAAAATCAAGAGGGATAGCTCAGCTTTGGAGTTCCCCCCGACCCCTAAAGAGTGAGGGGTCCAAGGCCCAAACCAGGTTCCCCAACCCAAGGTTTCAGTGCCAGGGATAGAAGTCCCCATAACTTCTGTTTATAAAAACCAGCAGAGATTGTGGCTAAGATGAAAGGTGGCTGCAGTCCCAGGCGATCCTCTTAAAGGGTCCATGCATGGACTTACGCACTGATGGACTCGCTCACTCTGAGCTCCAGTGCTGGGGGAGCAACTTGTAAGGCGTCAGGGACATAGCTGGAGAAAGTGAGCTGTCTGGCCTCAGGACAAGTTCTGGGGGGAAGCTTTCTCCTGGACATAGGAGCTGGCAGAAGCCATTGTTTCCTTGTTGAGCCCTCCCTCTTATCAGTGTGCTGACACAGGTGATCACCATATCTGACTCACCATCAATCTCACTAATACCATTCATTTTGCCCCTCCCTGGTGATTCTAAGACCCCTTCCACCTAACTTTTCAGTACACCCAAGCTGCTTCCAGTGGCTTTTCCAGACAATGGCCTGCCCTGCCTCTAGCTGAAGACTTTCTTAAAATCTCTCAAAGGTTCATAAAAATCCAAATAAGCAGCATGTGGCTTCAGCATGTCCCCTACCCACTGGCTGAACATCCCTAAAATTAGCAATCATTGATTTTGGTACACAGCTTGGCTTCTTTAGACACCTCCAAGCACAGTGTGAGTGGCAACCATCTTCAGATTGCTTTGTGGCTCATTCCAAGTGGCTCTGTGCACAGACAGGCTGCGGTGAAACTGAGCCTGCAATGGTTTTCCTTCCAGGAGGCCTCAGGGTTAGCACACCCAGTGACCAGCTTCTGACAGAGCTGGAGCATCACTGGTCTGCCTCCGAGGATATGGCATACCCAAAGGGCAGACTGAGCAGGCAGCAGAGGCATGCTAAAGAAAATCCTGCTCTATAGTGTCTGTCCTGCAGAACAATTCCTCCACTGTACTCACAGCCAATCCTCATAACCAATCAGCCTGAGAGTCAATCACTCCCACTGATATATAAAGAGCAGCCAAGGGTCAAATACAACAGGAGGGCACACAGAACCCACACAAAATGCACACCTGGAGGACCTGGCTCTGGTGACCAGGGAGACTATGCCACTCGGCCTCACAGGGCACCTACTACATAAGGTGTTGTATGGCGGATCCTGCTCACTGCGCCATGTGTCGTGCAGGGCAGCCTGTGGGTCTCTGCTCCTTCTCCACACATAAGAATTCAGGATGTAGCTAGGCCTAAAAGGAACACCCATGGAGCCATGGATAGGGGAGTCATGCCACTATAGTCTCACTGGAGGCTGGGTTGGAGACACAGGAAACAGGAGGCACACTACCTGCAACATGCTGTTGGCTTCTCTGCCTGCCAATCGACTGACTCCCACTCCCCAGTGCAGCTGCGGCAGTTATATCAGTGGCCAATTGGCTAACCAGCTACAGCTGACGGCCAACTAGCCACAGCCAACGGCCATCTACTACCCAAGCCAGCACCTCTCCAAATGAGACCGAGAGCCTGGAAACTGCTCTCTGGGGCTTTGTTCCCACATAATGCCCACTCTAGTAAGACCAGGAGAAATTGCAGCCCTACCTAATACATAGAAACAAAAACAGGGAGGCAGACAAATTAGAGAGAAAAAAGCATATCCCAAATAAAAGAATAGAAGAAAGCTCCAGAAAAACAACTAAACAAAATGGAGACAGGCAATCTACTATATGCAGAGTTAAAAGCACTGGTTATAAGGATGCTCAATGATCTCAGTGAGAACTTCAACAGAGAAATAGGAAACATAAAAATAGAAATAGAAAACATAAAAAAGAACCAGTCAGAAATGAAGTATACAATAACTGAAATAAATAATATATTAGAGGACATCAATAGTAGATTCAATGAAGCAGAAGTTTGAATTAGCAATTTAAAGATGTATCAGAAAACACTCAATCAAAACAGAAAGAAAAAAAAATCCAAAAAAATGAGGAAAGTTCAAGGGGCCTCTAGGACAATATGAAGCATACCAACATTCACATCATAGGATTACCAGAAGGACAAGAGAGAAAGAAAGGAACTGAAAATCTATTTGAAGAAATAATGATAGAAAACATCCCTAATCTGGTAAAGGGAAGAGATATTCAAGCCCAGGAAAGGCAGAGAGTCCCAAACAAGATGAACCCAAAGAGACTCACAGCAAGACACATCATAATTGAAGTGCCAAAGGTTAAAGACAAAGACAGAAAGTTAAAAGCAGCAAGAGAAAAGCAGTTAGTTACCTACATGGGAGCTCCCATAAGGCTGTCAGCTGATTTCTCAATAAAAACTTTGCTGGCCAAAGGGATTGGTAGGAAATATTAAAAGTGTTAAAAAGCAAGATTACTACAACTAAGATTACTCTACTCAGCAAGGTTATCACTTAGAATTGAAGGACAGATAAAGAGTTTTCCAGACAAGAAAAGGCAAAAGGGGATCATCACCACCAAGCTAGTATTACAAGACCAATAAAAAATAATAATAATAATAAATATATAAATAATAAAATGTCAATAACTACATATTTATCAACAATTACTTTAAATGTAAATGGATTAAATGCTCAAATCAAAAGACATTCAGCCACATAGGGTGGCTGAATAGATAAGAAAACAAGACCCTTATATATGCTGCCTATAAGAGACTCACTTCAGGACAAAAAACATACAGACTGGAAAGTAAAGGGGTGAGAAAAGATGTTTCATAAAAAATGGAAACAAACAAAAAAGCTATGGCAGGAATACTTATACCAGACAAAATAAACTTAACATAAAGGCTATCACAAGAGACAAAGAAGGACCTAATAATCCCACTTCTGGGTTATGACCAAACAAATGCAAAACACTACTTCAAGGGGCTATGTATATCCATATGTTCACTGCAGCATTATTTACAATAGCCAATATACAAAAGCAACCTGGCTGTCCCTGAATGGATGAATGGAGAAAGAAGATGTGGTACATATATACAATGGAATATTACTCAGTCATAAAAAGGAATGAAATCTTGCCATCTGTATCAACATGAATGGACCTAGAGTGTATTGTGCTGAGTGTAGTAAGTCACAGCGAAAGACAAATGTCATATGATTTCACTTATAAGTGAAAGAACAAATAAATAAAGAACAAATAAAGAACAAATAAATAAACACGAAAAACAGAAACAAACTCATAGATACAGAGAACATTTTGATGGTTGCCAGATGGGTTGAGGGTTGCAGGGGTAAATGAAAAAGGAGAAGGGATTAAGAGGTACAAATTGGTTATTACATAGTAGTCATGGGGATGTAGGGTATAGCATAAGGAATATAGTTAATGATATTGTAATAACTATGTTTGATGTCTGATGGGTACTAGATTTATTAGGGTGGAAAAAGGGAGGGAGATTTGGGGGCAGGGTGAAAAAGCTGAAGGGATTAAGAAATACAAATTAGTAGTTACAAAACAGTTACGGATATGTAAAGGGAAGCATAAGGAGTACAGTCAATAACATGGTAATAACTATGTATAGTGCCAGGTGGGTACTAGACAAGTCAAGGGGGTCACTTCTTAAATTATATAAATGTTTAACTATATGTTGTACTCCTGAAATTAATATAAAATAATATTGAGTGTCAACTGTAATTGAAAAATGTAAAAAGTGGGGTGGAGTGAAGGAGAAGTTCAAATTTCTGGGCATAAAACAAATAAGTCATGGGCATATAATGTACAGTATAGAGAACACAGTCAATATTATGACAGCATGGTACGGTGTCAGATGGTTGCTGGACTTATCATGGTGACCACTTCTTTATGTATATACATGTTGAGTAACTATGGTATACACCTGGAACTCATATAATACTGTACGTTAGCTATATTTTAACAAAAATCCTAAAAGTAAATAAATAAAATCTAAAAGTCACTAATTAGATATTTAAAATATTTGAAAAGTACCTAGGTGAATATCAGCAAAAGATAATTTACATTAAATGAGAGATAAAATAATAGCTTCACACAAGAATCTACTTTGGAAGATATTTATTTAAGCAAATAATTGATAATCACCTTGCAGTAGAATTTAAAACCCTCAAAACAACAATTGGGAGAACACAGATGATGGATAAGGAGCATTATGTGAAAAAATGAGAAGAAAAGGAAAAAAAGAAGGAGGGATGGAGAAGGTAGAGAATCAAGCCAAACATATTCTGAAATTGTGGACATGATGGCATGGAAAAAGTACTCACAGTGGAATGTCCAACAGACTTGAAAGAACACCATCGATCAAAAACTTTGAAGGGTTTTGGTTATCTCTTTGTGAACGCCACCTCTTGTCCCCTCTTATTTTACTAAATCTCTAGTAAAAATAGCAAAATGCAGATGCCTGTGAATGAGGACTTTGCCAATATTTAAAAATATAGAATTCTGCTCATGGGTTTTCCAGCACAAAACTCAAACATCACAAGGAAGAGGAAAAAGTCAATTAATAAATTAAAATCTGCAGAAGCCAGATTCTGATAAAAAGTTCATAAAAACACAGTTCTTTCCTTATTCCACCTTCCCACACATATTTTTGTTGCTATTTAAAAAACATCAAACAAGAAAATAAAACATAAGAAGATATCATTGAATATTGAACGTTAAAATATCTTAACATTGCTTTTAAGGGCTGAGAGGCTCCAGAAGTCATCTGGGTTATAATGTCTTGAGACTGACCCAGGCAGATTTAATTTAAACTCTCTCTATACTATTGAACCAGCTAAAGGCACTGGCTCCAGGCATCTAAGTCCCCTGTCTGGACAACTCCCAAAGGGTTACAAACTACGGAGAAGAATCTAGAATGGGCAAAACCATGCTCTGTCTGCCAAGATATTTAACCCTTGACCTACTCCTGAAATGATTCCCTAAATGAGACAACATAATTGGACCCTAATGTATTGCCTCCAATCTGGACCTTGACATTGAGAGGAATATTGATAAAGACTAGTAAGGTTACAGCTTCGTATATCTATAAATATAGACATAGATAGAAAACTAACTACCTCAGGTGGTCATTCATTCCTTATTTATTGATTTTTATGCATCAAACACTGAGTCAAGTTAATGAAGTTACACATTTAAAAAAACACATATTCTTAAAATATATGATTATCTAGAGAAAAATTCATTTTAGAGTCACCTTCATTTTATAAATAGTCATACACCACTTATAAATGATATGTTCTGAGAAATGTGTCATTGTTATGCAATTTCATCCTTATGCAAATATTTTAGAGTGTACTTACATAAAACCTAGATTACATAGCCTACTGCTATAAGTGCTATATTTTTACATGACTGGCAGGGCAGTCGGTTTGTTAACACCAGCATCACCACAAATTCATGAATAATGTATTGTGCTGCTATGTTAAAACAGTTATGACGTCAGCAGGCAATAGGAATTTTTCAACTCCATTACAATCTGTGGGACCATTATGATATACATGGTCCGTCATTGACCAAAACATCATTATGCAGCGGATGACTGTACATGTTTATCTGCCCAAATTTAAAGTGGTAAAATTGAAACTTAAACCTATATTTTTCTGACCATAAAATCTACCATCTCTTCATTATTCCACACTTCATTTTTCATACATACAGTAGTCTGTACATGTTCAATCTTTTCAATAATCAGATTTGTTTCTGAAGTCAATTTGTGATGCACATCTATAATCTATATATCTACTTTAATCCATAAATGATTCAATGTAGCAATTTTTACTTCAGTGCAAAAAAATACAACTGGTGTTATGATATTTTAAGAGGAAGCACGATAAGTGAGACAAAATGTGGTCTTTGGAGTTAGCCAGACCTGGATTGGTGTGCACATCCCGCTACTTCACAATTGAGTGTTCTACTTGTATGTGTCGCTGGACTTCTCTGAGCCTAGTTTTCTCTTAAGCAATTGGGCCTTATTTTCCATGATTTGTTACCAGCACTTTAATGGAGCTGTTTTGAAGGGAGACATTTTAATTCATCCTAAATAAATAAAGCCAATTAAAAAATCTAACAGAAAACATAGAGAATATTTGCCCTTGAGGAGTATTTGCTTCTGACCACTAGGATGATTTTGTGGCCCCTTTAACTTCCTCTTGCCCCCTTGACTATAGATGTTGCTTCCTGTCAGCATCACCCAAAATATACTGTCCTTGTTTCTCTGCACCTACTCTCCTGCCTATAGGAGACAACTCATCTGTCTAAACCTGCAGTGCCAGCTACTTGCCTCCTGCTATGCTTGGTTTTCTGGGCCTCAGTCTCCCCATTCTCCCATAGGATATAATTGTGTGTCAACCTTGGTTATGACATCTAGTACTTCTAACGCTCAATTTTAGCCACAAGTTATACCTACTTGGACTTTATCCTTACAAATAAACATTGCCAAGCATTGAAATTCAAAAGTTTGTCCCATTTCTCTAATGCATTTCCAAAAATAAACTAATACATTCTTTAATAGCCCAAAACTAGCTCATGATACCTATCTATAAAAACTTAAAAACTAAAAAAAAGTATTCAGTTTGGAAACGAAATACAGTTGTTTGTCAGTTTGGCCAGTTATCCTCCATGTTTCACTAGTTACTACTAATCAGATAAAAAATAAGATTTTAATTAACAAGCAAATTTCTTGTGTAGTCTCTAATCATTGGTTAATACTTCTCTCCAATGAACCATATTAGAAATGCTATTTTATGTATGGTGGCATTTATATATTTCTAATCATTTTAATTTCTAACGTAAAGATTACTTTTGGTTTAATGTAGCATGCAGCATCTGGATGAAAGCTTCACATTTAAGTAATTTAGCACTACATTTTCAATTATCCTCATGTTTGACATCTTACGGAGAAAATATCCAGATGTGATACTGAAGATTTCACTTTTTAACCAGATGTTTTAGTATCTACTGAACATATTTTAAATGAATACACACACACACACACACACACACGCACACAAACATGAATGTAGTGCAATTCAGTTCTAGAACTCACCCTAGAAAAAGTGCTGCATACCTCATTGATGAATATCACTACAGTCACCTTTGAAGTCCTCCCCTTGGGAAGCTGTGAACCAATGCCAGAGCCTAGTCCACCCTTCAAAACAATTTTGGAAGTCATTTTCTGGAATGGCCATCAGAGCTGTCATATTACCCTTGATGTCCTGAATGTCATCAAAATGTCTTCCTTTCAATATTCCCTTTATCTTTGGGTAAAGAAAGAAGTCATTGGGGGCCAGATCAGGTGAGTAGGGAGGGTGTTCCAATACGGTTATTTGTTTACTGGCTAAAAACTCCCTCACAGACAGTGCCGTGTGAACTGCTGGATTGTCACGATGCAAGAGCCATGAATTGTAGGTGAAAAATTCAGGTCATTTTTGTCTAACTTTTCCATGCAGCCTTTTTAGCACTTCCAAATAGCAAACTTGGTGAACTGTTTGTCCAGTTGGTACAAATTTATAATGAATACTCCCTCTGATATAAAAAAGGTTACCGATATCATTGCAACAAATTTGTGAACTTAATTGTCAGACCTTTGTGTGCGTGTGTGTGTGTGTGTGTGCATTACTTAATAAACAACCTTCTTCAGACCTTTTAGGTTCCAATTTTGCTATTCTGTGTTTAGTAGAAAATCCAGTTTCTTTGACACTGTGTATGTATGCATGTATTTATTTATTTATTTATTTATTTATTTATTTATTTATTTATTTATTTATTTCGGTTTTGTAGGCCCTCATCTTCTTCTCATTGTATCTTTTATTTTCCCATCATGATAATGAGTCCTACCAACTGATGTTGGAAAATCTCTTCTGTTCTGTGTTGCAAAGAAATTGACTTGAAAAGATGGTTACACATAAAAGTTTAGCTTATATCATTTCAGAGCACATTTATTCACAATGTTGAGTGTTCAAATCAAATACATATTAGGAATCTACTCAGTTAAAGAGTCTGTGACAAAAATAGAAGAACTTCTAGAATTGTGTAGCACCTTTTCTCTCCATCACTGAATTGAGAAGATAGCCATATGTTTAAAGGACAATCGAAAATTCGTCTTAGGATCTTTATCCTTTGGTTGCAACAATCAAAACCAATGCAGATTTACACCAAAATAGTGACTTATTAGAAAGATTTAATAAAATATCAAGAAAACACAGGCAAAAATTTCAGGTGTGTCTAATGAAGACTGCAACCTTTCCACCTCCCTCTCCTTTCCAATCTCTCTTCTCTTTCTGCAGCTGCAGGATTCCTTTTGTCTTGTGCATCTCTTGTCACATCTGCCTCAATCTCAATTATTCAAAGTCACTCTTCCTGAGGGTCTAAACTACCCTTCCTCTATTGGCAGCTTTCATTCATGTTTCTGTCAACTATATCCATTTATTTCTATATGATATTACAATCCAATCAATAAATCAAATTCAATTTCTCAAGGCAGATTACCAGAAAAGTTCAGTGCATGCTATGGGTTAATTCCTCTCTCTGTCAGGCTTCCATCTTGGGACAATGACCAGAGGATCAGGTTTATGTGGTACAAATATAGCAGGCCTCCCAGAATATGTGGGGTGGAAGAAATTTCTAAGGGACATATTGGACAATCAATAATAGATAGGGTTCCTTCCACCTGCCAGAGGCAGATGCCCAAAATATTATGATCAAGAGTGACAAACTTAAAAGCAACCTTAGAGACCAAATAGCCCAAACTCCCATTTTGCACATAGGAAAAAGTGCCCATAAGAATAAATAACTACACATCAACTTTATTACTGCTTTTGCTTAATATGTACCACTTAAAGATTAAATAAAATGTCAAGTATATTAGAAAGGATATGTAGATTGTGAATGCAATCATAAACATCACTGATCACATAACTTAGTTTTATGATTCTGTTTTGCAACATTTTATTTTTGAAAGATAATTATTAATTTTATTTAATGTTAAGATCTCGTCTATACAATCAAACATCTAACTGTGACAAAGACAATTATTTCTCAAATCCTCTACAATTTTCAGACATAATGTGCATTAAACACGTCTTAAGTCAGGATAAAAATATGTATATATTAGCCCATGCGATCAAGAGTCTGGCCTTTCCTCTGCCCTGCTAGTGAGTGACTTTGAGCAATATAGTTACTGCTCTAATTTTTAGTTGCATCACACATAAAGGTCAATGTTTAATTGCTTGTTTATATTGGCTGTATTGAAGTGTCTCCCATCAAGTCAGTTCCTTCAAAATGCTGAAGATAAAATATGATATATCCACTTTGTGTACTCAATACCATATTTGAAAGTGTCCCAAATGATTCAATATCCTATAAATGCTCTAGTCTAGTCACTTAGTAGACAGTATCTGTTGAAGAGTAGGAGTCATTATTAACCCCATTTGTAAACCAAGAAATTGAGACTCAAAGAGGTACAGTAATATGTCCCAGAAAAACATTCAATGATGAAGTGATAAAATATGTACTTAATTCAGATTTGACCCACCCCAAAGACTGATTTTTCACCTGCCTTGCTGCCTCTTAAAACATCATAAGCACATTTCATCTGCCTTATTCCACAGTGAGACAAGATTGGGTCAATATCAGGTAGGGGACAACAAAAAACTACTTGCTAGCCCTGTGGATGAAAATAACCCTAGAGAATCAACCAAAACAATGTTTTTGTAATTGCTGATTAGATTTCTTTCTGTCAATTTACTATGAGAAATCTCCCTTGTACCAAAGGAATCACATTTTATCCCCATAAAATATATTTTTAAAAAACATTTATAAAACGTATCTAAAAAAGCAGAGTAAAATAAGTGCATGTATAAAATAAATTTCTCTTCAGCAGGCCAAATTGAAAAAGCAATAATCACAGTATATACTCAGAATCACTATGTCTAATCATTTTGATTTGGAGGTTCAAGTCATAAATGAATGGTTAGATGATGAATTGCTCAATGCATCCTGATCATTCTTAAAAAAAAAGAAAAGAAAAGAAAAAAAAAAAACTACTTGAAAGGAGAGAAAGAAAGATTTGTAAAAAGCTGCTTACATTAAAATAATCAGAGGATAGCAATTTCCAATATGGTTTTCTTTTAATTTACTGATGGCCAGCATAAATGTCCTTGTTCTTCTTTCCATCCATGTTGTTAGAAAACTGGTGTTGATTCCTTATGTATGTTTACTTGTTTAGAATCTGTATGAAAAGCCTCCCAATACAATCAAATTGGTCAAGAAGTAGGTAGCTAGTGAGTAACCTTTTCATTTAGAGTGTTGAGACTGTAATCTTTATTCAGCAATCTTTAGAGAGGATTTGGTACATATAAATGTATAAAATAACAAAACATTAATGACCAGTTAACTTCTGACTAGCCTGAGTAAGCTTGGTAAATATGCTTTGCTGAATAGAACTGAATAATGCTTACCAAGGTAGTCTGAGAATCAGAAAACCCGTATGGTGATTGAAGAAAAGCCATAGTTTTATGCTGGAAATCAGTGCCAAAGGTAAAGAAAGACCAAGGCCAGAAATTTGAGAATGAATAACAATTTAGGAAGTTGGGAGAAATGGCAGTACAAATAAGAGGGATGAAGCGTTGACACAAACAGTTCAGAACAAAATGCAAATGGAAAGATAAAAGAAGTTTTCTTTTAACATCAGACCAAGTGTGTGATACTCATTAGATGGTTGCCACTTATAGGAATATTACAGGAATAGACAGACTGTGAGACAACATTTATTCACTAAATATATGCACATTACAAATGCTGATAGAGAGATAGAATTCATCTCCATTGCTCAAGTGTGCCCTTGAAACTGCCAGGTATGGAGAATCAGCATTTTCTGATTACTGTTAGTAGCCCTTTTCTCTCAGCACTTTTCAGCATCTCTGCAAGGTATTGTTATTCCCTTTTCTGAAGAAGGAAAATAGGCTTAGAAAATAGCCAACTTAATAAGAAAACTCAAATTATTGCACTATAAGCATTAACTGTTTTTATTTGCCCCCAAATACGCCTTTTTATGTCAAACTTTTCTTTCATTACTGGATAGTGGGTTCCCCTAACAAAACTTCCTCCTGAATTCATAAAGTTAAGACTTTTTTTGGGAGAGGGTTATTAGAAGAGTTGTTGCTTCTTAAGGCTCACTGTTCATTTACAAACCTCAATCTCATTTCCCATTAACAATTCTCAGATGTGACTGACCTTGCAGGTTGTCAAGGAGAGGCAGGGTCAGCTCTGCACACCTCGCCTTCTCACACCCATCACCCTGATGTGAGGCCATGGCATGAAGTGATTACAGGTAGATTCTTGCTTCATGGACATGGCTCTGCAAAACTACTCTCCCTTTCACAATATCATCAACTTTCTCTTTGGGTGCAGGAGTTTGTACTTATTGTCTTCTTCATACACAGTCCATTAGCAAGCTACAGTTTGGGCTTCACCTCTCCCTGTGCACACCTCAGCCCCCTATTACTAGTTTTATGTTGTAAGTCATGCCATAAACATCAGCAAAAGAGCTCAAGCCTTAAACCCAATTCCTTTCCATAGTATATCAGGACCACAGCAAATAAAGGGAGTACAGGTTGCCAAACCCAACTTTCATACCTTGAGTCCCAGCTCCACCTATTTTCTGTACTGCAGGATCAGGCATTCTTAAGCTCTAATGGTTCAGAATATTTCAGTAAGAGACTCACTAAAGCCCACTAGAGTCATGAACTTGTCGTGTGTCCACTCTAGGACACTAACTGCAAATATCACTGAAAAGAAGAAGTGATATGTAAAATGTAAACGTTTGCTTTCTTAGAATGGCTGCTTACAAATGACTGTTTTCAAAGCATATTTAAATTTCATGTGAAAATAATAATTCACATATAAAATCTCACATTGAATTATATGAGATCAGTGTGGGCTAGAGGTGCGATTGCAGGAAGTGGAATTCATGTTGATCCTGGAAAGACAAGCTGGTATATAGGTAGCAAGAAAAAAGGAAAGGGAACTGGTGAATAGGAGCTGGGTATTGTGGGGAAGATACCAGAGGGGTAAGTGCCTACTGTGAATTTATCAGGGGAAAAATAGACAACTCTAGCCAGAGAGTCTTCTGGAAGTTATTTTTAAGTCCTGTTCTTTATTAAAAACAGGCTAGAAGACAAAAGTGCATAAAACATTTCAGGAAGATTTTCCCATTGATTTCCAATACAGACTTGAAACCATCACACATTTAAGAACAACATTTGACCTGATCAAGGACTGTTGTCAGCTATTACTACTGAAGTGTTAATTAAAAAATAAAATTGGACTATTTGCACATTCTTATTTTAATGACATGTTACTTGTTAGAATTAACTTTATAATACAGTTGCCATGAATTATTTATCTATAGGATCCTGTGTTTGTGACTTTTAAAATCAAAGTAAAACAAAACTCAATGTGAACATAATTCCAGCTGATATGACAGTGGCTTGGTTTAAGTAAAAAATATTTAAAAAACTGAATGATAGTTTTATTTTGATGGTCAAACTGTTTTGATAGAGGTTTCTCAGCATTGAAGATTGAGGAAAAAGTAGTTTCCTTTTTTTTTTTTTTTTTTTTTTTTTGGTAACCCTTTTTTTTTGTTTTAAAGTCTATATTGTCTGATATTAATATTGTTTGATATTAATATCAGACAATACTCCAGTTTTCTTGTAGGTGCTATTTCCATGATTTTATCTCCTTTCGTCCTTTAATTTTAAATTTATTTGTATCTGATATTAATATCAGACAATACTCCAGTTTTCTTGTAGGTGCTATTTCCATGATTTATCTCCTTTCGTCCTTTAATTTTAAATTTATTTGTATCTTTGAATCTAAATTGTGTCCCCTATAAAGAGCACATAGAGCATGCTTTTTTCATTTTAATTCAATATGACAATCTCTGTCTTATGACAGAGCTATTATTGAAATATTGAAATAGCTGGAAACATCCTCCATTCTATTTTAGGTTTCTATGTTTCATGTCTTACTCTATTCCTCATTTATGGATTTTTTTGCATTAACTGAATATTTTTATTGTAGTATTTTAATTTATTTAATGATTATTCACTATACTTTTCTAATTTTTTCCCCCAGTGGTTGCTTTAGGGATTACCACATACATCTTAACTTATCAGAATCAGTTTCAGATTTATACTAGCCAAATTCCAGGAGATTCACAGATGTGATTCTATATAACGTCATTCCCTTCTCTCTCTCTCTCTGTCTCTCTCTCTCTCTCTCTCTCTCTGTCTCTGTCTCTCTCTCTTATTGTTTTTATAAGTTATACCTGTTAATGTTACATATTTTTAAATAATACAATGTTATATTTGCTACTTTACCATTTATATTGATTTTCCTAGCCAATACAGCCTTGCTCCCACTCATGTTGTTTGTGCTATTACTGCAAATATATTATACATGTTACATTTGTATATGTTACAGGCCAAACAATACGTTATGGACGTACTATTTCATACAATCGCTTTTCAAATCTATTAGAAGAAGAAAAGAGAAAATATGCATGCCTTTAAATTGTTTTATATAATTATATTATTACCTTGACAGGTGCCCTTTGTCTTTTTCCTGTGGATTTTAACATCTGGGGTTACTTGCTTTTACCCTAAAGAACTTCTTTCAATATTTGTTGTATGGAAGGTCTACTAGCAAAAATCCTCTCAGCTTTTGTTTATCTTGGAAAGAAAGCCTTTATTTTATCTTCATTTTTGGAACACAATTTTGCTCCATTTATGATTTTGGGTTGACAGTTTTTTCTTTGAGCACTTAAAATTTGTTATCTCACTGTTTTCTGGCTGCCAATGTTCACACTGAGGATTCTGCTGTTAATTTTACTGTGCTTCCCCTGTAAGTGATGAGCCAGTTTTTTCATGGCTTGTAAGATATTCCTTTCATTTGATTTTTAGCATTTTTACTATGATGTGCCTGTTTGTGAACTTCTTTTTTTTTTTTTTTATTAATTTTATTGGGGTGACAATTGTTAGTAAATTTACATAGATTTCAGTTGTACAATTCTGTATTATATCGTCTATAAATCCCATTGTGTGTTCACCACCCAGAGTCAGTTCTCCTTCCATCACCATATATTTGATCCCCTTTACCCTCATCACCCACCCCCACCCCCTTACCCTCTGGTAACCACTAAATTATTGTCTGTGTCTATGAGTTTTTGTTTCTCATTTGTTTGTCTTGTTCTTTTTGGTTTATATACCACATATCAGTGAAATCATAGGGTTCTCTGCTTTTTCTGTCTGACTTGTTTCACTTAGCATTATTCTCTCGAGATCCATCCATGTTGTCACAAATGTTCCTATATCATCTTTCCTTAACGCCGAATAGTATTCCATTGTGTATATGTACCAAAACTTCTTTATCCATTCATCTATCGAAGGACATTTTGGTTGTTTCCATGTCTTGGCCACCGTAAACAAAGCTGCAATGAACATTGGCGTACACGTGTCTCTATAGAGAAATGCTTTTATATTTTTGGGGTAGATACCCAGGAGAGCGATTGCTGGGTCATATGGTAATTCTATTCGTAATTTCTTGAGGAACCTCCACACTGCCTTCCATAGCGGCTGCACCAGTCTGCATTCCCACCAACAGTGTATGAGAGTTCCTTTTTCTCCACAGCCTCTCCAACACTTGTTACTATTTGTTTTGTTGATGAAAGCCATTCTGACTGGGGTGAGGTGATATCTCATTGTGGTTTTCATTTGCATTTCTCTGATGATTAGCGATGTTGAGCATTTTTTCATATGTCTATTTGCCATTTGTATATCCTCTTTGGAGAAATGTCTCTTCAGGTCCTCTGTCCATTTTTCAATTGGGTCGTTTGTTTTTTTGTTGTTGAGTTTCATGAGTTCCTTGTATATTTTGGATATTAGCCCCTTATCAGAGGAACTGTTTGCGAAAATCTTCTCCCATTCAGTTGGTTGCCTCATTATTTTGTCAATAGTTTCTTTTGCTGTGCAGAAGCTTTTCAATTTCATACAATCCCATTTGTTTATTTTAGTTTTTACTTCCATTGCCTTTGGAGTCAAATTCATAAAATGCTCTTTGAACCCAAGATCCATAAGTTTAGTACCTATGTTTTCTTCGATGCAGTTTATTGTGTCAGATCTTATGCTTAAGTCTTTGATCCATTTTGAATTAATTTTGGTACATGGTGACAGATAGCAGTCCAGTTTCATTCTTTTGCACGTAGCTATCCAATTCTGCCAGCACCATTTATTGAAGAGGCTGTCTTTCCTCCATCGTATGTTTTTAGCTTCTTTGTCAAAAATTATCTGTCCATATTTATATGGTTTTATTTCTGGGTTCTCAATTCTATTCCATTGGTCTATGTGTCTGTTTTTCCGCCAATACCAAGCTGTTTTGATTATTGTAGCCCTGTAGTACAAGGAAAAATCAGGGAGTGTGATACCTCCAGTATTGTTCTGTTTTTTTAATATTGCTTTGGCTATTCGGGGTCTTTTGTGGTTCCAAACAAATCTGATGATTTTTTGTTCTATTTCTTTAAAAAATGCCATTGGGATTTTAATGGGGATTGCATTAAATCTGTATATGGCTTTGGGTAATATGGCCATTTTAACTATGTTGATTCTTCCAATCCATGAGCACGGAATGTCTTTCCATTTCTTTGTGTCTTCTTCAATTTCTTTCAAAAATGTCTTATAGTTTTCAGCATATAAATCCTTCACATCCTTGGTTAAGTTTATTCCTAGGTATTTTATTCTTTTTGCTGCAATTGCAAAAGGAATTGTTTTTTCTATCTCTTTTTCTGAGATTTCATTGTTGGTATATAGGAAAGCAATGGACTTTTGTACATTGATTTTGTAGCCAGCAACTTTACTATATTCATTGATTGTTTCTAATAGCTTTTTGGTGGAGTCTTTAGGGTTTTCTATGTATAGCATCATGTCATCTGCAAAGAGTGACAATTTAACTTCTTCATTCCCAATTTGGATGCCTTTTATTTCTTTCTCTTGCCTGATAGCTCTGGCGAGGACTTCCAACACTATGTTGAAAAGCAGAGGTGATAGGGGACAACCTTGTCGTGTTCCTGAACGTAGAGCAAAGGGCTTCAGCTTTTCACCATTAATTATGAGGTTAGCTGAGGGCTTGTCGTATATGGCCTTTATCATGTTGAGGTATTTTCCTTCTATACCAATTTTAGTAAGTGTTTTAATCATAAATGGATGTTGTATCTTATCAAATGCTTTTTCTGCATCAATTGATAGAATCATATGATTTTTGTCCTTTATTTTGTTTATGTGATGTATCACATTGATGGATTTGCGAATGTTGAACCATCCTTGTGCCCCGGGGATGAACCCCACTTGGTCGTGATGAATAATCTTTTTAATGCATTGTTGTATTCGATTTGCTAGAATTTTGTTTAGGATTTTAGCATCTGTATTCATCAGAGATATAGGTCTCTAGTTTTCTTTTTTTGTGTTGTCCTTACCAGGTTTTGGTATCAGGGTAATGTTGGCCTCATAAAATGAGTTAGGGAGTACTGACTCTTCTTCAAATTTTTGGAAGAGTTTGAGCAGGATTGGTATTAGATCCTCTTTGAAGGTTTGGTAGAATTCACTGGTGAAGCCATCTGGTCCAGGACTTTTGATTTTGGGAAGGTTTTTGATGACTGATTCAATTTCCTTACTGGTGATCGGCCTGTTAAGATTTTCCAGTTCTTCATGATTCAGCCTTGGAAGGCTATATGTTTCTAAGAACTTGTCCATTTCTTCTAAGTTATTAAATTTGGTGGCATATAGTCCTTCATAGTATTCTTGGATAATCCTTTGTATTTCTGTGGTGTCCGTGATAACTTCCCCTTTTTCATTTCTGATTTTGTTAATTACTGTCTAATCTCTTTTTATCTTAGTGAGTCTAGCCAAGGGTTTGTCGATTTTGTTAATCTTTTCAAAGAACCAGCTTTTTGTCACATTAATTTTTTCTATTGTCTTTTTGTTCTCTATTTCATTTAGTTCTGCTCTGATTTTTGTTATTTCCTTTCTTCTGCTGACCTTGGGTTTTGCTTGTTCTTCTTTTTCTAGTTTTTTAAGGTGTAACATGAGGTTATTTATTTGGGATTTTTCTTGTTTCTTGAGATAGGCCTGTAATGATATAAATTTCCCTCTTAAAACTGCTTTCGTGGCATCCCAAAAATTTTGGTAGGATGTATTTTCATTGTCATTTGTTTCTATGTATCTTTTGAGCTCTCCTCTAATTTCTTCTTTGACCCAGTCGTTCTTTAAAAGTATGTTGTTTAATCTCCATGTATTTGTGTTTTTTTCCTGCTTTCTTTTTGCAGTTGATATCCAATTTCAAAGCTTTGTGATCAGAGAATATGCTTGGTATGATTTCAATCTTCTTAAATTTGCTGAGGCTGATTTTGTGTCCCAATATATGGTCTATCCTTGAGAATGTTCCATGTACACTAGAAAAGAATGTATAGTCTGATGTTTTAGGATGAAGTGCTCTATATATGTCAATTATGTCCAATTCCTCTAATGTGTCATTTAGGGCTGCGATTTCGTTATTTATCTTCTGTTTGGATGATCTATCCATAGCTGTCAATGATGTATTTAAGTCCCCTAGTATAATTGTGTTTTGGTCAGTTTCTCCCTTTAGTTCTGTTAGTAGTTGCTTGGTATATTTCGGTGCTCCCTGATTGGGGGCATAAATATTGATGACTGTTATGTCTTGTTGTTGTATAGTCCCCTTTACCATTATGAAATGTCCATCTTTGTCTCTTGTTATCTTTTTCACCCTGAAGTCTGTTTCATCGGAAATCATTATGGCTACGCCTGATTTTCTCGGGGTACCATTTCCTTGGAGTGTCAATTTCCACCCTTTCACTTTGAGTCTATGCTTGTCCTTGTAGCTGAGATGTGTCTCTTGTAGGCAGCATATGGTTGGGTTTAGTTTTTTGATCCAATCTGCTACTCTGTGTCTCTTTATTGGTGAGTTCAGTCCATTTACATTTAGGGTGATTATTGATATGTGAGGATTTCCTGTCATTCTGTCTTTAGTTTTCTGGTAAGGCTGTGTCTCCATTGTTTCTTTGCCTTTTTGTTGTTGTCTGTTATTTCTGTGTGGTGGTATTCTATGATGTTTCCCTCTGTTTCTTCTTTTATTACAGTATATATATCAGATTTGGATGTTTTTTGAGTGGTTACCCTTGAGTTTATGTAAAAGAAAGTTTGATATTTAGAGTATTCCAGTTTCTTCAGTATGCTTACTTTCTCTATTCCCATATTCCAGTTCAGGCCTTACGCTCCCCCTTTTTATGTTTTTGTTGCCACAAGTTGTCCCTGTTGATGGTGGTCTAATAGCCTCCTTTAGTATTTCTTGTAGTGCAGGTCGTGTATTAGAAAATTCCCTCAGCTTCTGGATGTCTGGAAAGGTCTTTATTCCTCCTTCATATCTAAAGGAGATCTTTGCTGGATATATTATTCTTGGCTCATGATTTCTCTCTTTCAATAGTTTGAATATTTGGTTCCATTCCCTCCTAGCTTGTAGAGTTTCTGCTGAAAAATCTGATGATAATCTAATGGGCTTTCCTTTGTAAGTTACCGTCTTCTTTTCCCTGGCTGCCTTGAGGATTCTTTCTTTGTCATTGATTTTAGACAGCTTCAATACAATGTGCCTTGGTGAAGGCCTGTTGGGATTGAGGTAATTAGGTGTTCTATTTGCTTCTTGGATTCGAGGATCCAGTTCTGTCCACAAGTTTGGTAAGTTCTCATCGACGATTTGTTTGAATATATTCTCTGTTCCCTTCCCTCTTTCTTCTCCTTCTGGTATGCCCATTATTCTTATATTGCTCTTTCTGATGGAGTCAGAAAGTTCTTGTAGAGTTCTTTCATTTCTTTTAAGTCTCAAGTCTCTTTCTTCTTCCCTCTGTGTAAATTCCAGGTTCCTATCTTCGATGTCACTGATTCTTTCCTCCATCTGGTCAACTCTACTACCTAAGCTGGATATTTTATTGTTAATTTCTTCTATTGAGTTCTTAATCTCCAGAAATTCTATTTGGTTCTTTTTCAAGATTTCAATCTCTTTTGTAAAATGCTCATGGTGTTCTTTGATTGTGTTTCTGAGTTCATTAAACTGCCTTTCTGTGTTTTCTTGCATCTCGTTCAGTTTTTTCAGAATTGCGATCTTGAATTCTCTGTCATTTAAATCACAAAGGTCCATATCTCTAAGTTCCTTTTCTGGAGACTTTTCACTTTCTTTCTGAGCTATCTTGTTGCCTTGGTTATTCATGGCAATCACTGATTTACTATTTCTCTTCCTAGACATCTACAGGAGTGTCTTCTGCAACAGGTTGATAGGTATGCGATGAGCTTTTGGAGTTCCAAAGCTCTTTCTGCACCAGATTCAGAGCCCCTTTGTTTCAGCAGTTCTGTTTACTCCTGCAGGGATCCGCCCAGATAGGTGGGGCCAGGGGCGGGGTGAGCTGTGAGAGGTGGCCCAGAGCAATGGCGGCGACCACCACCACAGCCAGTCCTGCTTCCACAGCTCCCTCCCCTTTGCCGGAACTAGTTGAGCTGCGAATCTGTGTCTGCGGTCCACAGTTCTCAGAGCAGCAAATATTCTGTCCTTTGATCCGACACTGCTACTTTATCGCTTCTAGCACCGGGCAGGTGGGGGTGGGGCGAGCTCTGGGAGGGTAGGGAGGAGGCGGCTAGTCTCCGTGCCTAGGGCTTCCGTTCTCCGCTCGGCAGTGAGTGCTTAAACCACAGATTTCAGCCCTCTTCCCTCAGTCTTTGCTCCGAGGTCTGCCGTGAGCGAGCGTTGGGTTCAGCGGTTTTGTATGCTGCCCCCTCACTCCCGTGGGCCGTAAGCGGAGCCCTAGCAGTCCGAGTCCTTCCCTCTCCCGCAGCAGCTGCGCAAGATCCGGGCGCAGCGGGCTCCGAGCACTGAGCTAGGTCTGTGTCCTGCGCCCGTGCGGCTCCGTCTCCGCACTTCTCCTCTCCCTCCTCCCCCGCTCGCGCGATTCACCCACCTGGAGGTGAATTCAGTAGTCGGCCTCTTCGTCTTGCCTATCTGCTATGCAAGGAGTCCTTTGTGGAGTTATTGTTGTCCGATTAGTTGTAAATTCCAGGGGAGCGTTACAGAGGCTCACCTCACGCCGCCATTTTTTTTTTGATCCTCCAGTAGTTTCTTTTGATGGCAAGAAATTCACAATTTTAACATGTTACACTTGATTGAGATTTAAGATTATTTCATTCTACCTATTTTCTGTTAAAAAATTTATTTCTCAAAATTATGAAGTCTCCATGTTTTTGCAAATGGTGAGATTCATTCTTTTATATTGCTGAGTAATATTCCATTGTGTTAGTGTGTGTGTGTGTGTGTGTGTGTGTGTATATATATATAGAGAGAGTATATATATAAAGAGAGTATATATATATATATATATATATATATATATATATATACAGAGACAGAGAGAGAGAGAGAGAGAGAGAGAGAGAGAGAGAGAGAGAGAGAGCCAAAAAATGTATACAAGTGGACACTTTGCTCAACACTGCTCAAGTAGTAGTTTGACATAATCAAAAGTGTCTGGACACTGATGCAATCTCTAACGCAGCATGTATTTATCTTTTGTTTTTGGTATGTATTGAATATTACAATTTTAATACAGTTTTCCCTTCTTAAAATGTGTATACTTTTGGGGGGTACATATATAGTCTTTTTTGATATATGTATATATGGTCTTTAGTGTTTCCATCATCAAGATCCCTTTGACAAATAATGTGGTGCGAGGGCCATACACTGAGACTAAAACCAAGATTCAAACCCTGACTCTGCTCCTAGTTGCTCAGAGAATTTAAATTTTTTATTTAAGTTTGATGATTTCAATATCTTTAATTTTTAAAATAAAAATATCTGCTTAATTCAGACTGCTTAAAGCAATTAAATATTAAAAGATAACAAGCCCATCGTGTGATACACAAATCCAAGAAACATTACTTTGTCTTAAAAGTGCCTTTTTGAAGAAATTTTCTCAAAGTGATACATTTGAATATAATAGAGAAGGAAATAAGATTTTTAATCCATACTTGAGAATTTATGGGTTTACCAAATATGCTGCTTTTTCACTTCATTAATTTAGTCTAATGTATTTCTTCTGTGTTTGTGTAGTGAGAACAGACATATGCCAAAAATTATCCACCAAGGACTGAATTAATTTTTGAGGACTGCGTTTGTGCACACACATAAAAAGAATAAAAAAGAAAAAGAAAAAAAAAAGACCTAAACTTTCATGTTCACATCAATTCATGCCCATAGGGTGGCAGAATTTTATTGTAGTACATAAAGATTTAGGCAGACATACTTATGATTCATTTATTTGGAAATTAATTAACTGTGACTCCAAATACAAGTTTCAATGTATTGTTCCAGGCTAGAGGGGATGCTGCTGTTAGCATTTAAAGAGGCCCTGCCTTAGTACAACATACTAAAACAACAGTGCTCAACCTAGACTTACTATTTGAAACACTTATTCAGCTTATAAAAATATCGATAGCAGAGTCAAATCTCAGGTGTACATAAATTAAAATATTTATGCCTTGAATCCAAAATTATATCTGTATTATCTTTTAAATAACACAGGTTTTAGTACTATTTTCCTAATCACAGAAAAAAATAGTATTGAGTTACACCATATTGTTTTCTTCCAATTTTAACTGCAAATATGCCTTACTTCATTTTAAGAATAATTTGAGAGAATGTTAAAGAAATATGCAAAATGTAGTAAAAGGTCAAAGACACGGAGAAAGTTTAAAAAATATGCATTTTTTATTAAATCAAAATTGTTTTTTGGAGATTCCTGGAAGCTAAAGAAAACAGGTTAATAAAAATTTCCCCAAATTGATCTATACATATAATCTGCATTAGAATCAGAGCAGACTTTGTATGTGCATGTGTGCAAACTGAAAAGCTAGTTCTAAAATTAAAATGAAAAGGTAAAGACTCAAGAACATAAAGAAAAACAAGTCAGGAGGACTTGCTCCCCTAAATATCAAGACTAAAGATAATATAGTATTGGGACAGAATATATTGGGACAGTGAGCTAGAAATGAGACCATAAACTTATGTTTATTTGTTGTAGGTTTTTTTTTAAATGTGTTATTATGGAACAATGGGGGGAAGGTTTAATGTGAAGTAATACATCTTCTAGAACTAATGCCTAATATAGGAGACTTCATAACTTTGAGAAATATTTTTTTAACAGAAAATAGGTAGAATGAAATAATCTTAAATCTCAATCAAGTGTAACATGTTAAAATTGTGAATTTCTTGCCATCAAAAGAAACTACTTAAAGATGAAAGCCAAGATACAAGTAGAATAGAATATTTGTCATATATATCACACACACACACACACACACACGCACACACACACACATCCATATATAATTAACAAATAACTTTTACACTTAAAATCTGAAAATAAAAGGATAATCCAGAAAAAAGTGGACTAGAAATTTGAAATATGGACTTTAGAAAAGAGAATGTCCAAATAGCCAATAAACATGAAAATATGACCAATCTCATTAGTTTTCAGGAAAATGCAAATTCAAACTACACACCTATCAAAATAACTAAAATTAAAAAGTCTGATAATATCAAGTGTTTCCAAGGATACAGAATAAGATAAACTTCAACACATCGATAGTAGATATGTCAATTGATAAGTCACTTGGGAAAACTATTTGAATTATCTCATAACACTGAAGGTATGTGTACCAAAACCCCAATCACTCCTCTCCTAAATATACCCATACAGATATATATATATATATATATATATAGATAGATAGATAGATAGATAGATAGATAGATAGATGATAGATAGATAGATAGATAGATAGATAGATAGATAGATAGATAGATGCATGTGTGATGCTGGGGAAGTACAGACAAATGTTCATGGTGGCATTGCTTCAAGTATCAAAAATTAATAACAGTCTATATTTCTATGAATATTAGAATGGATAAAATATTACAATATAATCATCTAATGAAATGATTGGCAAATATTTTCTGTAAAGGGTTAGACACTAAATATTTTCAGCTTTCTGAACCATCTGATTTCTGTTGCAATTAGTCAACTGCCATTTTAGCACAAAGGCAGCTATACACAATATGTAAATGAAAAGGCATGGTTGTTGTAATAAAACTTTATTTAAAAAAATGGTGGGCTGAATTTGACACAGACTATACTTTGCTCTGATATACATATTTTTTTAGAAATGGAAGCAAATTATAACTATGCATAATAACAGATGAGCATGAAAGTGGTTTTAGAATGCTGGCAATGTTTTATTTCCTGATTTAGTTGATCTTTAATCTTTGGTTTATATTATAACAACTTCCTAATTTGTACACTTATTCGATGTGCTTCCATATTGTATTATACTTAACAGTGATAAACTTTGCATATTTTCTTGCTTTAAATTTCTTCCTTACCTTTCTGTTCTTAGCACATAATTTTGATAAGTAGTCTTCTTTATTTTTTAATAAAAAGATTTTGTTACTCTTAAAATGCACTTCGGTAGATGAGCTGAAGCCAAAAGCTGAAATTCTGAGTTCCTGATACCCAAATAGGTAGAGGTAACTGGGAGATTTTCTTCTTAGCATAACAGAGGGAAAATTCATTTCATTCATGAAGGAGATTAGATCTAGACTCAGTGCCTAAAGAGCAGCTAAAACAGAGCTCCCATCCATGAAAAAGCAAGAAGGAAAAGAAGTCACCACTGTCAGGGCTTCTTCATGTCAACCTGCACAATTAGAGTGGTAAGAAATAACAGAGAAAACCTGACAATCAGTATTTCATCAAAGAACCCTCATGATTAGTGAGGGAACTATGATAGCATTGCAGTTAGAAGCTCAAAGTGACACTCTGAAACCTGATTTTGGAATATTTTTGGAGTCATTGAATTACTCGATAGAAAGGGTAGCACAAAGGGAGCAAAGGAGAAAAGACTGTGTCCATTGGAAAGAAAACTGAGACCCCAAGAAACTTGGATAAAGTTAGGCTAAGTAAGGCACTCAACTTATTCAAAGTCAGGAGATTAACTGACTGAAAATAATGCCCAAAGGATAATTATATGTTTAAAAATCCTCAAAAGTTAGAAAAATCAATAATATTATTTAAAAAATAAATTTGAATATAAAAAATGACAGATTTGATTCAACAGAAGAGACAATAAAAGAGAAGCATTCATCAATGATTTACTGAGCATCTCCTATCAGGCTACTGTTCTAGGAGCTAGAAATATGACCATGAATAAAACAGAGAAGTCTATAACTGCTGACTTGTAGTGAGAGAGAAAGTCAAGAGTGACTTGGGGAAAGGAAATAAAGAAGGCCGGAAAGATGACAGGAAGGAAAAAAGGAAATTAAGAACAAACATTTCACAAAGTAGGAAAAACTATGAAGAGCAATGAAGCAAAAAACAAAACAAAAAAGGGTAATAAGAGAGATGGGGAGGGGATCATTAGATAAGGTGGTATAATAAAGGTCTCTTTGAGACAGTGATATGAGAAATGACCTGAATAGAGGGAAAAACAAAACAAAACAGCCAAATAGAAATCTGGAGAATAAAACCATGACAGTAAAACAAAATCTTCAAAGGATGATGTGAAATCTAGAATATTTAAATTGACTTGGAGTACAGTGTAAAACACCATCAAAAAGTTAAAAAGAGGAATATTATAAAAAGGAAGTTTAAAACAAAACAGAAGAATAGATTACATATGGCTAGTAAGACATATGCCTAATAAGTAGACAATGAAGGGAATGACAGAAAAATCAATATTCATAATCGGCTTTTGACTGAGAGTTTTCTGGAATTTACAAGAATCATGGAGCTCAAATTGAAAGAACACATGGAGTATTAAAGAAGACGAATCTAAATAAATCTAAAATAAACATATACTAATCTAAGATACATCTAAGATACAAAAGGAAAATCTACAAAAACAAACAAACAAAATCTTTAATGTTCCATAGAGAAAAGAAACATTACTTGCCAGAGAATGACAATTAGAATGTATTATCATCAAGACAACTAGATGACTTATCACCAATAAATGCCAGAACAAAATGGAACAATTGAACCAAATGCATATATAAAATAACTGTCAACCTTGAATTCTCTATCAAAGCTAACTATCATTCAAATATAGGCCAAAATTAAAACAATTTCAGATATAAAATACTAAGTAAGCTTACACTTACAGATATTTTACTAAAATAAGGAGTATTAGTACAAACTTCCAGTTATAATATAAATAAGTCATGGGATATAATACACAGAATAGAGAAAATATAGTAAATAATATTGCAATAACTTTGTGTGGTGACAGAGGTTTACTAGACTTTTTGTGTTCATTAAATCGTAAGATATGCAAATGTCAAATAAATTTGTCGTACAACTGAAACTAATATAATATTCTACATCAACTATACCTTAATAATTTAAAATAAAATTAATAACAAATGAAAATTAGGAGCAGGTGAATTTAATCCAGAATGTTAGATTGGAGAGAGAGGGAGAAAGAGAGATAGAGACATTGTAATTAAAGTACACTTCATTTATTTAACAAAAGTCATGTACTCATGCTAAGGGATTACAGAACCATGGACCCTGGGATAAGAGATTACAGGTAGAGACATACACTAGCTTATCTGGGGCCCCAATGAGAAGTTGCAATTAGGATCTTTGGAAATTTAAGATTTAAAAGCAGCTGTTTATACGAAAGAATTGAAAAGAGTACACACAGATGTTTCAAGACACCTGGTCACAATATATCCTGACAATTACTGAAGGTTTTCCTCAGAAAATAGACAGTCTGAAAACTGGGGCTGCGGGGAATGGGGGGCTGTAGGAACTTTTTTAAAATGCCATTTTCCACAACAAAAAAAAATCCCAAGGTATAAAATAAACAAGGAAAATATGGCTCATTGATATGAATCAATTAATGTGGCAAACAGGCACTGAAAAAACATATGCATCTGATGCACTAGAACAAATTTTAAACAACTTTCTTAAATACATTCTAAGAATTAAAAGGAAAAAAAAAGTTAAGTAAATCAGGATACTGATACATGAACAAGATAGGAATATCAATGGAGATAATTAATTCTCGAGCTGAAAACTACAATAACTAAATTGAAAATATTTACTAGAGTGTTTCAATAGCAAACTAAATTGGACAGAAAGAAGAATCTGTAAACTTGAAAGAAGAACATTTAAAATGATCAAATTTGAGGGGAAAAAAAAACAAAAAAATAAAAAAACAACTGAATAACAACAACAACAAAACCCCCAGAGCTCTTTGGGACACATTTAAAAGACCAAATATAGCAATATGAGAGTACCAGAAAAAAAAAAAAAAAAAAAAGTGTGAGGGGAGGAAGTGATAGAGATTATTTGAAGAACTAGTGAGATTTTGAAAACTTCCCAAATTTGATTAAATATGAGTTGTGATCAAAACATATGGTGAATGTTTAAATTTAAAAAATGTATTACAGTAAAAGACACATTGCCATCAATCCCCCCTCAAATCACTCCCTCTTGCTTCGAACACATTCATCCCATCATCCTTTCCACTTTCTGAAGCAGTTCTCAAAGTCCTCTTTCATGAGTACTTTAGTTGCGCTGTCGTGGCTGCCCGATGTCTTGAATAGATTCAAAATGTTTACCTTTCATGGTCATTTTGACTTTGGGGAAGAGCAAGAAGTCACACAGTGCCAGATCCGGTGAATAAGGTGGATGAGGACACACCATAATGTTTTAATTTGACAGAAAATTGGCATATGCCAGAAGCGATGCCTGACATGGAGTGTTTTCATAATGGAGGATGATTTACAGCGCATTTTAAAACACACTTTCTCTCAACTGTATCTCACACCCGACTGACAACACTGAACAAGTTGGAACTTGTCACACACTGTTACTAAAGTTTGACACGCTGCTTCCCATGTTGAAGATCCCTTTCCATTGGATGGCACTCAGCAGCAGCATTCACCGTAATTTTTTTTCACACCTCATACATGAATCTAAAAATTCAAGAAACTCAATCAACCTATTAAAATAAATCAAAGAACACCCACAATAGAAACACATTATAATCAAATTGTCAATATACAGAATCTTGAAAACAACAAAAGAAATGTGACTTTCATTATATGCAATGGATCCTTAATAAGATTATGAGTGGATTTCTCTGCATTTATAAATCTTTTAAGTCAGAAAGGAATACGATGATATATTAAAACTATCAACTGAGAATTCTATATGTGGCAAAACTGTCCTTCAAAAATGAGGAAGAAATTATTATATTTCCAGATAAAGAATCAAGAGCTGAGAGAGATTATTACCACTAAATTAGCCACAAAGAAATGCTATAGGGAATCCATCAAGTTGAAGTAAAAATATGCTAGACAGTAACTCAAAGCCATATGAAGACATAAAGATATGTGGTAAAAGTTAGTATGTGAGCAAACATAAAAACTGGTGTGATGTAATTTGGCTGGTAACTCTACTCTTAATTTTCTATAGTATTTAAAAGACACATGCTTAAAATTAAAATAAATCCATTTTAATGTGTATACAATAGCTAAATATAAAAGTTTTGAAATCGATAACTTAAAATATGAAAGTGGACTTTTTGTATGAGATTGAATTTAAGTTCGTATTACTATAAAATAAACTGTTATAATTTTAGGGTGTTATATGCAATCTTCATTGTATCCAAGAAGCAACTATCAATAGAATATTTTCTAAAAGAATTGAAAAGGGGGAGAGAGGAGAAAAATGGCAGCGTGAGGTGAGCCTCTGTAATGCTCCCCTGGAATTTACAACGAATCGGACAACAATAACTCCACAAAGGACTCCTTGCACAGCAGACAGGCAAGACGAAGAGGCCGACTACTGAATTCACCTCCAGGTGGGTGAATCGCGCGAGCGGGGGAGGAGGGAGAGGAGAAGTGCAGAGACGGAGCCGCGCGGGAGCAGGACACAGACCTAGCTCAGTGCTCGGAGCCCGCTGCTCCCAGATCTTCCGCAGCTGCGGGAGAGGGAAGGACTCGGACTGCTAGGGCTCCGCTTACGGCCCACAGGGCTGAGGGGGCAGCATACAAAACCGCTGAACCCAACTCTCACTCACGGCAGACCTCGGAGCAAAGACTGAGGGAAGAGGGCTGAAATCGGTGGTTTAAGCCCTCACTGCCGAGCGGAGAACGGAAGCCTTAGGCACGGAGACTAGCCACCCCCTCCCTACCCTCCCAGAGCTCGCCCCACCCCCACCTGCCCGGTGCTAGAAGCAATAAAGTAGCAGTGTCGGATCAAAGGACAGAATATTTGCTGCTCTGAGAACTGTGGACCGCAGACACAGATTCGCAGCTCAACTAGTTCCGGCAAAGGGGAGGGAGCTGTGGAAGCAGGACTGGCTGTGGTGGTGGTCGCCGCCATTGCTCTGGGCCACCTCTCACAACTCACCCCGCCCCTGGCCCCACCTATCTGGGCGGATCCCTGCAGGAGTAAACAGAACTGCTGAAACAAACGGGCTCTGAATCTGGTGCAGAAAGAGCTTTGGAACACCAAAAGCTCTTCGCATACCTATCAACCTGTTGCAGAAGACACTCCTGTAGATGTCTAGGAAGAGAAATAGTAAATCAGTGATTGCCATGAATAACCAAGGCAACAAGATAGCTCAGAAAGAAAGTGAAAAGTCTCCAGAAAAGGAACTTAGAGATATGGACCTTTGTGATTTAAATGACAGAGAATTCAAGATCGCAATTCTGAAAAAACTGAACGAGATGCAAGAAAACACAGAAAGGCAGTTTAATGAACTCAGAAACACAATCAAAGAACACCATGAGCATTTTACAAAAGAGATTGAAATCTTGAAAAAGAACCAAATAGAATTTCTGGAGATTAAGAACTCAATAGAAGAAATTAACAATAAAATATCCAGCTTAGGTAGTAGAGTTGACCAGATGGAGGAAAGAATCAGTGACATCGAAGATAGGAACCTGGAATTTACACAGAGGGAAGAAGAAAGAGACTTGAGACTTAAAAGAAATGAAAGAACTCTACAAGAACTTTCTGACTCCATCAGAAAGAGCAATATAAGAATAATGGGCATACCAGAAGGAGAAGAAAGAGGGAAGGGAACAGAGAATATATTCAAACAAATCGTCGATGAGAACTTACCAAACTTGTGGACAGAACTGGATCCTCGAATCCAAGAAGCAAATAGAACACCTAATTACCTCAATCCCAACAGGCCTTCACCAAGGCACATTGTATTGAAGCTGTCTAAAATCAATGACAAAGAAAGAATCCTCAAGGCAGCCAGGGAAAAGAAGACGGTAACTTACAAAGGAAAGCCCATTAGATTATCATCAGATTTTTCAGCAGAAACTCTACAAGCTAGGAGGGAATGGAACCAAATATTCAAACTATTGAAAGAGAGAAATCATGAGCCAAGAATAATATATCCAGCAAAGATCTCCTTTAGATATGAAGGAGGAATAAAGACCTTTCCAGACATCCAGAAGCTGAGGGAATTTTCTAATACACGACCTGCACTACAAGAAATACTAAAGGAGGCTATTAGACCACCATCAACAGGGACAACTTGTGGCAACCGAAACATAAAAAGGGGGAGCGTAAAGGCCTGAACTGGAATATGGAAATAGAGAAAGTAAGCGTACTGAAGAAACTGGAATACTCTAAATATCAAACTTTCTTTTACATAAACTCAAGGGTAACCACTCAAAAAACATCCAAATCTGAAATATATACTGTAATAAAAGAAGAAACAGAGGGAAACATCATAGAATACCACCACACAGAAATAACAGACAACAACAAAAAGGCAAAGAAACAATGGAGACACAGCCTTACCAGAAAACTAAAGACAGAATGACAGGAAATCCTCACATATCAATAATCACCCTAAATGTAAATGGACTGAACTCACCAATAAAGAGACACAGAGTAGCAGATTGGATCAAAAAACTAAACCCAACCATATGCTGCCTACAAGAGACACATCTCAGCTACAAGGACAAGCATAGACTCAAAGTGAAAGGGTGGAAATTGACACTCCAAGCAAATGGTACCCCGAGAAAATCAGGCGTAGCCATAATGATTTCTGATGAAACAGACTTCAGGGTGAAAAAGATAACAAGAGACAAAGATGGACATTTCATAATGGTAAAGGGGACTATACAACAACAAGACATAACAGTCATCAATATTTATGCCCCCAATCAGGGAGCACCAAAATATACCAAGCAACTACTAACAGAACTCAAGGGAGTAATTGACCAAAACACAATTATACTAGGGGACTTAAATACATCATTGACAGCTATGGTTAGATCATCCAAACAAAGATAAATAACGAAATCGCAGCCCTAAATGACACATTAGATGAATTGGACATCATTGACATATATAGAGCACTTCATCCTAAAACATCAGACTATACATTCTTTTCTAGTGTACATGGAACATTCTCAAGGATAGACCATATATTGGGACACAAAATCAGCCTCAGCAAATTTAAGAAGATTGAAATCATACCAAGCATATTCTCTGATCACAAAGCTTTGAAATTGGATATCAACTGCAAAAAGAAAGCAGGAAAAAAACACAAATACATGGAGATTAAACAACATACTTTTAAAGAACGACTGGGTCAAAGAAGAAATTAGAGGAGAGCTCAAAAGATACATAGAAACAAATGACAATGAAAATACATCCTACCAAAATTTTTGGGATGCCGCGAAAGCAGTTTTAACAGGGAAATTTATATCATTACAGGCCTATCTCAAGAAACAAAAAAAATCCCAAATAAATAATCTCATGTTACACCTTAAAAAACTAGAAAAAGAAGAACAAGCGAAACCCAAGGTCAGCAGAAGAAAGGAAATAACAAAAATCAGAGCAGAACTAAATGAAATAGAGAACAAAAAGACAATAGAAAAAATTAATGTGACAAAAAGCTGGTTCTTTGAAAAGATTAACAAAATCGACAAACCCTTGGCTAGACTCACTAAGATAAAAAGAGAGAAGACACTAATTAACAAAATCAGAAATGAAAAAGGGGAAGTTATCACGGACACCACAGAAATACAAAGGATTATCCAAGAATACTATGAAGGACTATATGCCACCAAATTTAATAACTTAGAAGAAATGGACAAGTTCTTAGAAACATATAGCCTTCCAAGGCTGAATCATGAAGAACTGGAAAATCTTAACAGGCCGATCACCAGTAAGGAAATTGAATCAGTCATCAAAAACCTTCCCAAAATCAAAAGTCCTGGACCAGATGGCTTCACCAGTGAATTCTACCAAACCTTCAAAGAGGATCTAATACCAATCCTGCTCAAACTTTTCCAAGAAATTTAAGATGAGTCAGTACTCCCTAACTCATTTTATGAGGCCAACATTACCCTGATACCAAAACCTGGTAAGGACAACACAAAAAAAGAAAACTAGAGACCTATATCTCTGATGAATACAGATGCTAAAATCCTAAACAAAATTCTAGCAAATCGAATACAACAATGCATTAAAAAGATTATTCATCACGACCAAGTGGGGTTCATCCCCGGGGCACAAGGATGGTTCAACATTCGCAAATCCATCAATGTGATACATCACATAAACAAAATAAAGGACAAAAATCATATGATTCTATCAATTGATGCAGAAAAAGCATTTGATAAGATACAACATCCATTTATGATTAAAACACTTACTAAAATTGGTATAGAAGGAAAATACCTCAACATAATAAAGGCCATATACGACAAGCCCTCAGCTAATCTCATAATTAATGGTGAAAAGCTGAAGCCCTTTGCTCTACGTTCAGGAACACGACAAGGTTGTCCCCTATCACCTCTGCTTTTCAACATAGTGTTGGAAGTCCTCGCCAGAGCTATCAGGCAAGAGAAAGAAATAAAAGGCATCCAAATTGGGAATGAAGAAGTTAAATTGTCACTCTTTGCAGATGACATGATGCTATATATAGAAAACCCTTAAGACTCCACCAAAAAGCTATTAGAAACAATCAATGAATACAGTAAAGTTGCTGGCTACAAAATCAACGTACAAAAGTCCATTGCTTTCTTATATGCCAACAATGAAATCTCAGAAAAAGAGATAGGAAAAACAATTCCTTTTGCAATTGCAGCAAAAAGAATAAAATACCTAGGAATAAACTTAACCAAGGATGTGAAGGATTTATATGCTGAAAACTATAAGACATTTTTGAAAGAAATTGAAGAAGACACAAAGAAATGGAAAGACATTCCGTGCTCATGGATTGGAAGAATCAACATAGTTAAAATGGCCATATTACCCAAAGCCATATACAGATTTAATGCAATCCCCATTAAAATCCCAATGGCATTTTTTAAAGAAATAGAACAAAAAATCATCAGATTTGTTTGGAACGACAAAAGACCCCGAATAGCCAAAGCAATCTTAAGAAAAAAGAACAATACTGGAG
The DNA here is from genome assembly GCF_964194185.1 of Rhinolophus hipposideros. Taxonomy (NCBI): domain Eukaryota; kingdom Metazoa; phylum Chordata; class Mammalia; order Chiroptera; family Rhinolophidae; genus Rhinolophus; species Rhinolophus hipposideros. The sequence goes on along the minus strand of NC_138052.1, from coordinate 3,697,904 downwards.
GTATCACACTCCCTGATTTTTCCTTGTACTACAGGGCTACAATAATCAAAATAGCTTGGTATTGGCGGAAAAACAGACACATAGACCAATGGAATAGAATTGAGAACCCAGAAATAAAACCACATAAATATGGACAGATAATTTTTGACAAAGAAGCTAAAAACATACAATGGAAGAAAGACAGCCTCTTCAATAAATGGTGCTGGCAGAATTGGATAGCCACATGCAAAAGAATGAAACTGGACTGCTATCTGTCACCATGTACCAAAATTAATTCAAAATGGATCAAAGACTTAAGCATAAGACCTGACACAATAAACTGCATTGAAGAAAACATAGGTACTAAACTTATGGACCTTGGGTTCAAAGAGCATTTTATGAATTTGACTCCAAAGGCAATGGAAGTAAAAACTAAAATAAACAAATGGGATTATATGAAACTGAAAAGCTTCTGCACAGCAAAAGAAACTATTGACAAAATAATGAGGCAACCAACTGAATGGGAGAAGATTTTCGCAAACAGTTCCTCTGATAAGGGGCTAATATCCAAAATATACAAGGAACTCATGAAACTCAACAACAAAAAAACAAACAACCCAATTGAAAAATGGACAGAGGACCTGAAGAGACATTTCTCCAAAGAGGATATACAAATGGCAAATAGACATATGAAAAAATGCTCAACATCGCTAATCATCAGAGAAATGCAAATGAAAACCACAATGAGATATCACCTCACTCCAGTCAGAATTGCTTTCATCAACAAAACAAATAGTAACAAGTGTTGGAGAGGCTGTGGAGAAAAAGGAACTCTCATACACTGTTGGTGGGAATGCAGACTGGTGCAGCCGCTATGGAAGGCAGTGTGGAGGTTCCTCAAGAAATTACGAATAGAATTACCATATGACCCAGCAATCGCTCTCCTGGGTATCTACCCCAAAAATATAAAAGCATTTCTCTATAGAGACACGTGTACGCCAATGTTCATTGCAGCTTTGTTTACGGTGGCCAAGACATGGAAACAACCAAAATGTCCTTCAATAGATGAATGGATAAAGAAGTTGTGGTACATATACACAATGGAATACTATTCGGCGTTAAGGAAAGATGATATAGGAGCATTTGTGACAACATGGATGGATCTCGAGAGAATAATGTTAAGTGAAATAAGTCAGACAGAAAAAGCAGAGAACCCTATGATTTCACTGATATGTGGTATATAAACCAAAAAGAACAAGACAAACAAATGAGAAACAAAAACTCATAGACACAGACAATAATTTAGTGGTTACCAGAGGGTAAGGGGGTGGGGGGTGGGTGATGAGGGTAAAGGGGATCAAATATATGGTGATGGAAGGAGAACAGACTCTGGGTGGTGAACACACAATGGGATTTATAGACGATATAATACAGAATTGTACACCTGAAATCTATGTAAATTTACTAACAATTGTCACCCCAATAAAATTAATAAAAAAAAAAAGAATTGAAAAGGGAATTAAAACAGGATATTATAAAAATAAATAGAACAAATGGAAGACCGTAATAGAGGAAATGCTAAATACAAAAAGGTTTAAGACACAGGGAAAACAAATACCAAAATATCAAAAGTAACTCCTTCCCCCATAAATATTATTTCAAATTTATATAGCTTTGACTTACTAATCAAAGGACATAGATTGGGAGAATGGATTATAAGATATGATCAAACTATATTCTGTGTACTATAGAATTACTTTAGAACTAAACACATGTATATTATTGAAATAAAAGAATAGAAAAATAAAGGTACTTGCAAATAATAGCCAAAAGAGAGCAGAGGTGGTTATACTAATATATATATATATATATATATATATATATATATATATATATATATATATATATATATATATTTAAAAAAAATAGACTTTAAGTTAAAAACTGTTGTAGAAGATATAAAAGGATATTGTATATTGATAAAATGGTTGATTCACTAAGAAAATATAACATTTATAAACACAGTGCATAAAATATCAGTGCTCTAAAATAGATAAAGCCAACATTAACAGAATTTAAGAGAAATATAGATAGCACTACAATGGTAGTAGGAGACTTCAACATCCACTTTCAAAAATGAATAGAAAAAACAGAAGATCAATATGGAAATAAAGAATTTCAACAGCACTATATACCAGTTATAACTAATAGACATATACAAAACTCCCAACCCAACCACAGAATGAATATATTTCACAAGTGAACATGAAACATTTCCCAGGATATTGACCATATGATAGGGCACAAAATAAGACTTAATAATTTTGAAAAGATTGAAAACATACAAAGTCTCTATTCCAATCAGAGTGGACTGAAACTACAAATCAGTAGCTTAAAAAAAAAAAAAAAAAAAAAAGCAAAACAATAAATTACAAATATGTGGAAATTAAACAGTGGTTTTAAACAAACAATAAATCAAATAAGAAATTAAAATAAATATTATAAAGTTTCTGTAGAAAAATGAAAATGAAAACACAACATACCAAAATTCATGTTATACATTGAAAGCAGAGAGAAATTTAAAGTTGTAAGCACTTTCATTAAACGAGAAATAAGGTCTCAAATCAGCAACCTAACTTTGCATCTTAAGTATGAGAAAAACAAAAACAAACTAAACCCAAAGCTAGCAAAAGGAAGGAAATAATAAAGATTAGAGCAGAGGTAAATAACATAAAGTATAGAAAAACCATAGAAAAGTCAACAAAACCAATAGGTGATTCTGTTAAAAGATCAACAAAATTGAGAAACCGTTATCCAGAAAAACTAAGAAAAAAAGAAGATAAAATGGACTTTAAAACAAAGGCTATAACAGGAGACAAAGAAGGACCCAGTAATCCCACTTCTGGGTATTTATCCAAAGAAACCCAAAATGCTACTTTGAGGGGACGTGTGCATCCATATGTTCATTGCAGCATTGTTTACAGTGGCCAAGATGTGGAGGCAGCCTGGGTGTCCATCAATGGATGAAAGGATGAACAGGAGGTGGTACATATTTACAATGAAATATTGCTCAGCCAGGGAAGGGAATGGGTTCTTGTCGTCTGCAATGACATCAATGGACCTTGAGGGTATTATGCTGAGGGTAGTGCATCAGACAGAAAAATGGATGCAATGTGATTTCACTTATATGTGGAATCTCAAGAACAAAATAAACGAACGAAACAGAAACAAACTCATAGAAGCAGAGAACATTTTGATGATTGCCAGATAGGAGGGGTTTGGGGGATGAGTGAAATTAGCTGTTACAGAGAAGTCATGGGGATGTAAGTAACAGCGTAAGAAATATAGTCAATAATATTATAATAATTATGTATGGTGTCACATGGGTGCTAGATTTATCGGGGTGATAGATAGAAGAGAGTTGGGGAGCAGAATGAAAAATGTGAAAGGATAAAGAAGTACAAATTGGTAGTTACAAAACAGTGATGGGGATGTAAAGTAAAGCATAAGGACTATAGTCAATGATATTGTAATAATTATGTATAGTGCCAGGTTGGTACTAGACTAGTCAGGGTGTTCACTTCTTAAATTATATAAATATAAATGTCTAACCACTATGCTATACAGCTGAAATTAACCTAAAATAATATTGAAAGTCAACTGTAATTGAAAAAATAATTTAAAAGGAGGGGAAAAGATGAAGGGGAATAAGAGGTCCAAATTTCTAGGTATAAAACAAATAAGCCATGGGGATGTAATATATAGCACAGGGGACATAGTCAATAATATTGTGATAGCAATATAGTGTCAGATGGTTGCTGGACTTATGGAGATTATGTATATGGGTATATGGGTATATGGGTATGTATATGGGTATATGATTTAGGTATATGAATATTGAATAACTATGGTGTACACCTGAAACTAACATAATATTTTATGTTAGCTATATTTTAATTAAAAGTTTTAAAAAATAAAATCAATCAATGTAATATAACAATTTAACATACGAAGGAAAACATTATCGCCACAATTGATTCAGAAAAAAAATTGAGAAATATCAACACCTTTGCATGATAACAACACTCGACAGATTAGGAATAGAAGGGAATAGCTCATTCTAATAAAGGCCATATATGAAAAACTCATATTGAATATTTAAAACTTTTCCTCTAAGATTGAAAACAAGAAAGGGTGCTACTTTTTCTATTTCTATTCTACATACTATTGGATATCCTAGCCAGAGAAAATAGGCAAGAAAAAAATAGCAGAAGCATTCAAATTAGAAAGAAGTAAAATTATCTCTGCCGATGGATAACACAATCTTATTTTGTATTATAGAAACACATAAAATTTAACGCACATTCAAACACAAATTATTAGAACTAAAAATCAATTACTTGTATTCCTTTATACTAAAATGAACAATCTGAAAAAGAAGTTAAGGAAATAGTTGCATATACAATAGCATTAGAAATAATAAAATACTTGGAAATATACATATCTACAGAGATGAATGATTATCTAATGAAAACTACAAAACATTGTTGAAAGAAATTAAAGAGACTCAAATAAATGGAAAGACATATTATGTTTACAGGTTGGAGACTTAATATATTAAAAATGTTTAAGTTACGTAAAGAGATCTACAGATTCAAAGAATTGCCTATCAAAATCCCAATGGTGTTTTTTTTCAGAAACAGAAAAAACGAATCAAAAAGCAATAAAGATGGGAAAGGATATTTGCCAATGATATATCTGATAAAGGATTAATATCACAAATCTATAAAAAACTCACTCAACTCAACTCCAAAAAAACAAACAACCCAATTAAAAAATGGGCAGAGAACACGAAGAGACATTTTTTAAAAAGGACATAATACTCCGGAAAAAATGGCGGTGTGAGGTGAGCCTTTGTAAAGCTTCCCTGGAATTGACAACTAATCAAACAATAATAACTTCACAAAGGACTCCCTGCACAGGAGACAGGCAAGACGAAGAGGCCCACTACTGAAATCACCTTCAGGTGGGCGAATCGCGCGAGCGGGGAAGGAGGGAGGGGAGAAGTGCGGAGTCCGAGCCACGAGGGCATAGGCCGCAGACCTAGCTCAGTGCTCCACGCTCGCTGCATCCCGGATCTTCCGCAGCTGTGGGAGAGGGAAGAACTCAGACTGCTAGGGCTCCGCTCATGACCAACAGGGCTGAGGGGGCAGCATATAATACGGTGTGGGGACAGAGACCCAGAAAGCAGTTTCCAGGCTCTCGGCCTCATGTAGAGAGGTGCTGGCTCAGATAGTGGATGGACGTCAGCTGTGGCTGGTTGGCCATCAGCTGTAACCATTAAGCCATTAGTCACTGATATAACTGCCTTGGCTACAGAGGGGAGCCGAGGAGAGTAAAGGAGGAGACTGAAGTAGAGTAAGGAGAGTCAAGGACAGTTGGTCGGTTGGCAGCAAAGCGGACAGCAGGTCGCACGTAGTGTAAACCCAGCCTCCAGTGAGACCATAGTGGTATGACTCCCCTACCTATGGCTCAGTGGGTGTTCCTTTTTGGCCTCACCATGTCCTGCGTTCTTATGTGGGGAGCGGGAGCAGAGACCCCGCAGGCCGCCCCGCCGGACACCCCGCACGACAACGGCAGAACCCAACGATCACGGCAGAGACCTTGGAGAAAGACTGAGGGAAGAAGGCTGAAAAAGTGGTTTAAGCCCTCACTGCCGAGCAGAGAGTGGAAGCCTTAGGCTCTGAGACTAGCCGCCCCCACCTGCCCGGTGCTAGAAACCAAACAGTAGCAGTATCAGATCAAAAGAACACAACATTTCCTCTTCTGAGAACTGTGGTCCGCAGACACAGATTCACAGCCCAACTAGTTCCTGCAAAGGGGAGGGAGCTGTGGAAGCAGGAATGGCTGTGGTGATGGTGGCCACTGACATTGCTCTGGGCCACCTCTCACAACTCACCCCGCCCCTGGCCCCACCTATCTGGGCGGATACCTGCAGGAGTAAACAGAACTGCTGAAACATATGGACTCTGAATCAGGTGCAGAAAGAGCTTTGGAACCTCAAAAGCTCTCCGCATACCAACATGGGACGCTGCGCCGTATGACCTAGGTGAACTTTTAACAGAGGAGAAGCCCATCTCCCAGGGAATCCCCACATTGTGTAAGAAGCTGGAATAGTGTCCCGACCTGCAGGATCGACAACAGAAGACCTGGGGGAGAAATAGGGGATCGGGGGACAGGGGTACGCGAGAAATGGAGACAAGACAGGAATCTGATCAAATCTCTCTTTATTGAAGGTAACAGCTTGTATATATAGATTTAGGCACATCAAAGAAACACCTGGTCTCCCGATATGGGGACCGACCAATCAGAGGGTGCTTCGTCATGGCGGGCTGTTTGAGAAATCGAAACTTAAACTTAAACAATAGAATCGAAACTTTAAGCTTGGCCCAGGGGCAACCAGGTGCAAACAAGTCCGGGCATGTCTGGGCGGGTCCGGGCAGGCCGGCCCCGGACAGGTCCTCCTTTTTTATTTTGTTTTGAGGAATAGAGAGATGGCCCCTCGGGGACTGCGTCTGTCTTAGGTTGCCAGGATGTGGGGTGAGCAGTGAGTCAACCATGAATCTTAGCATTTATGTGACCCTGTCACCAGACATCACCGTGAACCCGACTCCTGGTCTTACCCGTCGTTGACTGTCCAGTCCATCTCACAGGGGAAGGGGGTCTTATCATATATCATTCAATGACAAATATGAGCCACCCTTGTTTCTCATTTCCAAATGGTGGTAATGGACCTGTATGGGTTTGGCCTGGATGGCTTCGATCTGTTGTTTAATGAAGGCTATAAGTTTGTTAAATAAGAAAGGCCCAAGCGAGGCAATCAGCAATAGGGATAGTAACGGGCCCAAAAAGGGGAGGAGATATGGCAATAGTCCATTCAATCCCGTCCATAGTGGATTGGCAGCCAATTCTTTTCTTCTTCGCTCTAGGTCATCTTGCAGCTGTCTGATCTTGTCTCTGACGATCCCGGATTTATTCACGTAGAAACAGCATTTCTCCTGTAATGCTAAACAGATGCCTCCCTGTTCGGCAGTTAATAGATCTAAACCCCTTCTATTTTGTAAGGTTACTTCTGCTAAGGAATCTACCTGGTCTTGAAGGTCGTGAACGGTACTAGATAAGGTCTGGATCTCTGAGATAAGTTGTCTAGATATTTTGGTGTACTGGGTTAAGGAGACCCCCAGGCCAGCAGTCCCAGAGGCTACAGCTGTACTAACTCCCAGGCCCACAAGTAAGGGGATAATTTGTACTGCCCGTTTGGATCTCCCAAACATGTGATCTATGGCTGGAATCGGGACTAGCTCTTCCCCAGGGATGATGTCTATGTCAGGTAGAAGGGAGGCTAATACACATAATCCTGTCCAGTTGCTAGGTAGCTGCGTATAAGCTCTATTATTTCCACAGACAAAAACTGAACCATTAGGAGCACACAAGGACATAGATATATTGATTGTTTTTATGCAGTTAGTGAAAGCTACGAACCCTACATCCAGCTTAAAGGAATCATTAGAGGAGGGGGAACTAAAGCAAGTGGAGTTATGGAACTGGACTGGTTGGACTAAAAGAGGGGCAGAGAGTGGGCAACTGTCGTTTATGGAATAGTTTCCAGGGAGGCTGGGTATGGCAAGGGGAACAGGGTACCCCATCTGCATGCAAAGCCAGCACTCTTCTGCAAGGGCCGAATTGGAGGCATTAAGCAGATTATAAGTTGTAGTCACACAGCAACCTAGCAGTCTGTCCCCTCCAATCTTTCCTTAGAGAAAGGTGACTCTGTGGGATTGTCCCTCATTGGGGTTGAGTTTATGCTACCCTAAGTCTCCATGTTTGGTCCTTGTAAGCAGGGTCTGCAGTCAAAGATGGGTAAGATTTCTCACGGGAGAAACAACCTAAGCCAGACGGGACCCCCCTAGGACCCCCATGAGCTAATGTAAAGTTAGGAGGTAGCTGTGCCCCTCCTGTTAGGCTCATGGGATAATCTTATCTTGTGAGACTTGTGTGCACCACACCTTGGTCATTTGGGGGATGGTATGCATAGGTTGCTTTGGGACGATTATGGGATTTGGAATGAAGGATTATTGTGTGGTGTAAGAGTTTCGCAGACCCTGCCCCTTACCAGGGCTATACCCCTGTGCTAGCATTTGTGCAGTAACAACTTCATTGGGGCTATACATCACAACTTTCATTTGGGAAAGCAAGTCTCTACCCCAGAGATTGACGGGCAGTTGAGGAATGATGAAGGGCTTTATGAGGCCTGAATTGCCTTCTCTATCTTTCCAAATGAGATATTTGGAACTTTGTCGAGGATTGCTACTTTGTCCAATTCCTCTCAAATTAGTTAATGTCTCTGAGGTGGGCCAATGGGAGGGCCAATCCTCTGATCTAATAATAGTTACATCAGCCCCTGTGTCTATTAGACCAGTGAAGGGTTTATCATCTAGCCATAATATCAAAGAGGGCTTTTGACTTGTAATTGGTTGTATCCAATAGACATCAGATGACCCAAAACTACCTGTTTCTCTTTTGGGCCATTGGCTTTTGTGGGCAGTCTTGACCAAAGGCAACAAGACTAGCTGGGCAATTCTTTCCCCACGTGGGATAGAGAGAATATTACTGTCAGCTTTAACCATGATTTTAATTTCCCCAGTATAATCATTATCAATAACTCCTGGGTAAATTTGGAGGCCTCTCATGGTAACACTGCTCCTTCCTAGAATTAATCCAAATGTTTCAGGTGGTAAGGGGCCATATACACCTGTGTTTAAGGCTTGTGTTCCCATTTCGGGGGTTAATACTGTGTGGGAGGTGGAACAGAGGTCCAGTCCTGCACTCCCTGGGGTTGCTCTACTAAGTCCTGAAAAGGATTGTTGGGTGTTGCTGGAACAAAGCTGACTGCCCCATAAGCTTGTTTCGGGGCCTGAGGCTGGCCCCTCCTCCCGTTTCCCGACTGCTGTGGCAAAGGCTGACCTTGGGCGTCGGTCTTGGATTTACAATCTCAAGCCCAATGTTTTCCCCGCTTGCATCGGGGGCAGAGGCCAGGGAGCTTAGTGGGGGCTGTATCAGGGGAAGATTCATTGCTTGATGGGCATTCTTTAGAATAATGACCCAGTTTTCCACACTTGTAACAGCCTCTTTTAGTTTCTGTCTTATTTTTTATGTACTCTGTGACCGATTGGCCGCTAAATGCAGCTGCCATGGCAAGCCCTTGTTGGTAAGAAGGATCAATCTCAGAGCAAATACGAACAAACTCAGTTACATCAGTTGTTCTCTTTTTGAAAGGCCTGATAGCGGCTTGGCAAGCCGGGTTAGCATTTTCAAAAGCCAGCTCTCGAACCAAGTCTGTGGGGGCAGCGGTGGTGCCGAGGGACCGCTCTGCCGCAGTCTGTAATCTATCAACGAAATCGGAGAAGGCCTCGTTGGATCCCTGTCTAATCTTAACAAGAGAAACTCCAGCGTTCTCCTTGGAGGGGAGTTTTCTCCAGGCCCTCGTGGCTGCAGATGAGATTTGTGCAAAAAGCCCTGGGTCAGCCTGAAGCTGGGCATTCATGGTGGCATAAATTCCAGTACCAGTGAGCATTTCAAAAGTCCAGGGGGTGCCTGCCCTAGCATTGGCTCGGGCTAAATCTCGGCAAAGGTCTTGGAACTCTGTTCTCCACAGGAGGTGATCACCTCCAGCGAGCACGGCCTTTACTAAGTTCTGCCAATCTTGGGGAGTCAGCCATTGTTCAGCAATAGAGTCTAAAATGGTAAGGGTAAAAGGGGCACTGGCACCGTACTGAGAGATGGCTGATTTTAATTCCTTCAGGTGCTGGTAGTTATGTGGTTGGTGGTAGCGTTGGGGCTGTCCCTGAGCATCTTGAGTTTCAACAACCGGGAAGGCATCGACGCCTCCCAGCGTGCAAGACTGTCTCTCAAAGATGTTCGAGACAGGGGCATCGGGTGTAGGGGGTACAAAAGGAGGCAGGATGGTGATGGCCTGATTACAGGCTGTAACCTGTCTAGCATTGTTATGATCTTTTAGATTCATCCCTCTCAGTTGTGCCACTAAGGACTGGCGCCTGGCTTGGAGGCGGACCCTTTCTTCCAAGGCTACAATCTGGGTTTTTAGATCTCGATTAGGATCCATCGGGGCTGCAGGCAAGGCAGAAGCCTCATTGTAGGAGGGAGGGCAGAGCGGCCAGTCAGGGTCATGATATTTTGCCGCTCTATCCGCCAAATCATCCCAATCTACATCAGAAGGGTCGGGATCTACCTCCCGTGCTAGGAATATCTGAGGTGATCGCTTATCTCTCCTCTTCTCTTTATTTTGTTGTCTACGGATTTTTGTCTTATGGGAATGTCTCTTTTGTCTCTTTTCATCATCAGAAGAAAAGGAATCCTGTAAGTTTGTTTTAGTCTTGTATGCCCCTGACCTCTTTACTTCCTCCTCTGAATCATTAGCGATGGTCTTTAAAGGGGGGGTAAAGTTTGGGTCTAACATCCACTGGTGGGGTATCTTTACTAGGAGGAGGGTTGGCTTTTGCCCCCTCTGTATCACTTTCTAAGGAGATCAGGTCTTCCTCGGCCTTGACCGAGGTTTCACCTGGATCGTTTCTGGGGCCCTCCTTTAGCAATTTTTCAGTATGATGAATAGCGTTTTCAACCTCCGGACAACCTTCCCTTTTTCCTATCATTTCACCAATTAAATTCCAATATGAGAAGGCGGTTACAGAAATTTTTTCAGGTCCAAAGACTTTATAATAATCATTGAGTGCATCCCCTACTCTCCTCTATCGTCTACAGTCAATGGTGCCTTCCTGAGGAAACCAAGGGCATGTCTCCTTAACAAAGTCAAAAAACTTAAAAAGATCCTGACTCTTAACCTTTACTCCTTGCGTCCTGAGCGCAGCTTTTAACTGCTTAACATAGACCTCATGATGACTTAATTCCTGTCTCATTTCGGACGCTTATCCTCTTACCTTCTGTCTCGGCGCGGCAGGCTCCCACGGCGGCAGAACGGTTTACTTTCCATTCGCCGGCCTTGATGAGGCGTCCTCTCCCTCTAGGGATTTTCTCGTACCCAGGCCCCACGTTGGGCGCCACGTTGTCCCGACCTGCAGGATCGACAACGGAAGACCTGGGGGAGAAATAGGGGCTCGGGGGGACAGGGGTACGCGAGAAATGGAGACAAGACAGGAATCTGATCAAGTCTCTCTTTATTGAAGTTAACAGCTTGTATATATAGATTTAGGCACATCAAAGAAACACCTGGTCTCCCGATATGGGGACCGACCAATCAGAGGTTACTTCGTCATGGCGGGCTGTTTGAGAAATCGAAACTTAAACTTAAACAATAGAATCGAAACTTTAAGCTTGGCCCAGGGGCAACCAGGTGCAAACAAGTCCAGGCATGTCTGGGCGGGTCCGGGCAGGCCGCCCCGGACGGAATAGTGCAGAGAAAATATAGCACTACTGTGTGGGTGAAGAAAAATAAGGCTGCAGTGGGAGAGAAAATAAAACATTCTACCAACAAGCACTGGAAAACAAAAGAAAGACCTCTTCCTATCAACCTGTTGCAGAAGCCACTCCTGTAGATGCCTAGGAAGAGAAATAGTAAATCAGTGATTGCCATGAATAACCACGGCAACAAGACAGCTCAGAAAGAAAGTGACAAGTCTCCAGAAAAGGAACTTAGAGATATGGAAATATGTGATTTAAATGACAGACAATTCAAGATTGCAATTCTGAAAAAACTGAATGAGATGCAAGAAAACACAGAAAGGCAGTTTAATGAACTCAGAAACACAAAAAAAGAACACCATGAGCATTTTACAAAAGTGATTGAAATTTTGAAAAAGAACCAAATGGAATTTCTGGAGATTAAGAACTCAATAGAAGAAATAAACAACAAAATATCCAGCTTAGGTAGTAGAGTTGACCAGATGGAGGAAAGAATCAGTGCATCGAAGATAGGAACCTGGAAATTACACAGATGGAAGAAGAAAGAGACTTGAGACTTAAAAGAAATGAAAGAACTCTACAAGAACTTTCTGACTCCATCAGAAAGAGCAATATAAGAATAATGGGCATACCTGAAGAAGAAAGAGGGAAGGGAACAGAGAATATATTCAAACAAATTGTTGATGAGAACTTCCCAAACTTGTGGACAGAACTGGATCCTCGAATCCAAGAAGCAAATAGAACACCAAATTACCTCAATCCCAACAGGTCTTCTCCAAGGCACATTGTATTGAAGCTGTCTAAAATCAATGACAAAGAAAGAATCCTCAAGGCACCCAGGGAAAAGAAGACGGTAACCTATAAAGGAAAGCCCATTAGATTATCATGAGATTTTTAGTAGAAACTCTACAAGCCAGGAGGGAGTGGAAACAAATATTCAAACTATTAAAAGAGAGAAATTATGAGCCAAAAATAATATATCTAGCAAAGATATCCTTTAGATATGAAGGAGGAATAAAGACCTTTCCAGACACACAGAAGCTGAGGGAGTTTTCTAATACATGACCTGCACTACGAGAAATACTAAAGGAGGCTATTCAACCACCAACAACAGGGACAATTTGTGGCAACCAAAACATAAAGGGGGAGAGTAAAGGCCTGAACTGGAATATGGGAATAGAGAAAGTAAGCGTGCTGAAGAAACTGGAATACTCTAAATATCAAACTTTCTTTTACATAAACTTAAGGGTAACCACTCAAAAAAAATCCACAACTGAAATACATACTGTAATAAAAGAAGAAACAGAGGGAAACACCATAGAATATCACAACACAGAAATAAAAAACAACAATGAAAAGGCAAAGAAACAATGGAGACACAGCCTTACCAGAAAACTAGAGATAGAATGACAGGAAATCCTCACATATCAATAATTTTATTACTTCTATTGCTTCCATAGTGCACTTTCATAGTGCAGCTATCACATGCAAAGGAAACATTTGTTTTTGCTAATATCTGGGTTTGGTAGGATAGAGAGGAGGACAGGTTAGTCTCTTGTAAGTATCCTGGCTAAAATGCTCAGTGGACATTTTGCTTTTTCACATTATTTGAGAGCCCAACTTTTATGTCTTGATTCCTGTAATATATCATTATTTTTCCTTAGGACAATCTCGGTTTTAGAATTAGTTTACTGCTCACTGCTCCCTACTTAAATTTCACTTGAAGGATTTTTTAGTAATAATTGGCAATATCTCTTTCTGAGGCCCAGCAAATGTACTTTAGAAGTACGTTTTATCAAGGATCCTGTTTTTTCTTAAAAGGAGAGCTTTTCAAAATATCTAGGTAAACTTATTAATAGAAATAGAAGGTCTTTTTTTAATTAAAAAAAAATTGCTGTGAATATAGACTATCATTTCCAAAGGGCATTTGTGTTAATTGGACATCATGGGTAGCAACATCAAAATATAAATGTAAATACATTTGAATACTACTACTCCTTATAGTAAGACATATATGTATAAAATATTTATTATTGGCATCACCAGTTACTTTCAAATTTGTGTTTCTAACTAATATCTCTAGTGAGCATGAGATGAATGCATCAATGGCCTAATCAATAATTTCACATGGGTGTCTAACAAACATCCCAATTTTAATGTCGTCAAAAGAGAACACTACCATGTTTCCCCGAAAATAAGACCGAGCTGGACCATCAGCTCTAATGCGTCTTTTGGAGCAAAAGTTAATATAAGACCCTGTTTTATATTATATTATATTTATTATATTATATTATACTATACTATACTACACTATATTATATTTACTGTATTATATCATATATCATATCATATATCATATCATATATCATATCATATATCATATCATATTATATTATATTATATTATATTATATTATACCCAGTCTCATTTTATTATAAAACTGGGTATACTATACTATACTATACTATACTATACTATACTATACTATACTATACTATAATACGGGTCTTATATTAATTTTTGGTCCAAAAGACTCATTAGTGCTGATGGTTCGACTAGGTCTTATTTTCGGGGAAACACGGTAGGTTTCCCTACATAAATTTCCTGTTTTTGTCATCTCAATTGATGGCAAAAACATTCACTGTGATCACCCACTAGAAGAAACTTCACCTCCCTGATGCTTCTCTCTTAGTAACCCCTCATCTCTGTTCATGGGTTTACGCATCCCTTCTGCAGACAAAACCTTTCACTCTACTCATACGTATATGTTAAATTGTTCAACAACTCTCCACTTCTGGGGCTAAACACTTAATCTTAGCCATCAGTATCTTTCATCTGGACTACAGCCTATAAAGAAACTTGACTTCATGGCTAGGTATTGAGAAAAATGTTTTTCTAAAGAGTGGACTTGGACGTTTGAATTGTTTGCTTATTCATCCATAGATCTTGGAAACCAATAGTGACAGATGAGATTTTGCTCTTTGACATAAAGATGTGGTATTCTGCTTCTAAGTAATAAAAGTTTGGGGAAAATTTCCAGGAAGAGACTAAAACAACTTGAAATTGATGGAGAGTGTGAAATTGAAGCAAGATGAAAAATGGGATTAAAACTTTTAGCTATCCCTTAGGGAATTTGTAATTGCACAGCTTGCCTTGTTTCAGTCCCAAACGAATGCATACACTATCACTCTGTATGTTTGGCAAAGTTCTTTAAGCACAGAATGAAAGAGTGTACCCAGTAGAGGTCTAATAACTGCTGAAAGATTATTGGTGATATTAAAATGGCCTATATCAAGGACACCATTTAGAGTATGTTGAAAATAAATTCTGGAGAATAATATACTACCTCTCCCACCGGGTGTGTCTGATCATGACAGAGGGATAATATTGAATGCCAAACGGATGCCAAATGACAGAGAACGCACAAACCAGCACAAATGACTTAAAGGACAAGGCAGTGTCTTCGGATCCAACAGATTCCGGTTCACATCTTGACTTTGCCATTGATTGTCTATATTGGCTTGGGGGTCTTATGTAACTTCTTTGAGTCTCAGCTATATCTTCTGTGCAATAAAAAGTAACAGTAATTTTAATACACACCTACCAATTTTGTTGTGATTAATAAATTAGAAACCGAGTAAAAGCACATTCCACTTGTAGGGGAAGAAAACTTTCCTTTACCCTTCTAGGTTCTGTGACCGGTCTAATAATTAAATTGACATTCGACATTAACATGAGGAAAAAATTAATTGCATATTTATGGGGACCCGAAAGATATAGGACTCAAAGAAGTTACCAAATCAAGCAGATTTTATACCTTTCAGAGAAATAAACCATACATTTGTAAAGAATTGACAAGACATGGAAGTTTGGGCTTGGTGTGGTAAATTAGTGAAGAAGTAACAAGGTTGGTTTACACAGCTGTCTCAGCCCTAAATGTCGTATCTGGTGATAAGGATGTCTCCTACTCTCCTGGTACAGGGAGGGTCCCTATCAAATTCATTTCCTGCTTTTAGTGGGACAGAGGAGGTCAAGATGTCCTTGCACTGACTGTTATTAGGTACCTTTAATTCAAAATAATCAATACGCCAAAATGGCATATTTTAAGGTGGCACATTCTGTTCCCTTTCAAGTTTATCTGACATTTTCAGCACCCCATAAGTGTGGCTTCTCTTTCCTTCTATTTCTCTGAATGTAGTCTGTCTATGTGTGTGTACATGTATGTGGCTGTATATGTATCTAAGGACTGGTGTGTGTTATATTTAGAAGGTGGGAGTGAGTGGACAGGAAGATAGTATTTTCTGCTGTTGTTGTTTAGAAATGTAAACTGCTCTAGTTTACATTTCAGTCTGTATACTTCCTCGTCTTTGTTTGTATTTTAATTTTTTCCAGGCTATGTACATGGTAATTAGAATGCTAAGTATTCTCCAATAGTTTTCTAATGGCAAAGAAGAAAAACTGTCTTGATGATCATAAGAAAATATTGCTAAATTTAGTACCTAGCAAGTCCCATCCTCTTTTTTAACATTCTAAGATTTATGGCACACAGACAATTAGCTTGAAAAGTAGAAGGGTGCCTCACATGGGCTCTTCTCAAGGAGTTTGACCTTGACACTCAACTACCAATGATGAAGTCTCCGCTCTGAATAATGAGTCTTCCAAGAACCAAGCCTCCCGAAGGATGGCACATTAAGATTGCACCAATCTTTTTCCTGTGTGGACCACCCTGAATCTCAAGGCAACATTTTCACAGCAACATAATATATTGTTACTAAATGTTTACTAGAAGTTGTGCAGTCAAAGCCATTGCCTGTTTGCAGAGGAAAGCCAGGAAGCTCTCAGGGCTTTGGCACCAATGTGTTCTGCTTCATCCCCCTGGGTACTTCTACTCTGGGCCAGAAATGCTTTTCTTGGCACATTCAATGCTCCTCAGAGGAGCACAATGGCTCCTGAGTCCCACGATGATCTGGAAGAGACCAAAACATTATCCTATTCTATTGTACTTTAGAGACCTAAATAAAACATTCGATTTTTTTCATCAAGAGCTGACTCAACCTTGAGAAAGATTTAAAAAAAAAAAAAAGATATAAATGTGTGGAGTGAGTGAAAAGCTGTCTTAAGGACTAGACCTGACACAGTCATACACTTAACAAGCACCTGCTGTGTGACCAGTGTTGTGCTAAAAACAGAGATGACAGAGGTGAAATCAAACACATCATGTCTTCATGATGTTCCAGTTAAGTTGAGGGACTGAGGGTTTGGAGGAATTATCTACGTACTGTCTAGCTATTAATAATTGAAATCATGCAAATGTGTATTTCACTAGGACTCAATTTCTAGTTCACTGTGACCAGTCAATCAAACACACCTTCTGGGCCTTGCATCATTGGCTGTGACTGTAAAAAACAGGGACAGTGGAGGCAATAGCTTTGGGAGCCCAGGAGCATGGCAGTCATGACTTTCAGGAGCAACACTGAGTCCCCAGGGCTGGGCTGCTCAGCTGTAGGAGTGGCAGCATGCTGCCATATTTGCTCTGTGGTGTTTATTGGCTATGGTGTCTTTATTCTGACTTATCTAAGCCCAGTTCACTAAGCCCCGTTCGTTAGCATTTTCTACAGTTTTATGACCTATGCAGTATCCTTTCTGTAACTTGTTTGCAACTTAAACAAACTGTAGTCAATTTCTGTTATTGCTTGCTTTTTAAAATTTATTTCTTTAACAAACATATCTGATGAAAACATTGTGCAGGCATGTGTAGGTATATAGAGATATAAAGCTCCATATAAAATGTTAAAATTATAAAAGTGTTAAAATGAGAATCTACTAAAATATAAGCTTAATAAAAGCAGTACTATGGATTGATTTCTCTGTTATACCTGGCATTTGGTAAATATTTGTAAAATGAATGAGTGAATGAATGTGTCACTGCTGTTTTAATATCTGGATGCATGTAGCTTGAGTTAAACTTTTGAACAATTGGTTGATTTGGACCCAAGGAAACAATTTCACATAAATTGTGTATTTTTAAAATTTAAATAACTTTGTGGCTTGTCTGCTTTAAAATATCCCAGAAATATGTAAGTTCTTGATATTACTAAGGCTGACTTGCAGAGTCATGCTGATAGCTCATAATGCCTAAGGGAAAAGCTAATATCTTCCACCTAACCCACCCCAACCTGCTAAAGAATTTCTTCATTTTTATGTGGGACAAATATAAACCTTAAGGCAAAATAGTCTAGAAGTGCCCTGAATTTCTGACATATAATGCTATAGGTTTGTCTGTCAATTTTCAAGGCAGAAAAGAACAGACTTCTGCTAAATAATTTGTCATACCCTAAACATTGCCATTTTGTTCCAAGTTCCCTCACTCACAAAATGGGGAGGTGCAGGAACACACAGGGCTCTTCATCAATTCCACTGCATTTATTTTGCACATATAATGCTGGGAGAGGGAACTCCGCAGAAGCTGAGTTCTGGCTGGACAGCAGGCTTGCTCACAGCATGACAGCACCCAGCTGCAAGCCTCCCCTTCTATAGATATACTTGCCCACACATTTAAGCAACAGCTGTTAGGCGAGCGTGCTTACATCCCCACCAGCAAAGAAGCTTCTACCAACTTGTTTCCCATTCAGCAAGTGCCATTTAATGAAGGCTTTATGCCGTTTCTGAATAGTCTGGCCATGACAGCTTTCAGGGGAATTTATTAATAACATGGGAACTGCACACTCCGAAAGTTGCCCAAAAGTTT
This sequence comes from Rhinolophus hipposideros, assembly GCF_964194185.1. NCBI lineage: Eukaryota > Metazoa > Chordata > Mammalia > Chiroptera > Rhinolophidae > Rhinolophus > Rhinolophus hipposideros. The sequence continues at coordinate 3,679,681 of NC_138052.1, read as the reverse complement.
CTTCCTCAGAAACTCTAGCTAGTTATATGTATATTTTGGTTCCTCTTTTGACTTTTTAATAAAATAAAACAGGTTAGCTAAAATAATTTAAATTTCTAATGGCCATTCAGGAAAGCATTTATTTTAAGTCCACTTCAAAGCCTCTCCTTCCTTCAAAGAGAGGATTCCAAACCTCTAAGAAACAATGATATTTGTTCTTTCATTGATATGCAGAAGCTTCTAAAAAACAATACTACATGTACTTCTTTAAAAGAATCCTAAAAGAAACAGGCCCTTGAGTAGATGCTTTAAAATTTCTTACTGTTTGTCCCTCCTGAAACCTGACAAGATGTTTCAAAGAATTTAATAACTCTGTGATTAGAAATTTGGCAGATGTAAAAGTCAGATAAAAAAATTTAAACCTTCCTCTGTGACTTCCAAGGCCATCCTGCAGATAATCAGAAATGTAAACAGCCTACAACTGTCTGAGCCTAATCAAACCAAAGAAAAGAAATGGGAAAGAAAAGCCATTTAAAAACACAAGTGGATGAAAATGTCCCCTTGCCTAAGAAGCTGCTTTCATCAGCCTCTTAAAATTTGTTTATAAAAGGCAAATACAAATTTTAAGTCTTCTCAAAAAATAGTAAAAGCCTTAGTTATTTAAACAAATGCTATTAACTTATTCCAACTGACACAGATTAGTGGGGTTTTGCCATATTCTACCTGTCTCATGGCTGGAATTCTAAAAACAAAACAATTAGTTCTCCGGTTTCATCTGTCTATATACTCGTATGTTGTATGTATGTTTACTTCCAGAGCATATTGATAAAATTTGTTTACAAAGATATCTGTTTAATTGGTTTAAAGGAATTAAAAACTTATACAAATTTTAAAAATATAACCGAAACACAAATGTTTTTAAAGTTCAGAGAAATTTATTAAAACTAGTAAAAATAGTTATGTCTTAAAAATTATCAGTATTAAGTGTTATACTTTTATTCTACCTAGGTTTGTAAATTAAGCAAAAACAACTTAAAATGATGGTTGGCTGGTCTCATATCTCATTAGGTTTATTTTTGGTAACCTAAACATAATTATTCAGAAAAAATAAAATAAATAAATGTAAGTAGAGACAACGGATGGATAAGATTAAAATAATTGATTATAAGTTTTAAAATTGACAATGTACTTATATAAAAGTAAAATGTTTTTTTTTTTCATCTTCTAAAAGGTCAAACATTTTCTGTACTATTGGTATGCTCTTAATAAGATATTGAAAAGGAAAAGCAAAAATATCATATTTTATTAAATTTATTTCCTGTGCTCTTTATATCGGCTTAGAATGCCCCCAGTCATTCGTGGAAAGGGAAGAAATTCACGAGACAGAAAGGTAAAGAAGTCAAAAGGTTTTATTAGAGTCAGGAAGCTAATGGCAGTGCAGGGATAAGACAGCTGCCCCATACTTCAGGTTAGCTTTTCCTTATATAGGACAGGGAGAGTCGATCAGGCAGGTTTGAGGGTTGACTTCCTGACATCGTTTCCTGGAGTCTGGTCTGTTTGAAAATAATGCTATCTCTGGACTCTGGATTCAGACTCGGCCTGGAGCTTTATGGGTCACCTGTAAAAACTGCAAGTGAGTTGCAAATTTGATTCCGGTCTCCAGGTACCTGACCATTAAGAAATTGTTCTTTTTCTGACTCATGACTCTTTATCATCAGGTCTTTAATTACTTAATTAAACCAAGTGTACTTAGTATTAAAAGAGCTAAATTTTGCTTACAACTACAGTAGTACCTCGGTTTTCGAACATCTCTATTGACAAACATTTTGGTTTATGAATGTTGTAAACTGGAAGCAAATGCTTCGGTTTTTGAACACGACTTAAAACTCGAGTATGTTACATGGCTTCCCCTGAGTGCAAGATTCTGAGGCCTAGCTGTCAGCTGTTGTCGAATGTTTTACAGCTCGCGGATTGTTAGAAAACCGAGTTACCACTCGGTTTTTTATTGTATTTAATTTTCTGTATTTGCCTGTGAAGTATTGGTCACAATGATTAAATAAATACTATTTCATAATTACCTATGATTCTATTTGACCAAACGTTTTAAAACTTTTGATTTGTTTGACAAACTTGCCAAAATTGGAAGGTCTTTTTCTTGACCTAAGAAATAACTTTTAGATTTTCCAAAGAAAAGCTTTTGATTTCAAAGGATCTCTCTCTCTCTCTCTCTCTCTCTCTCTCTCTCTCTCTCTCTCTCTCTCTCTCTCTCTCTTTCTCTCTGTCACTTTTTATAAAAGAAATATTAAACTATTTAGGTTTTTTTGCTATTTTAAATTACATGGGAAACATTGTCAAATAAATGATGCTAAACCTTTCATTGTATTTATGTAGATATGTTTACAATACCAATGTTCTAGAAATTATATAAAATACATAAAATTCTGACATGTCCTAATATAATGTTAGAAAACTTATATTCTTTGTCTGTCTCTTAAACTTGTAAGTTTTATCATAGCTTTGAAATATAAATAACCATGAGCTAAACAAAACATTGTCCACAGATACTGAAGAAAAAAAAAATAAATACAAACTGCTATAAAAGTTTCCAAAATGTATTTATAAAAGAGCTAAGGTTTATTACAAAATTACTAAAAAATAATGATAAAAAAATGACTGCATATGAAAAAGGATGTGTGCTTTCAATGAAAGAAGATATGATGAAGTAGGGAGATGCATTTTTGTTGAGGGGAAAAAAACTTTGCACTTTTTGGATAAGAAAAGATATAAAGGACATTTTTATATTTTTTTTTGGAAAGAAAAAAAAAAGAAAGTAATTTTTGTCCCAAATTTAAATGAGTCTTTCAAAATAAGAAAGAAAAACATAGGACAAAAGCTATAAGGTATATAAAAGCTGCAGAAGGTTTATGGAAGTTACAGAAAGTTCATAGAAAAGTGATCTTGAGAAAATAACTTAATGTATGGTCAATCTAACTAATATCTGCCTGTATAACTAAGTCAGTTGCCTTGTTTGTGTGTGTAAGTATATGAACTCTAATCAGATCTTAACCATGGCCACATTGAAATACTTTGTCATTTACATGTAGTTATTGTTTTACTCTGATGCCTTTACAAAATGTTACTACAAAGATGTTTCATTTTCAAAAAGACACATGGAGAGGACTCTGCCACTCTAAAATACATGTTTCTGATAAACATTCAGATCATACCATTAAACTGGGTAAAGATTTACAGAATTCTAAGAAGAAACTGGATTCATAAAACTATTAACAAAAAGGTCATGACGAACAATAATTACTAACATAAGACTAAGTGAACTGATAAGGATCATTATAATTTCATTAGTTTTTATTTGAAATACTAGGTGTTCTAAAATCTTTTTTTCCAGCTATAAGGAACTTTTTTTCTCCTAAGCTACCTATGACCTACAACTTGGTAAATTATACCTTTTAAACAGAATTAAAACATTTATCTTTTTCTCCCTACCTGATCTCTCCAGAATATAAAAACACTTAGCATAACCTACACTTTCATTGTTCCTTTTTTCCCTTAATTTAGTTCCTTTCTAGATCACAAATAATACGAGGTCTATCAATTAAATTCATGAATTTGCGACCGTGCGCTTACATTGGCAGCACGGTGCAAACAGCTCGGTAAGGCTTCATAATCTTGGTCTATCAGTGTCTCACAGCTGTGTTCAAGTCGACATGTGGCCGTGTCTTGCTGAGTGGTGTTCATCATTATTGTTGTGTGTTTTGTATGCCACTGCGAGAATGTCTGAGCTTGGATTACAGCAATGAACAAGCATTATATTTCTTATTAAACTTGGCAAGAGTGGAAGTGAAATCAGGGACATGTTAGTCCAAGTTTATGGGGATAATGCCATGAAGAAAATGCCAGTGTACAAATGGAGTAAATGTTTTTCTGAGGGGAGAGGATGCGTCACTGCTGAAGAGTGGTTAGGGCAACTAATAATGAGCTGAACTGACAAAAACTTTGCAAAAATTCGTCGAATTGTGTGACAAAATCATTGGCTGAGTTTGAGAAGCACAGCAGACCAAGTAAACATTGATAGAGAAATAGTTCAAAAAAATCTAAACTGAAAATCTTGGCATGAGAAAGGTGTGTGCAAAAATGATCCCGAAGGAGCTCACCGATGAACAAAAGCAAAGGAGAGTCTAAGTTTGCCAATACCTTTTGGAGAGGAAAGATGATATTTTGGGCTATGTTATCACTGGTCATGAAACATGGGTGTACCAATACGACCCTGAAACAAAGCGCCAAAGTGCACAATGGAAGTCAGCCAATTCGCCACAATGAAAAAAGTTCTGTCAGTCTAAATCAAGATTCAAAATGATGTTGCTAACTTTTTTAGATATCAGAGGAATTATTCATTATGAATTTGTACCAACTGGACAAACAGTTCACGAAGTTTACTATTTGGAAGTGCTGAAAAGGCTGCGTGAAAAAGTGATGGAAACAACCCAAATTTTCACCAACAATTCATGGCTGTTGCATCACGATGATACCCCAGCTCACAGGCCAGTGTCTGTGAGGGAGTTTTTAGCCAGTAGACACATAACTGTATTGGAACTTCCTCGCTACTCACCTGATCTGACCCCCAATGACTTCTTTCTTTACCTGAAGATAAAGGAAATATTGAAAGGAAGACGTTTTGATGACATTCAGGACATCAAGGGGTAACACGATGACAGCTCTGATGGCCATTTCAGAAAAAGAGTTCCAGTATTCTCTGAAGGGTGGACTAGGTGCTGACTTCAGTGCATAGCTTCCCAAGGGGAGTACTTCAAAAGTAAACGTAGTGGTATTCAACAATAAGGTATGTAGTACTTTTTCTAGGATGAGTTCACGAACTTAATTGTCACAACTTGTATGAGAGGCTAAGTACTCATTACAATAATTTTTGTTTGCTTTTCCCTCTTAATTTCTGCCTGGAAAGATAACTCAACATTGAGCATCATTTTTAAGACTATGTCGCAGGTCAAAAATGTGTCACTGGTTGCACACATAGTCAAGGATGTTCAGTGGCTGGTGATGTGAACCCCCATGAAGGTACTAAATTTTGAAGAATAATTTTTCTCTTGGGTGGGTATTGAGGTGAATGAATACATGATTAGAAACTTATCAAAAACCATACAAGAAATTTCTGGAACTCTCACCTAAGTGATAGTCAACCAGAAAATAATCTTTAAATTTCCTTGCACAAGTTATATTAAGCAATAGAGTCGATATTGCCTATATACAACCTAAACAGGGTGGAGTTTGATTTATTGTTGATACCTTTTGTACTTGGATAAAACACCTCTGAAGAAATAGAGATGGAACTAGATAAAATCTGGGCACAAGCCAAATGATTAAATACAGTGCCCACTGACACCTCATGGTTCTTTAATATCTTCAGCTGACTGTCCTCAGTTACTGATTCCTGGTTCAGATCTGTTGTTCAAATTAGACTTTACATTTTATTTGTTATCATAGGAATTTTTGCTGTTATAAAACCGTTAGTTTTGCACATCTCGATGTTATAAGGACACCATTCTGATAAATGGTTGCTCTAAGGTTTGAGATGATCACTAAGGCCTATGAAACTTCATAAGAGAAACTTCAAAAAACTACGGAAAAGATTTGCCCTTAATGGAACATGATGGTAAAGACTTCCTCTGTTCTGGTTCTCTAGATGCTCAAATGTAGTCTAAGTCTCTTTAGAAAACCACTTTCCCTCCTACGTGAGACATGATATAACAGGAATTAGCCTTCTGGTGATGAGGAACCAACAATACTTTTAATATATGACAAATGTTGCTTTCTGTGATCAATGTTTTCAAGTAAAGATCTCACTAAAAAGGAGGAAATGTAAAAAGAATAATATAAATGGAGTCATTTTAAAATGAAGTCGGAGATGCCATCCCAAAGAAACTGCCTTGTGTTTCTTATTCCTCATTCGGAATGTTAAAACAGGGCAAAATAGCCTTTGGACTGAGCCTAAAGCAGCATTATATTCCAAACAACTTTTTGCAAAGATAACAGAAAAGCAAATGTTATGACTCTGAGACTGAAAATTAAAGGTGAAGGGATTAAAAAGTACAAATTTTTAGTTACAAAATAGTCAAAGGGTTATAAAGCACAGCATAAGGAAAATAATCAATAATACTGTAATAACCATGTATAGTGGCAGATGGGTACTAGACTAGTCAGGATGATCACTTCTTAAATTATATAAATGTCTAACCACTATGCTGTATACCTGTAACTAATATAAAATAATACTGAATGTCAACTATAATTGAAAAATAAAATAAAATATGCAATAAAAAAAAATCACTGTTTAGAATTACCATCACTATGTTAGCTTATCTATACCTATAGAAATGCCTTCCTTCTATTGATGTAATTGTTTCCCTTTTCTTTCTCATAAATAGCCTTTGGCTTTGCCTTCTAATCAGAATACTATTAGGGTTTCTGCCTCAATCAGTGCTGCACAATAGACTTTTTTTTTTTTTTTTTTTTTTTTTTTTTAGTTAAAATAACTATAGCCGTACAACTGGAGCTGGCTCCTTTCTCTGGCAATTGAAACCATTGCATTGACATAATGGCTGAGATATTTTTCCCTCTGATTGCCAATTACTTTGGCACTGAGAAATGTGATTTTATTTATTTATTTTCACCTAAATTGGAATACATTTGAGGGAAAGCACTTCAATAGTGGAGAATGTATTTATTCATTCTGCGAAAGTATTTATTCTGAAAAGGGTAATTTAACACACGCATACATACACACACACACACACACACACACACACTACCGTATTCATTTTCTCATGTAATTATATTTTTAGATGATTGTTTATATATTTTCTTCCTTTAAAATGGAAATAAAAGATCTGATGTCTTGAGTTGATTTTATTTGCCCAGGGAAAGAAACTTTCACCCGAGGTTTGTGATAGAAAACTTGCTATGTTTCATTGCTCAGTCTATAGAATTGCAGAATGTTGGGATCACTTCATTTTGACAATGGTTTATTTCAGTTGAAAACAAAAAAAAACAAAAAAACACCTGCTGTAGGGATGTATTGCCCTCATCAGTCCATGTGCTTTCTTTCATTGTGTTTTAACTAAATGTGAACAGAATACAGAAAAAAAAACGTAAACCTCTTAGGGCCAGAAAAGAGAGAGAGAGAGAGAGAGACAGAGAGAGAGAGAGAGAGAGAGAGAGAGAGAGAGAGAGCGCTTTGCATTGTTTTTAAGACATGGAAGCACTGAGACTCAAAAGGGAAGCAAACTGCTCAAAATTTGATTAGCAGGCAGGCATAAAGCCTGGCTGGCCTTTGGTTCTCTACCTGTACCTGTGTTCTGTGTAAGTTTAATATCAGATGCCTTTTTATCATGATCTTTGTAAAGAAAATAGATGCTCAACCTGGAAAGGAGATGCTATGAGAGAAGAGTGACTTCTCTAGGGATATTTTCAGATCAACAGAAACTTAGACTATAGCTTTATATACATTTATACAATTTTGACTTATACCTACCATTCACTTGATACGCATTGGGAACATCTTACCAACAGAATCTTCATTTTATTTTACTGGTGGCTGTACACCTGCCCTACTCTTTGTCTAAATGGGGCTCTTAACATTTTCTAAGATATGTGTATTAATTGCTGCTACAAATGTTTATTCCTGCTTCCCCCAATGTCTAGATTTCTCTCCCACAATTTCTTCTTCCTATGTGCTTATTCATCTTTCCAGGCTAAAATCAGTTGATGCCTTTTCAATAGGGTTCTACCTAGTCCTCTAAATGTTCACATTTTATTTAGAATTAGTTATAGAACACCTACCTTAGTTTAGCAACCCTCAGAGCACCTAGCATTTATTTGATAAACTATTGAGTACCAACTCAGTTTCTCACACTATGATATGACTTACAGAACATTCAGCAATGTTGCATTAATGAGTGAATAAATGAATGGAATCTATAAAACCATCCAGGCCCATTCACTGGATAGCACATCCTACATCTCTAGCTCCTTTCTGTACTGCAGCATGTGGCACCCACTGCCCTGACTCCTGTGGGCAGTGTGTCAATATAAATAATTAGTTGTAGGAGGAGTGAGAAAGCAAAAGATACTTGATGTAACTTTGGTTCTTCACCAAGCACACAACACAAATGTCCAATAAATTGTGGTGATTGAATAAAGGATGAATCTATATATGCTCCTCATCTTTAATTTCTACAGCATTAATTCCAATATGAGTTTACACAGTAGTTATATTTCTGTAATGGTCTTTCTGCCTCTAGTATCTCCTCCTATCCCTTTCCATCATCCATCCTCTGTGTCTATGTCTAATTAATCTCAGCAAAATATCATGCTCTTTATGTGGAGCTCCAGGGCCTACTCCGTAAGCTCCAATGTCCTTCTCCAAACATTGCTTTTCTGTACAAACCATCTTCAGTAGTCAATTTAGTCTACATCTTTCTCTTGAAATGCATTGTGCAGTGCTTCAAAGGGTAGAAAGCTCCTTTAAGAAGTTTATAAAGCAGAGAAATAGATCAGTAAGAAAAAGAAACAGTGGGTTCCAGGGAAGACTTTCAGGAATGCAAGGTACGGGATGTGACAGGAAGGAGTAAGGAAGGAACTAGAAATATCAGCAACAACTGTTCTCTCTGTTTACTCCAATTACATGGAGGCCTTGGGTTTGCAAAACTGATCAAGGATAAGTTTTTGCAAAATATTCATCACTCTTCACTTCTTAGCTTTTGCAAAATGCTGTGAAAGGTTTTTTTTTTTTCTTCTTTTTTATATTTGTACTTGTACTACCTGCATCTGAAAGAGCAAAGGCAGCATAAAAACACAAATTTAATAGAGGAACAACATGTCAACTATTTTCAACCATGCCAGGAATCATTGGAATTGAAAGCAGGGGCTTCAAGTGTTACCAGCTTTGATGCTTCATTCTTCTTAGCCTCTGCTGTCTTGCTTTGTTCTTAGCAACCTCTTTGTGCTATTTCTGTACCTTCGCCTCTGTGCACACTGGCATCTGAAAGACGCTTGATTTTCTGCCAGTTGCATCAACTCATTTGCAAATGTGGAACTGCAGCCTTTATTGCTTTCCTTCTTTGCTGTAGTTCCATAATTGAATTACAGCATGGTCTATAATCTCTGTCTCTTCATTCTCAGGCTTTCAACAGGGTGCAATTGTATTAAAATTGTTGGGTAGGAGTTGACCATATATTTTGTAGATCAATGAATTCAATAGAGGTTTAGCACATGTGTGCGCACACACACACACACACATACACACACATACACACACACACACACACAGCCAATGTCTTTCCAGAGAGGATTGTATAGCGATTATGAAGACAATAATGGAGAAATCAGTCTCCCAACATCCCCACACCCGTTGCACTTAATATTTACCAGTTCCAAAATATTCAGTTCTCTCTATTAAGTTTATATCTTTACTTTTTTCACCTCCTCCTCTTGACTTTGAGCTCCTGGAAGTTAAGGAATAAAATAACTCTTGTGAATTAGGTGGTAACTACTTCATAACTAACATGCGTTGCCTATCATCTGTCAGCTGCAAGGTCCTCTGGTGAGTTTCCACTTCAATGCTTTACTCCATAACAGATTATGTTAACGTAGCTCTGGAATGACCATCCAGTGTGTTCAAAATATGCTCAGCCAGAAAGGCCCAAGTCCATGCAGCTGTGGCAGTTACAGTTCTGAAGTTTCATGCTACTTATAGGTACTGTGCCATTTAAGGTATGAGGATGCCACTGAAAATAGATGTATCTAATCCAGACTAGTATTTTTTGATATAATTGAATTTCCCCAATACTTATATTTATCATCACCGCAGAAAGTGCATTTCTTTGTTTGTTTCATTGCTGTTTTTGTGTTTTTAAAGAAAGTGCATTTGAAAATAAAGTCAGATGGAAATGGATTAAAAAAAAAAAAAAAAACAGGGCCATCCTTGCTGCCCCAGTTGTGGATATCACAAATGCTTACTAACTCTGGACTGATTGCTGACCAACTCATGGTCTCTTTATTGGAACTGAGAACTAAATATGAATTCATATTAAAAGAATTCTCTAAAGCAGACTCCAAGATCTGATATTATCATAATCCTTCCTCCATATTCTTTAAAGCGTTATCTAAATTATTTTAAAATATTTTGGGAAATTCTCAAATAAAAGTTTCTCAGATTGGTAAAAGAAGAAAAGATACCTAGGATTCGTTTATTTTTTATTTAAGGAAATGTGTGACTTTACAGAGATGAATACCCAGAACAAACCCCAGGAGTGTGTCCTCATGGCCTTGCTGGTCCACACGTAGGTCTCTCACACATACACACACACACACACACACACACACACGCTGGCCTTGCACAAGGCCCCCTGGTTCCCTCTGATCAGGGATACTGGCTTTGTACATGTCTAGCTGAGTTCAGGATTGTGGGCATGGATCAGAGGAAAGTTCACTCTGTAATAGGTTCATTTCCTGGTCAGAAAGATATTAAAAATATACTCAAGCCTTTAAGTAATTGGGCAAGTGTAAGTCTTAATAAAATGAGATGTTAGTTTTAGTTATCAAAATGTCATTAAAAAACAAAACAAAACAAAAACACTTAGAACTGATAAAGATGAGAGGACAAAAGCACTTTCATATTTTATTGATGGCAATACATTTCATGGGAGATAATTTCTTTTGTCCACCCTTTAAACAGTAGCTATCCCAAGAGATTTTGCAGGATAGCTGGACATAGTTAAAAAAACAAATAAAAACAAATTTGGATGCATATCAATAAAAGAGCATTTAAATAAATTCATAATGTATCCATGTGAAGAATACCATACAACCAACAAAAATAATGAAAAAGCCTTTTTGCATTATTTGTCCACATATTAAGAAAACTCAAGTGACATAACACTATGTCTGGGATGATATCTACATATGTGAATGCATATATATTTCTCCATAGACATTTCTGGAAGGGTATACACTCAACTTTTTTTGCAGTTTTGAATTTTAGGTATTATTATAATGTAGGTTTGAAGTGGAGGGAGGCAATGTAGGCACTTTGATGTAGTTTTTTTCTTTTTATATAGGCTCAAAACAATGAAAACATGGAAGAAAAAGTTCTGGAGCTTTTTTATTGTGCAACCATATCTAAATTGCTTTTTTAAAATGACAAACCAATCCATTAATTGGTTGAAAATTAGAAGTGTTTTAATTTTTTTTTTAAGTATTTGAATAATAATATGCTCAGGACATTGGAAAATTATATCTGCTCTTCTTGGTCCAGGTGTGGCTTCAAACAACACACCAGTACTCTCTTCTTCCAGAGGAGAGAGACTTGGGAACAGTGTGCTGGGCTGCTGGTCTCTGTTCCCAGTTTTCCTATTTCTACAGCTGTGATTTAGGCTAAGCTATAACTCTAGGGATGGAAGGAAATCAATTTCATTCAAATTCCCTCCATTAGCTTATTAGCGCCTCCAGGGGTCACAAAATGAAAATACATACATTTCTTTATCTCTTTTAGTGTTGGCAATACCACTGATCCTGCAAATCTTTAGATCATGCATGTTTCTTTCAAACAAATTATATTTAGTTTAACGTAAATTTCTGATGGCTATAACTTCAAATGATGATTCTGTAAGTTCAACTAAGAATTAAGACAGAATGTGTATACAAAAAGCCAGAGTTTAGAGACCAAACACCTACAGTTAAGTACTTCATATATATTATTTTCATTCTGTATTCCAACTGGAGAAAATAGGTGAGTGCTCCCAATTTATAGAAAAGGCTGTTGAGGCTGAGCAAGGTCAAGTAATTGTCCCAGTCACACAGTTCATCAGTGCCATGGTTGGAATCTAGATTTGACAGCCTCTAAAACCTGTACAGTTTCTGCTGGAACATGTTGCCTTCCAAAGCATTAGGATTTAGTGTAGGTTAGTGAACTTGCCTTTTCACTTTCCAGACATTTCTTTTAGAACCACCAATCTTAACTTCAGTTATCTGTGTGGTTACTAAAGGGGTGGGCCGCCATCTGTTTCAGTTATATTAGATGGGGCTGATTCTGACATTGATGTTACCCTATAGGCCCTAGAGTTTCCAACCCTGCTCTATAGAACCCCAAATATAGGCATCATTGTTGCAGGGAAAACACCAATTAATGAGACCACCAGTAATCACACCTCAGCTAATCAAAAGTACTTAATAAAAAAGAAATCAGGAGCAGACAAAGGTTATCCTAATGTGGAAACAGATGCAAGTCGTTCAGAGGAGGACCCAAGCCCATGAAATGCACTGTCCATTCTTGAGTTTCCTGTAATCCAGACCAGTGCACCTGTTCCTCCACATGGAGCTGTATTATGGTTTGAACACTGGAAACAACTCAGGTTAGAGTTTGAAAACACCCAATCTCATTTTTTCTTCTTAGTGTTCCAATGGCTAAATCACTTAGACTCGACGAGTCTCAGTCGCTCATCTGTAAAATGGGGTGATAATTAGTGCTGCCACAAAGAGTTTGCAGAGGATTAGAGATGTTTGCTTTAAAATACTTACAGAACATATTCATTCACAAATTAGTGCACAAAATTATTTACAAGCAGCTAGGAGTGCCTCCTTGGTGCCTGAAATATTCCTGGGAGGTTCAATCCTATATTACTACTTGGGAGAATGGGGTTAGAAGGGATGGGGAGCAAACAACAAAGGACTAAGCAACTGCAAACATGTTTGGTCTCTAACATCTGAACATGAGATAATAGCTATAATGACTTCCTTCTTGTAACAGAAAATCCTTACTGAGACAAACAAAGGTATGATCATAAGGCTCTGCTGCATTTATCGATGAGGCAGGGGCAGGGAGCAATGGGGGCTTGATTTCAACATTTTAACAAGATTTTCAAAGTAGGATTATTTTTAAAGTGGTTCAGCTTAAAACTTTAAGAAATTCAGTTAATCAAGACCTCATTCATATTCACCAAGATGTTACCAGAATGATTTTTCTTTTAATTTTGTTTAAAAGACAATTGAAGAAAAATTCGCCCCAATGCCCTAGAACCACTTTTCTTAAGTGAAAATTAGATCCAATCTCCATCACACACTAAATACATATTATCTTGGCAATTACAAGGGAGAGAAACCTTTCCCTTCTTGCCTTCTAGATTCTTTGACGGGTCTAGTAGTTAAATTGACACAGGAGAAGAAAACAAACAGCTAATTCTGGATGTACAGGAACCCAAGTATCTGAGTCTCCTGACAGTGGGGCGATGGAGGCTTGTATGCTGTCCTGAGTTAAGGAGAAGGGGCAGGACTCTGGGGCTCTGACAGGGAGGAAGCCAGTGCACAGCAGGTTGGGAAGAGCAAATGTTTGGTGACCATTTGGGAAACATTTCTATGCAAATAAGTCTTTCTGATGTAAAAACTTATCTCTGGCAATAGCTCTCTTCCTGGTACAGGCTCCCTATCTAAATGCTTCTAAGTAATTAAAGGAGAAGTAAAAAGTTCTACTTGAGTCTGTTGGGCCTTGATTATATTCAGTTCAAAATAATCTGATGCCAAAGTGACACATTCTAGGGTGGTCTGACGTGAATCCCATTACAATATATTTTTATCTATGGTGGGTTTATATAAAAAGCAAACAAGATATTTTACAATCCATATTTACTGATGTGCTTATACAGTTAAGGACTTTTACGAGTCATTTTCATTACGCATTTAAATAGTTCATAAAATTATTTCCTCATGTATTTATTTACCCCTTTTTGTTGTAATAAACCTTTAACTACAAATGCAGTGAGAACAAAGGAACCAAAATATGCATATTCTGAAGGCTCCACACCAGCCCCTGCTTCAATTATGCATGAATTAACAGAAATGAATTTGCAGCCTTTTATTTCTTAGTGTAATGGGGCTCAAGTATTCCATAAAGTGTACCCATACAGCAAATTCTGAGCTCATTTTAGAATAATTAGCACATTGATGTTACTTGTGAAGTTAAAAAGAAATGGTAAAAATTTTCCAATTGTAAGCATTTTTGAAGGCTCACTCTGTTCTCTAAAGTGAGCAATCTTTCACTCAGAAGAAAGCTGTAAGCTCTAACTTCCCTGCATTTCATCTTTTCTTTCTTATATCTCGATTAAAATACTGGTGCTTATTCAGACAATTCTTAATTATAGGCCTGGAGCAAGTGAAAGAGCCTTTGTAGATTAAGCAGGTAATTTTTTTAAATGATACATTTACCACAAGTTTCTCCAGCTCAGTCTTTTGAATAATTAAGGCTACACTAAAAGAGACCAAAATCTGTACATTAAAATGTCTTCACTTAATGTTCTCACCAACATTTGACCTTCTCATATCCCTGTCCCCCACCCTTCCCATGAAAGGAAAGTCACCCTCTTGGGAGAAGGAAAGGACTAACATTTACAGAGTTTCCACCATGTGTCAGATACTCTACTATGTGAAGTCTATCACATTCCTAGTTCTTTGAATGTTCCCACAATTTTATGAGTTCAGCAACCAGCATAGTCATTCCTGTTTTGCAAATGAGGATAGTTAGGCTCAAGAATGTTCAGTAAGCATCCCAAAGTCACATAACCTGATGGGGACAAAAGGAGGATTTAATGCAAATTGGTCAAAGTCTGGGCACTGTCTTGCTACATTCTGTCCCAGCCCAAGGTGACTGACAACTTAAGGTGACAGAAGCTATTTGAACAAGTTCTACAAAAATCTCAACATGAAATTCATTTACTTTTATTTAATTTCCTAAAGGCATACAATGCTAACACTATTGTTAGAAAAGCCAGCAAAGTGGCAACTTCCTAACTCTAGAAAATATTAGCAAGAGGGGTAGAGGACTTTGGTGCCAGAAAACAGAGAGGTGGCCAAGGTGTACTTGGCAAAGCTCCAGGAGGTACTTTCCAGTATTGCTGAGACCTGGCAAAGAGATGTGCATTGCAGATTTTGACCTGTTAGGGATAGCTTCTCAGAATTTTGATATATCAAACTATAGCAAAAAAAAAAAAAGAAATAAGAAATTAAACGATTGTTTTAAGTATCCATTGGCAAGGATTTATTGAATGACTGCAACATGATAAAACTATCCTGGGTCTTGGGAATAAAACCTAGAAATAATTGGATGGATCCTGTTCTTACAGAGCTAGAGTAAGCATGAGAGACAGTTATGGAAAATAGATACTTTACAGTCTAATGAGATGTATGTAAGGCAAGTATCGAGTAGGATAGATGCTAAGGCCAGAAATTTTGTTTGGTTCACTAGTAAACCCAACCACCCAGTACCTGGCACAAGATGGGTGCTCAGCAAATACCTATTGGGAGCGTCTAGGAAAGACATCACTTTCAGATTTGGTGGTGGATGGGTGGTGTGGGAGTGTGAATGTTTCTGAGAAAGAATGATATCTAAAGAAAAAACAGAAAGAGAAGTAAGATTTATTCTGGTGATAAGGGACTGCTGGGAGAATAGCAAGGACAAAGGTCAGCAAGAGATAAGTGAGTCAGGGCATCCCATTTAAAGGAAAGAAAATACTTGCACAGTCTAGGTGTGTAGGCTGCAGGAGCCAAGTTCAGAGAGTGAGTAGGGAGACAAAGGGTGAAGTGAATGCCTTTTGCAAGGAGTGTGAGATGTTGGAAACTCTCTGTATTAGATTGCTAGATCTCTGGTACTGAGACAAGTCTGGTGTATTAACAGCAGGACATTTCAATGTACATTCCAAGGATTCTTTTCTTAAGTAAATTTAGAAAATGTTAGGATAAACAAAGTTATTTTAAAACTTTATTATAGGATAATATGTTGTGTAAATCTACCAGATGTAAATATTTTGTGTGTTGGTTTTATGTTTACTTGATCAAAAACTTAGGGGATCGGTGTAGGAAACACTGGACTAAAAGTAATGCACAAGGTCAGCTACAAAACTCAAATCTTGCCTCACTCATTAGTAGTTCTGGAATTTCCTCAATGGCTATGGAGCCAAATATGTACTTTCTGTGTTGAGGAACAGTTGTGGACACACATATGCCCATGAATCATAGGTCATTTCATTACACTCCACCACGTGGCCAAATCTCTATACCTTGGCTTGATCTACAGATTTCTTCTCATTCAATCCTACTGGAGTCAGATTCTTACTGGGAATAGATATTTGACCAAATCTACGTCATATTGCTGGAATCACAACTCAGTACCTAATTCTATTCTTTCAAATGTCTGGAACTTGCTTCTGTATACTCTCAAAATGTACTTATCCCCAAAGATTTCCATTCCTGGCCTACACAAAACATCGTTCAACGTAAGAAATGTTCAAACCTGTAGAGGATTTTTATGAGTTTATTTGAGCCAAATTGATGACATATGCCAGAGAGCAAGATCTCAAATGCTCCAAAGAATAACAGTTTTGCAGCAGCTTTTATACACTTGAAATTAGGGAGGGGACATAAGGAAGATTAGAGGAAGCAAGGTTCGGATTGGATTATAGGATAGTTAGCAAGATTATGTGTTCTCTAGAGGGTTAATACCCATTTAAGGGGTATTACTTCTGTATTTGAAAGGTGTGTTAACCTTTGAACAATGCACAGGCTGGCTTAAACTTTTCGCTAAAGAAATTATATGCCTGGGGCATGACTGCCCACCATGGCTTTCCGAGTTAGGAATTATGATCAGATTACCCTGTGAGGTTACTTTCTATAGGATATTTTTTTTTTTTTATGCACAGTTCCATACTGCATACTCTTCTTATACTGTTACCTATAGAACTGAGCCTCCTTACATATCTAATGGTTGTAAATCACAACCAAACTTACCACCCACCTTTAAATAATATTGTTCACAAAACTACTGACTATCTACCTTGGAGTCTTGCCTTTCAGTGAAGTCAGGACTCTCAGCTGTTCTTCCTGGGCTTATTCACTTCCACCTCCAACCCCCACCACATTCTCAAAAGCTGCCCTGCTTTGAAGCTAAAACATCTTGAACAATAGAAGAAAGAAAATAGGCACATTGCAACATTCTTCTTCTTCTTCTTCTTCTTCTTCTTCTTCTTCTTCTTCTTCTTCTTCTTCTTCTTCTTCTTCTTCTCCTCCTCCTCCTCCTCCTCCTCCTCCTCCTCCTCCTCCTCCTTCTCCTCCTCCTCCTCCTTCTTCTCCTTCTCCTTCTCCTTCTCCTTCTCCTTCTCCTTCTTCTTCTTCTTCTTTTTCTTCTTCTTCTTCATCTTCTTTTTCTTTTTAACAAATGAACAAACATAATGTGTTTTAAAAATACAACTTACTTTACAAAGAACTACAAAATTTGTTTTTGTACATTTGTTTCCTCTGATTTATTTTGATTTCGCCAGATTGCTGTTAGGTGGCTAATTTCCACATGAAGTGACAACAACCCATTGCTTCAAATTCAAATTGCCTGTTCTTTAGATGAGTACCACTTTTCTTGGTTTTTCCATAGCACTAGCTGACTTTGCTCTCTTCAGTCACAGATGATGATCATTATTTCTTATCTTTCCAACTGAAAGCTCTTTAAACTCCTTATTCATCAGATTTTGTTAATCAGGTTTTAGATAAACTTTAAGACTACATTTTGGGGATATGGCAAAAATGACCTCAAGGGCTGTTGCTTTTTGCTAAATTCCTATTACATCTCATAAATATTGAGATTATTGCTAGAATGTTGGTTTCTTTTCAAATATTTGATTTAAAATTCATACACACTCATACTTACATTCACATAGTTCTTTGTTATAATTCTCATGCTTTTCTCATAGATTTGTTTTTGTTTTTCCTTTTCAAAATTATGTAAGCCAAAATTGCCAACAATGGCTGGTAGAATATTTTAAATGCAAATCTAAAAAAACCTTAACTTGAGGAATATTGCAATGGTTTTATAGCCAGAAAATCAATAATTTCCCTAAATCTAACCTAAAATCACCCATCAACTCTTCCAAAAAATTAGACAAAAAGTTATCAAAAGAAATACAGGTAACCCCCACATAACACAGCACTTCTATAACAGTTTCACTCTAACATGGTTTGAGAATTAGAGAAATCTCAGAACAACATGGAGTGTGATAAGAGCTTTTAAGAGCAAAAAATATCTCATTCGAAATTAGGGAAATCCCCGAATAACACGGAATGCAATATAAGCTTTTAAGAGCAAAAGATTAAATAGCTTTGATTAACTGCCTCCAGTTAACTCATTCCTCTAAGCATGGCCAGAGGAATGAGTAGCAGGAGACCAAGATTGGTCTATTAGAAGTTATTTGGCATGTTTGAGCTGCGGGAGGTCAGGCTAAAGCAAATGGAAAAGATCATAACCTCCCTGAGCAAAGAGGGGTGTGGAGTTTTATAGGAGGGGGTAAGGAAGGCTGTTCCTCCTTCATTGACAAAGAGTTTCAGGGCCTGCCCAAGCCCTCCAGCTCCACACCCAGGCCCCAGGTCACCCTCTGGACCGCCCAGGCCTGCCCAGGACCCCTGATCACACATAAGCCCCTAGGAGATAAAGCAAGACAGGACCAAGACAAGATGGCTTTTAAGATAAGGTTTCTCCTCCTGGTCTAAATCTGACTTAACAATATCTCATTTGAAATTTTTCATTTAAGCATGGATGTGATATCAGATTTGACTGCAGAATGTTTAAATTTATTAGAATTTTAAATCCATTTTGTTCATGGAGTATTAAGCTCAGAGGAAGAAGATATCTTGTCAAAAAGAAAACGCCCTCGATTAATGGTGCTTAGTAGTGATGACGAAGAACACTTTATTTAATACATATTAGTGTGTTATACTTTTGGTGAAAATTGCTTTAATAAAGATATTTCTCTTAATTATAAAAATATAATAGTATGCTTTTTAAATTTTTGGGACCTAACCTCCTTTTTTGTACTAGTTCTGTTTCATATAACATGGATTCACATAACACGACATTTTTTTTAGGAACCTAACAACCATGTTATACAAGGGTTACCTGTAATAGTAAACTTTTTACTAAAATATTAATATCAGCAGAGCTGATAAAATGCTGCTAACTTGCTATAACTCGTATTTAAGGCCGAAAAAGTACCTGACATTTTGGCTGTTTGTCTAGAGAGAACCAGTCAATGCCAAGAAGGATGCTATGTTCACCTACAATCAAGCCACAAGAACCAGGAAAAGAAAGGGAGGTGACGATTCCAAGAAAGTCTCCACTAAACTTATTAATACTTCCAGGTAAAATTAAAAAGAGTCAGAGAGCCCAGGTACTAGGTACAGTTACTCTTTGTGCAGATACTGCATTGATGGTTTTGTTACAGGAATCTTTGGTTCTTCTTGCCGACACAGTGAAGAATCAAACATCAGCAAGGTGATTAGTATGCAAGCGGGGTTTATTAGTGATACATTCTCAGGGAAGAGAAAGGGCCTAGCTGAGGTGGGGGAGAGGGGGGAGAAAGTAAGAGTGAGAGACAAAAAAGACAGAAGAGGGAGACAGTGAGAGAGAAAGAGAGAGGAAAAAGAGAGAGTCAATGAACCCTAGGCCCCTTGTTCCGAGGACTTACAGTTTGCTGGGTGGGGTGAGGGAGTTACATATTGATTTTGGGGGAAAGGTGGTGCATGCTCTTCCACGGGAGGGCATGACCTCCTAAGACGGTTGAAGGTCTGTTGACTCATATCCTTGTCTTGCTCCAGACCACCTCTCAGTTGTCTGTTGTCTGTAAAAACAGATATGGGACTGGAGGCAGTTAATCAAAGCTATTTATGAGCTTTTTCTGTAGGCACTATGGACCCGCTCCCACCCTTGCTCTTTCTCCTATATTTCCTAACTTCTACCTAACATTTTGAGTTATCATGTGTTGTTGCTATAACGAGTTTTAATAACAAATAGAATTGACCTGTGGGTGAGAAAAAATAGGTTCAAGATCTTTACCAAAGATGATGGATTTTGTGAAATACATTTTATGTATCACTTAAGATAATCATAAGGGTTGTTTTTTACTTTATTCCATTAATTTGGTATGTTACACAAATTAGTTTTTAAATATTAAACCACCTTTGTGTTCCTGCGATAAATTCTACTTTGTTATGGTATAATCCTTTTAATATGCAGCTAGACTTAGTTTGCTAGTATTTAGGCAAGAATGTTTACATCCCTTTGCAAAAGGAATATTGGACCATAATTTTTTTTTCTTGTTATGAATTTGTCTGACTTTGTTATCAGAATTATGCTGACCTCATGGAATGAGTGAGGAAGTGTGCACCCGTACTCTATTTATGGAAGATTTAAAAATTGGTCTTAATTCTTCCTAATGTTTCATAGGATGGTCCTGGGTTTTTCTTTGTTCAGAGGTTTTGTTGTTATTTTTTGATATATATTTTTTCTTTTGCAATTACAGTTAACATACAATATTATATTAGTTTTAGATGTACAACATAGCAATTAGATATTTACATGACTTACAAAGTATTCACTCCGATCAATCTAGTACCCATCTACACCATACATGGTTAATAAAATATCATTGACTATATTCCTTATGCTATACTTTATAGTCTTACGACTATTTTGTAACAACCAATTTGTACTTCTTAATCCCTTCATCTTTTTCACCCACCCACCAAACCCCCTCTCATCTGGCAACCATCAAAATGTTCTCTGTAGGCAAACGGCACATATAACCCATCGAGGAGTTCTTTGCTCATCACGCAGAACAGCTGGGAGACTCTTGGAAGAATTAATTGAAGGTGCCCGCTAATTGCGAACTGGGGAAGAGACAGGACAGCGAAGTGGAAATGCGCCATCCCTCCCCACAGGGGAGCCTCGGCTGCGGCGCCCAAAGCCCCAGGGATGCCCGGGTCCCAGGGCGGAATGGAGAACACAAGAGCCAGGAGAACAGCTAAGAGACTCGTAGAAGGTTTGCTTAGGGGTATGCTAGTTGGACGAGTGGGGGAGAAGAGAGGGGTGCGAAGTGGAGACTCGCACTCCCCCGGTGGAGACGTGCACTCCCCCAGTAAAGTCGTGGATGGCAGCGTGTGCCGAAACCAGCAGCAGGTCAGCAGCACCCCCCGCAGCTCCAACTGACACATGGGAGTTCAGGGCGGAAAGGAGAGCAAAGGAGAACAGCTAAGAGACTCGTGGAAGGGCCCAGCTTAAGAGGCACAAGATTCAACATATCCAGAAGCCAACTCCAGACCAAACCAGAGTATTACCAGGTTTGACTTATAAGTCACACACCAGAAGGAATTCTCTGCAGACACAAGAGCCCATAGAGGTCAAATATCATTCAAGTGGTCAACCCTCACCCAGCAGAACACCCTGCGGTGGGCAGAGCCAAGTCTCACAACTAGTCAGCCTAGGAGTTAAACCCACCTACTCACTAAAAAAAAAGCAATTAAAATTTTTCTTGAACAGGACAAAATTCACAACACAAGAGTCACCTTTGGAGCACACGCAGAAGAGAAGAACGAAGTAGTGCAAGTCAAATATAAAGGACACACACTACATAAGATAATCCAGCAAGAACTAAGAACTCTAGGGGTCTACCTAATACATCAAAGCAAACACAGAGAGTCAGTCAGAATGGGGAGACAAAGAAACAAGTCCCAAATAAAAGAACAGAAGAAACCTCCACAACTGAACCAAATGAAGCAGAGGTAACCAACCTATCAGAGACAGAGTTCAGAACACTGGTGATAAGAATGTTTAAGGAGCTTAGAGAAGATGTAAAGAATGATGTAGAAATCATAAAGAACAACCAGTTTGAACTAAAGGAGGTAGAAATCAGAACGAACAACCAGTTAGAACTAAAGAACACAATTACCGAAATTAAGAACTCACTTGAAGGAATTACCAGCAGGTTAGATGAAGCAGAGGATCGAATCAGCGACTTAGAAGACAAGTTAGCAGAGATGACCCAAACAGAACAACAGAAAGAAAAAAGAAAAAAAAAACAACAATAAAGATGGGTTAAGAGACCTCTGGGATAACATCAAGCACAACAACATGCGCATCATAGGAATACCAGAAGGTGAAGAGAGGAAGCAAGGGATTGAGAATATATTTGAAGTAATAATGTCTGAAAACTTCCCTAACCTGATGAAGAAAACCAGCATAAAACTCCAGGAAGCGCGGAGAGTTCCACCAGGATAAACCCAAACAGGTCCACACCAAGACACATTATAGTTAAAATGGCAAAGCTTAAAGACAAAGAGAGAATCCTAAAAGCAGCAAGAGAAAGACAGAGGGTTACATACAAGGGAACTCCCATAAGACTATCAAATGACTTTTCTACAGAAACATTGAAGGGCAGGAGGGAGTGGCAGGAGATACTCAAAGTGATGGATCACAAAGGCCTACAACCTAGATTGCTTTATCCAGCAAGGCTATCATTTAAAGTTGATGGAGAGATAAAGAGCTTCCCAGGAAAGAATAAACTGAAGGAATTTATTAGCACCAAGCCAGCATTGCAAGAAATACTGAAAGGATTTCTGTAAATAGAAGAAAGATGAAAACAATTTAACCACAAATTTTAAAAATGGCAATAAAACTATGTACCTATCAATAATCATTTTAAACGTAAACGGATTAAATGCTCCAATCAAGAGACATAGGGTGGCTGAGTGGATAAGGAAGCAAGACCCTTGTATATACTGTATCCAAGAGACTCACCTCAGATCAAAAGACACACACAGGCTGAAAGTAAAGGGTTGGAGTAAGATATTTCATGCAAATGGAAGCGAAAAAAAATCTGGAGTTGCAATACCTGTATCTGACAAAATAGACTTTAAAATGAAGAACATATTAAAAGACAAAGATGGGCACTATATAATAATAAACGGATCGATCCAACAAGAGGACATAACCCTAATAAACATCTATGCACCTAACATAGGAGCGCCTAAATATATAAAACAGGTACTGACTGACATAAAGACAGAGATCAACAGTAACACTATCATAGTAGGGGACTTCAACACACCTCTGACAACAAAGGACAGGTCTTCCAGACAGAAAATCAATATGGAAACAACAGCCTTAAATGATACATTGGACCACTTGGATTTAATTGATATTTTCAGAGCATTTTACCCCAGTGCTGCTGAATACATGTTCTTCTCAAGCACACATGGAACATTTTCGAAGATAGATCAGCTGTTAGGCCAGAAAACATGTCTTGATAAATTTAAAAAAACTGAAATCATACCAATTGTCTTCTGTGACCACAGTGCTATGAAATTAGAAATGAACTACAGGAAAAAAACTGGAAGACACACCAATTCATGGAGGCTGAATAACTTATTACTAAATAATGAATGGGTCAAGCAGAAGACCAACGAAGAAATCAAAAGATATCTCGAGACAAATGAGAATGAGAACACGACGACCCAAAATCTATGGGATGCCGTGAAAGCAGTCCTAAGAGGGAAATTCGTAGCACTGCAGGCCTACCTAAAGAAAGAAGAAACATCACTAATTGACAGTTTATCTTCACACTTAAGGCTTCTAGAAAAAGAACAGCAAAATAAGCCCAAAGGGAGCACAAGGAAGGACATAATAAAGATCAGAGCAGAAATAAATGAAATGGAAACCAGAAAAAACAATACAGAAGATCAATGTATCAAGAGTTAGTTCTTAGAGAAGATAAACAAGTTAACAAAACTTTAGCCAGACTCATTTAAAAAAGGAGAGAGAGACCCAAATTAATAAATCAGAAATGAAAGAGGAGAAGTGACAACAGACACCGCAGAAATACAAAAAAATTTAAGAAACTACTATGAGCAACTATATGCCAACAAATTTAACAATCTGGAGGAAATGGACAATTTTCTAGAGGCATACAAACTTCCAAGGCTAACTCAACAAGAAACAGAGAACCTGAATAGACTGATTACCACCAGGGAAATTGAATCAGTAATTAACAATCTCCCAACAAACAAAAGCCCGGACCAGATAGCTTTATAGGTGAATTTTTCAAAACGTTCAAAAAAGAATTATCACCTATTCTCCTCAAGCTCTTCCAAAATATCTAGAAGGAGGAAAGACTCCCAAACACTTTTTACGAAGCCACTATCACCCTGATCCCAAAATCAGACAAAGACACCACAAAAATGAAAATTACAGGTTGATCTCTCTAATGAACATAGATGCAAAAATCCTCAACAAAATACTAGCGAACAGAATTCAGTAATACATTAAAAAGATCATACACCATGATCAAGTGGGATTCATCCCTGGTATGCAAGAGTGGTTCAACATCCGCAAATCAATTAATGTGATACACCACATTAATAAAATGAAAAATAAAAATCACATGATCATATCAATAGATGCAGAAAAAGCATTTGATAAAATACAGCAATCATTTATGATAAAAACCCTTAAGAAAGTGGGAATAGAGGGATAATATCTCAACATAATAAAGGCCACATATGACAAACCGACAGCTAACATCATATCATTGGGGAAAAGCTAAAACCATTCCCCCTAAGATCTGGAACAAGGCAAGGTTGCCCACTATCTCCATTTCTATTCAACATAGTGCTGGAAGTTCTAGCCACAGCAATCAGACAAGAAAAAAATAAAATAAAAGGCCTCCAAATTGGTAAGGAGGAAGTAAAATTATCATTATATGCAGATGATATGATACAATATATACAGAACCCTAAAGACTCCACCAAGAAACAATTAGAGCTGATACATGAATTTAGTAAAGTAGCAGGATACAAAATTAATATTCAGAAATCAGTTGCATTTGTATATACCAATGATAAAATATCAGAAGGAGAAATTAAGAAAACAATTCCATTTACAATTGCTCCAAAGACTATGAAATACCTTGGAATAAATTTAACCAAAGAAGTAAAAGATCTGTCCTCAGAAAATTATAAGACACTGAAGAAAGAAATGAAAGAAGACATAAATAGATGAAAACACATTCTATGTTCATGGATAGGAAGAATTAACAAAGTTAAAATGTCCATACTGCCTAAGGCAATATACATATTCAATGCAATTCCTATCAAACTACTTATGGCATTTTTCACAGAAATAGAACATATAATCCTAAAATTTATATGGGACCATCAAAGACCCCGGATAGCTTCAGCAATCTTGAGAAATAAGAACAAAGTGGGAGGTATAACAATACCTGACTTCAAATTTTACTACAAGGCTACAGTAATCAAAACAGCATGGTACTAGCATAAAAATAGACACATAGATCAATGGAACAGATTAGAGAGTCTAGAAATAAATCCATGCTTATATGCCCATTTAATCTACGACAATGGAAGCATGAATGTATGATGGGGTAAAGACAGTCTGTTCAATAAATGGTGCTGGGAAACCTGGACAGACACATGCAAGAAAATAAAGCAGGACCACCTCCTTACATCATATACAAAAATAAATTCAAAATGGCTTAAAGACTTAAATGTAAGACCTGAAACCATAAAATATCTAGAAGAAAATATAGGAAGAAACTTTACAGACATTACCCGGAATAAGATTTTTACTGACAATTGTTAGTAAATTTACATAGATTTCATAAATTGTTAGTAAATTTACATAGATTGTTAGTAAATTTACATAGATTCTGTATTACATCATCTATAAATCACCTTGTGTGTTAACCACCCAGAGTCAGTTCTCCTTCCATCACCATATATTTGATCCCCCTTACCCTCATCTCCCTCCCCCACACCCTTTACCCTCTGGTAACCACTAAACTATTGTCTGTGTCCACGAGTTTTCTTTTCTCATTTGTTTCTCTTGTTCTTTTGTTGTTTTTGGTTTATATACCACATATCAGTGAAATCATAGGGTTCTCTGCTTTTTCTGTCTGACTTATTTCGCTTAGCATTATACTCTCAAGATCCATCAATGTTGTCACAAATGGTCCTATCTTATCTTTCCTTAACGCCGAATAGTATTCCATTGTGTATATATACCACAACTTCTTTATCCATTCATCTATCGAAGGACATTTTGGTTGTTTCCATGTCTTGGCCACCTTAAGCAAAGCTGCAATGAATATTGGAGCAAATGTGTCGTTATGTATAAATGATTTCAAATTCTTTGGGTAGATATCCAGGAGAGGGATTGCTGGGTCATATGGTAATTCTATTTGTAATTTTTTGAGGAACCTCCACACTGCCTTTCATAGTGGCTGCACCATTCTGCATTCACACAAACAGTGTATGAGGGTTCCTTTTTCTCCACAGCCTCTCCAACACTTGTTACTATTTGTTTTGTTGATGAAAGCCATTTTGACTGGAGTGAGGTGATATCTCATTGTGGTTTTTATTTGCATTTCTCTGATGATTAGTGATGTTGAGCATTTTTTTCATATGTCTATTTGCCATTTGTAAGTCCTCTTTGGAAAAATGTCTATTCAGGTCCTCTGCCCATTTTTCAATTGGGTTGTTTGTTTCATGAGTTCCTTGCATATTTTGAATATTAGATCCTTATCGGAGGAAATGTTTGCAAAAATCTTCTCCCATTCAGTCGGATGCCTCTTTATTTTGTGGATGGTTTCTTTTGCTGTGCAGAAGCTTTTAAGTTTCATATAGTCCCATTTGTTTATTTTCTCTTTTACTTTCATTGCCTTTGGAGTCAAATTCATAAATTGCTCTTTGAACCCAAGGTCCATAAGTTTAGTGCCTACGTTTTCTTCTATGCAATTTATTGTGTCAGGTCTTATGCTTAAGTCTTTGATCCATTTCGAATTAATTTTGGTGCATGGTGACAGATAACACTCCAGTATCATTCTTTTGCGCGTGGCTATCCAATTCTCCCAGCACCATTTATTGAAGAGGCTGTCTTTCCTCCAGTGTATGTTTTTAGCTTCTTTGTCAAAAATTATCTGTCCATATTTATGTGGTTTTATTTCTGGGTTCTCATTTCTATTCCATTGGTCTATGTGTCTGTTTTTCTGCCAATACCATGCTGTTTTGATTATTGTAGCCCTGTACAAGCTAGAGTCAGGCAGTGTGATACCTCCAGCAACGTTCTTTTTTCTTAAGATTGCTTTGGCTATTCGGGGTCTTTTGTGGTTCCAAACAAATCTGATGATTTTTTGTTCTATTTCTTTAAAAAATGCCATTGGGATTTTGATGGGGATTGCATTAAATCTGTATATTGCTTTGGGTAATATGGCCATTTTAACTATGTTGATTCTTCCAATCCATGAGCATGGAATGTCTTTCCATTTTTTTTTTGTCTTCTTCAATGTCTTTCAAAAATGTCTTGTAGTTTACAGCATATAAATCCTTCTCATCCTTGGTTAAGTTTATTCCTAGGTATTTTATGCTTTTTGCTGCAATTGCAAAGGGAATTGTTTTCTGTATTTCTTTTTCTGAGATTTCCTTGTTAGTATATAGGAATGCAATGGAATTTTGTATATGTATTTTGCAGCCAGCAACTTTACTGTACTCGTTGATTGTTCCTAACAGCTTTTTGGTGGATTCTTTAGGGTTTTCTATATATAGCATCATGTCATCGGCAAAGAGTGATAATTTAACTTCTACATTCTCAATTTGGATGCCTTTTATTTCTTTCACTTGCCTGATTGCTCTGGCAAGGTCTCGCAACACTATGTTGAAAAGCAGAGGTGATGGGGGACAGCCCTGTCGTGTTCCTGAACGTAGAGCAAAGGGCTTCAGTTTTTCACCATTAATTATGAGATTAGCTGAGGGCTTGTCATAGATTGCTTTATTATGTTAAGGTATTTTCCTTCTATACCTATTTTATTAAGTGTTTGAATCATAAGTGGATGTTGTATCTTGTCTAATGCTTTTTCTGCATCAATTGATGGAATCATATGATTTTTGTCTTTTATTTTGTTTATGTGATGTATCACATTGATGGATTTGCGGATGTTGAACCATCCTTGTGCCCCAGGGATGAACCCCACTTGGTCATGATGAATAGTCTTAATGCATTCTTGTATTTGATTTGCTAAAATTTTGTTTAGGATTTTTGCATCAGTATTCATCAGAGATATAGGTCCATTGGTTTCTTTTTTTTGTGTTGTCCTTACCAGGTTTTGGTATCAGGGTAATGTTGGCCTCATAAAATGAGTTAGGGAGTACTGTGTGTTCTTCAATTTTTTGGAAGAGTTTGAGCAGGATTGGTATTAGATCCTCTGTGAAGGTTTGGTAGAATTCACTAGTGAAGCCATCTGGTCCAGGACTTTTGCTTTTGGGAAGGTTTTGGATGACTGATTCAATTTCATTGCTGGTGATCGGTCTGTTTAGATTTTCCAGTTCTTCATGGTTCAGCCTTGGAAGGCTATATGTTTCTAAGAACTTGTCCATTTCTTCTAGGTTATTGAATTTGGGGGCATATAGTCCTTCATAGTATTCTTGCATGATCCTTTGTATTTATGTGGTGTCCGTGATAACTTCCCTTTCTCATTTCTGATTTTGTTAATTAGTGTCTTCTCTCTTTTTATCATAGTGAGTCTAGCCAAGGGTTTGTCAATTTTGTTAATCTTTTCAAAGAACCAGCTCTTTGTCACATTAATTTTTTCTATTGTCTTTTTGTTCTCTATTTCGTTCAGATCTGCTCTGAATTTCGCTATTACCTTTCTTCTGCTGACGTTGGGTTTCACTTGTTTTTCTTTTTCTAGTTCGTTAAGGTGAAACATGAGGTTATTTATTTGGGATTTTTCTTGTTTCTTGAGATAGGCCAGTAATGATATAAATTTTCCTCTTAAAACTGCTTTCGCTGCATCCCAAACATTTTGGTAGGATGTATTTTCATTGTCATTTATTTTTATGTATCTTTTGATCTCTCTTCTAATTTCTTCTTTGACTCTGTCGTTCTTTAAAAGTATGTTGTTTAATCACCATGTATTTGTGTTTATTCCTGCTTTCTTTTCACAGTTGATATGCAATTTCAAAGCCTTGTGATCAGAGAATATGCTTGGTATGATTCCAGTCTTCTTAAATTTGCTGAGGCTGCTTTTGTTTCCCAATATATAGTCTATTCTTGAGAATGTCCTATGTACACTCGAAAAGAATGTATAGTCTGATGTTTTAGGATGAACTGCTCTATATATGTCAATGATATCCATTTCATCTAATGTGTCATTTAGGGCTGCAATTTCGTTATTTATTTTCTGTTTTGATGATCTATTCATAGCTGTCGATGTATTTAAGTCCCCTAGTATAATTGTGTTTTGGTCAATTTCTCCCGTTAGTAGTTGATTGGTATATTTTGGTGCTCCCTGATTGGGGGCATAAATATTGATGACTGTTATGTCTTCTTGTTGTATAGTCCCCTGTACCATTATGAAATGTCCATCTTTGTCTCTTGTTATCTTTTACAGCCTGAAGTCTGTTTCATCTGATATCATTATGGCTACACCTGATTTTTTCTGGGTACAATTTGCTTGGAGTGCCAATTTCCACTTTTTCACTTTGAGTCTATGCTTGTCCTTGTACCTGTGATGTGTCTCTTGGAGACAGCATATGGTTGGATTTAGTATATTGATCCAATCTGCTACTCTGTGCCTTTTTATTGGTGAGTTCACTCCATATACATTTAGGGTGATTATTGATACGTGAGGATTTCCTGTCATTCTATCTTTAGCTTTCTGGTAAGTCTGTGTCTCCATTATTTCTTTGCCTTTTTATTGTTGTGTACTATTTCTGTGTGGTGGTATTCTATGATGTTTCCCTCTATTTCTTCTTTTATTACAGTATAAATTTCAGTTCTAGATGTTTTTTGAGTGGTTACCCTTAAGATTATGTAAAAGTTTGATATTTAGAGTATTCCATTTTCTTCAGCATGCTTACTTTCTCCATTCCCATATTCCGGTTCAGGCCTTACTCTCCCCCTTTTTATGTTTTGGTTGCCATAAATTGTCCCTGTTGATGGTGGTCGAATAGCCTTCTTAGTATTTCTTGTAGTGCAGGTCGTGTATTAGAAAATTCACTCAGCTTCTTTATGTCGGGAAAGGTCTTTATTCCTCCTTCATATCTAAAGGATATCTTTGCTGGATATATTATGCTTGGCTCATGATTTCTCTCTTTCAATAGTTTGAATATTTGGTTCTACTCCCTCCCTGCTTGTAGAGTTTCTGCTGAAAACTCTGATAATAATCTAATGGGCTTTCCTTTGTAGGTTACTATCTTCTTTTGCCTGGCTGCCTTGAAAATTCTTTCTTTGTTTTTAATTTTACACAGCTTCAATACAATGTGCCTTGAAGAAGGCCTGTTGGGATTGAGGTAATTAGGTGTTCTATTTGCTTCTTGGATTGGAGGATCCAGTTCTGTCCACAAATTTGAGAAGTTCTCATTAACAATTTCTTTGAATATATTCTCTATTCCCTTCTCTCTTTCTTCTCCTTCTGGTATGCCCATTATTCTTATATTGCTCTTTCTGATGGAGTCAGAAAGTTCTTATAGAGCTTTGTCATTTCTTTTAAGTCTCAAGTCTCTTTCTTCTTCCAGCTGTGTAATTTCCAGGTTTCTATCTTCGATGTCACTGATTCTTTCCTCCATCTGGTCAACTCTACTACCTAAGCTGGTTATTTCATTCTTAATTTCTTCTATTGAGTTCTTAATCTCCAGAAATTCCATTTGGTTCTTTTTTAAAATTTCAATCTCTTTCGTAAAATGCTCATGTTTTTCTTTGATTGCGTTTCTGAGTTCATTAAATTGCCTTTCTGTGTTTTCTTGCATCTCTTTGAGGTTTTTTCAGAACTGCAATCTTGAATTCTCTGTCATTTAAGTCACATATTTCCATATCTTTAAGTTCCTTTTCTGGAGTATTTTCACTTTCTTTCTGAGCTGTCTTGTTGCCTTGGTTATTCATGGCAATTACTGATTTATTATTTCTCTTCCTAGACATCTACGGGAGTGGTTTCTGCAACAGGTTGATAGGAAGAGGTCTCTCTGACACAGTAGTGCTATATTTTCTCTGCACTTTTCCAGCTTCTCACACAATGGGGGGATTCCCTGGGAGACGGGCCTCTCCTCTGTTAACAGTTCACCTGGGTCATAGGGCGTCATGTCCCTGTGGGGGTGCGGAGAGCTTTTGAAGTTCCAAAGCTCTTTCTGCACCAGATTCAGAGCCCGTTTGTTTCAGCAGTTCTGTTTACTCCTGCAGGGATCCGCCCAGATAGGTGGGGCCAGGGGTGGGGTGAGTTGTGAGAGGTGGCCCAGAGCAATGGCGGCGACCACCACCACAGCCAGTCCTGCTTCCACAGCTCCCTCCCCTTTGCCGGAACTAGTTGAGCTGCGAATCTGTGTCTGCGGTCGACAGTTCTCAGAGC
Source organism: Rhinolophus hipposideros (assembly GCF_964194185.1). NCBI lineage: Eukaryota > Metazoa > Chordata > Mammalia > Chiroptera > Rhinolophidae > Rhinolophus > Rhinolophus hipposideros. The sequence goes on along the minus strand of NC_138052.1, from coordinate 3,648,398 downwards.
AGCAAATATTCTGTTTTTTGATCCGACACCGCTACTTTATCGCTTCTAGCACCTGGCAGGTGGGGGTGGGGCGAGCTCTGGGAGGGTAGGGAGGGGCGGCTAGTCTCAGTGCCTAAGGCTTCCGTTCTCCGCTCGGCAGTGAGGGCTTAACCACAGTTTTCAGCCTTCTTCCCTCAGTCTTTTCTCCGAGGTCTGCTGTGAACGTTGGGTTCAGCTGTGCTATATGCTGCCCCCTCAGCCCTGTGGGCCGTAAGCGGAGCCCTAGCAGTCTGAGTCCTTCCCTCTCCCGCAGCTGCGGTAGTTCCGGGATGCAGCGAGCTCGGAGCACTGAGATAGGTCTTTGTCCTGCGCCCGCGGGGCTCCGTCCCTCACTTCTCCCTTCCCTCCTCCCCCGCTCGCGCGATTCACCCACCTGGAGGTGAATTCAGTAGTGGACCTCTTCGTCTTGCCTGTCTGCTGTGCAGGGAGTGTTTTGTGGAGTTATTATTGTCCAATTAGTTGTAAATTCCAGGAGAGCTTTACAGAGGCTCACCTCACGCCGCCATTTTGATCCTGATCTGAGTTAAGTTTTTTATAGATTTGTGATATTAATCCCTTATCAGATATATCATTGGCAAATATCTTTTCCCATACAGTAGGATCCCTTTTTGTTTTATTGATGGTTTCCTTTGCTGTGAAAAAACTTTTTAGTTTGATGTAATCCCACATGTTTATTTTTTCTCTTACTTCCCTCGCGCGAGGGGATATATCAGTGAAAATCTTACTCCGGGTAATGTCCATGAATGCCAACTATAATTTTATATATATAATGTGATGGTTCAGTGTGAGGTCGGAGGGATAGTGGATGGAGGGAGGAGGGTTCACAGTGTGAGGGATATAAATAATGAACGTCTAAGTATTACCTTGTCTTGTACACCTGAAACTAATAAATAAATAAATAAATAAACAAATAATAAATAAAAATAAAAAAAAAACCATAAACACAGGTATCATGGTTATCATAGTACACAGCATAATGTGAGCATTCGATGAGTGGTTTCTCTGAAACCCACTCAGTTATGCAGAGTAAAACCCAAAGTCCTAATGCCCACCAGGTCCTAAATGAGATAGCTTCCCATTGTATCTCCAATCTCAACCTTCATACCCTTCCCTCATTAGCTGTTTCTATCACACTTGACTCTGGTGCTTTTCAACAAACTAGTACAATCCTCCCTCATGATTTTACATTGGTTGTTTCTTCCTCTGAAGTGGCTATCCTTTACACCTTTTCCAGGTTTTTTATCAAATACTACCCTCTCAACAAGGCTCATCTTTACCATCCTATTCAAAACTGCAACACAATACCATGTCCCACTCCAACAACCCTGAAACCCTGATACTCTTTACTCATCTCTAGTTTCTTTTCTTCATTGAATATATCACTCTCTAACAAATTATATATATATATACACACACACATATATAGTTAGAAAGTGATAAAAATAATTATATATATATATATTACATATGCTATATACAACATATAGTATATAATATATATTATATAGTATATATAATATTTTCATAAAAAATTATAAAAATAATTATATATAGTATATGTTATATACTATATATACTTCATACTTAATTGCCACATACCTCATTATATATATTATATAATGTATAATATATAATCATTATATATGTTATATAATATTATATATAGTATATATATATGTCATGCAGGGCGGCCTGCGGGGTCTCTGCTCCCGCTCCCCATATAAGAATGCAGGATATAGTGAGGTAAAAAAAAAAAAAAAAAACCACCCACGGAGCCATAGATAGGGAATACTACTATATTCTCACTGGTGGCACTATATAGTCTCACTGGAGGCTGGATCCACTGTCCGCAACCCACCATCCTAACTGCAATCCGCGCTTGCCAGCTCAGCCACCATCTTCTTGCTAGCCCCCACTTTTTCTGCTAGCGTAGCTACAGCAGTTATATTAGTGGCCAATGGCTTACGGGTTACAGCTGACGACCAACTAGCCATAGCTGATGGCCAGCCAATCACAGTTGATGGCCATTTACTACCTGAGCCAGCACCTTTTCACGTGAGGCGGAGAGCCTGGAAACTGCTCTCTGGGGCTCTGTCCCCACAATATAGTATACATATTATATATATAATTATTTTTAGTTTTTTTTTTTTATCTACAACAGCAGGAGTTTTAACAGATATAATGATTATATAATGTGCATATTATATACACATATAATATTATATTTATATATACATGAATATAATTATTTTTAGTTTTTGTTTATCTACAACAGCAGGAGTTTTCTCCTGCTTTATGTACTCTCATTCTAACTACTGAAAAAAGAACCAGGTGTATTCTAAGTGGCAAATATTTTTTTCTTAATTAAAGGTGTAGTAATTAGGAACATAAAACAAGTACTTTTAGTGTATGTTGTACCTATTACTAACAAACCACAGGTGTTTCAACAAGGTGTGTTTACAAAAACCTGCACTGCATATCTCTGCAATAGTCACTGTGCTAGCTGAAGGGAATGCAGATATGAAGAAGGCATTTAGTATTTGCACTGGGGAAGCCCACTATGGAGCATGCTGTGCCACACCACCAAGGAATTTGTCTCTGTTGCCCTCAGCTGTTAGCTCTGTCTAGGAACTGCATTTATTTGAAGAAAGTTCAAATAAATATCAGCTTCCTGGGAGTAGCCTGCATCTAATCACTGGCCAAGAAGTGACTATAAAGCCCAGGTTTCCTTGATCCAATTTAAGTGAACTCTGAAAAGCATCCCAGATTCAAATCTCCTGACAAAATAGGAGATAAAAGCCAATCAAGTTGACTTCATTGCACCTGCAGCATAGTTCTGTTTTTTCTCTCTTTATTCAGTCCTGCTTCATTTATTCCTCCCATGGTGTTAATGCAAAAAGCTTTCCCCAAAAACTTCCTGTATAACTTTATTATATTATTTAAACCAACATCATGAAAGAGGTGTGCCTCATATTACCCTGGATGAAACTAACATGAAAAAAGATTAAACAACTTGCTCAAGATTAAATAGCAAATAAGGAGAAACCTAAGATCTGAAACCAGTTCTTTCTGAATCCCAAGTCGAAGTTCTTTCCAATCAATGAAGTCAACTTGATTTTCTTTTCTCTCCTAATCTTCTGATGATACACAGGTGAGTTACAAGATAACCCTCCTGTCCATCATGCCTCCTCACAAGTAGCTCACAGCTGTCATGATTGGGTTATGTGTAATGATCTACCCCAAAAATAAGAAAAGTTAGCATGTGACAAAATCACATAAACCATGATTACAAAGATGCCAAAAAGTCCCTGTATTCACTCTTGGAATCCCCTCACTAATTCTTCTGGGTTTACCATTCATTGTTCTTTATTCAAAAGAGGGGAGATCCTGATACGTAAATTAATAGATCTACTATTGCCAACATCCGTTCTTCTATATCCTTCACATTTAATGATACAGATTCTGGAGCCAGACTGTCTGGCTTAAATCCACTAGACACAGACTTAGAAGCTGTCTTCAGACAGCAGTGTAGGGTTTTTAAATACTGGGCTATAAAATATACTTCCCTGTTAGTCCTTAAATTTTATTTTTGTGGGTTAATTATCTTTGTGGTTTCATATCTAAAATTTTTTTGATATCCTTAAAACTCTGGGATTTCTTTTGAGGAAATTTAAAAGACGGAACTGTGTAGTACAGTGGGAAAAGGAATGAGGAAGGCTTTCGAATAAGATAGACATAGATTTATACCTGGGATATTTTCTCATTGATGTGAATTTAAGTTTCCTCATGCATGAAAAATGCATAATATAGATAGACCTCTCTTTTTTTTGCATTTTACTTGATTGCACTTCACAAGTATTGTGTTTTGATCATCACTGAGAAAAAAAAAAAACTCTCCATGAACAAAAAGATTATGTTTTGCTAAAGGTTGGAATGATAGTTAGCATTTTGTAGCAATAATGTATTTTTAATTACAATATGTATATTTTCTTTTTGACATAACATTATTGCACACTTAAATTATAGTATAGTGTAATCATAACTTTTATATACAGTGGGAATCCTAAAAGTTTGTTTGACTAACTTTATTGTGATATTAGCTTCATTGTGGTGGTCTAAATCCAAATTCACAAGAGGTACACCTATACATGAGCTCAGACAAATGAGTTGGCAAACTCATCCTAGAAAAGGTGCAACCTACCTCATTGCTGAATATCACTATGGTCACCTTTGAAGTACGCCCCTTGGGAGGCTATGCACTGACGCCAGTGTCTAGTCGACCCTCCAAAGCAATTTTGGAACTCTTTTCTGGGACGGCCATCACAGCTGTGATCGTATTACCCTTGATGTCCTGAATGTCATCAAAATGTTTTCCTTTCAATATTTCCTTTATCTTTGGGTAAAGAAAGAAGTCATTGGGGGCCAGATTAGGAGAGTAGGGAGGGTGTTCCAATACAGTTATTTTTTTTACTGGCTAAAAACTCCCTCACAGACCAGTGCCATGTGAGCTGGTTCATTGTCGTGATGTAAGAGCCATGAATTGTTGGTGAAAATTTCAGGTCATCTAACTTTTTCACACAGCCTTTTCAGCACTTCCAAATGGTAAACTCGGTTAACTATTTGTCCAGTTGTTACAAAATCATAATGAATAATCCCTCTGATATCAGAAAAGGTTAGCAACAAGTTTGCGAACTTAATTGTCACAACTTGAATGTCTTAATTTACTTAAAACACTATACAACTGTTAGTTTTCCCTTCCTTTGCTCCCAGTTTCCATGGTAGAATTTCCATAAGAGCTCTAGAGTTCCTAGCAAATGAACCAACAAGAGCCTGGTGCCTCTTATTATTCATTCTATATTTCAGAATTATTGACTAATTATTTTTATATTTCTAACCTATGGATTAGGTAAATCAACAGTATTTTTCCCTTTGCCTAGCACCAGAGTATTTATTGGGGGGCAAGTTACAAAGAGAAAGTTCATCCTAACATTAATTGCAAACGGTTATTCTAAACTGTGTCCATATCACAAATTCTGGAATTTTAGCATGATTAAAACCAGGTGGGACAAGCCATTAGAGATTTTTTTGCAGGAAAGAAGAATACCACTCCTGGGGAAAAAAAAATAAAGATAAAAACTCAGCCAGTGGGAGGTGAGAGTTAGATAAAATCCCAGCCAGTGAGAAGTTAGACTTACTTGACTGTGGGTCTGAGTCAGTAGGGAAACTTAACGTACAAAATGTTGTTTGTCAACCAGATTGATATTTCTCCCAGCTTTTACAGACCTCTACCAGAGAACTATACTGAGAAGAACATGACAGAGCTATGTGGAAAATGAGAAGACATTTTGTTGTAGAACTTTATAAAGCTCTGAAGACACATGATTGTATTGTATGTAAAGCAATATGATACCCTAAGTGAGATGACAACTTTTTCCCACAAATGGAAGATTTTGCAGCATGTGGGACCAGCATAAGTAGGACCAGAAGCCGGAATCGTGGAATGGTGACAGACCAGATGACACCAGTCATTTGAGTATCAATTCAATGGTTGGAGGAAGGATGCAGTGGGTGACATGAGGGTGATAGCCAGAACAAAAGAGGGAAAATATGAGGAATGTATGAGGAGAAAACAGCAGTTACAAGCACACATCTGATATCCTTTTGGGCCTTCTGAAACCAAATGGGCTTAAGATGTTGCAGCTTGAATGTAGGTAGAGACTAAGTTCTGTCTTGGTATCATTTTTGACCCTGTTTATCCCCAAGTGGAGGCAGCCTAAGAAATATGCATGTCAATAAGTTTACTGCTATCCATTTTATTGGTGTGCAGACTTACCCTTTGGAGCTAAATAGACTTCTGAAGAAAAAAAAGTAGGACCTTATTTTACCTGTACCAGGGCTTTAGGTGGCTTGGAACATGGGAGATTGTTGGTCTTCTGAGGAAGTCCTCCATTTAATCTCTTTCTTTATGAAAGGTACTTCAAAACACCTTTAATTTGATTCCATACAAGGAGGTATGAAATGTAACCTCAGCACAAACATTGTGCTGAATTTCCCATATTTGAAAATAGCTGTTGACTATGAGGATCCACACTTTCTTAACCAAACTACACGTTCTGGGAAAAAGCTTCACATCAAAAACATCTTCCTTGAAACACAATGTAAACTAGAGAGACATAAAGGGAAAATGGGCCAGTCTACTGTTGCAAAACATAGATAAATGTCCACCCATCCATTTTGATATATTTCTTTCTCCTTCTCTCTCTCTCTTCCTCCCCTCGCCCCTGCCACCTCTTTCATACATACATAACAGTTATGTAGCCTGGATTGCCTCTCACCCTGACACATTCTCTGAACTACTGTGGCTCAAATTGGCCTGGCTCTCATAGGAACTGCCATAGCCCTTCGTTTGTTCCAGCTGTGACCCTGATTATATCCATCATCTATTAATTTGTGTCCAAAATCGTTCCCCTTATGTGACTGTGAGCTCCTCAGTATTAATGGAGGTGCCTTACTTATACCCCAAAGTCCCTTGTTAAGAATAAATGGTGATTCATCATTAATCACATTAATGAATGAGCTTCAGCCTCAGTGTAAACGTAAAAATGAGCAAACTCCTAATTATAGACGGCACAGAGGCCTTGGAGAATATAGGTATGAGCCAGTTCCTCTTCCACAGTTCTAACCACTTACTCAAAACAACTTGGTCTCCTCAAATTCTAACTTGTATCAAACTTTGTGTTCAAAACTTGTTAATTACTGTTCTGAATCCTTTTGTTTTCCACTTGGCATTCACCCATGGCTACCATTTATTCCCAAATACATCCCTAGTACTCTTTTCCATAAGATAACTTTTTTTTTTGAAGGTTCAGATGACAGCTTTTTTTTTTCCAGCAATAGAGTATTTTAATTATGGTGTGTACATTTTTTTGTATATGATCTGATCGTACACTTAATAAACCATAGTACAGACCTTCCTCATTTCCGCACCTATTATTCAGCGCCCTGCATTATGCCCTGAACTCCCTCAAACTTTTGACACCACTTCAGGTCTTAGCGTTGCCTTTATCAGAAGCAGAACATCAACTGGCCACTTTCTTTGCAATAGCCATCAATTAGGTTTTCAATCAACAAAAATATATTGAACAACTGCTAGGTCTTATTTCATCAGATTCTGGGGATATTAAGAATAATGAGATTTAGTCCTCACCACCCAGGAGGCAACAGAGACATGTAACCAAATAAAAAATGTTACAGTATAGTAAGTACAATGGAAGAAGCAAAGGTAGAGGTAGGTTGTGTGGAGCCAGGAGCTTAGTAATTTGGGGTGTGCTTTCTAAGAAAAAGAACACAAAACTCCAAATACAAAATTGACTTTGAATATTAACGATAAAATATCCAAACATGATACAAATTACTAAAAATGAATAAATAAATAAATAGCATATAAATCATGAAATCTAGAAAAAGAAAGAACATGTTGTTGTTATTAATTAACTAACTGACACACCTTCACAATACACTTTTTCTACATTTTTGGCTGCAAATAGATTTCCTGTTGTATGACATCAATTTTGTAATATATATATATATATATATATATATATATATATATATATATATTCAATATATATGTATTACTATATATATTCAATATTATATATTGCATATATATTATAATATATATGTAATATATATTACTATATATATTTTATATATATTTAATATTTCCTCTAGCAACTTTATCCAAGTTATTTATTTTTATTTTTTGATAGTTTATAAAAGTGTACTTTAGTTGCGAGGTTTGCTTTCAAGATTAGAGGAAAATATATCGAGCTTATCTTTTGTATGAACTATGAGATTGGAAGAATTTCCCTAGACTAACTTCCAGCTCCTCTCTTATCAAAACTTATATCCACTTAACTACCTACATCCTTTCTGTCACTAAATAACACATCCATTTTGTGTCACATCTTGAACCTTGTGCCTTCTTGTCATGATGCCAATTGATTTGACATGGTTAGTGGTTGGACTATTCCTAGAAGTCGTTTCTATGTTATATACTAAAGTGACAGTTGAACGATTATAAAAATATCAAACTAAATGTGTTTCTGACCTAACTTTCCTTTAGTTGGATACTAAAAATGCTCATGCCACTCCAACACTGCTCAAAAAGTTGGGGGCGGGGAATGATAGGAGTAGTTGGGATGAAAAAAGGCATAAAACTATGGTTAAAATGCCTGTTTTATGTTCATTTTTGAAGTATTCATTTCTGCAGTTCTAGCTTCTGGCTTGGTGGGTCTGTTGCATCTCTGCTGTAAACAGTGCCCACCAAGGGCACCAGGAGCAACACATATTGGAGTAATAACAGCAGAAACCCTCCATAGACACAAAACAGGAAACTGCACTGGTTACCATGTTACTGTAGTAGAAGGGAGCTGTTCCTAGAGTCAGGGTGTGGTGTGGTTACAGCCAAGACCCTGCTCCAAGTTCCTCTGCTGTTTACTTCAGCCCTTCCTTCTTCTTCCCAAGTGGTTGTTCTTCACGCTGTAATTTCTTATTAATCTCTTGGGAAGTTTTCAAAGCACACACACCTGGCTTGTGTGCCCCACAGAAAGAAAACCTCGTGATTCCCCGGCTCTCTTCTACTGTCTTGCAATGTTTATTTCTCATTATTGTAGCATTTTCTAATATTGCTCTTTGATTTTTGGCTGTGGTCTGGCATTCCGCTGAGGATAACTGCTGCTTTTGCTAGTATTTTTTCTGTTCAAATTTTAATTCTTGCTGTATTGGGAGGAATTTCTCTACGGATGTTTCTGAAGCTGGTTTGGATATTCAATATATATATATATATATATATATATATATATATATATATATATATATATATATATATATATTCCGATTTTGTTCTTTCTCAATACTAACAGGAAGTCAAGGAAATGCTGTGTCCCATTTTCTCTAGCTAGGTAGCCTTGCTTATTGTCTCCTAAGTTTACCTTCCTCTTGCTTCAGCACCCAGCTCCATTGTGTGCAAAAGACTATTTTCCATTGGAAATTCAATTCAAATTCAGTAAAATAATGAAAAGAGGACTTTAGGAAACAGAACAAAAGAAAATAAGAGGATTGTTTTGAACTCAGTAAAAGCAATAACCAAAATGTCAGAAATTTAAAGATTTAGCTCATGGGCCACCTCTTCTTTGCTGCTTTGGTGGCCCTTCATCCTCAAACTTTCCTTTCTTTCCACATTGCAGGCCTCTCCTACTGAGTATCATTCTCAGATTAAACAGGCAATACTATTATGTATGTTAGAAAACTGTCAATTTTTTCAACCTATACATTCACTGAAATAAAGGAAATAATTCTCATTCTTTTCTCTACCATGTGTTAAAAGAGGAAATTATTACATAAGTTCAGATAAAAAAGACAGATCAAAAAGTTCAGATAAAAAAAACAAAAAACAATGAGTCAACTAATAAAGACACTCTAGACTATCTCTGTGAGTGATGTGCTTCCAGTCACTAGAAGTGATCAAGCAGTGCTTGAATGTGACATTTCAGGAATATTGTGGGAGGAATTTCTGTGAGTGGAAGTCTGTACTAGATTGTAGCTAAGTCCATTTTCATGCAAAAAAAAGAGTAGTATTCTTAGGTGACTTGAAATCAAACAAATATGACAATTTTAAATTTAATACTCTAATTTGTTGAACTACAATCGAACCTTAATATGTATGCTTTATTCAATTATCAAAACAAAACAAAACAAACATGTTATACATACTAAATAGGAAGTTGTGATTAGAACTAAACTTCATCATTTCTTAAATGTTTAATTAAAAAACATAAAAAATTTGTTTTTCAAGGATTTGGTCCAAGATGGTGAATTAGATAAATGGTCTGCCTTCTGCATCCCAGTTCACACCAAAATTACAAATAAGTTATAGAACAATCAACTTCAAGAATCATCTGAAGACTAGCTGAACAGAACCCCTATAACTAAGGATCTAAAGAAGAGCCACACTGAGACCGGTAGAAGGGGCGGAGATATGAAACAGGCTGCTTCCAAACCCACAGAGAGAGGTTGAACACTGGGAGGGAAACCTTGGTGTCAGAGGTGCCCCCAGTAGAGGGAGAGGTCCCAGTACCACATCAGGCTCCCCAGCACAGGGATTCTGTGCTAGGAAGAGGAGATTCCACTACTTCTGGTAGTGAAAATAAGTGAAGACTCTGTCTGCCCATCCCGGTGAGACAGAAGGTGGCTGGAAACCCAGATGACCACTTAAAGAGACAGCACACAAACTCACTCACTTGCAAAGACGCACCTGGGTTCTGATGAAGGGGCAGGAACTAAAGAGGCCCCAGAGACATACAGGGGAAGACTGAGTTGTGTGACTTCACGGGGAGGGCTGGAGGGATAGCAGTCATTACCCCAGTGTGGAGCTGGCTTCACGTGTAGTCTACATGAGGCTGCCATCTTTTCTATGTTGAACCTTCTCCCAAAAGGCAAATTCTGAGACTGCATTGGGCTGATAAAATCCATGCATGCGCACCATCTTGGTGATGCCCTTGGTTCCCACCCTGCACAGCATCCTCTGGGGCACTCTCAGATACTGAGTGGCTGACCCAGCCTTACAAGCCATAGTAGCCTTTTACAGCAGCAGACAACCCACGGCTGCCTTGGATACTTTTGGTGGTAGGCAGTGACCCACAACTTGTGCCACAGTTCCTTTTGGGCAGCTCTTGGGGATCTTCAAGCCAGAGGCAAGTGGTGGCTGGCTGTGGTGTACTCAGGATGTTTTTGCAAAGTGGTCACAGGCCAGGCACTGCTGCAAAAACTGAATTTGCATTAACCTTTGAAAACCACCAGCCACACCTCCATGACTCCCTGGTATACCACCCCACCCGATTAGTGCTGCATTACCAAGGGCACTCTTAACCAGCCTAGTTCATGCACCTAAGGACACTTTTTCAAAAGCTAACACTTATAGGAAACTGACAGGCCTACAAAGCCCTAGGTCTTTCGCTAAGCTGCCCCAGGCCCAATACTAATGGTAGCCAGCCTTGGTCACAGTGAGTTCACCCCCACATGTCTACAGATTCAGCAGAGGCAGCAACCAAACACACATAGTTTGGTAGCTCCTATCAGGTAGTCATAGGTCATTCACAGTCAAGGCTGAAATTGGCCTGTCTGGGAGCCCCTCCCAAGAAACACCAGAAACAACACACCAAGTAGCCAGCATCAGACCACTCTTGAGTACTATGTGATTAACCCCCAAATTGGCACACCCAAAGTGTGGTCTCAACAGGCACAAGAGCCCATGGAAGCAAGTCTTCCTCTAGGGATCAGTGCCTACACAGCAGCGCATAGTCTGTGGATGTAGCTACTTCTCACAGTCCGTCAGCCTGTGGGTCAAACACACCCACTGATGCACCAAAAGCAATCAAGGCTCAGCTACAACAAGAGAACACACACAACACATTCAAATGGCACTCCTGGAGCACACACACGGTAGACCAGGGAGACTGCAACATTGGACCACATAGGACACATACTATATAAGGCCACCCAGCAAAGACTGAAAGACATAGGACATCTACCTAATACATAGAAGCAGATACAGAGAGATGGCCAGAATGAGGAAACAAAGAAACATATCTCAAATAAAAGAACAGGAGAAATCTCCAGAAATAGAAATAAATGAAAAGGAGGCAACCAACCTACCAGAGACAGAGTTTAAAATACTAGTTATGAGAATGCTTAAAGAAGTTAGTGAGAATTTCAATAGACAGTAAGCATAAAGAAGGATATAAAAACCATGAAAAAGCAACCAGTCATAAATGAAGAATACACTAGAAGAAATCAACAACAGAAAAAATGAAGCAGAGGAAGACAAAGTGGCTGACAACACCCAATCAGAACAATGAAAAGAAATTAATAATAATAATAATAATAATAATAATAGTAAAAGACAGTTTAAGGGACCTGTGGAAAAATATCAGGCATAACAACATTCACATCATAGACATGTCAGAAGGATAAAAGAGGGAAGAAGGAATCAAGATCTATTTGAAGAAATAATAACTAAAAACATCCCTAACCTGGTGAAGAAACTAGACATACCGTGTTTCCCCAAAAGTAAGACCTAGCCAGACAATCAGCTCTAATGTGTCTTTTGGATCAAAAATTAATATAAGACTACTTATGTAATATGTAGAAGACTCAGTCTTCTAGTGAAATAAGGCTGGGTCTTCTATTAATTTTTGCTCCAAAAGATGCACTAGAGCTGATTGTCCAGCTAGGTCTTATTTTCAGGGAAACACGGTACAAGCCGAGGAAGCACAGAGAGTCCCAAAACAGATTAGCCCAAACAAGCCCACACCAAGACACATCATAATTTAAATAGCAAAAGTTAAAGACAAAGAGAGAATCCTAAAGGTAACAAGAGAAAGACAACTAGTTACTTATAAGGGAGCTCCCATAGACTATCAGCTAATTTCTCAGCAGAAAACTTGCAGACCAGAAGGGAGTGGCAGGAAATATTCAAAGTGATGAAAAACAAGTGCCTACAACCAAGACTACTCTACCCAGCAAGGCTATCATTGAAAACTGAAAAAGAGATAAAGCATTCCCAGATAAGAAAAAGCTAACGGAATCCATTACCACCAATCCAGTATTACAGGCAATATTAAAAAGACTTCTTGAGCAGTAAAAAGGAGAAAATAAACAGACTGACTAAAGAAGATAAAAAATATGAATAATAAAAATGGCAATAACTATGTACCTATCAATAATCACTTTAAATGTAAATGGTTTAAATGTTCCAATTAAAAGACATAGGGTAGCTGAGTGGATAAGAAAACAAGACCCATGCATATGCTGTTTACAAGAGACCCATCTCAGATCGAAAGACACATGTAGCCTGAAAGTAAATGGGTGGAAATAGATATTTCATGCAAATGGAAATGAGAAAAACACTGGGGTAGCAATACTTATTTAAAATAGACTTTAAAATGAAGACTATAATAAAAGACAAAGAATGACATTACATAATCATAAAGGGATCAATCCACCAAGAGGAAACAACCCTATGAAACATCTATGAACCCAACATAGGACTGCCTAAATATATAAAACAAATATTAACAGGCATAAACGCAGAGATTGACAGTAATGTAATCATAGTGAGGGATTTTAATACCCCACCGACACCAATGGACAGATGCTCCAGAGAGAAAGTCAACACAAAAACAGCAGCCTTAAATGACACACTACCAGATGGTTTAATTGATTTTTTAGAGTCGTTCACCCTAGAGCAGCAGGATATACATTCTTTTCAAGTGCACATGAACATTTTCCAAGATAGACCATATATTAAGCCGCATATTAGACTTACAAAACAAGTCTCAGTAAATTTAAGAAGACTGAAATCACATCAAGTGTCTTCTCTGATCATAGTGCTATGAAACTAGAAATAAATTAGAAGAAAAAAAACTGAAAAACACACAAACACTTGGAGACTAAATAACATGCTATTAAATAGTGAATGGGTCAACAATGAGATCAAGGAAGAAATCAAAAGATACATTGAAACAAACAAAAAATGAAAACACAATGACCCAGAATCTATGGGACACAGTGAAAACAGTCCTAAGAGGGAAATTCATAGCAATGCAGGTCTACCTAAGAAACTAGAAAAATCTCAAATCAATAGTCTGTCTTTATACATAAGGGAACTGGAAAAGAACAGCAAAATAAACCCAAAGTGAGTACAACAAAGGAAATAATAAAGATCAGAGTGAAAATCAATGAAATAGAGACAAAAAAACCACCACAACAAAAACAAATCAATGAAACCAAGAGCTGGTGTGTGTGTGTGTGTGTGTGTGTGTGTGTGTGTGTGTGTGTGTTGGATAAAAAAACTTGACAAACCTTTAATTGGACATATCAAGAAAAAAAGAGAGGAAATAAATGGAAATGAATAAAATCAGAAATGAAAGGGGAGAAGTGACAAACAACATCACAGAAATACAAAAGAAATTAAGAAAATGCTACAAGCGACTCTATGCCAACAAACTGCACAATCTGAAAGAAATAGATAAATTCCTAGAAGCATACTATCTTTCAAGGCTGAATCAAGAAGAAACAGAAAATCCTAACAGACCAATTACTGCTAGTGAAATTGAATCAGTAATCAGCAAACTCCCAACAAACAAAAGTCCTGGACCAGATGGCTTCACAGAAAGCAAAAAAATAATTATAATAAAATAAAATAAAATAAAAATAAAAATTATATAAATGCCTAATCACTATACAACCTCTGTTCTGTACACCTGAAATACAAAATAATATTGAATGTCAACCATAATTAATATATGTAATACATTCAACTATAATTAATATATGTAATTGACATATATTAATATGTATAATTAATATATAGTCAATGAATATATATATTACACACACACACACACACACACACACACACACATATATATTCACAGGATGCAAAGTACAGCGCAGGGAATGTAGTTAATGGTATTATAATACCATTACGTTATGGTTATGTATACACCAGTTATGTATGGTGTCAGATGGGTAGTAGACTTGTTGGGGTTATCACTTTGCAAGGTGTGTAAATGTCTAATCACTGTGTTGTTTTTTTACACCTGAAACTAATAATAAATAAATAAATAAATAAATAACAAAATTTTAATATATGCTTAAATAATTAAACCAGTATCCTCAGTTTGATACTCAGTTTTCTTTACTGTAAAAATTATGCTAAGACCTATGTGGCATTGCTGTGATGCTTGTTAAATGAAACTCAGTATGTGAAGATTCTGGTAAAAGGCCCAATGCAAGGAAAGAGCACAGTTAAAATAACGTCCTATTTTCTGCTCTTCCTTGATTGATTTCTTCGGATATGAGGTCTTTGGGTATGACCTCAGTCAATGGGTAGGATATTCCTGTAATTCAGTTTGTCCATTTAGTCTACATTGGAATAGTATTTCTCCTACTCACAGGTAATGTTTCCTCAGAGATTTGACTTCTTTAGGTATAAAATGTATCCTGAAAATACTAGGCATTATTTTATAGAAATGCCTTCTATACTCATCCTACATATACTCAGAACTACTAGCATATTTGGCTTGCTTTCATGTAGCTCACATAGTTGGAAGTCTGCTGAGACTATGGTGAGATAGAGTGTTGTTGGACAGAAATGAGTAGGTTATAAAAAGTAAATGGTGGGACAAAATGGGAAAATAAATCTCTGTACAATACAAGCCTACAACAACCACCAAGGGAAGTCTAGACAACATGTCTGCACAGTCCTATTTGTCCTTTAAGTCACCCATAGTACCTCTCCTCAACTCTGGCTCCATGCAGCGTCCTCGCATGACAGCCAGCAGACTCCTACACTGAGAATGAAGTGGTTTCCCATATATTGCTTCAGCACAGGCAACAATGGAGCACCCAGATGGCTAACGTACCCAAGATGAAAGATGTTTTTGTTGTCACCTGATTCACTCAGCATAGTTGCTGAGGCCACTGCAGAACACGGGGTGGTAGTAATGGTAACAGTGAATATGTGCCAGGCACAGTGCTAGCTCCTTGCATGCATGACATCATTTCAGTCAGACTCAGCCCTATTGTTGTCCCATTTACAGATGAGCTCCCTGGGCTCTGACACCTGAGGGGGTTTGCCTGAACACTGCCATAGATGGCAACACCAGATGTCAAATTCAAGTCACTATGGCCTATTAAAAATATCTACTTTGTTATATTACATCATATTCTCCAAGGGAAAATTAGTATAGTACAGTCACCCAGCCTCAGCATTGGGAGTCCTTTATTAGATTTCTATTTACCTCCAGTTGACTTTTCCATACAGTGAAACCCACATTGTTTGTGTGCATATCACTGTAAAACTGCACTTAGGAAGCTACTGCCTCAACTGACTGATTCTCCCCTAAGAGAGTGAGACCTCAGAATCTCTTCTACAGAGTAGTAGGACTTGGCCAGTTTGCTTCAATGTAGCTATCTACAAGAAGCTTTCCTTATTGTTCTTTTACACTCTTCTCTCAAATACCCTGTTCAAAACAATTGTGTAAGAAAGTATTCGGAACAACAGCAGAGGTAATCTTAAAATTTGTCTTGTAATGAAGTTTTAGTAAATTATTATAATGAAAATAATAATACTATTAGCTAAGCAAATACTTAATGAATGCTTATTAAATGGCAATTAATCATGGGTAGCTTTATTTCCATTGGACTATGATGTTAGTTTACTAAACATACTATTTTTATAGCTTTGTTTTAATAAATGGAAAATAATGTGAAGTTCAAGGTTTTCATGACTTTATTTTCAGCTTCTCCGTCCTACCCCTGTTTTGTCAACTGCAATTTCTCCTACCACAAATATCCGTAAGTACCTGACTAATCACATAATCCAAAGGTGGAAAGCCAGGAAAACTGAGCTATGTCCTGACTCTATTCACCTAGACTTTGAACTATTTAAATTATCTGTGCTATAGTCACTTTTTTGTACAATGGAGATATATTTCCTGTCCTGACTTAACAAGGCTTATTACGAGGATGAGATGAGATGAAATGAAAGCGATTTTACAATTTAAAGGTGTTGTTCTTAAGCAAAACAAATGAGTACAGATAAAGGACATAGCACATATTTCCAACCTCTGCTTTCCAGCTATATGTAATGGTTAATAATAATTCAACTAGTCCAGAATTGTTATATTCGTTACTTCAATAGACCATTATGTAAAACAGGAATAAGATTGTCTTTTATTTGTTCTTATAAATAAATGGAATTTTTGGTTCCAGTAAATTATTTCAGGTGAGTGCTCCATTAAATGTTTACAGGCCCACAAATCCATTCAGACAATCAAGCAATATGGCAGATTTATAACTTTAAAAACAATCTCATTTGGGTAATTAACAACTATATGGAAGGTTAATGAAACATCAAGTCTTGAACACGTTTTTCTAACCAGTCAACTGTGAGTTATTTAAAAGCATTTAATTATCAAATAGAGATGGGAATATACTATATGTCACTATTGTGCCTTGGAGCAGGTGCTCCAGGCAACAATGATGAGTAAAAATTGTTCCTGACCTTAATGGTCATTATGATATAGGGGACAGCACAGACCTAACAACGTAAGTATCAAGGTAAGAATACAATAGAACACTTGCTATAGAGGGAGGTACATTGTATTATGTGACAGACCATTCAATTGGAAAATTCAGTTTAATTGGGAAGATCAAGGAGTCCTTCTCTGAAGAAGTGACAACTGATTCATGCTCTGAAGAAAGGGTTAGGGTTAACCAGATGTATAAAAGAGCAGAAAAAAGGAATACTTGTGTATATACAAGGCTCGGATAACAGGTGAAGGAGCCAGGATCTGAGTCTGAAAATTTCTAGGGAGTGAAAATCAGTATGTCTGGATAAGTAGATTGAGAAAGAATAATGTCTAAATTGAGTCTGGAGACAAAGCAGAAGACTAGAGCTTTGTAAGTTATACGAGGAATTTGGACTTTACCCTTAAAAAAATGAAAAAAGGAAGGTCATTGGGGTCAGTACAGGGTTGTAATCTGAGGGATGGCATGATCAGATTTGAATTTTCAGAAGTACATATTGGGCAGTCCAACTATTGGATTGGAGAAGAACCACTATATTTAGAAAAGACCAATTTGGAGACTATTGTAGCTCTCTGAATTTAAGATGATGGTACTTTGAAGTAAGGGGTTGTACCAGTTAAGATATGTTTATACTGAAATAACAGACAACTTCCAAATTTCCAGGACATAAGAAAATAAAACAAAGGTTTATTTGTCATTTATTGAATGTCTTCCACGGAACCAGGTGACTACCCAGGGCAGCTGCCCTCCAGGCATTGTCTTTCAGGCTGTTAAAACCTCATGGCGACTATAAGTGCTTTCACAAATCTTAGGCAGAAGAGGGAGAAGAGAAGATTGTACACTGACTCTGAAGCACTTCCTCATTGAAGTGACCATATAACTCTTGCTCATCTTTCACTAGAAAAAAAAGTCACATGTACCATGTTTTACTTCAAGGAGGTAGAGACTGCACTATGCTGGAATGAAAAAGCTTGTGGCTGATCTGTAGCCTTTTCTCTGACATAGTAACTCTCAACTAGCGTGATTTTGACCCCAAGGATGCAGTTTGCAATGGCTGAAAACAGTCTGAGTTGTTATAACTAGATGGTTATTTCTGGCATCTAGTGGGTGGACACCAGAGATGCTGCGAATTATTCTACAATGCACAGCACTGGTTGAGAAATCTTGCTCTAGCCTCATGGATAACAAAAAATATGATGCATTATGGTATATTTCTTTCAATTCTAACTCAAGAATGTATAAAAGTATATGGTAGTCTTTTGAGCTTGCTAAATTCTAAACCAAGCATCTAAATCTAAGATGATTCAAAGAATAACCAATACTTGATGAAATGCAGCTGCACTGGATTATTAGATAGTCACTTACTCCTAACAGAGCTGTGAGCTTTGCAATGTATAAAATGTTAAAGACGGCTTTCCTGAGAGGAAGGTGCCCATACCCTCTCAGCATCTTCTCTCACGAAAGACTCATTCCAAGTGTAGAGCAATGTTGAGAAATTGGAAAATGTGTGGAGATATGATCCCTATGCTGTTACTGCACATGCTGTATTTTCCCTGTCTTTTATTTTATCTTAATGCTATGTAAGTTTTGTGCAGAGTGAAGCCTGTTATATCTTGTGAGTGTGGTTATCAATTTAGGCAAAAGACCATGGCTCCCTGGTAGAGAGGGCACATGACAAGAGAACTCCAACTCTTGGTGAGCAACTATCATGTCTATGTCAAGTGTCTCGAATGAAGATAAAAAGAATTGGCAGTTTTGAGCAACTTTTAATTAATATTTCAAGTACTTTTGCTCTTTCCCAACATCTATTTTGCACCATCTTCTTTGCCAGGAAAGACTGGATTTTGTTCAGGTATCTTTCCTCCTCTGTGATTTAGGGTAAGGTAAGCTGGTTGCAATTCCCTTGCCAGTAACTGATTTAGGCATTGGGTATGTAGTATAATTCAGGCAAATAGTATGTAAGGGAGGAGCCACTGGAAGGCTTCTGGGGATATGTTTCTGAACTCTTAAAAAGACATGCCTTGAGAAGAAATGGCCTTTTTTCCCACTGGGCATTGTCGAATTTATATGTGAAATTGAAATGTGCTTCAGCAATCATGCAACTATAATAGAAATAGAGGACAAGGCACATGTGCTAATGACAGCAGAAAGAAAAGTGAAATAAAACATTGTTTTTTGATGAATCACCTCAGACTTAACTACCCCTGGAGCTGTCTTATACTGGGGCTTCCTATTATTTGACATTTGAAAAAAGTGTTTAAAATAAATAAATGTAAATTGACATTTTTCAGCTAGGTGTAGCTAAAGTATATTAAGTGCTGTATAATTTAATATTTATAAGAACACCCTGTAATGAATAAGAGGAATTGGAGAACATAATACTTAGATTTCTGGGTGGCGACTAGGGGATATGGGAGCCTTAGTGGACACATGAACACTAGAAGAATACAAAGTTTAATTAGGAATATCACAAATTCCTTTTGGTTATTTTGAGTTTTAGGTGCCTTGAATAATGTAAGAAGAAGTTTCAAGTGGGCAATTGGATATATATGTTTATAGTTCAGAAAAAAGATCTGGAGGAGATACCCATGTGTAAGTTATCTGGGCAATGGTGATGATTTATAGATATGGCTGGGCTAGCCTGGAGAAAATTAACAAGTATAACTGCCTAAGGCTAAGCCTTCACAAATTCAACATTTAATATCAACGTTCACATTAGAAGGATGAGCCTGTGAATTTGACTAAGAGGAGAAATCAAAGAAACAAGATGCAACAAGGAGCATACTGTGTCACAGAAATCTAGAGAAGAGAGAGTTTCAAGAAAGAGAGAGGGTGATAATACAAATTCTGTGAGAAATCAAAAAGATTAAGGACCAAACATTTTCTTTTATTTAAAATAATTGAAAGTGAGAACTAGATGTATATAAATTGTTATATTTATATAGCATAAACTTTTTTCATGTGTTTTTTCTTTTAAGTCTCCCGACAACTGTTAGGAAGGGATTGACTGTTACTGTTAAATCAGGTTTGCAGAGGGAAAATGGTGCTTGCTAACCTAAATGATTTGAGACAGGTAGCAATGGAGTAGCCAACCTGGAATTCAAACTCACAGCTACTAACTCTGGATCCAGGTCTTTCCATATTGGCCCCATATTCTACTACAATTTACTCTCTTGCCAGCAATGGTGAATTAATTCTGAGTCCCCTAGTAGGAAAAGACAGACAGACAGGAAAAGTAGATATATGAGGTCTGACAATTAAATCTGTGACCTTGTTGCAAGGATGTGGCTAAACTTTTTTGCTATCAGAGGGATAATTCATTATGAATTTATACCAACTGGACAAGCAGTTAACCAAGTTTACTATTTGGAAGTGCTGAAAAGGCTGCGTGAAAAGGTTAGATGGAAATGACCTGAACTTTTCTCCAACAATGCATGGCTCTTGCATCACCACACTGCACCAGCTCACATGGCACTGTCTGTGAGGAAGTTTTTAGCCAGTAAACAAATAACTGTATTGGAACACCCTCTTGACTCACTTTATCGGGCCCCAGTGACTTCTTTCTTTACCAGAAGATAAAGGAAATATTGAAAAGAAGACATTTTAATGACATTCAGGACATCAAGGGTAATACGACAATAGCTCTGATGGCCATTCCAGAAAAAGAGTTCCAAAATTGCTTTGAAGCGTGGACTAGGCTCTGGCATCGGTACATAGCTTCCCAAAGGAAACACATTGAAGGTGACCATAGTGATATTCAGCAATGAGGTATGTAGCACTTTTTCTAGGATGAATTTTTGAACTTTGTTATCAGAATGCGGTGCATAATACTCTAGGCACTCTAGGACTCACATTATATGAAGAACAGGTGTCCCTGAGAATTATTTCAACCATGTACCTGCCACATATTTAGCTAGGTAGAGAGTGCCTACAGCCTAACAGCCTGGGACTTGCAAATATTGAGAGTTGAAAACGGGCACATGGAAAGTGATATGTCACCATTTGTGGTGGGAAGAAAAACTTCTATTATCTCCTTTGGAAACATGTGTTACATATGCTCAAAACAACTATGTGAAATAGATATCGATAAATGTATTACTTGGCTAAGATTGTCACAACAAAGTACCAGAAACTAAGTGGCTTATACAGAGCTTTATTGTCTCACAGTTCTGGAGGCTGGAAGTCCAAGAGCAAGGTATCCGCAGGGTCGGTTCCTTCTGAGGAACCGTGAGAGAGACTATCCCTTGCGTCTCCCCTAGCTTCTGGTAGTTTGCTTCCTGTCTTTGGCATTACTTGGTATGTACAAGCATCACTCTGATTTCTGTCTTAATCTTCACATGACATTCCCCCTGCATGTGTCTCTGCGTCCAAATTTTCCCTTTTTATAAGGATATCAGTTGTATTGGATTAGTGTCCATCCTAATGGCTTCATCTTAGCTAATGACATCTGCAACACCTCTCTTTCCAAAAAAAATAACATTCTGAGGCACTAGCGGTTAGGACTTCAGCATATGAATTTTTGAAGGCCACAATTCAATCCATAACTGAAGTATATGGTTGACTGATGGTATAAACGTGTGTATATACATAAACTGATGTACACACGTGCATGCATGTGCGTGTATATGTGTGTAAGACCCCAAGACTCCTAGGTCAGAGTAACACAGCCACACACGGTTATATTCACAGGGAAAATAGTAGCCAGAGCAGCATCATTTCCCCATGGTCTGATCTCCTCATGGTGACCTAATAAGGGCAGGATTTTTGATGCACACGCATTACACCTCAGGAAAGGAACCATAAAATTAGGAGACTTAGCTGTAATGATCCTTGCACGTGGTCTCACCCTCCTCTCTGGGGAAAAATTGGTCATCCTGAAATGTAAGTAATTCTCTTCTATGGGAGAAGGGAAAAGCATCTCTAGGCTTTTAATCCTGGAATATGAGGAATTGCCTGTAGAGATGGGAAGAAGGGTCTTTATCTTTACTGCCCTGAAACTTTTCCATGCTGAGAGAGTCTCTACATCTCTCTGCAGGGACACATTATTCCAGCTTCCAAAGATGTTTACTATTCAAACATGCCTTTGGCTCAGAGGGTCTGGACTATGCAGGAACATGACAAACAGTGGGAATTATCTCCCAACAGTTCATCATAAAGGATTCATTATAAAGTTGATGGAAATATAACTCAAAGTTCCTATTGAATTTTACATACATCTTTCTACAGATTTAATATTTTGCATTGTAGTAGCTTATGTACATATCTGTCTTGTTATTATATTACAAACTTCTGTAGATCCTTGACTGCGGATTCAGTTTTAGTATTATAAGTAATTAACAGAGCACTTGGTAGCTTATAAGCATTCATTAAATTAATACACAAAACAGAACTTTTCATATATTTTGCTCTATGTGTATAACTTAAGCATGTTTATCATCACATTTTGACTTTCTAACTTGAAAGTTTAAAATGTAATAACTTATCCAACGTTTGTCTTCCTTCAATGGCTTTATCATTTCACTAATTCAAATATCCCTAAGACTTTTTAATCTTCAAGTTTCTCTTTCTTTATTTACTTTTCTTCCAACATCAGCTTTGTCTCTTTATCTTCTTTTTTTTCCTCTTTAATCTCCTAGACCAAATATTCATGGTTTATTGCAAATGTTCCAGGTGTTTAAAATTAAGAATTATTTTTTATTGAAGAAAATGGTATTTTTCAAAATCCAATTAACTTGCTCATTTAAATGGATCTTGCATAAGCAAAGATATGTTTCTTTTCCAAATTAAAAAGAATTTAAATTTTATTTAAACTCTATTGGAAGTTTTAAATAACATCCTAAGAAATCTCATTTTTGTTCACATTTTGGCCATTTTAAAAGTATTTGTGAGTTACAATCCTGGATAACATTTCATGTATATGGACGTCTACATAGTCGTGACTGTCACTTGACATAATTGCTTGGCTGTGTCACCAGCTCATGTACCACATACCAGTCTGCCTATGCTGATTTTCTTTGTATTGTTACAGTGTGTTGAAGAGATCAGACTTTACCCCTGCAAATGTAACTCCAAAGTGCTAAGGTGCTTATTTATGTAACAAAATGTCTCCTTTCTTATATTTCAGGTTTGTGGACTTTTAAAAAAATCTTAAAAAACTATAATGTCCCTCCATAAGAAATCTAAGAACAAACATAAAGCCACTGAGGACTCCTATACAAACTAGATTTAAAAAAGGAGTAAAAATAAAAGAAGTAAAGAATGTTTATATAAGATAATATGCTTATGAACCTTCTGTCAATGACTCCAACTCAAGGAAGATATATAAAACTGGAAGCCACAAAAGAACAAGATAAACAAATAAAGAAACAAAAACTCATAGACACAGACAGTACTTTACTGATTAACACAGGCAAAGGAGGGACGGGGGATGGTAGATCAGGGTAAACGGGATCAAACACATAGTGATCAAAGGAGAACTGACTCTGGGTGGTGAACACAAATGCTGTATGTAGATGATGTATTACAGAATTGTACACTTGAAGCCTACATAATTTTACTAACCACTGTCACCCCAATAAATTTTAATTTAAAAAATTAATTTAATTTAAAAAAGAAAACATATTGTTTAAAGGTTCAATTTAATAAGCTTTTTTTCACGTTTAAATTTAATTTATTTTTTTTCTTTGTTTGTTTTGTTTTCTTCAATTTACATGTATTTTTTTTCTTTTTTTAAATTTATTTGGGTGACAATTGTTAGTAAAATTACATAGATTTCAGGTGTACAATTCTGTATTACATCATGTAAAAATCCCATTGTGTATTCAACACCCAGAGCCAGTTCCCCTTCCATCAATATATATTTGATCCCCATTACCCTCATCTCCCTCCCCCCACCCCCCTTACCTTATGGTAACCACTAAACTATTGTCTGTGTCTATGAGTTTTTGTTTCTCATTTGTTTGTCTTGTTCTTCTGTTGTTTTTGTTTTACATACCACATATCAGTGAAAACATATGGTTCTCTGCTTTTTCTGACTTATTTTACTTAGCATTATACTCTCAAGATCCATCCATGTTGTCACAAATATTCCTACATCATTTTTTCTTACGGCTGAATAGTATTCCATTGTGTATATATACCACAACTTCTTTATCCATTCATCTATCGAAGAACATTTTGGTTGTTTCCATGTCTTGGCCACCATAAACAAAACTGCAATGAACATTGGAGCACATGTGTCTTTATGGATAAATGTTTTCAAATTTTTGGGTAGATACCCAGGAGAGAGATTGCTTGGTCATATGGTAATTCTATTCGTAATTTTTTGAGGAACCTCCACATTGTCTTCCATAATGGCTGCACCAGTCTGCATTCCCACCAACAGTGTATGAGATTTCCTTTTTCTCCACAGCCTCTCCAACACTTGTTACTATTTGTCTGGTTGATGATAGCCTTTCTGACTGGGGTGTGATATCTCATTGTGGTTTTATATGCATTTCTCTAATGATTAGTGATGTTGAGCATTTTTTCATATGTCTATTTGCCATTCGTATGTTTTCTTTGGAGAAATGTCTCTTCAGGTCCTATGCCCATTTTTCAATTGGGTTGTTTGTTTTTTTGTTGTTGAGTTTCATGAGTTCCTTGTATATTTTGGATATTAGCCATTTATTAGAGGCACTGTTTGCAAAAATCTTCTCCCATTCAGTTGGTTGCCTCTTTATTTTGTTGATGGTTTCTTTTGCTGCGCAAAAGCTTTTAAGTTTCATATAGTCTCATTCGTTTATTTTAGCTTTTACTTCCATTGCCTTTGGAGTCAAATTCATAAAATGCTCTTTGAACCCACTGTCCATAGTTTAGTACCTATGTTTTCTTCTATGCAGTTGATTGTGTCAGGTCTTATGCTTAAGGCTTTGATCCATTTTGAACTAATTTTGGTACACGGTGACAGACAACAATCCAGTTTCATTGTTTTGCACGTGGCTATCCAATTCTCCCAGCACAATTTATTGAAGAGGCTGTCTTTCCTCCATTGTATATTTTTAGCTTCCTTGTCAAAAATTATCTGTCCATATTTATGTGGTTTTATTTCTGGGTTCTCAATTCTATTCCATTGGTCTATGTCTCTGTTTTTCTGCCAATACCATGCTATTTTGATTACTGTAGCCCTGTAGTACAGGCTAAAGTCAGGGAGTGTGATACCTCTAATATTGTTCTTTTTTCTTAAGATTGCTTTGGCTATTCGGGTCTTTTGTGGTTCCAAAATAATCTGATGATTTTTTTTACTATTTCTTTAAAAAATGCCATGGGGATTTTGATGGGGATTGCATTAATTCTGTATATTGCTTTGGCTAATACGGCCTTTTTAACTATGTTGATTCTTCCAATCCATGAGCACGGAATGCCTTTCCATTTATTTGTGTCTTCTTCAATTTCTTTCAAAAATGTCTTATATTTTTCAGCATATAGGTCCTTCACATCCTTGGTCAAGTTTATTCCTAGGTATTTTATTCATTTTTGCTGCAATTGCAAAAGGAATTGTTTTTTTTTGTATTTCTTTTTCTGAGATTTCATTGTTACTATATAGGAATGCAATGGACTTTTGTACATTGATTTTGTAGCCAGCAACTTTACTGTATTCGTTGATTGTTTCTAATAGATTTTGGTGGAGTCTTTAGGGTTTTCTATATATAGCATCATGTCATCTGCAAAGAGTGATATTTTAACTTCTTCATTCCCAATTTGGATGCCTTTTATTTCTTTCTCTTGTCTGATTGCTCTGGCAAGGACTTCCAACACTATGTTGAAAAGCAGAGGTGATAGGGGACAGCCCTGTTGTGTTCCTAAACATAGAGCAAAGGTTTCAGTTTTTCACCATTAATTATGAGATTAGCTGAGGGCTTGTCATAGAGGGCCTTTATTATGTTAAGGTATTTTCCTTCTGTACCTATTTTTTAAGTGTTTTAATCATAAATGGATGTTGTAGCTTGTCAAATGCTTTTTCTACATCAATTGATATAGTAATATGATTTTTGTCCTTTATTTTGCTTATGTGATGTATCACATTGATGGATTTGAGGATGTTGAACCATCCTTGTGCCCCAAGGATGAACCCCACTTGGTCGTGATGAATAATCTTTTTAATGCATTGCTGTATTCGATTTGCTGGAATTATGTTTAGGATTTTTGCATCTGTCTTCATCAAAGATATTGGTTTGTAGTTTTTTTTTTTTTTGTGTTGTCCTCACCACGTTTTGATATCAGGGTAATGTTGGCCTCATAAAATGAGTTAGGAAGTACTGTGTGCTCTTCAATTTTTTGGAACAGTTTGAGCAGGATTGGCATTAGATCCTCTTTGCAGGTTTGGTAGAATTCACTGGTGAAGCCATCTGGTCGGACTTTTGCTTTTGGGACGGTTTTGGATGACTGATTCAATTTCATTACTGGTGATCGGTCTGTTTAGATTTTCCAGTTCTTCATGGTTCAGCCTTGGAAGGCTATATGTTTCTAAGAACTTGTCCATTTCTTCTAGGTTATTAAATTTGGTGGCATGTAGTCCTTCATAGTATTCTTGGATGATCTTTTGTATTTCTGTGGTGTCCATGATAACTTCCCCTTTTTCATTTCTGATTTTTTTAAATTAGTGTCTTTTCTCTTTTTATCATAGAGAGTCTGTCCAAGAGTTTGTCAATTTAGTTAATCTTTCAAAGAACCAGTTCTTTGGCACATTAGTTATTTCTATTGTCTTTTTGTTCTCTATTTCATTTAGTTCCGCTCTGATTTTTATTATTTCTTTCTTCTGCTACCTTGGGTTTCACTTGTTCTTCTTTTTCTCATTCTTTAAGGTGTAACCTGAAGTTGTTTCGGGGGTGTTTTTCATGTTTTCATGTTTTTCATGTTTTTCATGTTTCTTGAGATAGGCCCATAATGATATAAATTTCCCTCTTAAAACTGGTTTCACTGCATTCCCAAAATTTTGGTAGGATGTATTTTCATTGTCATTTGTTTCTATGTATCGTTTGATCTGTCCTCTAATTTCTTCTTTGACCCAGTCATTCTTAAAACTATGTTGTTTAATCTCCATGTAGTTGTGTTTATTCCTGCTTTCTTTTCGCAGTTGATATCCAATTTCAAAGCCTTGTGATCAGGCTGCTATTTCATTATTTATTTTCTGTTTGGATGATCTATCCATAGCTGTCAATGATGTATTTAAGTCAATGATATATTTAAATATATGATATAAATGTATGATATTTAAGTCAATATATGATATATGATATTTAAGTCAATATATGATATTTAAGTCAATGATGTATTTAAATATTGATGACTGTTACGTCTTCTTGTTGTATAGTCCCCTTTACCATTATGAAATGTCCATCTTTGTCTCTTTTTATCTTTTTCAGCCTGAAGTCTGTTTCATCTGATATCATTATGGCTACACCTGATTTTCTCTGGGTACCATTTGCTTGGAGTGTCAATTTCCATCCTTTCACTTTGAGTCTATGCTTGTCCTTGTAGCTGAGATGTGTCTCTTGGAGACAGCATATGGTTGGGTTTAGTTTTTTGATCCAATCTGCTACTCTGTGCCTTATTATTGGTGAGTTCAGTCCATTTACATTTAGGGTGATTATTGATATGTGAGGATTTCCTATCATTCTATCTCTAGTTTTCTGGTAAGGCTGTGTCTCCATTGTTTCTTTGCCTTTTTGTTTTTGACTGTTATTTCTGTGTGGTGGTATTCTATGATATTCCCCTCTGTTTCTTCTTTTATTACAGTATATATTTCGGTTCTGGATTTTTTTTTTTTTTGAGTGGTTACCCTTAAGTTTATGTAAAAGAAACTTTGATATTTAGAGTATTCCATTTTCTTCAGCACGCTTACTTTCTCCATTCCCATATTCCAGTTCAGGCCTTTACTCTCCTCCTTTTTATGTTTTGGTTGCCACAAATCGTCCCTCTTTGATGGTGGTTGAAGAGCCTCCTTTAGTATTTCTTGTAGTGCAGGTCATGTTTAGAAAATTCCCTCAGCTTCTGTATGTCTGGAAAGGTCTTTATTCCTCCTTCATATCTAAAGGATATCTTTGCTGGATATATTATTCTTGGCTCATAATTTCTCTCTTTCAATAGTTTGAATATTTGCTCAACTACTTCCTGGCTTGTAGAGTTTCTGCTGAAAAATCTGATGATAATCTAATGGGCTTTCCTTTGTAGGTTACCGTCTTCTTTTCCCTGCCTCCCTTGAGGATTCTTTCTTTGTCATTGATTTTAGACAGCTTCAATACAATGTGCCTTGGAGAAGGCCTGTTGGGATTGACGTAATTAGGTGGTCTATTTGCTTCTTGGATTCGAGGATCCAGTTCTGTCCACCAGTTTGGGAAATTCTCATCAACAATTTGTTTGAATATATTCTCTGTTTCCTTCTCTCTTTCTTCTTCTTTTGGCATGCCCATTATTCTTATATTGCTCTTTCTGATGGAGTCAGAAAGTTCTTATAGAGTTTTTTCATTTATTTTAAGTCACAGGTTTCTTTCTTCTTCCAGCTGTGTAATTTCCAGGTTTCTATCTTCGATGTCACTGATCCTTTCCTCCATCAGGTCAATTCTACTACCTAAGCTGGTTATTTCATTCTTAATTTCTTGTATTGAGTTCTTAATTTCCAGAAATTCTATTTAGTTCCTTTTTAAAATTTTAGTCTCTTTCATAAAATGCTCATGTTTTTCTTTGATTGCGTTTCTGAGTTCATTAAATTGCCTTTCTGTGTATTCTTGCATCTCGTTGAGTTTTCACAGAACTACAATCTTGAATTCTCTGTCATTTAAGTCATATATTTCCATATCTTTAAGTTCCTTTTCTGGAGATTTGTCAGCTTGTTTTTGTGCTTTGCTGTTGCCTTGGTTATTCATGGCAATTACTAATATATTATTTCTCTTAGTAGGCATCAACAGGAGTGGCTTCTGCAACAGGTTGATAGCAAGAGGTCTTTCTTTTGTTTTCCAGTACTGGATGGTAGAAAGTTTTATTGTTTCTCTGACTGCAGCCTCTTTTTTCTCTCTCACCCGGTAGTGCTATGTTTTCTCTGCACTATTCCAGCTTCTCACACAATGGGGGGATTCCCTGGGAGACTGGCTTTTCCTCTGTTAATAGTTCTCCTTGGTCACAGGGCACAGTGTCTGTGTAAGTATGCGGAGAGTTTTTGAAATTCCAAAGCTCTTCCTGCACCAGATTCAGAGCAAGTATGTTTCTGAAGTTCTGTTTACTCCTGCAGGGATCTGTCCAGATAGGTGGTGCCAGGAGCACAGTGAGTGTGAGAGGTTCCCCAGAGCAATGGCTGCGAGCACCACCACAGCCTGTCCCTCTTCCACAGCTACCCCCCCCCACCAGAACCAGCTGGGCTGCGAATATGTGTCTTCGATCCACAGTTC
This sequence comes from Rhinolophus hipposideros, assembly GCF_964194185.1. Taxonomy (NCBI): domain Eukaryota; kingdom Metazoa; phylum Chordata; class Mammalia; order Chiroptera; family Rhinolophidae; genus Rhinolophus; species Rhinolophus hipposideros. The sequence continues at coordinate 3,618,777 of NC_138052.1, read as the reverse complement.
TCAGAACAGCTAATATTCTGTTCTTTTGTTCTGACACTGCCGCTGTTCTTCCTCCAGCACCAGGCGTATGGGGGCGGGGTGAGCCCTGGGATGGTGGGGGTGCGGCCAGTCTCAGTGCCCAAAGCTCCGTTCTCCACTCGGCAGTGAGGGCTTAAACCACTGTTTTCAGCCTTTTTCCTTCAGTCTTTTTTCTGAGGTCTCTGCCGTGAGCTTTGGGTTCAGCCGCATTATATTCTGCCCCCTTAGCCCTGTGGGCCATAAGCGGAGCCCTATCAGTCTGAGTTCTTCACTGCCCCACAGCTGCGGTAGTTCCGGGATGTTGCGAGCTCGGAGCACCCAGCTAGGCCCACGCGTCCTGTGCCTGCAAGGCTCCAACTCCGCACCTCTACCTCCCCTTCACACCTCTACCTCCCCTTCTCCCCGGCTCACACAACTCTCCAACCTCTGGGTGAATTTAGTAGCTGGCCCCTTCGTCCCGCCTGTCTGCTGTGCAGAGAGTCCTTTGAGGAGTCATCGTTGTTCGATTAGTTGTAAATTCCAGGGGAGCTTTACAGAGGCTCACTTCACGCCACTATTTTGATGATGTCTTTAATAAGCTTTTAAATTTAAAGTTATTCACTAGTATGACTGAAAATATTGCATTAATTCATGCACAAGACAGATTTTTACTCTTTATTTGTAGTTGAAAAATAAGGTAGATCCTCTCCTGTAGATTCAACAATTTTAGTGCAAGTTCTAAGGCAGCTCTATAGAGTAGACCTGTGTTCAGCTTTTGTTTCTTGCTTGGAGAGGGACCATGGAATATTGTATTTCATATCTCTGAGAGTCAGATATGCTTCATTCAAGTGGGAATAGTGATTCCTACCACTGGAACTTATTGTATAAATATACATATTTATAAATGTATAAATGTATAAATAGGTAATTCATGTAACTGAATGGCATGTATTTGGTAGTTGCCATTACATGATCTGGACAGGAAGTACCCTGGACAGTAGCACCAGTCCTGGCACTTTCATCTCCCACATAAAATCAGCATAATGAAACTAGTCTTCCTCATGCATAGACTGAGTAGCAACACAAGTAATGGTATTTTATGTGCTCTTGGAATGTCCTCTTCTGCCCCAAATTCCTCCCCCTGCTTAGTGAAGTCTTAGTTAAAAAGGAAGACAAAGATTTTCATTCTACAGAGCTAAGCCCTAGCTTACGCCCTCCCTGGGAAAATAATAAGATACTGAGACAGAGGAGTTTGTTTCAAAAATAGTTTGAAGTTGGGGGATGGAAGAAAGAAAGGTTACCAAGCAGAGCAACTGTTAAGTGACTTCACATTGCCCATTTTATCAGTTCACTGGTCTTGATAATAAATCAAACGTGTTTCTACACCTAGAAATTATGTGAAATGCTTCTGCAATAAGCAATCAGTAGAAGGTAGTGATCTTTTTTAAAAGACCATTAGAGTGCTCCTAAAAATCTGTGCTCTAAACCAGAAATTTTCAAGACCTAGAATATTTTCACAAACTTGAATCAAATAAAATAGGTTAGAAGTTATTAGAATTCAGTGTATGCACTAAGCATGTATTATTTTATTTATTATACATACATACCCTTACGTGCATGTGTGTGTTTAAAAATCCATTCTTACAAAGAATTTACATTAACCCAGAGCAAGAGATTTTGAATAATTTGAAATTAGTTCATGTTATTGCTGTAAGTGTTGTTTTAAAGGACATAGAACTTTGGGCATTGAAGCTACTTTAAAACATGATTCTAAAATGTTGGATAGATGCGTAACCACCTCTACTAAAAAAAGTCACATTTTTCCAGTGTGCCGATTGGTTCTTTCCGCAGGGATTATTGACTCCTTCTGAAGGCAGGCACCATCCTTCTACTTCTTTAGTGATGTAGAACTTAGCCAGGGTTCAAACACAAAAAGCTATGCTGATTGAAATAACTGACTGCTGTATAGGCAGTGCCTGGCCGGAAGCATCTGCATCGCACTACTTCGATGACATGGAACAAACTTGGAAATAGTTTTATCTTTTTTCTTGACACTTATTCAAAAGTGGATTTATCATGCAGCTAATAAGTTTTATCTCCAGGGTCCCTCATTTGATTAGGTTCTTTCAAGGCCTTAAACCTAATTGTGAGTTTTTGTTTTCTGTATTATTATTATTGTTAAAAGGAGTCCAAGATTTGAACAAGTGTCAGGTCTTACAAATGCTATATTCACCTCTGCACTGATCATAGAATTAAAATATGTTGTCTACACTTATTTGTAAACCTAGAAATTTATACTGTGAGGAGTTGTATGAATATATAGTGAACAGAAGAGTTTTTGGAAAGAGATCAACTTTGTTGATTTTGAACAAGTGTAATGCAGTGTCTCAGCTCCCGCTCCCTGCAAAAGAACGCAGAATATGGTGATACCAGAAAGGAACAACAACGGAGCCATAGATAGGGCAGTCATACCACTATATTCACAATGGCCACTGGTAGAGACACAAAAGAAAACATCTGCCAGTACACCAACAAGGTATCCTCCTGCAGCCCAGTCTTGCTGGCGGCCGGGCAAGACACAGGAAGTAGGATCCACACGAGCTGCAATCTGCCATCCATGCTTGCTAACCCCACTTGCTAGTCGCAATCCGCCGACCTCTTCCCTGCCAACCAATCCCACTGGCTAGCTGCAATCTTCACCTGCTAGCTTAGCCACAGCAGTTATATTAGTGGCTAATGGCTAACTGGTAATACGTGATGGCCACCCAGCCACAGTGGATGGCCATCTAATATATAACCTTTCCATGTGAGGCCAAGAGTCTAGAAACTGCTATCTGGGACTCTGTCCCCACAACAAGTCACTGACTTCTTGAAAATCTATTTTCTTAACTACAAAATTGAAATAATAATTCATGGTTCAGAATGAGGTCATAGGAATGGCAGCAGTGAGGTGGGATTCTTGAGTTCTCCTCTGGAACTTACCACAAATTGAACATCTATAACCCATCTAAGGATTCTCTGCTCATCACACAGAAGAGCTAAGAGACTCACACGAGGATTACCTGAAGGTGGGCAAACCAGGCAAGCAGGGGAAGAGTGAAGGGAGTGGAGTGGAGACCTAGCCCACATCCGCGGTTGCGGTGACTGTGGGGCCCCAGGACGCAAACCAGAGATTGCCACAGCCAGGCAGTGGGCTCTCTCCCTGTTCCCCACAGCTGAACTCTCCTGCCAAGAGGTCAGCATATCCAGTATTTGAGGCAACAACCTCAGGTGAGATCTCCAGCTGGGCCTTAGGTCAGAAAAAAAGCAAATTCCATACCCAGATCCCTCCCCCAACTCTCCCACAGTAATCCTACCCTTGCCCTTCCAGAGTCTCAAGTTGGTCTTTGAACTGAGGAGTAATGTCAAATTACAGAGGAGCTATAGCACTCAGTATCTGAGAAGAGCTGGTTTGCAGCTATGACATAAGGAAAATGCAGGACTGGGAGATGGAAGACACCTGCTTTCCCAATCCCCACATTTCTTGGGCTGCTGTTGGCAGAGACACACGCAGGGGTCAGCAGCGAGTAGCAGAAGCAGCTTTGGGCTTTCAACATCTCAGAAATCTCCCACGCCCCCCACACCTCCCGATGGAAGAAGTGCCCTAAGACCCAGGAGACCTGAGCACAGGGAATAAGCCCAACTCCCAGTGGCTGGCTGTGATGCTCTAAGCCTGAATTTCTTTAGGTGAGTGCAGAAATTGAACTGACTTTGTAAAAACTACCAACAATACCTCATAACCCCACTCATCTAGAACTGCATAGCCAGCGTCACTGTGGACACCAGGTGGCTGGCTCTGCCTTCATAAGATACAAAGGACTCTCTGTACATCACAGTACAACCTGGAGATAGCTTGGTGGGTTTAAGCCAAGGGCGCTGCTTTGTTTTTTTGGTTTTTTTTTGTATTTTTCATATTTTTGTCTGTGTTGAGTATTTGTTATCAGTTGTGTTTACATGTGAGTGTATTTGGCTTATTCTTTGTTGTGCTTGTTGATTAGTTTTGTTCTGAAATTGCTCTATACCAGGTCCTGCCCAAGAGGCACAAGATTCAACACACCAAGAGGCCAACTCCAGACCAAACCAGAGTGTTACTGGGTTTGACCTAAAAGTAACACGCCCAGAGGGAATTCTCTACAGGCACAAGAGCCCATAGTGTTCAAGCCTCATCTGAAGGGTCAACTCTTACGTAACAGCTCAACCACTGTGGGCATAGCCAATACTCATAACTAGTCAGCCAAGGAGTCAATCCTACCTACTGACAAGCCAAAAGCAATTAAAGCTCAACTTTAACAAGAGAATACATACAACACAAGGTTCACCTCTGGAGCACATGCACAGGAGAATAGGGAAGCAGTGCAATTCAAATATAAAGGACACATACTACATAAGATAACCCAGCAAAAACCAAGAACCCTAGGGGATCTACTTAATACATTGAAACAAACACAGAGAGTTGGCCAGAATGGGGAAACAAAGAAATATGTTCCAAATAAAAGAGCAGAGGAAACCTCCAGAATTGGAATTAAATGAAATAGAGGTAACCAACCTATCAGCGACAGAGTTTAGAATATTAATGATAAAAATGTTTAAGGAGCTTAGTGAAAACATAAAGATGGATAGAAAAATCATTAAGAATAACCAGTTAGAACTGAAGAATACAATAACTGAAATAAAAAACACACTTGAAGGAATTACCGCATGTTAGATGAGGCAGATGACTGAATCAGTGATTTAGAAGACAAGTTAGCAGAGATCACCCAAGCAGAAAAACAAAAAGAAAAAATAATAAAAAAAACAATGAAAATGGTTTAAGAAACCTGTGGAATAACATCAAGTTCAACAACATGTGCATCATAGGAATATCAGAAAGTGAAGAGAAGGAGCAAGGGATTGAGAACATATTTGAAGAAATAATGACCAAAAACTTCCCTAACCTGGTAATGGAAACCAACATACATCCCAGGAAATGCAGAGAGTTCCAACCAAGATGAATTCAAACAGGCCCACACCAAGACACATGATAGTTAAAATGGCAAATTTAAAGACAAAGAGAATCCTAAAAGTAGTAAGAGAATGACAGCAGGTTACATACAAGAGAACTCTTATAAGACTACAAAATGACTTTTCTACAGAAAATTTGCAGACAAAAAGGGAGTGGCAGGAGGTATTCAAAGTGATGAAAAACAAAGGCCTACAACCTAGATTGCTTTATCTAGCAAGGCTATCATCTAAAATTGAAGGAGAGATAAAGAGCTTCCCAGAAAAGAATAAGCTAAAGGAGTTCATTAGCACCAAGTGAGCAATGCAGGAAATGTTCAAAGAGCTTCTGTAAGCCGAAGAAAGATGAAAACAATCTAACTAATGAAGATCAGAAATACAAATAACAAAATGGCAATAACTATGTACCTATCAATAATCACTTTAAATGTAAATGGATTAAATGCTCCAATCAAAAGACATGGGGTAGCTGAGTGGATAAGAAAACAAGACCCATGCATATGCTGTTCACAAGAGACCTATCTCAAATCAAAAGACACACACAGGCTGAAAGTGAAGGGCTGGAGTAAGATATTTTATGCAAATAGAAATGAGAAAAAAGCTGAAATAACAAGACTTATATCTGACAAAATAGACTTTAAAATGAAGAATACATTAAAAGACAAAGATGGGCACTATATAATAATAAAGGGATCAATTCGACAAGAGGGCATAACCCTAGTAAACATCTATGCACCTAACGTAGGAGCACCTAAATATATAAAACAGGTATTGACTGAGATAAACACAGAGATCAACAGTAACACTATCATAGTCGGGAACTTCTACATACCACTGACAACAAGGGACAGGTCCAACAGATGGAAAATCAGTAGGGAAACAATAGCCTTAATTGACATATTGGACCAGTTGTATTTAATTGATATTTTTAGAGCATTTCACCCCAAAGCTGCAGAATACACATTATTCTCAAGTGCACATGGATTATTTTCCAAGATAGATCATATGTTAGGCCACAAAATAAGTCTCAATAAATTTAAGGAAATTAAAAACATATCAAGTGTCTTCTCTGACCATAGTGCTATGAAATTAGAACTCAATTGCAAGAAATAAACTGGGAGACATACAAATACATGGAGGATGAATAACATGTTACTAAATAATGAATGGGTCAACAATGAGATCAAAGAAGAAATCAAAAGATATCTTGAGACATATGAAAATGAAAACAAAATGATCCAAAATCTATGGAATGCAGCAAAAACAGTACTAAGATGGAAATTCATAGCAATGCAGTCCTGCCTAAAAAAACAAGAAAAATCTCAAATCAATAGTTTATCCTTACACTTAAGGGATCTGGAAGAAACACAGCAAAATAAGTACAAAGGGAACACAAGGAAGGAGATAATAAAAATTAGAGCGGAAATAAATGAAATAGAAACCAAAAAACAATACAAAAGATCAATGAAACCAAGAGCTGATTTTTTGAGAAGATAAACAAAATTGACAAAACTTTCACCAGACTCCTAGAGAGAGAGAGAGAGAGAGAGAGAGAGAGAGAGAGAGAGAGAGAGAGAGAGGATTCAAATTAAAGATAAGTGACAACAGACACCACAGAAATACAAGAAAATTTAATAAATCACTATGAGCAACTATACACCAACAAATTTGACAATCTGGAAGAAATGGATAATTTTCTAGAAGAATACAACCTACCAAGACTAACTCAAGAATAAATGGAAAACCAGAACAGACTGATTGCTACCAGGGAATTGAATCAGTAATCAACACGCTCCCAACAAACAAAAGCCCTGGACTAGATGGCTTTACAAATGGATTTTACAAAACATTCAAAAAAGAATTATCACGTATTCTCCTCAAACTATTCCAAAAAATACAGAAGGAGGGAAGGCTCCCAAACTCTTTTTATAAGGCCACTATCACCCTGATGCCAAAATCAGACAAAGACATAAAAAGAGAAAACCACAGGCTGATATTCCTAATGAACATAGATGCAAAAATCCTCAGCAAAATATTAACAAACAGAATTCAGCAAAACTTTAAAAAGATCATACACCACGACCAAGTGGGATTCATTCCTGGTATGCAACGTTGGTTCAATATCCGCAAATCAATCAATGTGATATACCACATTAACAAAGTGAAAAATAAAAATCATGCGATCGTATCAATAGATGCAGAAAAAGCATTTGACAAAATCCAGCAGCCATTTATGATAAAAAAAAAACAAACTCTTAAGAAAGTGGGAATAGAGAGACCATACGTCAACATAATAAAGGCAATATAATGTTTAAACTTCAGCTAACACCATAGTCATTGGGGGAAAGCTATAACCTTTCCCCTTAAGATCAGGAACAAGGCAAGATTGCCCACTTTCTCCACTTCTATTCAACATAGTTCTGGAAGTTCTAGACACAGCAATCAGACAAGAAAAAGAAATAAAAGGCATGTAAATTGGTAAGGAGGAAGTAAAATTGTCATTATATGCAGATTACATGATACTATATATAGAGAACCCCAAAGACTCCACCAAAAAACTTTCAGAACTGATAAATGAATTTAGTAAAGTAGCAGGATACAAAATTAATATTCAGAAATCAGTTGCATTTGTATATACCAATAATAAACTATCAGAAGGAGAAATTAAGAAAACAGTCCCATTTACAATTGCTTCAAAGACTATAAAATACCTAAGACTACATTTAAGCAAAGAAGTAAAATACTTGTACTCAGAAAATTATAAGACATGGAAGGGAGAAATTAAAGAATATACAAGTAGATGGAAACACATACTTGCTCATGGATAGGAAGAATTTGTATAGTTAAAATATCCACACTGCCTAAGGCAATATACAGATTAAACACAATTCCTATCAAACTACCAAGGACATTTTTCACAGAAATAGAATATGCAATCCTAAGATTTATATGGAACCATAAAACCTTGGATAACCCTGGCAATCTTGAGAAATAAGAACAAAGTGGGAGGTATCATGATAGCTGACATGAAATTATACCACAAGGCTACAGTAATCAAAACAGAATGGTACTGGTACAGACACATAGATCAATGGAACAGAATAGAGAGCCCAGGCATAAATCCATGCTTCTATGGTCATTTAATCTATGACAATGGAGGAAAGAATTTACTTTGGGGTGAAGACAGTCTTTTCAATAAATGGTGCTCGGAAACCTGGACAGACACATGCAAAAAAATGGAGATGGACCACCTCCTTACACCATATACAAGAATAAATTTAAAATAATTAAAGACTAAAATGTAAGATCTGAAACCATAAAACTCCTAGAAGAAAATATAGGAAGAAAGTTTGCAGACATTACCCTCAGTAATATTTTGACTGATATATCCCCTCAGGCAAGAGAAGTAAGAGAAAAAATAAACATATTGGATTACGTCAAACTGAAAAGTTTTTTCACGGTAAAGGAAACCATCAATAAAACAAAAAGACATCTTACTGAATGGGAGAAGATATTTTTCAATGATATATCTGATAATAGGTTAATATCTAAAATTTATATAAAAAAACTTATTCAACTCAACACCAAAAATACAAACCTCCCAATTAAAAAATGGGCAGAAGACATAAAGAGACAATTTTCTAAAGAAGACAGAAAGATGCAAACAGACATTTGAAAAAATGCTCAACCTCACTAATCATTAGAGAAATGTAAATAAAAACCACAATGAAATACTACCTCACCCCAGTTAAAATGGCTATCATTAATAAATCAACAAACAAGTGCTGGTGAGGATGTGGAGAAAAGGGAACCCTCGTGCACTGTTGGTGGAACTGTATATTTGTGCAGCCACTGTGGAAATCAGTATGGAGTTATCTCAAACAACCAGAAATGGAATTACCTTATGACCCAGCAGTTCCACTCCTACGTATCTATCCAGAGAAACCCAAAACACTAATTCAAAAAAATTTATACACCCCTATGTTTATTGAAGCACTATTCACAATAGCCAAGACATAGAAACAACTGAAATGCCCATCCGTAGACAACTGGATCAAGAAACTGTGGTACATTTTTGCAATAGAGTATTACACAGCCATAAAGAAGAATGAAATTTTATCATTTGCAACGATATGGATGGACCTAGAGAACATTATATTAAGTGAAATAAGTCAGACGGAGAAAGACAAATACCATATGATCTCACTTATATGTGGAATCTAAATAATAGAATAAATGAAGAAACTAATCAGAAACAGTCTCAGAGACATAGAGGAAAAACTGAGGGTTGCTAGATGGGAGCGGGGGTGGGGATGACGGAGAAGGTGAGGAGATTAGAAAGCACAATCAGTAACCACAAGATTGCCACAGGGATACAAAACAGTTTGGGGAATATAATCAATAATGTTGTAAAGATTTTGTAGGGTATCCGATGGATACTTGTCTTATAAGGAGGAACACTTCATGGATGGTGTAGATGCCTGACCAGTGCACTGTACATCTGAAGCTGCAGCTGAAGAATAATGAATGTCAACTGTAATTTATGTGTGTGTATATATATATATATTTTTTTTTTTCATAGGAAGTGGAATATAGCCTAAGGAATATAGACAATGGAAATGTAACGGCATTGTGTGATGTCAGAAGGGTAGTAGATTGGGCAAGGGGGGTTTTCACTTTGTGAGGCGTATTAATGTCTAACTATTACATTGTTTTGTACACCTAAAACTAATAATAAAAAAAATAAAATAAAAAAAAAATCATGGTGTACTTTGAGAAGTTAAATGTAACATCTCACACACATGATAGTAACTAAATGTTAATATTTCCCTCCCAACCTCAGTCTAAAAACAGGTTTATTGTAAAATTGAGTTGACTCACTGCTCCTAACCATTCTGTAAAAGGCCCCAGACAAGTAAAAGGGAGAAATGAGTGAGAAGAAATAATTACAAAACTCGGACAATTAATTTCGCAAACTTTCCACCAAGTAAGTGTACAGTGGAAAGTTTGCATACTTATTTGTCTACTCTTTCATAGATGATGACAGATAGATGACAGATAGATGATAGATAGATATATAGATAGATGATAGATAGATTATAGATAGATAGATAGATAGATAGATAGATAGATAGATAGATGATACATAGATAAAGAAAACAAAAGATTAATCACATTTTTTTCTCAGAATTTCTGGCCATGAAGTGCCCAATCCAGTGTTCTGTTTCTCTGCTAATATAAAGGCATTAGTACATTTTGATAATTCTCTGATATAAAGGTATGTAAAAGCACTATAGTGTCTGAAATTTAAAAATGTCCCATTGGCTATGTCCAATTGTGCCAATCATCTGAGTATTTTAATAAATCCAGAAGGGAAAGTAGACAATTTGCTATACCATTAAACAAAATGGATGCTTGGCAACATGAGGCTAAAACAATCACATAAGCGACTGGATGGAGTTCACTGTCATCACATATTTGTTTTGCTATAACATCAAGCTCAAAGTTCACCTTTCTATTACCAATATACAAAAGGCGTCCTAAAAAAACTTGTAGCATCTTTTCCTATAAAATTGGTTTCAGAACTCTAAGAAAATGGAGAACAATAAGAAAATGAATATTATTGAGATAGATTCTGAAGGGTAGGTTTTCTTCTCTCTCATACCTCCAAATTCATTCTAAAAAGCATGAAATGCTATCAGTTAAGAAAGGCAAGTTAAAAATGGCCACATTATAACTGATGAAGGGCTAATAAATGTTTAGATATTGATCATCAATTTCCCTTCATTGGCAGACATCTCCCGGAAGAGCCACTCCATAAATTCTCCAGCACACTGCAGCCTGAAGAAAGCTGCTCCTGTATAGCATTACAGATTGCCAGCTCTAAAGTACTGCCCCACCCCTTGTCACAGCTCAGGAGTTTGCATGACAAAAGAATAATTGAATTGGTAATGCAACAGTACATGACATAGATCACCATTTTGCAATAGGAATGTTTGAGTCATAAATAATGAAATGATTTCCTCCAGAGTAATTTATTGAACAGGTACATTAGCAAGCAAGTTCCCCTAGGTGTGCAAATGCACTGCACCTCTGACCCAGGAGAGCTCAGTCAGGTCTCTTAGCTCATTCAAATCCCTTTCTTTATGACTTCCACTTAGGGCAGAAGCATGATGGCAGGTGTGTGTGTGGGGGGGCATTTTATTAATTATGTTTTCTTTTTTTCATACTCTACAGCATCTGGTCACAAGAATAAGGGAGAGTTTTGCTAAAGCAGCTTAATATTGTACATCAAGCCAAGGAATCATAACTCCTGATTATTTCTGACCTCTACTGAGTTTGAGTCATTACTTCTGGTCACATTGTTGAATGTGAACAACTCAACACTGAGTGCTGCCAGCAGGTTGACTGCCAGGAAGCTGATCTGCAGAAAAATAAACTCCACTCCACCTTCAAATATCAAAAATATTTTTTCTTTCTTTAAAAAAATCTACATCTCTAAACTATAGCAAAAATTTAATTTGAATAAAAATTCATTCTTGTTATTTAAAAAGAAGTTCCTGAGAAATTACTAGTTACTATTACATTGACAAAGAAACCATCTTGAAAGAGTGGAACAACACTATAGAAGAATAGGGGAGAGGATGAGGGAATGACATTGTTTTAATAAGATAAGATAATGATTTGGAACAGACAAGAAGGTCTAGGAGAAAGTCAATTTTATTCTCTTGTCAACTAAGCTGTATTTGTATTAATGGTTAGGGAAACTAAAAGTGGTTTTAAAAAAAGAATCTGATCATTATACTACAATCACAGTAATAACAGCTGCTGTTTACTTAGTTCTCACTGTTTATCAGGTGCTGTGCTAAGCATTTTTAATACATTTTCTTATTTAATCTTACCAATAACTCCATAGAGTTGGTCATATTTTTGTCATCATTTTATAAATAAGGAATGAGAAGATAAAAAATGTTAACTTGATGAAAGTCAACCATTGGCTGAACTGAAAGGCAAACCCAGTGTGGTTTTATTGCAAAAGATCAAACACATTGTTTTTATCAAGACAAATGAAATATAGTGAGGAGAACATAATTTATTCTTTTAGCAAGCCTAAATGGAGACCATCTGTGTACCAACCACTATGTCAGTCACCAGCAATACAGAATGAACAAAACACATTCTCTGCATTCAAATTCCTCACAGTCCAGTGAAGGAAGTAAAGTCAAAAACGACTAAACATAGGTGTGCTTTGATTTTGGTGTACAATGAATGGTGTATCAGTCTAGGTTCTTTGGGGACAAGCAAAATAATTTGACTCTGTACAACTAAAGCAGAAAATGATTTCACTAGAAAAAATAAGAGTTGTACTGGTTGGAGTAAAAAACACAAGATACTGCAAGAAGAACTTCCCCTGACACAGTGATTGAACCTAACAAAGATTTGACTATTGTATATGTCATAAAGGTTGGGTATCTTTCAATGACCCAAGGATTTAAGCTGCTTCCATGTTGTAGTTTTGCCACAAACTGGCTTAAAGAAAGAAAGATATAGGAGGCACATGTTATTAATTGCTTGGCTCAGAAGTTAAACATGTCACTTCTCATAGTCCATTGGACAAAACAAATCATATGGCCCCTGAATAACTGCAAAGGATGGAAAATGTAGGTGAGCCTGTGGAATACATGGTGAGCACTAAGTAGGGAGAATGGTAAGGCTAGAGCAACAGGTGTGGACCACTCTAGGACATGTGGCTCTCTCATTAGGAAACCCCTACTAGGAGACTGAACTCCAGTAGTTTTTCTTCTTTACACTCCACCACTCAAGAGAAAAATAAAAAAAAAAAAATAAATAAAAAAAATAAAATAAAATAAAATAAAACTAAAATAAAAAAAGAGATTCTACTTCTTGCCTAGAGAAAGATATAGCACCTTGATTGACAGCACACCGTGAATGCTTGTGAAGTGAGTGTTAATCCCAAAAGGAAAAAAAAAAAGAGGAATAGTGATATCAAGAAGGTGAATAAGAATTATTACGTGAACAGAGGGAAAGAGGAAAATACTCAAATCAAAGACACAGCAAAAAAGAAATGTGTGGCAGATACAGGAAATTTCTAGCAATTTTGGGTGATGTCAGAGTATTGAGTCTAAGGGGCATAAGGCAGGAGTCTGGAGAAACTGGACAAGGGCAGATCATAATGAGTGCTATTTGATCATGTAGCTCAGTCAGCTAGTAAGAAGATGGGTGAAAACTGATGCACAGGACTCCATGACAGTAGACTGCCTTCTGCATGATTAGGGCCATTTTGTTATTCCCACAATCTGAAGACTAGAAAGAATCTGCAAGGAGAATGTCACCTCTGTCCAGTCTCTGACAAAACACACTCATGCATTCACACACTCACAAATGCACACATACACACACATTCACACAACTCACACATGCCACACACACTTTCATGCACTCATATAAGCCTTCTACATAATCACTTATGCCCACATACACTCACTCATATGCCCCATGCATGCTCACACACTCACATGTGGTACAAACATACTCACACACTCATATACACACACTAACACACTCAAATGTGTCACACACTCAAATGTGTCACACACTCACACTCACACATTTCATTTTCCCACACACACATTCCCATCTCACACACTCCCATGTGCTCCCACACACTACATTCAGAATTTGATATGGACAATAGCTACATAAATTATTCTTCCATAACTACCTAGCACTGTGATCTCTGATGAACTGCTGGAATTTGTCTAAACTCAGTCTTGTTGTTATCAAATGGGAACAATATTATCCTTTTCCTTATTGTAGCCTCCAAATGAGATTATGCGGAAGTGATTTAAAACTAATCTGTATTCCACACAAGTTCACTTTTCAAGTGGAACCATCATCCATTTGTGCTGAAATCTAACACATAAATCTGACCATAGGCTCTAATAGAGGTGGTTCTGAGAGACAGAATAGGGAGAGAAGCAATAGCCAAGAGGCTGAGAAGACAGAGTACCTGTATTTAACTCTGAGCCCTATTAGGTTACCATTTAGCAATGCCAGATCATATAAGGTACCAATAATTAGCATTATGCATTCAGATTGATTAGTGATAATTTACTGAATGTAAAGTAAATCAATTTGTAAGTGCTTGATTTTGAAATGAAATTTCAAAGTGCAACAATGGCCCTCACTAAGGGCAAAGGCATAGTTAATTCAAACTAGTTTCAACAGATGTTATGCACAGGAAAAAATAAAACTAAATATGGCTGTTTAGCCCAAGAAAAATAGGATGAAGTGTCAATTATGTAATATAATTATCACTAAGTAAAGGACCTATCTCTATGTTGAGAAAGAACAAGAAAACATTAAAAACACAGATTTGCCTTACTTAAAAAAAATAATCAAGGGGGGTGGGGGGAGGGAGATGAGGGTAAGGGGGATCAAATATATGGTGATGGAAGGAGAACTGACTCTGGGTGGTGAAGACACAATGGTATTTATAGATGATGTAATACAGAATCTATGTAATTTCACTAACAATTGTCACCCCAATAAATAAATTTAAAATAAAAATCAAGTTAGACACAAAGAGGAAGCTTAAACAATCGCTAATTAGAACAAATACTAAGGAGAAGGAAGGTGTTAAGTGAAAAATACTCTGGACTCGGAGAAACAAGATTATATTCTTATCTCACTAGTAGAAAGTGCTATCTTTCAATAAATCATTTGATTGTTTTTGGTCTCAAAACCCTAAATAATTAAATTTAAGTGTTGTATAAATACTTTTTCTCTTCTCAAAAGCTATTCTTCATCCTGCATTTCTAGTTTTCATTAATTGCGTGTCGTCCTCCTAGTCAACCAGAATCAGACAGCAGAGCCATCTTTACCTCTCATGTCTGCCTCACTCTGGACATTCTGTTAGTGTCTTCTTTTTCTCTCTCTCTCTCTTCATACCTCTTCTATATCCCTACATTCTCACATCCACTTGGAGTCTAAAATCTCTTGTGTGGGTCATGGGCAATGTCCTGGAGTTGATCTCCTTGCCTTCTGTGACTCTGCAGTCAGTCTCCTGGATTGCTTAGTGGAAGATTTTTCTTCTAGTAAAGAGTTGTGGTCATGCTCTCTTACATAGGAGTGGCTTTTCTTAGCTTTGCAAAGAAAACACTGCCTTTTTTTTTTTTTTCCTAACTTTAGGGCTATTTGGAAACTTGCTCCAAAATACGTTTCTAATAGTAGGTCTCAATTCAACTGATTTTCTTCATATTCTGTATGACCCAACCAAATGTATCTATTTATTTCTTTTAAATATTCCTTTTAGATATCCACTTCTGGAAAAGAAGGATTAACAGAGATAATATTTATCCTCCTGACAGAAAAAACTAAAACACTGTACACAGTATGTGAATCAGTGGTTTTAGAGACACTGGACATCAGACAACAAAGGATCTCTTAGAGCAAGGTGGACCAAAACATGGCCTACCTGTCTCACCAATCTACTGCCTGGTGAGAATTTCAAGATCTAGGGATAGAAAATTCAGGTGGGGAAGCCAAAGCAGCTAGAGTTCAGAAGGCAGATTACAAGAAGAGAGAGAGCTGTACTCATAGAGTGTTCAGAAATGTGCAAATGGTTCTACTCAAGTCTTCTGCTGTATATTGATTAGGGCATATGTGTGGAGAAACAACTGAAGTCAAAGCAATAACTACCCCAAATAATTAGAAGAAAAAGTATTTGTAGCTTGCTTAGCACTGGGAACAATTCCTGTTCTTACCAGCCAAAGTAGAAAAACCTCATGGTAAAGTACTTAGAAAGATTTTGCCTCAGTAGTGGGAAAATTATTCATAGGCTTAACAATGTCTAGTCCTGTCAAACAAAGCTTAAAAATGAGACATGAAAGGATAAAACTGTTTCCAAGTAATATAACTGCATTCCAGAAGTTAAAGAACATTTATAGAAATGCAAAATACTCATCATCAAACAAGGTAATTTTCAATGTCTGTCATTCAATTAAAAAAATCACCAAACATGCCCATAACCTGGAAAAAATGACCCCAATTATGAGAAAAATCAACCAAAATTAATCCAAGATGACACAGATGATAGAATTAGTGGACAAGGACAACAAAATTTATTATAACTATATTGCATATACACCAGAAGCATGAGGAAAGATTAAATATGTTAAAGAAAGACATGAAGATATTTTTAAAAGTTCAAAATTAAGCATCTAGGGGTCAAAATTATCATGTCTGAATTAAAAATGCACTGAATGAGATCAACAGCAGATCAAACATTTCAAAAGAAAAGATTAATGAACTTGAAGATAAGACACTAAAAACTATCCAAAATGAAACACGGACAAAAAAGACTAGAAAAAAAGGATAGAGCATCAATAAACTTTGAGGTGACTTCAGGCAGCCTCACACAGTTGCAGTCCCCATAGAAGAAGAGAGAGATGGGGAAATTAAAAGAAAAAGAAAATTGGGAGAAACAATGAATGAGAATTATCAAAATTTAATGAAAACTATCAACCAATACATCCAGGAAGCTCAATGAACCGCAAGCAGAGGAAACATGAAGAAAACTACACTAAGGCTATTTTAGGTGATTTGCTGAAAACCAGTGATAAAGAGAAAAGTTTTCAAATAAGGAAATAACACAATATGAACTAGGACCATAGATAAGGATGACTCCTCACCCCTTTTCTTCTTTGAACTCTGATGTCTTGTTTCAGCTTTCAGTCTTGTCCATTCCAAATGGCCCTTCCCTGTTCCCACTCTGGCCCCAGAGGGTGAGGAGTAGAAATTACCATCTCTTTTAGTGGTTGAAATAAAGTAAAAACTACTTCATTTTTCAAAGCACAGTTCGTGATTTAAAGGGATATGATGGTGATTGTAGAAGTGGGGCCTCATTTTAGTGTCTTTTCTGTCAACCTGGGCATTTCCTTTTATTAATGGACTGTTTTCTCATTGCAATATTTCAATCAGTAGATGTTTTATGAGTGCATGCTCTGTGCTAGGGACTCATCTAGGGTTTATTACAATTTGCAGTTTATTCTGAGGCAAGACCAAAATGAGAGGGCAACTAACTGGGAACCTGATCTTTGCTTTAAACAGTTCTGCCAGCCACTTACAACTCACTTCCTGCCTGTGTGGTTATTGAGCAAAGTGCAGCTAAGTGGGATCTGAGGTCCTCCTGTCTATAAATATTTTACATGTACTGACTTATTCCTATTGCTTTGCTTTTTTATTTATCAGAAGTTTATAAGTATAAAATAAATGTACATAAAAGAACTGGACAATAATTTGTAAAGCTTTGTCTAAAAATTGCTGAGCATCTACATATATAGAATGATTCTAAACACAGAAATGCACAGATGAATAAAACAAGGTCACTCTCCTCAAGGAACTCAGAGTTTGGAGAAAGTGGTTTGCCAGAGTGCAGAAGAAAATAAATAAAAGTGCTGGAACCTCGGGAAAATTTGAAATAACTGAAATTGAAGGTAATTTTGGACTTTAATCAAAGAAGATGTGTTTGTTTATAGTTGCAAAAAAAAAAAGCCAAACAGGTTTACATTTTTAAAAAGTACTTTAGCTTCAGTGACCACAGCAACAAAATAAATGATTATCTAAACATAAGTCACTGACTTAAAGTCATGGGTTCAAGACACAGTAAGAAAGCAAAAGTCCAACATACAATGTTTGTCAAACCAGATGATGAGATCAAATGGAAACATTGTAAATTATGAAAGTCTGAGAGAATTTCACATCTTTTGGCACTTTTGCTGTGTAACACTACAAATCTAAAACTTTAGCTGTGGTTCAACCTCCAAAGGAACCACATGTGTGTAAGATAACAATGAACATGCCTTGAAATGCCATCCGAGATTGGCCCAAGGAATCTAAAGGTTCAAAAATGGGGTACTGTGATTCATCTTATGTCTACTATTCATTGCTCCAGTGCCTAATTTCTTTGCCAATTACAGCAGGCCCCAACAATCATTAATTAAACATCTATATTGCACAAGGTAGTGGAGATACAAAGATGAAACAATCTCCTTTTCCAGAGGCTCAGTCTATCAAAGATGGCATGCAAGTATTGCAATCCACTGAGATAAAGGCCATGATATAAATAAATGCAGGTCCATAATCTGTTTGAAACCTTTAGATCAGGTTTGTTTTAAAATCCAAGACTTAGGAATCTTAAGAAAAGGTAATAAAGTTCTTATGTGACATAAAAATACATCATGCCCTTTGTCTAAGGTGCATTTAATATAAGCAAACATACTGATGATTCTTCAGGGAATCTGTGAACATCCCCCCTAAATGTGCCAGGGAGACTATAAATAGCTTCACATCTGTTCAGACCGTATTTGTCCCCAACTGAGTTCATGGCAGCTCAGGCTTCACTACCAAATCAGTTAAGAGTTTTGGAAGATTTCAGAATTGAGGATAAAAGAATGAGGACCTGAAGTAGAAAACACAGAGGGAGGGACTAATTAACCCTGATTGGGAATATTAAAGACTTACCTTCTGGAAACTCCCCCTGGATTTGTCCCCTCATCTGCTCATCTCTCTTATAAATTAAAAACTGACTTAGTTGACTCCCATTTTTATTACGTGTTTCTCAGCATAGAGAATGGTTAGGAACACACTGCATGCTTAATAATTTCTTAATTAACAAATCTAACCACATACAGGACGGTCCCAGAAATAAATGCTTGTGAGAAACCTGTATTACATTAAGTGAAAAAGCCAGAAATTATTTCACATTCTATGATATATTTATGACAACTTACAAACACAGAGAAATGTTCTGAAAAGTACACAAAGGTTAGTGTACTTCACATGTAACTATCACGGTAGAAGAATGAAAATGTTTCTACTTTTTTGTATGTTCTTCCCCCAATTTCCTTAATAAACATACATTTTTAAATAAAATTGGGAAAAAATTCTGGAGTCCTACTGAACTTTTGAAATGATATCATTTTTATATATCTCCATCATGATTTTCTTAAGATTTACTTGATGCTAGTAATTTGTTTTCAGGAATCTTATATTTTTAATAAAGTGATTAACAGTTTTTAAAGCACTATGCAAAATTCTTAGCTTCAACGTCGACAAAGTGTCTCATGTATTTCTGGTCAAGGGGATCACATTTCCCACATGTTTTACACAACAGAACGATTCATGCTATTCCTGGTAAGACAGAAGTGCATGGCAACATTCAGTCTTTTCACCCCACGTATTTCATCAAGTGAAAGGAGAGAGAAGTTTCTGTTGCTTCCTTACTGTGGTTGTTACTAGCCCTGAATTTAGCATAAGGCAAATTTATATCTTAACATAGTTATAGTATTTATGCCAGACACATATTTTAAACCCCTGATCTTATCACTTAAAGCTTTTATATGATTGTTTTTGCATTTGTTTTGTGGTAAAATACACATAACACAAAATTTACCATCCTAACCATTTTTAAATGTACAGCTCAGTAGTTCATTAACATTGATGTGCAACCATTACCATCATCCATCTCCAGAGCTCATTTCATCTAAAACTGAATTCTATACCCATTAAACAATCACTCCCTATGCTTCACTATCCTCAGCCTCTGGAAACCACCATTCTACTTTCTGCCTCTATGAATTGGACTACTCAAAGTACCTCATATAAATGGAATCATACAGTATTTGTCTTTTTGTGATTGGTTTATTTTATGTACTATATCCTCAAGGTTCATCCGGTTGTGCCATGGATCAGAATTTACTTCCTTTTTAAGGCTATGTAATATGTGTATCATGTGTGTACCACATTTGTTTATCCACTCAGTCGTTGATGGACACTTGGGTTACTTCCAGCTTTGGGCTACTGTGAATAATACTGTCATGAACCTGGCTTTACATCTCTTTGACCTGATTTCAATTCTTTTGGGTGTATCCACAAGCAGAATTTTTGGGTCACATATGATAATTATATTTTTAATTTTTGAAAAATCACTATACCATTTTCCACAGTGGCTGCACTATTTTACATTCCCACTAAGAGTGTAGAAAGGTTCTAATTTCTCCACATCCTCAATAGCACTTGTTCTCTCTCTCTCTCTCTCTCTCTCTCTCTCTCTCTCTCTCTCTCTCTCTCTCTCTCTCTCTCTCTCTCTCTCTCTTCATCCAACTCTTCATCCAAATGGTGTGAGATGGTACCTCACTGTGATTTTCATTTGCTTTTCAATAATAATTAGCTGTGTTGAATATATTTTGTTGTGCTCATTGGACATTTGTATATCATTGGATAAATGTCTATTCAAGTCCTTTGCACGTTTTTGAATCAGGTTTGGTTTTGATTTTTGAGTTTTATAAGTTCTTTATATATTCTTAATATTAATTCCTTATCAGATATATGCTTTACAAATATTTTATCCCATTCTGTGGGTTGCTATCTCATTCTGTTAATAGTTTCTTTTGATTCACAAACATTTTTTCATGAAGTCCAATTTATCTATTATTTTTTCTTTTGTTTCCTGTCCCTTTAGTGTCATATTGAAGAAATCATTGCCAAATCCAATGTCATAAATTTTTGGCCCTGTCTTTTATTCTAAGAGTTTTATTATTTTAGCTTTTATATTTAGGTATTAGATCCATTTTAAGCTAATTTTTGTCTATTGTGTTAGGGAAGAGTCCAACCTTATTCTTTTACATGTGGATATAGAGTTTTCCCAGCATTTATTGAAAAGACTATCTTTTCCCATTAAGTATTCTGCTGTCTTATAAAAGTATTTGACTATATATATGACGATTTATGTTGGGGATCTCTATTCTGTTCCATTAGTCTACATTTCTGCCTTTATGCCAGTACTACATTGTTTTTATTAACAAAGCTTTGTAATACGTTTTGAAATCAGAAAGTGTAAATCCTCCAACTTTTTTTTTATTAAAGTATATTGGGGTGACAATGATTAATAAAGTTACATAGGTTTCATTACAATTGTGTAATACATCATCTATATATCACATTTTCTGCTCACCACCCAGAATCAGTTCTCCTTCCATCACCATATACTTGATCCCTTTTGCCCTTATCTACCACCACCCTTACCCCTTACCCTCTGGTAAAGACTAAACTATTGTCTGTGTCTATGAGTTTTTGTTTGTCATTTGTTTGTCTTGTTCTTTTGTTGTTTTCAGTATTATATCACACATATCAGTGAAATCATATGGTTCTCAACTTTTTCTGTCTGATTTATTTTGCTTGGAATAATAATCTCAAGATACATCCATGTTATCACAAATGGCACTATTTCATCTTTTCTTATGGCAGAATAGTATTCCATTGTGTATATATACCACATCTTCTTTATCCAATTATCTATCAAAGGACACTTTGGTTGTTTCCATGTTTTGGCCACTGTAAATAAAGCTGTGATGAACATCAGAGCACATATATCTTTACGTTATGGAGGGCAGTGTAATTAAAAAAATTAAGAATACAATTACCATATGACCTAGCAATCCCTCTGCTGGGTATCTACCAAAAAAATCTGAAAACATTTATCTGTAAAGATATATGAGCTCCTATGTAAATCCCCCAACTTTGTTATTTTTTTCCAATACTGGTTTGACTATTAAGGGTCCCTTGACACTCCATGTAAATTTTAGGATGTATTATCTATTTCTGTAAAAAACGTATTCGGGATTTTTAAAAAAGTTGCATTAAGTAGATAACTCTGGATAGTATTTAATATCTTAATAGTATTAAGTCTTCTAATCCATAAGCACAGGGTATTTTTCCATTTATTTATGCCTTTAAATTTTTTTTCAACAATGTTTTGCAGTTTTCACTCTATAGTCTTTCACCTACTTGGTTAAGTTAATCACTAGGTATTTTATTCTTTGTGACTGTAATTACTACTGTAAATGAAATTGTTTCCTTAATTTTCTTTTCAGGTTGTTTATTGTTAGTGTACAGAAATACAACTATAATTTGTATGTAGATTTTATATCCTGTTAGGTTGCTGAATTATTTTATTAGTTCTATCAGGTTTTTTTTCTATGGAATCATTTGTGTTTTCTACACAATAGATCATATCGTCTGTGAACAAAGATAATTTCACTTCTTTCTTTGCTGTTTGGATGCATTTAATAACCTCTTTTGCTAGCTGTTCTTGTATTATTGTAAGTCAAAGTGGCAAAAGCAGACATCCTGTCTTGTTCCTGATCTTAGAGGAAAATCTTTCAGTTTTACACCATTGAGTATGATGATATGATATTAGGGAAGAATGAGTTTTTCATACATGTTTTTTATTGTATTGAGGTAGATTCTTTTTATTCTTAGTTTGTTGAGTGCTGTTTTAATTATAAAATTGTTGCATGCTGTCAAATGCTTTTTCGGCATCAAATGATATGATCATTTTTTTTTTCCTTTTCATTCTGTTAATGTGGTGTGTTGCATTGGTTGATTTTCATATGTTGAATCATCCTTGCATTCTAGGAATAAATCACACTTGGTCATAGGGTGTATCCCTTTTAATAAGCTCCTGAACTTAGTTTATAGTATTTTATTAAGAATTTTTGCAATGACGTTTATAAGGGTTTTTGATCTATAATTCTTTTTTCTTCTAGTGTCTTTGTCTGGCTTTTTAAAAAAAAAATCATTCCAATAGTATAAATTAGGAATACTCTCTTCAATTTTTTGCAAAACTTTCATAAAGATTAGTGTTATTTATTCTTTAAGTGTTTGACCAGTGAAGCTATCAGGTCCAGGACATTTTTTTGCCAGATTTATTATTATCATTATTATTATTATTATTATTATTATTATTATTATTACTACTACTACTAATTTAATCATATTCATAGTTATATGTCAATTCAGACTTTCTATTACTTTGGGATGCAGCTTTGGTCGGTTTTATGTTTCTATGAATTTGCCCATTTTATCTTATGTCATCCAATTTGTTAGTTTACAATCGTTCATAGTATTTTCTTAAATTCTTTTTATTTATGCATAACCAGTAGTAGTATGCCCATTTTCATATCTCCTTTTTAGTTTGCTCATCTAGCTATAGATTTGTCAATCTTCTTAATGTTTTGAACAACCAACTTTGGTGTGGTTGAATATTTTTATTGTTTTTCTATTCTTGATTTTATTTATCTCTGCTCTAATCTTTTACATTTCCTTTCTTGTGCTATCTTTGAGTTTAATTTATTATTGTCTATTTTCTTAAATTGTCAATTTAGGTTGTTGATTTGAATAGTTTTTTGTTTGTTTGTTTGTTTGTTTCATTTTAATGTAAGTATTTAGAGCCATTAATATAAGTATGTCCCTTAAAACACTTTGGCTGTGTCTCATAAATTTTGGTACATTGTGTGTTTTTGTCTTCATTGATCTCTAAGTATTTTCTAATTTTTCTTGGATATTTTCTGATCCACTAGTTATTTAGAGTCCATTGTTTTATTTCCACAAATATGTGAATTTTACAGTTTCCTTCTCTAGTGGTTTCTAATTTTATCTTATTGTAGTCAATGAAGATACTTTGCATGACATATATCTTTTAACGTGACTGAGATGTAATTTGTGACCTAACATATGGTCTGTCATAGAGGAATTCCCATATGCACTTGAGAATAATGTATCTTCTACTCTTGGGTAGAATGTTCTGTATATGTCCTTTACATCTTATTGTATAGTGTTTAAGTCTGCGTTTCCTTACTTATTTTTCCTTCTGTTTGTTTTGTCCATTATTGAATATGAGGTATTGAAGTCTTCAACTGTTTTTAAAGAACTATTTATTTTCCTTCTATTTGATTTGTGTTTCATATATTTTGATAACCTGCTACTGAGTAAATGTTAATTGTAATATCTTGCAGCTGCATTCAGTATTTTATTAATATATATTGCCCCCATTTTGTCTCATATTTATTTTTTAAAAAAATTATAGTCTAATATCCTCTCCTGTGTTTTGGTTACTATTTGCACAGAATATATTTTTCCATCATTTCACTTTCAACTTATTTGTATGTTTTTATCTTTATGTGCGTGTAAATATATATGTACATTTTATGTACATGTAAATATATGTACATATATGTGTATATATGGTGCATATATATGCAAATGTAAATATATGCACATATATTTTATGTACATAAATGTACATGTAAATGCATGCACATATGTATATACATGTACACGTACATGTAAATATATGTACATATATTTATGCACATATATTTTATTACATGCATGTACATAAATGTATATTTATGTACATATATCAATAATGAATGTATATTTATGTACATATATATGTACATATATGCACAAATATATACATGTACATATGTATATGCATACATACATCATACACATATATGTACACATATATGTACAATGGGTGTATGCATGTATGTATATGTGTACATATGTATACATATGTGTATGTGTACACATATATGTACAATGCATATATACATTATACACATATACATATGTGTGCACATATATACATTGTACATATACATTATGTACAAAAATATGCATGATAAATGTATATGCATGTATGCATATATGTACCTGTATGTTTAAATATATACGCGTACATATGTGTATACATGTACATATATGTACACGTACATGTATTGCACATGTACGTGTACATAATTGTACACATATAGTACGTGTATGTACATATATCGTGTGCATGAAAATATATGTACATATATGTACATTTTATGTACGTGTAAATATATGTATAAATATACGTGTAAATATACATATACTTTTTTGTATATACATATACATGTATTTTGTATATACATATATATTTTTGTATATACATTTTTTGTATATACATACAGAATAGATTTTTCCATCATTTCACTTTCAACTTATTTGTATGTTTGTATCTTATTTGTGTGTTTGTATCATACAAACATACAGTTGTATGTTGTGATCTGACTGCAAGTCACTTGTAAGCAGTACATAGTTGAGTCCTGTGGATTATTTTTAAAAATCCAATCAATCTCACTCTGATTCAAGAGTTTAATTAATTTACATTTAAACGAATTACTGTTATGGAGAAACTTACTTCTTTTTGCTCTTTTTTTTTTTTTTCTGTATGGCTTAAAGTTTTTTGTCCCTTACTTCTTACAGTAATGTCTCCTTTTGTGTTTAGTTGATTTGTTGTAGTGAAATATATTAATATGTTTATTTCCTTTTGTGTATATTTTATAGCTATTTTCTTTGTGGTCACTATGGAGGTAACATTTAACATCCTAAAATTCTACCATTCTAATTTAAATTTATACCAGCATAATTTCAATAACATATAAATCTTTTTGCTTCTATATAGCTCTATTACCACATGGCTTTTAGTTATTGTATCTGTTGATATGGTCACATGATTTTTATCCTTTATTTTGTTATAGTGGTGTATCACATATTTCAATTTGCATATATTGAACCATTCTTGTGTCCCTGGAATGAATTCCACTTGATTGTGATCTATCATCTTTTTAATGTATTGTTGTAGTCTATTTGTCAGTATTCTGTTTAGGATTTTTACATCTATATTCATCAAAGATCTTGGTCTGTGATTTTTTTGGTGGGTTTTTTTTTTGTGTGTGTGTTGCCCTTGGTAGGTTTTCATGTCAGGATAATGTTGGACTCATAAGATGCATTGTGAGTATTGCCTCTTCTTTAATTTTTGAAAACAGTTGAGAAGGATAGATATTAAATCTTCTTTGAATGTTGTAGAATTCCCTAGTGATGCCATCTGGTCCTGGCTGTTTATTTTTGGGGAGGTTTTTAATAACTATTTCAATTTCCTTACTGTTGAAAGTTCTAGTTGTATTTTGCAATTCTTCATGATTCAGTCTAGGAAGGTTATATTTCTAAGAACTTTTCCATTTCATCTAGGTTATTGAATTTGGTAGTGTATAGCCTTTCATAGCATTCTTAGATAGTTATTTATATTTCTGTGGTGTCCATTATAATTTCTCCTCTTTCATTTCTGATTTTGTTTGCATCTTTTCTCTTTTTTCCTTATTGATTCTAGTCAGAGGTTTGTAAATTTATTTATCTTTTCAGAAAACCAGCTCTTTGTTGCATTAATTTTTTTCTATGGTTTTTCTGCTGTTTATTTTATTTAATTCTTTTTATTTTCAATTTTTCCAATTAGTGGAGTTTTTAATTAAATTTATTGGGGTGACATTGGTTAATAAAATTATATATGTTTCAAGTGTACAAATCAATAATACATTATCTATATGGTGAACAGTTTGTTCACTACCCAAAGTCAATTCTCCTTCCATCACCATATATTTAACCTTTTTTACCCACTTCTACCATTCCCTTTCTCCCTAACTCTCTGGTAACCACTACATTGATATCTGTGTCTATGGTTTTTGCTTGTTCATTTGTCTTGTTCATTTGTTGCTTTCAAGTTTATAACCCAAATATGAGTGAAATCATATAGTACTCAACTTTTTCTGCCTGACTTATTTCACTTAGTATGATAATCTCAAGATCCCAACATGTTGTTTCAAATGTCAGTATTTCATATTTTCTTGTGGCTGAATAATAATCCATTGTACATATTTGTACCATATTTTCTTTATCCAATCATCTCTCGAAGGACAGTTTGGTCATTTCCACGTCCTGGCAACCATGGATAATGCTGCAATGAACATAGAGGTACATACTAATTGTGTTCAAAAACTATGGTAAATGATGCTGAGTAACATCCAACGGAAAGACAGGGATCTTCAATACGGAAAGTGACATATCAAACCTTAGTAACAGTATGTGACAATTGCAACTTGTTTGCAATTGCAGTCAGTCAGGTGCAGTAAGCTCCGGTTGGTATGTTTTAAAATGTGCCATAAATCATGAATCATGAACAACACATTAACATGAAATGGGAAAATGGTTTCATCCTCCATTATGACAATGCTCTGTATCTCACATTGCTTATGCTATGTCAATTTCTGTCATATAAAAACATTACAGTGTGTCGTCATCCACCTTACTCACCAGATCTAGTACCATGCGACTTCTGGCTCTCCCCGAAAGTCAAAATGACCATGAAAGGTAAACGTTTTTAATTGATTCAGGACATCAAAGCAGCCATGACAGTACAACTAAAGACACTAAAGAGGACTTCCAGAACTGCTTCAGAAAGAATAATGGGAGAATAATGGCAAGAATAATGGGATAAATGTTTTCAAAGCAAGGACAAGGAAAATTAATGGCAATGTGTCTTTTACTGTAATATTTTTTTTTTAATTTAAACATTCACTGTATATTGTGATGACATCTTGTATATCATAAGGATAAATGTTTTCATTTCCATTATTCTTTGAAAACACACAGTGAATACCATAAGTATAATGTGTGTAAAAGTGGATCATGCCAGCATATAAACAAGAGTCATGGAATAAACTTTAATCCATATGCAAAAAGAACTTCTACATGTATAATATTTTAGACTAACAAGTTCACTGTGGTATTCTAAGATCTCAGGCTCTCAGATTTTAAATAATAATAATTTTAAATCTATCTCATATACAAGTTTTGAGGAACTGCTGCCCTCTATACATTAAGACACATAGAGAAAATACAAAAACAGAAAGATAAATAACTGAATAGAGACAACAGACTGAACAATGAGTGCTGTTGTGTTCATAAATTCCATGTGAAAATTATGAAACCTGCGGACCCATTACAGATTTTAAGTTGACATCTGAACATTTTTATCGTAACTCTAGTAATTACTAACGATGTGTTTCCCAGTGTATTACATGTTTTATAAAACTTTGAATATACATATTTTTTATGAAAATCTGTATATTTAGTTCATTTGATTTGTGGAAAATTGTAGCTCTCAGTGTCATAACAAATAGCCAAAGAGACTTTATTTTTGTGAGACAAACTAAGACAAACTTTATTTTTAAAATTTAAATAAACTTGTTAATACACATGAAATTCTCACAGCTGAGTCTTACTTCTAAGATGTTAACTAGCTAGCTGTGGGATATTGTTTTGTCTGAGTGCTTCCTAGGTGAAACAAAGCCTTCCATATTAGGAAAAGAGCTCTTGAGTTTTCCTTTTGTTGAGTAACCAGGAGGTTTTCAACACCCTGGGTCCTAGCACATTAGTAAATTCTAGACAGCTGAAAGAGATGCTTCCTTTTTTCACTTCCCCAAAGTGGCAAATGCAATTAAGAAAGGAGAAAGAATTGGCAGATGCATTCTTGGGTGGAATTATTTTAGAGAAGAGTATAGATGGAAATTGAGCATCTATAAATTTATTTTCTTATAGCTATTCCTGCTCCCTAGAAAATATTTCTATGTCCTTAGGAATATGTGGGCCAAGTTTAAAAACCACTGTTTATGAATATCTAAAGAAGACAGGAAGAAATAACAAAAAGGCAAGATAAGAGATTAGATGCCTGAGGAGATTTCATCAAAATGGCTGCATGAGGTGATCCTCTGTAAAGCTCCCCTGGAATTTCCAACAAATCGAACAACAGTAACTCCACAAAGGACTCCCTGCACAGCAGACAGGCAAGACTAAGAGGTGTACTACTGAATTCACCTAAGGTGGGCGAATCATGCCAGCAGCGGAGGAGGGAAGAGAGAAGTGTGGAGACTAAGCCTCGCAGGTGCAGGACTACGACCTAGCTCAGTGCTCCGAGCTCGCTGCATCCCGGAACTACTGCAGCTGCGGGAGAGGAAAGAACTCGGACTGCTACGGCTCTGCTTACGACCCACAGGGCTGAGGAGGCAGCATATAACACGGATGAAACCAATGCTCAGGACAGAGACCTCAGAGAAAAGACTGATGGAGGAAGGCCGAAAACGGTGGTTTAAACCCTCACTGCCGAGCAGAGAATGGAAGCCTTAGGCACTTAGACTAGCCGCCCCTCCCGACCCTCCCAGAGCTTGCCCCACCCCCACCTGCCTGGCACTGGAAGTTGAAGAATAGCAGTGTCACATCAAAAGAACAGAATATTTGCTATTCTGAGAACTGTGGACCGCAGACACAGATTCGCAGTCCAACTAGTTCCAGCAAAGGGGAGGGAGCTGTGGAAGCTGGACTGGCTGTGATGGTGGTCTCCAACATTGTTCTGGGCCACCTCAAACAACGAACCCGCCCCTGACTCCACCTATCTGGGCAGATGCCTGCAGAAGTAAACAGAACTGCTGAAACACACGGGCTCTGAATCTGGTGCAGGAAGAGCCTTGGTACTTCAAAAGCTCTCCGCATACCCACACAGACACAACGCCCTGTAACCCAGGCGAGCTATTAATGGAGGAAAAGCCCATCTCCCGGGAAATTGCCCCCATTGTGTGAGAAGCTGGAATAGTGCAGAGAAAACATAGCACTACCATGTGAGAGAGAAAAAAAGGCTACAGTCAGAGAGAAAATAAAACATTCTACCAACAAGTACTGGAAAACAAAAGAAAGACCTCTTCCTATAAACCTGTTGCAGAAGCCACTCCTGTAGATGTTTAGGAAAAGAAATAATAAATCAGTAATTGCCATGAATAACCAAGACAACAAGACAGCTCAGAAAGAAAGTGAAAAGTCTCCAAAAAAGGGAGTTAAAGATATGGAAATATGTGACTTAAATGACAGAGTTCAAGATTGCAATTCTGAAAAAAACTCAACGAGATGCAAGAAAACACAGAAAAGCAGTTTAATGAACTCAGAAACACAATCAAAGAACAACATGAGCAATTTATGAAAGAAATTAAAATTTTAAAAAAGAACCAAAGAGAATTTTTGGAGATTAAGAACTCAATAGAAGAAATTAAGAATGAAATAACCAGCTTAGGTAGTAGAGTTGATTAGATGAAAAAAGAATCAGTTACATCAAAGATAGAAACTTAGAAATTACACAGATGGAAGAAAAAAGAGACTTGAAACTTAAAAGAAATGAAAGAACTCGACAAGAACTTTCTGACTCCATCAGACAGAGCAATATAAGAATAATGGGCATACCAGAAGGAGAAGAAAGAGAGAAGGAAACAGAGAATATATTCAAACAAATTGCTGATGAGAACATCCCAAACTTGTGGACAGAACTGGATCCTCGAATCCAAGAAGCAAATGGAACACCTAATTACCTCAATCCCAACAGGACTTCTCCAAGGCAAATTGTATTGACGCCATCTAAAAGCAACGACAAAGAAAGAATCCGCAAGGCAGCCAGGGAAAAGAAGACAGTAACCTACAAAGACAAGCCCATTAGATTATCATGAGATTTTTCAGCAGAAACTCTACAAGTCAGGAGGGAGTGGAAACAAATATTCAAACTATTGAAAGAGAGAAATTATGAGCAAAAGATAATATACCCAGCAAAGATATCCTTTAGATATGAAGGAGGAATAAAGACCTTTCCAGACATACAGAAGCTGAGGGAATTTTCTGATACACGACCTGCACTACAAGAAATACTAAAGGAGGCTATTCGACCGCCATCAACAGGGACAATTTGTGGCAACATAAAAAGGGGGACAGTAAAGGCCTGAACTGGAATATAGGAATGGAGAAAGTAAGTGTGCTTTAGAAAATGGAATACTCTAAATATCAAACATTTTTTTTAAATAAACATAAGGGGAACCTCACAAAAAAAAATCCAGAACTGAAATATATACTGTAATAAAAGAAGAAACAGAGGGAAACATCATAGAATACCACCACACAGAAATAATAAACAACAAAAAGGCAAAGAAACAGTGGAGACACAGCCTTACCAGAAAACTAAAGATAGAATGATAGGAAATCCTCACATATCAATAATTACCCTAAGTGTAAATAGACTGAACTCACCAATAAAAAGGCACAGAGTAGCAGATTGGATCAAAAAAATTAACCCAAACATATGCTGTCTCCAAGAGACCCATCTCAGCTACAAGGACAAGCATAGACTCAAAGTGAAAGGGTGGAAATTGACACTCCAAGCAAATGGAACCCAGAGGAGATCAAGTGTGTCCATAATGATATCGGATGAAATAGACTTCAGGGTGAAAAAGATAACAAGAGACAAAGATTGGCATTTCCTAATGATAAAGGGGAGTATACAGCAAGAAGACATAACAGTATCAATATTTATGCCCCCAATCAGGGAACACCAAACTATACTAAGCAACTAGTAACAGAACTGAAGGAAGAAATTGACCAAAACAAAATTATACTAGAGGATGTAAATAAATCATTGACAGCTATGGATATATCATCCAAACAGAAGATAAATAACGAAATTGCAGCCCCAAATGACACATTACATGAAATGGACATCATTGACATATATAGAGCACTTCATCCTAAAACATCAGACTATACATTCTTTTTGAGGGAATGTGGAACCTTCTCAAGATTAGACCATATATTGGGACATAAAATCAGCCTCAGCAAATTTAAGAAGATTGAAATCATACGAAGCATATTCTCTGATCACAAGACTTTGAAATTGGATATCAAATGCAAAAAAGAAAGCAGGAAAACACACAAATACATGGAGATTAAACAGCATGCATTTAAAGAACGACTGGGTCAAAGAAGAAATTAGAGGAGAGATCAAAAGATACGTAGAAGCAAATGATAATGAAAATACATCCTACCAAAATTTTGGAGATGCAGCAAAAGCAGTTTTAAGAGGGAAATTTATATCATTACAGGCCTATCTCAAGAAATAAGAAACATCCCAAATAGATAACCTCATGTTAAACCTTAAAAAACTAGAAAAAGTAAAACAAGTGAAACCCAAGGTCAGCAGAAGAAACGAAATAACAAAAAACAGAGCAGAACTAAATGAAATAAAGAACAAAAAACAATAGAAAAAATTAATGTGACAAAGAGCTGGTTCTTTGAGTAGATTTAAAAAATTAACAAAGCCTTGACTAGACTCACTAAGATAAAAAAAAAAAAAAAAAAACAAACAAACCAAAAAAACCAGAAGACACTAATTAACAAAATCAGTAATGAAAAAGGGGAAGTTATCACGGACACCACAGAAATACAAAGGATCATCCAAGAATACTACGAAGGACTATATGCCACCAAATTCAATAACCTAAAAAAAAAAGGACAAAATCTTAGAAACATATAGCCTTCCAAGGCTGAACCATGAAGAACTGGAAAATCTAAACAGAGTGATATCCAGTGATGGAATTGAATCAGTCATACAAAACCTTCCGAAAAGCAAAACTCCCGAACAAGATGGCTTCACTACTGAATTCTACCAAACCTTTAAAGAGGATCTAATACCAATCCTGCTCAAACTCTTCCAAAAAATTGAAGAAGAGACAGTACTCCCTAACTCGTTTTATGAGGCGAACATTACCCTGATACCAAAACCTAGTAAGGACAACAACAACAAAAAAAACTACAAACCAATATCTCTGATGAACACAGATGCAAAAATCCTAAACAAAATTCTAGCAAATAGAATACAACAATGCATTAAAAAGATTACTCATCAAGACCAAGTGAGGTTCATCACCGGGGCACAAGGATGGTTTAACATCCGCAAATCCATCGATGTGATACATCACATAAACAAAATAAAGGACAGAAATCATATGATTATATTAATTAATGCTTAAAAGCATTTGACAAGATACAACATCCCATTTACGATTAAAACACTTAATAAAATAGGTATAGAAGGAAAACACCTTAACATAATAAAGGCCATATATGACAAGCCCTCAGCTAATCTCATAATTAATGGTGAGAAACTGAAGACCTTTGCTCTATGTTCAGGAACACGACAGGGCTGCCCCCCATCACCTCTGCTTTTCAACATAGTGTTGGAAGTCCTTCTCAGAACAATCAGGCAAGAGAAAGAAATAAAACACATCCAAATTGGGAATGAAAATGTTAAATTATCACTTTGCAGATGACATGATGCTATATATAGAAAACCCTAAAGACTTCACCAAAAAGCTATTAGAAACAATCAACGAATACAGTAAATTTGCTGGGTACAAAATCAATGTACAAAAGTCCATTGCATTCCTATATACTAACAATGAAATCTCAGAAAAAGAAATACAAAAAACAATTCCTTGTGCAATGGCAGCAAAAAGAATAAAATACCTAGGAATAAACTTAACCAAGAATGTGAAGAATTTATATGCTGAAAACTATAAGACATTTTTGAAAGAAATTGAAGAAGACACAAAGAAATGGAAAGACATTCCGTGCTCATGGATTGGAAGAATCAACATAGTTAAAATGGCCGTATTACCCAAAGCCATATACAGATTTAATGCAATCGCCATCAAAATCCCAATGGCATATTTTTTTAAAGAAATAGAACAAAAAAATCATCAGATTTGTTTGGAACCACAAAAGACTCCAAATAGCAAAGCAATCTTAAGTAAAAAGAATAATACTGGAGGTATCACACTCCCTGACTTTAGCCTGTACTACAGAGCTACAATAATCAAAATAGCATTGTATTGGCAGAAAAACAGACACATAGAGCAATGGAATAGAATTGAGAACCCAGAAATAAAACCACACAAGTATGGAAAGATAATTTTTGACAAAGAAGGTAAAAACATACAATGGAGGAATGATAGCCTCTTCAATAAATGGTGCTGGGAGAATTGGATAGCCAAGTGCAAAGAAATGAAACTGGACTGCTATCTGTCACCATGTACCAAAATTAATTCAAAATGAATCAAAGACTTAAGCATAAACCTGACACAATCAACTGTGCAGAAGAAAACATAGGTACTTAATTTATGGACCTTGGGTCAAAGAGCATTTTATGAATTTGACTCCAAAGGCAATGGAAGTAAAAGCTAAAATAAACAAATGGGACTATATAAAACTTAAAAGCTTCTGCACAGCAAAAGAAACCATCGACAAAATAAAGAGGCAACCGACTGAATGGGAGAAGATTTTTGCAAACAGTACCTCTGATAAGGGCTAATATCCAAAATATACAAGGAACTCATGAAACTCAACAACAAATAAACAAACAATCCAATTGAAAAATGGGCAGAGGACCTAAAGAGACATTTCTCCAAAGAGGACATACAAATGGAAAACAGACATATGAAAAAATGCTCATCATCACTAATCATCAGAGAAATGCAAATAAAAACTACAATGAGGTATCACCTCACCCCAGTCAGTATGGCTCTCATCAACAAGACAAATAGTAACAAGTGTTGGATAGGCTGTGGAGAAAAAGGAATACTCATACACTGTTGGTGGGAATGCAGACTGGTGCAGCCTTTATGGAAGGCAGTGTGGAGATTCCTCAAAAAATTACAAATAGAATTACCATATGACCCAGCAATCCCTCTCCTGGGTATCACCCAAAAAAATCTGAAAACTTTTGTACGTAAAGTCACGTGTGCTCCAATGTTCATTGCAGCTTTGTTTAAGGTGGCCAAGACATGGAAACAACCAAAATGTCCTTCGATAGATGAATGGATAAAGAAGTTGTGGTATATATACACGATGGAATACTATCCGGCAGTAAGAAAAGATGATATAGGAACATTTGTGACAACATGGATGGATCTTGAGAGTATGATGCTAAGCGAAATAAGTCAGACAGAAAAAACAGAGAACCATATGATTTCACTGACATGTGGTATATAAACCCAAAACAACAAAAGAAGAAGACAAACAAATGATAATCTGAAACTCATAGACTCAGACAATAGTTTATTGTTTACCAGAGGGTAAGGGGGGTGGGAGGTGGGTGTTGAGCGTAAGGGTATCAAATATATGGTGATGGAAGGAGATCTGACTCTTGGTCGTGAACACACAATGGGATTTATAGATGATGTAATACAGAATTGTACACCTGAAATCTATGTAATTTTACTAACAATTGTCATCCCAATAAATTTAAAAAAGAGAGATTAGATGCCAACCACCTGAAAAAAATACGAATTTCCTCAGCTCTCCAAGTGCCATCAAGAGTATTGATGGTGTGCAGGTTGCTGTAAGTATTTTGCATATCTGAGCTAATTTGCAGTGGGGTGTGAACCCTCTCCTAAGAAGAAGCAAAGGATCGTAACCAAGCAGCTGGAGGAATAAAGCTGGACCAGCAGAGGAAGTTCCCTATAGAGGTAGAGGTAGGAGAATGTTCTGGATGATTCTCAGATATGGCACTTCCAGTGGACCACAGAACACCTGGGATTCTACACCTAAAAGCAGGATAGCACAGTGTGGTTGGGATGATCTGTTTTGCCCAGAGATTCTGTGTCTTTATGGTCTTTATGTCCTCTATTGAAGTAATTTTTGAAATGTGTTTTACAGCATTTTGTCAGAGTCCTTATCATAAGATTTTTTTGTGTTTCTGAAAAGCTCAGGAGTCTGGAGAAGTTTGAATAGGCCAGCTAGCAATGCTTTGTAAAAACAAATATGTAAGGTGGGATATTAAAAAGTCACTCAGTCAATGAGGGTAAAAGGGATCAAATATATGGTGATGGAAGGAGAGCTGACTCTGGGTGGGAAACACACAATATGATATATTGATGTGATAATAAGATGAGGTATTACAGAATTGTACACTTGAAACCTATATAACTTTACTAACAATTGTCACCCCAATAAACTTTAATTTAAAAAATAAAAGTCAGTCAGAGAGTAATGGAACAAGTGCAAACCATCTAGTTGTTCCTTGGCTGTGAGGGCTCCTTTTCTCTTCTGAACATCCACACCACATTTTATATATCTAAGGGCAATTGTCAGACACTCTGTACATTGTAATTAGTTGTGCACTGTACACTAATCCAGCTAGACTCTGAACTCCTTGGGAAAAGGGAACATAATTTTGCTTTTCTTGGTATTTTCCGTAGAACATACCAGAATAACAAAACAAGAGTTTCAGCTTACATGGTCTAATCAAGCAAAGCAAAACAGCCCGCCAACTGCTCCAACTTCCTTGTGGTGATGAAGTTGCAGCCACTAAGGCTTTTGGTCTGAGCCTTGAGCCCTATTCATACTTGTCTGGTCTCAGTGCTTTGTAGTTGATCCTTCTGAAGAATGTTGGCCCCTCGTTCTTCAGAAGACCATCTCTTTTGCCTCCTTCAAAACTCAGCTCAAGTATTACTTCCTAAATAATCATCCCCCATCATACCAGCTGATGAAGTTTTGCCCCCAAACCCATCAATGCCTTCATATCACCCAGTTTGTTTCTCTTGTTTACATACTGCTTACTCCCTACACACACACACACACACACACACACACACAAATGTGAGCTCAGCCAGGAGCTGCTTTATTCTCAGTGCAGTGCCTGGAACAAAGAAGATGTTTAATAAATATTATCAAGTGAATAAATAATCAAAAACTAGACAATTAAAGAATGATGGTTATAATAAATACATGAACAAATAAAAGGATAAAGTCCTTGTACCCCAATTTTATTCCTAGTTTCAAAAATGCATTTTTCGGAGAAGAAAAACATTTTTTGAAGAAGAAATTCTTTCCCTCATATGTACATTGATCATTTTGCAAAACCTAAAATCACCATCTTGGGGGGGATGGCACTTTGGGGAAACGGAAGCTGCTCAGAATATGAGCTCTGGAAAAATTCAATCTAAAACTGCTTTAGAAACAAAAGTCACATTAAATTGCTTTGGAAATCAGTATAATAAATTATTGAATAAAACCCAGAACCTACTAAACAGAACATCAATAAATTGGAAATACAATCAGCTCCCATTCTGTTAGAGGCTTTACCAAATGGGCATGAATTTGTTTTGCCTTGAGAAGGTCAAATCTGTGAACTGTCATTTGTGAAGCTCCAACTGTGTGCTAAGCCCTGAGCAAAGCACAAATAGTAGAAGTAGAGAGAAGAGATGATGCACAGTCAGGAAAGGAAGGAACGATGAAGCGTAGGGATGGGCGTTGTTAGGGAGACCTCACAGAGAGATGATCCACGTCTGCACGCTGATCTACATCGGGAAGGGTAACCAGGGCACAAAGAGAGGCCCTGCACGAGGCAGAGAGGACAAGACTGCAAAAGCACCTTGAAAGCCGTCAGACTATACTTGTGTCAAACTCTATTGGCGCAACAAAGAAAACACACACAAAAAAAATTAAACTAAAATTGACTTAAGGCACTCAATTTTCACTTATAAAGTAGTCAAATATAGTGATGAGGTAAGATTGAAATCCTAATTTTTTTATTATTATTTAAGATTTTAAACAAACAAAAATTGAGGAAAAGAAGGTTTTCAAGTTCAGCCTAATTGGTTTGACATTTAGTCTAAACCCCTTGTCCTTAAAACAGAATTATTTAAAATCTGGGTTTTTTTTTTTAATTTTGGAATAATCTTAGGTTTACAGAACTTACAAAGAGAGTATGGAGTGTTCCCATATATCTTTAACTCAGTTTCCATTATTGTTAATATGGTGTCATAGTATATTTGTCAAAACTAAGAAACCAACTTTGGCACATTACTATTAATAAAACTGACTTTACTCAGGTTTCACCATTTTTTCCACTATGGACCTATATGTGTTCCAGAATCAAATCCAGAATACCACATTATGTTTAGCCAGCATAGTATTTTAAATCGCAACCTCCTTGCTGTTAATAAGGATAAGATTAATTATACTTATAAATACAAATCCAGAAAAGATGGATGTCACAGCACAATGAAAAATAATCGCCTACTGAATTTTGTTTTTAATAAAAGTGCCACAATATACAAAACCTATTTCTTAGGAAAACATGCAGGAAAATTATATTTTGATTGTTAAATGTTTTCTTGACTTTTATTATAATTCCAGAATATTTTACTCTCCTTGCTGAATGATCTTCAATAGATAGTGGTTCCTAACACTTACTAACCATTTTCTCACACCCGTAAACAGTTAATGATCTATGAATAGATGTAATGTTGATGTAATATTTCCACTTTTTGTAATATTTTCTTACTCTATTACCTTCAGAAATTAGACAGCTGTTTGTAAGGTTTTTTAAGAATGCATTCACAGAGGAAATATGTCGATATTATTTTCACATTGAGCTTATCATGCTTGATAGTTTATGCTCCATAACTAGGGCAAGTTGTCTGTAGTTGGCATAGGTCACATCCAATAGACAGCAAAGCCATGTTTCTGCTAAATCCACACATTGTGATGAGTTCTGCAAATCAGGTCCATCTCCAAGAGACCTGGCACCAGTATTGATGTTCTGCTGTCTAAACACAAAGCGGAGAAAGAAATATCCCTTCCAATTCAGCAGCAAGCACTTAACACTCACGGAGCATCAACTAGGGGCAGGGACTAAGCTAAGCATTTACCATACTCTCTACCATGGCCCACAATTAGTGCACATCGGAATTTGTCTTGCTAAACAAATCTAAAATATCTGCAATAGAAATACTTCACCACTTTTTATCAAGAGATGTGAAAATGAATGGATCTTTATTTTACATTATGTAATCAAAAGGTGACTTTTTCCCAAATAACCAGCTAGTCTGTCTACAGGCAAATAGAAGCTTATCCTTCCAGAGAGTGACATATATTACAATCTCTATAAGTCATTGTGAACATGTCAGCAACATTGGGCTTCACCTGCTATAAGAGCTCTCCTTATCTTCTTAGATCCGAAAGTCACTCAGACCAGAATCACCATTGAATTTGCTTTGTTCTTTTCATGAAAGCTGGACATCTACTGGCCTTGATCAGCCCTCCTCCTAGTTCCTTTCATGCCCCAAATTGGTTATCTGTTGTCATGTCCTGGAACCTTTCTACTCTATCCCATTTTTCCATAAGGAGATTCTCTATCTCATTCCCTAATTCCAACATGGCGTGCTTAGTGGTTTTACACACATTTAAAATTTATTTTTTTCTTTGTGTAGTATAAGATTAATCTATTCCTTTTACTTATATTAGATTGCTTGTCCACTAGAACAATAAAAGTGAAAACAAAAAAAAGATGGATTTGAACTAACCTTACAAATGAGATTGTAGTGAAGTCTGAAAATCCTTAACAAGAAAACTAAAAGATTATTGTTTCTGATAACTGGAAATATTTTCCAAGTGGCTTAGATGCTCTGGAAAAGAGATGGAAGTTGTTTTACTTTTAATGCATACCTGTTCAGGCTAATAAATCATTGCACTACACAGTTGGTTCTCATCTTCCTAACATACTCCAACTTAATTTGCAAAATGCACAGATGCATGCTTCATCTGTGGATGAATGAATTGTTTAATTGGCAAATTGTCACAATTTCTTGTAATTATGTTTTTTTTAACTATGTGAAAAAAGAAAAATGGTAAATTATAGTAATATTATTTATCATTTTGTATAATGATCTCTGAATTACAAGTGCTGTGTGCATTAATGCATCTGTTATTTCTCTTTGACAAATAAGATGATAAAAACCTTTAATAGATTGTACTCTTTCCTCCTGACAGTTTTTTTTTTTTTTTCCTGTGTTTAGAAAATCCCATCCCATTCACCAGCTTCTACTTGCACTAAGGCAGGAAACAGAATCCAGGACCAAGAGCAAACCAAGCTTTTCTCTGGAAAGCAGGCAAAAATAAAGCTACCGTCCTGCCTGGTGTATGGGTTGTTCTCTCAGGCAACTTGAGGAAGCCATGGATAATTGAAGCCCTGTTTACTTAGCACCAGCTCTTCAATGGGTTTGCATAATTATCCTTGGCATCTCCAGGGACATGAAGGCTTGGGGGTCATGTGAATGAGCTTCAAACAAAGTCATTGAGCAAAGACACAAACCTGTTCTGCAGCCTATAAATACGTGCTCTTCCATCTGGGTTAACTCTGATACGTGAGCCACCCGACAGATTGCGTGTGTGTGCACGCATGCGCAAGTGCACATGTCCTAGTTTGCCTTAATCATATATTAGAGAAAAGTATCAAAACTAAGACTATAAGAATACTAAAAATACAAACTCAAAACAGTTGTTTCTAGAGAGCATACAGTGGAAGAGAGACGAAATGAGAGGACAATGAAGGACACAAATTTAATTTAGTGCATCCTATGTCTTATATTTAATAAAGGAGAGGGAGAGAGAGAATAAAAGTTATTGCAATTGGTGAAATATATTTAAAGAGAATAATATATTCATGTCATGTTACACGTTTATTTCATTTCTTCTGCATAGTCTATCCTCGTTGTCCATCATAACGTGGTTGGATTGCCATTTTCACAGTTTCCTCTTCTCCCTTTCTCTGGGATGAGCTGTGAGGAAGGCAGATCAAGGCCAGCAGATGCCCAGCCTTCATGAAGAGAACAAAGCAAATTCAATGGTGATTCTGGTCTGAGTGACTTTCGGATCTAAGAGGATAAGGAGAGCTCTTATAGCAGGTGAAGCCCAATTTGCTGACGTGTTCACAACGACTTATGGAGATTGTAATATATGTCACTCTCTGGAAGGATAAGCTTCTATTTGCCTGTGGACAGACTAGACCGTTATTTGGGAAAAAGTCACCTTTTGATTACACAATGTAAAATAAAGACCCATTCATTTTCACATCTCTTGATAAAAAGTGGTGAAGTATTTCTATTGCAGATATTTTAGATTTGTTTAGCAAGACAAATTCCGATGTGCACTAATTGTGGGCCATGGTAGAGAGTATGGTAAATGCTTAGCTTAGTCCCTGCCCCTAGTTGATGCTCCGTGAGTGTTAAGTGCTTGCTGCTGAATTGGAAGGGATATTTCTTTCTCCACTTTGTGTTTAGACAGCAGAACACCAATACTGGTGCCAGGTCTCTTGGAGATGGACCTGATTTGCAGAACTCATCACAATGTGTGGATTTAGTAGAAACATGGCCTTGTTGTCTGTTGGAGTGTGAGATATGCCAGTTACAAGTATGAAAATGGCTGATTAATTTTAAAAAGGATAAAAACCAAAAATCAGTGTCTTCACTTACAAACAAAATGTGTTACAGCCAAAGCGCTGACAAAGAAAATCCAAACACAAAACTTATCTTCACATTTTGTGAGGTAGGATCATCATCAACAGCAACAGTATTTACTTCTTTGACACTGAAGAAACTGGAAATGATCGTTTAAGCAGGGAGTACCAGAATATAAGGCTGTAGAAATCCCATTTGTACTAGCTACACTTCCTTTTACAGAGCTGTTTGAATTTCCCTTGGGAAAAGATATAATGCAGACACACTTTGAAACTTGGTCTCCTTGGCCAAAAATGCATATTTGTTTCCTTTCAGTTTGTTCAAAGATATAAACACAACCAGAATCCTTGTGCAGTTGGTATTGGACTAGTTAACTGGCAAACATAAATAAATATGTGAGAGAAAATAAATTTTCTTTTTAGAATGTATTTTGACATTTTTCTGGCAAATATTGAAAAGCATAGTTTTTCCACTTCTAGATAAGGAAAAGATGATATGTGACTTGGATGAACCTATGATCCTGATCTACCATATTCCATTGAGTCTTCCTTAATGCAGTAAAGGGAAAGATCAGCATGACAGAACAGTAGTAGTACATCATAAAAAAGAGACTGGAAGGATATTTTTAGAGTTTGGTGGCCTGGGAACACATGGTATAAGGCAAATCTTTTAAAGCAAGGAATCAATTATTATCTCATCTGGTTTAAGAGATAATAGCTTACGACTGGCAGCACAGTGAGGTGAAGTCTTGAAGTGAGTCTGAGAGGTAAACTACGGTGAGTAGTTAAGCTAATAAGCTAATCATTTACCTAAATTGCCTTACGGGCATTTCCTAGAGCAACAGCAAAGTGACTTACCGGCTTATGCTCTCATCTTTCTGAGCAAGAATTTCCTGGGAAAAATAGTTAAATCATCTGGACACAGAAGGCTTCAGTTCTCTTTCCTGACAGCAAAGCCCTGTGGACACAGGTCGTCTCCTTTTTCCCCTGATACCAAGTCAAGTACTCTTGCCTCTGTGTTCTTCCACATGCCCAGGGTTATAGCTTTAACTACAGTAAACAAAATCCATTCACTTTTCTCCTATCTCTTTTGCAAGTGAATAGCAGCGCAGTCAGAACTGAGTAATAATTCAATGTTTCTCAAGATGATTAAGTTCACAGAAGACCTAAACACAGATGTTGTTCCATGACAACATGAGGAATGTTAGACTTCAAATACTTGTATTTGAAATAATTGTATAAGGAATCTGTGACTACATTTTACTACCAATAAGCAGTAGCAAATAAAAAGATGTAAACACAATTAAAAGAAGAAAAAAATTAAAATGAAGAGAATTACTCCCATTAACTTTTTTCACATTGAAAATTGAGGGGGAAAATAGCTAGCTGTGTCTGACGGTAGCATTGGACAACTGGGCATGAACAAAAGCAGAGGATGAGAACCAGTGGGCTAGAAAGAAATGCAGCTCACAAATTCAGTCTGTGTGGCTGCCTAATTGGCAGCTGTAGGGAGTGACATTTGCATTCTAACAGGAAGTATTTTGACATAACTTTAAGAAAATACAGGAAGTGGGAATTAACTAGGTATCTGTAACCACATCGTAGAGAAAATTATTTTTTATAAGAGGGATTCTGAGACCCCCCTCATCCTCAAGGGTGGGCAGACATCTTCTTTGCCCTTCATTAGGCTTGTCCCTATTATAACTGGTCTTTGTTTTACTCTTCCAGTTGTAAGGATGAGCCAGATTATGCTTCAGTAACAAATAGTCCCCAAATCTCTGTTGCTTAATACATCAAAATACATGTCTCCTTCACACAAATGCCTAGTAGACATTGGCCTGTAACTCTTCACCCTAATCACATGGGGCAGAGGCTGATGGCAGTTCCATTTGAACACATACGACATGATTGTAGTAGGAAAAAGGCTGTGGAGAATCACTAGTCACTAGAGGCAGAGTCTGACGGCAGTTCCATTTTCGTATATGTTTGTCTGATTTGGAAGGAGAAGGGTTATGGAGAACCATACATAGGCTCTCAATCTTCCATCTGGAAGTAACACAATCCACTTGCATTCGAATTTTATTGGCCAAAGTTAGTCATATGGGCACACACAATGTCACTAGGGGAAGAAAACTCAATTTTACCATGTGCCCAGATAGCAGAAAAAAAAAGGCACAGTATTTACCAACATCCCTGAGGCTTACTACAGCCTCTAAATATTAACTTAGGGAAATAGGCATTTATACACTCAACTCTCATCCTCAACAACTGGTAGGCAGACCAGTTGTAAAAAAAGTACTGAGACAGAAAATGGGCCTCCACAGAAGCTGTTTGCATTATCCCTCTGATGGTTTGTGCCAGGGGGCTGGGTTAACTTAAAGGGGCCAAAGCAGGGAAAACATTAGCATACCAATTTGCCCCCCTCTTTAATCCCTCTCATCTCTGTGAAATAAATGTCCTCTGACTAGCTTAGATTCCATTGTTCTCTCTGTTTTCTTCACTTATAACGAAGTTTACTGCCATATCACCAATGCTTAGCATGTGGTCACTCTTTGATCGCTGTGTGATAAATAAATGAAGGTTTGTTAAATCAATATGCCAAAGTTCAGCACTTTAATTCCATGTTCAGTCAATAAATATAGTTATTTTTTTCCCAATCAGACTATAAGTTTTTCAGAGGCATAAAATAGTTCTTCTCCACAGAGCTCCACAAAGTGCTTAAGCCAAGGAATGGTATACAGTAAATGAACCATTAGTCTTTGACAGGTCATTGATTGACTGAAGGAAACTAAAACTGATGGATGTGAGCCCAGCTCCTCTTGGTCCCTTAAAGAATCGATGGTGTTGTCACCAAGGGCACAACGCTTACTCTTCCCACTCAGCCTTGCCACACAGAGTGAGTTGGAAAACTGCTGAATAAAAATGGTATTTGGCTGGGTCCATTTAAGGACAGTCATTAATATTGTTAACAGGTCCATGTGTTAGACTTGGACCAACAAGGGCACCAGATGCATCCTCCCAGGCAACCTGGGGCCCTTTTGATGGCTACCCCAGGCCGGACACACTGCATCTGCTTCCATTCACACAGCCTGGCTGCTATGCTCAAGACAGAGCATCCATGCCAAGAACTAACACTCTGTCACCACAGCCTACTTCATGAAAAATGAATATAGCTGGAGGGTTGAGTCTTGCCGCCAGATCTGCCCAACAGATGGTGAACTACTGATAACAGGGGACAGCCAACTGAAAGATAATCTAGACCTGCTTCTGCAGTCCCAGCTGAGTTAATTGAATTCGACAAGAATTTCTACAGTATGTAGTCAGGAAAGTGGGAGATCAGAGAGCCAGAAGAAGAAGTAATGAACCCTTTGGCAAAGACATGAAAATAGAGTTGG
Source organism: Rhinolophus hipposideros (assembly GCF_964194185.1). NCBI lineage: Eukaryota > Metazoa > Chordata > Mammalia > Chiroptera > Rhinolophidae > Rhinolophus > Rhinolophus hipposideros. Next base: position 3,574,455 of record NC_138052.1, on the reverse strand, counting down.
ACAGCATATAGTCCAACTCTATTTCCAGCAGGAAATAAATTCCCCCGTGGTGTCAAGAGTTAGGCACTTTTTAAGCTTTCTGCCAAGGAATTCACAGACATCATTGCTTTTAATATTTGTAACCACCTTATGAATAGATACTATACCTCCATATTTCAGATGATGAAGTCAAAGTTGAGAGGTTACATGGCTTCCCCAAGGTAAGACATGTGCTAGGTTCAAGATTTAAACCTCTGACTCTAAAGAACATATTAGATTTTACATTAGATAGTGGATGAAAAAAAGGGGCCACATACTAAATCTGTCAAGCTCAAAGGAGGCTGGCATGGCAGGCCCAACAAACTCAGAAGCCAAAATTAACCACATAGGATGGTGTGAACATCAAAATTCCTAAAAGCAGATGATGGCCATGGTCACATCCTAGGCCTGTAGCTTCCTTGACAAAGGTCCATCTTTGCCTTAAGTGAGCCTGCCTATTGTCTTTTTTGCTTCTAACATATCCTGCCCTTGGAATGTCAAAGTAATCCCTTTTTATGGACTGCGCCAGGACATAGCCTGCCACACCAGAGCAGGAAACTACAGAATCCCTTGTTATTCTTGTCCCTTGATTACCATCTCTATGTGCTGTAAAATGCTATTAACTATCCTGTACACACAGATGTAAAAGTACCTGTCTCTCCGATTTACTTTTTATCCAATCCCAGAGATTTCCCTACTTTGCTTTCTCTCAATCCCTTAATCTACCACCAATGGATTTCATGTAACCCTTCTTCTTTGATTCTAATGTATAAAATAAATTGCAAAACTGCCATCTTCTGGAGCATTTTCTCAATCCGATGATATTTTGCTTCCTGGCAATTGTCAGTTTGGCTCAAATGAACTCTTGTAAGCTTTCTCTTAGGCTGTATGCTTTTTAATCAACAAGAATTTGAGGGTTATTGAGTTCTGAAAAGGAAGGCTCATGGAGTCACTAATGAGAAAACATTTAGAGAGTGCTCCCAGAGCACATAACACCTTTCTGAGCCCTTTCTTAATAATACCTCATCAAACCTTTCATAGCAACTCCAAAAATTTGGTACGAATATATTGCCACTTTACAAATAAGGAAACAAGTGCACAAAGAGGTTAAGTAAGTAGCCCAGTCACACAACTATGTGAAAGAGTGGGGATTTAAACCCAAATAGGATAGTCATTCTTGTTGCCCATTACATTATATTAAATAGTACTGGTAATATTCACTCTTTCTTCTCTCCAACTTGTGGCCAGATCTTTGTTTGAGTGGATTATTGGTTGATTTTGTATGTTTTGGATCAAAGAAGTTGCCAAACTCCTAACAATCCCCTGGTCCTTGTTTCTACAATCTAGAAAGCTATATTTACAGCTTATCCTCTCAGACTTGAGGACACAACTGTGTATATTGCTGTGCTAGGAAACATCAGGACACCCGGTGAAAGGTGGAGAGGGTGGACACACCAAACTTTTCATTCTGGGAGTCTAGAACTTTAAAGCTTACATATGATCCAAGTTTATACATATAGATTATTGATAGATAGATGATAGGTAGATAGATGATAGATAGATGATAGGTAGATAGATGTTAGATAGATAGATAGATAGATAGATAGATAGATAGATAGATAGATAGATAGATGATAGATAGATAGATAGATAGATAGATAGATAGATAGATAGATAGATAGATAATAGATCTTTCATTTAACTTCTGACCAAACTAGGAAGCCAGTGTGAGGGTAGGGGACAATTCCACAGGTGCAAGGGTCAATTACTTTTCTTCTAACTCAGCACTCAGGAAAGATGGTAAGACAAAGAGACTACCTGGTAGAAAGCCTGTGCATGAGGAGAGGATTCTCCTAGCCTCATTAGTAAACTACTTGCAGAGTTTGATACAAAAGTAACAGTGCTGTCAACTTCAAGGGATAATGTCTATTTGGACAATTAATATGTTCTGGCTGACCACTGTGGACATAAGACCAGAAAACTGAACCAAATATTCTGGAATGTGGCAGTGCCTAGGAGTGATGAAATGATTCTCAAGAGGGTAAGTGTTCTTCAAAACAAAAATATATTTCTTATCTCCTTTGTCATATAGGGGTTTGGAGTCAGATTTTATTTGGTTTGGAACAAATAACGTAACAGAAGATTATTGGACTCAAGTAAATTAAAACCCTTTTAGTGTGTATATAGAAAGATGGAATTCTGCAGTGTAAATATTTGGTACAGTATTAGCTTGAATATCTGGAAAATATTACCCTTCTCTTTCCTCAAACTCTCTCTCTCTCTCTCTCTCTCTCTCTCTCTCTCTCTCTCTCTCTCACACACACACACACACACACACACACACACACACAATGAAATAAAAGAATAGAGAGGAGGGAAAAATAACAAAACTAAAAAGATTTTTGGTGGCAGGTATAAAAATAAATGCCAACTGGTTTTCTAAGTAATGGAATCAAACGTTTAGTTTAGCAGAGTCTGTCATGTATCTAATTTTTCCATTACGATTTTCATAGACAGAGACATGATAATCACCTTTGCAGAGACCACTGACGAGGTATACTTGCTTGGTTGAAGGGGAGGAAAATGAGTATGTGCATTTAAAAATTTTATGATTACATTTTAGTGAAGGGAGGAGGATGGCTATAGTTTTATAACTGCTTTAATGCAATTGGTTCCATTGAGAGGAGATGACATGCTGAAATCTGATGAGTAAAGATGTGCAGAACACTTTCCCAGTAATTGGATTTAAGCAACAATAACACTGGTCATTGTCAAATCCTTTTCAGCTTTTTTCCAAAATGTTTCTTCCTTTTTCCTGGGGGAGAAAAATCACCTGTTATAGAACACTATAACCTTACCCACCAGTAAAGAGGAAAATTAAAAATTATTTCACCTAAGTGCATCCGCATTTGAATCAAGCATATTCTAAAGTCTGAGCTCTCGAGCTATTTCCTAGTTCTCCATATTGGTCTAAATTCTTCGTATATGTAATGTCTTCCCTGTGGTAAGGAAGAGGGCTACCTGTGATCTTATATTCATGGTCTCAGTGTAGTAACCTCAGTTGAAAAAGAATGCTTATCTTCCAATGTTCAAACATTAATCACAGGTCAGAATATTAATTTCCTCCGATTAGGGCATATAGGCTGGTGCAAAAGTAATTGCACCTTAAAAGGTTAAAAATAAATGCAAAAACTGCAGATACTTTTGCACCAACTTTTAATACTTACCCTGAATTCAAGGAATGAATTAGCATGATTGGTCATATTTGGGTCACATTTTAAACTTATAGCTGGTGTGATACAGAGGGGTTTATGTTTCACTGACCAACTGGGAGCATAGAATAAAAGTATCCTAAAGGGAAGAGAACATGTAGTGGAAGAAACAGAGAAGAAACTTGCCAGAAAATGAAAACAATAGCTTGAATTTTCCTTTAGTGACCAGCAAGCCCACACACCTTCTCTTCAAATATTCAGTTCCAACTAACGAATTATAACAATCATGTACAATTAAAACCATACTCAATACTTCCCAAGGGGTTATAGTTCTAATTCACTTCCAGTGTTCCATAATCATGTCATGTCCTGATTGCATTGGTCTTGCAATTCAAGGAATATTCATTCTGCTCCTATAATTAGTGAAATTATATTTCAATATTCTGTGGAATATGAATGGAATAAGTTTCAATTTCATCATCAAAAACATACAAATTTAAAAATGAAGGGAAAAAGTTCTGGTCAAGATGGTGAAGTAGGTAAATTCTGTGCTTACCTTCTCTCACGACCACATCACAATTACAACTAAACTACAGAACAACTATCATTGAGAATCACCTGAAGTCTAGCTGAACATAAGTCCTATAACTAAGGTTATATAGAAAAAGCCACTTTGAGACTCGTAGGAGGGGTGGAGATATCAGATGGATTGGTCCCAAACACATTTGTGACAGTCAAAAATTGGGAGGAATATCTAGGTTATGAAGGTCCTTCCTCAGCTTCCACACCTCTACTTAGCCCAGGGGCCCAGTGCCAGGAAGAGAAGTCCCTATAATTTCTGGCTTTGAAAACCAGCAAAGAGTATTGCTGAGTGAGATTGGGGTCAGCTGAAGTCTGAGGCACTCCTCTTAAAAAGCATGCACATGGAATTACTTGCTAATGGACTCACTCGCTCTGACCTCCTGTACTGGGGCAGCACTATTTAACATGCCAGGGATACAGGAAGGAACTGAATTGTCTGGCTCCAGGGTGAGTGCTGAAGGGACAACTTTCTCCCAAATGAAGTGCTGGCAGAAGCCATTGTTTCTTTGTGAGCCCTCTTCGCACCCAGCATGCAAACACAGGCAGCTGCCATATCTGTGTTTTCATCAGCCTGGCCAACACCATTCACCTCACCCTGGTGATTTACCGAGACCCTGCTTCACCCCAATTACAGGCTTACCCAACCTGCTTCCAGTGGCTTTTCCATATAAATGTCCTATCTTGGCTAATGCTGCAGATTTTCTAAAATCTCTCAAAGGTTCACAAACCGAAGACAAGGAACATCTGGCCACAGTATAACCCATACCTCTTGCTGAGCAGCCCCAAGTCCGGCATTAGTGGCAGCTGGCCTCCGTTCACAGCTTGGCCTCTCCCAGGCACTCCAAGCCCAGTGTAGGTGTGTGCCATCTGCAGATTGCTTTGTGGCTCATGCCAGTTGACCCCAGGAAGGACACAGGATGTGGCCTGTGGAAGGCCCCTCCCAGCAGCCCTGGAGGCCTGCATGCTGGGTAGCCAGCTTCAGACCCAGCCGAAGCACCACCTGGCTGCCTCTGCAGGAGATGCATGGAAAGGGCAAACTGGGCAGGCACTAGAGCCTTCCTAAAGAAAATCCTGCACCACAGGGCCATCCCCTGTACAACAGCTCCTTCACTGTAGTTACAGTCAGTCCTCACAAGCGAAGGGTCAATCTCTCACATTGATGTGCAAACAGCAACCAAGGCTCAACTACAACAGGCGGGCACACAACACACTTAAGGGACACACCTGGAGCACACAGCTCAGGTAATTAGGGAAAGAGCACCACTGCACCCCAAAGAACACCTACTACATAAGACCAGGAAACATAGCAGCCCTACCTATTACGTAGAGTAAACACAGGAAGGAAGCCAAAATGGGAAGACAAACAGACATATCCCATATGAACAAAACAAAGCTGCAGGAAAATAAACAAAATGGGAACAAGTGATTTACCAGACATAGAGTTCAAAATGCTGATTGTAAGGATGCTCAATGAACTTAGGGGAAGAGTAGATGAACTCTGCACATTATCTATATCTGTATCTGTACCTGTATCTGTGTCTGTATCTATATCTATATATAGATATCTGTATCTATATATCTATATATAGATATCTATCTATATATCTATATCTATCTATCTATCTATCATTCTACCTATCTAGATAGATAGATAGATAGATAGATAGATAGATAGATAGATAGATAGATTCTAGTGTAGAATCTAATATGTTCTTCAGAGTCAGAGGTTTAAATCTATATATCTATATATAGATAGATATAGATATATACATATAGATATATAGATAGATATAGATATAGACAGACACATAGATATAGATAGATATAGATATAGATATAAATACTGCGAGTGCCAAAAAATGTATACACATTTTAAGAGATGTCATCTATGTATTACTTTTTGAAGTTGAATTGAATTACGGTAGCAATGTGTAGTATGACATTCACTCAACAGATGGCATTAATCAAATGAATGCTAGCATCACCACGCAGCAGGCAGGACAGTCAAAGAAAATGGCAGAAGCACAGTTGTCATTTGAGAAGCACAAGACCATTTTGAAGTGGTATTTGAAATTTAAGAATGTTGTGGAATTGCAATGACAATGGAGGCATGAGTATGCAATAGAACCTCCAACATGCTTAAAAATTGCACACATTCATGATAATTTTGAGATGCATGATACTATGTGTGAAGTGCACAAAGGAAGATGTGGGAGACCTCTCACAACAACAAGTCAAGCAGTAGTTCACCATAATCAGAAGTGTCTGGACACTGATGGTAACCACTTGGAGCACCTCTTGTAAGTGCAGAAGTCAAATATGACTTGTATTCATCTTTTGTTATGGGTATGTATTGAGCATTACAATTTTAATACAGGTTTTTCCTTTCTTAAAATGTTTATACATTTTTTTGGCACCGTCTTTATATGATTCATTGCAAGGAATTGGCTTACAAAACTATGGAGGCTGACGAAACAAGTCTGAAATCTATAGGACAGTTTGTGAGGAGAGGCAGGCTGGAAACTCAAAAGCCAGGAACTGAAACTATAGTCCACAGGTTCAATTTCTTTTGTCTCAGGAAAATCTCAGCTCTGTTTTTAGGCCTTACATCTGATTTCATTCAGGCCCACCTAAATTATCAAAGAGAATCTCCTTAAAGTTAGTTACTTAAAATCAACTTTAAGTTAATCACATCTGTCTTCTCTGATAGAGGTGAGATCCAAGATGGCAGAGTAAATGAACACTATGCTTGCTTTTTTCCATGAACACATTAAAATTGCAACTAAATTATAGAACAATCAACCTAGAAAACCCTCTGAAATCTGGCTGAAAAGAAGTTTTATAACTAAAGATATAAAGAAGTGACACTGAGGTTGATAGGAGGGGTGAAAATGAGAGATGGGCTGGTCCCAAACCTCCATGTAGCAGATGAAAATTGGGAGGGATACGTCAACCACGGAGTTTCCCCTCCAGAGGAAAAAATTCCAGGCTCCCCAGCATTAAGTACTGGTGTTGGGAAGAGGAGTCCTCACAACATCTGGCTGTCAAAAGCAGGGGATTCCAACTAGCTGGGTGGAACAGAAGGCTGCCTCTGGTAGGTTGCTTGCCTCTAGTTTGTTTAGTTCTTTATCTGCAGTTTTCTCTTGTTTTTAGTTTGTTTGTTTTATTTGGGACATATTTCTTTGTTTCCTCATTTTGGCTTCCTCTCTGTGTTTGTTTATATGTATGAGGTAAATCTGCTAAGTCTCCCAATCTTGGCTAGGTGGTCTTATGGAGCAGGTGCCCTGTGGGGCCCTGGCACCGTCTTCCTGGTCACTGAACTGGGTGCTCCAGGAGTGTCCCTTGTATGGGTGGTGTGTGCCCTCCTGTTATAGCTGCGCCTTGATTGGTATTAGCATTTCAGTAGGTGGGATTGACCCTCAGGCTGACTGGCTGTGGGATTTGTCCACATCGACAGTTTACAATCTGCTGTGCAGAGACCTTACCTCACTGAGTGCCTCTTGAGACCACCCTTTTTTGTGTGCTGCTTATGGGGCTAATTGGGCAGTGCTCCACTGTGGTCTGAAGCCAACCTAAGATATATGAGCTCTGGGGCTTCTTGGGAGAGACTCTGATGCAGGCCTAGGTCACTTACACCCTGTGACTGGCCAGGGACTACCTGATAGGAACTATAAAACAATTTGTGGTTTTTGCTGCCTGTGCTAGACCTGTGGGAGGTGTGTGGGAGAGGACACGCTATGAACTGAGGACTTATCATGGCGATCACTTCTTTAGGTTCACAAATGTTGAATAGCTACTGTGTACATGTGAAACTAATATAATAATGTATGTTAGCTAAATATTTCATAAAAATCTTAGAAACAAAAAGTTAATCACATCTACAAAATACTTTCATAGCAACAGCAATCAAACTCATGTTTGATTGAATAAGTGGGTACTACAGCCTGGCATAATTGACACATAAAACTGACCTTCACAGGCCCAGAGCAGAAAAGCCTCTGCTGCAGCTGCAGGCATGTCCATCACATTTATGATCTCACAGTTTCTGTGGAAGAATCAAGGGACAGTTTACATGGAACCTCTGTTTAGGGTCACACAAAGTTACAGTGGAGGGTTTATCTTCGGTGGAGAAAGACATCATGTGGAGTTGATGATGTGGCTCAGTAGGAGAATCCCACATGGAATGTGTCCTAAGAACAAGGCCTTTATACACTTTTCAAAAACAGCTTCTGGTGCACTATTAACCTCTGTTAGAGATGAACCCATAACCCTAGGACAAGTGACTACGTGACCAGGACCCATCATAAGGGAGGATCTGTCAGGCTCATCAAGCAATAAAGTCAGTAGGATCCAGCAGATTCGATCTTAAGGTTAAAGTACTACTTCCATTGTCAGGCATAAGCAGGACCCAAGGACACAGTAAGCTTTATGAACATGTGTCCTAGTCCCCCGTATCACCTATCACTATTCCACTGGCACCTCTCTCTCACTCTCTGCTCATATTTATGTCCATATTGGGGGGTGGGGATTGGAAGTTATGCTAATACAAGCTTTGGAGAAGGAAAATGGTTGGAGTTGATTTTCTAAAGGGATAGCTTGATGTATGGATAGAAGTGAAAGATGAACTATGTCTGAACTGTAGCCCCACTCGAGTGGACCTAAAAGACAGAAGTGAAGGAAAATGCTCAAAAATCTGTAATAGTTACCCACTGCTACATAACAACATTATCACAACTTTACTTGCTTTATTCACTTTTCACAGTTTCTGTGGAAGAATCAGGGCACAGTTTCCTGAAGTCCTGTTTATTGTCTCACAGGCTGTGAGCAGGTGTTGGCTATAGCTGTGGTTTCATCTGAGATTCAGTTGGTAAAGGATCCATTTCTAGGCTTACATGGAATTGCATAGCATTCAGTTCCTTGCTGGCTCCTGGTTTCCTGGTGACTATGGGCCATAAGCTTCCTTCAGTTCCTTGACACATGGCCTTGTCTCTAGGCAACCCACACCATGGAAGCTTGTTTCTTGCAAGTTAGCAAAAGGGAGCGAGAGTCCTAGTAAAACGATCATTACAGTCTTCTGTAACATCACCACATGCATTTAATCATATACATCTCATCACTTGTGTAGTAGTCTATTGGTTAGAGCAAGTTATAGGGTCAAGTTCTATACAGGGTTGAATAATATCCCCCTAAAATTCATGTCTTTTCCAAAATCTCAGAACATGACTTCATTTGGAAATAGGGTCATTATACCTGTACATGTAATTCATTGAGTTAAAGTTATACTGGAGTATGATAGGACCTTATTTTAATAATACTGGTGTTTCTATAAGAGCGGGAGAAAAAACATGGAGACACAGACTCATACGGAGATGTTACTTTACAGTGGCGACAGAGACTAGAGTGATGTGTCTATAAGCCAAGGAATATAAAGAATTGAGAGAAACATCAGAAACTAAAATAAAGGCATGGGCTAGATTCTCCCTTTTCATCTTTAGAGAGAACACGGGCTTGCTGACACCTTGATTTCAGACTTCAGATACAAAACTGTGAGAAAATAAACTTATATTGTTTTTAAACCACACAGTTTGTGGTTATATGGCCACGTATTTTACAGACACCCTGGGAAAGTAATGCAACCCCACATTTAAATGGAAGGAAGTATGCAAGCACATGGATTCTAGGAGTTGCAGACTGTGAAGGATTGTCTACTCGACTCCACCCTCTGCTCTCCAGTAATGCCCATTCCTCTCACATGCAAAATACATTCAATTTCTGCTGATGTCCCTGAGAGTCTTATTTCATTATAGCATCTGCTCAAATCCTAGAGTTTTATCATCTATATTAGATACAGATGTGGATGAGGCTCTTTCAAGATAGTTATTCTCAATCTGTGAAACTAAAGAGACAGATTTTGTGCTTGTCCTCCACATACAAAGTGTGCATGAAAAATGGAAGATACAAAGAAATCACAGATTCATACCAATTCTGAAATTCATCGGGGGAAATTGAGAGTTCTTATATTAGATTTCAAGGCTTGGGAATAATTCTCTTTGACCCTAGGCTTTGCCCTCCAGGCCCTTGTTCCCCATGAGATGCCCTTCCTTTTTTAAGTAAAGGCAACATTCATGTGCAGTTGTTTTTTTTTTTTTTAATCAATAAGCTTCCTGTCAGTAGAATTTCAAGAGACTGACAGCTTCCTTTCATTTTGTACCCTCTCAGTCTGTTTGTCTTTGCTGAAAGTTTTGTTTTGTTTTGTTTGTTTTTTTTCCATTCCTGAAACAATTTTCTCAAATACTGTGTGGACCTTCTGTGAATTTTTTTGGACTTCAGTTCTTTAGACAAAATCTACACAAATAGATTTTTTTCCAGATAATCCCCCTTTTTCCTTGGGCTTCCACTGAATTGACTGAGGAAAAAAAAAAAAAAAAACACACTCCTAAACTTAACTTACTAAAGGGTCTATGATTTGATTGAGAGTTATATATGGAAGGCAAACCTTTAATCTCTTGAAAAGGTTCCTTCTGTGAATGAATACTATATTGCTACTTCAATATTTCTGCAGTTTTAACAAAAAGTTGTATAGTTAACACCTGTAGCTTCTTTATTTAAATGAGGGCTTTTATCTTCTATATGTGCTTAGAAGCCATTTTTAATTTTAACATCTTTTACCATCTAGAGAGGCTGAGAAGTGGCCCAATGTTAGAAAGTATTTAGAATACTCAGGGCATTGGTAAATAGTTTGGTTGGTTATTCAGAGATTGAAGGAAAAAGATTGGGAAGATCCAGGTCAAGAAAGCCTGGGGTAAAGTCATGTGGATGAACACACAAAGTAGGCACAAAATTGAAGATGTTTGTGCTACATATTAATATCCACTGAAGAGCATCTACCATGGAGGAGACACTAAACTAAACCACCGAGTATCTTGAATGCACCAGTTAACATCAGCCAGCCACTGCCATCTACTATTGTACTCCTAATTCAATGAGAGCTTGGTGAGAGGCATGAAGCTGTGCATGAGTCCAACAGCATGGGTCTCCAGTCAACAAGTGATTTAGCTACATGGAGGGAGGGAGGCAGAAAGAGAGAGAGAAAGAGAGACAGAGAGAGAGAGAGAGAGAGAGAGAGAGAGAGAGAGAGAGAGAGAAAGAGAGAGAGAGAGAAGTATTAGTTTTTCTGGGCAGTTTGATAGAAGGCTTTAGAGTCTGTTCATAGCATTTTGGATTTGGACATTAAGTCATTTAGCTTCTTGCTTCACTCTAACAAATATTCCTGGCATTGTGCATGATGATTTTGGTCTCATTTTAGTCATGGGGTCAGTTTCTTGGGGGGTTCTGATATTTACTAAGTTGACCAACTGCATAATAGAATGCAGCGGGAGATCCTACTAGCCTGTTTGACCTGCTTGAATAATTTGTCCATTATCTTCTCCTGCAAGGCAAAATCCACCCAAGATTAACATCCATTGTCAGTTCTGGCCAAATGCTAACAACAGTGATCCACACTGGAGCCCTAAACCACCTTTCCAGGAAACCAATTCACAACTTGATGACCAGTTTACTACACTGTACACCTTCCACCTTGAAAGGGGCAGTGATTCATCTTGACTAGACTTGATACATATTCTGAGTATGAGTTTGCCTTACCTGACCACAGGGCCTAAGCTAGCATCTCTGTCTAAAGGCTTATAAATTGCTTAATCTTCAACATAGGATCTCACCTAACACTGAATTGGACAAGGAGACACATTTTACCACATAATAGGTACAGAAGTAGGCACATGACCATGGATCTACTTGTTTTTCCCCAAACTATCCTACCCAGAACCTGCCAGCAACTAAAAGGCCTGTCCTGTTATAGGTGCAGCTGATGTGCTGACTAGAAGAGGATATCCTATAAGAAGGGGACTGTCCACACAGGGTATATATCCCAAAACAATAACTATTGCATGCTGCTCAGTTGCCGTTAGATAAAACAAATGGATCTTCAAAACTAAAGAGTGGAAGTAAAAAGAGCTAGGTGTCCCAGTTGCCCACTTGGTAAAGTTATGTACCCATTCCCACAACTCTGGGCTCTGAGGTTTAAAAGTTCTTATTCCTAGATGGGGAATAATTCCCCCAGAGGACACAGGTAGAGTCCTGTAAAACCTCAAGTGATAGCAGCTTTTTGGTCACTTCTAACTCTTATTGCCAAAAGACAAGCATACAAATAGAGAAGTCAATATCCTGATAGAATAAATGACACCAATCATCAAAATGATGTTGTATAATGAAGGAAAGGAACTCCCCAAGTGATACAATTGGTATCTATTTGTATTTCCTTGATTAATTTTCATGGTAAATAGATAAGTACAGCAGCAGAGGTTTAAGAACGCTATGGTGGCCAGAGACTCAGGAATGTAAATTTGAGCCTTTCAAAAGGTAACGCACATAGACTAATATAAATGATAACTAGGGGCAATGAAAAATTTTAGGGAGTAGCCCAGAAGAAAGAAAATATTATTTATATCCCTGAGACTTGCTGCAGTGGCAAAAATTCATTCCAGTAACTTCCCTCTTACAATGAAGAATATGGGTAATACAACATGATATCAAATACGGTTGAAATCCACATGCTTCATATAATATATTTTAGTGGCAGCTGCTTCAAGATTCATGGAGACTCTTTTCCTGAGGGAAACTAATCATTTGTTTGTTTTAGAGAATTGAGGAAATTATGGCTATAATTTTTCTACAGCTGGCTACAAAGATCATCTAATTTTAGACCTTACAATCCCACAATGACAAATTTACAAATTCATTGTGGTTGTTAACGTTTCCCTTAATTTTGGTAAAACAATACTCTATTTCAACTGGAAACCTCCTCTTGAACTTCCCTTGGTCAGCAATGGCTATCAATCATCGTTACCTGAACCTAACTCTGCCACCTCATTCTAACTACAGAGACATAATACATCAGGCCTGATCAATCATACTACCACCTTCCCTTGGACCACGTGGTTCATTGAGTAGTGTATGATCCAGGCAGATCCAATCACTGAGCTCCCTAGGAAATAATATATAAATATTGAAAAAAAAACCTCCTATTTTTGGCATTGCTCAGTTTGTGCCAGTATATTATACATATAACCTATAAAAATATATATATATAACCTATTTCCTCTTTTCTCTCTCTCTCTCTCTCTCTCTCTCTCTCTCTCTCTCTCTCTCTCTCTCTCTATCTCTCTCTCTCTCTCTCTCTGCCCCCCACCCCTCCTTCCCGTCCCTGTCTCTTTATTATCTTTGGATATAATGTGTAACACCACCCCTTGACTTCTTGTTTATTTAGACAAGTAAATCTTTTGGTTTAACTTAGTTTAATTAATTGCTTACAAGTTGTAGCAATAGAGAGGGGATGTATTAATAGTTTGAAGATAAAATTGACAGATAGAGAATCCAGATAAATGAAAGTTTATCTGTAGTTTTATATATATATTCAAAGTGCTAGAAAAAAAGAGAAGAAGAAAAAAAAAAAAACTAGCAACGAAGAATATTCTACCTGGCAAAGTTGTTCTTCAGAACTGAAGGAAATAAGTTTTCAAGACAGGCAAAAGCTGAAGAAGTTCAAGGAGAGGTTCAGAGTTCAAGTTGACTGGGTAGGCATGTCCTGAACTTAACTCTTTACAAACACACCAAAATTACAACAAAATTAAATAAACCACCATCATTGAGAACCACTTGAAAAATAACTGAATGGAATTCCTATAAATAAACATATAAAGAAGCCACTTCAAAATGAGTAGGAGACTCAGAGATGCACCCTGGGCAGGTTCAAAACCCATGATGTGGCAATTAACAAGTGAGAGGCAGAGAGGAAAATCTCAGATACAGGGGTTCCCCTGAAGAACAAGGTCTGACCCCTACTCTAGACTCCCCAACCTGAGTTATCCTTGACAGAAGGAGGAGTCCCCATAAGATTCAGCTTTAAACACCAATAATGACTGAAAACACCCCAAACTTGAAAAAAGTAATGGACATACAAGTCCTGGAAGCACAGAGGGTCCCTAACAAGATGAACCCAAAGAGGCCCACACCAAAACATATGATAATTAAAATGCCAAAAGTTAAAAATAAAGAGAGCATCTTAAAAGTAGCAAAAGAAAAGTAACTATTATGTACAAAAGCACCACCCACCCATAAGACTATCAGTAGATTTTCAACAAAAATTTTGCAAGATAGAAAGGAATGGCACAATATATTCAAAGTGTGAAGGGAAACAAACAAACAAAACTACAACCAAGAATACTCTAGCTACTAAGGTTATCATTCAGAATTAAAGGATAATTTTCCAGATAAGCAAATGCTAAAGGAGTCATCACCACAGCACTGACATTGCAAAAAAATATTAAAGGGACTTCTTTAAGTGTAAAAAGTCAAAACTAAATATAAGAAAGGGAGACGTCATCAAAATGGCAGCATAAGGAGAGCCGCTGTAAAGCTCCCCTGGAATTTACAACTAATCGAACATCAATAACTCCACAAAGGACTCCTTGCACAGCACACAGTATGACTAACAGGCCCATTACTGAATTCACCTAAAGGTGGGAGAATCATGCCAGCGGGGGAGGAGGGAAGGGAGAAGTGCTGAGACGTAGCCCCGCGGGAGAAGGACGCAGAACTAGCTCAGTGCTCCCAGCTCGCTGCATCCCAGAACTACCACAGCTGTGGGAGAGTGAAGAACTCAGACTGCTAGGGCTCAACTTATGGCTCACAGGGCTGAGGGGGAAGCATATAACATAGCTGAAGCCAACGCTCACGGCAGAGACTTCAGAGAAAAAACTGAGGGAAGAAGGCAGACAATGGTGGTTTAAACACTCACTCCCGAGAAGAGAACGGAAGCCTTAGGCACTGACACTAGTCGCCCCTTCCCTACCTTCCTAGAGCTCGCCCCGAACCCCACCTGCCCAGTGCTAGAGGCATAACAGTAGCAGTGTCAGATCAAAAGAACAGAATATTTGTTGTTCTGAGAACTGTGGACTGCAGACACAGATTCACAGCCCAACTAGTTCTGACAAAGGGGAGGGAGCCTTGGAAGCAGGACTGGCTGTGGTGGTGGTCACTGCCATTGCTCTAGACCATCTCTCACAACTCACCCCACCCCTGACCACACCTATTTGGGCAGGTGGCTTTAAAAGTAAACAGAACTGCTGAAACACACAAGCTCTGAATCTTGTGTAGAAAGAGCTTTGGAACTTCAAAAGCTCTCTGCATCCCCACAGGGATGTGGCACCCTATGACCCAGAACAACTGTTAACACAGGAGAAGTCCGTTTCCCAGGGAATCCCCCCATTGTGTGAGAAGCTGAAATAGTGCAGAGAAAACAGAACTACTGTGTGAGGGGGGGGGGGGGAAGGCTGCAGTGGAGAGAAAATAAAACATTCTACCAACAAGTATTGGAAAACAAAAGAAAGACCTCTTCCTATAAACCTGTTGCAGAAGCCACATCTGCAGATGTCAAGGAAGATAAGTAATAAATCAGTATTTGCCATGAATAACCAAGGCAACAAGACAGCTCAGAAAGAAAGTTAAAAGTCTCAATAAAAGGAACTTAAAGATATGGAAATACGTGACTTAAATGACAGAGAATTCAGGATTACCGTTCTGAAAAAACTCAACGAGATGCAAAAAAATACAGAAAGGCAATTTAATAAACTCAGAAATGCAATCAAAGAACAACATGAGCATTTTACGACAGAGATTGAAATTTTAAAAAAGAACTAACTGGAATTTCTGGAGAATAAGAACTCAATAGAAGAAATTAAGAATGAAAGGGTTGATCAGATGGAGAAAAAAATCAGTGACATCGAAGATAGAAACCTGGAAATTACACAGATAGAAGAAGAAAGAGAATTAAAAGAAATGAAAGAACTCTACAAGAACTTTCTGACTCTATCAGAAAAAGCAATTAAGAACAATGGGCATAACAGAAGGAGAAGAAAAAGAGAAGGAAACAGAGAATATATTCAAACAAATTGTTGATGAGAACTTCCCAAACTTGTAGACAAAACTGGATGCACAAATGCAAGAAGCAAATAGAACACCTAATTACCTCAATCCCAACAGACCTTCTCCAAGACACATTGTATTGAAGCTGTCTAAAATCAACGACAAAGAAAGAATCATCAAGGCAGCCAGGGAAAAGAAGACAGTAACCTGCAAAGAAAAGCCCATTAGATTATCATCAGATTTTTCAGCAGATATTCTACAAGCCAGGAGGGAGTGGAACCAAATACTCAAACTATTGAAAGAGAGAAATTACGAGCCAAGAATAATATATCCAGCAAAGATCTCCTTTAGATATGAAGGAGGAATAAAGACCTTTCCAGACATACATAAGCTGAGGAAATTTTCTAATGCACAACCTGCACTACAAGAAATACTAAAGGAGGCTATTCGACCACCATCAAGAGGGACTATTTGTGGCAACCAAAATTAAAAAGGGGGAGCGTAAAGGCCTGAACTGGAATGTGGGAATGGAGAAAGTTAACGTGCTGAAGAAAATGGAATACTCTAAATATCAAACTTTCTTTTACATACACTTAAGGGTAACCACTCAAAAAAAATAAAAATCCAGAACTGAAATATATACTGTAATAAAAGAAGATACAGAGGGAAACATCATTGAATACCACCACACAGAAATAATAGACAAAAACAGAAAGGCAAAGAAACAATGGAGACACAGCCTTACCAGAAAACTAAAGATAGAATGACAGGAAATGCCTACAATAATCACCCTAAATGTAAATGGACCGAACTCACCAATAAAAAGGCACAGAGTAGCAGATTGAATCAAAAAACTAAACCCAACTATATGCTGTCTCCAAGAGACACATCTCAACTACAAGAACAAGCATAGACTAAAAGTGAAAGGGTAGAAATTGATACTCCAAACAAATGGTACCCAGAGAAAATCAGGTGTAGCCATTATGATATCAGATAAAACAGACTTCAGTTTGAAAAAGGTAAGAAGAGACAAATATGGATAATTCATAATGGTAAAGGGGACTATACAACAAGAAGACATAACAGTCATCAATATTTATGCCCTCAATCAGGGAGGACCAAAATACACCAAGCAACTACTAACAGAACTAAAGGGAAAAATTGACCAAACCACAATTATACTATAGGAATTAAATACATCATTGACAGCTATGAATATATCATCCAACAGAAAATAAATAACGAAATAGCAGCCCTAAATGACACATTACATGAAATGGACATAATTAACATATATAGAGCACTTCATCCTAAAACATCAGAATATACATTCTTTTCTAGTATACATGGAACATTTTCAAGGATAGACCATATATTGGGACATAAAATCACCCTCAACAAATTTAAGAAGATTGAAATCATACCAAGCATATTCTCTGATCACCAGGTTTTCAAATTGGATATCAACTGCAAAAAAAAAGCAGGAAAAAACACAAATACATGGAGATTAAACGACATACTTTTAAAGATCAACTGGGTCAAAGAAGAAATTAGAGGAGAGCTCAAAAGATACATAGAAACAAATGACAATGAAAATACATCCTACCAAAATTTTTGTGATGCAGCAAAAGCAGTCTTAAGAGGGAAATTTATATCATTACAGGCCTATCTCAAGAAACAGGAAAAATCTCCCAAAAACAACCTCATGTTACACCTTAAAGAACGAGACAAAAAAGAACAAGTGAAATCCAAGGTCAGTAGAAGAAAGAAATAATAAAAATCAGAGCAGAACCAAATGAAATAGAGAACAAAAAGACAATAGAAAAAAAAATTAATGAGACAAAGAGCTGGTTCTTTGAAAAGATTAACAAAATCGACAAACCCTTGGCTAGACTTACTAAGATAAAAAGAGAGAAGATGATAATTCACGAAAAAAGGGGAAGTTATCATGGACACCAAGGAAATACAAAGGATCGTCCAAGAATACTATGAAGGACTATATGTCACAAATTCAATAACCTAGAAGAAATGGACAAGTTCTTAGAAATATATAGCCTTCCAAGGCTGAACCATGAAGAACTGGAAATCTAAACAGACCTGTCACCAGTAAAGGAATTGAATCAGTCATCCAAAAGCTTCCCAAAACCAAAAGTCCGTGACTAAATGCCTTCACTAGTGAATTCTACCAAACCTTCAAAGAGGATCTAATATAATCCTGCTCAAACTCTTCCAAAAAATTGAAGAACACACAGTCCTCCCTAACTCATTTTATGAGGCCAGCATTACCCTGACACCAAAACCTGGTAAGGACAACACAAAAAAAGAAAACTACAGACCATATCTCTGATGAATACAGATGCAAAAATCCTAAACAAAATTCTAGCAAATTGAATACAACAATGCATTAAAAAGATTATTCATCACGACCAAGTGGGGTTAATCACCGGGGCACAAGAATTATTCAACATCTTCAAATCCATCAATGTGATACACCACATAAATAAAATAAAGGACAAAAATCATATGATTGTATCAATTGATGCATAAAAAGTATTTGACAAGATACAACATCCACTTATGATTAAAATACTTAATAAAATAAGTATGGAAGGAAAATACCTTAACATAATAAAGGCCATATATGACAAGCCTTCGGCACATCTCATAATTAATGGTGAGAAACTGAAGCCCTTTGCTATACGTTCAGGAACACGACAAGGTTGTCCCCTATCACCTCTGCTTTTCAACATAGAGTTGCGAGACATTGCCAGAGCAATCAGGCAAGTGAAAGAAATAAAAGGCATCCAAATTGAGAATGAAGAAGTTAAATTATCACTCTTTGCCGATGACATGATGCTATATACAGAAAACCCTAAAGAATCCACCAAAAAGCTGTTAGAAACAATCAACGAGTAGAGTAAAGTTGCTGGCTGCAAAATGCATATACAAAATTCCATTGCATTCCTATATACTAACAATGAAATCTCAGAAAAAAAAAATACAGAAAACAATTCCCTTTGCAATTGCAGCAAAAAGAATAAAATACATAGGAAGAAACTTAACCAAGGATGTCAAGGATTTATATGCTGAAAAGTATAAAATTTTTGAAAGAAATTGAATAAGACATAAAGGAATGGAAAGACATTCCATGCTCATGGATTGGAAGAACCAACATAGTTAAAATGACCATATTACCCAAAGCAATATACTGATTTAATGCAATCCCCATCAAAATCCAATGGTATTTTTAAAGAAATAGAACAAAGAATCATCAGATTTGCCTGGAACCACAAAAGACCCCAAATAGCCAAAGCAATCTTAAGAAAAAAGAATACTACTGGAGGTATCCCACTCCCTGACTTTAGCTTGTACTACAGGGCTACAATAATCAAAACAGCATGGTATTGGCAGAAAAAGAGACACATAGACCAATGGAATAGAATTGAGACCTTACACAATAAACTGCATAGAAGAAAACGTAGGTACTAAACTTATGGACCTTGGGTTTAAAGAGCATTTTATGAATTTGTCTCCAAAGGAAATGGAAGTAAAAGCTAAAATAAACGAATGGGACTATATGAAACTTAAAAGCTTCTGCACAGCAAAAGAAATCATCGACAAAACAAAGAGGCAACCAACTGAATGGGAGATGATTTTTCCAAACAGTGCCTCCAATAAGGGACTAATATCCAAAATATACAAGGAACTCATGAAGCTCAACAACAAAGAAAACACAAACAACCCAATTGAAAAAATGGGCAGAGGATCTGAAGAGACATTTCTCCAAAGAGGACATACAAATGGCAAATAGACACATGAAAAAAATGCTCAACATCACTAATCATCAGAGAAATGCAAAGAAAAACCACAATGAGATATCACCTCACCCTAGTAAAAATGGCTATCATCAACAAGACAAGTAGTAACAAGTGTTGGAGAGGCTGTGGAGAAAAAGGAACTCTCATACACTGTTGGTGGAAATGTAGACTGGTGCAGCCGTTATGGAAGGCAGTGTGGAGGTTCCTCAAAAAATTACGAATAGAATTACCATATGACCCAGCAATCCCTTTCCTGGGTATCTACCCAAAAAATTTGAAAACACTTATTCATGAAGACACGTGTGCTCCAATGTTCATTGCAGCTTTGTTTACGGTGGCCAAGACATGGAAACAACCAAAATGCCCTTCGATAGATGAATGGATAAAGAAGTTGTGGTATATATACACAATGGAATACTATTTGGCGGTAAGAAAAGATGATATAGGAACATTTATGACAACATGGATGGATTTTGAGTGTATAATGCTAAGCGAAATAAGTCAGACAGAAAAAGCAGAGAGCCATATGATTTCACTGATATGTGGTATATAAACCAAAAACAACAAAAGAACAAGACAAACAAATGAGAAACAAAAACTCATAGACACAGACAATAGTTTAGTGGTTACCAGAGGGTAAGGGGGGAGGAGGGTGGGAGATGAGGGTAAGGGGGTCAAATATATGGTGATGGAAGGAGAACTGACTCTGGGTGGTGAACACACAATGGTATTTATAGATGACGTAATACAGAATTGTACACCTGAAATCTATGTAGTTTCACTAACAATTGTCACCCCATTAAATTGAAAAAAATAAAAATAAGTAAATAAAACAGTATTACAAGGAAAAAATAAATAAATAAATAATAAAAATAAATAAAAATAAGAACTATACGAAAGAAAATATCTCACTGATAAAGACAAACACATAGTAAAAGTGGTAATCAACTGATTATGAAACTAGCATGAAGTTTCAAAGAAAAAAGTAGTAAGAGCATGTGTAACTAAAGTAATGAATTGAGGGATACACACACAATATTTAAAACATGATGACATGGGTTTTGTAAGAAAATGTAGTGCTTTTAGAATACATTCAACTTAAAGAATCATAAATTTAAAACAGAAAACTATAAATATAGTTTGGTATATATGTGTTTCATGGTAACCAAAAATCAAAGACCTATAACAAATACACAAAAAATAAAGAGAAAGGAATCAAAACAGTCCACTATAGCAAGTCATCAATGTATAAGAGAAGAAGCAAAAGAAGAAAAAAAGGTACAGAAAAGAAGTACAAACACAACCAGAAAACAATTAATAAAATGGCAATAACAACATACCTATGAAAAATTTATTTAAATGCAAATGGAGTAAAATCTCCAATGAAAAAACATAGTGTGGCTGAATAAATAAAAATAAAAGATCTGCACATATGCTGTCTACATCAGACTCACATCACACAGACTGAAAGTGAAGGGATAGAAAAAATATTTCATGCAAATGGAAACGAAAAAGGCTTGGGTAGTAATACTTATATTAGACAAAATAGATTTTAAAAGAATGACAGTAGCAAGAAGCAAGGAAGGGCAGTACATAACAATAAGGGATCAATCAACAAGAGGATATAAGCCTCATAAACATCTATGCAGCCAACATAGGCGCACGTGAATACATAAAGCAAATATTGACAGACATAAAGGGAGAGATAGAAAGTAATACAGTCATAGTAAAGGACTTTAATACTCCATTAAAGAGATCATCCAGATAGGAAATCAACAAAAAAGCAGTAACTCTAAATGTCACATTATACCAGATGGAATGAATAGATATTTTCAAAACACTGCACACAAAAACAGTAGAATGCAAATGCTTTGCATGTGCACATAGAACATTTTCAAGTAGAGACCACATGTTAGGCCACAAAACAAGTCTCAATAATTTAAGAAGATTAAAATCCTATCAATCATCTTCTCCAGTCACAATGGTATGGAACTAGAAACAAATTACAAGAATAAACAAACAAAACACACACACACACACAAACATGCGGAGGCTAAATAATGACACTAAATAATCAATGGGTTGACAAAGAAATCAAGGATAAAATCAACAGCTATCTTGGGACAAATGAAAATGGAAACATAACAACCCAAAATTTATTGGAGACAGCAAAAGCAGTTCTAAGAGGGAAATATATAGCAATACAAGAAACAGGAATAATCTCAAATAAACAATCTAACCTTACACATAAAAGACTGAAAAAAAGAACAAGCAAAGCACAAAGTGAATAGAAGAAGAAAATAATGAAGATCAGAGCAGAAATAAATAAAATAGAGACTTAAAAAATAAATAGAAATGATCAATGAAAGAGGAGGTTCTTAAAAAACAAACAAATGTGGGGGTTGGGAGATGAGGGTGAGGGGGATCAATTATATGATGATGGAAGGAGAACTGACTCTGGGTAGTGAACACACAATGGGATTTATAGATGATGTAATACAGAATTGTACACCTGAAATTTATGTAATTTTACTAAACAATTGTCTAAAAAAAATTAAAACAAACAATAAAAACACAAATTAACTTGCCCAATTTAAAAACAAACAAACAAACAAACAAACAAATAAACAAACAAAAAACTGATAAAACACTTAGCCAGGCTCATCTAGAAAATGAAGAGGGAGCCCAAATAAATAAAATCAGAAATGAAAGAGAAGTGACAACTGACACCACAATAATAAAAGGGATTATAAGAGAATGATAAAAACAATTATATAGAAATAATTTCGGCAACCTTGAAGGTATAACTAAATTTCTAGAAATATACAACATTCCCAGAGTGAATCAGGAAGAATTAAAAAATCTGACCAAACCAATTACTAGTAACACAATCAAATCAGTAATAACAATTTTAAAAACTCCTAAAACATAAGTCCTGAACCAGACAGCTTCACAAAAGAATTATATCAAATATTCATAGAATATTAATATAATACCTATACTTCTCAAAGTATTCAAAAAATTTTGAGAAAAGGCAACACTCCCAAACTCCTTCTACAAGGTCAGCATTACCCTGATACCAAAATCAAAGACACTACAAAAAAATGAAAGAAAAAGAGACAGAGAGGAAGAGAGGGAGAGGGAGAGAGAGAGAGGGAGAGGGAGAGGTAGAGGGAGAGGGAGAGGGAGAGGGAGAGGGAGAGGGAGAGGGAGAGGGAGAGGGAGAGGGAGAGGGAGAGGGAGAGGGGGAGAGGGAGAGGGAGAGGGAGAGGGAGAGGGAGAGGGAGAGAGGGAGAGGGAGAGGGAGAGGGAGAGGGAGAGGGAGAGGGAGAGGGAGAGGGAGAGAGAGAGAGAGAGAGAGAGAGAGAGAGAGAGAGAGAGAGAGAGAGAGAAAGACAGAAAGAAAGAAAGAAAGAAAGAAAGAAAGAAAGAAAGAAAGAAAGAAAGAAAGAAAGAAAGAAAGAAAGAAAGAAAGAAAGAAAGAAAGAAAATTGCAGGCCAATATCCCTGATGAACATAGATGCAATGATCCTTAGCAGCACGATAAACATTAGCAAACTGACTTCAAAAATATATCAAAAAAGATTATACACCATGATCAAGAGGGATTTATTTGGATGACAGCTTGTTTCAACATCTGTAAATACATAAATGTGGTACACCACATTAAGAAAATTAAGGATAAAAAATCATATAATCATGTCTTGATTGTATCAATTGATGCAGAAAAAGAATTTGACAAGATAAACATACATTTATGATTAAAACACTTAGTAAAATAGGTATAGAAGAAAAATACATTAACATAATAAAGGCCAAATATAACAAATCCTCATCTAACAAATCCTCATAATTAATGGTGAGAAACTGAAGCCCCTTGCTGTATGTTCAGGAACACGACATGGCTGTCCCCTATCACCTCTGCTTTTCAACATAGTGTTGGAAGTCCTTGCCAGAGCAATCAGACAAGAAAAAGCAATAAAAGGCATCCAAATTGGAAATGAAGATGTTAAATTGTCACTCTTTGCAAATGACATGATGTTATATATAGAAAACCCTAAAAACACCACCAAAAAGCTATTAGAAACAATCAACGAATACAATAAAATTGCTGGCTACAAAATCAACGTACAAAGGTCCATTGTACTGTATACTAACAATGAAATCTCAGAAAAAGAAATACCAAAAACAATTCCTTTTGCAATTGCAGCAAAAATGAATACAATACCTAGGAATAAACTTAACCAAGGAGGTGAAAGACCTATATGGTGAAAACTATAAGTCATTTTTAGAAGAGATTGAAGACACAAAGAAATGGAAAGACATTCCATGCTCATGGATTGGAAGAATCAACATAGTTAAAATGGCCGTATTAGCCAAAGCAATATACAGATTTAATGCAATCCCCATCAAAATCCCAATGGCATTTTTGAAGAAATAGAACAAAAAACCATCACATTTGTTTAGAACCACAAAAGACCCGAATAGCCAAAACAATTTAAAGAAAAAAGAACAATACTAGAGGTATCCCACTCCCTGACTGTAGCTTGTACTACAGGGCTCTAATAATCAAAACAGCATGGTATTGGCAGAAAAACAGACACATAGACCAATGGAATAGAATTGAGAACCCAGAAATAAAACCACATAATATGGACAGATAATGTATACAAAGAAGCAAAGAACATACAATGGAGAAAGACAGCCTCTTCAATAAATCGTGCTGGGAGAATTGGATAGCCACGTGCAAAAGAATGAAACTGGACTGCTATCTGTCACCATGTACCAAAATTAATTCAAAATGGATCAAAGACTTAAGCATAAGACCTGATATAAACTGCATAGAAGAAAACGTAGGTAATAAACTTATGGAACTTGGGTTCAAAGAGCATTTTATGATTTTGACTCCAAAGGAAATAGAAGTAAAAGCTAAAATAAACAAATGGGACTATATGAAACTTAAAAGCTTCTGCACAGCAAAAGAAACCATTGACAAAATAAAGAGGCAACCAACAGAATGGGAGAAGATTTTTTCAAACAGTGCCTCCAATAAGGGACTAATATCCAAAATATACAAGGAACTCATGAAGCTCAACAACAAAAAAAACAAACAACCTAATTGAAATATGGGCAGAGGATCTGAAGAGACATTTCTCCAAAGAGGACATACAAATGGCAAATAGACATATGAAAAAATGCTCAACATCACTAATCATCAGAGAAATGCAAAGAAAAACCACAATGAGATATCACCTCACCCCAGTCAGAATGGCTATCATCAACAAGAAAAATAGTAATAAGTGTTGGAAAGGCTGTGGAGAAAAAGTAACTCTTATACACTGTTAGTGGGAATGCAGACTGGTGCAGCCATTATGGAAGGCAGTGTGGAGGTTCCTCAAAAAATTACGAATAGAATTACCATATGACCCAGCAATCCCTTTCCTGGGTATCTACCCAAAAAATCTGAAAACATTTATACATAAATGTGTGCTTCAATGTTCATTGCAGCTTTGTTTTTGGGGGCCAAGACATGGAAACAACCAAAATATCCTTCGATAGATGAATGGATAAAGAAGTTGTGGTATATATACACAATGGAATACTATTTGGCGGTAAGAAAAGACGATATAGGAATATTTGTAACAACATGGATGGATCTTGATAATATAATGGTAAGCGAAATAAGTCAGACAGAAAAAGCAAAGAGCCATATGATTTCACTTATATGTGGTATATAAACCAAAAACAACAAAAGAACAAGACAAACAAATGAGCAACAAAAACTCATAGACACAGACAATAGTTTAGTGGTTACCAGAGGGTAAAGGGGGAGGATGGTTGGAGACGAGGGTAAGGGGGATTCAATATATGGTGATAGAAGGAGAACTGACTGTGGGTGGTGAACACACAATGGGATTTATAGATGATGTAATGCAGAATTGTACACCTGAAATCTATGTAATTTTACCAACAATTGTCACCCCCAATTTTTTTTAAAAGCATGTAATTATATCAACAGATACAGAAAAAGCATTGGACAAGTGCTTTTTGGACAAAACCTGTCAGCAAAATGGATATAACGGAAACATATCTTAACATAATAAAAGCCATATATGTTTCACCCAAAAATTTGTATGGAACTATAAAAGACCCTGAATAGCAAAAGCTGGAGTCATCCTACTTCCTGATTTCACACTATATTGCAAAGATATAATAATCAGAACTGTATTGTATTCACATAAAACCAGACATAGATCAATGAAACAGAATAGAGAGCCCGGAAATAAATCCATGCACATATGGTCAATTAATTTGAGACAAAGGAGCCAAGACCATGCAATAAGAGAAGGATAGTCTCTTTAATAAATTTTGTACGGAAAGAAGAACAGCTTCTTGCAAATGAATGAAATAGGACTTCTATCTTATGTGAAACAGAAATGCCAACTTAAAATGGATTAAAAACTTGGATGTAAGACCTAAACCATAAAAATCCTAAAAAGAAAACATAGGAGTAAGCTCCTTGATATCATTCTTGGCCGTGATTTACTTTTTATTTTATTTGCAAATAAAATCAAAAATTATAAAAGTGACTACATCTAAATAAATAGCTGCATAACAAGGAAACCATCATAAAAGAAACCAAGTGAAAAAGCAACTTAGCAAATTGGAGAAAACATTTAGAATCATTTATCTGATAAGGTATAATATCCCAAACATAAAGAACTGATACAACTCAAGAGCAAAAATAAGTCCAATTAAGAAATAGGCAGAGGAACTGAATACATATTTTTCCAAATAAGATATAAAAATGAGCAATAGAAAGATGAAAAAGTGCTCAACATCACTGATAATTAGGGAAATTCAAATGAAAACCAAAATTAGACTATGATCTCACATCTTTTAGAATGGCTATCATCAGAAAGACAAGAGATTACAAGTGTTGATGACCATTGGAGAAAAAGGAATCTTTTGGTACCTTTGGTGAGAATGTAAATTGATGCAGACACAATGAAAAACAGAATGGATGTCCCCCCGAAAATTAAACATAACATTATATGATCTAGAAAACCCACTTCTGAATGCATACCCAAAAGATGTAAAAGCAGAAGCCAAAGGAGCGTGCATCCCCGTGTCCATCACGCATGAGCACAATAGCCAACGTGTTAGAAATCCACATTCTTTTAACAACCTCAGCATCATTCAACTGATGAATGGGTAGAGAAGATGTAGTGGTATATGTAATGAAATATTACTCAGTTATGAGAAAGAAAGTAATCTCTCATTTGTAACTGCAAGAATAGACCTTGAGGGTATTAAGCAAAGTTAAATAAGCCAGACAAAAGAAGACAAATCAAGCACTACATGGATTTGCTCATATGCAGAAGCAAAAAAAAGTGGTTACCAGTGGCTAGGGGTTGGGAAAAATAGGGAGAGTTGGTGAAAGAGTACAAACTTTCAGCTATAATGTGAATAAGTTCTGCAGATCTAATGTAAAACATGGTGACTATAGTGAAGAATACTGTATTGTATAACTGAAACTTGCTAAGACAGTAGAACTTAAGTGTTCTCACACAAAAAAGGTAACTATATGAGATGATGATTGTGTTAATTAACCAGGTAGGGAGAACTTCTCACAATGTGTATGTATATCAAATACCTTGATACATGGTTTAACAATCCTACAATTTTTTTTTTTTTTTGTCAACTATAACGCAATAAAGCTGAAATAAGAAATAAATCAATTAGATCCTCTTTCTTCGGTGATGGAAAGAGAACTGACTCTGGGTAGTAAACACACAATGTGATCTATAGATGACATATTATAGAATTGTACACCTGAAGTCTGTCTATGTAACTTTACTAACAATTATCACCCCAATAAACTTTAATTAAAAAAATAAATAAAAATAAAAAATAAATCAATTAATTAAATAAAATGGTTGTTGTACATGACTAAGTTTTATGGTAATTTGTTACGTAGGGTAAGGAGTAGAATGGAATTTGGTACTGGAAATGGAGTGGTGTTATAACAAAGGCCTAAAACATGCAGTGTTGGCTTTAGGACTGGGTGTTGAGCAGAAGCTGGAAGGGTCCTGAGGAGCTTTTTGGTGAAAACATAATGTGACTCATGGAGGGTGTTGGTGAAGTCCTGAGGAAAAGTGTATTGAACGGTGAATAGTCTTGGAGGGGATCTGGGACACTGGTTGACAGTATCTGACGAACTCCCAGACAACAACCAGCATCAACTTCTAAGTATGTATGTTAGCCATTGTGAAATGCACAAGAATGCTGCCTGATGCACCTTACTTTTGATTTGAATATTTCTTTTGGTAATCAGCCATTTTTCTGTTTAGATTTATTATCTGGTGCTTTCGTCTGAGAGCCAACATCTGAAAAAATGATAATTTTTCTATTTTGTATATATTTCTTTACTCTTATTGTATTGTTTAGAGCATCTAAAATAGTGTTAAGTAAAAGTGTGTATAAAAGATTGTCTTGTGCTGTACCCACATGAACATTAAGGTAAAGAAGCTTTATTAACAATAGCAGTTGTAATTGATTATTATTATGTGTCATGTGCATAATAATGGCATATCATAGTGCTGAAAAGCAAAGATTCGGAGGATAGCTGTCTAGGTTTTAATCCCATCTCTTCTCTTACTGACTGTTTGATTTTGGCCAAGTCATTTTACAAGTCTTCAGTTTCCTCATCTATAAAATAGGGATAACAATGGTCTGTTTTGCTCATTGAGTTGCTATTAGGATTAAATGAATATGTAAAGTTATAATTATGTAGTGCAATAATTGACCCTTAGTAAATGTTATGAAAGTGTCTGTCATTCTTAACTTTTATTGAGTTACTGCCATGTCCAGATTCTGTGCTAAGAGCTTTAATGCATTCCACATAAATGTTTACAACCTTTCTATGAAGTGTACACTATTTCCCCGGTATTTCAGAGGGAGAATCTGCAGTTTCAAAGGATTAAGTAACTCATTTAGTTGCTCAACTATAAATGGCAGAGAAAGATTTTTATTTCAGTGCTACCTGGTTTCTAGTTCATGTTTTCCCTCAATGTTATGAGTGGTATGCTTCCTGTTCCACGCCAAGTACTTTGCAAAAGCAAAGACATATATCATGTACAGTGCGTATGGGTCTTAAAACTACAGGAGTTAGTCAGGGCAGCCAACAGAGTATTCAGTTGGCTGGATCACTGAAGAGGAGGAGAGGAGGAGAGAGGAGCAGCCACAAGGCACTTGGCTCAATCTAGAGTGCTAAATTTTGAACGTTAAGAAAAGTGGCTGCCCTGGATTTCCCTGAAGAGCAGTGAGCTGTCAGGTGCTGAGATTGTATCAGACAAAAAGCCCAGGTTATCTCTCTGCAGGGATCCGATATTTTACCTTACTTTGCTTTTATTCTGAAGTCTTAATGAAAAGCTGCAATGAGGCTAGCCAAAGAAATGTCTAGCATGGAAGACCGGTTCCAGTGAATAAATTGCAATGATTAAGAAATGAACATGTTTTGAGACCTCTAAAATAACTATTCCATTTTAATGGTATTTTATTTCAAACAGACTCTTTCTTCAACCTTGACCTTCTTTATGACATTCAATTCCACACTTTCAACTGTATCCTTGATGGCCCCATAGGTAAGAACAATAATATCTTCTGAAACTGAAATCCAAATGAAATTGAAGTCATTGTCCAAGGTTGCGTTCCTCCCTGGACCTTATTGTCCTTGATCTTACTGTTCATGTTTAACACTTTACAATCTTTCTTGACTCTCTCCTTCAAAATAATCACTAGGTTCTAGTGAATTTCCTCCATTTATTTTTCCTTTTTTTCAGAACTACAGCTATCTCTCTAGTTCACACCTACATAAGCACATACTCAAATTATGACTATTTTCCCTTCTTTCACTTTAATCCCTGCTAGCCAGTATGTAAAAATAAGTTATTCCAAAATACTCGATAGTAGAAAAAGGGAAAATAGTAACATCACCAGATATGCATGTGGATACCATTACCCCATCATATAATGTGACCAAGGGGTCAACATCCCTGTCATATGGTGAGAGAAAAAAAAATCAGACACCTACATTGGGAGAATTTCTGCAGAATACTTGGCCAGTACTCTTAAGACTGTCAAAGTCATGAAAAGCAAGTAAATATTAAGAAACCATTACAGACCAGAGTAAACTCAGGAGGCTTGACAAATACATTGTGGTACCCTGGGTTTGATCCTGGAATAGAAAGAGGACATTAATGGAAAATCTAGTGAAATTCAAATAAAGTCTGGAGCTTAGTTATTAATAATATACTAATGGAAATTTCTTAGTTTTGACAAATTTATCACGTAATAAAAGATGGTAATGGGGAAAACTTAGGGACATATAGACACTCTATACTGTTTTATAACTTTTATGTAAATCTAAATTTATTCAAAAATTAAAATTTTAGCTAAAAATGTTCTTTGCACAAAACTTTGCAATTGTTTATTAAATCCAGGTGTGTGATCCTACTCTTTCTGACCACTAACTACCTTCTTCAGTCATCTTCTTTGGTAGCCAGAATGTCCCCAACCTCAGAGATGGTCATGTCCTAATCTCTGGAACCTGTGAATATGTTACTTACATGTCAAAAGGGTCTTTTGTGTGATACATTTTATTGATTCTGAAATAGAAAGATTATCTTGAATTACTTGGATGAGCCCAATCTAAACATACAAGTCCTTAAAAGCAGAAAACTTTCTCTGTCCAAAAGTAGGAGAGATTGTGACAGGAGAGGAAATCAGAGCAATTCTAAGCATGGGAAGGATTTAATGCACTGTTGCTGACTTTAAAATGCAGGGTCCCACATGCAAGGACCAGAAGAGGTCTCTAGAAGTGAGAGGTAACCCCCAGGTAACAGCCAGCATGAGAAAGGTGCTTAGTTCTATGGCTTCTAAAACTGGATTCTGCCAATAACCTGAGTCACCTTGGAAAGCAGTTTTATCTCAAAGCCTTTTAGTAAGAATACATGCCAACCAACACCTTGATTTCAGCTTTGTGAAATCCAGGACATAAAAACCAACCAAGTCAGCTGGGACTTCTGACCTACAGAATGGTGCCATAATAAATGAGAGTTGTTTTAAGCTATTAAATTTGTGATAATTTGTTACAGCAGCGGTTGAAAGCCAATTCATTTCTCCACTCATGTACATAAACTTTATGCTTCCTTCAAATATGCCAAACATTTTGAACACGTTCCACAAAAATTCATGCTGTTCTTATTTTGCCTTTTTAAATTCCATTTTTCTTACCTGAAATGCCTTTATTTATAAATTCAAATGAAGTGTATGAAGTCAACACTTTTTTTTTTATCTAATGCAAACGTTTCCATCTTGTTTTCATTGTCTCTGTCACTCATCTTGTTCATGAACTAGGTTGCCTTGTATTGTTTTTCTTCATGCAAATAGACAATTTTTCCAACAGACTACAGTTCCTTCAGGGCTGTGGTCTTTCCTATCCATTATATTATATCCATGTGTGTATATATATATATATATATATTTTTTTTTTTTTTTTTCATTCCCTTATTGTGATATTTTGAGACTCTCCATGAGTCTGCCTCCCCATCTACTTTCTAGGGTTCTCAATCATCATTTTCTGACACATACCCTAAGTTTCAACTGTGCTTGGTAAATACAGTGGTACCTCGGTTTTCGAATGTAATCCGTTCCAGAAGACCATTTGAGTTCTGAAACGTTCGAAAACAGCCAACAGCTAGGCCTCAGGATCTTGCACTCAGCAGAAGCCATGTGACATGTTTGACTTCTGAGATGTGTTAGAAAACCGAAGCATTTACTTCTGGGTTTACAACGTTTGCAAACCAAAATATTCGTCAATGGAGACGTTCGATAACCGAGGTACTACTGTATTTGCTGTATATAAAAGACCAGTTGGTTAAACAGTTGTTAATAGAATAGCTGTTAAATAGCATGATGATGATAAAGATGATAATGATGGTTGTGGTGGTAGAGAAGGCAGAAGAAGAGGAGGAAGAACAAGAAGATGGAGGAGGAGGAAGAACATAATAATGTCAGATTGTGAGGTAAAAGAATGGAGAAAAATATTTTGGATAATGGTAGACATTCCTCTAAAATAGTGCTTTTCAAGTTGGTCATTCAAGTGGTTACCAGTGGCTAGGGGTTGGGAAAAATAGGGAGAGTTGGTGAAAGAGTACAAATTTTCAGCTATAATGTGAATAAGTTCTGCAGATCTAATGTAAAACATGGTGACTATAGTGAAGAATACTGTATTGTATAACTGAAACTTGCTAAGACAGTAGAACTTAAATGTTCTCACACAAAAAAAGGTAACTATATGAGATGATGATTGTGTTAATTAACCAGGTAGGGGAAACTTCTCACAATGAGTATGTATATCAAATACCTTGATACATGGTTTAACAATCCTACAATTTTTTTTTGTCAACTATAACGCAATAAAGCTGAAATAAGAAATAAATCAATTAGATCCTCTTTCTTCGGTGATGGAAAGAGAACTGACTCTGGGTAGTGAACATACAATGTGATCTATAGATGACATATTATAGAATTGTACACCTGAAGTCTATCTATGTAACTTTACTAACAATTGTCACCCCAATAAACTTTAATTAAAAAATAAAAATAAAAAATAAATCAATTAATTAAATAAAATGGTTGTTGTACATGACTAAGTTTTATGGTAATTTGTTACGTAGGGTAAGGAGTAGAATGGAATTTGGTACTGGAAATGGAGTGGTGTTATAACAAAGGCCTAAAACATGCAGTGTTGGCTTTAGGACTGGGTGTTGAGCAGAAGCTGGAAGGGTCCTGAGGAGCTTTTTGGTGAAAACATAATGTGACTCATGGAGGGTGTTGGTGAAGTCCTGAGGAAAAGTGTATTGAACGGTGAATAGTCTTGGAGGGGATCTGGGACACTGGTTGACAGTATCTGACGAACTCCCAGACAACAACCAGCATCAACTTCTAAGTATGTATGTTAGCCATTGTGAAATGCACAAGAATGCTGCCTGATGCACCTTACTTTTGATTTGAATATTTCTTTTGGTAATCAGCCATTTTTCTGTTTAGATTTATTATCTGGTGCTTTCATCTGAGAGCCAACATCTGAAAAATTGATAATTTTTCTATTTTGTGTATATTTCTTTACTCTTATTTTATTGTTTAGAGCAGGTAAAATAGTATTAAGTAAAAGTGTGTAGTCCCCAGGGAATATTTGGCATGTTTGGAAACATTTTAATTATCATAAGACAGTAGGAGAAATTGTAACTGACAAGTCGTGAATAGAGGCCAAGGATGTGGTTAAACATCTTACAATGCACATGACAGCCTCCATGTCAAAGTATCCAGTCCAAAATGTCAACAGTGTCAAAACTGAGAAACCTTTGTGATCATGGGACTCTCCCACCAGTCAACTATAATTAAATTATAAATTTATATATGTGTGTTTATTAAAATTTAATTATATATACATATACATTATATATGTGTGTGTGTGTATATATAATTTAATTATATATAGGATTAACCCAGCTAATCCTAAGCATGAGTTCACAGATTCTAAGGAAAAATCAACTTCTCAGCGCAGACATTATCTAAGATACTGACATCTACTTAACACTCCTAGGTGCTGTCTCCATCCTTAAAGGCCATTCCTTCATCCTCGGTAATATTTATCTTGTCAAGCTATGAAAATTGCTGAAAATTTATTTTGCATAGCTTTGGGCATTTGAGCCTGAGAAAAACATCCAAATCCAGTGAATGGTCTGTTTGCCAGACAACACCAGAAGGAAGATAAAGGTTGCCTAACACTGAGTTTTTCTCAAAATTTTCTAAATAAATGATTTCTCCTGAACCTTTTCAGACTTCAGCACACCACTTTTCAAGCTGCTTGAAAGCTAAGACATCTAAACAAGTGAAATTTAGTTAGGAGAAAAAATGTAGCTTTCAACATCAGAAGCTGGTAAACTACATTTACAACAGAAGTTCAATTTAATCTGAAAGGAAAACAAATCCATCAATGTCCATTCAACTTGCTCACAAACCTGAGAGACATTCAGTTTTCTCCTAGTTGAGTCTCTGTGTTAGATGTTATTTAGCTCTTTCTGTTCCTGAAACACTTACTTTAAAGTATACTATGTAATTGAATTTCGAATTCTTTTTCTCAGTCTATGTACATTTACATTTTTCAAATGCTCCAAAGAATTTTAACTGCAGGTAAAATTTCTTTCAAATGGGCAAGTGATTATTTTTCTTCTTACAAAGACATTCAGTAATCTCAGGGAATCAGGCCAGTATTCTCAAGTGGACCATAAGGAGTTTATCTGCTCCTGATTCAGTGGCCCTCCGTTGCATTATGGATTGCCGGGACCTCTGCCATGGCAGAGTCCCTCATCAATGTTCAGGCATGCTTAGGGGAGAGTCTGATGGAAACACATTTTAGGGAGATGTGATTTTAATGATGCTTCACACAAAGACCAACTTTAATAACCATTGATTTAACTATTTAATTAAAAATGGAAGGCTATATATGAACACAGCTTGGAAATTTCCATTAGATGAAGACATCTAGGCAAACCCGCAGATGAGCACAAACTTTTGACTGTCCATTATGCCAGGGGAAGAAAGCAACTTCCACTTGTCAAACACTCACACTTCCTAAGTACCACACATGGATGGGCACTTTTAATCCTATTTTACAGATAAAGAAACTGAGGTTTAGAGATTTTAGTGATTTCACCAAGGTCAAACAGACAGTAAAAGGCGTTAGGATTTAAACCGGGTATGCCATGCTCCAAAACCCTTGAGTATTTCCCTCAGCATGCTGAAGCATCATTCACTTACTATGGTTACACCAGTATCAAGAAAGGGGAGAAACCGGAGTCTGCTTTCTAAGCACAAGCAATCTAAGATCATGAAGTGCTTTGTTTTTGTTTACTTATTTGCTGCTTTTGTGCTTCTGTTCCTCAGTGGCAATACAGATGCCCCATGGGGTAGGGGCTCAGCAGTCAGCCAAACCTACACCAGAAGCTCCTGCCATACCGGTGACTGGAGTAGCCTGGAGTGGGTCACCTAACCTACCAAAGCTTCATTTTCTTCATTCACCAGCTGATGATAATAACTCTGGCCATGCATAGTGTTTGAAAGTGTTAACTAAGTAATCCTGGAACAGTGCCAGGATTATAAATGTGCTCTTAAATGTTACCTCAACTTTGTACTCAAAACCAGGTCCTTTCCCTCTCCGTATAACAGATTAAGACTGAAGGCTTGGCCAGATGCTTTTTACACCTGTTCATTTTAATTTGACAAACACTGATTTGATCCATTTATTTTCTTCAAAGTAGATTAAAAGTCACCATCCCCTTCCATCTGACACACAAGTGCCTACTGCAGCCTTTCTTTGTGACCAAAACCGCATGTAATATAAAGTTTTCAGTAAATACAACCTACCGTGGACCATAGAGAGCATGACTCAGTCCCAGTTCCTTCACAGAGCGTTAAGCAAAACTGTATTGTAAATATTACACTTGCTAAGAGACTAAATTATAATTGTTCCCAACACTAGAAGAAATGATAATTATGTGATGTGACATAGGTGGTAGCTAGTTCTAAGATGGCAATCATATTGTAAAACAGATGTATCAAATTAGGATGCTGTATACCTTGAACTTACGCAACGCTGACTGCCAAATTTTCATTAAAAAAATCGAAGCATTAAAATAAACCAGCATTCAAGGCCCTTGGTCATCTGACCCTTTCCTGCTTTTCCAATCTCAGGCTTCAATCATACTGAACTACTCATAGTTCCTGAATATTCCATGCCATGACACACCTCTCTGTAGGACTAAACAGTCCCTTCTGCCCTGAATGTCTCCCTTTCCACCAAACTCATCGAACTGGTGAACTTCCTTTAAGATTCAATTAAGGCATTATTTCTCCCTCAAAGTTTTTGCTAATCTGTATCTTTTTTATCATTTCATGCTTGAGCAATCACTACACCTAACCCTATCTCTCTTATTTCACAAATCACTGATTTCACTGAAATCTTTTAGGGTCGAGACCATGTGTTGTTTAAGTTAGTATCACCAGCATATAATCAGGTTCAGTTATATAGTAGAGGCAACGTAAGTGTTTGTATGAATGACGAGACATCACATGTTTGTTTCATTTGTATAACTATATACTGCAGCCTGTCTGAGGCCACAGGCCCCTCTCATGGTATTATTCTTTTCGTTATATCACACCATGCTACGTAAAGAGAGGTAGCTCAAGAACTATTTTTGAATCCTTTCTTTGAAACTCAACAACAACTGATTCATTAAAGGTTGGTTGCCAATCTGAACGCTTTTTATTTGAACCCTTTTTGATGTGGAGATACAAAGCAGGCATCCTTCCTAATTCTACTGTCCACTTGAAATGTTGGTAATATGCAGATTTTATAGTATATTATTTTCTATTTTAATACTTTCACTCATCACACATAAAATATGTTTCACATTTTTTCTTTTAACAAAATCAGTCAAAATCCAGATGCACAGTGTTTACAGCTAAGATGCTAAGTGTTGATGGTGAACATGAAAACTCCTTGGATGAGAAAATTTAGAGGCCACAGTTTTGATACTTCTCGGCAGGAAACATCATAAAAAACCCTGTCACCAGGGAACTAGAACAAAGATGGTGTAATGCGATTTTCACTTCCAAGTTCCAGGTGGAGCTGTCTCAAATCTTGCCTGTGGCTTCACGTACTCATTACATTGATTGGCAATTGCTGATTTATTTAGCTGTCCTTTTTGCCCAAAGATCAGTGATTTTCAAAGTGGCTTTTAGACTAGTAGCATCTCGTCACCCACAATGTTACTAAGAATGATAACTATTGAGCCCTACCCCAGATTTAGTGAATCAGTAACTCAGGGGGTGGGGTCAGCAAGCTGTGTTTACCAAACTCTCCAGGTGATTCTGAAGTTCCCTAAAATTAAGAATCACTGCTATAGAGCATAAATTCTTTGAGGGCAGTGCTCATGGAATCTTTAACTTGATTTTTCTAGTATCCAGTGTAAATGTTTTACTTTTGGGCATTCTGAGTTGTTCTATGAAATGACTCTGGATTATGTTGGGAAAATGAGATTATGAGTGGCCAGGATTCATATAACAACAACAACAAAATGGCCAGATAATGGTAATGATTGACAAACTTATGCAATTTGCCTTTTAAACCCTACTTCAGGTGATACCTGCTTTACAGACTTTCCTAACTTTACTAAGATAGCTTAGGTCTCTTATCCTATGACTTGCTGCATGCATCTATTCCTTAATATTTAAGTGAACATATATACCGACTGAACATTGACCATAGTTATTCATTTTTATACCCTCAATATCTAGAACAGAGCTAATGCAGAACAACTATCCGTTCATAACAAGCATTTATGGCATGCCTAAGTTTATATCACATTAAATCAGTGTTGAAATTATTAACAAAATTATTCCTGTCAGAGTTGGTCCCTAGGATGAACTAGGTCTTTGAATATAAATATTGTGTTATTCCCAAACAGATCAGAGCAGAGGCCAGGAGCCACATTTTTTCTGGTACCTTTCTTCTCCCTTAACATTATTTTCTCTCTCTCTACTCACTCCTGTTCAGGACATGTCTTTGGTTCTACTTCTTTCAAGGTCTCCCTCAAATCTGTCATCAAAGGCATTGACTGTCAACTAATGTGATAGCTGATAAGTTTTAGATTTTACTGACATGTTAACCTTTAAAAGTCAAGAATTTTAAGACAGAAAGATCTTCAAGAGAGTAATGAATAAAATCATGTCTTTCTTTCAGCAACAAATATTTATTTATAACCTAGTGTCAGGAACTATTTTAAGTGCTTGGAATATATTACTGAACAAATAAAGACCCCTGCCCTTAAGGAGCTTAGACCCAATGTGAAGTGGGGAGTCAAGGGAATGGAAAGGGACAGACAATGAATAACAAACACATAAACAAATACACAAAACAGAAATAGGAAGATGATAGGTCTTATGGGAAAAAATAGAGCACAGTGAATGAGATAACAATGCTGCAATGCGGCATTAATGGATTTACAGGTCAGCATGAAGACTCTTCCCACAGGGTTCTCGAAACCCATTATTTTACCTTTTTCTATATTCACCTCCGTTATTATTTCATCAAGTCTCAGGGCCTCAAATAAAATTTATATGCAAATGACTCCCAATGTATATTTCCAGTCTACAGCACTTCTATGTACTTCAAACCTCTCCACATCTTTACTTGGGTATCTAATAGGCATTTTGAATTCAATCTGTGCAAAGTCCTTCTGTTCCTCCACCCTCCCTTCCCCCACACAGAAGATGTCCTCAGGTAATCGTCCTTATCTCAGTTAGTAAAAACTCTGTCCTTCTAGTTGCTTAAGCTAAAATGGTTTGGGTCTTCCCTAACGCTTCTCTTCCCCTAATACCTTGGACAAGTCACTTATCTCTTACCAGTTAGATCTAGAATTTTGATTCAAATATTTAGGATATGGCCTTGAAATAAAATTTTTCTGGTTTGTGTACTTGAAGTTTTGAAATCTGCGGACTTGCTGACTCTGTAGGCACTGCCATTCCCAGAGCTATAATAGCTACTACCCAGAGATAGCAAGCAACTTACCTGAGAGCACAGCTCTCATCTGCAAACAAATCAATCCAGAGCCCACACCCCAACTCCCTCTTTTATTGAGCCCTCACACTCTGAGCCACTATCCACTTACCCTAATCTCCCCACAGGAACCAGGTACCAGACACCTAGAGACAGCCCCTATGCCCCAGAGCCCACTGAAATTACACAAACTAGCCAGCTCTTAGCTTTACTTTATCCTGTCTCATCTGTTCTTTCCCATGAAAATCACAACAAAGGCTCTTGCCCACATTTTCCTCCCACTCCCTCTGCCTCCTAACTGAATGTGGTGCTTCGTTGTGTGGCCCTGAGTGGCCTGGCAAGTGGTGACCCTCCTCTTGGGCACTGAGTAACAACCTGTCTTT
Source organism: Rhinolophus hipposideros (assembly GCF_964194185.1). Taxonomy (NCBI): domain Eukaryota; kingdom Metazoa; phylum Chordata; class Mammalia; order Chiroptera; family Rhinolophidae; genus Rhinolophus; species Rhinolophus hipposideros. Next base: position 3,535,772 of record NC_138052.1, on the reverse strand, counting down.
CCAATGACAGTTGTCTCCTCATCTGTTGATCTCACCATGGCTGAATAATAATACAATTACTATTATAAATATATCTTAAAGCAGGCCTGGATGGCAAAGTATTTGGGAATCCTGTCCTAACAGAAAGGTTAAAATAACTGAAAAGAATGAGGCCCTATCTCAAGTACACACCTAACCCTGTCCTGGAAAATATAGTTTATATGGGGAGGCGTCTGAGGTTCATTCTTAGGGACATTGGTGGGGGTCAGAAAGTGAGTCAGTGTGGGAAAGTAGTGATGCAGGCCTGAAAAATAAATGTGTACTTTACAAAGTCATGGACATATGGGGGAGGGCAAAGGACTTGCACTTACCAAGCACCGAGTGCATGTTGCCACGTACTGTACTAGAAGTTTCTTGTTAGGTTAATTAATCCCTATAAAAACCCCAAGCACCTACTATTATTGCTATGTTGCAAGAACTGAACTGAGGAATCAAAGAATTCAGCTAACTTGTTCAAGTCCATAAAGATAGGCAGAGGCCACTAGGGGTACATCTTGTTTCAACATCTAGGCAGTCCTTTTCACCCCACTGACATCTAAGGGTTGTGCCTGAGCAAGAGGGTAACTAGTCTTTACACAGTCAATCCAAGTTTTGCTCTCTCTGTTTTTCTTTCTTTCTTAAAATGTCCTCTTTGGCATAATAGAAAATATAAATTGGCGTCTGCCCCTGGTTCCTGGCATAGAACTCCTAAAACCTTGTCATTTCCTAAACGATAAGAGAACTAGGAGCATCTTTTGTTCTAATATTTGGTCTGCGACTTTGGCTCCTGATACAGGGTTTCCAAAACCCTTGTAATTTCCTGGGTGATAGTAGTGTTTTCTCTAATGAGTTGACTCTGGCTGGGCTGCTGGGTAGCTCCTGGATGGAAGCTGGTCACCAGAAAGACCAAGCCATGATTACAAGCTTTCAATTTTCAGCTCTCTCCCTCATTCTCTTGACAAAGGTGAAGGAATGAAAATGGAGTTAATGATTGATCATGCCTACATGATGAAGCTTTTATAAAATCCCCAAAGTATGGGGTTTGAAGAGCTTCCAGGTTGGCAAAAACATCCACTCCAGGAGGGTGACACACACCAACTCCATTCAGACAGAAGCAGCTTCATTCCGGACACTCCAAGACCTCACTCTATGTGTCTCTTCATCTGCTGCTCTTCTCTATCCTCTATCATATTGTTCAATAAATTGGTAAGTGCAAGTTAAGTGTTTTCCTGTGTTCTGTGAGCTGCTCCGGAAAATTAATCACACTTGAGGAGAGAGTCCTGGGAACCTCTGATTTATACCCAAGGCAGACAGAAGCTATGGGTAACCTGGGGACCTACTACTTATGATTGGTATTTGAAGTGAGTGGGAGCAGTCTTGAGGAACTGAACCTTTAATCTGTGGGATCTGACACTATCTCCTAGGGGATAATGTTAGGAGGTAAATTGTAGGACACCCACTGGTCTCACAGAGAATTGCTTGGTTTGGGGAAAAACTCCACACATTTGGTGACCAGAAGAGAAGTGAAGTGTTCTGTGTGAACAGAAAAAAAAGACATAATAGGGAAGAACTGGGTTTTTCCCTGCACGGAAGGTGGAAAATTAAGATTTTCCAATGCAATCTCTTATTCATTATTTTTTTTCTGAGTTTATTATAGTTCTCTTATCCTCAAAAATTCAAAAATTTATCTCTCTGCATCTAAGTTATTTCTGACAAATCACCTTATCGTTACCTTTCTCTTTATTAACAAAACTGAGCTCATGTACCACACTGTTTAATTCATAAACACAGTTAGGCTGGAAACTGTCTTAAAAAGAAGTCTCTTGACAAATTACATTTCAGTGATTGATTGAATTCTCCAGTGACGAAGCTGCCCCTAGTCTCCTTCCTGACTTAGATGAAGTAGTTTAACATCAAGTTATTTTCATGGTCAGCCTCCTTATTGGCAGCCTGCAAAACTACTTTCATTTGAAGGCATCTCCCTGTCCTGTTTCATAATGTAAATTTACTTAGCAGTGGAATGAGCCTCTAGAGTCAAGCAAATTGATAGGGACATAAACCCAATAAGGCTTGAAGTACAAGAAACAAGAAGGATTTGGACTTTCAGGGTATAAAAACAATCTAACGCTCTCCAATTATTGGTCATCTGATCAATCTGGTTTTGTTGTCTAGGTGTACCTGTATCTTAGTGGGAGTATGACCATAGGCAGTTACCACTATTTGGTCTTGCTTTTCTCATCTCATAAGCAGGTATAATAGTTATTATTTTATGGGTTTCTTGCTAGAAATGAATAGGATGTCATTAAATACCCAGGACTGTGGCTTCCTAGAGTGGTCTTCCACAATTGCTAATAGAGGACCATGAAATTAGGTTTCCAGTCTTCAAGTCCTGATTCCACCACTCATTCATTAACTGTGTGACATCGGGCAAGTTTCTTAACATCTCTTTGCTTTTTTGACTTCATTACTCCCATAAGTAAAATGTGAGGAAAAAATAATAATAACCTTATAGGATTGTTATTATGATAAAAAGTTAAGAACATGGAACTGCACTGGAGATCAATATAAAAAATATATAGACACATAGAAATATATGTATATTTTATATTTCTATCTTTAATTGATATGCAATTCACATAACATAAAATTCATCATTTTAGCATATACTACAGAGGTTTTTAGTGTATTTACAATATTATGCATCCATCACCATAATTTAAGTCCAAAATATTTTCATCACTGTAAAAAAAAAAACCCTGTACTATCACCATTCCCCTCATTCCTTATCCCCAGGCAACCACTAATCTATTTTCTGTTTCTATGGATTTGCCTATGTGTACATTTCATATAAATGGAATCATATGATATGTGACTTTTGTATCTGACTTCTTCCATTTAACAAAGGGTCTAAGGTACATCCAAGTTGTAGCATGAATCATGATTCATTTCTTTTTATGACTGAACAATACTCTATTGTATATTTATACCTTAGTGTTTACCTATTCTTTGGTTGGTGGACATCTAGCCTTTTTCCAATTTTTGGCTATTCTTTCCCCCTTAAATGGTCTTGACACTGTTGTTGAAAAATGAATTGCCCATAGATATATACTTTTGGACTCTCAATTCTATATTTGATTTGATCTATATATTTATTCTTCTGCCACTACCACACTTTCTTAATTACTGCAGCTTTGTAGTAAGTTTTTCTTTTTTTCAAAAAGTTTTTTTAATTATTTTTTAAAATTTTCAGTTATAGTTGACATTCAATATTATTTTATATTAGTTTCAGGTGTATAGCATAGTGGTTAGTCATTTATATAATTTATGAAGAAAAAAGTTCTTTGGTTGCTTAAAATTGAGTCATCTAATATTAAAAGAGCTGTTTTATTAACAGCTATTTATCCTTCTGTATTTGCCTGCAACATCTTTGTTACCAGTGTTAAGTGGATAACTATGTGTTGTATCACAGTGACGTATGAAGTGTAGTAAGTTTTGAAATCAGAAAATATAAGTTCTCCAACTTTGTTCTTCATTTTAAAAGTCATCTCTATTCAAAGTCCTTTACATTTCCATATGAATTTTAAGATCAACTTGCCCATTTCTGCAAAGAAAACAGCAATAATTTTGATAAAAATTATATCTGTAGATCCATTTGGGAAGTATTGTCATTTTAACAATATTAAGTGTTGCATGAATACATTCTGTTTCTTTAGGCATTTAATTCCTTTCACACTGTTTTGCAGTTTTCAGTGTACAACTTTTATACTTCTCTGATTAAATTTATGTGTAAGTATTGTCTGCCTTATGATGTTATTGTAAACAAAATTGTTCCCTTATTTTATTTGCAGGTTATTCATTGTTAGTGTGGAGGACTACAACTGATTTTTGTATATTGGTCTTATCTTCTGAAACGTTGTTGAACTCAGTTATTAGCTCTAGAATGTATGTGTGTGTGTGTGTGTGTTGAGTTTTCTATGTATGAGATCATGTTATCCAAAATAGAGGTAGCTTTAATTCTTCTTTCCCAATATGGATTGATTTGATTTATTTTTCTTACCTAATTGCTGTGGTTAGAACCTCTAGTACAGTGGTAAATAAAAGTGGTAAGAGTGGAAAACCTTGTCTTATCCCTAATTTTATGGAAAAAGCTTTAAATCTTTGACCATAATATATGATGTTAGCTATGGGTTTTAATATATACCTTTTTCAGATCAAAAAAGTTTCCTTATATTCCTAGTGCGTTGAGTGTAAAATCATTAAGTGATGTTGAATTCTGCTAAATGTGTTTTACTTTTTCTTCTTTGGTTGAGATAATCATGTAGTTTTTGTCCTTTAGAATGCTGTATCATGTTGATTTTGATTCATATATGTTGAACAAACATTGCACTTCTGGGAATAATCCCAGTTAGACATGGTGTACGAGGATTTTTGTATCTATGTTCATCAGGAATATTGGCCTATAATTTTCTGGTTTATGTAATGTCTTTGCCTGGTTTTAGAATCAGTGTAACGGTGGCCTTAAAAAATGATCTTGGGAGTTCTCTCTCCTCTTGAATTTCTGAAAATTTATGAAGTATAGGTAGGTGTTGATTATTCCTTGAATGTGTGCTAAAAGTCACCTGTGAAGCCATCTGTTCAGGACTTTTATTTGTGGGGACTTTTTAAAATTAAAGTTTATTGAGGTGACAATTGTTAGTAAAGTTACATGGGTTTCAAGTGTACAATTCTGTATTACATCCTCTATATATCATGTCGTGTGTTCACCACCCAGAGTCAGTTCTCCTTTCATCTCCATATATCTGTGGGGACTTTTTTAATCACTGATTTGATTTTGTTACTAGTAAGCAGTCAGTTCATATTTTCTGTTTCTTCTTAATTCAGTCTTAGAAGATTGTATGTTTCTAGAAGTTTACCTCTTCCTATCAGATAGCTCAATTTGTTGGCATATAATTGTTCTTTATATTTTCTAATAATTCTTTGTATTTCTGTTATTTCAGTTATCACTTCTCTTTCAGTTCTGATTTTATTTATTTGGGTCCTCTCACTTTTTTTTCTTGATGAGTCTGGTTAAAAGTTTATCAATTTTGTTTATATTTTCAAAGAACCAGTTTTTGGTTTCATTAATCATGTTTATTTGTTTATTTTTTATTAGTTTCAGGTATAACAACATTTATAGCCTTCTCACAAAGCAACAACCCCAACAAGTCTACTACATATCTGACACTGTACATAGCTATTGAGATACCATTGATAATATTCCCTATGCTTTATTCTCTAATCTGTCTATCTATCATCTATCTATCTATCTATCTATCTATCTATCTATCTATCTATCATCTATCTATCTATCTCTATATATGAGTAATATATTTAAATATACATATGTGAGGTTACTTACTTATTTTTAATTATGTTTTTAAGACTCTATTTCATTTATTTCTGCTCTAATCTTTATTATTTCCATCCTTCTTCTCACTCTAGGATTTGTTTGCTATTCTTTTTCCAGTTCCTTTAAGAGTTAAGTTAGATTGTTTATTTGAGATTTTTATTGTTTTTCGAAGTAGGCCTATATTGCTATAAATTTCTTTCCCAGGACTGCTTTGTCTGTGTCCCATAGAATTTGGGTCATTGTATTTTCATTTTAATTTGTCTCAAGGTATTTTTTTGATGTCTTCCTTGATCTCATTGTTGATCTATTCGTTATTTAGTAGCATGTTATTTAGCCTCCTTGTGTTTGTGAGTTTTTCAGTTTTTCTCTTGTAATTGATTTCTAGTTTCATACCATTGGTCATAGATTATGCTTTATATGATTTCAAACTACTCATATTTATTGACTTGTTCTTTAGACTAACATGTGGCCTATTTTAGAAAATGTTCCACATACACTTGAAAACAATGTATATCCTTATGCTTTGGGTTAAATTGTTCGAAAATATCAATTAAATCCACCAGCTCTGGTGTATCATTTAAGGTCGCTGTTTCCTTGCTAATTGTTTTTTCTGGTAAGTCTATCCAATGCTGTTAATGGGGTACATAAATACCTACTATGATTGTATTACTGTCGGTCTCTCCCTTTTGTCAGTCAATATTTGCTTTATATATTTAGGTGCTCCTATATTGAGTGCATAAATGTTTACAAGGGTTATGTCTCTTTGTTGGATTGATCATTTAACATTATGTAATGTTCCCCTTTGTCTCTTATATAGCCTTGTTTTAAAGTCTATTTTGTCTGATGCAAGTATTGCTGTGCCATCATTTTTTTCATTTCCATTTTCATGAAATATCTTTTTCCATCCCTTTACTTTCAGTCCGTGTCTGTCTTTCCATTTGTAGTGATTCTCCTATTGACAATATATGTATGGGTTTTGTTTTCTTATCCATTCAGCTAATCTATGTCTTTTGATTGGAGTATTTAATCTATTTTCATTTAAAATGATTATTGATGGATACATAGTTATTGCCATTTATTACTCTTCTTTATGTTCTCCCTCCCCCTTCTTCTTCTTAAAGAAGTCCCTGCTTCATCTAGTCTGCTGGTGATTTCTTCTAGTGCATTCTTCTTTTCAATTATTGTATTCTTCACTTCTGAATAGTTTTATAATTTGAATAAACCTGGTTAACAAGGTCTCACAATAGATAAATCAGAAATAGACTTAAAAGATCAATGTACAAATCGATAATCATAGTGGAAATTTTTATCCCAGTCCCTCTAATAAGCTGGTAAAACAAGTAGACAATTTGAACAACTATAGAATAGACATCGTTTTCACATATCCATAGAGCATTATCTAAACTTGAACATATGTTGACCATAAGACAATTTCAACAAATTTCAAGGAACTGAAAACTTATAGAGTATGTTCTGTAACAACTGATGAACTAAATTAATAACAAAAATAAATCTAAACATATTTCAAAAATTATGAAAATTGAGCAAAAACTACCTTTCAGATAAGTTGTGGATCAAAGATGAAAGCAATGGAAATCAGAATGAATTCTAAAACATGTGGAATGCAGCAAAAATTGCGCTTAAATAGAAATTTAAAGCCTTAAGTTACATATTAGAAAAATGAAAATCTAAAAATTTGTGATCTAAATATGTATGACGTCTGACAATTAGGTTTGCAAACTTGTTGCAACAATGTTGGTAACCTTTGTTGATATCAGTGGGATTATTCATTATGAATTTGTAACAACTGGATAAACAGTTAACAAAGTTTATTATTTTGAAGTACTGAAAAGGTTGCATGAAAATGTTAGATGGAAATAACCTGAACTTTTCACCACCATTTCATGGTTCTTGCATCACCACAATGAAGCAGCTCACACGGCACTGTCTGTGAGAGAGTTTTTAGCCAGTAAACAAATAACTGTATTGGAACACCCTCCCTACTGACCTGATCTGGCCCCCGATGACTTCTTTCTTTACCCAAAGATAAAGGAAATATTGAAAGGAAGACATTTTGACGACATTCAGGACACCAAAGGTAATACGATGACAGCTCTGATGGCTATTCTAGAAAAAAAGCCCCAAAATTGCTTTGAAGAGTAGACTAGGCATTGGTGTCAGCGCATAGCTTCTCAAGAGGAGTATTTTGAAGGTGACCTTAGTGATATTCAGCAATGAGGGATGTGACAAATTTGCTTGGATGAATTCATGAACTTAAATGTCCAACTCTGTATGTCATAGGGTCTGAGAAATGAAGGACTGGGTGTGGGCCAGTTAGGAAACTCCTACATGTCGACATCAGCTTTGTGTTTTATACTGTGAAATATTTATGGATTAGATACATCTCATTACAAACACATCTCATCTCAAATATGTTCACATGACAGACCTAATACCATAAAGGAAAGAGAAAATAATAATAATAATAATAATACAACAATTACATAAAATTCACATAGTGGGTGATGTCATTGGAAACGGTAGATTAAAGAACACTGAAATTCTATTCTTCCATAAAAACAATGAAAACACTGGAAAAACTCTGAGTAAACATGTTGTTTAAATATATTTCTAGAAATCAACTAAAGGCTTGCATTATTCTGAAATGTTTGACTTGTCTTTATTTCATCTGACTCAGATCTTTGCCTAGTGCTACTACACAGGGAGCCACTACACAGGGAACATTTGTTATAACATTTACAGTTAAATGTTTTAGTTTCTGCTGAATGACACAGTAGATGAAAATTGGGACAAACAATAGACTGACAAAAATGATATGGCCTTAAAAACTTTGAAAAGCTCTGACATACTCCTGGGAATCTAGAAAGGCATGCACATGTGTGAGGCTATGAACATGCTCAAGAAAGTCCTGAGAAGGCTCTACACTCTTACCTCTTGCTGACCTTGAGTCTCTGTATAAATAGGAAGTGCAGAGGTACAGTTGTAACTCCCTGGCTCAGTGTTAAAGGAGTGCCCCACATGTACACAAAACCCTCTTGAGAAAGACTGGGAGTTTTCCGTATTTAATCATTAGCTGACCATTAAGGTAATGGAACAGAGACTTTAACAGCATACTTGAAATATAGACCTTATAGATTAATTCAGAAAAGGTATTAAACAAACAACGAGAAGTACAATAAGCATTAAAAATAAATAACAGGAGCAGGCTGTGATCATATTTTCAGAGTTACCACATTATAATTTTCAAAATGCCCAGAGTTTTCAATAAATAATTAGGAGACATGCAAATGAACAAGAAAGTATTGAATATACACAAGGGAAAAAAGAAAAAAAAACAGTCAATAGAGACTTTTCCTGAGAAAGCCCAGGCATGGGAGTTTTAGAAAAATACTTTAAATCAGGTATTTGAAATATGTTCAAACAGTTAAATAAAATCAACTTTAAAGAACATTTTTAAATGTATGAGAACAATGTTCCACCAAATAGGGAATATCTACCAATAAGGAGATACAAATTATTTTAAAAATAAAAATTACACAGGTGAAGAGTATGATCATTAAAATTAAAATACGAAAATATCCCTATAGTAGTTTGATGGCAATTTCAATCAAGCAGAAGAAAGAATTGATAAACTTGAAGATACATTAATTGAGATTATCGAGCCTGAGGAACAAAAAAATCAAAAATGAAAAAAGAATCAACACAGCCACAGAACCTGTGGGACATCACCAAATGTACCAACTATGAGAGTCCTAGATGCAGAAGAGGGATAACATGAAATAGAAAAATATGTTTAAAAACACCTGAAACAAACAAACAAACAAACAAGTAAAACTAATGGCCAAAACATCACAAATGTTAATCTATACATCCAAGAAGTTCAACAAATTCCAAGTTAGGATAAACTCAAAGAGATCCACACCTAAACATATCATAATCAAGCTACCAAAAGCAAAAGACAAAGTTAGAATCTTGAAATAAGCAGGAGAGAAGTGACTTATCACATACAAGGGAACTTCAATAAGATTAACAGCTCATTTTTCATCAGAGAGCAGAGGAACCATAAGATATTATGATGGAATAGTCAAAAACCTAAAAGAAAGAAACATATATCAACAAAGAATTCTATATTTGGCAAAACTATCCTTCAAAACTGAAGGAAAATTTCAGACATTTGCAATAATAAAAACTGAGAGAATGTTTTGCTAGAAGATAGTCCATACAAGGAACTCTATAGAGTCTTGAAATAAGAGGACAATATAACCCACATTAATAAATAAATGATACTAGTGAAGGCAGCTACAGGAATACATATGAAATACACTGTGAATGTTTTCTTTATAATTCCTTGTTTTTCTAATATGGTTTGAAATATAGTTCCAGAAAGCAATAATTATAAATCTATGTTGATGGCCACACAATGTAAAATAATGCAATTTGAAACAATAACATCATCAAAGGATGAATGAAATAAAGCTTTAAAGAAGAAAGTTGCTATTGAAATTGAGTTGATATTAATCTGAAACAGATAATTATAAATTAAAATATAGGTTGTAATCCCCAAGGCCACCATCAAGAAAATAACTAAATTTATATAGCAAGTGAAGTGACAAAGTAATTAAAATAATATACTAGTGTATTTAAATTAAAAATTTAACACACAGAAAAGGCAGTAATGAGGTAATTAAGGAAGAAAAAGACATAAGACATGTACAAAATAGGATGTCCCAGTCAATATTGTAGAATAGGTAAATGCTATGCTTGCCTTCTTCCATGACCACATCAAAATTACAACTAAATTATAGAATCATCCTTGAGAACAACCTGGAGATTAGCTGAACAGAACTGCAAATGAGGATATATAGAAGAATCAACCTCAAGACTGGTAGGAGAGGCAGAGATGCAAAATGGGATGGTCTCCACAGGGAGGCAGTTAAGAATATGTAGGGATATTTCAGATTCAGAGATACCACCTGAAGAATGAGAGCTCCCAATCCCATAACATCCTTCCCATCCTAAAGCACCAGTAACTAGAAGAGGAATCCCCATAAGTGGCTGTAAAAATCACTGGGGACTCCATCCAGGTGTGAGAGAGAGCTGCTGTGGACACAGTTCCCCACTTAAAGCATTCAAGCACAAACTTATTTGTTCACAAACACTTGTGCTAAGCCGAGCAAAGAAACAACAGCTCTAAATGTGCCTGGGAAATATGGGGAGGAACTGCATTATCTGGCTTCAGGGAAAGGGCTGGAGGGGCAGATTTGCCATTGACTAGAGTGCTAGCAGGTGCCATTGCTCCTTTGTTGAGCTTTTCCACACACAATCACCAGGATCAGGCAGGTGCCAAATCTGAGTCTCCATTAATCTTGCTAGTGACACTCACCCCACCCAGCTGATTCCCTGAGATCCCACTCCATTCAACTCCTACACTGGGCCAGAACCTATTTCAGTTGGCTGTCCCACACAAGCAGCAAACCTTGGCTCACACTGCAGACTTTCTAAAAATCTCTCAAAGGTCCACAGACTCCAAAAAAGAGTGGCCAACTTCAGCATGCCCTGTACCTCTTACTAAGTGCCCCCAAGACAAGCAGTAGCAGCAGCTAGCCTCAGTTCACAGCATAGCCTCTCCCAGGCACCTACAAGCCCAGCAGAAGCAGCTAACAACCACAGGTCACTTTGTAGTTCCTACTAGGTGTCTTGAGGCTGGACATAGAAAGTGGTTAATATTGGCCTGCCATGGGTCCCTTTCCTAGAGGCCCTAGAAACAACACACCCAGTGGCTAGCTTCAGAGTCCACCAGAGCACCATCTAATTAGATTTTCAAATGAGAAATCTAAAGAATGGACTCAGCAATTAGTAAATACCCTCTAAAGCAAATCGAGATTTGTGGGGTCAGCCCCTGCACAACAGCTCATTAACTGTATTCACGACCAGTACACACAGCCAGTCAGAGTGAAGATCAATCCCATCCACTGATATTCCAACAGCAAACAGGGCTCAACTACAACAGGAGGGCACACACAACCCACACAAGAGACACCCCTGGAGTACCCAGCTAGGTGGCCATGGAAAATGTGCCACTGAGCTTCAAGGTTACCTATTACATAAAGCCATTGTGCCAAGACTGAGAGATGGAGCAGATCTGATAAACAGAAACAAACACAGGGAAGCAACCAAAACGAGGATACAAAGCACTTATTTTAAATGAAAGAACAGTAAAAACTCCAAAAAAAAAAAAAAACAGGTGCAAGCAATCTACCAGATACGGAGTTCAAAATACTTGTTATAAGGATGCTCTCAATGAATTTAGGAGAATCAGAGATGAACTCAGTGAGAACTTACACAAAGAGATAGTAACCATAAAGAAGTCAGAAATGAAGTCAGAAATGAAGAATACATTAGTTAGAATGGACAGCAGATTAGATGAACCAGAGGATTGAACCAGCAATCTTGAAAACAAGGCAGTGAAGAACACCCAATCAGAATAGCAAATAATAAAAAAAAAAAAGAATTTAAAAATGAAGATAACTGAAGGGACCTCTGAGACAACATCAAGCCTCAGTTTACCACATTCATAGGATCATAGGATCCTATGAATCATAGGATACCAAAAAATGAAGAGAGAGATAAAGAGATTGATAATCTATTTCAAGAAATAATGACAGAAAGCTTTCCTAACCTGGCAAAGAAAATAGATATACATGTCTAAAAAGAATAGAGAGTTCCAAACTAGTTGAACTCAAAGAGGCTTACACCAAGACATATAATTAAAATGCCAAAAACAAAGAATCTGAAAAGCAGCAAGACAAAAGCAGTTAGTTACAAAGAGAGAGAGAGAGAGAGAGAGAGAGAGAGAGAGAGAGAGATCCTATAAGATTGTCAGCTGATTTCGCAATAGAAACTATGCAGATCCAAAGGGAATGGGAGCAAATATTCAAAGTGATGAAAAACAAGGACCTGCAACAAAGACTACTGTAACCAGCAAGGCTATCATTTAGATCAAAGGAGAGATAAAAAGCTTCCCAGACAAGAAAAAGATAAAGGATTTCATCACCACCAACCCAGTATTACAAGAAATATCACAAAGGGACTTATTTCAGAAGAAAAAAAAATACATCAAAATTATAAATAAAAAGCCATCACAAAAGAAAATAAAACTCACTGACAAAGGCAGACACATAATAAAAGCAGTAGATTAGCCAACTATAAAGCTAGTACAAAGGTTAAAGGCCAAAGTAAGAAGAACAAATATACTTACAATAGTAAATTAAGGGATTCATGCAAACAAATGCACACAAAGGAAGTAAAATATAAGAACAAAAAAATAAATGTGGAGGACTTGAGAAAATGGTATCAAGTAGAATGTGTTCAAAATTAAACAACCATCATCTTAAAAAGACTGCAATAACCACAGCGTGGCATATAGGAAGCAATGTTAACCACAAACCAAAAATCTACAAAAGATATACAAGGAAAAACAGAATAGAATTCAAACACAACATTACAGAAAGTCACCAACATACAAAGAAGAAACCAAGAAAAAAAGAAAGGAACAGAGAAGAAATACAAAAACAATCATAAAACAATAAAATGGCAATAACCTATCAAAAATTATCCTAAGTATAAATGGATTAAATAACCCAATAAAAATACATAGAGTGGCTGAATGGATATGAAAAAAAAAAAAAAAACATACATACATGCTCCCTATAAGAGACACACTTCAAATTGAAAGACACAGATTAAAAGTAAAGGGATGGAATAAGATATTTCACGAAAGTTGAGACAAAGGAAAAAAAGCTGGAGTAGCAATACATATTCAGACAAAATAGACTTTAAAACAAAGGCTATGACAGGAGACAAAGAAGGACATTTCATAATGATAAAGGGATCAATCTAACAACAATATAATTCTTATTACATACACAATTCTTGTTACATTTTACATACACAATGTAGAAGACCTAAATACATTAAAGCAAATATTGACAAACATAAAGGGAGAGATCAATAGTAATGCAGTCATAGGGGATTTTAACATCAGTGGAGAGATTCTCCAGACAGAAAATCAACAAGGAAATACTGCCCTTAAATGACACATTAGAGCAGATGGATTTAATTGGTATTTTTAGAACATTATGCCCAAAAGCAGCAGAATATACATTCTTTTCAAGTTCACAGTGGACATTTTCCATGACAGGACACATGTTAGACCACAAAAATAAGTTTCAATAAATTTAATAAGACTGAAATCATATCTAGCATCTTCTCTGATCACAATAGTATGAAAATAGAAATCAATTAGAAGAAAAAACTGAAAACACACAAACACATAGAGATTAAGTAACATGCTACTGAGCAATGAATGGGTTAATAGCTAGATCAAGGAAATAATCTAAAGATATATTGAGACAAAAAGAAATTAAAAAAAATATTCAAAGCTTACTAGACACAGCCAAAACACTTCCAACAAGGAATTTTTTTGCAAATACAGGCCTATCTCAAGAAACAAACAAACAAAATCTAAAATAGAAAATCTAACCTTACAACTAAAGGAACTAGAAAAAGAAGGGGGGAAACGCTGACAATGAGTAGAGAGGATATAATATGGATTAGAGCCAATATAAATGAAATAAAGTCTAAAAAAATAATACAGAAGATCAATGAAATCAATAAAGATCAATGAAATGTTAACTTTCAACGGTTAGCAAAGTTGATAAATATTTACTCTCAAGAAGGAAAAAAAGGGAGAACCCAAATGAATAAAATCAGAACTGATAGAGGAGAAGTAACAACTGACACCACAGAAATGCAAAGGATTACAAGAAAATACTATGAACACTTCTATGATGATAAATTGGACAACCTGGAAGAGATGGATATATTTTTAGAAATATAAAATCTTCCAAGATTGAATTAAGAAGAAACAGAAAATCTGAATAGACTGATAACTACTATCAAAATTGAACCAGTAATCAAAGAACCCCCAACAAACAAAAGTCCTACACCAGTTGGTTTATGGGTGAATTTTCCTAAACATTCAAAGAACTAACATTTATCCTTCTCAAACAATTCCAAAAAAGTGAAGAGGAAGGAATGCGTCCAACCTCAATTTAGAGGCTGGCATTACACTGATGTCAAAACCAGACAAAGACATTTCCAAAAAGAAAATTATAAGTTATACCTCTGAGGAACATAGATGCAACAATCTTCAACAAAATATTAGCAAACAAAATTCAATGATACATTAAAAAGATTGTATACCATGATCAAGCAGGATATATACCTGGGATGCAAGCTTGGCCCAATATTCACAAATCAATTAACAGGATACACCATATAAACAGGATAAAAAAAAATTACATGATCACATCAATAGATGCAGAGCATGCATTTGACAAAATTCAACATTCATTTATGATAAAAATTATCAGGAAAGTGGGAATAGAAAGAACATACTTCAACAAAGTAAAGGTCATGTAACACAAATCCACAGCTAACATACCCAATGGTGAAAAGCTAAAAGTATTTTCTATATGATCAGGAATAAGACAAAGATGTCCACTTTCATCACTTTTATTTGTATTGAAAGTCCTACCCACAGCAATCGGACAAGAAAAAGAAATAAACAGGCATCCAAAGGAAAGGAAAAACTGTCATTATTTGCAGATGACAAGATAGTATATATAAACCCTAAAGATTCCACCAAGAAAATATTGTAACTGATAAATGAATTCAGTAAAGTAGCAAGATATGAAATTAAAATTCAGAAATTAGCTGAATTTTTATACACCAATAATGAACTGGCAGAAAGAGAAATTAAGAAAATAGTCACATTTACAATTGTATCAGAAAAAGAAAAATACCTAGGAATAAATTTAACAAAGGAGGTAAAAGACCTCTACTTGGAAAATTATCAGACACTGAAGAAAAAATTGAAGAAGATACAAATAAATGGATGCTTATACCATTTGCATGGATATGAAGAATTAACACCAATAAAATATGTGTGCTACCCAAAACAATCTATATATTTAATACAATCCTTATCAAAATACCAATGGCATCTTTCACAGAACTTGAGTAAATAATCCTAAAAAATTATAGTGAACCACAAACATTCCCAAATAGCCAAAATTATCTTGAGGAAACAGAACAAAGTTAGAGGTATCACAGTACCTGATGTCAAACTATATTACAAAACTGTAGTAACAAAAACAGCATGGTACTGGTATAAAAACAGACACATAGATCAATGAAACAGAACAGAAAGCCCAGAAATAAACCCCCACCAATGTGGTTAATTAATCTATGATGAAAAAGGTAAAAATAAACAATGCGGTAAAGATACTCTATTCAATAAATGGTGTTGGAAAAACAGATATATTAAAAAAAAAAAAGGAAACTAGACCACATTCTTACACCATATACAGGAATAAACTAAAAATAAATTAATGATTTAAATGAGAGAGACTTGAAACCATACAACTCCTAGAGTTAAGTCTTTGACATCACTCTTAACCATGTATGTATGTATATATATATAAAATGTTTTATATATAAGTGCAATAATATTGTGTGTATATATATATATATATATATATATATATATACACACAAAACAGAAAAAAAAAATTCACAGAGAACAAAATGATGAGTGCCCCGGGGGGTTGGGTGGGAGAGGTAGAAAAAGGGAATGGGTTAAGAAGTACAAATTGGCAGGTACAAAGTAGTCATTGTAAAAAGTACAGCATAAGGAATATAGTCAATAATATTGTAATGACAATGTATGATTTCAGTTGTGTAACAGAGTATCGGGGGTCACCTCATAAGTTATGTAAATGTCTAACCATTATGATGTATATCTGAAAGTAATATAATTGTGAATGTCAACTGTAACTGAAAAATAAAAATGAATAAATAAAAAATAGTTTACAAAGAAATAGTGAAAACAAATAGCAAGAACATAATCCGGACGTCATAAAAATAGCGGCCTGAGATGAGCCTCTTGAAATCTTCCCTGGAAATTACAACAAATTGAACAACTGTAACTCCATGAAGGATTCCCAGCATAGAACACAAGCAAGACTAAGTGGCACAGTACTGAAATCATCTTAAGGTGGGCAAATTGTGCAAACAGAGGAGGAAGGAAGGGAGACGTGCCGAGATGGGGACATGTGGGCACAGTATGCAGACCTAGCTCGTGCTCAGAGCTCACTGCACTCCAGAACTACCACAGCTGAGGGAGAGGGAAGAACTTGAACTGTTAGGGTTCCAATTATAACCCACAGGACTGAGGGAACAGCATATAACACAGCTGAACCTAATGCTCATGGCAGAGACCTCGGAGCAAAGAATGAGGGAAGAAGGCTGACAACGGTGGTTTAAGCCCTCACTACTGAGCAGAGAACGGAAGCCATAGACACTGAGACTAGCCACCCCCTCCATACCCTCGCAGGGTAGCTCGGCACACCCCCACCTGCCCAGTGCTAGAAGCGGAAGAGTAGCAGTGTCAGATCAAAAAACAGAATATTTGCAGTTCTGAGAACTATGGCCCACAGACGTGGACCAGCAACCTAACTAGTTCCAGCAAAGGGGAAGGAGCCATGGAAGCAGGATTGGCTGTGGTGGTGTTCACTGCCATTGCTCTGGGCCACTTCTCACAACCAAACCTGCCCCTGTCCCCACCTATATGGATGGATCCCTGCAGAAGTAAACAAGCTCGTGAAAATCACGGGCCCTGAATCTTGTGCAGGAAGACCTTTGGAAATTCAGAAGCTCTCCACAACCCTCCACGGAGGCAGTGTCCTATAACCGAGGCCAACTGTTCACAGAGAAAAAGCCCACCTTTCAGGGACCCCCCCCTTGTGTTAGAAGCCAGAATAGTGCAGATAAAATATAACACTACAGTGTGAGAGAGAATAAAAGACTGCAGTCGGAGAGAAAATAAAACATTCTAGCAACACCTACTGGGAAACAAAAGACCTCTTTCTATCAACCTGTGGCAGAACCCACTCCTTTAGATGTCTAGGAAGAGAAATAATAAATCATTAATAGCCATGAATAACCAAGGTAACAAGGCAGCTCAGAAAGAATATGAAAAGTCTCCAGAAAATGAACGTAAAGACATAGAAATATGTGACTTACATGACAGAGAATTCAAGATTGCAGTTTTCAAAAAACTAAAAGAGGTGCAACAAAACACAGACAGGCACTTTAATGAACTCAGAAACACAATCAAAGAACAAAATGAACATTTTACCAAAGAGATTGAAATTTTCAAAAAAGACCAAATAGAATTTCTGGAGATTAAGAACTCAATAAAAGAAATGAAGAATGAAATAGCCAGCTTAGGTAGTAGAGTCAACCAGATGGAGGAAAGATTCAGTTACACTGAAGATAGAAATCTGGAAATAACACGGATGGAAGAAGAAAGAGACTTGAACTTAAAAGAAATAAAAGAACTCTACAAGAACTTTCTGACTCTATCAGAAAAAACATTATAAGAATAATGGGCATACCAGTAGGAGAAGAAAGGGAGAAGGGAACAGAGAGTATATTCAAACAAATAGTCAAAGAGAACTTACAAAACTCGTGGAAAGAACTGGATCCTGGATTCAAAAAGCAAATAGAACACCTAATTACCTGAACCCAAACAGACCTTCTCCAAGGCACATTGTATTGAAGCTGTCTAAAATCAATGACAAAGAAAGAATCCTCAAGCCAGCCAGGGAAAAGAAGACAGTAACCTACAAAGGAAGGCCCATTAGATTATCATCAGATTTTTCAGAAGAAACTCTACAAGCCAGGAGGGAGTGGACTCAAATATTCAAACTAATGAAAGAAAGAAATTATGAGGCAAGAATAATATATCCAGCAAAAATCTCCTTTAGATATGAAGGAGGAATAAAAACCTTTACAGACATACAGAAACTGAGGGGATTTTCTAACAAACGACCTACACTATAAGAAATAATACTGAAAGTTATTCAACAAGCATAAATAAGAATAACTTGTGACAAACAGAAAAAGAAAATTACTTACCAATATTTCTGATGAATACAGATGCAAAAATCCTAAACTAAAATCTACAAATTGAATGCAACAATACATTAAAAATATTATTCATCACGATCAAATGGGGTTCATCCCAGGGGCACAAGGATGGTTCAACATATGCACATCCATCAATCTGATGCATCACATAAACAAAAAAAAGGACAAAACTCATATGATTTTAACAATTGATACAGAAAAAGCATTTGACAAGATGCAATATCCATTTATGAATAAATCACTTAATAAAATAGGTATAGAAAGAAAATACCTTAACACAATAAAGGCCATATGTGACAAACCCTCAGCTAATCTCATAAATAATGGTGAAAAACTGAAGCCCTTTGCTCTACCTTCAGGAACAAGAAAGGGCTGTCCCCTATCACCTCTGCATTTCAACATAGTGTTGGAAGTCTTTGCCAGAACCATCAGGCAAGAGAAAGAAATGAAAGTCATCCATATTGGGAATGAAGAAGTTAAATTATCACTCTTTGCAGATGACATGATGCTATATAAGAAAACCCTAAAGACTCCACCAAAGTGCTATTAGAAACAATCAATGAATACAGTATTATGCCAGCTACAAAATCAACATACAAAAGTCCATTGAATTCCCATATAGTAAATGAAATCTCAAAAAGAAATGAAAAAAAAAAAAAGAATTCCTTTTGCAATTGTAGCAAAAAGAATAAAATACCTAGGAATAAACTTAACAACGAACTCCAGATCAAAATGGCAGGGGGAGGTGAGCCTCTGTAAAGCTCCCCTGGAATTTACAACTGATTGGACAACAATAACTTCACAAAGGACTCCCTGCACAGCAGACAGGCAAGACGAAGAGGTCCACTACTGAATTCACCTCCAGGTGTGCGAATCCCGCGAGCAGGGGAGTAGGGAAGGGAGAAGTGCAGGGACGGAGCCGCGCGGGCGCTGGACGCAGACCTAGCTCAGTGCTCCGAGCTTGCTGCATCCCGGAACTATTGCAGCTGTGGGAGAGGGAAGAACTCAGACTGCTAGGGCTCTGCTTATGGCCCACAGGGCTGAGGGGGCAGCATATAACATGGCTGAACCCAACGCTCACGGCAGAAACCTCAGAGCAAAGACTGAGGGAAGAAGGATTAAAACTGTGGTTTAAGCCCTCACTGCCGAGCAGAGAACAGAAGCCTTAGGCACTGAGACTAGCTGCCCCTCCCTACTCTCCCAGAGCTCGCCCCGCCCCCACCTGCCCGGTGCTAGAAGCGATAAAGTAGCAGTGTCAGATCAAAGGACAGACTATTTGCTGCTCTGAAACTGTGGACCACAGACACAGATTCGCAGCTCAACTAGTTCCGGCAAAGGGGAGGGAGCTGTGGAAGCAGGACTGGCTGTGGTGGTAGTCGCCGCCATTGCTCTGGGCAACCTCTCACAACTCACCCCGCCCCTGGCCCCACCTATCTGGGCGGATCCCTGCAGGAGTAAACAGAACTGCTGAAACATACGGGCTCTGAATCGGGTGCAGAAAGAGCTTTGGAACTTTAAAAGCTCTCCGCACTCCCACAGGGATGTGGTGCCCTATGACCCAGGTGTACTGTTAATAGAGGAGAGACCTGTCTCCCAGGGAATCCCCCCATTGTGTGAGAAGCTGGAAAAATGCAGAGAAAATATAGCACTACTGTGTCAGACAGAAAAAAAAAAAAGGCTGCAATCAGAGAGAAAATAAAACACTCTTCCAACAACTATTGGAAAACAAAAGAAAGACCTCTTCCTATAAACCTGTTGCAGAAGCCACTCCTGTAGATGTTTAGGAAGAGAAATAGTAAATCAGTAATTGCCATGAATAACCAAGGAAACAAGACAGCTCAGAAAGAAAGTGAAATGTCTCCAGAAAAGAAAATTAAAGATATGGAAATATGTGACTTAAATGATAGAAAATGCAAGATTGCAGTTCTGAAAAAACTCAAAGAAATGCAAGAAAACACAGAAAGGCAATTTAATGAACTCAGAAGCGCAATCAAAGAACAACATAAGCATTTTACGAAAGAGATTGAAGTTTTAAAAAAGAACCAAATGGAATTCCTGGAGATTAAGAACAGAATAGAAGAAATTAAAAATGAAATAACCAGCTTAGGTAGTAGAGTTAATCAGATGGAGGAAATAATCAGTGACATCAAAGATACCTGGAAATGACACAGATGGAAGAAGAAAGAGATTTGAGACTTAAAAGAAATGAAAGAACTCTACAAGAACTTTCTGACTCCATCAGAAAGAGCAATAAAAGAATAATGGGCATACCAGAAGGAGAAGAAAGAGAGAAGGGAACAGAGGACATACTCAAAGAAATTGTTAATGAGAACTTCCCAAATATGTGGACAGAACTGGATCCTCGAATTCAAGCAGCAAATAGAACACCTAATTACCTCAATCCCAACAGGCCTTCTCCAAGGCACATTGTATTGAAGCTGTGTAAAATTAACACCAAAGAAAGAATCCTAAAGGCAGCCAGGAAAAAGAAGACGGTAACCTACAAAGGAAAGCCCATTAGATTATCATCAGATTTTTCAGCAGAAACCCTACAAGCCAGGAGGGAGTGGAACCAAATATTCAAACTATTAAAAGAGAGAAATCATGAGCCAAGAATAATATATCCAGGAAAGATATCCTTAGATATGAAGAAGGAATAAAGACCTTCCCAGATATCCAGAAGCTGAGGGAATTTTCTAATACATGTCCTGCACTACAAGAAATACTAAAGAAGGCTATTCGACCACCATCAACAGGAACAATTTGTGGCAACATAAAAAGGGGGAGAGTAAAAGCCTGAACCGGAATATGGGAATGGAGAAAGTAAGCGTGCTGAAGAAAATGGAATACTCTAAATATCAAACTTTCTTTTACATAATCTTAATGGAAACCACTCAAAAATAATCCAGAACTGAAATATATACTGTGATAAAAGAAGAAACAGAGGGAAACATCATAGAATACCACCGCACAGAAATAATAGACAACAAAAAAGCAAAGAAACAATGGAGTCACAGCCTTACCAGAAAACTAAATATAGAATGAGAGGAAATATTCACGTATCAATAATCACCCTAAATGTAAATAGACTGAACTCACCAATAAAAAGACACAGAGTAGAAGATTGGATCAAAAAACTAAATCCAACCATATGCTGTCTCCAAGAGACACATCTCAGCAACAAGGACAAGCATAGACTCAAAGTGAAAGGGTGGAAATTGGCACTCCAAGCAAATGGTCCCAGAGAAAATCAGGTGTAGCCATAATGATATCAGATGAAACAGACTTCAGGGTGAAAAAGATAACAAGAGACAAAGATGGACATATCATAATGGTAAAGGGGACTATACAACAAGACGCCATAACAGTCATCAATATTTATGCCCCCAATCAGGGAGCACCAAAATATACCAAGCAACTACTGACAGAACTAAAGGGAGAAATTGACCAAAACACAATTATACTAGGGGACTTAAATACATTATTGACAGCTATGGATAGATCATCCAAACAGAAAATAAATAACAAAATAGCATTCCTAAATGACACATTAGATGAAATGGACATCATTGACATTTATAGAGCACTTCATCCTAAAACATCGAACTATACATTCTTTTCGAGTGTACATGGAACATTTTCAAGGATAGACCATATGTTGGGGCATAAAAGTAGCTTCAGCAAATTTAAGAACATTGAAATCATACCAAGCAGATTCTCTGATCACAAGGCTTTGAAATTGGATATCAACTGCAAAAAAAAAGCAGGCAAAAACACAAATACATGGAGATTAAACCACATACTTTTAAAGAACGACTGGGTCAAAGAATAAATTAGAGGAGAGATCAAAAGATATATAGAAACAAATGACAATGAAAATACATCCTACCAAAATTTTTGGGATGCAGCGAAAGCAGTTTTAAGAGGGAAATTTATATCATTACAGGCCTATCTCAAGAAACAAGAAAAATCCCAAATAAATAACCTCATGTTACACCTCAAAGAACAAGAAAAAGGAGAACAAGTGAAACCCAAGGTCAGCAGAAGAAAGAAAATAACAAAAATCAGAGCAGAGTTCAATGAAATCGAGAACAAAAACACAATAGAAAAAATTAATGTGACAAAGAACTGGTTCTTTTAAAAATTTAATAAAATCGACAAACCCTTGACTAGACTAAGATAAAAAGATATAAGATACTAATTAACAAAATCAGAAATGAGAAAGGGGAAGTTATCACGGACAACACAGAAATACAAAGGATCATTTAAGAATACTGTGAAGGAATATATGCCACCAAATTCAATAACCTAGAAGCAATGGACAATTCTTAGAAACACATAGCCTTCCAAGGCTGAACTATGAAGAACTGGAAAATCTAAACAGACCAATCACCAGTAACGAAATTGAATCACTCATCCAAAACCTTCCCCAAAGCAAAAGTCCGGGATCAGATCTCTTCACTAGTGAATTCTACCAAACCTTCAAAGAGGATCTAATACCAATCCTGCTCAAACTCTTCCAAAAAGTTGAAGAAGAGTCAGTACTCCCTAACTTATTTATGAGGCCAAAATTATCCTGATTCCAAAACCTGGTAAGGACAACACAAAAAAAGAAAACTACATACCTATATCTCTGATGAATACTGATGCAAAATTCCTAAACAAAATTTTAGCAAATCGAATACAACAATGCATTAAAAAGATTATTCATCATGACCAAGTGGGGTTCATCCCTGGGGCACAAGGATGGTTCAACATCCGCAAATCCATCAATGTGATACCTCACATAAACAAAATAAAGGACAAAAATCATATGATTATATCAATTGATGCAGAAAAAGCATTTGACAAGATACAACATCCATTTATGATTAAAACACTCAATAAAATAGGTATAGAAGGAAAATACCTTAACACAATAAAGGCCCTATATGACAAGCCCTCAGCTAGTCTCATAATCAATGGTGAAAAACTGAAGCCCTTTGCTCTACGTTCAGGAACACAACAGGGCTGTCCCCTATCGCCTCTGCTTTTCAACATACTGTTGGAAGTCCTTGCCAGAGCAATCAGACAAGAGAAAGAAATAAAAGGCATCCAAATTGGGAATGAAGAACTTAAATTGTCATTCTTTGCAGATGACATGATGCTATATACAGAAAAACCTAAAGACTCCACCAAAAAGCTGTTAGAAACAATCAATGAATACAGTAAAGTTGCTGGCTACAAAATCAACGTACAAAAGTCCATTGCATTCCTGTATGCTAACAATGAAATGTCAGAAAAGAAATACAAAAAACAATTCCTTTTGCAATTGCAGCAAATAGAATAAAATACCTAGGAATAAACTTATCCAAGGATGTGAAGGATTTATATGCTGAAAACTATAAGACATTTTTGAAAGAAATTGAAGAAGACAAAAAGAAATGGAAAGACATTCCGTGCTCATGGATTGGAAGAATCAACATAGTTAAAATGGCCATATTACCCAAAGCAATACACAGATTTAATGCAATCCCATCAAAATCCCAATGACATTTTTTAAAGAAATAGTATAAAAATCATCAGATTTGTTCAGAACCACAAAATACCCCGAATAGCCAAAGCAATCTTAAGAAAAAAGAACAATGCTGGAGGTATCACACTGCCTTATTTTAGCTTGTTCTACAGGGCTACAATAATCAAAACAGCATGGTATTGGTAGAAAAACAGACACATAGACCAATGGAATAGAATTGAGAACCCAGAAATAAAACCACTTAAATATGGACAGATAATTTTTGACAAAGAAGCTAAAAACATACACTGGAGGAAAGACAGCCTCTTCAATAAATGGTGCTGGAAGAATTGGATAGCCACGTGCAAAACAATGAAACTGTACTGTTATCTGTCACCATGTACCAAAATTAATTCAAAATGGATCAAAGACTTAAGCATAAGACCTGACACAATAAACTGCATAGAAGAAAACATAGGTAGTAAACTTATGGACCTCGGTTCAAAGAACATTTTATGAATTTGACTCAAAAGGCAAGGGAAGAAAAAGCTAAAATAAATAAATGGGACTATATGAAACTTAAAAGCTTCTGCACAGCAAAAGAAACCATCAACAAAATAAAGAGACAACCACCTGAATGGGAGAAGAATTTTGCAAACATTACCTCTGATAAGGGTCTAATATCCAAAATACAAAAGGAACTTATGAACTCAACAACAAAAAAACAAACAATCCAATTGAAAAATGGGCAGAGGACCTGAAGAGACATTTCTCCAAAGAGGGCATACAGATAGCAAAAAGATATATGAAAAAATGTTCAACATCACTAATCATCAGAGACCTGCAAATAAAAACCGCAATGTGGTATCACCTCACCCCAGTCAGAATGGCTATTATCAACAAGACAAATAGTAATAAGTGTTGGAGAGGCTGTGGAGAAAAAGGAACCCTCATACACTGTTGGTGGGAATGCAGACTGGTGCAGCCGTTGTGGAAGGCAGTGTGGAGGTTTCTCAAAAAATCACGAATAGAATTACCATATGACCCAGCAATCCCTCTCCTGATTATCTACCCTAAAAATCTGAAATCATTTATACATAAAGACACGTGTGCTCCAATGTTCGTTGCATCTTTGTTTACGGTGGCCAAGACATGGAAACAACCAAAATGTCCTTCGATAGATGAATGGATAAAGAAGTTGTGGTATATATACTCAATGGAATACTATTCGGCGTTAAGGAAAGATGATGTAGGAACATTTGTGACAACATGGATGGATTTTGAGAGTATGATGCTATGCGAAATAAGTCAGACAGAAAAAGCAGAGAACCATATGATTTCACTGATATGTGGTATATAAAGCAAAAACAACTAAAGAACAAAACAAACAAATGAGAAACAAAAACTCATAAACACAGACAATAGTTTAGTGGTTACCAGAGGGTGGGGGAGATAGGGTGTGGGTGATGATGGTAAGGGGGATCAAATATATGGTGATGGAAGGAGAACTGACTCTGGGTGGTGAACACACAATGGGATTAGTAGATGATGTAATACAGAATTGTACCTGAAATCTATGTAAATTTACTAACAATTGTAACCCCAATAAATTTATTAAAAAGAATGATGCAATGAGGGAATAAATGTGTTCTTAGGAGAGAAAATTTTGGAAATCCTGAATTAAACAAGCATGAACTCTTTTTCTTCCCCTACTCACCTCCAGGACCATTTAAAATTCTAATGTGCCATGGAAACTATAGCATTGTTCCTCACCCATTTACTTTTATGACAACACTCCATAGAATAGCCTTGGGGAAAACTCTGTTCTAACATAATTGTCTGTCAGAGCTTAATATATGTTTGTTGAGAAAACATGTTATTTCCTTATAACATGTGAGCTATGTATGCAAGGACAAGCTAGAGACACTCACTTATTTAGCACGAGTAAATTACTGACTAAAAGACTTATTTACTGACTCACCAAATGACCACTTGAGAAAAAGCCAGACAGCTCTAGTTGGAGGGAGCCAACAGTGAGGTGTGAGAAGCTGAAATTTCTAAGGCACCTGGAGTAATTTTTTTCTGCTTGAGTAAAACAGTAACTGTAAGTCTGCCTTGCTTCTTTCTGTAAGCATTGAACTGTGGTATCAAAATCTCTTTTTGTCTTGTGTGAATTATTTTCTGAAGTAAGTGGAAAACTTCACTTAAAAGAAATTTGCAAGAGGAAGACCTATTAATATCTGCCTTCCCCAGCTTACCACCTGACTGATGAAGAAACACACACACACACACACACACATACACACACACACCCCTGAGAAATTGTCTACCCTAACCTGCTAAGGGAAACCGCCCACCTTTGAGTGGAGAATTTATTGCAGCACAGGGAATCCAAAGGTGAAACTGAAGGATGGACTATCAATTTAGCAACACTCAGGACTGCAGAACAGTTTGCACCTCTTAGTTCCTGGCTCCTCCTATGGTCATTCAAAAACCTTCCAAAGCAGGAAGCCCTGCAGTGCCATCTAAGCATAAACACTGGCTGTGGTAGGGGAGATTGAACAGAGAGGCTCACATAGAAGAGTTCTATTTCCATCTATTTGTTTTTCCACGGATACCCACACTGTTTGCCCTTGCACACCTCAGTTTTTCCTTGCTTTACATGGGAAGTACTGCTTTCTGATGGTGGAATATTTGGGGGAAAAGGGAAGTTTCCTTTTGGTGAGCAAAGGATGAAGCACTGAGAGGCTAGAGAGGTTGAAGACAAATTTCTCTATGTATATTGCCTAGATCAGAGAGGGCTAATGTTCTTGCTTGTTGAAATGCTGGATATTCTTAGGGTGACAGGGTAGTTTACAAGATTTAAATTTATGTTCTATTTCTTTTTCCTTTCCCTCCTACCTGATTTAATAACTTTGTTTTTAAAGTTACACGCATACCTCTTCAATCTGATCAAACAGCATCACACTGACTTGAAAGAAATGAATTCAGCCCTCAGACATTTGGATGCCAGCAACCAGGCTGCAATTCTGGACTGCAATTTTCCATCAGATGACATGTGATTCACTCTTACAACAGGGTTTGAGATAACCATAGTGGGAAAAACAGACTCCAGGAGACATTCTCCTGGGTGTCAGCACTAAGCAGTCACTTGACTAACTCCCTCTTTCCTTTATTCTGCCTCTTTTTGTGTGCCTGTAAAACCCCTTGACCATTCTAGGAATGGGGAAGGTAGTCTTTCTGATGACTACCATCTCTGTGGAATGCTGGCATTTTGAATAAACCTGCTTTTTTCTCCACCAACCCTGTCTTTTGATAATTGGCTCACTAGTAGCAACCAGTCGAACATATATGTGTGTGTGTGTGTGTGTGTGTGTGTGTGTGCGCGTGTGTGCCAAAAAAATGTATACACATTTTAAGAAAGGAAAACGACTGTGTTAAAATTACACTGATGTCAACCACTTTGAGCATCTCTTCTAATTGCAGAAGTCATATGTGACTTGTATTCATCTTTCGTTATCAGCATATATTGAGTATTACAATTTTAATACAGTTTTTTTTTCCTTTCTTAAAATGTGTACACATCTTTTTGGAACCCTCTGTGTATATCTTCTTTCATCCCTATGTAGAGTTCTAAGAATTACTTATTGAACATTTTTTTTTACCTTATTAACCTACATAACTCCCCACTGACAAGAGTGGTGATTCTCGACATTCATATCAACATTTATTTATTCTGCCATAATACATTTAAAGAAGACCAACATATCCCCATTAATAACTCTAAGATTGGTTCTCTCACTGAGGTAGGAGAATGACCCTTTGTCAGGGGTCAACCAAGATTTCTGGAGTAGCATATAATTTGTTTTTTTAAAAAAGGAATATTTTAAATGGAATAATTTTTGAGATGTTTATACTTTTTTCAATACAATATAATGTATCCGATAAAAAAATGAAGGGGCAAAGTTCTAAACATCACTAGATGATAGGAATTTTTCAGCTTTGTTAGAATCTTATGGGGCTACTGTTTTATATGCCATCCATAATTGACCAAAATGTCATTATACGGCACATGACTGTTAATGTGTTCATGGTTTCTCTCAGACTATAGAAACACACACACACACACACACACACACACACACACACACTGACCTTCTAGTAACATTCTGAGACAGAGTACCTTGAACATTCGAAATAGAAACAGTTTGGGCAACCTGTAAACTTTTTGCTTGGATTAGCTTAGAGAAAATACTCCATGGCCATACAATAGCATTTTTACACATGGTTCTCCCATCAACCTATAGGAATAGATGATTTAACTCCACCCAACATACCTTTTGCCAGAACACTCTAGAATATGATAGTATACTCATCCTTTTTTACTCACATAATAGTAGTAAGTAGCAGTTACAGTGATTCAGTGCTTTGCTAAATGTTTTACGCATATGATCTCATTTAGTCTCTATAATCACAAAACATTCTGGAAATAGATATTATTATTCCTAATCTATAGTGAGAAGACTAAGGATTTGTAAATGTCCATTACTCTTAACATTGAAGGATATAACTGTAGCAATATACTTTCTCTTTCCCAGCACTAAGTTATAAAACATCTATGTCTACTTTTACAGTTACTTGGCCCCAATTTTTTTTCTCCCCTTAACCTTAAATTGAATCTTTTTATAATTATTTTAAACATTTAGAATTTTATAATTATAAATAATTATAAACTATTTAGGCAGACATCTATCGTAATAGCCACAACTCAAGCAGAAATTTGTAATTTTTACATGAGTAGATGAGATCCAGAAATATTAAGCTTCT
Source organism: Rhinolophus hipposideros (assembly GCF_964194185.1). NCBI lineage: Eukaryota > Metazoa > Chordata > Mammalia > Chiroptera > Rhinolophidae > Rhinolophus > Rhinolophus hipposideros. The sequence continues at coordinate 3,506,967 of NC_138052.1, read as the reverse complement.
CATCCAGAATTACAACCAGATATCATATCTTCAGACTCTTACATGCAGTTCTTTATCCCACAGTTCTTGGCCATAACTCCTTTTCACTAACATTTCTTTTAAACAGTATCTTCTTGCTATTGGTATCCTCCAATAGTAGTAAGGGGAGATAATACCTTAGAGTTACCCTGTGTTTTATGCCTATTCTATAGAAACATAACATAAGTCAACCTGCATGCACCCCCGAATTATTAGGTTGGTGCAAAAGTAATTGCAGCCTAACAGGTTAAAAATAATTGAAAAAAAAACACAATTACTTTTGCACCAACCTAATAAATCAATATTTCATTCCATTACCTTCAATAGGATTCTCATTGCCGGTCCTAGAATAATTTCATTTCATTTCTCCCACTTCTCAAATTAAATGATACCTAAAAGGTTTAGCTGATGAACAGCTCTTATTCTGCTATAGGAGCTGTTCCTTCAGGAACATGGGACATGTATCTTTCACTATTAGTGAAGACCATTAGCTTCAATAGAATGCCCTCTCTCTGACATCTATACAGAGTAATACTCTCAGCACATAATGAAACGCATTTCCATGGCTCAGGATAAATAAGAGCAGGATATCTGCAAAATTTTTTGACCACACATTTAAAGAAAGTGTGTTGATAAAAGACAGAACAGCATTAGAGACTCAGAATTGGCTCATTCATAAAAAAAATTATGATTGTTGCCTACATTTGTAGTACAATATTATATTAAGGCTGACAATGAGACAATCCAAATATTATATATGAAAAAAATTGAATTAGAAATTCAAATAAAAATGTCATCAACATTCATGACAGTACTAGTTAACATTTACTGAGTGCTATCCATTAATCTATGTACTTTGTCACCCTTATCAAATTTAAACTTAATGAGATGAGTAACTTGCTCAATATCACATGGCTAGTAGAGCTGGATTTAAGCCGAGAGGACACAGAGCTTGTGCTCTGAACCTATAATGTATTGCCCTGTGGAGCCCAACTGAAGACTTAACAATGTGCCATATATTCTATCATATTTCCCCAGCTAGAGGAGACTAGGGAGGCTCAAGCTGTACATGGAAATTTAATGTAGACAATTTGAAATGTATACACAGCCATGTGCCACTTAACGACAGGGATATGTTCTGAGAAACGTATCATTAGGTGATTTCATCATTGTGCAAACATCATAGAGTATACTTTAAAAAAGTGCTAGATTTATTTAGTGTGGGGAGCCATGATTTCTTGTTTCTCAGAAACCTTGTGAGCTGGCTAGTGTATAGTTAACTTGTTTCAACTTCTAAGGCACTAACCTTGAATGTTTGCAAGTTACTAAGGAATGAGGCGGGAGTGGCCGGTTTCTCAGACACAGATAACTGATGGCTATCAGGACAAACGGTAGTCTCTTTGGGGAGTTTTGTAGTGACTCTGTAGTTTCTTTGAAGTTAGAAATTTACTCTCTGTAAGATAACATAAGCCAGTGAATGTTAAACTGCATGTACCCAAAGGATATATATTGGTGAAGGTGATTAAATCATTGCTCCAGCACCACTGGAGACCTGCAGCATCTTAATTTGTCTGTGCCTCTTTTTTTTCATTCCCACTCCCCCTTCCAGAGACCTTTCGACTCGTCGGCAGGCTCCGACAATTTAGTCCTCACATAGACTACACATAGGCTACAAATCTATGCAACATGTTACTATACGAAATACTATAAGCAATTACAACATAGTTATCACAACATAGTGGTAAGTATCTGTGGATGTAAGCATATCTAAACATAGAAAAGATATGGTAAAAAAAGGTACAGCTGTATAGGGTACATGCCATTAATAGAGCTTGCAGGACTGGAAGTTGTTTGGGTGACTCAGTGTGTGAGTGGTGAGTGAATGTGAACGCCTGGGACATAAGTGGATACTACTGTAGACTATAAACGTTGTACACTTAGGCTACACCAATTTATAGAACATGAGATTAAATCAGACACAGGGAAAGTAGTGTTATCAAGGGACAGTAAACATGAGATGTATGAGGCTGCTGCTGGTATAACATGGCATACTCTTTCACAGCCAACCTTGTTTAAATAGAAATGGTATTCTCTAAACTAATTATAAATAGTACAGTATAGTAAGTATGTAAACCAGTAACAGAGCAATTTATTTATTTTTATTTTTATTTATTTATTTATTTATTTATTTATTTATTTATTTATTTATTTATTTATTTAATTTGTTGGAGTGACAATTGTTAGTAAAATTACATAAATTTCAGGTGTACAATTCTGTATTACATCATCTATAAATCTCATTGTGTGTTCACCACCCAGAGTCAGTTCTCCTTCCATCACCATATATTTGATTCCCCTTTACCCTCATTTCCCAATACCCACCTCCTTACCGTCTGATAACCACTAAACTATTGTCTGTGTCTATGAGTTTTTGTTTCTCATTTGTTTGTGTTGTTCTTTGTTGTTTTTGCTTTATATACCACATATCAGTGAAATCACAGGGTTCTCTGCTTTTTCTGTCTGACTTATTTCGCTTAGCATTATATACTCAAGATCCATCCATGTTGTCAGAAATGTTTCTATATCATCTTTTCTTACCGATAAATAGTATTCCATTGTGTATATATACCTCAAATTCTTTAGCCATTCATCTATCAAAAGACATTTTGGTTGTTTCCATGTCTTGGGCACCGTAAACAAAGCTGCAATGAACATTGGAGAACACGTGTCTTTATGTATAAAAGTTTTCAAATTTTTTTGGTAGATACCCAGGAGAGGGATTGCTGGCTCACATGGTAATTCTATTCTGAATTTTTTGAGGAACCTCCACACTGCCTTCCACAACGGCTGCACCAGTCTGCATTCCCACCAACAGTGTATGAAGGTGCCTTTTTCTCCACAGCCTCTCCAACACTTGTTACTATTTGTCTTGTTAATAATAGCCATTCTGATTGGGGTGAGGTGATATCTCATTGTGGTATTTATTTGCATTTCTCTGATGATTAGTGATGCTGAGCATTTTTTCATATATCTATTTTCCACTTGTATGTCCTCTTTGGAGAAATGTCTCTTCAGGTCCTCTGCCCATTTTTCATTTGGGTTGTTTGTTTTTTTATTGTTGACTTGAGTTCCTTGTATATTTCTGTTCACATGAGTTCCTTGTATATTTCTGATATTAGACCCTTATCGGAGGCACAGTTTGCAAAAATCTTCTCCCATTCAGTTGGTTGCCTCTTCATTTTGTCGATGGTTTCTTTTTCTGTGCAGAAGCTTTTAATTTTCATATAGTCCCATTCATTTATTTTAGCTTTTTCTTCCATTGCCTTTGGAGTCAAATTCATAAAATGCTCTTTGAACACAAGGTCCATAAGTTTAGTACCTATGTTTTCCTCTATGCAGTTTACTGTGTCAGGTCTAATGCTTAAGTCTTTGATCCATTTTGAATTAATTTTGGTACATGGTGACAGATAGCAGTCCAGTTTCATTCTTTTGCACGTGGCTATCCAATTCTCCTAGCACCATTTATTGAAGAGGCTGTCTTTCCTCCATTGTACATTTTTAGCTTCTTTGTCAAAAATTATCTGTCCATATTTATGTGGTTTTATTTCTGGATTCTCAATTCTATTCCATTGGTCTATGTGTCTGTTTTTCTACCAATACCATGCTGTTTTGATTATTGTAGCCCTGTAGTACTAGCTAAAGCCAGAGAGTGCGATATCTCCAGTATTGCTCTTTTTTCTTGAGATTGCTTTGGCTATTTGGGGTCTTTTGTGGTTCTGAACAAATGTGATGATTTTTTGTTGTATTTCTTTAAAACATGCCATTGGGATTTTGATGAAGATTGCATTAAATCTGTGTATTGCTTTGGGTAATGTGGCCATTTTAATTATGTTGATTCTTCCAATCCATGAACACAGAATGTCTTTCCATTTCTTTGTGTCTTCTTCAATTTCTTTCAAAAATGTCTTATAGTTATCAGCATATAAATCCTTCAAATCCTGGGTTAAGTTTTTTCTAGGTATTTTATTCTTTTTGCTGCAATTACAAAGGGAATTGTTTTTTGTATTTTTTTCTCTGAGATTTCATTGTTAGTATATAGGAATGCAACGGAATTTTGTATGTTGATTTTGTAGCCAGCAACTTTACTGTATTCATTGATTGTTTCTAACAGTTTTTTGGTGGAGTCTTTAGGTTTTTCTATAGATAGCATCATGTCACCTGCAAAGAGTGACAATTTAAGTTCTTCATTCCCAATTTGGATGCCTTTTATTTCATCGCTTGCCTGATTGTTCTGGCAAGGACTGCCAACACTATGTTGAAAAGCAGAGGTGATGGGGACAGCCCTGTCGTGTTCCTGAACGTAGAGCAAAGGGCTTCAGCTTTTCAACATTAATTATGAGATTACTTCAGGGCATGTTACATATGGCCTTTAATATGTTGAGGTATTTTCCTTCTATACCTATTTTATTGAGTGTTTTAATCATAAATGAATGTTGTATCTTGTCAAATGCTTTTTTTGCATCAATAGATATAGTCATATGATTTTTGCCCTTTATTTTGTTTATGTGATGTATCACATTGATGGATTTGCGGATGTTGAACCATCCCTGTGCCCCGGGGATGAAGCCCACTTGGTCGTGGTGAATAATTTTTTTAATGCATTGTTGTATTCGATTTGCTAGAATTTTGTTTAGGATTTTTGTATCTGTATTCATCAGTGATAGTGGTATGTAGTTTTCTTTGTGTTGTTCTTACCAGGTTTACGTATCAGAGTAATGTTGGCCTCATAAAATGAGTTAGGGAGTACTGTCTCTTCTTCAATTTTTTGAAAAACTTTGAGCAGGATTGGTATTAGATCCTCTTTGAAGGTTTGGTAGAATTCACTAGTGAAGCCATCTGGTCCCGGACTTTTGCTTTTGGGAAGGTTTTGGATGAGTGATTCAATTTCGTTACTGGTGATTGGTCTGTTTAGATTTTCCAGTTCTTCATGGTTCAGCCTTGGAAGGATATGTTTCTAAGAAGTTGTCCTTTTCTTCTATTCAATTTTCTTCTATTGAATTTTCTTTTATTGAATTTGGTGGCATATATTCCTTCATAGTATTGTTGAATGACCGTTTGTATTTCTGTGGTGTCCCTGATAATTTCCCCTTTTTTATTTCTGATTTTGTTAATTAGTGTCTTCTCTTTTTTTTATTTTAGTGAGTCTAGCCAAGGGATTTTCGATTTTGTTAATCTTTTAAAGAACCAGCTCTTTGTCACATTAAGATTTTCTATGTTTTTTGTTTTTTTTTCCATTTCATTTAGTTTTGCTCTGATTTTTGTTATTTCCTTTCTTCTGCTGACTTGGGTTTCACTTGTTCTTCTTTCTAGTTCTTTAAGGTGTAACATGAGGTTCTTTATTTTGGATTTTTCTTGTTTCTTGAGATAGGCCTGTAATGATATAAATTTCCCTCTTAAAACTGCTTTCGCTGCATCCCCAAAATTTCAGTAGGATGTATTTTCTTTGTTTTTCGTTTCTATGTTCATTTTGATCTCTCCTATAATTTCTTCTTTGACCCAGTCGTTCTTTAAAAGTGTGTTGTTTAATCCTCATATGTTTGTGTTTTTTCCTGCTTTCTTTTTGCAATTGATATCCAATTTCAAAGCCTTGTGATCAGAGTATATGCTTGGTATGATTTCAATCTTCTTAAATTTGCTGAGGCTGATTTTATGTCCCAATATATGGTCTATCCTTGAGAATATTCCATGTACACTAGAAAAGAATGTACAGTCCGATGTTTAGGGTGAGGTGCTGTATATATGTCAATGATGTCCATTTCATATAATGTGTCATTTAGGGCTGCTATTTCGTCATTTATTTTCTGTTTGGATGATCTATCCATAGCTGTCAATGACGTATTTAGGTTCCCTAGTATAACTGTGTTTTGGTCAATTTCTCCCTTTAGTTCTGTTAGTAGTTGCTTGGTATATTTCGGTGCTCCCTGATTGGGGGCATAAATATTGATGACTGTTATGTCTTCTTGTTGTAAAGTCCTCTTTACCATCATGAAATGTCCATCTTTCTCTCTTGTTATCTTTTCAACCTGAAGTTTGTTTAATCTGATATCATTATGGCTACACCTGATTTTCTCTGTGTACCATTTGCTTGAAATGCCAATTTCCACCCTTTCCCTTTGAGTCTATGCTTGTCTTTGTAGCTGAGATGTGTATCTTGGAGGAAGCATATGGTTGGGTTTAGTTTTTTGATCCAATCTGCTACTCTGTGCCTTTTTATTGGTGAATTCAGTCCATTTACATTTAGGGTGCTTATTAATTTGTAAGGATTTCCTGTCATTCTATCTTTAGTTTTCTGGTAAGGCTGTCTCCATTTTTTTTTTTACTTTTTGTTGTTGTCTATTATTTCTCTGTGGTGGTATTCTATAATATTTCCCTCTGTTTCTTCTTTTATTACAGTACATATTTGAGTTCTGCATTTTTTTGACTGGTTACCCTTAAGCTTATGTAAAAGAAAGTTTGATATTTAGAGTATTCCATTTTCTTCAGCAAGGTTACATTCTCCATTCCCATATTCCAGTTCAGGCCTTTACTCTCCCCCTATTTATGTTGCCACAAATTGTCCCTGTTGATGGTGGTCGAATAGCCTCCTTTAGTATTTCTCGTAGTGCAGGTCGTGTATTAGAAAATTTCCTCAGCTTCTTTATGTCTGGAAAGGTCTTTATTCTTCCCTCATATCTAAAGGATATCTTTGCTAGATATATTATTATTGGTTCATAATTTCTCTCTTTCAATAGTTTGAGTATTTGGTTCACCTCCCTCCTGGCTTGTAGAGTTTCTGCTGAAAAATCATGATGATCTAATGGACTTTCCTTTGTAGGTTACTGTCTTCTTTTCCCTGGCTCCTTTGAGGATTCTGTGTTTGTCGTTGATTTTAGACAGCTTCAATACAATGTGCTTTGGAGAAGGCCTGTTGGGATTGAGGTAATTAAGTGTTCTATTTGCTTCTTGAATTCGAGGATCCAGTTCTGTCCACAAGTTTGGAAAGTTCTCATCAACAATTTTTTGAATATATTCTCTGTTCCCTCCTCTCCTTCTTCTCCTTCTGGTATGTCCATTATTCTTATATTGCTCTTTCTGATAGAGTCAGGAAGTTCTTGTAGAATTCTTTCATTTCTTTTAAGTCTCAAGTCTCTTTCTTCTTCCATCTGTGTAATTTCCAGGTTCTATCTTTGATGTCACTGATTCTTTCCTCCATCTAGTCAACTCTACTGTCTAAGCTGGTTATTTCATTCTTAATTCTTCTATTGAGTTCTTAATCTCCAAAAATTCCATTTGGTTCCTTTTTAAAATTTCAATATCTTTCGTAAAATGCTCATGTTGTTCCTTGATTGCATTTCTGAGATCATTAAATTGCCTTTTTGTGTTTTCTTGCATCTTGTTGAGTTTTTTCAGAACTGCAATCTTGAATTCTCTGTCATTTAAGTCACATATTTCCATGTCTTTAAGTTTCTTTTCTGGAGACTTTTCACTTTCTTTCTGAGCTGTCTTGTTGCCTTGGTTATTCATGGCAATTACTGATTTATTATTTCTCTTCCTTGACATCTACAGGAGTGTCTTCTGCAACAGGTTGATAGGAAGAGGTCTTTCTTTTGTTTTCCAATACTTGTCGGTAGAATGTTTTATTTTCTCTCTGACTGCAGCCTCTTTTTTCCTCTCTCCCACAGTAGTGCTACGTTTCTCTGCATTATTCCAGCTTCTCACACAATGGAGGGATTCACTGGGAAATGCTCTTCTCCTATGTTAACAGTTTGCCTGGATCATAGGGCACCATGTCCTTGTGGCGATGCAGAGAGCTTTTGAAGTCCAAAGCTTTTTCTGCACCAGATTTAGAGCCCGTATGTTTCAGCTCTTCTGTTTACTCCTGCAGGGATCCTCCCAGATAGGTGGGGCCAGGGTGGGGTGAGTTATGAGAGGTGGCCCAGAGCAATGGCGGCGACCACCACTACAGCCGGTCCTGCTTCCACAGCTCCCTCCCATTTGCCTGAACTAGTTGGGCTGCAAGTCTGTTTCTGTGGTCCAAAGTTCTCAGAACAGAAAATATTCTGTTCTTTTATCTGACACTACTACTGTTCCTCTTCTAGCACCGGGCAGGTGGGGGCAGGGCGAGCTCTTGGAGGGTAGGGAGGGGGCGCTAGTCTCAGTGCCTAAGGCTTCCATTCCCTGCTTAGCCGTCAAGGCTTAAACCACCGTTTTCAGCCTTCTTCCCTCAGTCTTTTCTCCGAGGTCTCTGCCATGAGCGTTGGGTTCAGCCGTGCTATATGCTGCCTCCTCAGCCCTGTGGGCCATAAGCAGAGCTCTAGCAGTCCGAGTTCTTCCCTCTCCCACAGCTGCAGTAGTTCAGGGATGCAGTGAGCTCAGAGCACTGAGCTAGGTCTGCGTCCTGTGCCCGCGTGGCTCCGTCTCCGCACTTCTCCTCTCCCTCCTCCGCCGCTTGCGAGATTCTCCCACCTTTAAGTGAATTCAATAGTGGGCCTCTTCGTCTTGCCTGTCTGCTGAGCAGGGAGTCCTTTGTGGAGTTATTGTTGTTCGATTAGTTGTAAATTCCAGGGGAGCTTTACCAAGGCTCACCTCACGCTGCCATTTTGATGACGTCTTCCAATTTATTTTCATTATTAAGTATTATGTACTGTACATAATTGTATGTACTATACTTTTATACAACTGGCAGCACAGTAGGTTTGTTTTACCAGCATCACCACAAACATGTGAGTAATGCATTGCACTACAAAGTTAGCACAGCTATAACATCACTAGATTATAAGAATTTTTCAGCTCCATTAGAATCTTGTGGGACTACTGTTATATATGCCATCCATAATTGACCAAAATGTCATTATATGGCACATGACTATTAACGTGTTCATTGTTTCTCTCAGACTACAGAAACACACACATACACACACACACACACACACACAAACACACAAATACATAGAGACTTCAGGAAATTGTAAACAGGATCAGTGATCTCTTCTTGTTTTAAACAATCAATTAATGAATTAGTCAAAAAATATTTGCTGGGTATCTACTATGTGCTATAAAAATTGCTAGACCTCCCATGGGATCATACTTTTTGCTTTTCAACTTGAATTGATAAGTAATTCATAATACTTATGGGATATGGGATAAAGATATAAGTGTGTAACTTATTTCGGCTTTTGCCGTTATGTACATACAGCAGATTATAGACGTTGCAGGTTGCAGGGGCTAACCACTTACCTACACTCTCCTGAAGCATCCGATGAACTGAAAACAACCAAAAGAGCCAACTCGGACTTCAGTTCAGCAAAAGCTGTCTTAAAGTGTTGATTGATGCCCTGTAACTCCCAATGTGCAGGGTTCTCTGGTAAAGTTGGATTAAAAAATGGAGTTTGGATATGACACCAAAATGAGGGTTTCATCTTTCTTGCCCCCAAGTCCAGTCTTTAGGCACTACTTCAGAAAAAGTTCTATCCACAAAATTAGGGAATGCACTGATTCATAGTCTCAGTTACCACTACTTACCAGGAACCAGCAGAATGGAGAGGAAAAGGAAGAAGCTGAGCTCGCCAGTCTGCTCTGGGATACAGGGCCTGGCCCTTGCCTCCTGCATGCTTTTTTGCCCAGTGAGCTGGATTTCCTCATCAAAGTTAGATGCAGGAAACAGTACAAAGGGAATGGTGCATGGTTCCTGCTTTTGAGACAATTGCATAGGTGGACTGTGAGCCATCAAATGAGTCTCTCATCACCTTTTTCAATCAGAAAAGAAAAAAATCCTACTCCTCCAGTGGGGAGAGAGATTGGAGAAGTCTCTAATCTAGAGAAACAGAATTCTTGGAAGGAAGGTGACAAATGAGCCTGTGATTGCCATGCAAGGTCTTAGGGCTGCACTGGACAAAAGAAGAAAGCAGCAGACGTTGTTAGCTCTCTCAGGGTGGAGCCCCGAGGTTTAGTTCAACAGAGACTGTTGAGTGGAATCTTGAAAGATCTTGGAGGATGAAAGACATTCAGTGAGGCAGGCAAGATTATTCTGTAAAGATTGTAGGATGAGAAGAGGCTCATGAGTCAAGTGGTGTCTAGGCTACAGCCAACATTCGAAGTGGTTCTTACCCAATAAGGTGGTGGGGAGGAGAGAGGCAGAATGACAAGTGGCAAACAACAACTGGAACCAGGAGTCTGCACCCCATCCTGCGAAAGAGTGGCATTCACTCTGAGCTCCAGAAGCCCAGGGTTTCCTGGGAGGTCCCTGGACTACCGTGCTGTGGGGGTCCAGGACCCATCAAGTAGATAGTGATCAAAGCCCTGCCTGCATCCAGCCAGGCCAGCTCCTTTTCATTGGATTGAATTAAATAAATTTTCATAGGAGCACAGTGTTCTGAAGGTGGGAAAAAAAAAAAAAAAGCAACTAGAAACTACTACTGCATGGGCCAGGATCCAGAGCCCTATGGACAGCTCCTAATTTTATAGGATTTTCGTGTTTATAGAGTGTCTGTTCCTTGCAGGCAGGAAGTGTGTTTATCCTTTTGATATGAAGTATTTGGCACTCTTCACGATATGCAATGCTTGTTAAGACAGTTCCTTTCCACAATCTTGGTGCACCTTCCTGGAATTACTAGGTGACAATTCTGTCTCAACAACCCTTGTCAGTCCATCCTCTTTTTCTTCTCTTGTATAGACTCTGTTTCCCCTTGTTTTCCTCACAAAAATTCCCTCTTATAGTCGCTTCCCTCTTACAGAAATATGCAAACATTAAGATGCCCATGCCTCACTACTTGCTCAAGTCCCTCCTGGGTCTCTAAAGAAATGTTTGTTCTGCTCTGACAAGATGAATACCAAGGAGCAAGAGGGAAAGTAAAGACATACATATTCTGCCCTCTGAAAATCAAAAGAACAAACAGTTGGGATGGAGTGAGAAAGCACATAAAATAAAACCACAATACTGTTGCAAGTGAGATAAAGGTCAATGGATTTGAAAACGTCAAATGACAAAAAGATAATTTCCCTCTCAGTTTTCAGTTAATACGGTTTAGTTGCTGCCAAGTGTTAAATGTTTCCGACTTCATGAACATTTTCAATCTCATATTAGAAGTTTATTATCAATTTAATCAACTTCATATTAATATTCACATAAAAGTCAAACAGCACCTTAAGTGATATAAAAAAATGGATAAATTATATCTTGTGCTTAATGATTGTGCATTGACTCAAATATATAAATGCTCAAAGATCTGTGGAGATGGGATTATGGGAAGATGAAGATGTCAGGTGGGTACTAAATTCTTCAGTATCCCTACCCTCTGATTCTTTCTGGATAATGAAAATGTTCAAATCATAAATTCATAAATGATGGTGATACTTTGGATATTTAACAAACTTTTAGTGAGTTTTTTTCTGCATATAGCAGGCATTGTGTGTGTGTGTGTTGTGTGTGTGTGGAGAGAAAGAGAGAGAGAGAGAGACAGAGACAGAGACAGAGACACTTTAGGGAAAACATTACAAAAGCTAAAAGCTAAAGTCATTATGGGTGCTCAATAAAATGTGCATTAACTTTGCATTGTAGCTGTAACCATTAACAATAACAATAAATGGCAGTGTTCGTGTGCTAGGCACTTGGCATGTATTATTTTCATTTTAAGGTAGTTATTGTCTCTATCCTTACTTTAGAGATGAGGAAACTGGGATTCAAATAAATTAGAGGACACTTCTGAGACCACACAGTAATTTAGAGACGTAAACACTGTATGACCTTATAATGCCTGACTCTAGAACTTGATGGATTCTAGAACTCTATATATTGATATCTGCTGCATATTACAATAATGCTCAGTTATCACATTTTCAAAATGGACTACACCCGTAAAGCAGTCTAGATAAACAAATGAACAAAATAAGACCATAATTTTGCCTAATTTTATCCAAGCAAAGCATCATTTTCAAGTTCTTTAAGAAATAAAATCTATATAATATACTTGACTGATGTATTATTTCATTTTCCTTTATTTTCATTTCCCCCTCCTCTGTATGTAGTTCCTAGTACAGCACCAGGTGCACTAGTAGCTCTGAGGAAGTGAGAATTCTGAAAGCATTTACTGTTTTGAATGTAATCCTCCTTCTCTCTTTGATCTGTATGCAAGTCCACATCCTAGGTTTGCAGGGCATGGAGCTGTGAGGTGAATAATGCACAGTCCTTTCCTAGAGATGCCTAAAGACCAGTGAGGGCACTAGGAGGAACAGGGACGTGCAAACAGCCTGCTCCATCATGTCAATCATGTGGCAGAAGTGCCAGCATGTGGAAGGGACAACAGGAGACTGAGAGTTAGTATCTATAAAAGAGTTGGAGAACCTCCAAAGCAGGTAGCCACTAGATAGATGGCCCTAAAAGGAAAGTAGGGAGCATGGTCATGCTGATTTTAATTGAAAGAACATTAAGTGCGAAAGTATAGTATGTTTGGAAAAAGTGGGTAGTTTGCTATCACTAAAATGAAAGGAACATGAAGGGGCATGGGGATAATTGGTGTCAGAAGGAATAAATTCCATGCTACAGAGTTTAACCTTATATTCTGTAAGAAATGGAATTCATGGAATATTTTTGATAAGGAATGCAACATGGTCAGACTTCCATTTAAGCAAAACAACTAGTTAAAGAATAAATAAGGAAAGTAAGAGAGAAGAAGCACTGAGACAAATTTTAGCAATAGCACATAATTAGAGATGATTCCATTTGGATGGGATTGAAGTGTTTTGAGGTTGTGCTCCCTCCTTGTACTCGAATATGAAACAATGTAAGCAGAAACTTACTTCTTTATATGATGGTATCTCTATATGGGTAGAAAAAAAGGTTTATTGATACCATGATCTTCTCCAGTGCCAGAAATTCTCCCTTCATTATCCCTTTTCCTCTGTTTCCCGTGAGCAGGATTTAGTATTTTTTTGTGTTTTTCCTGAGAAATCTACAGAATTTCTTCAAGTATTTTCCAAACATTATTAGACACAGAACTTGTTCTTTTTAAAAATCATTTTCAGTTTGGGACACAATGTTATATTAGATTTAGGGGTATACCATAGCAATTAGATATTTACATACATTACAAAGTGATCGCCTTGATAAGTCTAACATCTATTTGACATCAAACATAGTTATTAAAATATTACTGACAATATTCCTTATGCTGTACTTTACATCTTATGAATATTTTATAAGTGGTGATTGATGAATATTTTATAATTGGTGATTTATAATTGGTGATTGGTGATCTTAATCCCTTTCACATTTTCACCAACCCCTCCAAATTCCCTCCTATCTGGCAACCATCAAACTGACATCGTATCTATGAGTTTGTCCCTGTTTTGTTTGTTCATTTATTTATTTTTCACATTCCACATATAAACAAATATGGTATTTGTACTTCTCTGTATGACTCATTCACTTAGCATAATAACCTCTGTGTCCATCCGTGTTTCAGGAAATGATAATATTACATCTTTTTCATAGCTGAGTAATATTTCATTGAATATATGTACCAATTCTTCTTTATCCAATTGTCTATTGATGGACACTTATTTCCATATCTTGACTATGAGTATTGTAAATAACTCTGCAATGAATATAGGGATACATATATTTTTTCAAATTAGTTTTTTGGATTACTTCCAATAAACACCCAGTGGTGAAATTGCTGGGTCATAACGTAGTTCAATTTTTAATTTTTTTGAGGAAACTCCAAACTGTTTTCCACAGTGGCTGCCCCAATTTTTATTCTTACCAACAGTGCTCAAGGGTTCCCTTTCCTTCCCATCCTTGTCAACACTTGTTTGTTGATTTATTGAGATAGCCATCTTGACAAGTGTGAGGTGATATCTCATTGTAGTTTTAATTTGCATTTCTCTGATGATTAGTGATGTTGAACATCTTTTCATATGTCTATTGGCTATCTGTAAGTCCTCTTTGGGGAAATGTCTATTCAAGTTCTTTGCCCATTTTTTAATTTAAATGTTTGGTTTTTTGGTATGAATTCATTTTATGAATTGTATGAGTTGTCTTAATCCTTTATAAATTTTGGATATTAACCCCTTATTAGATGTATCATTGGTCAATATCCTCTCCCATATATTAGGCTGACTTTTCCTTTGTTGTTGGTTTTCTTTGCTGTGCAAAAACATTTTAGTTTGATGTAATCTTATTTTTTTCTTAGAAAAAACAAAATGTGTTTTCTTGCTTGAGGAGATATGTCAGAAAAAATATTACTAAGAACAATATCAGACAGTTTACTACGTATGATTTTTTTCTAGGAGTTTTACGGTTTCATAACTTACATTTAAGTCTTTAATCTATTTTGAGTTTATTCTTGCATATGGTATAAAAAACTTTCATTTTTTTTGCATGTCTCTGTCCAGTTTCACAACATCATTTGTTGAATGGACTGTCTTTACCCCATTGTATATTCTTGCCTCCTTTGTCATAGATTAATTGACCTCATAGGTGTGGGTTTATTTACAGGCACTCTATTCTGTTCCATTGATCTGTGTGTCTGTTTTTATGCCAGAACCATGCTGTATTGATTACTATGGGCTTGTAGTATAGTTTCATACTGGGTAGCGTGCTGCCTCAATATTGCTTTGGCTTTTAAGGGTCTTTTATGGTTCCCTATCAATTTTAAGATTATTTGTTCTAGTTCTGTGAAAAATGTCACTGGTACTTTGATAGGGATTGCATTGAAACTAAAAATTGCTTTGGGTAGTATGGACTTTTTAACAATGTTTATTGTTCTTATCCATAAGCATAGTATTCCTTGCATTAATTTGTAATGTCATCATTTCTTTCTTCAATGTCTTATAATTTTCAAATACAGGCTTTTTCCTCCTTTATTAAATTTATTCTTAGGTATTTTATTATTTTTGATGCAATTGCAAATGGGATTGTTTTCTTAATTTCCCTTTCTGATACTTTGTCATTGATGTATAAAAATTCAACTAATTTTTGAATATCAATTTCATATCCTGCTACTTTACTGAATTAATTTATTACTTCTAATAGGTTTTTGGTGGAATCATTAGTGTTCTCTATATATAGTATCATAGCATCTGCAAATAATTTTGTGTGTGTGTGTGTGTGTGTGTGTGTGTCTGATTGCTGTGGCTAGCACTTCCAATACAATGCTGAATAAAAGTGGTGAATGTGGACATGCTTGTCTTGTTCCTGATCTTAAAGAAAAAGTTATTAGTTTCTCACGATTGAATGATTGGTCTGTAATATATGGCCTTTATTGTTTGAGTTATATTCTCTCTATCTCCCACTTTACTGAGAGACAGTTTTTTATCTTTCATCACAAATGACTGTTGTATTTTGTAAAATGTTTTTTCTGCATGTATTGATATGATCATGTGATTTTTATCCTTCATTGTGTTTATGTGATGCATCACATTCATCTGGGGATGTTGAACCAAGCTTGCATCCTAGGAACAAATTTGACTTATCATGGTGTATAATCTTTTTAATGTATTGCTGAATTTGTTTTGCTAATATTATGTCATAGATTTTTGGATCTATGTCATCAGCTATGTTAGCCTATAATTCTCTGTATTCTAGTGTCTTCGTCTGGTTTTGGTATCAGGATAATGCTGGACTAGTAAAATGAGTTTGTGAGTTCCCTCCTTTTAAAGTTTTGGGAATAGTTTGAGAATCATAAGTATTACTTTTTTATCTTTTCAAAGAACCACCTCTTCTTTTCATAAATATTTTATATTGGCTTTTTAGGCTCTATTTTATTTATTTCTGTGTTTATCTTTATTATTTTCTTCCTAATACCCACTTAGGGCTTTGTTTGTTCTTTTTTCTAATTCCCTTAAGTATAAAATTGAATTGCTTAGTTGAGATTTTTCTTGTTTCTTCAGGTAGGCCTGCATTGCTAAGAATTTCCCTCTTAGAAATGCTTAGGCTGTATTCTATAAATTTTGGGTCATTGTACTTTCATTTTTATTTTTTCAATATATCTTTTGATTTCTTCCTTGATCTTGTTGTTGACCTATTCATTGTTTAGTAGCATGCTATTTAGCCTCCATGTGTGTTTGTATATTTCTTCAGTTATCTTGTAATTGATTTAATACCGTTGTGATCAAAGAAGATGCTTGGAATGATTTCAATCTTCCTAAATTATTGAGACCTGTTTTGGGGCTTAACATCTGTCAGTCCTGAAAAATGTTCCATGTGCACTTTAAATGTATGTACATTTTGCTACTTTTGGTTAAAATGTGTTTAATAAAGTGCTGTGATGAATCTATTTTTGCTACTTTTGGTTAAAATGTATTTAATAAAGTGCTGTGATGAATCTATTTTTGAGTTTCAATTTTTTAAAGATTTTAATTAGAATATAGCTAACATAAAATATTATATTTGTTTCAGGTGAACACAATAGTTATTAAACATTTATGTAACTAAAAATGTGATCACTATAATAAGTCCAGCATCCTTCTGACATTGTACCACAGTATCACAATATATAAATTATATTCCCTATGCTGTATATTACATCCCCATGACTTATTTGTTTTATATTTGGAAATTTGAACTTTTCATTCCCCTTCACTTTTTTCCCCATCTTTTAATTTTTTCAATTACAATTGACATTCAATATTATTTTATATTAATTTCAAGCATACAGCATAGTGGTTAGATATTTATATAATTTAATAAGTGATTCCTCTAACTAGTCTAGGACCCACCTGACACTATGCATAGCCATATTATTGACTATATTCCCTATACTTTACTTTATATCTTGATTATTTTGTAACTACCAATTTGTACTTTTTAATTACTCCACTTCTTTTACCCTGCTTCCTAATGTCCCTTCCATCTATCACCCTGATAAATCTAGTACTCATCTGACACCATACATTGTTATTACAATATTATTTACTATATTTCTTGTGCTATACCCTGCATCCCCATGACTAGTGTGTAATAACCAATTTGTACTTCTTAATTCTTTTCTCTTTTTCACCCACCTCCAATGCCCTTTCCATCTGGCAACCATCAGAATGTTCTCTGTATATATGAATTTGTTTCTGTTTTGTTTGCTTGTTTATTTTGTTCTTTAGGTTCCACATATAAGTAAAATCATATTGCATCTGTTTTTCTCTGTCTGACGTATTCCACTCGGCATGATACCCTCAAGATTCATCCATGCCACCGCAGATGGCAAGAGCCCATTCCCTTTCATATCCAAGCAATATCCCATTGCATATATATACTACCTACTATTTATCCATTAATCTATCAACAGACACACAGGCTGCCTTCACATCTTGGCCATTGTAAATGCAATGAACATATGGATGCACACATCCCCTTGAAGTAGCATTTTGGGTTTCTTTGGATAAGTACCCAGAAGTGGGATTTTTGGGCCGTTCTTTGTCTCTTGTTATAATCTTTGTTTGAAAGTCTATTTTATTTGGTGTAAGTATTGTTACCCCAGCTTTTTTGTTTGCTTGTATGTTTCAATTTCCATGAACTATCTTTTTCTATCCCTTTACTTTCAGTCTATTTATGTCTTTCAATCTAAAGTGAGTCTCTTGTAGGCAGCATATGCAAACGTTTTGTTTCCTTATCCATTCAGCCATCCTATGTTTTTGATTGCAGTATTTAATCCATTTATATTTAAAGTAATTTTTGATATGTAATTGTTATTGTTGTATTATTGACTTTTTTCATAATAAATAAAACCCTCTATGATTCTTTGTATTACAAGTTTGGTAATGAACTTCTTTAGCTTTTTCTTGTCTGAGAAAATCTTTATCTGTCCTTTGATTCTAAATTATAGCTTTGCTGGATAGAGTAATCTTTGTTGTAGGTCCTTGCTTCATCACTTTGAATATTTCGTGCCAATCCCTTCTTGCCTGCAACATTTCTGTTCAGAGATCATCTGACAGTATTATGGGAACTCCCTTATAGGTAAGTAACTGCTTTTCTTTTCCTGCTTTTTAGATTTTTTTTTCTTTAAACTTTGGCATTTTAGTTATGATGTATGTTCATGTGGGCCTCTTTGAGTTCATCTTATTTGGGACTCTGTGTTCCCTGGGCTTGTATATCTATTTCCTTTGCCAGGTTAGGAAAGTTTTCCATCATTGTTTCTTCAAAAGGTTTCAATTCCTTGCTTTCACCATTCTTCTTCTCATACCCCTGTGATGCGATTATTGTTACACTTGATATTGTCCCAAAGAAGCCTTAAACTTTCTTTCTTCCTTCTTTCCTTCCTTCCTTCCTTCTTTCCTTCCTTCCTTCCTTCCTTCCTTCCTTCCTTCCTTCCTTCCTTCCTTCCTTCCTTCCTTCTTTCCTTTCTTCCTTCCTTCCTTCCTTCCATTTATATATTTGCTTTTCTGATTGGCGGTTTTTTGTACTTTGTCTTCCAGATTGCTCATTTAGTCCCCTGCTTCAGTTAATTTGATATTGTTTCCCTGTAGTGTATTTCTCACCTTAGTTATTGTATTCTTTATTTCTGACTGGTTCTTTTTATGCTTTATATCTCATTTTTTAAAATGTTCTATCTTTTTTTGAAGCTCTCACTGAATTTATCTATTCTTTCCCTAAGCTCATTGAGCATTCTTATAACCAGTGTTTTGACTCTGTACCTGGTATATTGCTTGTCTCCATTTTGTTTAGTGATTTTTCTGGAATTTTGTTCTGTTCTTTCATTTGGGGCATGGTTTTTTGTCTTCTAATTTTGGCTGATTTTCTGTGTTTCTTTCCACGTATTAGATAGATCTGCCATGTCTCCCTGTCATGACAGAAAAGCCTTATGTAAAGTGTATCCCTTTATCTTCTGGTCACCTGATTAAGGTGTTCAAGAGGTGTCAACAGTTTGTATTTTGTGTCCTCTGCTGTTGTAGTTGGGACTCAATTACTGTTGGCACATCAGTGGTGGATCCTCTGCCTTACTGATTGTGAGGACTGGTTATGACTACAGCAGATGAGTTGCTGTGTGGGGGCTGACTCCACAGAACTGGAGTCACTTTAGCAAGGCTCTGGTAGAAGCCAAGTCTACCCTTCACATGTGTCATTTTTGGAGCTGGTTGTGTGGTGCCCTGGCATGGTCTGAAGGCATCCACCAAGTGTGTTAGGTCTGGAGTCTTTTCAGAAGTGCTCCAGTACAGGCAAAATTTAGCTGTCACTTGTGCTAAGCTGGGGACCACTTTGTTGAAGCTGAATTCCAGTTCAAGACTAGCCACCACTTATTCTATGCTTGGGACCAACTGTTGGGAGTTGCAATGCAAATTGAGACTTCACTGCTTATGTTGGACATGGCACCACTTAACAAGAATTACAAGGCCTGCTTAGTTGGCCACTGCTTGTTTGGGGCTTGTGCACTCTTGAAAAGTTTTAGGAATGTCCACAGCATGAGCTGAGGCAGACTGTTTATGTGGAGGAGCCACTGGAAGAGGTTCAGACCTGGTGAGCAAGTTGGATTGTGTGAGCCTCAGGGAATCACCAGGATGGGCCAACAGTGTTAACCAGGTTAATGAAGAACACAGATTTTGTACTTGCCTACACTGGGCTGGCTGGTTACTCTACAAAGGAGCAAGGGTGACCTACACCACTTTTGTCCCCAGAGTTTCCCTGACCAATGCCCTTCCAGCCCAAGTTCTGATGTTAGTCAATTTAGCTCTTCTCTGTATCCCCCTGGTACATTTTGAGCTGCTGTCCCTGTGCTGGAATTTGAAGTGAGTGAGCTTGTGCACTGTCCCTTTAAAAGCAGCTCAAGGCCTTTTGTCTCTCTGGGACACAATCCATGCTGATTTTTATAACAAGATATTATGGGGACTCGTCTTCCAGGCACTGGTTCCCCATGATGGGGAACCCAGTGTGAGTCTGGGACCACTCACGCCTAGAGGGGCATCTGCAGTTGATATATCCCTGTCAGTTCTTAACCACCACACTGTGGTTTGGAACCTGCCTATTCCCATCTCTGTCCTACCTACCAATCTTGATATGGCTTCTTTAAATCCTTAATTACAGGAATTTTGTTCAGCTTGTCTTTGAGTGTTTCTAAATGGTGGCTAATCTACAATTTAGTTATTATTTTGATGTGGTTGTGGGAAGAGTAAGCACAGAGTTTGCTTACTCCATCACTTTTTCTATAAGTAAGGATTTGATGTTTTCTGAGAAGATAGTCAATGGGTTTGAAAAATAGAGCCTTTGATAATTACCCTAAAATATTGAATAAATCCTCTGAGATAAAATGAAAGAGACTTCAGAATGATGTCATAAACTTTAGCTATGGCCCCTTAAACAATAAGATATTCAGGAACTGAAGACAAAATAACTTATAATACAGCACTCATGTTATAACTATGTAGCTGTACTAATGAATAGTAAAGTGTTCAATGTTCCCTTCTTCCTGATTCTTTGTTAATAATGAAAATGCACAAATGGTAACATGACAAGCTTTGTATATATATATATATATGTATATGTATATGTATATGTATATGTATATGTATATGTATATGTATATGTATATGTATACGTATATGTATATGTATATATATATCCAAAAGATATATATATATATATAGATATATATATCTCCAAAAATAATGTATACAAGTTGACACTTTCATCAATGTTGCTCAAGCAGTAGTTTGCCATAATAAAAAGTGTCTGGATGCTGATGGTAACCACTTTGATCACCTCTTGTAATTGCAGAAGTCAAATGTGACTTGTATTCATCCTTTGTTATTGGTATATATTGAGTATTACAATTTTAATACAGTTTTTTCCTTTCTTAAAATCTCTCTCTCTCTCTCTCTCTCTCTCTCTCTCTCTCTCTCTCTCTCTCCACACACACACACACACACACACACACACACGCACACACACACACAGTAGGTGTGACAATTAAGTTCGTGAACTCATCCTAGAAAAAGGGCTACATACCTCATTGCTGACTACAGTCACCTTCAAAGTACTCCCCTTGGGATGCTATGCACAGATGCCAGTGCCCAATGCACTCTTCCCAGCAATTTTGGAACTCTTTTTCTGGAATGGCCATCAGAGCTGTCATCATATTACTCTTGATGTCCTGAATAACATCAAAATATCTTCCTTTCAATATTTCCTTTCTCTTCAGGTAAAGAAAGAAGTCATTAGGGGCCAGATCAGGTGAGTAGGGAGGGTTTTCTAATACAGTTATTTGTTTTCTGGCTAAAACTCCCTCACAGACAGTGCCGTGTGAGCAGGTACATTGCTGTGATGCAAGAGCCATGAATTGTTTGAGAATAGTTCAGGTCATTTTGCCTAACTTTTTCAGGCATTCTTTTCAGCACTTCCAAATAGCAAACTTGGTTAACTATTTGTCCAGTTGGTACCAATTCATAATAACTAATCCTTCCGATGTTAAAAATGGTTAGCAACTTCATTTTGACTCTTGATTTGGACTGGCAGAACTTTTTTGATTTTGGAGAATTGGCTGACTTCCGTTATGCACTTTGACACTTTGTTTCAGGGTCGTATTGGTACACCCATGTTTCATCACCAGTGATGGCCCAAAACATCACCTTGCCTCTCCATAAGATCTTGGCAGACTTCTACTCTCCTTTGCTTTTGTTTATCAGTGAGGTCCTTTGGTACCATTTTTGCACACATCTTTCTCATACCAAGATTTTCAGTTTAGATTTTCTTAACTGTTTCTCTGTCGATGTTTACTTGGCCTGCTATACTACTCATAGTCAGCTGACGATTTTGACGCACAATTCAGCAAATTTTTTGCAATGATTTCATCTGTTCTGCTTGCTACTGGCCACCCTGACCTCTCTTCATCAGTGATACATTCTCTCCCCTCAGAAAAACATTTAATCCATTTGTACACTGCCATTTTCTTCATGGCATTTCCTCAATAAACTTGGACTACCCTGTCCCTGATTTCACTTCCACTCTTACCAAGTTTAACAAGAAATTTAATGTTTGCTCATTGCTCTAATTCAAGCTCAGACATTCTCTTGATGGCACACAAAAACACACAACAACAATAATGAATGCCACGCGGCAAGTCACTGCCACATGTTGACACAAACACAGCTGTGAGACACTGATACACCAAGGTTATGAAACCTTACCAAGCAGTTTGTATAGTGCTGCCAATGTAAGTGCACACGGTGGCAAGTTCACAAACTTAATTGTCAGACTATATATACATATATATATATATATGTATACATATATATATGTATACATATATATGTATACACACACACACACACACACAGAAAGAAGATGTAATGTTTTTGTTGTTTTTTAAACAATGAGACATATACAGCTTTATTTAATAATCTTTAAAGTTGTACTCTGACAAAGTGACACATTCCTTATTGCAGCAGATATATTTATATAGTGCATTCATATGTGTATATATATTTTACAATATTATTGAAATTTGATTTTGTAACATTAAGATTTTGTATTACATTAATATTATATACATATATTATATATTATATAATTCTACATAAGCTCACAAAGCCTCATGTACAAAGGTTTGTAAACATTAATTAATAATATGTGATATATTAAAACAGTTTCTGAGCAAGTCCTAGGAATAGCAATATTTTAAATAATCAAGATTCATGAATTTCAACCCTTTCTTTCCCTGGAAAGGCAGTTTTGCGATTCAGCTAGTCATATAATGTTTCTAAAAATTTGAATGTGGAAATATCTATGGCAAGTTGTTACAATTATAGTGAACTTCAACCTAAGATTCAGAGGAGAAAAAAATAATTCTTGCTTAGACTGAACTTTGCTCCGGAGAATAAAAACAGAGTCTGCAATAATGTTTCAACTCAGATGGATGGGGTAAATAATAACAAAAACACCCACAAAAACAATTATAATGTTACCAATTAGCCAATTTTGGACTGAGGAGTATAAAACATACAGGTAAGGGCCCTTGGCCCTGTAGCATGCACAAGAGGGAAAAAGCATAATTAATGATAGATACCAATATTTTTACTGTAGATTAAAAACTAAGTCTTTTTATATATTATCCCACTTAATAGTCACAGAAGCCCTATGAGATATTTGAAATCAATTTGCAAAGTTCCCTGGGAGTTATCTCTGAATTGTCCAGAAATTAGTTGCTGGAACCAAAAACAATGCCTTTGCCTTGGGAGATGTGACATTTTCCTACAAGTGCTCCCTAGGTTTCCAAATACTGAGAAGGTAGCATTTCTCATTACTCTCCTAAACAAGTGGCATGTAAGCTGTTATTACATTGTAGTTACACACAACATCAGATGAACTCATGGAGCATTGTGTCACCCACTGTTGAGGTCATTCTCGTGCTCATCCCTTTAAAGAGAGAGCAACAGACCAAAGGTACCTCCCCTGGACCACAGCCACAATGGGTCTAGCAAGCCCCAGCCCCAAAATGCATCACTGCAGCAAGCCAGGAGATCTGAGTAGCTATATGCCTCTTTCTGGTGACTCTTCACTTCTAAGTTTCCCTAGAATGACCTATTCCTTCCTTCTATACTATTTGTCATTATAGGTTTGATTAAATTAAGTAACATTTCAAATCAATGAGAAGTGTGAAAGTTAGGTGGCAAATGTTGGTCTATCTAATTCCAAAGTGATTCTTGTTAGTGAGATTAACAAGGTCATGCTCTTACTAAGTTGCCGGGCTAGAAATTCACACGTTTGTCAGTTCAGAAATCAGTGTTGGCATCACATTGTAGTCTTCTTCAAAATGTGAACTCAATACCACCTATACCATAATGATCATGGGTGCTTATTACTATATCAGTTCTAGGGAGCCCACTCTAGATTTATGGAATCATTAAATCTCGTGGCAATGATTTCAAAATGAGTAGTTGTAGTAGGTACCCCAGGTGATCCCAAAGCACTCAAAAGTTTAAGATGCGTTGTTTCATAGAAATTGTCCTGAACTTGCTACAATAACCCCCATGCATGTGGGGCCTCTAGGGTTGTACAAGGCAAAGTCAAGACCACCTATCTTTGCTCTGAATTGACAAGCTCATGGAGAAAGAGTCCTTTGTGAAGGTTAACCTCCTGGCATCAGTAGTGGGGGATAAAAAGAGGAAGGTTTTATAATATCACAAAGCTTTTTAGACCCTATAGGAGAATCCACTTACAACCCTCTAAATAAATGATTTCTGATACATGAGTTCAAAGGACATTCATGACTTCAGTCAAGAGAAATCCAGGTAAGTGTGTATATCCTCCTAGAAGGTCAACAAAATATTGTAGGCTATTCTGAGCCATAATTCTTCAGGAAGGCAGGAGTATCGGTAAAATTTTTAATGAAAAGAGCCATGTTTTTTTTCGTCCTGCCCTGGGAAAGTAAACAAATTGTCAACTTGCTCCAATCTGTAGCCTGCTACCATCCAGCAACAAACACAAAAATGTGGAGGCATGCATTGAGGCAAACAGGGTACAGGTGCAACAGTCACGATATGTGTAAAAGCTTTGCAAGTCTGAGGACAGCGCTCCTGTTCATCTTATAGTTCATTTACCTGCTCCTTCCTTTGTAGTCTCAGCAGAGAGAAGTTGGCCTTCACTTCAAAAGGAAGGTTGGGCAAAAGCTTGTGATTGATACATATTTTACCTAATTCATCATTGTTAAGCATGTCAAACCTTCCCAAGCACTATTATAAATCACTCTGCTTGAAAAAATAGGTAATATGTTATTCAAATGCAACACCAATTGCTATAAATTCCAAACACTGAGCAAAATTCAAATGTAAATCCTGGGGGGATATATAATTTTATGTTACTTTTTGAGGACTTACAAATTTTGAAAAACTAAGTGGAGCATATCTAACATAGTGGAAAACCAAATAAAAGATGATTGGTCACTAGAAAAGAGTCAAATAAAAATATATTTCATTCATTCTGTACAGTGTCTGGCACATAGAAAATGTTTGGTAGCTTTTTTAACGAATCTGTGAATAAATTCCAAGACTCCCACAGTTAGTACTACAGGTCCTCAATATACAAAGTATGATCAAACAGTATGGTAAATGTTTAAATACATAAAAAAATATTACAGTAGAAGACACACTGCCATTAATTCCCCTCAAAGTACTCCCTTTTGCTTCAAACACTCTCATCCCATTTTTCTTGCCACTTTCTGAAGCAGTTCTGGAAGTCCTACTTCATTAGTGTCTTTAGTTGCGCTGTCATGGCTGCCTCGATGTCCTTAATCATTTTGACTTTGTGGAAGAGCGAGAAGTCACATGGTGCCATATCTGGTGAATAAGGTGAATAAGGACACACCGTAATGTTTTTATTTGACAGAAATTGCTGTACCAGAAGCAATAAGCAACATGGTACCTTTCCATTGTGATCACAAAATATGGTGAATGCTGCTGCCAAGGGCCATCCAACGGAAAGGCAGGGATCTTCAACATGGGAGGTGACATGTTGAACCTTAGTAACAATGTGTGACAACTTTCAACTTGTCCAATGCAGTCAGTTGGGTGTGAGCTATGGTTGACATAAAGTGTGTCTCAAAGTATGTCATAAATCGTCCTCCATCATGACAATGCTCCGTGTTACACATCACTTCTGGTATATGGCAGTTTCTGTCAAAAAAAAAAAATTACGGTGTGTCCTCATCACCTTATTCGCCAGGTCTGGCACCGAGCGACTTCTGGCTCTTCCCCGAATTCAAAATGATTCAGGACATTGAGGCAGCCATGACAGTGCAACTAAAGACACTCACAAAAGAGGACTTCCAGAACTGCTTCAGGAAATGGCAAGATGACGGGATAAGTGTGTTCCAAATGGGGAGGGGGTGTTTTGAGGGGGGATTAATGGCAATTTGTTTTTTACTATTTTATATATATATATATATATATATATATATATATATATATATATATATACATATATTTTAATTTTAACATTCACCATATTGTTTAATCACACCATGAAGTTAGCCCTAACTTTCCACATCATAAGAAAATACAAAATTAGTGAAGGCCACTGGAGTTATCTGTTTTTAGCAGTGAGCTGGCCAAAAGCCCCCACATATTTTGGTTAAACATATTCTAGCTGTGGTGATTAACCAATTTACTTTTATATTAGTTCATTTTTTTAATCCATTGCTTAAAAAACACATGGCATTTTATCCTGGATGAGTCACTAATTCAGTGTGAGAATTAAAGTAGGAGATGCTGTGTCTATGACTGTGACTATGGTAATGAAATCTAAGTAAATAGATTAGTGAGACTTCTCCTAGGATAGCTATCAATAGCCATGAAATACTTAGGTCAAGAATAAAGTACACTCTAAACAGAAACCTTGTAGAAGCTTAAATGAAGTGTCAGCATAAGTAGGAATTTTGTGTTCCACTATAATTATGTTATCAAAGTGAAAGATGGTTTAGTGAGAAATGGCTATAAAAGTGAATTGCTAGAATTATGTACTTATGAAGGAAAATACAGTCTGATTTCTTTGTTTACTGACAGTAGGAAAAATGTTGGGTTTCCATTTTGCAACCCTTAAAGTCTTTGCCTGAGTTTATCAGATGATCTCACAAGCATTTCTTTGACCAGTTCATTTTATGCCCGTGCTTTTATTTCAGCTTCCAATTCATTAACTCCTCTAGAGCAAGGTTGCATGACTATGTTCTTTGTGGTTTCTTTTTTCTCATCTAATCTCTTTTGGGACATGGCGATTAATATCCATCTGCCAGGAACTAATGGCTGTTTGTTAATGTGTATGTGGATGTATACACACATGGCTATTTTCTAACCAATGCTAATTTTGTCATCTCTGGTGACAAAGAAGTAAATAATAGGCTCAAAAATTTAAAGATAATTTAATATTATCTGTGGGAGGAAAGTTATACCTTGGTCTTGTGTATAACCTGGCTCCAGAAATTCTGGCCTTTCCCGTTTTTTCTTATTAACATTCAAAATGTGTTTCCTTACATTTTTGTGAAACAATAAAGTATTAAAGTTCTCCCAATTCTCCTCCCCAAACAATAAACTGTTACTTGGTACATATTATAAAATTTCTACATAAAATACCTACACATATGTTTATATGTATGCATGCATATGTATGTATACCTATATGCATGTATATGTGTATACATATATGTATGTGTGCATATACATATATATGTATACATATAAACAGAGAAAGAGGGAGAAAGAGAAAATACCTTAAATTCTGTTCTCTACACAGCAGTCAGAATGATCTCCTAAGTAAGAAAACCAGATCCCAACTCTGTCCTAAAGTGGTTTTGATGTAGGAATGTTTTTCCTGTGAGTCCCCAAATGATGTAGCTGATGTTGGATCTGCCAGCAGTTTCTGGGTGTGGGTCGGGATCGTGTCTCGTGAGACCCAAGAATGGAAACACAGACCCAGAAGAGGCAAAGAGTTTTAAAAAGAGGATAGTTTATTGAAAGCAAAGAGTCAGAGCTCCCGAGTGGGAGGGGTCCCGAATGGGGGTCGCCCGTGACTGAGGCTAAAGCTCTTACTTTTATACCTTCCTTTATCTGTTTGGGGAAGGGGAGCTGTTTGAAGAAGGGAACTGGTGCTTTCTAATGAAATTCATCTACCAGGTTTGTTCTGCTTGCCCATCTTAAAGGAGTTAGCAAAGTAACCCACTCTTACCTATCTGATCTCTTCCAATTGTCAGGCCAAAAGGAATTTTATGATTAATCCCAAAGCCTTGTTACGTTATGTCCTGGAGCGAAGGAGTGATTTAAAAACCTGGAGTTTCAGGATATGGCTGTCTTTGTTTATTCCACTAGGGACCTCGCTGTCTACCTAGGGACATGCTAACTATCCCGTCTTAGTTTTCGGCTGCATCCAAATCTTATGGCCCTCTCTGTTACCACCCTCACTTCTCATCAGTATCATCTCGCCATCATGGATTCCTTTCTGGTCCTCAAACATAGGAAATCTTTACCTGCTTTGGTTCACTGAGTTGAATGTTCCTCCTTCAGGTCATTGCTTAGCTAGCTTATTCTCAAACTTGAGGTTTTGATTCAGTTGCTACCTCCTCAGAATCTTTCTGAAACTGATTTTCTCTTCCACCTCAACTAAAGCAGCTTTCCTCACTTTCTATCACATTATTTTAAATATTTCCTTCACAGCAATGTAATTACCTGACTTATTGTTTTCATTGTTTATTTTCTGATATCTTCACAATATAAATATAGAGATATTCTTACTGTTGCCTAAAATATATCACCACCTGTCTTGGCACATAGTAGACGTTCAGTAAATATTTCATGAGTGAATAAACAATTAAGAAAATAAGTTCATTGCTCACAGTATCATAGGATAACTGGCTTTTTTCCATGAAAAATAAATCATGAAAACAGTCCTATGTCATCACATAAAAAGCAACCTGATTTCCAATTGCTGAATTATAGTCAGAATATAGATGTTTATCATTAAATAAGTATATTCCTACTGGTGGATGTTTAGATTCTCTTTTACTTTGTACTATCAGACAGTGCCCTGCAATATACAGCTTTGTATTTTGCATTTGAAGATACTTACATATCTTTTGTTGCGTGATAGCTTTCTAAGTGTGAAACTGCATTATCAAAGGATTTTAAATATTCATAGATATTCAAATTGCTCTCAACAATTCTGTCAAGAACTGTGATGAGTCTGAGATTTTCTGCTACTAACAAGTCAGTCTCATAGATGCTGGCAAGAGACATAGACTCTTGATTCAGACACAAAAGATTTTGTTCACATGACAACAGGCAACATGGTTTTCACATTCATGTTGGTTTCACTTGCCCCTCCTCCCAAGCAATGTGACTGCCCTGATGGATTCTACACTTGCAATGGAACCCTGAGCATAGGGAACTCCAATCTTTTAAAGGGCCCACAGCAAACCTACACAACATTTGAGCCAGAAAAGACATTATTTTTATTATCCCAGGCAATAAACAAATCTGTCCTCTTCTCCAGGGAAGACATTGTATTTTCCAAGGCAGTTCAGACTGTAAACATCCTTGAAAAAATTATCTGAAACAGAAGCTCTCACTGCCTCTGTTCACAAAACTTACAGAAATTCAAGAGGCCCATGGAGAATTTTCTCTCACAATATGCATCAATTTATATATCCACTAACAAAAAATACCTAATACAGGGAAAAAGAATGATTAAAACTAGGTGTGAGATGAGTTGACCAGCATTTCTGACTGTCTGTACAGGCAAATCAAGAGGAAATTTGTGATGTTGAATGATGGATTTAGTCAAGGTGTGTAAGCAATCTGGATACTTCCCCAGCAAATGCAGTATGAAAAAATTCATGTAAGAATTTTATGGCATAGAAATGACATACCTTATATCTTTCCATAGCCCATTGGTCAGAATTCAGTCACAGGAATTCCCCTAACTGTAAGGGAGACTGGGAAATGCAGTTAATCGGGTTTGCATGGGTAACAGGAAACAAAATTTGCTAAACATATGGTGGTCTGTGCCTCAGAGAGTCTCAGCTCCATATGGTTTCTCCACATACTCCTTCCTCACCAGGTTTTGCACATTAAGGCAAATCTCCGTTTGCATTTCCACCACCACAAGCTCTCCTCTTCAAAGGCCCCTTGTAAAGAGTGAGGACATATGTGCCACCAATAGAGGAACAATAAGACAGAATAAAGAGATTTCCTAGGTAGTAAGGGATGCAGAGTGACCTCACTCAAAACTGAATTTTTCCATTCAACCAATCTGAAGGGTTTCCTGAACTTGAGAATATTGATTGGAAGTTAATTTTAATTCCGAAGAGAAACAGAAGATATTGCAGACCAGATTTATTGTGAACCAGACATTTCACCTTAAGTCTTTCCTGCTACTGACTTCTAAAGGGAATAGAAATGGGGCTCCATAGCTCAGTTTTGAATTTCCTTTTATTGACACGTGTCCACCTACAGATAATTTGTAATTGCCTGGTCACCTCTGTGTCTCCTTTGTAATAGAATAATTTTTCTCCCTCTATTTATTTAATTATTCGGAATCTTTTCTTCTATCATCAGGTTCTAAACTTTCTTCCATCTTCTCTGGGAGAGCACAACAATTTCTTAATTATGTTTAATATTTTTATTATTTTCAAAGTGCTTCTATGACATGTTATCTTACTCAGCTTGAGTTGCAATAACCCATCATCGACTGTATGGTTTTAACAACGGA
This sequence comes from Rhinolophus hipposideros, assembly GCF_964194185.1. Classification (NCBI taxonomy): domain Eukaryota; kingdom Metazoa; phylum Chordata; class Mammalia; order Chiroptera; family Rhinolophidae; genus Rhinolophus; species Rhinolophus hipposideros. Next base: position 3,476,738 of record NC_138052.1, on the reverse strand, counting down.
CATTTATTTCTCATAGTTCTGGAGGCTGAAAGTCCAAGATCAGGGTTCCAAAACTTGTCAGGTTCTGGTGAGGACACCCTTCCTGGCATGCAGATGGCTTTCTTGTTGTGTGTTTTGCTGACATAACACTACTGTCTCGTCCTCTTCTTCTATAGACACTAATTCCAGTGTGTGTGGGGGCTCCTCCTTCATGACCTCATCTAAACTTTATTACCTCCCAAAGTTCCCAGTTAACATCACATTGGGGGTTATGGCTTCCACATATGAATTTGGGAGAGACACACAAATATTCAGTTTATAACACATATTAATGTTTATATGTAACAGGCTGGTGATGTGAATAACATATGCATTGCCTTGGCAATAACTGATCATGTCTCATTGCTTTCTGTATGCTGTCTCAGATGATTCCTTCCCTCCCTTCCATGTGTCATGGAACCTGGGGTTGAGTGAGTAGCAGGGATGTCTAAGATACTGACCCAGTGGGAAGCAATTATCTGTGATAACCAAGTCTGGTACTTTGGGAGAGTTAGATTCTCTTGATAGCACCCGTACCTGCCTGCCCCAGGCGGTCCAGGGAATGTTACATGGAGTTTACAAAATTGTGAGCAAAACTTTGGGTCAAACAATCCAGAATAACTGATCTGAATTCAGTTCCACAGGACCTCTGGGTTGCAGCTGTGTGACTCAGTAAACTTTGTATCTTCTCTTGGTGTCTTTTCTCCTATTAAAAAAATAAAAAATAAAAAGATTGGTTTACATAAAACCCTAAGCTCCCTTCAAACAGATCCAGTGATGCAATAAATATGATTTATGTTTTTATTGTTAATGAATATTATTATAGAAGTAAAATCATCCTTCAGGGAACTAAAAGAAAAAAATAATAATAAATCCTAAAACAAATCAAGTAATCCAAGATAATTCTTCATCAAAGTGTAGTTGCTTCTGATACCCTTTTCAGATAGATTTGCTAATCACCGGTGCTCTATTCCCAGCCATAAACCACATCTACCAGTACAAATAAAAGAAGTAGAGAGACCCACCCCAAGCATTTCACATAGCTCCTCCTCCATGGGTGTTGGAGTTCCGAAGAACTGGGTTTCAGATACCCACACAGTTATCACAAACCAAAATTTTAATCTCTCTAAAACATTTTCCCTCGTTTATATTTTGAAGTTTATAGAAGCAAATGGAGGAGTCAGCATCAATGAATAATCATGCCAATAATTATAGAACTAAAGCTGTGATAAGTGCTGAAATCCCTGTTAACATCGAGCCCCAACTTAGACTGGCAAGGACACAAAAACTTTGGAAATAACTTTGGAGCTGTGATAGGAAGGTGAAGAAGACAGTGTGCCACGCTAAAGGAACACAGACTACAGGCCCAGGAAAGCATGAAATGCTCCAGTAGAACGAGAGAAACTGTAGCAAGCCAAAGGAGGCAAGCTGGAGGATAAGGTTGGAGGGGCAGGTATGGCTCAAATCAGGTACAATAACCATACAATTATACTCCACACATGACACATCTGAGCATAAGTGGGAACAACTTTAATAATTGCACCAGGACAACAGGCATAAATCAGGACAGTCCCTAGCAAGTAAGAGAATTGGAGAAAGGAAAGCCTATTAGGAAATTATTGCATAAAGTAGATAAGATACAAAATGTCAGAAAAGATGGAATTTTAAAACTGAAAGCCATAAGATTTTATGGTGAGTGCATGGTGTGTGTGCAAGGAAGTAGGTAAAAGTGAGCTCTTTCCTCTTTGGCTGGAAACCTTTCTTGCGTCTCATTGGGAATAGATGAAACATCTCTGTGGTCCAGCTTTGTTAACATGTGAGCTTTATTCTTTAAAGTAAAATAAGCATTAAACATTAACATTGATGTGCAGTCAAGATTTCAAATCAATATTTCTCTATGTGTTGATTTTGTTCTATGAAATATTTGTCCAAGAGATATAATTAATAGACACCACCCCACGTTTTAGATCCCCTTGATATCCAATTTACTTTAACAGAGCAATCAACAGTCATTCACACCCAGAGTTGATGCTAATTTGGGGGGCAGAGGCAGCTTCAATGTTAATGTATTCTATCTGTTTTGCTTATCTGCTTCTACCTAAATCTTAGCTACAACTTGAGAATTGAAAAGGAAAAGAAAAGAGAATAAGGCAGATAGAGACAGAAGAAGAGAGAAAGGAAGGAAAGAAGGAAGGATTCATCCATATACATCAATATGTTTATGCTCATATTTCTGTCAAAAAGGTAAGCTAGGAACAAAACCGAAGTCAACTTACAGTGAGCCCGTTGTGCTTAGCTTCTAGAAGGAAATCAGAAGAAGGCCCTCATGGGCTTGAGCTGTGTAAAGTTGGATTGACATTTATTTTTGAAGTCAGAACCCAAATTGTGAAAGGGAAACTTTAAATAGGCTTGAGAAAAATAAATAGCAATGTTAGTAAAACTGGATTCTTTCAGCAAGCAGAAATAACATCTAGGAATGCACTTATTTCAGAACAATTTTTATGTTGAAATACTGAGCTTTTGCTGTTCGTGTCACAATATCTCTCTCTCTGCCTCTCTTTTTGTCTGTCTCCCACACATACTTCCTCCATCCACGCACCCTTTCCTTTCTCTTTTACAATCATCCATACACAGGGTTAGCCTTCAAACTAAAATGGGAAATAAAAAGGCAGTGGTCAAACTTGGAGTCCAGTATGACCCCCTCCCTGCATTATCAGAGTGGTCATTTTTTTTTTAAATTACCTAATGTCATTCACCAAGAGACAAACTAATTGAGAAAATATGTAAGATATGAATAACTATGTCATGTACTACCCTACCCCATCCACTGTTCATCGGAGGAATGTACGTTTTTAAAAATCTATGGAGATAAGTAAAGGAAAGGAGTAAATCTCAAATTTCAAATGTAGAATATCAGACACTCTGAAATTGGGTAGAAAATTATATATATATATGTATATATTTATACATATATATGTATAAATACATGTATATTTATGTACATATAATATCTAATGCAGAGAGAGAGAGAGAAAGAGAGAGAGAGAGAGAGAGAGAGAGAGAGAGAGAGAGAGAGAGAGAGAGGAGGTGCCATCAACTAATGTGATATACAAAATACAAATTCATTGAGTTTTAGAAAGGGGTTCTGAGGAGGTAACAACTGAACCGAAATCTCAAGTTTGGGAATAAGCTAGCTAAGCAATGATCCGAGGGAGGAACATTTAACTCAGTGAACATTTGGTTCAGTGAACTCAGTGAACCAAAGCAGGTAAAGATTTCCTGTGTTTGAGGACCAGAAAGGAATCCATGATGGCGAGATGATACCGATGGGAAGGGAGGGTGGTAACAGAGAGGGCCATAAGATTTGGATGCAGCCGAACACTGCTTTAGGGCAGTGTTCGGATCTGGTTTTCTTATTTAGGAGATCATTCTGACTACTCTGTAGAGAACAGAATCTAAGATATTTTCTCTTTCTCCCTCTTTCAGCTCTGGGGACAACCTAGACCAGCCACCAAGTAAATGGTAGTGGGTAAAACAGAAATGCTCTTTATCCCAAGGTGAATACAGTTTCTCAAAAGAGAGACCTGTTATATAAGCAAATAGACAGGTACTTTTTATAAATGAAAAGATAAGTGTTCTGAAAAATAAAGTAAGGTTACTGCAGTAAACTTACATTAGAAAAAGTGATAGGAAATGGCTTGTCTAAGGAGATATTCAGATGACACCTGTGGGCGAGAAGGAATCACCATACCAATTTGAGAAAGTCACCCTACTGCTCATATGTTGGAATTGTGCCTTGGACTCATTTATCCGTGTGTGTGCGTGTGTGTGTATTGCAGTTCAGAACATCTTTTCATATGTTTTTTTCCACTCCAGTCAGCATATCAAGATTAATTTTTCATATCATATTTTTTCATAAATATTTTTAGTGGTTGCTTGGTATTTTTCTCATAGAGCTCTCCTTAATTTACCAAACCATTTAGAACATCTGTTTATATTGTTCCACTGTTATGAATAACACTTCAGAGAATATCTTAGCTCATAAATATTTGTATTTCAGGTTATTCTCTAGGATGGACTCTTAGAGCTGGAATTGCTAGGTAAAGAGGATGAACATACAGTATCTGGTACATATTACTAGTACTGTAGGTGGGTGATTATCTTATGATATTCTTATTAAAATTGTTATGATTTGTAAGTTTATTAATTTTAAAAGTTAACGTGAAAGTTTACATTTTGATTTGTATTTGTTTGATGTCTTTGAGTATTGACTAACCCTTGATTCCAACTGAAATATTTCAGTAGCAGATGTTTGCCAAGGGACTGGCCTAAGGATTATGGACAGGGATAAGATGGATGGCCATGAGTGTGGACTCATGTATACTCCTGCAGCTCTCACAAGTTCATGAGCCCTTACTCTCTCCTCCCTTAGGGAAAGCATCTTCCACATTTAGTCTTTGCCTGAAAAGTGGAGTTAGAGTCATTACTATCCTAAAGTCCATAGAAGACTTGCCCATGGCATCCTTTTAGGAGAGTAAGTGTCAGTTCCCCACCTCCAGACCTATAGAATCAGAATGTTCTAGGACCTTGAATCCTGAACTCTACACTTCAAAATACTCCCAACTGAGGCTGATGTGCATACCTGCTTAAGAATCATTGATTTAAAAGTATCCAGTTTACTCTTAAAGCATAGGGATTTTCACCCCAAGGATCAGCTATGTGTCCAGTCTCAGCATCAAGTCAGTTGTTCTTTCTTACAGCTCTTAAAACCCTACATAGACAAACCCCCAGCAGACCCAAGCCACCATGATCCTACCCAATCCTAACCTGGAAAATGTACAAAGTTTAGGATCTCAGGAAATCTCCCTTTCCATACACAAATGAAGGAAGATGGGGGGCTAGTAATCACCCAGGAAAAGCTGCAGAGTAGAGTCCAAAAATCTTTTTTATCCTAATTATCTGAATAATTAATGCAAAGAAAAACTATGATATGATTTTATGGTCCTAAACTGAAAATACATATTATAAAAGTTAATCCAAATCTGGTGTTATAAGAACACAATAAAACCAACACAACCCCAAGAGATATAATGAACCCTACTAAAATTACTTTTATGTATTCCTATCGATAGCTTTTTCTTTAGCTCAAAATCTCCTTCAATGAAGAAGAAGAAGGTTATTAGATAGCATATAAGATATTCCCTCTTGTAAAATGGTAAGACTATTAATGATTATGTGGCAATTGTATGAAGTTCACAACAACATTTTGGTGTTACCTTTGATCAACGCTGGGTATCAGCAGGGAATTCTATACTGACTCTGTGGGTGTGTTGATTTACTTATTAACATACCAAGGGAGCATTTTTAAATTTTGCTGGAAAACACATCAAATGTTGAGATATCAAGTTTATAGAAAACCAACACTTGAGCTTTAAATAAAAAGGAGGCTAGTATTAACAATTAGTACATAAGATGATATTAATAAAAAAAAAGTTTCTTCCCAGCTTTCCAGTTAATACCTATTACCAAATCAGGCATAGTTATTTGCTTTATCTTGAACAGCATTACTTGTTCAAAAGGAGAGTTTCTCTGTAGGTGGCCAGTAAATGGTCTTCCAGCTGTATTTGACCTCTTGTGGTTGAACTCTCAGGACAAAGTCCAGAGACCTCACACAGCACTCCTTAGCCTTCCGTGTCTGGCCCCACCTACAATCAGTCTCCTTATTTTCCACCTTCCCTACACAAATACTTGGTATCTACCATTTGAAACATCTGAATTTTATTTGGGAACTTGTGTGTTTACCTTTTCTTCCTTTGAATTATATATATATATATATATATATATATATATATATACACACACATATATATATGTATGTGTATATATATATATATATATATATACACACACATATATATGTATGTGTATATATATAAATGATTTAAAACAAACCAAGGTATATACCAAATCCAAGGGATCTTCCTAACCACTCTTCTATAAGCTGTCCTCCCTTCAATTGCAACTGTTTGTCAGTTATTATATATTCCCTGATTTACCCTATATTATACACTGTGTCATATCATTAAAAAGATTTTCAAAAATCTAAGCATTAAATCTTTCATCTTGATAATGAAGTCTTCATTTTTGTATTGTATCTTTACAGTGTTACTTCATCCTCTCCAGAATCTGATCAAATAAATTCTGTGCACATAGTAGGTGTCAACATATGAAAAATAACAATATTAATAACAAAACAATGACAATTACTATTTTATTGTGTATCTACTAAATGTCAGACAGTTTTCTAGCTATGTTGCATATGTAATTTCATTTAGTAACCACAGATGCTTTTTAAATATCCTCTCTACTTTGTCCAGGTGAGGGGCATCTGTATAAATAGCAGACAGCTTTTACATAGGCAGACACTCTCAGCTTGGTGAGGCACTATGATAGGGAAGCTTTCTGGAACCAAAGCAGACTGAAGAAGAACAGATGCATATAACACTGTTTCCATTCCCTAATGACTTATTTCTCTCTCTCTCTCTCTCTCTCTCTCTCTCTCTCTCTCTCTCTCTCTCTCTCTCCATTCATGCTCATAAATTTGTATATATATATATATATATATATATATATATATATATATATATATATATATATATATATATGGCCAATTGAAATTTAGTCCATGCCAGGCTCTGAGATTAAATAGATGAAGAAGACAACAAAAGTGATCAGCTCCCTCATGGAACCCACACTTAGTTGTGTGTCTTCTTTGACATGTAATCATAAGAAAATAGAGTACAGAAATATAAACATCTGATATTTGTTCCTCCCTGTTTCACCAATTGTTTGTAAGAAGCACATGAAGCGTGAAGAAAGTGCTGTACTCATATAAATAGAAGCTATTGCTGAAATACCCTGACGTACATTTTCTGGTGACACTTTGGAAGTCAACCAGACTCAGGCAAGAAAAAATCGCGGACTCATGCAAAGAGCCATCCCTAACAGTCTTGTCTTACAGCATGTGCCTCAGTGAAGATATTCACCTGGTCCTGAAGGAACCCTTAAGACATGCTTGCTTTTGCATGACCTCTGACCCTACTACCTTCCATCCTACTGTCATTGGAAAAATCTTATTCTTAATATTCAGCTTAGTTCCTCCAGGGAACTTCACTGCTTTCAGCCCCTACTCCATTTTGGGTATCTTTATTCTATTCTCTGCCACAGCTCAATCATTCTGTGTGGTGACTATTTACCTATTTGTTTCCCTCACTTGACTGTGAATTTCTTAAGGGAAGGGCTTGTGACTTATTCAACAGAGTCCCCATCACAATGGCCTGGTGATATCAGTCATTTTGGAAATGTTTGTTGAATAAATGGATGAATGTTTTAAGCAAGTCTTTTATTTTGATGTCTTGGCATCTTGAGCTTTACTGACCCTGAGGGGACTGAACCACCTTAAGCTAGCCAATTTCTAGAGATAGTAAACAACTAACCATTGAGTGTGCCTTTCATATGTAAACCAACCAATCCATAGTCTGCACCTCAAACCCCTGCTTAATTGAGTTCTCACACTCTAGGCATTATACACCTGCTGCCCTAATCACCCCTTGGCTAGATACCAGACAATTAGAGACAGCACCTACACCTCACAGGCTGCTGAAATTATTCAAACTAAGCCATCCCAAGACTGCTTACACTACCTCCCTCATTCCTTCCTTTTTTTATATATATAGTTTATTCTTTTACTTTTCCCCTCCTTCTGCCTCCCCCCGCCCAACTCCAGTTCAAGTTGTTTCTCAGTCTAGTTGTGTAGGACTCCGCTCCCTGGCTCATGCTGGTATTTTGAGCATTGCGCCCCCTCACCCCCAGCTGAGGCAGTTAGTCAATGGTTGTTGGTCGGCTGCTTACAGCAGCTTTTGCCAGCCATCCTTATAGCGCACAGTAGCCTGCAGCAGTTCACACCAACCTCTAGCCGCCCACAGCAGCCCACCTCCAGGGAGAGCTGTTATTCACAATCTTAGCTGTAGAGGGTGAAACTCACTGTCCCATGTTGGAATCGAACCAGTGACCTCAGCATTAAGAACACAGCGCTCCAACCACCTAAACCACCGGGTCAGTCCCTCACTCATTCCTTCTTATAGGAACCACAATAAAGGTTTTTTCCCACATTTTTTTCTTGCTCTTTCTGACTTCTGACTGACACTTCTGACTGCTCCCTGTGCTTCCTTGTGTGTCATGGTGGGCTCTCTCCTCCTGGGAACTGTGCATAACAAACTATCTTTTTAATGACAGCCATCTCCTCATCTGTTGGCTTCACCATTCCTGAATCATCATCATCATCATCATCATCATCATCATCATCATCATCATCATCACATTTTGATAAAACCTACATAATAAAACCAGGAATGAGTAAATTAATGATGACTGAGGACTTACTTGAACTCAGGTAGTTGCCTCTTCTTGGTTCTAATCAGTATGAAACATTTTCTTGAACCAAACATTGCTTGACACAAAGGGTTCAGAGGTGAACTAAAATCAATCTCTGCCCTCAAGTGGCTGATAATCCAGGAGAAGAGTTCACATATTTGCTTAAGGACGCTGCTATAGGCCGATGTCGGTTTGTAAACTGGCCCCCATATGCAGAGGGCAAGGAAAGACCAAGAACTGAGGCAGACCACTTCACATTGGTAGGTGGCAGGTTTAATAAATAAGAGAACTTACATACAAGGCTTATATGCCCACAAGATGGCAGATCTTCTCACCTGCCTCCAGAATCTTAAAGTTTATATAGAGGCCTTTACTAAGTTCAGTCATGAATTCATTCCAGATGGAACAATACTACCTTACTCTCTTCCAGTCTACATCCTTGGAACAATTCCCACTGTAGGAATAGTAGGCAGAGCATACATCCCAAGGATGGGGAGGGTGTAAGGAGCCTCCAATTCCCAGAGTTTAGCTCAAGGGTCAACTGTAAGTCACATCCTCTTTTTACCTCCTCTGACAGCCCTGAGCTCATAATTCTCCACTGAATCAGAATGTCATTGAGCCCCCTAAGAGAACAAGTGAGCTAAGCTGTCGGCCTGTGAGGCCAAGGCGATAGGGCAAGAGAGGAGAAAGAGAAACAAAATGGCAGACTCTTCAGTTGAGAGTTAATATCTGGGATCATTAAATAAAACTTTCTGTCTTTGTTATGCTTCTAGTTTATGTACTGGGGAAATTAAAATTCTTTGCCAAATGTTAAATTCTATGAAGTTTCCTCTCCTTCTAGTAGAATTGCTTTTTATTTGCTTCTTCATTTATTCATTGAATTGGTTAATTTTTTACAGCATGTGCTATGAACAAGATTTAATGTTAAGCTCAGGCATGATTTCTGTGGAGAAAAACATGAAAGAAAGTAAAATTTGATAAAAAGAGGCATGTCAAGGACTGGCAGAGGAAAAAGGAAAGCATGCTGATGTAGACAAGGAAGAATTCCAAGAGGAGATCAGGCCTTAGATGGTTTGTGAATAATAGCAAACGTTTTCTAGGTAAAGTTTGCAGGGAAGGGCCTTTTGGAGAGAAATGTGCCTGCCCAGAGCTGCAGGTATGCTGGCCACCAGTGGGATACAGTGGGACTCGTATCCAGGCATTTTCATCATTTCTAATCATAAGACAGGCTGCTTTCTCTGGCATTGTTTGGGTAAGTACTATTAAACGTGTTGTAGGGGAAACATTTGTATTTATGCTGTATTTAAGTTTCCATTAATAATAAATTCAGGTGAAGTGGCATTGTTATTAATATTGATCAACTTTCCAATTGAAAGCACAGATGCCAGGAAATTTTTTAAATGGGTTCAGTTACATTTAATAGTGCTGTTGATGAGAGAAAACCTAATGAAAACCAACAGATGGTCTATTTAATATTGCTCTCAGCTTTGAAACATGTGCCAAAAGTGATACACACAGAACTTGACAGGGCTGTTACTGGAAGCCTTTAATTACAACTATTTGTACTCCTGGGTCTACTGAAATTGCTAAAATAACACTGTGACTCAACACTGGCCAAGCCAGAACTAAAATAATATCCATTTTGTGCTATTGTTTGTGGCATTGTATTTCTAAATGACCTCTATAGACAGTTTCCTGACAGGTATTTTTGGGTTATTTGTTTTGTTTTGTTTTGTTTTGTTTTGTTTTTTTTCAAGGAACTGGAGCCAAAAGCCAGAATGAGCTCAGATGGTCTGCCTTCCACACATCAACACATTTAGTCTGGATTATTGAATAGCCTTTCCAAGGTCAAGAAGCGATTTGGAGCCCTTTATTATCAGGGTTGATTCAACCACAGAGAAAACTCAACTGAGGCAAACTGCCAAAGCAGTGACTAAGTAATTAATAATAATAGTGACAATAGCAACTGTCCTATTTTGAACCTTGATAGGCACTTAGCGAATATTATAACTACTTCTCACACCAACCAGAAAAGTGGACATGAGTACACTGACGCCTAGGAGAGTTCAATATCAGGCTCAAGTGGTAACCAAGCAGATTAAGCAGAGTAAGAGGAAGAAAAACCAGTCAATTAAGGCAGGAGAGCACATCACAGGAAGGATGGGAAGGAGGTGAAGGAGAAGGAAGAGGAAGAGAAGGAAAAGAGAAGGAAGAGGAATAAGAGGAGAAGGAGGAGGAAGAAATTGTTGAAGTTCAACCAGAATGTACACAAAAGGAGAAAATCCCTATTTCAATTTATTTAGAAAGAAGATAGCAGGAAATGCTCAGGTGCTTGATTCCATCATCTGCCCTCCCCGTTGGGCTGCCTCCACCTTATGAGTAGTTAGCACCTGGGAAATAAGGTGCTGGTCCACGGTATCTTTGTGGGGAGAAATGGGTAAAGAAATAGCCTAGAACATAACATGTATATGGGTTGCTTAAAAAAATGGTTCACCTTTCGGGTGCCTCAGATGCCCAGAAGGTCAGATGGCCAGCCACTGGCTCATGGGGAGCCTCTCAGAGTTAGGATACCTGCAAGTGATACCATTCTACTGAGAGGATCACATCGTTGGGATTAGAGCACAGGAAATCAAAGAAGCCTCTGCCTGTGAGCCTCACAAGAAATAAGAAAATAGTTCTCCCTCCCCTGGCCTGCTCTGATGGGCTCCTGCTCTGAATGGAGCAGCAAATCAATGAGAACTGAAAGGATACAAAAGAGTCTATTTTTTCTCAAGACTGAACAATATTTAAAAAGAAAAATCAAATTTGCTGCACTGAAAAAGAGTAGTATATACCAGAAGGAAAGCATAAAAGCTGCATTCTTTACACATAATAAACCAAGAATCCCTAAACAAAAATATGATGTAAGAAATTTAACATTTGGAAATTAAGAACTACTCTTCTAAAAGACCCAAGATCAATGAAAACTGTAAGGTAAAATTATGGATTTGTTCATTCATTCATTTATGCCCCCTAAAATGCATTGGAACCTCAGCAAGGCAGGGATGAAAATTTATAAAGAGAGATTGCTTTATATCCCAACATGCATGATAAATAATTTTCAGAAGAAAATTTGTTGTTTTAAAATTACTTATTATTAGTCAGATTGCTATTAATAAAGAGGAGGAAAAGGAAAATTGAAAAAATAATAGAATAAATGAATATAATCTAGTAAAATGAATTAATAAAGATACACTTGAAATTAATAAAGTAACAAAATATTAAAAAGAAAGTGCTTATAAAATCTAGCCCTCATTAAAAGAGGGAAAAAAATCTAAAACCTCCTCACGATTCTGATCAAAATAAAAAAAATTAAAATATGCAATTCTAAGAACAAAAATTCCCATAAGCATAAAAAAGTAAAGGTCATTGAAGAGTACATGCTCATTTTATAAAAAGAAAATTGTTATTTTTATGAAAATGTAAATTTCGAAGACTAATCTGTTTTACAAAATCATTAATAGATTATAAAGATCTACCACTTAAAAAGGTACAAAATATAGAAGGTTTAAAGCTGACTTCTGTCTAAAAAGCATCATCATCATCATCATCATCACCATCAACATTTTCTTGTAATTATTTTAATTACCTCAGGGTATAGACTAAGATGTCAAAACTTGACAAAGACAGCACAGAAAGCTGTAGCAAATTTCTCTTTTAAAGATAAGTGTAGAAATGCCTACTAAATTGTAATTACATTAAATATAACACAGTATTTTAAAATGTCACATTTTAATTAAGAAAAGTTTATTCCATGACCACTGATTCAATATTAAACAAATTTATCAATATAACTGATTATGTCAACACATTAAAGAGAAAAAAACAGAATACATGATTATATCATTTTGTAAAAGGCCATAAAACAAAATGCAAGTAAGGAGAAAGACATAGCATGCTCCTGTGTTAGAAGATTTTATTAAAACTCTTGATGTTAATCATAAAAATGGCAGTTTTACCCAAACCAACATGTCATCTTACTATAACAGCAATTAGGATCCCAATTTTTTAAACTGGAAATTTTTTTGAATGTGTTAAAAATAAATGTATGAGAATCTCCTATAAAATTTTTTTTTAATTTTTTAAAAATTTATTGGGGTGACAATTGTTAGTTAAATTACATAGATTTCAGGTGTACAATTCTGTATTACATCATCTATAAATCCCACTGTGTGTTCACCACCCAGAGTCAGTTCTCCTTCCATCACCATATATTTGATCCCCCTTACCCTAATCTCCCTCCCCCCACCCCCCTTAGTACTTGGATGGAAGTCCTATAAAAATTTGAAAGCTGATAGTGGCAGACAATTTGCCTTTTAAGGGTTTAAATCTACAGAAACATATTATAATAGTGATAATAACATAGGAATAGATGGATTGGTAAACAAAACAAATAGTACTGCTATAAAAGAAAATATGTAAATAGAAATTAATATAAATATGATATTGTAATTAAAAAGGAAATTGTAATTTTTTAAAATGTGACATTGAAATGATTACCTGTCGATCATCTAAAACAAATATTTTTTTGTCAATTGCCAGAATGAAAATATTTTCAGTGGTGTAGTCCATAGTTTCTTTCATAGGGACTCTGTCATGATAGGAAAAAAAGAGCCATACACAACTGGTATAAACAGGTGGGCCAATAAAAATCTAAATTTACAAAAATGGGCAGTGAGTCAGATTCGGGTTGTGGGTCATAGTTTGCTAACTCCTGAACTAAAAGAAATGTAAGTGAACTTCCTATCTCACAAAATTAATTTAAAGATGGCTTAAAAATCTAATGCAAAAAAATCATAACAAACATATTAATACTAACTATATTAAAATGGGAAAAGTTTTATCATCTCAGAGTAGAGGATAAAAATAGGATAAGATAAAAAAAAGCCAGACAATAGAAAATGACATATATTTGCAGCATAATTATATTTAAGAAAAAAAGAGTATAAGAAACTGTAAAAAAGTAATGTACATATATATGTGTGTGTGTATATATATACATATATACATATATATTACATACTAAGAAAATGTTTGCAACAGATGTGGCTGGAAACAATAAATAAATCTACTGTATAAAGTGTTCTTGCAAATTAATAAGCAAAATAAAAATGATCTAATTGATTTATCCATAAAGGATATAAGCAGGCAATTTTGAAAAAGAAGAAAATCAAAATACCCATTAACTTTAGAAAGTGTGCTCCTCATGAGAGCAGGTCCTCCTCTGCTCAAAATCTTGTAATGGTTCCCATTTCACTTATAGTAGAAAAGGCCTTACAATGCTTAGCAGACCCCTTATGTCTTAGAATTTTCCCTTATTAATGTTTGTCTTGCTCATTGCACTCCAACCACAGTGCCTGCTTTTCAGTTTCTTAGAAACACAGGCTCACTCCTAAACAGGGTTTTTGCACTGATATATCTTCTATCTCTAATAGTCTTCTTCAAGTTCTCTGTTTCCTCACTTCCTTCACACCCACTGGAATGTCTTCTTGACAGCCCTACCTCTGACCACTGTATGTAAGATTGCATATCTCTCTCAACACACACACACACACACACACACACACACACACACACACACACACTCTTACACAACTCTACTTTTTTTCCCCATAATTATCTTTTAACTTACTATAATTTGTGTATTTTCTGAATCATCTGTATCCTTTCCAAGAAGCTTTATAATAGCAGTTTGTTTGTTTGATCACTGATTAAATCAAATCTCCTAGAATAGAGTCTGCCACATATAATGGTGTACTAACATATGCTTAATGAGTGGCTGGAGAGTGGGTAGCATTTGCTGATTACAAGGTTTAAAGTCTCCCAGCCTGTCAGATTTCAAGCAACCAAATAAACAACATCAGTCAACATGGAGTTGGAAAAAGTTATGCCCAATCAACTGTCATGAGGCAATATAACCCTGTTTCATCACACCATTGGGTAAGTAGTAGGTACTCGGTAAATATTTGATGAATGAACAAATGTGAAACCTCACTAGTAATGGTAGAAATGCAAATTTAAATAAGATACAATTTTCACAAATCAAACAGGCAAAAGATGTTGGAGACTGAGAACTTAAAAACCATGACTCAGCAATCTCACTTTTAGGAATTAATTCTATAGAAATAAAAATGTCAGCAACCCAAAAGAAGTATGTACCGAAATATATTTATTGCAGCACTGTTTGTAATGGCTAAAGCTAGAAAAATCTAAATACCACGTGAATTAAAAAATTGTGAATAAATTATAGTACATCCACATTGTTAGATGTTTTACAGCCATTAAAATAATGTTATATCTTTCACCTGGAAAGCTGTCCATGATATGATTTAAGTGAAAAATGTAAGTTGCAGATCAATGAGTATAAGATTTAACTAAATTTAAAATATTAAGAAAATAAATGTAATATTATTTTATTTGCAACCTCACGAAAGTGTAAAAACTTAATTTAGAATTAAATTTGAGGGGATTGTCGGTTGTATTTTATTTGTGAATGTACTTGATTTGTTTTCTTTGTTGTTGTTGTTGTTGTGGTACTTGCTAACTTTATTTGTGCTGAAACTGCCCTACCAGGGCCCAGCTTAAGAGGCACAAGATTCAACATATCCAGAAGCCAACTCTGGACCAAACCAGAGTACTACCGGGTTTGACCTACAAGTCACCCACGGAAGGAGGGCCCTAAGACTCAGGTGTACTGGGCACAGGGCTGGTGGAGCTACTCTCAGTGTGCATTTGTGCAGGAAAGAACAGAAACTGCATGGTCTCTCTGAAAACTGTCATCCAGATCCCTCAGCCCCTCGCATTTAAATCTACACTCCCAAATTCACTCTGGGCACCAGGTGACTAGCGCTGCCTGTGCACTAGGCAGGGAACTCTTTGGCACAGCGGAGGACAACCCGGAGATTACCTGGTGGGCTTAAGCCAAGACTGGTGCTGCTTTCTGTTTTGCTTTGCTTGGTGATTTTTTGTTTGTTTGTTTGTTTGTTTGTTTGTTTGTTTGTTTGTTTTGTTTTGCTTTTTTGTTTTTTTGCTTTTGTTTTTGTTTTGTTTTGTGTTGTTTTGCTCTGTTCTTCTCTTTTTTCCTTTCTTTTCTTTTTCTTTTTTTTCTTTCTTTCTCTTCTTTTTTTTTTCTTTTCCTTGCTTGTTGTGATTTGCTTTGTTCTGTCATTATTGCTTTGATATCTTTGCCTATGTTGAGGGGGGATTGTCGGTTGTATTTTATTTGTGAATGTACTTGATTTGTTTTCTTTGTTGTTGTTGTTGTTGTACTTGGTAACTTGATTTGTGCTGAAACTGCCCTACCAGGGCCCAGCTTAAGAGGCACAAGATTCAACATTTTCCAGAAGCCAACTCTGGACCAAACCAGAGTACTACCGAGTTTGACCTACAAGTCACACACCCAGAGGGAATTCTCTGAAGGCACAAGAGCCCATAGAGGCCAAACCTCATTTAAGTGGCCAACCCTCACCCAGCAGAACACCCTGTGGTGAGCAGAGCCAAGTTTCACAAATAGACGGCCTAGGAGTTAAGCCCACCTACTCACAAGCAAAAAGCAATCAAAGTTCTTCTTGAACAGGACGATATACTAAACACACGAGCCTCCTGTGGAGCACATGCAGAGAAGAACGAAGTAGTCCAAGTCAAATATAAAAGACACATACTACATAAGATAACCCAGCAAGAACTAAGAGCTCTAGGGGATCTTCCTAATACATCAAAGCAAACACAGAGAGTCAGTCAGAATGGGGAGACAAAGAAACATGTCCCAAATAAAAGAACAGAAGAAACCTCCACAACTGGAACCAAATGAAGCAGAGGTAACCAACATGTCAGAGACAGAGTTCAGAACACTGGTGATAAGAATGTTTAAGGAGCTTAGAGAAGACATAAAGAAGGATATAGAAATCATAAAGAACAACCAGTTAGAGCTAAAAAAGGATGTAGAAATCTTAACGAACAACCAGCTAGAACTAAAAAACACAATTACCGAAATTAAGAACTCACTTGAAGGAATGACCAGCAGGTTAGATGAAGCAGAGGATCGAATCAGCGACTTAGAAGACAAGTTAGCAGAGATCACTCAAACTGAACAACAGAAAGAAAAAAGAATAAAAAACAATGAAGATGGGTTAAGAGACCTCTGGGATAACATCAAGCGCAACAACATGCGCATCATAGGAATACCAGAAGGCGAAGAGAAGAAGCAAGGGATTGAGAACATATTTGAGGTAATAATGTCAGAAAACTTCCCTAACCTGATGAAGGAAACCAACATACAAGCCCAGGAAGTGCAGAGAGTTCCAACCAGGATAAACCCAAACAGGCCCACACCAAGACACATTATAGTTAAAATGGCAAAGCTTAAAGACAAAGAGAGAATCTTGAAAGCAGCAAGAGAAAGGCAGAAGGTTACATACAAGGGAACTCCCATAAGACTATCAAATGACTTTTCTACAGAAACATTGAAGGCAAGGAGGGAGTGGCAGGAGATACTCAAAGTGATGGAACACAAAGGCCTACAACCTAGATTGCTTTATCCAGCAAGGCTATCATTTAAAGTTGATGGAGAGATAAAGAGCTTCCCAGAAAAGAACAAACTGAAAGAATTTATGACAACCAAGCCAGCATTGCAAGAAATACTAAAAGGACTTCTGTAAATAGAAGAAAGATGAAAACAATTTACTACAAATCTAAAAATGGCAATAACTATGTACCTATCAATAATCACTTTAAATGTAAATGGATTAAACGCTCCAATCAAGAGACATAGGGTGGCTGAGTGGATAAGGAAACAAGACCCTTGTATATGCTGTATACAAGAGACTCATTTCAGATCAAAAGACACACACAGGCTGAAAGTGAAGGGTTGGAGTAACATATTTCATGCAAATGGAAGCAAAAAAAAAGCTGGAGTTGCAATACTTATATCTGACAAAATAGACTTTAAAATGAAAAAAATATTAAAAGACAAAGATGGGCACTATATAATAATAAAGGGATCAATCCGACAAGAGGACATAACCCTAGTAAACATCTATGCACCTAACATAGGAGCACCTAAATATATAAAACAGGTACTGATGGACATAAAGACAGAGATCAACAGCAACACTATCATAGTAGGGGACTTCAACACACCTCTGACAACAAGGGACAGGTCCTCCAGACAGAAAATCAATATGGAAACAACAGCCTTAAATGATACTTTGGAGCAGTTGGACTTAATTGATATTTTCAGAGCATTTCACCCCAATGCTGCAGAATACACGTTCTTCTCAAGTGCTCATGGAACATTTTCTAAAATAGATCATATGTTAGGACACAAGACAAGCCTCGATAAATTTAAGAAAATTGAAATCATACCAATTGTCTTCTCTGACCACAGTGCTATGAAATTAGAAATGAACTACAGGGGAAAAAAACCAGGAAGATACACCAATTCATGGAGGCTGAATAACATGTTGCTAAATAATGAATGGGTCAAGCAGCAGATCAAAGAAGAAATCAAAAGATATCTTGAGACAAATGAGAATGAGAACACGACGACCCAAAATCTATGGGATGCTGCGAAAGCAGTCCTAAGAGGGAAGTTCATAGCACTGCAGGCCTACCTAAAGAAACAAGAAACATCACTAATTGACAGTTTATCTTCACACTTAAGGGATCTGGAAAAAGAACAGCAAAATAAGCACAAAGGGAGCACAAGGAAGGAGATAATAAGGATCAGAGCAGAAATAAATGAAATAGAAACCAGAAAAACAATACAAAAGATCAATGAATCCAAGAGTTGGTTCTTAGAGAAGATAAACAAAATTGACAAACCTTTAGCCAGACTCATTAAAAAAAGGAGAGAGAGGACCCAAATTAATAAAATCAGAAATGAAAGAGGAGAAGTGACAACAGACACCACAGAAATACAAAAAATTGTAAGAAATTACTATGAGCAACTATATGCCAACAAATTTGACAACCTTGAAGAAATGGACAATTTTCTAGAGGCGCACAACCTTCCAAAGCTAACTCAAGAAGAAACAGAAAGCCTGAACAGTCTGATTACCACCAGGGAAATTGAATCAGTAATCAATAATCTCCCAACAAACAAAAGCCCTGGACCAGATGGCTTTACAGGTGAATTTTTCAAAACGTTCAAAAAAGAATTATCACCTATTCTCCTCCTCAACCTATTTCTTCCTTCCAAAAAATCCAGAAGGAAGGAAGACTCCCAAACACTTTTTACGAAGCCACTATCACCCTGATCCCAAAAGCAGACAAAGACACCACAAAGAAAGAAAACTACAGGCCGATATCTCTAATGAACATAGATGCAAAAATTCTCAACAAATTATTAGCAAACAGAATTCAGCAATACATTAAAAAGATCATACACCATGATCAAGTGGGATTCATCCCTGGTATGCAGGGGTGGTTCAACATCCGCAAATCAATTAATGTGATACACCACATTAACAAAATGAAAAATAAAAATCACATGATCATATCAATAGATGCAGAAAAAGCATTTGATAAAATACAGCAACCTTTTATGATAAAAACCCTTAAGAAAGTGGGAATAGAGGGATCATATCTTAACATAATAAAGGCCATATATGACAAACCCACAGCTAACATCATACTCAATGGGGAAAAGCTAAAACCATTCCCCCTAAGATCAGGAACAAGACAAGGTTGCCCACTTTCTCCACTTCTATTCAACATAGTGTTGGAAGTTCTAGCCACAGCAATCAGACAAGAGAAAGAAATAAAAGGCATCCAAATTGGTAAGGAGGAAGTAAAATTATCATTATATGCAGATGATATGATACTATATATAGAGAACCCTAAAGACTCCACCAAGAAACTATTAGAACTGATAGATGAATTTAGTAAAGTAGCAGGATATAAAATTAATATTCGGAAATCAGTTGCATTTGTATATACCAATGATAAAATAGCAGAAGGAGAAATTAAAAAAACAATTCCATTTACAATTGCTCCAAAGACTATAAAATATCTGGGAATAAATCTAACCAAAGATGTAAAGGATCTGTACTCAGAAAATTATACAACACTGAAGAAAGAAATGAAAGAAGACATAAATAGATGGAAACACATTCCATGTTCATGGATAGGAAGAATTAATATAATTAAAATGTCCATACTGCCTAAGGCAATATACATATTCAACGCAATTCCTATCAAACTACCAACGACGTTTTTCACAGAAATAGAACATATAATCCTAAAATTTATATGGGACCATAAAAGACCCCGGATAGCCTCAGCAATCTTGAGAAATAAGAACAAAGTGGGAGGTATAACGATACCTGATTTCAAACTATACTACAAGGCTACAGTAATCAAAACAACATGGTACTGGCATAAAAATAGATACATAGATCAATGGAACAGAATAGAGAGTCCAGACATAAATCCATGCCTATATGCCCATCTAATCTACGACAATGGAAGCAAGAATGTACGATGGGGTAAAGATAGTCTGTTCAATAAGTGGTGTTGGGAAACCTGGACGGACACATGCAAGAAAATGAAGCTGGACCACCTCCTTACACCATATACAAAAACAAATTCAAAATGGCTTAAAGACTTAAATGTAAGATCTGAAACCATAAAATATCTAGAAGAAAATATAGGAAGAAACTTCATGGACATTACCCGGAGTAAGATTTTCACTGATATATCCCCTCGCGCGAGCGAAGTAAGAGAAAAAATAAACATGTGGGATTACATCAAACTAAAAAGTTTTTTCACAGCAAAGGAAACCATCAATAAAACAAAAAGGGATCCTACTGTATGGGAAAAGATATTTGCCAATGATATATCTGATAAGGGATTAATATCACAAATCTATAAAAAACTTACTCAACTCAACTCCAAAAAAACAAACAACCCAATTAAAAAATGGGCAGAGGACTTGGGGAGACATTTCTCTAAGAAGGACATACAGAAGGCAAGAAGACATATGAAGAAATGCTCAACCTCACTAACCATCAGAGAAATGCAAATAAAAACCACAATGAGATACCACCTCACTCCAGTCAAAATGGCTATTATCAATAAATCAACAAACAACAAATGCTGGCGCGGATGTGGAGAAAAGGGAACGCTAGTGCACTGTTGGTGGGACTGCAGATTAGTGCAGCCACTATGGAAAACAGTATGGAGGTATCTCAGGAATCTGAAAATGGAACTACCCTATGATCCAGTAATTCCACTCCTAGGCATCTACCCGGAGAAATCCAAAACTCCAATTCAAAAATCTGTATGCACTCCTATGTTTATTGCAGCACTTTACACAATAGCCAAGATATGGAAACAACCAAAATGCCCATCGGTAGATGACTGGATTAAGAAGCTGTGGTACATTTATACAATGGAGTATTACGCAGCCATAAAGAAGAAAGAAATCTTATCATTTGCAGCAACATGGATGGATCTAGAGAACATTATGTTAAGTGAAATAAGTCAGAAAGAGAAAGACAAGTACCATATGATCTCACTTATATATGGAATCTAAAGAAAAGACTATGTGAATGAACTAATCAGAGTCAGTTTTGGGGACGCAGAGAAAAAACCGAGAGTGGTTAGATGGGTGTGTGGGAGGGGGTTGGGGATAAGGGGAAAGGTGAAGGGATTTGGAAGCAGCTGGTAACCACAAGATGGCCTCAGGGTTTTTCTTTTGAAAATTAATTTGGGGAAGGTATTCTATAATGTTGTAAAGATTTTGTTGGGTATTCGATGGACATGCGTCCTATTTGGGAGACCACCTCAGGGATACTGTGGATACCTGATCATGGCATTGTACATCAGAAGCTAAACATTAATGAATGCCAACTATAATTTTATATATATAATGTGATGGTTCAGTGTGAGGTCGGAGGGATAGTGGATGGGGGGAGGGGGGTTCACAGTATGAGGGATATATGATGAACGTCTAAGTATTACCTTGTTTTGTACACCTGAAACTAATAAATAAATTAATTAATAAAAAAAAAAAAAAGAATTAAATTTGAAAAATAATTATATGAATCTTTATGTTCTTTTCCTTCTATGCCCTATAAAATTTAGAAAGCCTTTTGTAAGTTTTCTACAATACTCCTGAAAAAATAGTTTCATATATTTTGAAAATTTTATCTGTAAATTCTCTTTCTTAGCAAAAAGATCTTGTTGAATTACCTTCTAATTATACTTTAACCATCCTGTCTCTTACTTTTTTTTATAATTAAAGTTTATTGGGGTAAAAATTGTTAGTAAAGTTACATAGATTTCAGGTGTACAATTCTGTAATACGTCATCTATATATCACATTGTGTGTTCACCATCCAGAGCCAGTTCTCTTTCCAACACCATATATTTGATCTCCTTTACCTTCATCTACAACTCCCCTCCCCCTTACCCTTTGGTAACCACTAAACTATTGTCTGTGTCCATGAGTTTTTAATTCTTCTTTTGTTTCTTCACTTGTTCTTTTGTTGTTTTCAGTTTTATATACCACACATAAATGAAATCATATGGTTCTTAACTTTTTCTGTCTGACACATTTTGCTTAGCATAATAATCTCAGGATCCATCCAGTGTGTCACAAATGGTACTATTTTATCTTTTCTTATGGCAGAACAGCATTCCATTGTGTATATATACCATATCTTTATCCAATCATTTATTGAAGGACACGTTGGTTGTTTCCACATCTTGGTCACCGTAAATAAAGGTGCAATGAACACATATACCTTTACAAATAAATGTTTTCAGATTTTTGGGGGTAGATACCCGGGAGATGGATTGCTGGGTCTTGTGGTAATTCTATTTTTAATTTTTTGAGGGACTTCCACATTGCCTTTCATAGAGGCTGCATCAGGCTGCATCAATCTGCATTGCCACCAACAGTGTATGAGGGTTCCTTTTTTTCCACAACCTATCCAACACTTGTTATTATTTGTCTTGTTGATGATAGCCATTCTGACTGGGGTGAGGTGTTATCTGTTTGTAGTTTTTATTTGCATTTCTCTGATGATTAGTGATGTTGAATATTTTTTCATTTGTCTATTGCCCATCTGTACATCCTCTTTGGAGAAATGTCTCTTCAGGTCCTCTGCCCATTTTTTAATTGAATTATTTGTTTTTTTGTTGTGGAGTTGTATGACTTCCTTATGTATTTTGGATATTAGCCCCTTATGGAAGCGTTATTTGCAAAAACCTTCTCCCATTTGGTTGGTTGCCTCTTTATGTTGTCAATGATTTCTTTTGCTGTGCAGAAGTTTTAAGTTTGATATAGTCCCATTCATTTATTTTAGCTTTTACTTCCCTCGCCTTTGAGTCAAATTTATACAATCCTCTTTGAACCCAAGGTCCATAATTTTAGTACCTATGTTTTCTTCTATGCAATTTATTTTTTCCGGTGTTATGTTTAGGTCTTTGATCCATTTTGAGTTAACTTTGATCCATTTTGATCCATTTTGAGTTAATTTTGGTACATAGTGACAGATAGCAGTCTACTTTCAATGTTTTCATGTGGCTTTCCAATTTTCCCAGCATCATTTGTTGAAGAGGCTGCCTTTTCTTCATTGCATGTTTTTGGTGTCTTGTTGAAAATTATGTATCCACATTAATTTGCATTTATTTCTGTGTTATCAAGTCTATTCCATTTGTCTGTGTGTGTGTTTTTCTGCCAATACCATACTGTTTGATTATTGTTGCTAAAGTCAGGGAGTGTGATACCTCCAGCATTGCTTTTTTTTTTTTTTTTTTGATTAGTATTGCTTTGGCTATTTGGGGTTTTTTGTGGTTCCATACAAATCTGATGATTTTTTGTTCTATTTCTTTAAAAAAATGACATTGGGATTTAGATGGGGATTGCACTAAATCTGTATATTGCTTTGGGTAATATGGCCATTTTAACTATGCTGATTCTTCCAATCCATGAATACGGAATGTCTTTCCATTTCTTTGTGTCTTCTTCAATTTTTTTTAAAAAATGTCTTCTAGTTTTCAGTACATAGGTCTTTCACATCCTTGATTAAGTTTATTCCTAGGTTATTTTATTCTTTCTGTTGTAATTGCAAAAGGAACTTTTTTTTATTTCTTTTTCTGAGATTTCATCGTTAGTATATAGGAATGCAATGGACTTTTGTACATTGATTTTGTGGCTGACAACTTTACTGTCTTTGTTTATTGTTTCTAATAACTTTTTGGTGGAGTCTTTAGAGTTTTCTACATATAGCATTATGTCATCTGCAAAAAGTAATAATTTAACTTCTTCATTCCCAATTTGGATGCCTTTTATTTCTTTCTCTTGCCTGATTGCTCTGGCAAGGACTTCCAACACTATGTTGAAAAGCAGAGGTGATAGGCGACAGCTCTGTCGTGTTCCTGAATTTAGATCAAAGGGCTTCAGTTTTTCACCGTTAATTAAGATGTTAGCTGAGGGTTTGTCATATATGGCCTTTATTATGTTAAGTTATTTTCCTTCTATACCCATTTTATTAAGTGGTGATTATTGATATATGAGGATTTCCTATAATTCTATCTTTAGTTTTCTGGTTGGATGGTGTCTCCATTGTTTATTTGCCTTTTTGTTGCTGTCTATTATTTCAGTGTGGTGAAATTTTATGATTTTTTCCCTCTGCTTCTTCTTTTTTATGTTATATATTTCAGTTCTGGATTTTTTTTTAATGTTTACGATTAAGTTTATATAAAAAACTTGAATTCTCTATAATTTAAGTCACATATTTCCAAGTCTTTAAGTTCATTTTCTGGAGACTTTTAATTTTCTTTCTGAGCTGTCTCGTTACCTTGGTTACTCATGGCAATGAATGAATTATTGTTTTTCTTCCTAGACATCTACAGGAGTGGGTTCTGCAACAGGCTGATAGGAAGTGGTCTTTCTTTTGCTTTCCAGTAGGTGTTGGTAGAATGTTTTGTTTTCTCTCCAACTGCAGCCTTTTATTCTCTCTCACACTGTAGTGTCATATTTTCTCTGCACTCTTCTAGCTTCTCACACAATGTGGCGTGTTCACTGGAAGGTGGGCTTCATCTCTGTGAGCAGGTTACCGGGGTCTCAGGGTACTGCCTCCGTAGGCTGATGAGAGAGCTTCTGAAGTTCCAAAGTGTGTTTCAGTGGCTCTGTTTACCCCTGCAGGGATCTTCCCATATAGGTAGAGACAGGGGCGGGGTGAGTTGTGAGGGGTGGCTCAGAAGCAATGGCACCAACCACCAGCACAGCCAGTCCTGCACCCCAGGGCTCCCTCCTTTTCATGGGAACTGGCTGTGGGCCACAGTTCTAAAAAGTGCAAATATTTTGTTCTTTTGATCTGACATTGCTACTGTTCCATTTCTAGCACTGGGATGGTGGGGGTGGGATGAGCTCTGCGAGGGTGGGGAAAGGTCGGTTAAGCTCTATTCCTAAGCCTTCTATCCTCTTCTTAGCAGTGAGGGCTTAAACCACCAATTTCACCCTTCTTCCCTCAGTCTTTGCTCCGAGGTCTCTGCTGTGAGCATTGGGTTCAGCCATGGTATATGCTGATCCCTCAGGCGATACTGTGGGCCATAAGCAGAGCACTAGCAGTCTGAATGCTTCCCTCTCCTGTGACTGTGGTAGCTCCATAATACGGGAGCTTGGAGCACCGAGCTTGGTCTGCTTCCTGCAGTCTCAAGGCCCACTTCTCGGTACTTCCTTCTTTCCTTCTCCCCCACTTGCCCATTTGCCCACCTTTATTAGATGATTTCAATTGCACACCTCTTAGTCTTGCCTGTCTGCTGCATGGGGAGTCCTTTGTGAATTATAGCTGTTCAATTTGTAAATTCCAGGAAAGTTTCAAGAGACTTACCTAACACCTCCATTTCTATGATGTAATCCCTGTTTCTTACATTGTTATTCTTACCTCCCTTTCCACTACAATACTTGCACAGCTCAAAATTTCTAGGCTTCCATTTACAATACCAAAAATCTGCCAACAAAATAGAGTTTGGCTTGAGACAAGCATAATTACTCATCATAGCCCAAAAATATGATTCAAAACAACGTTTCTAAACAGAATTGGAAAGAGGATATATATATATATATATACATATAATACAGTTGCCATTTTTGAGACCCCAAATCTAAATATAAACAAATTGATGCAAAAGCCAGAACTTAATGAGTTTGGTGAGTGGGAGAATCAGAAGATCAATGTGGCTGTGACTTGGTAGGTGAGGATTGAGTGATATAAGTAAAAAAGAAAACCTAGATATAAAGGCCACGTTAGAGAGGATTCTATTTCAAGGGCAATGGAGAGCCGTAGACAGGATTTGTAAATACTATGTAGCAAAATTTAAGGAGTGAAATGCTATGAGTTCTACCTTTAAAAGATAATTTTTACTACTGTGTAGAGAATCAGTTTCAGGAAAACAAATTAGTGACAGGGAGCCCAACTAATGGTTGTAATAGTGTCTCCTAGGAGATGATGTTTGTATGCACAATGGTGGAGGTGGCCATGAGTATTAGATAGATGTTGATACACCATAGAATACTTAGAATATTTAGTGACATGGTGGTAAGAAAAAGAGGGATCAAGGATGACTCCTACATTTTACCATGCCATTCCCAGTGTTTTGGGGCATTCTGATATTTAGAGGGCTAGCAGAGAAAGAGAAACTAGCAGCAGAGACTAAAAAGGTTGTCCTACCTTCAATAAGCAATAAATGGAGAAAGTCCAAAGTGACATAAAGAAAAGCAGAAGAGATTAGGGACACAAAAGAGAAGAGAATGGAGGGTTTCAAGAGGAGTTGGTTGATTACATTGAATGCTGCTGAAAGATGGAAGACAAGGGGGAACAAAAAATGGCCATTGGATTTGGCCAGAAAGAAGTTAAGAAGGCTCTTGACCCAGCAGTTAGAGTAGAGTAGTGAGTATATAAGCCAAGTGCAATAAAGAAGAGAGGCTATAACTAAGGAAAGAAAACAGTGACTACAGCAACCCTTTTGGGAAGAGTTGTTGAAAAGGAAAAACAGAGTAATGAGGCAATAGATAAAGGGGCATGTTTGATCACTGAAAGGTTTATTCAAAATTACATCATGCTGGTATATTTATTTTTACATTAATGGTAATGACCACAAAGAAGAAATGAAACCTACAGCTTACAGGTGAGAGGAAATCTGTGGGAGCAAAGTCCTTGAGTGTGGAAGAAATGAGTCAGGCTACAGGTGGATGTATTGGCCCTCAAGGTCCAGGAGAGAGCCCAAAGGGTGTGGAAGCAGATACAAGAGACTGAGACACAGAGGAGGAGAAATTGGGCTTCTCAACTGGAACTTTTCTTTTCTCACTGAAGTATGACACAAGGTCTCAAGTTGAGAGAAGTGGAACAGCAAAGAAAAGTGGTGAGGAATCATTTTGAAAAGAAAAAAAAAATCAAATTCTTATAACAAAAATGTGAGTATCTGAGAGGACAGCAATTTGACGGTTGAGATCATTAATGGAATCTGATTAGCCAGCATTCTTGTTTGTTTTTCTGCAGGTACATTTGAGTCTCTAGGCACTGAATGAATGAAGTATTATCATCTCCACTTTACAGATGAGGGATACAAGGCTCACAGATGCTGACTAACTTTTCAAGTCCATCCAGTTCCTATGTGATGAAGCCAACTTTAAAGGTCTTTTAATAGAAATAATTATAATAATAGCTGCTACCAGTCTTCCACCAAAGTACTTTAAAATGTATAGCAATGGTAAAGGAAAGTGTTTTCAAAAAATATTCCAAGGTTAACAAACACATTTTGGCAGAAATGAGGGGAAAAGGTATACAAGCAATCAATCCATTGATACTTTTGGAAGCAATTATCCCGTTACATATTGATGACTCTGAAATCTTTGTTGAAAGTTTAATTTTTAATAAAAGGTCTTAATTGTTTGGTGGAAACCAGATAAAATGATAATCTTCTAAATGACATGAAAGAAAGATACATGCTATAATAAGCTTGGCAATATTTATTCAAAATAAATTCCTATGTGTCAACCAATTAATGATCATGGCCTTGTGTCACAAAAACACTCAAAGTCTAGCAGCAAAACAATGCCAAAGAAAATAAATGTCCTGCGCGAAACGTCTTTAAAAGCTCATCACCTTATAAATCAACCTGGGCAAATCAAATATGGGAATCAACACGTGAAAAGTCTAAATGTGGTTCTTGAAAAAAGAATGTAAGAAAATAACAGGGTTTTTTTCTACTTCGTCATGCAAAGGAAACAATGCAAAGGAAAACAGAAGTAGAGGATTGTGTTCGTCAATTGATGCCAAACATATTTGACTGCTTTCTGGATAAAATTGCAGGATAATTAGCTGAAGTAAGGGCAAAGAATTTGCCCACTTGTGTTCGTGTACATGTATATTACATATAACTGTGTATAATCACATCTGCATATCCATTTGATACATGTGATTTATAGTTAAGAAAGCTCACAGAAGATTTTGTTAAAGTCAATTTTGTGGGTACACAGACTAATTTAAACATGTCTAAAAGACCATTAACAGGGGACACTATAACTCAGGGGAAAACCACAGAAGTATTTAATTTAGTCAGTATGATGTGAGGTTTCTACTAATGACCTAGCAACTTGGGGATAAACACTGTTTTTAACTTGCAATATAAAATAGGACTTTTCTTAGGAGTAGAAACTTAACACTCAAAGGATTCAAGTAAGTTTTAAAAAATGGAGACAAGCAATAACCAGTACAGACAAACCTAGGGTATAGATGTATAAATACATCAACTTCTAAATGTTCTGAGTCAACCATCTTAATGATTTCTAGGCTGTTCGTTATTTATATAATTTTAGATATAATTTGTCTATACCATTTAAGCTTAAGGAAATAATGCTACTATTAGTAATAATAGTAACAACAATAACAACCACAGCTACCATTTATCACATTCCTACACTGTGACAAATGCGATCAGTCTCTTTATAATAACCTAACTGATGTAATGAAAACAGCTGTATTATCCCTATTTAATAGATAAGAAATGGGCTCAGAGAACTTGAGCTTAAGTTGTTTGCTGGAGTCAGAGATCTACAAAGTGGTGAGATGAGAGTAAACCTTCCCCAAAATTATTGATTATCTGCACCATTCTTCATGCAGAAGGACAGATGTCAAGGAAGCAGATTCAGTCATCCCCGATCATCTTTAACATTGCCCCAGAGTCCGAGGTTTGGGCTGAAGCCTTCTCCCTGCCAGTCCTATCATCACTGACATGAAGCCAGCTTGCTTTCCACCTTCCTTTATCAGGGAATACAATGGGTTAAAAATAGAGTAACAGCCTCCAAAACAGAGCCCCAAGAAATTTTGCACGTCCATTTCCCCTGCTCTGCACTGCAGGAACCCAGCTCATTTATGGAGGATCTGAACCCTACACACACTTCTACTCAGCTTCCTTGTGTCCTGTAGGTTCCATTTTACTTCAAGTCATGTCTGTGTGTGCATTTTCATGTGTGCATTATGTGTGTACTTGTGTGTACATGTTGTATGCATATGTGTACATGTGTGTTTGTGTGTGTCCATGTGCATATGCTCTGGGGATGTGAGAGACAGTGTTGCTTAGTTGGAAAGGCCCTAGCGTTTCACACTTAGAAAGGCCTACATTTGAATTTTAGCTCTATTACTTACTACTGTACTCTTGGACTGCTTCTGGATCCTATACTCCAGTAGTGCTCAACCAGGGGTAATTTTGGCCTAATGGGGCATTTGGCAATGTCTAGAGATGATTTTGTTTGTCACAACAGGGAAGGGTACTGCTCATATTCAGTAGATAGAAGTTTGTGATTCTTTTAAATATTCTACAATACACAGGAAAACAATAGAGACGTATTCCCCAAGAAGTCAACAGTACCAAGGTTGGGAAGCCCTGCTTTATTCTCCTCAATGCTGAATAAATGACGGCATTCTGCAAGGATCTTTACTCTAACTCCACTCTCTGGTCACCCGCCCTTCTAGTCTCAGGGCTTTATCTATCTCCTACCAGGTTCAGGAAGCACAGCTTTAGCTAAATCATTTGCCTTCCAAAAATCCTTGTGCAAAATCTAAACACTTCAGCCTGATATTCAAGGTCTCCAGGGTTTTTCTACAGTGGACTTTTCTAATCTTATTTCCCATTACTTCTTTTCCTACATACTATGCCCAGAACATTGAAAAAAACTCAGTTACTCTTATCCAATTTCTGCTTTCCAACCTCTATACTTTTAGTACTACAAAGAATTTTCTTCCTTTTTCCTACATATCAAAATCCCCACATTCTTCAAAGTCCAATACAAATGTTACCTTCTACACATCTCAATCTGATCCCTTCACTTAGAAGCAATGCTTCCAGCACCAGCAGTCCTACAGCACTTCATCTGAACTTCTTTTTTCTCCCATGTGTTAGAGTTATCCTGTGCATGCCCCATCAGATTGATGCTCTTGATGGGAACATTTCAGAATGAGATTTTTCAAATGGTGGGGAGTGATAAATTATTGTTGAACAAAGGAATGAAGAAATAAACTAATGTAAAATAATTTTAAAATCGAATAGAAGGGGTATCAATATATTTCTTAAGTCCCTAGCATAAAGAAAGTGCTCAATAAATATTCACTGAATGTATATACCAATCAATTAATCAGTTGAATGAATTAATTGATAGCTAAGAAGACCCACTACAACACATTTGGTAATTTGGTTAAGTCACAATGTATATCACTGTCACTTCAGATAATTCCATATTAATTCTTTGAGTTTCTGAGTATGAAAAGCAATGGTTGACTATGTGTTTGGAAAGACAACGTGCTATGCAGCACCTTTCATGCTATCGGTACAAGACAAGACCTTGGATAGCATCCAGTGCACATTTTCTACACTGCTGTTTGAATTTATAGCATATAGAATTCTTCCAGGATCCAATAGGAAAGCCGCTAGTATGAAAGAGATAAATGTCTATTTGCTCATCTTTACTGGAATGATGGCTTTAATTCAGGGACAGATCATATATGGCCTTGCTTCACAGCTACTGTGGGCGAATGTTCAAGACTCTGAAAAGGGAACACTGCCTGCTTACCTTTCAGCCATCATTTTCTATCCTAAGTGTTCAGTGCCTTCTGTGAATGCTCATGAAATTCTTAGTGGTAATAAAACTTATCATAACAGGACACTTCACCCAAGCAGGGTGAAATCTTGGGAGAAACACTGAGTGAGTTAGATCTTGCTGGACCCTTGACTCACTGCTCGCCTTCTCCGTATGCTTTAGGTGGGCACATCTGCACCCTGTCCTCTGCTGTTCACACTCCAACATGCTCTTCTCCTCATTACTCAGGCTCCAAAATGACCCTATGTGTGTCATCACACTGCTAAAGCTCAAAAATCTCACCACAGCACAATTCTTCTGGGTTTGGGAGAATAGCAGAAGAATGAAACACATTTACACTAAGATTTGAATTGATGATAGCCTCAAAATCCATCCCAGATATTGCTTTGCTTATAGGAAACCCTCCAAAAGTTTTCTTTTATTTTAATTACAGTAAAGAAATTCTGAAAATATAAAACAATATTTTTGGAAGGGGGGTTCTCATCATTCCATCAATCTCTGGTGCATGAACCTGCCACACTAATTTCATGATCCTTAACATGATTTCCTTAATCAGTGTAATGGACCACCCACCCCCATGGTGTCTTCCCATTCTTGCCAAAGTGAATATTCTAAAATAAAACTCTCTCCATGTTTTACCACTATTTAAAATCCTTCAATAACTCATTATCGCCTACGTGATAAAAGTTCAAGCTCTTCAGCATAAAGCAGAAGATTCTTCCCCATGTTCAGTGCTCCCTAAATCTGTTCTGGTATTTAGTGTATACCTATTACCCAAATTCTCGTCTCTAGAACTTTGCGGAAGTTGTGGGCTTTGCTGGCTGTGTGTCCCGCACAGCCCTCTGAACCAGCAGTCCTGCTTGTCCTCAAGTCTCCACCCTAACTTGAACCTCAGCATCCCCCAACTTACCTTTCCTGGTCAGGAAAAAAAATGTTTTAGTTTTATGTGATGAACAACATTATTTATACATAGGTATCTATTTTTGTAAAGTATACTCAACATGGGATTTCTACTTCATATCAAGGGTCTCTCACAAAATAGCAAGAGACAAATTCCTACAAAGACTGAAGCTAAGACATGCTGGAAGAATATCTCCAGTGCCTGTGCAGATGTGGAATATATTTAGACATGCATGAACCTACACACAGTGGAAATGCCCACCTTTGTTAGTGCAGCTTTCTCAGTTGAAGGTGGCACCTTGCAGGCTGCCCCTCCTGTGGAGAAAGGAACTTGGAGACCAAAGTTCAACACCTGGATTCAGAAAACAAAACAAAGCAAAAACATAAAGCTAATTATTTTAAGTATCTCTTTTCTACCTTGACTTTCCTTTATTAATGCTGGAGGTTTGTCATTGTTGGTTTGCTAATCTCTGGCTTAATTGTAAAAACAAATATCAAGGTTTAATTCCATATCAAAATTTCAAGTATGTTGATATTTTACACTACTCATTAAATTTCAAAAAGAAAAAAGTATTTTTTGTGCAGTACAGTGACATTTAAAAAAAAGTGCTGCTTTTAAATAAGCAGGTACAAAAAGTTTTAAAGAAAGTGAATGTCTGGTATTCTCCAAAGAATACTGCATATAATATACAATGACATTTAACACCAATAAATTACAACTAGAATATCAAAAATTATGGTATATTTTTCAACCATCACTGTAAAAGTCTTGTGCACAATTTCCAGTAATTTTTGGTGTTCTTGGCCTCATCTTTTTGTCCTGCTGACAGGACTGCAAATGAAATGACTGGTGCCCTAGCAGAACATTCTAAGGAAGTTTTTGGTGTGCGGAAGGATATTTCAAATGATCCTCAAAGTACTAAATACCTAAGAACATCCAGTATAATAAATTTATGACTTAATTTAACATCCACTAAAGTCTCAGTGCTGTGTCAAACAATCCAGAGACAAAAGGGGATGAGCTCTTACAAGAAAACCCTCACAGAAGCTAGAGATGGCCCTAACTAGCTGGCAGGACCAAGCACATGATCAAAATTCTCTGAACAAAACCAACTAACCACAATCTCTCTTATGTTGTACCCTTTTTACATGAGTGTATATGTTGTCCTCTCAAATCGATTTTAAGTAGTAAACATGACAGGTACTTGCCTTCTGTTCTTTAGAGAATATGTAAAAGGATTTTCAGGGCCTTCAGTACCAAAACAATTTAATACAAGAAACTAAACTTCTATGGAAAAATTAGTTTGTCATTGGAAATTGTAGTAAATAAATGATATAATAAAGGGTGGCTTTGTTCCCAGGCTAGCACTGAACACTTTAGTTTGCTCTAAAGCAAAGAAACTAAAAGATTCTGTGTTCATGTGGGAAGGCACAGAAAGTGTCTGTTGCTCAGGCTTTAAGTGCGCTAAATGTTAAAGGACTCCTGAATTTGTTAGATTAGGTTTGCCTGTCAGTAGAAGAAAACCTAATGTGATAGTAATAACTGAAAAGTTTTTATTTTTGTTTTTTCTCCTTTCTCGAGGTACAGCATAGATACAATAGATTCATAAAATTATGAAGGGCATGCATTCCTTTGATTTTGTTTCTGTTTTCCTTAAAATGTGCCATTTATCTCATAGTCCTAGATGATTGCATAAATTCCAACCATTATTTCTGCATCTCTCCCATCTGAAAAAATAATTGTCTTTATCTCTCTGTCAAAATGTAGTACATTCCCACACTTAGCTTCAAGGCAGGATGGGAAACTTAATCTTTACTGTAGACTGACATGCTGCTCCCCTTTTGTTTTTTAAAATTGGGCTTCTATTACAGTGAAGAGAAGACACAGTTCTTATTCAAATTATGTTTCACGTTTGCTGGCATTTCCATGCCTATTCTGTAGTTTCATCTTCTATCTGAAGAAAGGAATTCTCGTCAAGGACATGAGCGTCCCCAGGTCACCCTCACTGTGGCAGGGGTGAGGGTTGTGGACAGGTCAGCTTGGCTGTGAAAAGAGCATCATCTTTCAGTCAATGAGAATAAGGACAAGCAGGGAGCAAGCAGCAATTCACACATGGATCTGCTTCATCCCAAACTGAATGTTCATTAAAAAGTCTTTTAACTAGGAAATGTGTCCGTAAAGAAGATTTGTGTATCTGCTTTTTAGATTAGTAGTTTTTAATTACATAAATATGCTCCAATATTATTTCTTTCTCTCCTTTTTAAATATTATCTATGTGTGAAGTAAAGGCTAACAGAATATGTAGTCATACCCAAATTTGATATTTTGTAACACACACACACACACACACACACACACACACACACTATACTTTGGAAGTCAGAAAAAAAACTTAAGAAGAATATTATTAGCATCAGTATTATTACCAGCAGAGTTTTATATTTGCTAGTATATTTCAGATGATGTTTAAGTTATTTCTCTACAAACATATTCCTGAGGATCTGAGGATGGAAATAAATACATTGCAGCATCCTCTTTTGCTTGTGTGCTAAGTGAATGGAAACTGAAGAAAGGAAAACATGAGACAGAAAGACAGGAAAGTGGCATGTTTGGAGCCAGAATCACGATTGTTTGTCCCAGTTCTGTAACTAATTTTCTGAACACTTTCCATTCCCAAGTCTCAGTTTCTTAATTTATAAAATGTAGGGACTGGATTAAACAATAAAGTCATTGGAATGTACTGAACTGTGCCATTCCCCCAAATTCATATATTGAAGCCTTAACCCCAGTGTGATTATATTTGGACACAAACCCTTGAAAAAAGTAATTAAGGATAAATGACATCATAAGGGTGGGCCTCTGATACAATGGCATATACTAATAAGACAAAGAAGAGACATCAGGGATGCATGTACCCAGAGAAAAGACCATGCATGAAACTCAGTAAGCCAAGGAGTGAGGCCTCCGGTGAATCCAACCCTGCTGACACCTTGATCTTAAACTTCCAGCCCCCAGAACTGTGAGAAAATATATTTCTGTTGTTTGGGCCACCTAGTCCGTGGTACCTGTTGTGGCATCCTTAGCAAACTATTACAGTAACTTTAAACAAATATTGTTATATTATGAACATAGGCTTTCTTTATGTATAAAGATCAAAATATATTAATGTAAATTTAAAAACAACATTATATACAAACATATTAGTCTATAAATAATATTATTTGTATTATTATTGTACAAATAATAAAGCTATTCAAAAAATTCTACAAAGCATCATCAACTCCCAGAATTTTAATCAAATAAAAATGACTGCTTCTAAAGGACCTTAATAGCTTATAAAGTGTTTTCACATAAATTATTTTGTTAACTCATTAAGTAAAGAAAATTTTATAGGTCACAGGATTAACCTCAGGTCCCATGCCTTCTATCTATGCACATAAATCTCATCATCTTTTCTTCATAAAAGAAGAAAATTAAAAAGGGTGGTGGTAGATGAGGGTCAAAGGGATCAACTATATGGTGATGGAAGGAGAACTGACTCTGGGTGGTGAACACACAGTGTGATATATAGATGATGTATTACAGAATTGTACACCTAAAACCTATGTCACTTTACTAACAATTGTCACCCCAATAATCTTTAATAAAAAAAATATTCCAAAAAAAGTTATATTGAAAATGGGAGTGCCATCATGAGAACCTACCAACAAAGTCATTTAAAGCTAATTGTTAATTCTCACCCAGTTGATCACCATTATTGTAGTAATTACTGCCCACAGGGCGCTATATCAGCAGTGTTGGAGAAGTGCAAAAGTTCAATGCTTGACTTCTACCATCTGGAAGATTATAATCAGTTAGGACAATAACATACAAACAAGAGAGTCAAAAATAAAAAAGAGATGTAAATAATGATAGAAAATATGTGTTACAAAAGTGTGTTATCTGAAAAGCAGACTGAAAAATAACTACTGTGGAGGAAACAAGAGGATTTCAAAGATGTTTTGCTCTGATGACTAGAAAATAAGATAAAATCTGAAATAAAAAACACTTATAGTATATGACAGGGAGGTTGTTACTCCAAGTGAGTGGGAAATTATTAACCTCACCAAAGACCTCCTTAAATTTATTTCAAATAACATCCTGGACCCCAACAAGTGTGGATTTATCTTACCCATGTCCCTATCACATGTATTACTTATAATATTTGTCATTCACTTGTCTTTGGGTAGGTTATGAACCTGGTTATATGGGCCTTATCCAATTACCTAAATTTATTTCATCATATAGAGATGGTTCCAATATGTCAACATTGTGACTCTTTAAGATGGCCTTAGAGGGATCACTTTCCCCTCACCCCAAGAGTCACTCACTTGGAGCAAAAACAGTGTCTAAGATAACAAGACAATTGTGAAAGACAATTATTAAAGTTGTCTTTTGTTAAAGTTGTTAAGATAATTGTTAAAGTTGTAGCTATCTCTTGCTAATTCTTGTTTGCAATACATGACCTATATGTTGTTCATGAGTCAATTTCATTCTCAGTCTAGGAATCTGAATGTTTTTTTCCAACATTTGATCAAGAATTTGATCACCAAACTGCCTTCCCCAGCAATTGTGATTTCTGCCTTCTCAGCTGAGTATGCATTACTGACCCTACTGCCAAAACTCAAGGCTGCATTTCCAGCTTTGGACAGAACAATTCACCTGAATACATACTCCTGTTCTCAGTACTACATAGTTCAAATCACATTTCTCTTAATTCTTGTCAGATACAATATAGATCAATTCTCTGTGTTGACTTTTGTTGTTAAACCACCCCATACTCTATATCTAGCTTAAAAACAAAATAATACGAAACAAACAAACACAAAAGACTTGCACCAGTAAAACATACCCATATGGATTTAGATAGCAGAGAAAGCATTAGAACTGGTTTTCTGGGCTGGATTCCAGAGTGCACGTTAATTTGCATGGCTCGAATCAGGTGATCCATTTATTGAGGCAACAAGGCTGAGGATTAGATTATAATAATTACTCTTTGAAAATAATTGTTTAACTTTAGTTCAAATTTATTAGTCACCAGGGATTAATGGCCTCCTGATTGGCATCTCAAAATATCTCATTCGAGGAGTTTCAAACTTTCATGGAATAGAATCTACTTTTTTTCTTAGTCTTATGATAGCTCCATTATTGGATAAGTTTAACAAGATCCCACAAATTAATGATATTCTAACAAATCTAGCCCACACAACTTCACTCCACAGTGACCACTTCTTCATCAAGAGAAAGGGATCCAACTCCCCTAATAATCTACTTATAGTAATATTTGACTGATGGAAACAAGGCAAATTATTCTAATAGGAATTCACTGCAACTCTGGAGGTTTGGCTGTATAATAAATGGTAGAGGAGTCCTCTAAGTTTGAGTATTGGCAATGACAGGATGCTATTCCTTTAAGAGTGCAAAAATGTTTCAAAATAAATTATAGTGATTGACATGTTCTTGGGTTTGCAAAGTTTCTTAATTCTTTATATTTCTTTCCACTTCTTCAAGCTTATGTTGCCTCCTATTTTCAGGCTCATTAATATCATTTAAATTCTTTTGTCTAGCTCCAAAAAAAATAAAATCTTTCCAAGTGATACAAAATTATCTATGTAGTATGTTCATAGCTATGTGAAAATAGAAGAAGTTGGTTAGGGGGGAAAAAGTAAAGAAAATTAATCAAGATGT
The DNA here is from genome assembly GCF_964194185.1 of Rhinolophus hipposideros. Lineage (NCBI taxonomy): Eukaryota > Metazoa > Chordata > Mammalia > Chiroptera > Rhinolophidae > Rhinolophus > Rhinolophus hipposideros. The sequence continues at coordinate 3,439,512 of NC_138052.1, read as the reverse complement.
TTACAGTGGGTTATGGGTGAAGTTTTATTCTTCCTGTTTTTTTTTCAAATTGTCTACAATTAGTAAATATTATTTTTGTAATAATAATAAGATGATGATGATGATAAACACAATAACATACTGGAAAGAACATGAGTTCAGGAGTCAAATAAATCCAATTTAAATTCTTGCCATGAGATCGTGGACAAGTCTCATCATCTCTATAAAGTACAATTGTTACCATTTCATCAAATTACTTGTAGGCTACCTTCCTCACAGAGCCACTGTGAGAATTAAATAAAATAACCTCTATAAAAGGCCTCACGGGATACATGTTACTTTTTTATATAGCAATATTTTTATCATAATGGGATAAGAAGCTTCACTGAAAACTAAGGCACGACATATTTTTGAGTCAAAATTGCTATTTTGTTTTCTCTGCATAAGCCTGCAGTAACAAAGCTGAATGCAATCCAGCAAAGCCCGAAATATCTTCCACATTGATTGCATCATCCCAGGTGACCAACACTGACTATCACAAAGTTTGTAACTGTGAGAAACAAGGTGGCAGAGGTGTGCATATCTCTGGCTTTGAGTCATGAGCAGGATTTCAGCTTTCTCTACCTGGATCCAGGGTAGCCATTAGACTCTTGAATGGTGTGTCCAGTTTCTCAAAGAACTGGTAAAAATAAAATGCTTAAAAACTAACAAATTGTATCTTTATAGTACAGAGCTGCCATAAAACTAATCAACTGAAGAATCCAAAATTCTTTTACTGTCAGAACTGCTGTGACCTGGTTGGGAAATTATCTCTGGTTCTGTGATGGGAGCTTTCTTTGATGTTATCTATGTTCAATAATGGTTCCTCTCAGGTAACCTGGGATAATTAGGCCAAAATTGTTTTCATTCTCTTGAGAGAGGACAGTAACAGTGATTGCAAGAGATTTAGCCATTTAAGGCAATATGTAAGCTCCATTATGGACTTCTGGTATATATGCTTTCTGGTGAATGAAGTAGTTTGTGTAAGAATGTGGAAAAACAAACAAACAAACAAAAAACTCCTAAGAAATTACTTAACAAATATGTTCTGAGTCTCTATTACATGGTAAGGCTTGGAAACATAATACAAAGGGAATCCTGCCCCAATAGTCAATCCCTAACGAATCCTGTTCTTTTTACATCCACAGCACACCCTTGTTTTTTATCCCCCCCTGCCATATTGTTGGTCTAAACCTTCAACTTCACTCATGTGGATGAATGACAATAGCTTTCTGTCTTTTTTTGTTTTTGTTTTCTGTTTGCAACTGTTCCCTATGCCTAATTCATCATCCCTCCTTTAGAATCCATGCCCTCCTGGAGAACATCCAGGCTCCACCTGACTTTGCCTCTGGTTTTTCCCTGCAGTCTCATCTATTGCTATCCCAGACCCAGCAGTTCCGGTAAAACTGAACAATTTTAGTGAAACTGAAGCCTTCAGGAGACACGTGTGTTGTGCTGTTCACACTCTATCTGATCAAGCTTTTGGCCAATCATTATCCTTAAACTCACTGTATTAATTATGCCTTTTAATTTTCTGTATTTCTGATGCTTCGACACCAGGGCTTTGCTGATCCTGAGAGACAGATCCTCTGAGGTTAGCCAGTTCTTAGATACAGTAAACAATTCACCTGATAATGCATCTTTCATATGAAAACCAACCAATTCAGAGCCCACACCTATGCCACTTCCTTTATTAGGCTCTCACAGGGCTCTCACACTCCAGGTCACTATCCCACTGCCCAGTCATCCCTGGGCCAGGTAACAGGCAACTAGAGACAGCCCCTCTGTCCCAGAGCCTACTGAAATTATTCAAACTATCCAAAACTAATCCTACTTAATCTGCATTGCTAGTTTCTTCCCATGGAAACCACTATAATGGTCTTTCTTTGCCATATTTCCCCTTCCTCCCTCTGCCTCCTGACAGACACTGGTGCTTCCCTGTGTGGTCCTGCATGGTGTACCCCTTTCTCTTGGGAACTGTGAGTAACAAACCATCTTTGTGATGGTAATCCTTTCCTTATCTGTTGGCCTCACCCATACATGAATGATGGTAAACATACGAGGTCTGACAATTAAGTTAGCAAACTTGTTGCAATAACGTTGCTAACTTTTTAAAATATTATTTATTATGAATTTTTACCAATCAGACAAACAGTTACTATTTTACTATTTGGAAGGGCTAAAAATGCTACATGAGAAAGGTAGACTAGTTGAACTTTTCACCAATAGTTCATGGCTCTTGCATCATGACAATGTACCAACTCACACAGCACTGTCTGTGAGGGAGTTTTCAGCCAGCAAATAAATAACTGTACTAGAACACCCTCCCTACTCATCTGATCTAACCCCCAATGATTTCTTTCTTTACCCAAAGATAAAAGAAATATGGAAAGGAAGATATTTTCTTTTTTTTTTTAATTAAATTTATTGGGGTGACAATTGTTAGTAAATTTACATAGATTTCAGGTGTACAATTCTGTATTACATCATCTATAAATCCCATTGTGTGTTCACCACCCAGAGTCAGTTCTCCTTCCATCACCATATATTTGATCCCCTTTACCCTCACCACCCACCCCCCACCCCCTTACTCTCTGGTAACCACTAAATTATTGTCTGTGTCTATGAGTTTTTGTTTCTCATTTGTTTGTGTTGTTCTTTTTGGTTTATATACCACATATCAGTGAAATCATAGGGTTCTCTGCTTTTTCTGTCTGACTTATTTCACTTAGCATTATACTCTCAAGATCCATCCATGTTGTCACAAATGCTCCTATATCATCTTTCCTTAACGCCGAATAGTATTCCATTGTGTATATGTACCACAACTTCTTTATCCATTCATCTATCGAAGGACATTTTGGTTGTTTCCATGTCTTGGCCACCGTAAACAAAGCTGCAATGAACATTGGAGTACACGTGTCTCTATAGAGAAATGCTTTTATATTTTTGGGGTAGATACCCAGGAGAGCGATTGCTGGGTCATATGGTAATTCTATTCGTAATTTCTTGAGGAACCTCCACACTGCCTTCCATAACGGCTGCACCAGTCTGCATTCCCACCAACAGTGTATGAGAGTTCCTTTTTCTCCACAGCCTCTCCAACACTTGTTACTATTTGTTTTGTTGATGAAAGCCATTCTGACTGGGGTGAGGTGATATCTCATTGTGGTTTTCATTTGCATTTCTCTGATGATTAGCGATGTTGAGCATTTTTTCATATGTCTATTTGCCATTTGTATATCCTCTTTGGAGAAATGTCTCCTCAGGTCCTCTGTCCATTTTTCAATTGGGTTGTTTGTTTTTTTGTTGTTGAGTTTCATGAGTTCCTTGTATATTTTGGATATTAGCCCCTTATCAGAGGAACTGTTTGCGAAAATCTTCTCCCATTCAGTTGGTTGCCTCATTATTTTGTCAATAGTTTCTTTTGCTGTGCAGAAGCTTTTCAGTTTCATATAATCCCATTCGTTTATTTTAGCTTTTACTTAAAAGGAAGATATTTTGATGACATTCAGGACATCAATTGTAATACAACAAGAGCTCTGATGGCCATTCCAGAAAGAGTTCCAAAATTGCTTTGAAGTGTAGACTAGGTGCTTTCATCGGTGCATAGCTTCGAAGGTGACTATAGTGATATCCAGCAATGAGGTATGTAGCATTATTTCTAGAATGATTTCAAGAACTTAATTGTCTGACCTCATACATTAAAAAACACCTACATAATCATCTCCTATGGGAAACTTGCCCAAACCCTTTTTCTCTCTCAGGATAAATATGAGACAGTGAATCTCATCTCTGCTTCCATTGCCCCATCAAAGCTCTTGCCACAATGTATTGAAATTGACTGATAATATAGTAGGTTTCCCCACCAAGCTGCCTAGCCAGAACTACATCTTGTACATATACTTACTGCCACAACTTAAAAAACACCCACACCTATATTATGGCAAACTCTCCGTTTATGTTTGTTAAATTGATTTAAACTAGAAAATGATCCCTACCCTTGAAAATATCAATCTGAAGAAAGATACAGAGCAGCAACCAGATCATTCCAATGCAACATGGTAAATACAAAGATACCAACGAACAAAAGGCACGTCAGAACTCAAAGGACGCACAAGGGATATGTGACCTGATGTGTGACAGCTTAAAAGTCTTCATTTTGGTTTGTTCTTTGGCTTTAAAAGCTTTAAAAGCTCCTGCTTTCAACAAAATGTATGTATTATTCCACAGTAAATTTAAAAGTACTAATAGAATGAGAAATGATTGCCTTAAAATTAGTTAATTTAGAGCTCTCTACTGTTTTCATGGGTGACGGCATATTTTCAAAAGAAGAAGAAATTATTATGTTAATCAGCTGTCTTGGATCCCACCTTCTTTATGAGTTTTCACCTTCTCTGTCTTCATTCTCTCAGCGATTACTTTTGTCCTGGCTAATGTTGGCTGCAAGACTTTCTGAGAAGGAAAGGACCAAGTAGTGATTAAGTGTTCTGAGTAAAGTCCCAGTGTGACCATCACTCTACCACTTTGGACAAGTTATTTTACCACCCCAATCACTTGTCTCCTTTCAATAAACTTGCATTAACTAGCATTCAGGATTATAGTAAAGATTAAATTAGTCAATCCATAGAATATGTCTTTCACATATTAAGAGCTCAGTAAATGTTAACTAAGGCTACTCTTGCAATATCTTCCTCACTAGTCTCCTCATCTCCAATTGCAAACATGCCATCAAGTCTTTACTCTCCATAGGCACCTTTCTAACATATAATCCTAACCATGTTTTAACCCTACCTTTAAATATTTTCCCAGAGTTTATAAAATGAAGTCTTAACTCTTTAATCTGACATCAGAGACTTCCATGATCAGCCCTTCTCTAACCAAGCTGAACTTCTACTGGTAGCTCCTGAATGCACCAGGCTTTTCCAAAGCTCCACCTTTGTGCCCTGGCTCAAGTACTACCTTTATCTGGAATTCCCTTACTGACACCTTGCCCCTCCTTCCAGCAAGAATTGGAAACTTCTCTAGTTTATGCTCTCTCTATCTCTGTGATAGCATCCCTGATACTTACCTGTATTGATTTACGTACATATGAGACTTCTCCAGCAAACTGTAAGCTTCCTGAAATCAAGGACCATGTCTTACTCATTTTCACATTGCCAAAGCCTGAAATGGGGCCTGAAATACAGGAGTAGCTCACTAAATTCTTGTAGAAATAGTGAATCAATCAGGTGAGTAAAATCAGTTTAAAAACAAAATTCATTTCCTCTTTAATTTACTGGCTTCTTTTGGAAAATTAGCAAAAATAAATTGTTGGTTTCTATCATCTTCAGGTCTGGGCCTACATAAAGAAAAGTATGTATCAGTCTGAAACACTGCAGGAGCTTGACAAACTGTGTTCTATGTACACAAGCCAGGGCTTTACCTTCCAGGTCTCCCCTCCCCAATCTCCCATCACTACACACGGGCTGAAGGCAATAACTGCACCCACCCAGGCTTTTGGCTAGACTGATCTTTCCATATTGTATAGGTGCAAAAACCAACCAACCAACCAAACTGATAACCTGAGCCAAGGGGTCTGCACTTTCAGGCCCTATTTGCCTATTTGAGTAAAGATTTGGTAGGCATTACAAAGATATAGCGGGTCTCAATAGACCCTTTCACCTTACTTCAACACTTCCCATCAATTTTTTTTTTTAAATTTTATTTTTTAATTTATTGGGGTGACATTTGTTAGTAAAATTACATAGATTTCAGGTGTACAATTCTGTATTACATCATCTATAAATCCCACGGTGTGTTCACCACCCAGAATCAGTTCTCCTTCCATCACCATATATTTGATCCCCCTTACCCTCATCTTCCATTCCCAGCAATTCTTAATCAAAGTTTGACAAACTAATTCACTGTCATATCAATTTTAGGGATATATTCAAAGCTCATAATTTAATAATTCACTATATTCTCCAAATACATTATCATTATATCTTGAAAGCATGTTATACTGCATTGTAATTTTCCACAGAATTGCAAATAATGCTAAGTCATGACATCAATTCTGGTCAGAGTCAATACAAAGGTCTGGATAGAGCCATGCAGTGCTTCAAAAAAGAAACCCTAAATAAAGGAGGAAATGCTTGGCTATACTGGATTGTCACCAGTTGTATTTTAATGCTAAGCTGCTTCTACTAGCATGTGTGCAGTGGAATTTTCTATTCTCATTACAATACAATATTATTATTATATTTATTTTAGATAAAGCTGTAACTGATATTGTTGGTACACAAATTTACTTTTTCAATGTCTTTCAGGAATCAGAGATAAAATACTTTTACTGAGATGACCTTTCCAATAAAACCCTTCACTCTAAAAGTAACTCTTAATGTAATTTCATTACATCGATTTTCTAGGAGGAAAAAAAAACTTGGAAAAAATGAAGTGAAATACATTCAATTTCTGAATAAATTTTTAAGTTGATTATGTGGATTGTCATCCAAATGTCTTATGCAATAACAAGCTAACTCTGAATACTTAAACAATACAGAAACTTTGATGAAGTCTTACTGTGTTTAATGATCCTGATGCCTTGATTTGGTTTAGAACAATGCTAAGAAACCTATTTTCTTCATGAAAATAATCGATACCCTTTGGGATTGCTAAATACTTCTAGAGATGAAGTTTGTTTTTGTTTTGTTTTTTAATCATAGACACTTCTTTGTTTGTTTATTTATTTGTTTGTTTTTGTCCTGTAACACAATCCTCATGATAATAAAACGAATTACCAAGCCCTGTACTCTACTGCAATGTTTTACCTTCAGTCTTGGTCACTTGTTTCACCCTCTGATTGTGAGAAGGATTCTGCCATTTTTTCAGGAATAATTTAATATATCTGGGTTCCTTAATTCAGGTCACTCTGAACCATGGCAACCTGGTCGATAGTTTTGCTCTGAGATTGTATACCATTTTTCCCACATTATTGAGATATTACTAACATATAACATTGTATAAGTTTAAGGAATACAACATGTGGATTTGATATACTTATATATTGAAAAATAATTACCACCATAGTGTTAGCTATCATCACATCACATAACTATCATTTCTTTTTTTGTGGTGACAACATTCAAGATCTACTCAGTAATTTCCAAGAATGTGATACTATATGTTATTAACCATGCTGTACATTAGATCTTAGTCATCTTACAAGTGAAAGCGTATACACTTTCACCAACATTTCCCCATTTTCCCCATCCCCCATCCCAGCTTCTGGTAACCACCACTCTACTCCCTCTGTTCCTATGAGTTTGTTTTTTTTTTAGATTCTACATGTGAATGATATCATACAGTATTTGTGTTTCTCTGTATGACTCATTTCATTTAACATAATATCCTCAAGGTCCATATGTATTGTTGTCAATGACAAGATTTCCTTCCTCATGGCTAAATAATATTCCATTGTGTGTGTGGTGTGATGTGTGTATGTGTGTGTATGTATGTTTGTGTATGTATCACATCCTCTTTATCCATTCAACTCTTGATAGACTCATAGGTTGTTTCCTTATCTTAGCTGTTGTGAATAATTCTGCAATGAACATGGGGGTACAGATAACTTTTTGGGATCCTCTTTCCCTTTCTTTGGAATATATACCCAAAAGTGGGATTGCTGGATCACATAGTAGTTCTATTTTTAATTTTTGGAGCAAACTCCATACTGTGTTTTGTGGTGGCTACAAAAATTTGCATTTTCACCAATAGTGCAAAAGTGTTCCCTTATCTCCACACCCTTACCAACACTAATGCCTTTTTGATGATACCCATTCTAACATGTATGAGATGATCTCTCATTGCTGTTTTGATTTGCATTTCCATTACGATTAGCATTGTTGAGTCAAGACTCTTTCCAAATACTTGTTGATCATTTATATATCTTCTTTGAAAAAATATCTATTCAGTTTTTCTGCCCATTTATTTCGGATTTGTTGTTGTTGTTACTGAGTTATATGATTCTTATATATTTTGGATATTAAATCCTGATCAGATACATGATTTGCAATATTTTCTCCCATTCAATAACTTGCCTTTTTATTTTGTTGATTTTTTTCTTGCTGTATGGAATATTTGTAGTTCGGCTATTAATTTCTGCTTTTGTCGCTTGCACTTTTGGTGTCATATCCAGTTTTTTTTTTCCTTAGACCAATGTCAAGAAGGCTTTTTTTCCGTTTTTTTTTTTTTTTTTTTTAATTTTCCTATGAGTTTAGTGGTTTCTGTTTTTATGTTAAGTCTTTAATCAATTTTGAGTTAATTTTGTGGGCGATATGAGATGGGAGTCTAATTTTATTATTCTACATGTGTTTATCCAGTTTTTTCCACACCATTTCTTGAAGAGAGTTTCTTATCCCACTGAAGATTCTTGGCTCCCATGCCCAGTGTTAGTTGACTATAAATGCAAGGGTTTATTTCTGGATTCTCAATTCTGTTCCATTGATATATGTCCACATTTATGCAAGTACTACACATATTCTTTGGATTACTTTAGATTTTTAGCATAGTTTGAAATCAAGAAGTGTGATACCTCCAGCTGTGTTCTTCTTTCTCAGAATTACTTTGGCTATTCAGTGTCTTTTGTGATTCAATACAAATTTTAGAATTTTTTTTCTGTGTCTGTGAAAATTGTCAATGGAGTTTTGAAAGGAATTGCATTGAGTATATTTTTTAAAAAGTTAATGTAGTATGGATTTTTTTAACAACATTAAATATCTTAATCCAAGAATATGGAATATCTTTCCATATGTTTGTGTCTTTTTCAATTTCTGTTTTCAAATCTTACAGTTTTCAGTGTACAAATCTTTCATCTTGGTTAAGTTTATTCCTAAGTATTTTATTGTTTTTGATGATTTCACTCATATGTGGAATATAAACAAAAAGTAACAATCAAACTAACAAAACAAAATAAACAAAATCACAGAAATAGACAGTAGAATGGTGGTTACCAAAGAGGAAAGGGAGCGGGGGAGGTGAAGTGAATAAAGGGGGACAAATATATGGTAACAGAAGGAAACTAGACTTTGGGTTGTGAGCTCATCATAAAGTATACAAATATAAAATTATAATGTATATACCTGAAAATTCTATAATGTTATTAAACAATGTTACTCCAATCAATTTAATAAAAAATCATTGGGAAAATGATATTTAAAAATACTTATTTTAGTTTTTATTAAATTTATTGGGGTGACATTTGTTAATAACATTATGTAAGTTACAAGTGTAAAATTCTATAATACATCTTTTCTGTGTTGCACTGTGTATGCACCACCCATAGTCCAGTCTCCCTACATCACCATATATTTGACCCCTTTTACCCATTTTGTCTTCCTCCACCCACTTCAGACTGTTATCTGTGTTTACGAGTTCATTAGTTTGTTTTGTTTGTCAGTTTATTGCCTTCTGTTGCATATGAGAAATCATATCTTTCTTATCCTTTTCCGTCTGACTTATTTCACTTAGCATGATATTCTCAAGATCCATCTAGGTTGTCACAAATGGCAGTAATCAACATTTTTTATAGCTGAGTAATACTCCACTGCATATATGCACCACTTCTTTACCCAATCATCCAGTAAAAACATTTAGGTTGATTCCATTTCCTGGCTACTGTGAATAATGCTGAAATGAACAAAGGGATTCATATCATTATGAATAAATGTTTTTAAATTTTTCAGGAAAATACCCAGAAGAGGGATTGGGGGTGGTCATATGTTAGCTCCATTCATAATTTTTGAAGAATCTCGATACTGTTTTCCATAGTGACTACACCAGTTTACATTCCCATCAGCAGTTTCCAAAGGTTCCTTTTTCTCTACATCTTTTCTAACACTTACCACTTGTCTTGTTGATGATAGCACTTCTAACAAGGTGAGGTGGTATCTCATTGTGGTTTCTTTCAATTTGCATTTCCCTTGTAATGAAGTTGAGTCTTTTAACATATCTGTAGGCCATTTGTATGTCTCCTTGGGAAAAGTGTCTGTTGAGGTCTCTGCTCAATTTTTTCCACCCATTATTTAACTGTTTTTCTTGTTTGTTGTACAGTTGTATTAGTTTTTTTTATATATATTTTGAATATTAGCCTCTTTTCTGAGGTATCATTTGCAAATATCTTCTCCCATTCAGTTGGTTCCCTTTTTGTTTGGTTGACGGTTTCTTTTGCTGTGCAGAAGATTTTTAGTTTGATATAGTCTCATTTATTTATGTTAGCTTTTACTTCCCTTGTCTTTGAGATCAAATTCATAAAATTGTCTTTGAACCCAAGGTCCATAAGTTTAGCACCTATGCTTTTTTCTATATAGTTTATGATTTCAGGTATTATAGTTAATTCTTTAATAAATTTTGAGTTAATTTTTGTGAATAGTGTCCAATAGCAGTCTAGTTCTAATCTTTTGCATGTGGCTTTCCAATTTTTCCAACATTATTTATTGATGAGGTTTTTCTTTCTGCATTGTATGTTATTGGCTCCATTGTCAAAAATAGTTACCCCTGTACATGTGCGTTTATTTCTGAGCTACCAATTCTGTTCCATTGGTCAGTGTATCTTTTTCTTTTTCTTTCTTTTTTTCTTTTTTTTTTTTTTTTTACCAAAGCCATACTGCTTTGATTATTGTAGCTTTGTAGTATGTGAAGTCAAGGAGTGTGCTAACTCCAGCTTTGTTCTTTTTTTCTCAAGATGCTTTCACCAGTCAGGGTCTTTTGTAGTTCTATACAAATTTCATGACTTATTGTTCTATTTCTTTGAAAAATGCCATTGGGATTTAGATGGGGATTGCATTAAACCTTAATATTGCTTTGGGTAATATGGCCATTTTAACTATGTTGATTCTTTTTTTTTTTTTTTTAAGATTTCAGGGTTTTTTATTTTATTTTATTGGAGAATAGTGGGGAATAGTTGTTTTTCCATGGCCCATCAACTCCAAGTTGTTATCCTTTACTCTAGTTGTGGAGGGCGCAGCTCAGCTCCAAGTCCAGTCGCTATTTTCAATCTTTAGTTGCTGAGGGCGCAGCCCACCATCCCATGTGGAAATTGAACTGGCAACCTTGTTGTTAAGAGCTCACACTCAAACCAATTGAGCCATCTGGCCGACCTTCTGGAAGCTTAGCGGCAGCTTATTATCTTCAATCTAGTTGTGGAGGGCACAGTTCATTGTCCCATGTGGGAATCGAACTTGCCACTGCGTTGTTCAGAGCTCGCACTCTAACCAACTGAGCTATCTGGCCACCCCCTATGTTGAGTCTTTCAATTAATGAACTTCGAATATCTTTCCATTTCTTTGTGTCTTCTTCAATTTCTTTCAATAATGTATTGTAGCTTTCAGTGCATAGGTTCCTCAGTTCCTTTGATAGATTTATTCCTAGGTATTTTCTTCTTTTTCTTAGAATTGCAAATAAAATTGCTTTCTTTATCTCTTTTTCTGATATTTCACTGTTAGTATATAGAAATGCAACTGATTTTGTGCATTGATTTTGTATCTTGAAACTTTACTATATTTTTTATTGTTTTGAATAATTCTTTTTTGATAGAGATCTTAAGGTTTTTTTTTTTTTATAGAAAGAGATCACGTCATCTGCAAAAAGTGATAATTTTACTTCTTCACTCCCAATTTGGATGCCTTTTATTTCTTTCCCTTGCCTGACTGCTCTGGCAAGGACTTCCAGGACCATGTTCAATAGTAGTGGTGAGAGTGGGCATCCTTGTCTTATCCCTGATCTTAGAAGAAAAGCTTTCAGTTTTTCAACATTGAACATGACATTAGCTGAGGTTTTGTCATATATGGTCTTAATTATGTTGAGATACTTTCCTTCTATACCCATTTTATTGACTATTTTAATCCTAAATGGATGTTGTATTTAGTCAAATGACTTATCTGCTTCTATTGATATAATCACTTATTTTGTTAATTTTGGGTATCATATTGATTGATTTGCACATGTTGAACCATCTTTGTGTCCCTGGAATGAACCCCATTTGATTGTGATGTATCAATGTATTATTTGAATAAACTCTCTTTTCCTTTTTCCCTCTCTTCTTCTTCTCGAATAACTGTTATTCTTATATTGCTATTTCTAATAGAGTCAGGTAGTTCTCACAGAATTCTGCCATTTTTATTTTTTGCCTTGATTGCCTCTCTTCTTCCACCAGAGTCATTTCTAGATTTCTATCTTCAGTATCACTAATTCATTCCTCCATTTAGTCTGCTCTATTTCCTAAGCTTAATAATTCATTCTTCATCTCATTTATTTAGTTCTTTAGCTCCAGAATTTCTGTGTCATTCTTTTTTTATACTTTCAATCTGTTTGGAAAAGTATTCCTTTTGTTCCTTGATTTTATTTCTGAATTAATTGAACTGTTTTTTTCTGAGTTTTTCTTGTATCTTATTGAGGGTTTTTTTAATTTGTTGGGGTGACAATTGTTAGTAAAATTACATAGATCTCAGGTGTACAATTCTGTATTACATCATCTATAAATCCCATTGTGTGTTCACCACCCAGAGTCAGTTCTCCTTCCATCACCGTATATTTGATCATTGAGGTTTTTTTTTTTTAATTTTTTTTTCAGAACTGTAATTTTTAATTCCCTGTCATTTAAATCACAGTCTTCTATGTCTTTAATGGAAGTTTGTTTACTGGACATTTTTCATTTTCTTTATGAACTCCATTTTTAGCTTGGTTATTCATTATGCATGATTGATTATTTGTTTCCCTGGGCATTTGTGGAAAACATATATATATATATATATATATATATATATATATATATATATATATATATATACATACACACATATACAAACATATATATATACACACACATATATACACATATATACATATACATATATGCATATATATATATTTATATACATATATATTTTAAGTATTAGACTCAAATATTTAGCAGGTTGATAAATAATGGTCTTTCTTTTATTTCCCAGTAGGTACTACTGAAGCACAAGTTTTTGTTTCCTCTTACCTGAACTACTGGGGCTTCTAGAATCTCTATGGAGTAAGGTGGACTTAACCATGGAAAATTCCCTATATTCCCCAAGGAGGCAGGCATTTTTTTTTATAATTTTAGTCTCAGGACACCACCCACATGATATAGTCCGCCCGGCCTGTGTGTTACTGGTGCCACCTTCCTGAGGCCAGAGGGTGCTATCCACACTACTCTGTGTGAGGTGTCCCAGCCTGCCTCTACCTTGTTCCACCACTATGGGCGGGGGAGGGTTGGGTCAGGGAGATTAGTGCATGTGCAGCTTTGTTCTGCCTAGTGGGCTCAGTTACAATGTACACTGCCCTTTCATGACCTGCCTAGTGAGGATTTGACTGCCAGCCAGGCCACGAAAGGATGGGGGAACATGCTCTCACCTCTGTGGCTCCTTTTGTCTGGTAATGGAGGTTTCTTGAATACTACCACCCTTTGTGTCACTTATCTACCCGTTACCCTGGGCTCAGCCTCAATGTGTACTGGTCACCCAGGCCCGATTGATGTCTTTTACCCTTGGATTTTCCCAGGGGGGTTGCACCCCAACCCTTCATTGATACTGTGTCCACTTGGGTCATGGCAGATACCAGACTGTATCTGTAGCTCATGTGTCTGTCCTTACCCTGTCCAATCTCCCCTGATTGCTCCATTATGCCCACTTTCAGATGTCTCAATGCACAGATCCTTCAGACATGTTTATGTGTTTAGCAGGGGATCCTTTGTTGAATTATAGCTGTTGGACTTGTTGAAATTTCAAGGGGAAAGACCTGGAGGTCCTTTCATGCTACGATGCTACTAACATTACCTTTGTGTTTTTTATTGTTTGTTTTTTTTTCAAATGTTACATTGTTATTGTATGGAAATGCAGCTGATTTCTGTATGTTGATTTTGTGTCTTGCAATTTAACTGAATTTGTTGATTAGTTCTAACAGTTTTTTTGTTTGTTTTTTTTTGGCAGAGTCTTTAGGGTTTTACATCATATCATCTGTAAATAAAGACACTTTTACTTTTCAATGTTTTATATCATATTATTGATTTGTGTATGTTTAACCATCCTTGGATACCAGAGATAAATCTCACTTAATTGTGATGTATGATTTTTTAAATGTGCTGTTGAATTTAGCTTGCTAATGTTTTGTTAAGAATTGTTGCATCTATATCATTAGGGATATTGGCCTATAGTTTTCTTTCCTTATAGTGTCCTTATCTGGATTTGTTATCACGATAATTCTTGCCTTTAACAATGAGTTTGGGAGTGTTCCCTCCTCTTCAATGTTTTTAGTTGTCTTTAGTTGTAGGGGTTCTGTTCAGCTAATCTTCAGATGATACTCTAGGTTGATTGTTCTATAATTTTGTTGTAATTTTGATGTGATCCTGGCAGGCAGCAGCCATAGAGTTTAACTAATCTGCTGTCTTGGACCTTTCTTTTTTGTCTTTGTATACAGTTTCCATTCTAATCTTCTCAAAACTTGGAATGTTTTACCCACCCATTGTCATATCATATCCTTTAAGGACAAGTTCAAATTATAGTCCCTCTGAGAAATTCTCTCTTACCTACTATGACTCACATTAATTTAGAACTCAGCGGTGAAAAAGATGGCATCTACAAGAACAATTGCCTAAGACATAACTATGTTGGTTAAAAGAGGTAAGATGGTAGAGTTCAATTACTCTGAAGAAGATTCATTTTTATCTATGTGTTTGATCTTCAGTAAAAAATTGTGCAATATTTTCTGCCTTGTTGCATTAATGTTTCAACTGCATAATACTTTTTAATCCCAAATATTATAAAGATTGAGAGAGATCCAAGTTGGTAGAATAGATAAATGTTGTGATTGCTTCCTACCAAGAACACATTAAAATTACAACTAAATTATAGACAATATATGTGGAGAACCATCTGAAGTCTAACTGAACACGAGTTTTATAACTAAAGATATAAAGAAAAAGCTACACTGAGACTGGTATTAGGGGCGAAGATGTGGAATAGACCAGTCCCAAACTTACCTATAGTGTTGAGAATCAGAAGGGATAAATCAGCTTCATAGATCCCCCTGGAGAAGTGAGGCTCCCCAGCTCAGAGTACTGGTACAATGAAGAGGAGCCACACAAAAATCAAGCTGTGAAAAACATTGGATGTCCTGACTGTCCAAGTGGGATGAAAGGCTATGGGAAACCCAGACATCCTTTAAAAGGGCGCACACACAGAATCACTCACACACAGTCACTCACCTTGAGCTCCGGTGGAAGACAGTGACTCAGGGGTCATTGGAGCTATATGTGGAAAGACTGAGTTGGGTGTTCAGTGTGAGGACTGGAATGACAGTTACCATTTTAGATCTGTGGGGTCCTCCTCTCACGTAGAATGCAGGCGCTGTTTTTCCTGTATTGAGCCCTTCCCTCCACATGCCTATGGCCAAATCTGAATCTGAAACAGTCTAGTGAACTCTGCTTGCCCCACCCTAGTGACTCCCTGGGACCCTGCCCCATCCAACTTGCACAATGCCGGAGGAAATTTCTGGCTGAGCAGCCAGTCCCATCTACATTGCACTCTTTCTTGGACAGTTATCAGGGGTCCATAGGCCTCAGGTGAACAGTGGCTGACCTCAGTGTGTTGTGAAACTTTTGCTGAGTAACTTCAGACTCAGCACTGGAAACAAACCAGAATCTATATTAATCTAGTGAACATAACTTGTACCACCCTGGTGACTCCCTGGGACTCTGCTTCACCAATTCATGTACAGCATGAGGCTTTATCAGTGGCTGAAACTTACAGGAGCTGGCAGGTAGCAGTAGGCCTTGGGGTGCTGTTTCTTGTGGAGCTACCCTAGACCTGATACTGGTGGGAGCCATTGTAGGTTCACAGCCTGGCCTCTGCCACACACCTCCAGGTTTAGCATACTTCGTAACTGACAACACATCACATTTGTAGTTCCTACAAAGTAGAGCCTGGCTGATCACAGGGACTGGGAGATGTGTGCCTGCATGAAGCACCTCCCAAGAGGTCCCTATCAAATATATGTGGAAGTTGGCTTTTGACTACAAAAGATCACCACCCAATTAACCCCATAGTGACACACCCAAAGG
The DNA here is from genome assembly GCF_964194185.1 of Rhinolophus hipposideros. Taxonomy (NCBI): domain Eukaryota; kingdom Metazoa; phylum Chordata; class Mammalia; order Chiroptera; family Rhinolophidae; genus Rhinolophus; species Rhinolophus hipposideros. The sequence goes on along the minus strand of NC_138052.1, from coordinate 3,423,371 downwards.
GCAGTCTCAACAGAAACAAGAGCCCACTGGGGTGAATCCCACTTGGTAGCATAAGCCCCCTGCATAGCAACTCATAAACTGTGGATGTGGCCAAACCCCACAGCCAGTTATCCTGAGGGTCAAATCCACTCACTGATTTGCCAGTAACAATCAAGGTTAGACAGTACTCTCTAACTCATTTTATGAGGCCAACATAACCCTGATACCAAAACCTGGTAAGGACAACACAAAAAAAGAAACCTACTGACCAATATCTCTGATGAATACAGATGCAGAAATCCTAAAAAATTCTGGCAAATTGAATAGAACAATACATTAAAAAGATTATATATCATGACCAAGTGGGGTTCATCCCCGGGGCACAAGAATGGTTCAATGTCTGCAAATCCATCAATGTGATACATCACATAAACAAAATAAAGGACAAAAATCATATGATTATATCAATTGATGCAGAAAAAGCATTTGACAAGATACAATTTTTTGGAAGAGTTTGAGCAGGATTGGTATTAGATCCTCTTTGAAGATTTTGTAGAATTCACTAGTGAAGCCATGTGGTCCAGGACTTTTGCTTTTGGGAAAGTTTTGGATTCAAATGCACATACAAACCCAGGAAAAGTAGTTAATCCTAAAGAAGATGAATCTAAAGAAGCCCACTCCAAAACTCATCACAATTAAAATGCCAAAAGTTAAAGACAAAGAGAGAATATTAAAAGCAGCAAGAGAAGCAGTTAGTAACCTACAGAGGAGCTCCCATAATACTGTAAACTGATTTCTCAACAGACAGTTTGTAAGCCAGAGGAACTGACACAAAATATTCAAAATGATGAAGAGCAAAGACCTACAACCAAAGTTACTCTACCCAGAAAAACTATAATTTATAATATAAGGACAAATAAGGAACATTCCAGAAAAGAAAAAGGTAAAGGAGTTCATCACCACCAAACCTATATTACAAGAAATGTTAAAGGGACTTCTTTATGAAGAAGAAGAAAACAATATAAAAATATGAATAGTAACATGGCAATAACTACATATCTATTAATAATTATTTTCAATATAAATGGATTAAATGCACCAATCAAAAGATATAGAGTGGCTGAATGGATAAGAAAAAAAGACCCTTACATATATTGACTACAAGAGACTCATTTCAGATCAAAAGATATACACAGACTGAAAGTAAAGAGATGGGAAAAAGATATTTCATGAAAATGGAAACAAACAAATAAATGAAAACAAACAAACAAAAACTTGTGTAGCAATATTTATACCAGACAAAATAGACTTTAAAACAAAGGCTATAACAAGAGATAAAGAAGAATGCAGTTATCCTACTTTGGGGTATTTATATAAAGAAACCCAAAACACTACTATGAGGCAACATGTCATCCTTATGTTCATTTCAGCAATGTTTACAAGGCCAAGATGTGGAGGCAACTTGAGTATCCATCAGTGGATGAATAGATAAAAAGTAGGTGGTACATATATACAATGGAATATTGCTCTGCCATGCAAGGGAATAGGTTCTTGCCTTCTGAGGTGGCATGGATGCACCTGGAGGACATTGTGCTGCATGGAGTATGTCAGACAGAGAAACACAGATGCAATGCAATTTAATTTATATAAAAAAATCTAAAGAGAAAAATAAACAAACAAAACAGAAAAGAAATCATAGATACAAACTCATAGAACATTTTGATGGTTGCCAGCTGGGAGGATTTGGGGAGGGGGTGGGTGAAAAAGGTGAAGAGATTAAGAAGTATAAATTGGTAGTTACAAAATAGTCATGTGGATGTAAAATAAAGCATAGGGAATAGAGTCAACAATATAGTAATAATTATGTATAGAGCCAGGTGAGTACTAGACTAGTCAGGGGGATCACTCCTTAAATTATATAAATGTCTAACCAGTATGCTGTACACCTGAAATTAATATAAAATAATATTAATATCAACTGTAATTAAAATATTTTAAAAGGGAGAAGAAAAGGTGAAGGGAAATAAGATGTTCAAATTTCCAGGTATAAAACAAGTCATGGGGATGAAATGTACAGCATAGTGAACATTGTCAATAATATTTTGATATCATGGTACAGTATCAGATGATTTCTGAACTTATCATGGTGATCACTTCTTTAGTTATATAAATGTTGAATAACTGGTGTATTCCTGAAACTAATATAATATTGTATGTTATCTATATTTTAATAAAAATCTTTAAAAAATACTGTAGATATTGTTAAAAAACAGACATTATGATTTATAATTCTTATTGATTCTCCCTCCTTTGGTCCTTATTATAAAATCTAGCAAGCCCAGTGTTAGGCATATAATAGGTACATCATAATTTTGTTCAATCAAAAGAATATTATGTGAAGAGCTATCACTTTATGTCATGAAGTCTTCTTCAAACAATGGTAATGTGTTTCAAATAGATTTATTGTTCTGTGAACTTACCATCATAAGTATATCACAATACATTGAGATTGCATTACATTGCTGGTTGAGCAACAATACCTGCCACCATGCTTACTCCAAATTCCTAAAAATGAAACATAATATTTTAAAAAATAATAAATCCCCACATCATAGAATATAAGATATAGAATAGGTGAGATCAGGTTGACAGAACAAAGTACATCTGAAAGTATATGCAAAGGAAATTGCTGAAAATGTATAAGTGGTAGGTATTGGTCAGGTTAGCCTGAGTTATGTTGTCATAACAAACAACTCCAGAAGTGCAGTTATGTAACACACAAGTCAATTCTCCCTTATGCTACGTGTACCCAGTGGGATGGTGGGGGCTAGATTACACATAGTCACTCAAGGTCCCAGGATAAAAGATGCTCCATTATCTTTTAGAATACCATCTGTAGTATGCATCCTCTACAGTTACAACAGGGAAAGAGAAAAACTGGCAAATTGCACATGGGATTTTTACTGCCTCAGCCTTGAAAGGAGATATATCATTCCCCAATAGCTCATTGACAAGAACTAGCCACAGAGCCCTGTCTAACAAAGGCGACTGAGAAATGTAGAATAGTAAATGAAATCGTTAATGAATGTTATCATCTCTTCCATCTAGTATAAAATATTTTTAAGTCTTCTATGTAATATTGTATGTCTTGATTTCAGGAACATGGTAGATCCTAAGTATAAGAGGCTATAGGAGAAAAACGAACCAAGGAGATTAGAATTACTAACAAAGGTCCATTCCTTAATTTTACATATATTTCCTAAAATATTTTCAGTCAGTTTTAATTCCTGTTTTATCTAGTACAGTCTTCTTTCTTTTCTTTCTTTCTTTCTTTTTGAAAGATTTCATTGGGAAAGGGGAACAGGACTTTATTGGGAAACAGTGTGTCAATCTTAGTTGTGGAGTGTGCTATTCAGCTTCAAGTTGTTGTCCTTTCAGTCTTAGTTGTGGAGGGCGCAGCTCAGCTCCAGGTTCAGTTGCTGTTGCTAGTTGCAGGGGGCACAGCCCACCACTCCTTATAGGACTCAAGGAATCGAACCGACAACCTTGTGGTTGAGAGCCCATGTGGGAATCGAACCGGCAGCCTTCTGAGTTAAGAGCACGGAGCTCTAACCGCCTGAGCCACCGGGCCAACCCCAGTCTTCTTTCTTAAAGACAAAGATATTAGAGTATATTTTTTTTCTTACAATCAATCTGAGAATGAGAATAAAAGATTCTTTAGAGATTATTTAAGGGACCAGTGGATAGAGTATGAGCAAAATATTTCTAAAATCCCTCTAGATGTACTCATCCAGCTTCTCAGTCAAAAAGAATGAATGGGTGTCTCCTGTGTACCAGACAATGTGCTAGATGCTCCGTCTCTGAATGCACAAAGTCAAATAAACCTGGTCTCTGCCCAAAGATGAGGCAACAGATAAACACATGAAGCCATGTATCCAGAACATCATCATCGAATCTTCCAGTGTTAAGGGAAAGAATCAAGTCTATAGGCAGATATGACAGTGAGGGCTTGCAGGACTTCATAGTGCAAGTGACACTGGAAGAAACTAAAAAAGTCCAGTTTGGATATTATTCCAAGCATTAGGAAAGTGTTCTATTATTTTTTTCAATCTTTTCTGACCACAACTTTTTAAAAATTCATCTTCCCATTTACTTACCTGCCAGAAGTGACAGGAACCCATAGGGATGCCACACTTTCCTGCTTGCAAATCATTCAATTTTGTCTTTTCCAACTGTTGTGCTGAATGTAAGTGTTCAAAACCAACCTGGAAGCACAGGAAGCTGAGGCTGTATAAACCTATTCATTTGATTGCTTCTTTCCCACTTGATGGTTGAGTCAGCTTTTAAAATAATGCTTCCTTCATTTGTTATTCCCCTTCTTTAGCACCACTGCCAGCTGTACTTTCCACTTCACATGAATTTTGGTCTCTTCCAATTTTCCACTTCTCTGACTCTAATCCCACAGTTACAAATGAAATCCTGGGCTACACTAAAATCTCTTCTTTGCAGGCAGTGAAGAGATCAATATTTCAAAATGCCATATGTTTTACAGGTCAGCTACTGCATGCATACAAATAAGTGATATTGGAACCATTACAGTATTTGTAAGTTATATAAACCAGTGGCCATAAAAGGCCAGCTTTCCCTTGTGGCTAAATTTCCAAAGATTATCTTGATGGGTGACCACTGAGCCAACTGTTCCCATGTCTTTTACCATATCTGAGAGTCTGAGACATTACATAGAGTGAAGAAGAAAAAGACCTCCAAAATCGCCAACAATATTTTGAGTAATTTACTGGTGAACATACTCATTGATTCATTGATCCCCATGGACCAGCATGAAGATTTTTCCCAATAGCAGCATTCAGTTCCTGAGAGTCTTTATCCTAACCCATTCTTTCACTCATTTATTCAATCAATACTCACTACAGGGATAAAAGAACAAATAAATCACTTCTCAAGAGGATCTTGTTCCACTGGAGGTAGAAAATATGTACACAGGCGATGGAGTACAATAAAGACAATGATAGAAACACATAGTGATGTGAAAGTGGAGGGAGGTCCCAGCCTAACAAAGCCTAAGAGGCATCCAGGAGGAAGAGATGCCTGAGCTGTGTGTTGAAAGATGAATAGAAGTCAGTTAAGTCAAAAATTTTAAAATTCATATCTTAGAGAGAATGGTATATGCAGGAAACTGCAATTAGTTCAGTATGCTAAGAACAATTAATGACAATGGACATGTGATAGATATAAACAAAAAGTAAGAAATAATTCAAAAATAGAGTTCTTTGGGACAATTGAGGACAGGAACTAGCACTTGTTGATGACCCTTTGTATGCATATATGTATTTGGTGTTTTTACATATTTTATTTTATTCTTTAATAGTCTTCAAGGTACACTAAATTAAGTCCCTCCCTGTTTTGCAGATGAGAAAATTAGTACACAGAGAGTTTAAATATTTTGCTTTGGGTCTTTATCTAGTAAATTATAAAATTAGGATGCAAGCCATAGACTCCAAATTTTACAAAATTCCAGCTGAATAATGTATGGAACCATATAAAGGAGGATAAATTCTGAGATATAGAAATTTAAAGAAAAAAATCAGTGTTCATAGAGTGAATATTAAAGACTCAAGTGGTAGGTAACATATGAATCTGAAATATAGGATAGAAATTCACCAGGAAGAGAAGAATAAATATATTTTTACAGGCAGAAACTAAATTGTTGCTTAAGAAGTTAAAAATCATTAACTTATGGTTTGAATTAGTTCTTTGTGCATTATCCTTGTCAGAGGACAAATATTTATTTAGTGCCTGAGAGATATTAAATCCTATGCCTTGTATTTTACAAGGCTTCTCTCATTTAACCCCCATCACAAACCAATAGGCCTCCCTATTTTTTCATTCATGAAATGGGAGTGAATCCAGTTAAAAGATAAAACGACCTCAAGTGTATACATAGCATAGTGCTTGGCATAGAGTAGACTCTTGGCTCACATCACCTTCATTTCATGGGTAAAAATATTTCTCTTGAGGGAGATTGAATGTCTTGCCTTCAATCACACAGCTAGAGGAGATTGAGAGGAAATTTGAACCTGGGTATTTCTGTCCCATACCTTCACAGCCTTTCCATTAAGCCAGACAAACTTCTTTGGATAGGGCTAAACAGAGGCAGAACTGTTTAATAGACAATGTAGGTGCTCAATGAGGCAAGAATACTTTGTCCATAACTAAAACTCTATGATTTGATTATCCCCCACTCCTGACTGTAATATATCTTCATTTCAGGAACATAGAGCTTCATGAAATTCCTGTCAATTCCAATTGTTTAAATTTAGATAAATACATGTGTAGATTAGATAGATGATAGATGATAGATGATTGATAGATAGATAGATAGATAGATAATAGTCTATTTAAACTTTAGAGTGATTTTATTGCCATTCTTAAACTCTTCCAAGTACTTCATATTTTAAAACTCTTCAATAATTTGTATAATTAACAAGTATATACTTTTAGGTAATTTCAGTAACCACTGAGCAGATGAGGTATCAGAAGTCCCCTTAAGTCATCACAGGACGACTGTATCTTTTGATTTAGCAAAACAAAACTGTATTCAAGTATCAAAAGAATGTAAAATCAACAAGCTCCAGAGAGTCTCCAAAATAATAAAATGAACAATTTCAAGGGAAGAATGACCACCATAAAAAAAAAAAAGTTTTAAAAATTAGGTGTGGTAACATGACTTTAGCCTGTAAAAGCAGTAATCAAATAAAAATATATTTAAAGAGTTGTTCTGGCCTTTATAGTATGTGTACCCGAGAAGAGCTATCATTTCTTTATTAACTTTGCTGTATTTCTTCACCACATTATTGTAAATTGTTTAATGAAGCCTTTCCCTCAAAGATTTCAGATTTTCAGAAGCAGTTGCATGAGAGATACTCTTTAAAGCCTGATAAAACTGTTTATTTTTTACATTTCTTCCTGGAATGGTAGAAATGGTGGTGTTTTCTTTTCTCTCCCACTTTTAGAAATATTTTTTCTCATAAAAATAATACATTCTCATGGTAGAAAAATTGAAAATTAAAAAGTATAAGAACAATAGAGATTAATGTGATTCTACTGTCTAAACACTGAGGGTAAGTAAACATTTGAACTTTATTACTTTCTAATCTTGAATTCCAGCATTATTTTCATTTGAGTAAGATCAAATAAATGTATGTTATTACATTTGTATACCACTTCAATTTTGTGTCCCACTTTGTTTTTCAAGTTACCATTATCCCATGTTAACCATCATCTTCTTGTTACCCAGACAACAGCTGCCGGTATATTCCTACTCTCTAGTCTGCAGTGATTATCTTTTTCATTGATATCTAACACTTGCTTCCATTCATAACTCTTGAGTCTTTAGGCAGTTGCTCTCTGTGTTTAACTTGCTTTCTGCCATGCTGGTATCACTTGTCTTCCTTCAGTATAACTAATGATTGACACATGTTGACACTAATGTCAGACTTGCCCATCTACCACCAGTGAGATTGAGGGTCAGATGCTTAAGCTTTCTAAGCCTCCATGTTGTGTGTTTTTTGTTGTTGTTTGTTTGTTTCTTTGTTTGTTATCCATGAAATAAGAACAAATCCAGATTAAAACATAAAACACATGAACTGCATAGCAGTGCTTGGCACAGAGTAGACCGCTGGTTCACATTGGCTCACAATGTTAGTGTATATTGGAGGGAAGTAGTATGGGACATTATATTGATAGTGATTGTTACAACATTCCTCCAAACACGAGACCTTTGAGTGTAATGGACTAGTTAAAGGTTTCAAGACAGGAGAGGGTTATACAGCATAAGTCAACAAACAAATTTAAATTTAATGTCAGATATCACTCTTCCTAGAATTTTTAAAAATGTCTCCCAAAGAGATTTCTTACTGGCTATCTTGTCAAGTAACAGCACAGCTCTGCTTTTAATAACTGCAGACATTTCTTCTCAATGTTTCCTTCAGAAATTGCCACTATCCCATTTTTACTGAACATTTTATTTTTTGTCGGATTATTTTTTTATGCTTTTTGGTCCATTCATTTATTAGGGTTTTAGTGTATTTATTTTTGATTTAAAGGTATTATTTTTATGTCATATTATATTTTATATTATTTTTGGTCAATCAAACATTTTTAGTTTTTGATATTTTGTATTGGTATTGATATTTTAGCTATAATCCTTTTGCATTTTTTTTACTGGTTTTACTAAAATTTTTCATGTGCATTTAAATATAAGAAATCTCCATGGATTTGATATTTTACTACTTCATGTAAAAAGGCAGAAACCTCCTAATAGTTCAATTACCACAGCTATCCATTGTGCTGTAATTTTCATACATATTATACCTATCTATACACATTATAAATTCCATACTACAGAGTTATAATTCTTGCTTTAAATAGTGGTATTTTTTTTATTAAGAAAAGAAAAACTCCCAGTTATTTTTTTTTTAAATTTACTTAGCTATTCATCCTTTCTAGTGATTTTTTTTCTTTACATAGATTCAAGCTACCATCCTGTGTAATTTTTCTCCACCCTTGAAAATAGAACTTCCTTTGGCATTTTTTACAGAATAGATCTGCTGACAATTTTTTTTGTTTGTTTTTGTTTTCATTTCTCTGAAAATGTTTTTATATTTCATTTTTGCTTTTGAAGTATGGTTTGCTGAATATAGAATGCTACAAGGGCAGTGTTTGTCTTTTAGCACTTTGAAATGTTCTATTCTTTTTTATTGAGGTAAAATTGGTATATCACATTATATTAGTTTCAGATGTACAACATCATAATTTGATATTTATATACACCAAAAGTGATCACCACCATAAGTCAAGTTACTACCCAACACTAAACTACTGACCCTTTACTCATTTTATACACTCCCAGTCACCTTGTCCTCTGGTAACCATCAATCTGTTCTCTATCTATGAGTTTGTTTCTGTTTTATCTTATTTGTTATTTGTTTTATCTTCAGAATCTACATATAAGTGAAATAACATATTTGTCTTTCTCTGTCTGACTTATTTCACTTAGCATAATATCCCGCAAAGTCCATTCATGTTGTCATGACATGACAATATTTCATTCTTTTTTTATGGCAGAGTAGTATTCCAGTGTGTGTGTGTGTGTGTGTGTGTGTGTGTGTGTGTGTGTGTGTGTGTGACACTGTTAATCCATTGATGGACACCGAGGTTGCTTATATATTTTGGCTATTGTAAATAATTCTCCAATGAACATAGTTGTGCATATATCTTTTCAAGTCAGTGTTTTTGTATGCTTCAAATAAATATCCAGAAGTGGAATTTCTGGGTCACTATTTTCAATTTTTTGAGAGCTCTCCATACTGTTTTCCATAGTGGCTGCACCAATATATACTCCCACTAACAGTGCATGAAGATTCCCTTTGCTCCATGTTCTCTCCAACACTTGTTATTTCTTGTCTTTTTGATAATAGTAATTCTAATAGATGTGAGGTGATATCTCCTTGCAGTTTTGATTTGCATTTTCTTTATGATTAGTGATGTTGAACCACTTTTTTATGTGTCCATTGGCCATGTGTATGTCTTCTTTGGAAAAAAAAATATCTAGTCAGCTTCTCTGCCCATTTCTTCATTGGGTTGTTTTTTGGTTGTTATTGTGGAATTCTGTGGGTCCTTTACATATTTTGGATAGTGACACTTTATTAGATATACGATTTGCAAATATATTTTTTCCATTTAATATGTAGTCTTTAATTTAGTTAATAGTTTCCTTTGCTGTGCAGAAGCTTTTTAATTTAGTGTTGTCCCATTTGTTTAGTTTTGCTTGTGTTTCTCTTGCCTTTGGAGTCAGATTTAAAAACAAAACAAAACAAAACAAACAAACAAAACGTTGCTAAGACCAAAGTCAAGGACTTAGTGCCTGTTTTCTTATAGAAATTTTATGCTTTCAGGACTTACATTCAAATCTTTAATCCCTTTTGAGTTATTTTTTTTATGTATGGTGTCACATAGTGGTCTAATTTTATTCTTTGGAATAAAATTGGCTGTCCAGTTTTCCCAAAATTATTTTTTATGGAAAGTGTCCTTTCTTCATTGTATATTCTTGGATGCTTTGTGGTAAATTAATTGTTCTATATATGTGTGCTTATTTCTGGGCTCTAAATTCTGTTTCAATGATCCATGTATCCATTTAAATTCCAATACGATACTGTTTTGATTACTTTAGTTTTGTAGTATACTTTGAACTCAGGAATTGTAATACCTCTAGTTTTGTTCTTTTTTCTGAAGAACTTTCTCTATTCAGGATTTTTTATGGTTCCATACAAATTTTAGAATAATGTGTTCTAGTTTTGTGACAAATGCATTTTGAATTTTGATAGGGATTGCATTAATCTGTGCATTGCTTTGGGTAGTATGGATATTTTAACAATATTAATTCTTCCAACCCATCAGCATGGAAGATCTTTCCATTTATTTGTTTCCTCGATATCTTTCATAAATGTCTTATAGTTTTCTGTGTACAGATCTTTTACCTGGTTCAATTTATTCCTAGGTATTTCATTCTTTTTGATGCAATAGTAAATGAAATTCTTTTCTTTTTTTTGTTTTTTTTTGTTTTTTTTTGTTTGTTTTTTTAATGTTTAATTATTTTTTTATTTTTTTATTTTTTTATTTTATTTTTTAAATTTATTTATTGGGGTGACAATTGTTAATGAAATAACATAATTTCAGGTGTACAATTCCGTATTACATCATCAATAAATCCCATTGTGTGTTCACCACCCAGAGTCAATTCTCCTTCCATCACAATATATTTGATCCCCCTTACCCTCATCTCCCTCCCCGTACTCCCCTTACCCTCTGGTAACCACTAAACTATGTCTGTGTCTATGAGTTCTTGTTTCTCATTTGTTTGTCTTGTTTTTGGTTTATATACCACATATCAGTGAAATCATAGGGTTCTCTGCTTTTTCTGTCTGACTTATTTCGCTTAGCATTATATTCTAAAGATCCATCCATGTTGTCAGAAATGTTCCTATATCATCTTTCCTTAACGCTGAATAGTATTCCATTGTGTATATATACCACAACTTCTTTATCCATTCATTTATCGAAGGACATTTTGGTTGTTTCCATGTCTTGGCCACCGTAAACAAAGCTGCAATGAACATTGGAGAACACGTGTCTTTATGTATAAATGATTTCAGATTCTTTGGGTAGATACCCAGGAGAGGGATTACTGGGTCATATGGTAATTCTATTTGTAATTTTTTGAGGAACCTCCACACTGCCTTCAATAGCGGCTGCACCAGTCTGCATTCCCACCAACAGTGTATGAGGGTTCCTTTTTCTCCACAGCCTCTCCAACACTTGTTGCTATTTGTCTTGTTGATGATAGCCATTCTGACTGGGGTGAGGTGATATCTCATTGTGCTTTTTATTTGCATTTCTCTGATGATTAGTGATGTTGAGCATTTTTTCATATGTCTATTTGCCATTTGTAAGTCCTCTTTAGAGAAATGTCTCTTTAGGTCCTCTGCCCATTTTTCAATTGGGTTGTTTGTTTTTTTGCTGTTGAGTTTCATGAGTTCCTTGTATATTTTGGATATTAGACCCTTATCGGAGGAACTATTTGCAAAAATCTTCTCCCATTCAGTCGGTTGCCTCTTTATTTTGTCGATGGTTTCTTTTGCTGTGCAGAAACTTTTAAGTTTCATATAGTCCCATTTGTTTATTTTAGCTTTTACTTCCATTGCCTTTGGAGTCAAATTCATAAAATGCTCTTTGAACCCAAGGTCCATAAGTTTAGTACCTAGGTTTTCTTCTATGCAGTTTATTGTGTCAGGTCTTATGCTTAAGTCTTTGATCCATTTTGAATTACTTTTGGTACATGGTGACAGATAACAGTCTAGTTTCATTCTTTTGCACGTGGCTATCCAATTCTCCCAGCACCATTTATTGAAGAGGCTGTCTTTTCTCCATTGTATGTTTTTAGCTTCTTTGTCAAAAATTATCTGTCCATATTTATGTGGTTTTATTTCTGGGTTCTCAATTCTATTCCATTGGTCTATATATCTGTTTTTCCGCCAATACCACGCTGTTTTGATTATTATAGCCCTGTAGTACAAGCTAAAGTCAGGCAGTGTGATACCTCCAGCACTGTTCTTTTTTCTTAAGATTGCTTTGGCTATTCGGGGTCTTTTGTGGTTCCAAACAAATCTGATGATTTTTTGTTCTATTTCTTTAAAAAATGCCATTGGGATTTTCATGGGGATTGCATTAAATCTGTATATTGCTTTGGGTAATATGGCCATTTTAACTATGGTGATTCTTCCAAGCCATGAGCACGGAATGTCCTTCCATTTCTTTGTGTCATCTTCAATTTCTTTCAAAAATGTCTTATAGTTTTCAGCATATAAATTCTTAACATCCTTGGTTAAATTTATTCCTAGGTATTTTATTCTTTTTGCTGCAATTGCAAAGGGAATTGTTTTTTGTATTTCTTTTTCTGAGATTTCATTGTTAGTATATAGGAATGCAGTGGACTTTTGTACGTTGATTTTGTAGCCAGCAACTTTACTGTATTCATTGATTGTTTCTAACAGCTTTTTGGTGGAGTCTTTAGGGTTTTCTATGTATAGCATCATGTCATCTGCAAAGAGTGATATTTTAACTTCTTCATTCCCAATTTGGACGCCTTTTATTTCTTTCTCTTGCCTGATGGCTCTGGCAAGGACTTCCAACACTATGTTGAAAAGCAGCGGTGATACGGGACAGCCCTGTCGTGTTCAGGAACGTAGAGCAAAGGGCTTCAGTTTTTCACCATTAATTATGAGATTAGCTGAGGGCTTGTCGTATATGGCCTTTATTATGTTGAGGTATTTTCCGTCTATACCAATTTTAGTAAGTGTTTTAATCATAAATGGATGTTGTGTCTTATCAAATGCTTTTTGTGCATCAATTGATAGAATCATATGATTTTTGTCCTTTATTTTGTTTATGTGATGTATCACATTGATGGATTTGCAGATGTTGAACCATCCTTGTGCCCCAGGGATGAACCCCCGTTGGTCATGACAAATATTCTTTTTAATGCATTGTTGTATTCAAATAGCTAGAATTTTGTTTAGGATTTTTGCATCAGTATTCATCAGAGATATAGGTCTGTAGTTTTCTTTTTTTGTGTTGTCCTTACCAGGTTTTGGTATCAGGGTAATGTTGGCCTCATAAAATGAGTTAGGGAGTACTGACTCTTCTTCAATTTTTTGGAAGAGTTTGAGCAGGATTGATATTAGATCCTCTTTGAAGGTTTGGTAGAATTCACTAGTGAAGCCATCTGGTCCCGGACTTTTGCTTTTGGGAAGGTTTTGGATGACTGATTCAATTTCATTACTGGTGATCGGCCTGTTTAGATTTTCAAGTTTTTCATAGTTCAGCCTTGGAAGGCTATAAGTTTCTAAGAACTTGTCCATTTCTTCTAGGTTATTGAATTTGGTGGCATATAGTCCTTCATAGTATTCTTGGATGATCCTTTGTATTTCTGTGGTGTCCATGATAACTTCCCCTTTCTCATTTCTGATTTTGTTAATTAGTGTCTTCTCTCTTTTTACCTTAGTGAGTCTAGCCAAGGGTTTGTCTATTTTATCAATTTTTTCAAAGAACCAGCTCTTTGTCACATTAATTTTTTCTATTATCTTTTTGTTCTCTATTTTATTTAGCTCTGCTCTGATTTTTGTTATTTCCTTTCTTCTGCTGACCTTGGGTTTCACTTGTTCTTCTTTTTCTAGTTCTTTGAGGTATAACATGAGGTTATTTATTTGGGATTTTTCTTGTTTCTTGAGATAGGCTTGTAATGATATAAATTTCCCTCTTAAAACTGCTTTCGCGGCATCCCAAAACTTTTGGTAGGATGTATTTTCATTGTCATTTGTTTCTATATATCTTTTGATCTCTCCTCTAATTTCTTCTTTGACCCAGTCGTTCTTTAAAAGTATGTGGTTTAATCTCCATGGATTTGTGTTTCTTTTTGCTTTCTTTTTGCAGTTCATATCCAATTTCAAAGCTTTGTGATCAGAGAATATGCTTGGTATGATTTCAATCTTCTTAAATTTGCTGAGGCTGCTTTTATGTCCCAATATATGGTCTATCCTTGAAAATGTTCCATGTACACTCAAAAAGAATGTATAGTCTGATGTTTTAGGATGAAGTGCTCTATATATGTCAATGATGTCCATTTCATCTAATGTGTCATTTAGGGCTGCAATTTTGTTATTTATTTTCTGTTTGGATGATCTATCTATAGCTGTCAATGATGTATTCAAGTCCCCTAGTATAATTTTGTTTTGGTCAATTTCTCCCTTTAGTTCTGTTAGTAGTTGCTTGGTGTATTTTGGTGCTCCCTGATTGGGGGCATAAATATTGATGACTGTTATGTCTTCTTGTTGTATAGTCCCCTTTACCATTATGAAATGTCCATCTTTGTCTCTTGTTATCTTTTTCACCCTGAAGTCTGTTTCATCTGATATCATTATGGCCACACCTGATTTTCTCTGGGTACCATTTGCTTGGAGTGCCAATTTCCACCCTTTCACTTTGAGTGTATGCTTGTCCTTGTAGCTGAGATGTGTCTCTTGGAGACAGCATATGGTTGGGTTTAGTTTTATGAAATTATTTTCTTAACTTTTCTTTCTGATAGTTTCTTATCAGTGTATAGAAACATCACAGATTTCTGTATATTGATTTTGTATCCTGAAACTTTACTGAATTCATTTATTAGTCCTAACAGTTTTTTAGTAGAGTCTTTAGGGATTTCTATATAACATTTGGTCATCCTCAAGTACTGACAGTTTTACTTCTTCCTTTTCAATTTGGATGCCTTTTATTGTTGTTGTTGTTGTTGTTTCACAATTGCTGTGGCTAGGACTTCCAATGCTATTAGGTTGGTGCAAAAGTAATTTTAGTTTTAACCTTTTACACTGCAATTACTTTTGCACCAACCTAATACATTGAATGAAAGTGGCAAGTCTGGACATTTTTGTCTTTTTCCTGATCTTAGAGAAAAAGCTTTCACCTTTTCACTACTAATTCACATGGTATGAATTTACATTGTGGGTTTGTCATTATAATGCAATTAAAATGTTAGCTGTGAGTTTGTCATATATAGCCTTTGCTATGCTGAGCTACATTCCTTCAATACCTACCTGGTTAAGATTGTTTTTTATATCATAAATGGATGTTAACTTTGTAAAATGCTTTTCGTGCATCTATTGAGATGATCATATGATTTTTATTTTTCATTTTGTTAATGTGGTGTATCACATTGGTTGATTTGCAGATGTTGAAACATCCTTATAACCTTGGAATAAATCCCACTTGATCAGACTGTATGGTCATTTTAATGAATTATTGAATTTGGTTTTCAATATTTTTGAGGATTTTTGCATCTATATTCATCAGGGATATTGGCCTGTAATGTGTAATGTGTGTGTGTGTGTGTGTGTGTGTGTGTGTGTGTGTGTGTGTGTTATCCTGATCTGATTTTGGTATGGGGTAATGCTAGCTTTAAAAAAAGGCATTTTCTCCTCTTCAATTTCTTTGAGAAGTTTGAGGATAGTTATTAAGTCTTTGAAAGTTTAGTTGTATTTATCAGTGAAGCCATCTCATCCTGGACTTTTGTTTGTTGGGTGTTTTATTTGTTTGTTTGTTACTGATTCAATCTTCTTAGGTGTAATCAATCTACTTTTCTTCGTGGTTCAGTCTTATAAGATTATATGTTTCTAGGAATTTACCCTTTTCTCTAGATTGTCAAATTTGTTGGTGTATAATTGTTCATAGTAATCTCTTATAATCTTTTGTATTTCTGTGCTATCAGTTGTAACTTCTGTTTCATTTTTCATTGTGTTTATTTTTCTCCTTTTTTGTCTTCATGAGTCTAGCTAAAGATTAATCAATTTTGTACATCATTCCAAAGAACCAACTCTTAGTATGATTTTTTTAAATTCCTATGTCATTTATTTCCACCTTTATTATTTCCTTTCTTTTATGAATTTTGTTCTTTGATTGTTCTTTTTTCAGTTCCCCTAGGTATAAAGTTAGATTGTTTATTTGAGATTTTATGTTTTTTTGTTTCTTGAGTTAGGCTTATGATAAAGATTAACTGGATCTTTACGTAAACATAATCAGTCAGGAGGTTCTATGGGAGGAGCTAGGGCTTATGGAAGTTCTCATAATCTACATAATCACGAGAACCTTACAGGAAGACTGTTTATAATAAAGCTCTATGTTTCTAACTTCCCCTTCTCTTAATGTCCTTACCCCTTCTTTAAATGCTCCTGCATCTTGGCATGCTGGGCAGAGTGTGCACATGACTTGCCATGTTGGCTCTGCATTCACTGGGTTGCAAACCTTTTTTTTCCCCCTGCTAAATCCTTTTTGGGATGAAACACCTGGTTAATATTATTTTTTCAGTTGACATTTTGAGGGCTCATCCAGTATTCCAGTGAAGAGCCATACAGACAACTTCAGGGCAGGTCAGCAACCATATGCTGGCACCTCACACGGAGCCTCTTTGGTTCATTGCTTGCCCTCCCATTCAGAAGCTTAGGGTAACTCTTCTCCTGGAATCAAGCTTCTGCTTTTTGCATTTTGAAACTCTCTGGGCTTTATTTGGGAACTTTAGGGTTTTTGTTGTTGAAAAAGACCTTGCTTGTTCGTCTATCTGCTGTCTGTGTGTACACAATTTGTCATGGAGGTCTGATTTTTTTGGAAACAGGTCATTCTTTCAGACAACTGGCCTTCACCTGAGGATCTCTTTGAAGACAGAGATTATTTCTACTGAAATTAGTTAGTTTGGCCCAATATTACACTGTGCCATCTCACTGAGAGAAGTTTCACTAAGCACTCAGCACAGCCTATAACTGGACTCTTTGAGGGTTAGTTATTTTCCTAGAACTGGTTTTTAGCCTTCGGCCTGGTCCTCTGGGATCAGAATGTTCTAAAGTGAGGCTGGCTGGTGTCTGGCCTGCAGGTTGCTTGAGCTGTTGTAAATTGTGTTAGGCTTTTGCTCTAGAGAAAATACTCTGAAAAATGAGATTTCAGCTATCTAAATATTTCAAGACCATCCGTCCTTCACCAGGGGCCCTGGCTGAGGACATGGTTGAAAGCCATGTGCATATTTCCATGTGCGTATTTAACTAACTGGACAGATCTGATTAAAAGTAATTCAGC
This sequence comes from Rhinolophus hipposideros, assembly GCF_964194185.1. Classification (NCBI taxonomy): domain Eukaryota; kingdom Metazoa; phylum Chordata; class Mammalia; order Chiroptera; family Rhinolophidae; genus Rhinolophus; species Rhinolophus hipposideros. The sequence continues at coordinate 3,406,142 of NC_138052.1, read as the reverse complement.
AAATCCGTGGCCACTCTGAGGTACTTTTGAGATTCCCAAAATTTAATTTTCTTATAAACCAAACTGGACAATAATAAAGCTAACATTGGTAAAAATAAGTAGAATGCCTATTTTGAGTGGCAATTTGAAGCTTCCAAATGAGAACAATAATCTGAAGTTGCCTCTCTGGAAAATAGTCTTAAAATCTGAAATTTAAAAGGAGAGAAAATGGCATCTGAAGCCGTGTGCTCTTCCTCTGCAGTGCTGTCTTGTCCTTCCCTCCACTCCGCAGTCTCAGGGTCCGTCTTTGGGTCCACGCTGTTCTTCTATGGAGGCTTTGCCTCAGGTTTCTCTTCCAGCTGCTACAAACATTTTCCCAACATCTTTGCCTCAAAGATGGCATTCCACTACCAAAGGTGGCATTCCACTACCACCTTTCTTCTTTCCTGTTCTGCTTCTAGTACCATTTTCCCTTGAATCTTCTACTGTTTCTTCCTCTGAACTTATCAGTACTTTCCCATTTAAAATTAAACCCTCTGGGGATCCTAACAAGCCTCAAGTTGCATAGGTCCCCTGGACTAAAGCTGAGTTATGAGCTATTGTAAAAGATTCCATAAGGTAACTGAGGATCCTCACAAGTTTCCTGAGAATTTGATATTATTATTCAGGCCTATCAGCCTGGGTTTTCTGACTTATATCAGCTAACTTGCATCTTATTTGGTGAAGGCCAGACTCAACACTGGATGAGACTTGCCAAATGGGAACATTCTAAAAGATACTTAGAAAAGCAAACATCCAATTTTGGGGCAGAAGCTAGGGAATGTGCTCAAAAACTACACCAAGAAATTCCGATAGCTTTCTTAAAGCCTGTTGACTGGAGCAAACTTTAGACTTGTTCACAAAAGTCTAACGATTCTGTTCATGACTGTTATAATAGACTTCAGGTCATTTTTAAGGAAAATTGTGGTCTTCCTTCAGATGCTGATTGCACTCAGGTAACTTTTAATTATTTGCTTGTTGATGGGTTAGAGATCGTTCCCGTCTAGTTAAGAGAACCAGGATGGAATGGGAGACTATAACCATCTTTGATTAGGTTAATTTGGCCAACAGTTTGCTCATACTCTAAAAGAGCCTAAGAGTAAAGTTGTCAAGATTTTTAATTTTCAGCCTTGGCAAATGAGAGGCCCTATGTAAAACTAAAAGACTCCAAACTTTTGCCATTATTTCAAAAAGCCAGGACACTGAAATAGGAACTGTCATAACTCTAAGAATTTCAGACACTCTCAGCATTCTAACTAGCCCTTTCAAGGTTCTCCTAATCTCCAACAATGGTGCTCTGAGGAACTACACAGGCTCTTTCCGATCCTTGCTCTTAATCAGTTAAGTGTAACTTCTCTTCAAATTGGTAAGCCAATTCTATTCTTAATTGACACTGATGCTACATTCTTGGTGCTCACCCACACTGTCATAAAACAGCCCCTGCCTCAGAGTAATAAAACAGTTCAAATAGTGGGGATTTTAAATAGACCTCAACAGGTTCACATGTCTGAACCTGGGCCTTTTCACTTAGGCCCCTTAAGAAATACACATTGTTTTCTTCTTAATACTTTGCCCCTACTCTAGAGAAGTTTTGTGCTACAATATCCTTTTCCTGAAAATGGGAAATTATGTTAGAGTTTGATGGTAACTGTCAGAATGGCCAATTAGGTTAATTAAATGGCTTTTCAACACCTTTAATTTGTTCCATTTTTAACAGTACAGTAGCTGAATCTGACAGCACTGATCAATTGTCCTTATTAGACCAACTACCATTTTTTTACAGGAAAAATATTCAACAGATATTGGCAGAATACACAGTGCACCTTCTATTAAGATTCAAATTGATCCTTCAAATCCTTTTCCCGGCAGTAATCAATATCTTATAAGTAAAGAGGCCCTTCAATGTATAAACCCCATAATAGAAAATTACATAAATCAGGGCCTTATTATTCTTTGCATTAATGCCTGTGACAATCCTCTTTTACCTGTGAGAAAGCCAAAGAGATGAAGGTCGAGGTTTGTCCAGAAACTGCAAAAAATAAACCACATTGTTATCCCTTGACATCCTGTTGTTTCTGACCTTCATACTCTGCCAGCACTATCCCAACTGGAAATAAATTCTTTATAACAACTGATTTATGTAGTGCATTCTTTAGATTCCCAGTTGATGAAGTTAGCCAATAACTTCACTTGGAAAGAAAAATAATTTACCTGGACAGTAATGCCTCAGGATTTTACTGAAAGAACTTATTTCTCACAAATTCTGAAGACTGATTTGGATGATAATAATTGTCCCTATAGATTCCACCTTGTTGCAATCTTTGGATGATTTACTTATTTGTTCTTCTCAGGTCTCCTCACAGGAAGATACTTAACATCCATCTGTTAGAATTTTTGGCCTTAAAGGGACATAAGGTCTCTAAAGAAAAATTACAATTTTTCCAAACTCATGTTTGAAATTTGGGACTTCTGATATTGGAACAAGGACTACATCTGGATCTGGACAAGCTTCAGGTGGTGCCCTAAGTTTCCCAAGGCCCTAAACTAAGGTCAATTGCAAGGTTTTCTTGGGGTAGATGGCTACTGCCAAATTTGGATTCCAAATCTCTCTTTTATGGAAAAACCTCTATATGTCTTACTGAAAAATGACAGTCCTGACCCAGTTTTAAGGGAAGAACAGGATAACACTGTCTTTAAGGCCTTAAAGGAGAGTTTAATAAACCCACCTGCTCTTGGGCGTCCTATCAGATTTTTTTTTCTATTTGTTCATGAAAATGAAGGACATGCCCTTGGGATACTCAGTCAAAAACATGGGAATCACTGTACATCCCTAGGATATTATAGTCAGCAACTGGACCCTGCAGGTCATGTATACGCCCTTGCCTTAGAGCCATTGCTGCTACTGCTTTTTAGGTTAAGGCCACAAAAGAAATTTTACAGGATCCCCTCCAACCATCTTTGTACCTCATACAATAGAGGCTCTTCTGGATTCTCATCCAGAATCTTTCAGTTAGTTGCTTTACTTCCTATGAAATTCTGTTGTTAACCATTTTCCATATAATTCTTTCATGTTGTAGTAACCATAAGCCAGCTTCCCTTCTCCCTTCTGAGACTGATGAAGCACCTCAAGACTGCTTGACACTGATGGAACACCTCATGATTCATCGTGACAATTTGCATGAGACTCTATGGGGTAAAGTTGATTTTTCGTGGTTTATAGATGGTTCATACTTAGAAAAAAGAAAATGGTAAGTACTGTGATGGTTAGTCTATTGTGGCCCCTTTTGAAGTAGTCAAAGCAGCATTTTCACCTTTGACCACTTCAGCACAGCAGGCTGAATTATATGCCATCACTAGAGCTTCCATTTTAGCAAATGGTAAAACTGTCAAATTTATATAATACTTACAGTAGATATGCCTTTGGAATGTTATGGAAAAGACATGGCTTCCTTACCTCAAATAGAGATATTAATAAAATTAAAAATGATTATATGTTCAGGAATTATTGGACGCTATACTTTTACCTGATGTTTTAGCTATTATTAAGACTTCAGGACATTGTAAACTTGACTCCCTGGAAGCCAAAGGAAATCACCTCCACTAAGAACACTGTCCTTAAAGGCATCTACAGCAGTCAAACCTGTGTCATGGTCCAAAAAGTTATTTCCCCAGTTGATAACAGAAAAACTGTCCAAAGAAGCCCAACAATTGTCTCTAGAAAAAAAAAAAAAAGATTACAAGAGTAAAACTCCAACAATTGCTGGTTTGCTAAGAAGAGAAAGTGCTGGTTCAGATTAAATAACGACCCAGTCCTACCAGAAACTCTAAAGTTTCCACTCCTGACTACTGTATATGCATTAAACCATTGGTTCACTGACAAAATTGTTGGATTCGTGAATCAATATTGGTGAAGAGATATTAACATGGCTGCAAAAAGTGCCTACCTTACATTACCCACCTGCCCACAGTACAACCCAGGGAAGCCTATTTCCACTGCCCGTAAACATTTTAAATTGCCTAACGAACCATTTGAGGTTTGGCAAATAGGTTTTAGGCAACTTCCCCCATCTCATGGATATAAATATGTTTTAGTCATGACATGTATTTTTTTTTCTCACTGGACTGAAGTTTTCCCCTTTAGACAAGCTAATTCCTCTACAGTGGCTAAAATCTTGTTAGAGAAGATTATTTCTACTTGGAGAACTCCTCTTGAACTCTAGTGAGCAAGGAACCTATTTTACTGGTCAAGTGCTACAAGCCTGTGTTATTTGGCCGCTTTTACATTTTAAATGTCCTTACCATGCTCAATCTTCAAGTTTAGTTGAACACACTAATGGCATTATTAAGATTATATTAGCAAAATCTGTAGAATTTCTTCAAATACTTTAGCCAAAAGCATTGCCATTCATCCTTCTAAATTTCAGTATTCCTTTTGGGACTCAATGTTTTACCTTTCGAGATAATTACAGGACACCCCATGCATTTGATCCCTGCTTCTTTTGATCCACGGTTGGTAAAAGGAGACATACTTCAGTAATGTAAAGGCTTAATTGCTTCTATTGAAAATAGAGATGCTTTAGACTGGTGCGGCCGCTATGGAAGGCAGTGTGGAGTTTCCTCAAAAAATGACAAATAGAATTACCATATGACCCAGCAATCCCTCTCCTCGGTATCTACCCAAACAATTTGAAATCATTTATACATAAAGACACGTGTGCTCCAGTGTTCATTGCAGCTTTGTTTACGGTGGCCAAGACATGGAAACAACCAAAATGTCCTTTGATAGATGAATGGATAAAGAAGTTGTGGTATATATACACAATGGAATACTATTCGGCCTTAAGGAAAGATGATATAAAAACATTTGTGACAACATGGATGGATCTTAAGAGTATAATGCTAAGCGAAATAAGTCAGACAGAAAAAGCAGAGAACCCTAAGATTTCACTGATATGTGGTACATAAACCAGAAACAACAAAAGAACACGACAAACAAATGAGAAACAAAAACTCATAGACACAGACAATAGTTTAGTGGTTACCAGAGGGTGAGGGGGGTTGGGGGGAGGGAGATGAGGGTAAGGGGGATCAAACATATGGTGATGGAAGGAGAACTGACTCTGGGTGGTAAACACACAATGGGATTTATAAATGATGTAATACAGAATTGCACACCTGAAATTATGTAATTTCATTAACAATTGTCACCCCAATAAATTAAAAAAAAATAATAATGATGCTTTGGTAGAACAGTCTTCACACTGTACTCCAAGGAAGTGAAAAACTAAAAATCCACACCCACAACATGGAGATTTTCTTTACTGGAAAAAACACCTCAAAAAAGATTTCCTCCAGCCTTGCTAAAAGTGCCGTTACCAAGTACTATTGGCTAAAACTTGTGCTGCTAAATTGCAGTTGCTCTGTAAGTGGATGTATTTAACCTAATTTGAAAAGTTTTCAAAAATTTTCCGTGTTCTGTCTTTCTGGGAATCAATTACACATCTTACATTGTTCGGTAACATCACAGGGCTCTGATTCTGTTCATGTTATTTCAATTTTTGTTATTGTCATATTTTATATTACATAATTTATTTTGGTCTGCCTTAAAATTCATTAGTTTCTTCTACTGTTAAATCTTTCCAGTAAAATTTTCATTTCAGTTACAGAATTTTTGAGCTTTATAATTTCCATTTGGTAGTTATTCCTTGTAGTTTATATTTCTCTGCTAAGATTACTCATTTGTTTATTATATGTATACGATTCTTAAGTTCTCTAACATATTTATAATAGCAACTTCAATTGTTTTCTGATGATTGCAACATCTGAGTCATTTCAGGACAAGTTTCTATTAACTGTTATTTATTTTCTTAAGTATTGATAATTTCTCTTTATTTTTTGTCAGGTACTCTGAGCATTGCTACTTTACTTTTCATTACTATTTTAAAATTTATTGGGGAGACATTGGTTAGTAAAAAATATATAGATTTCAAGTGTACAATTATATAATACATCATCTACATATTGCATTGTGTGTTGACCAGCCAAAGTCAATTCTTTCTCCATCACCAGATATTTGTCCATATTTACCTTCTTCCAACTCCCCCCAACTTATTCTCTGGAAATCACTAAATATGTGTCTGTGCCTATGAGTTTTTGCTTGTTTGTTTGTATTTTTGTTTTTTGTTTTTTAATATTTTGAATTACAATTGATACTGAATATTATTTTATATTTGTTACAGGCGCACAGCATAGTGGTTAGACATTTATAAAATTTGTGACATGATCTCCCTTGTAGTCCAGTAACCCCATGGCACCATACATAGTTATTACAATGTTATTGTCTATATTTTCTATGCTGTACTTTATATGCCCACGACTATTTTGTAACTACAAATATGTATTTTTAATACCTACAACTTTTTCACCTAGCCCTCAAACCCCCCTCCCATCTGTCAAAATAAATTTGTATTCTGTATTTATGAGTCTGTTTCTGTTATGTTTGTTCATTTATGTTGTTCTTTAGATTCCACATATAAGTGAGATCATATGGTATTCATCTTTCTCTGTCTGACTCATTTCATTTAGCATGATACTCTATAGGTCCATCCATGTTGATGCAAATAGTAAGAGTTTATTCTTTTTTATGGCTAAGTAATATTCCATTGTATATATGTACCTTTTCTTCACCCAATTATTTATTGGACGTACTTAATTGTTTCCATATCTTGGCTATTATAAATAATGTTGCAATGAACAAGGGGGTACATATATCTTTTTGAATCAGTGTTTTGGATTTATTTGGATAAATACCCAGAATTGAAATTGCTGGGTCACAGGTAGTTCTATTTTTAATTTTTTGAGGACTCTCCGAACAGTTTTCCACAGTGGCTGCACCAATTTGCAATGCCACCAACGGTGCCTGAGGGTTCCCTTTCCTCCACATCCTTACCAACATTTGTTGTTAATTTATTGATTATAGCCATTCTGAGAAGGTGTGAAGTAATATCTCATTGTGGTTTTATTTTGAATTTCCCTGATGGTTAGTGATGTTGAGCATCTTTTCATATGTGAATCGGTCATGTTTATGTCATCTTTGGAGAAATGTCTGCAGGTCTTTGCCAATTTTTTAATTGAATTATTTTGTTTTGATTTGTGTGTGTGTGTGTGTGTGTGTGTGTGTGTGTTGAGTTGTTTGAGTTCTTTATAAACTTTAGATAGACATCTTATAGAATGTGTCACTGCTGCATATTTTAGCCCATTCGGTAGGTTTTCTTTTCATTTTGTTGATGGTTTCCTTCACTGTGCAAAAATATTGTAGTTTCATGTAGTACCATTTTCTTTACTATTTTCTTTTGCTTCCCTTGCCCAAGGTGAAATACCATAAAAAATATTACTAAGAGTGATCTTGGGGAGTTTATAGCCTACGTTTTCTTCTAGGTGTTTTACAGTTTTGAATCTTACATTTAAGCCTTTAACTCATTTTGAGTTTATTCTTGAATGTGGTGTAAGTAGGTGGCCCATTTTCATTTTTTGCCTTTATCTGTCCAGTTTTTCCACCACCTATTTAATAGAATATGTTTATCCACTGTATATTCTTGTCTACTTTGTCATAGATTAATTGAGCATATAGTGGTGGGTTTATTTCTGAGTTCTATATTCTGTTCCATTTATCAATGTGTCTGTTTTTATGACAGAACCTGCTCTTTTGCTTACTATAGCCTTGTTGAATATTTTGATATCATGTAGCGTGATACCTCCAACTTTATTCTGCTTCCCCCAGATCACTGTGGCTATTCAGGGTCTTTTTGGTTCCCTATAAATTTTAGGATTATTTGTTCTAGTTCTGTGAAAAATGCCATTGGCATTTTGACAGGGATTGCATTGAATCTATAGATTGCTTTGTGTCAATGTTAATTGTTCCTATCCATGAGCACGGTATATGCTTCCATTTATTTGTATCTTCTTCAATTTCATTCTTCAATGACTTGTAATTTTATGATTTCAGTTCTCTTACCTCCTTGGTCAAATTTATTAAAAGGTGTTTTTTTATGCAATTGTAAATGAGATTGTTTTCTTAATTTCTCTTTCTGACAGTTCATTATTAGTGTATAAAAATGCAACCAATTTATGAATATTTATTGTGTATCCTGCTACTTTACTAAACCATTTATCAGTTCTAATAGTTTCTGGTGGAATCTTTCAGGTTTTATGTATATATATATATATATATATATATATATATATATATATATAGTATCATGTTATCTGCAAATAATGACAGCTTTACTTCCTTTTGTGTGTGTGTGTTTTATTTATTTATTTTGATTTTTTTTATTAGTTTCAGGTGCACAAGACAAGGTAATACTTAGACATTCATCATTTATATCCCTCACACTGTGGACCCCCCTCCCCCATCCCCCATCCACTGTCCCTCCGACATCAAACCGAGCCATCACATTATATATATAAAATTATAGTTGGCATTCATTAATGTTTAGCTTCTGGTGTACAGTGCCATGATCAGGCATCTACATCTTCCCTGAGGTGGTCTCCCAAATGGGACAAGTGTCCATTGGCTACCCTACAAAATCTTTACAACATTATTGATTACGTTCCCCAAATTAATTTTCAAAAACCCTGAAGCCATTTTGTGGTTTCTTTACTTCCTTTTTAATTTGAATGCCTTTTATTTCTTTTTCTGGTGTGATTGCTGTGGCTAGGACTTTCAATACCATATTGAATAAAAGTGGTGAAAGTAGATATACTTGTCTTAATTCTTATCTTAAGGAAAATTGCTTTTAGCTTCTCTCCATTGAGTATGATGTTACTTGTAGTTTTGTTGTATCTGGCCTTTGTTATGTTGAGGCATGTCCCCTCTATTCCCACTTTACTAAGAGTTTTTATCATAAATAGATGCTAGATTTTGTGACACACTTTTTCTCCATCCATTGATATAATCATATAATTTTTATCCTTCATTTTGTTTATGTGGTGTATCATGCTAATTGATTTGTGGATGTTAGACCTTGCATACTAGAAATAAATCTTACTTGATTATGGTGTATGATCATCTGAATATATTGCTGCATTTAGCTTGCTAATATTTTGCTGAAGATTTTTGCGTCTATATTCATCAGGGATATCAGCCTGTATATATTTTTTTTATTTTTATTTTTGTAATGTCTTTGGTTTTGGAAACAGGGTAATGGTGGCCTCATAAAATGAAGTTTGGAGCTTCCATCCTCTTGAATATTTTGGAATAGCTTGATAAGAATAGTGTTTTGTTTTGTTTTTTAATTTTTGGTAGAATTCACCTGTAAAGCCATCTGATCAGGGCTTTTCTTTATGGGAAGATTTTTGATTACTGATTTGATTTCATTAGTAATAATTGGTTGATTCAGATTTTGTTTCATCTTGATTCATTCTTTAAAAAATGTATGTTTCTAAGAATTTATCCATTTCTTCCAGGTTGTCTAATATTTTTTGTCTTATAATGTTCTTAGTATTCCCTGATAATCTTGTATTTCTATGGTGTCAACTGTCACTTCTCCTTTTTCATTCCTGATTTTTTTAAGGGTCCTTTCACTTTTTTTCTTGATGAGTCTGGTTACGGTGTTATAAATTTTGTTTATGTTTTCAAAGAACATAGTTAACTTTCATTGATTAATAAACTATTCTGTTTATATCTGCTCTGGTCTTTATTCTTTCCTTCCTTTGACTCACCTAGGGCTTTGTTTGTCTTTCTTTTTCTAGTTATTTTAGGTGTAAGGTTAGATTGTTTATTTAAATTTTTTCTAGTTTCTTGCAGTTGGCCTGTATTGCTATGAATGTCCCTCTTAGGCCTGTTTTTGCTTTGTCCCATACATTTTGAGGCATTGTCTTTTCATTTTCATTTGTCTCAAGTTATCTTTTGATTTCTTTCTAGATATTATTGTTAACTGATTCATTGTTTAGTAACATGTTATTTAGCTTCCATGTGTTTGTGTGTTTTTAATTTCTTTTGTATTTTTTTAATTAATTTTATTGGGGTGACAATTGTTAGTAAATTTACATAGATTTCAGATGTACAATTCTGTATTACATCGTCTATAAATCCCATTGTGTGTTCACCACCCAGAGTCAGTTCTCCTTCCATCACCATATATTTGATCCCCTTTACCCTCATCACCCACCCCCCACCCCCTTACCCTCTGGTAACCACTAAATTATTGTCTGTGTCTATGAGTTTTTGTTTCTCATTTGTTTGTCTTGTTCTTTTTGGTTTATATACCACATATCAGTGAAATTATAGGGTTCTCTGCTTTTTCTGTCTGACTTATTTCACTTAGCATTATTCTCTCGAAATCCATCCATGTTGTCACAAATGCTCCTATATCATCTTTCCTTAACGCCGAATAGTATTCCATTGTGTATATGTACCACAACTTCTTTATCCATTCATCTATCGAAGGACATTTTGGTTGTTTCCATGTCTTGGCCACCGTAAACAAAGCTGCAATGAACATTGGCGTACACGTGTCTCTATAGAGAAATGCTTTTATATTTTTGGGGTAGATACCCAGGAGAGCGATTGCTGGGTCATATGGTAATTCTATTCGTAATTTCTTTTTTTTTTTTTTTTTTTAATTAATTTTATTGGGGTGACAATTGTTAGTAAATTTACATAGATTTCAGGTGTACAATTCTGTATTACATCGTCTATAAATCCCATTGTGTGTTCACCACCCAGAGTCAGTTCTCCTTCCATCACCATATATTTGATCCCCTTTACCCTCATCACCCACCCCCCACCCCCTTACCCTCTGGTAACCACTAAATTATTGTCTGTGTCTATGAGTTTTTGTTTCTCATTTGTTTGTCTTGTTCTTTTTGGTTTATATACCACATATCAGTGAAATCATAGGGTTCTCTGCTTTTTCTGTCTGACTTGTTTCACTTAGCATTATTCTCTCGAGATCCATCCATGTTGTCACAAATGTTCCTATATCATCTTTCCTTAACGCCGAATAGTATTCCATTGTGTATATGTACCACAACTTCTTTATCCATTCATCTATCGAAGGACATTTTGGTTGTTTCCATGTCTTGGCCACCGTAAACAAAGCTGCAATGAACATTGGCGTACACGTGTCTCTATAGAGAAATGCTTTTATATTTTTGGGGTAGATACCCAGGAGAGCGATTGCTGGGTCATATGGTAATTCTATTCGTAATTTCTTGAGGAACCTCCACACTGCCTTCCATAGCGGCTGCACCAGTCTGCATTCCCACCAACAGTGTATGAGAGTTCCTTTTTCTCCACAGCCTCTCCAACACTTGTTACTATTTGTTTTGTTGATGAAAGCCATTCTGACTGGGGTGAGGTGATATCTCATTGTGGTTTTCATTTGCATTTCTCTGATGATTAGCGATGTTGAGCATTTTTTCATATGTCTATTTGCCATTTGTATATCCTCTTTGGAGAAATGTCTCTTCAGGTCCTCTGTCCATTTTTCAATTGGGTTGTTTGTTTTTTTGTTGTTGAGTTTCATGAGTTCCTTGTATATTTTGGATATCAGCCCCTTATCAGAGGAACTGTTTGCGAAAATCTTCTCCCATTCAGTTGGTTGTCTCATTATTTTGTCAATAGTTTCTTTTGCTGTGCAGAAGCTTTTCAGTTTCATATAATCCCATTTGTTTATTTTAGTTTTTGCTTCCATTGCCTTTGGAGTCAAATTCATAAAATGCTCTTTGAACCCAAGGTCCATAAGTTTAGTACCTATGTTTTCTTCAATGCAGTTTATTGTGTCAGGTCTTATGCTTAAGTCTTTGATCCATTTTGAATTAATTTTGGTACATGGTGACAGATAGCAGTCCAGTTTCATTCTTTTGCACGTAGCTATCCAATTCTGCCAGCACCATTTATTGAAGAGGCTGTCTTTCCTCCATTGTATGTTTTTAGCTTCTTTGTCAAAAATTATCTGTCCATATTTATGTGGTTTTATTTCTGGGTTCTCAATTCTATTCCATTGGTCTATGTGTCTGTTTTTCCGCCAATACCAAGCTGTTTTGATTATTGTAGCCCTGTAGTACAAGGAAAAATCAGGGAGTGTGATACCTCCAGTATTGTTCTTTTTTTTTTAATATTGCTTTGGCTATTCGGGGTCTTTTGTGGTTCCAAACAAATCTGATGATTTTTTGTTCTATTTCTTTAAAAAATGCCATTGGGATTTTCATGGGGATTGCATTAAATCTGTATATGGCTTTGGGTAATATGGCCATTTTAACTATGTTGATTCTTCCAATCCATGAGCACGGAATGTCTTTCCATTTCTTTGTGTCTTCTTCAATTTCTTTCAAAAATGTCTTATAGTTTTCAGCATATAAATCCTTCACATCCTTGGTTAAGTTTATTCCTAGGTATTTTATTCTTTTTGCTGCAATTGCAAAAGGAATTGTTTTTTCTATGTCTTTTTCTGAGATTTCATTGTTGGTATATAGGAAAGCAATGGACTTTTGTATGTTGATTTTGTAGCCAGCAACTTTACTATATTCATTTATTGTTTCTAATAGCTTTTTGGTGGAGTCTTTAGGGTTTTCTATGTATAGCATCATGTCATCTGCAAAGAGTGACAATTTAACTTCTTCATTCCCAATTTGGATGCCTTTTATTTCTTTCTCTTGCCTGATAGCTCTGGCGAGGACTTCCAACACTATGTTGAAAAACAGAGGTGATAGGGGACAACCTTGTCGTGTTCCTGAACGTAGAGCAAAGGGCTTCAGCTTTTCACCATTAATTATGAGATTAGCTGAGGGCTTGTCGTATATGGCCTTTATTATGTTGAGGTATTTTCCGTCTATACCAATTTTAGTAAGTGTTTTAATCATAAATGGATGTTGTGTCTTATCAAATGCTTTTTGTGCATCAATTGATAGAATCATATGATTTTTGTCCTTTATTTTGTTTATGTGATGTATCACATTGATGGATTTGCGAATGTTGAACCATCCTTGTGCCCCAGGGATGAACCCCACTTGGTCGTGATGAATAATCTTTTTAATGCATTGTTGTATTCGATTTGCTAGAATTTTGTTTAGGATTTTAGCATCTGTATTCATCAGAGATATAGGTCTGTAGTTTTCTTTTTTTGTGTTGTCCTTACCAGGTTTTGGTATCAGGGTAATGTTGGCCTCATAAAATGAGTTAGGGAGTACTGACTCTTCTTCAATTTTTTGGAAGAGTTTGAGCAGGATTGGTATTAGATCCTCTTTGAAGGTTTGGTAGAATTCACTGGTGAAGTCATCTGGTCCAGGACTTTTGATTTTGGGAAGGTTTTTGATGACTGATTCAATTTCCTTACTGGTGATCGGCCTGTTAAGATTTTCCAGTTCTTCATGATTCAGCCTTGGAAGGCTATATGTTTCTAAGAACTTGTCCATTTCTTCTAAGTTATTAAATTTGGTGGCATATAGTCCTTCATAGTATTCTTGGATAATCCTTTGTATTTCTGTGGTGTCCGTGATAACTTCCCCTTTTTCATTTCTGATTTTGTTAATTAGTGTCTTCTCTCTTTTTATCTTAGTGAGTCTAGCCAAGGGTTTGTCGATTTTGTTAATCTTTTCAAAGAACCAGCTTTTTGTCACATTAATTGTTTCTATTGTCTTTTTGTTCTCTATTTCATTTAGTTCTGCTCTGATTTTTGTTATTTCCTTTCTTCTGCTGACCTTGGGTTTCGCTTGTTCTTCTTTTTCTAGTTTTTTAAGGTGTAACATGAGGTTATTTATTTGGGATATTTCTTGTTTCTTGAGATAGGCCTGTAATGATATAAATTTCCCTCTTAAAACTGCTTTTGCGGCATCCCAAAAATTTTGGTAGGATGTATTTTCATTGTCATTTGTTTCTATGTATCTTTTGAGCTCTCCTCTAATTTCTTCTTTGACCCAGTCGTTCTTTAAAAGTATGTTGTTTAATCTCCATGTATTTGTGTTTTTTCCTGCTTTTTTTTTGCAGTTGATATCCAATTTCAAAGCTTTGTGATCAGAGAATATGCTTGGTATGATTTCAATCTTCTTAAATTTGCTGAGGCTGATTTTGTGTCCCAATATATGGTCTATCCTTGAGAATGTTCCATGTACACTAGAAAAGAATGTATAGTCTGATGTTTTAGGATGAAGTGCTCTATATATGTCAATGATGTCCAATTCATCTAATGTGTCATTTAGGGCTGCGATTTCGTTATTTATCTTCTGTTTGGATGATCTATCCATAGTTGTCAATGATGTATTTAAGTCCCCTAGTATAATTGTGTTTTGGTCAATTTCTCCCTTTAGTTCTGTTAGTAGTTGCTTTGTATATTTCGGTGCTCCCTGATTGGGGGCATAAATATTGATGACTGTTATGTCTTCTTGTTGTATAGTCCCCTTTACCATTATGAAATGTCCATCTTTGTCTCTTGTTATCTTTTTCACCCTGAAATCTGTTTCATAAGAAATCATTATGGCTACACCTGATTTTCTCTGGGTACCATTTGCTTGGAGTGTCAATTTCCACCCTTTCACTTTGAGTCTATGCTTGTCCTTGTAGCTGAGATGTGTCTCTTGTAGGCAGCATATGGTTGGGTTTAGTTTTTTGATCCAATCTGCTACTCTGTGTCTCTTTATTGGTGAGTTCAGTCCATTTACATTTAGGGTGATTATTGATATGTGAGGATTTCCTGTCATTCTGTCTTTAGTTTTCTGGTAAGGCTGTGTCTCCATTGTTTCTTTGCCTTTTTGTTGTTGTCTGTTATTTCTGTGTGGTGGTATTCTATGATGTTTCCCTCTGTTTCTTCTTTTATTACAGTATATATTTCAGATTTGGATGTTTTTTGAGTGGTTACCCTTGAGTTTATGTAAAAGAAAGTTTGATATTTAAAGTATTCCAGTTTCTTCAGTATGCTTACTTTCTCTCTTCCCATATTCCAGTTCAGGCCTTTACGCTCCCCCTTTTTATGTTTCGGTTGCCACAAGTTGTCCCTGTTGATGGTGGTCTAATAGCCTCCTTTAGTATTTCTTGTAGTGCAGGTCGTGTATTAGAAAATTCCCTCAGCTTCTGGATGTCTGGAAAGTCTTTATTCCTCCTTCATATCTAAAAGAGATCTTTGCTGGATATATTATTCTTGGCTCATGATTTCTCTCTTTCAATAGTTTGAATATTTGATTCCATTCCCTCCTAGCTTGTAGAGTTTCTGCTGAAAAATCTGATGATAACCTAATGGGCTTTCCTTGTAAGTTACCGTCTTCTTTTCCCTGGCTGCCTTGAGGATTCTTTCTTTGTCATTGATTTTAGACAGCTTCAATACAATGTGCCTTGGTGAAGGCCTGTTGGGATTGAGGTAATTAGGTGTTCTATTTGCTTCTTGGATTCGAGGATCCAGTTCTTTCCACAAGTTTGGGAAGTTCTCATCGACGATTTGTTTGAATATATTCTCTGTTCCCTTCCCTCTTTCTTCTCCTTCTGGTATGCCCATTATTCTTATATTGCTCTTTCTGATGGAGTCAGAAAGTTCGTGTAGAGTTCTTTCATTTCTTTTAAGTCTCAAGTCTCTTTCTTCTTCCCTCTGTGTAAATTCCAGGTTCCTATCTTCGATGTCACTGATTCTTTCCTCCATCTGGTCAACTCTACTACCTAAGCTGGATATTTTATTGTTAATTTCTTCTATTGAGTTCTTAATCTCCAGAAATTCTATTTGGTTCCTTTTCAAGATTTCAATTTCTTTTGTAAAATGCTCATGGTGTTCTTTGATTGTGTTTCTGAGTTCATTAAACTGCCTTTCTGTGTTTTCTTGCATCTCGTTCAGTTTTTTCAGAATTGCGATCTTGAATTCTCTGTCATTTAAATCACAAAGGTCCATATCTCTAAGTTCCTTTTCTGGAGACTTTTCACTTTCTTTCTGAGCTATCTTGTTGCCTTGGTTATTCATGGCAATCACTGATTTACTATTTCTCTTCCTAGACATCTACAGGAGTGTCTTCTGCAACAGGTTGATAGGTATGCGAAGAGCTTTTGGAGTTCCAAAGCTCTTTCTGCACCAGATTCAGAGCCCGTTTGTTCTGTTTACTCCTGCAGGGATCCGCCCAGATAGGTAGGGCCAGGGGCGGGGTGAGTTGTGAGAGGTGGCCCAGAGCAATGGCGGCGACCACCACCACAGCCAGTCCTGCTTCACAGCTCCCTCCCCTTTGCCGGAACTAGTTGAGCTGCGAATCTGTGTCTGCGGTCCACAGTTCTCAGAGCAGCAAATATTCTGTCCTTTGATCCGACACTGCTACTTTATCGCTTCTAGCACCGGGCAGGTGGGGGAGGGGCGAGCTCTGGGAGGGTAGGGAGGGGGCGGCTAGTCTCCGTGCCTAAGGCTTCCGTTCTCTGCTCGGCAGTGAGGGCTTAAACCACCGATTTCAGCCCTCTTCTCTCAGTCTTTGCTCCGAGGTCTGCCGTGAGCGAGCGTTGGGTTCAGCGGTTTTGTATGCTGCCCCCTCAGCCCTGTGGGCCGTAAGCGGAGCCCTAGCAGTCCGAGTCCTTCCCTGTCCCGCAGTTGCGGAAGATCCGGGAGCAGCGGGCTCCGAGCACTGAGCTAGGTCTGCGTCCTTCGCCCGCGCGGCTCCGTCTCCGCACTTCTCCTCTCCCTCCTCCCCCGCTCGCGCGATTCACCCACCTGGAGGTGAATTCAGTAGTCGGCCTCTTCGTCTTGCCTGTCTGCTGTGCAAGGAGTCCTTTGTGGAGTTATTGTTGTCCGATTCGTTGTAACTTCCAGGGGAGCGTTACAGAGGCTCACCTCATGCCGCCATTTTTTTTCCTATCCTCTTTTGTATTTTTTTTTCTAGATTCACATGATTGTGGTAAGAGTAGACATTAGGTATGATGTCAATCTTCTTAAATTTATTGAGACTTGTTTTGTGGCTTAACACGTGGTCTATATTGAAAAATGGTTCATTTGCTCTTGAGAAGAATATTATATTCTGCTGTTTGGGGCTGGATGCTCTAAAAATACCAATTATATCCATTGGTCTAATTTGGCATTAAAGGCTTCTGTTTCCTTGTTTATTTTCTGTCTGAAAAACCTATCCATTAATGTCAATGGGGAGTTAAAGTCCACTTGTCTGACTGTATTATTGTGGATCTCTCTCTCTTTATGTCCAGCAATATTTGCTTTATTTATTTATATACTGCTACAGTGCATAAATGTTTATTGGGGTTAAATTTTCTTGTTGGATTGATCCCTTTATTATTATGAAATGTTCTCCTTTATTCTTATTATAGTCTGTTTTTAAGTCTATTTTGTCTGATATAAGTATTGCTACTCCAGATTTTTTTTCCATGAAATATCTTTTTCTATTCATTTACTTTTAGTCTGTGTGTGTCTTTTGATCTGAAGTGGGTCTCCTGTAGATAGCATATGTATGGGTCTTGTTTTGTTTTCTTATCCATTCAGCTATTGTATGACTTTTGATTAGGGTATTTTATCCATTTACATTTAAAGTAATTATGGATAGATTAGTAGTTATTGCCTATTTATCTTTCATATTAATGTTCTTTCTTTTCCTCTTTCTTCTTTTTAAAGAAGCCCATTTAATATTTCTTGTAATACTGCTTTGGTAGTGATGAAGTCCCTTATTTTTTTTTTTGCCTGAGAAGCACTTTATCTTGCCTATAATTTTAAATAATAGCTTTGCTGGAGAGAGCAGTCTTAGTTATAGGTCCTAACTTTTCATCACTTTGAATATTTCATTCCAGTCCCTTCTAGCCTGCAAAGTTTCTATTGAGAAATCAGCTGACAGTCTTATGGAAGTTCCATTTTAGGTAACTAATTGCCTTTCTTCTACTGCTTTCAAGATTCTCTCTTTATCTTTAAACTTTGCCATTTTCTAGTAATGTGTCTTAATGTGGGCCTCTTTGGGGTCATCCTGTTTGGGACTTCCTGGGTTAGTATGTTTATTTCCTTTACTAGGGTAAGAATGTTTTTAGTCATTATTTCCTCAAAAAGCTACTCAAGCCCTTGCTTTCTCTCTTCTATGCTGGTACACATAAGATGCAAATATTTTTATGTTTGATGTTGTCCCAGAGGTCTCTTAAACAATCCACTTTTTTTTGTTTGTTTTCTTTTTGCTGTTCTGATTCAGTGTTTTCTGCTACCTTGTCTTTCAAATCACTAATTCAACTCTTGGCTTCATCTAGTATGCTGATGATTCCTTCTAGTGCGTTCTTTATTTTAGTTATTGTAGGTTTTACTTCTGACTGGTTCTTTTTTTATGCTTGCTATCTCTTGACATTCTCACTAAATACCTTGAGCATCCTTATAACCATTGCTGTGAACTCAATATCTGGTATGTTGCTTGCTTCCATTTTTCATCTAGTTTTGTTTTGTTTTGTTTTGTGTTTTTGGTGGTTTTTTTTTTTTTTTTTGGAGTTTTCACCTGTTCTTTCATTTTGGATGTATTTCTTTGTTTTCTCATTTTGTCTGTCTTTCTATATTTGCTTCTGTATATTAGGTAGATCTGCTGTGTCTCCCAGTCTTGTCAGGGTGGCCATATGTAGTAGATGTCCTGTGATGCCCCATGGCACAGTTCTCTGATCCCCTGAGCGGGGTGCATCTGGAGTGTCCCTTCTGTGGGTTGTATGGCCTTCTTGTTGTAGTTGAGTCTTGATTTTTGTCGGCACATTAGTGATTGAGATTGACCCTCAGACTGACTAGCTGGGAGAATTCGCCATGACCACAGTGTACTAGTTTCTGTGTAGGGAAATAGGATTTGTCTCAGTGGGCTGTTGTATGCCAAGACCACCCTTTGGTTTTGCCATTTGTGGGGCTAATCAGGAGTACTCTGATGTGGTCTGAAGTCAGCCAGTGGATGTGTTGGTTCTGGGGTTTCTTGGGAGGGGCTTCCATGATTCCCAGGTTCAGCTTTTGCCTCTTAGTGTCCCTGGGCTACCTGGAAGGAGCTACAAAGTCAACCAAGATTGGTTGCTACCTATGCTGGACCTAGAGACATGTGTGAAAAGGCATGCTATATATCAATGCTGGTTTCACAAGTACCAGGCCTGGAGCAGTTCAGCAAAAGTCCCAAGGCACTCTGAGACTTCCTACTGCCTGCTGACTGTTCGTAAGGCTCAGGAGCTGAACATACCTTAGGGAGTAGGTGAGTTGGGTGAGGTAAGATCTCAGGGAGTCGTCGGGGGCGGGGGGTGACTAACGTTCAAAGGTTAATACAGATACAGATTTAGCACCAGAGTTGAGCCAGGAGCATCTCAGCAAAAGGCACAAAAAACATTGAGACTATCTAACACCTGCTGTGTCCCCTGAGTCCTTGAGAGTTGTCCAAGAAAGCCTGCACCATGGGCCAAGCCTGGCTGACCACTGCCGAAAGAGCCTCAAACAGTATGCAAGTTGGGTGGGTCAGTTTGCCAGGGAGTTACCTGGATGGAGGAAGTGGAGTTCACTAGGCCAATAAAGATTCAGATTTGGCTGTGTTCAGGGAGAGCTCAACACAGGAATGATGAGATTGTGGTGGCTGTCCCTCTAGTCCTCACTCTGAATCCACATAACTCAGTTCCTCCCTGTAAGTCTCTCGTGACTCCTGTGCTGCTGTCCCTCCACTGGAGCCCAGGGTGAGTACCTGGGAGCAAGAGTCTGTTTGTGGGAACTTTAAGAGTATGCCTGGGCTACTAGCAGTCCTTTGTCTCACCTGGACAGATGGAATCCCCACTGATTTTCACAGCTGGATGTTGTGGGGTCTCCTCTTCCTGATTTAATGCTTCGGACTGGGGAGCTCTGTCTGGGGTTGGGAAGACCACTGCACGTGAAATATTCTCACAGATTCTCAACTACCAGGTATGGGACAAGCTTGTTTTGCATCTTCTTCCCTCCCACCTGTCTTGACGTGGCTTCTTCCTTATATCCTCAGGTATAGGACTTCTAATCAGCTAGTCCCCAAATAGTTCTCCAGATTGATTATTCTATAATTTAGTTGTAATTTTAATGTAGTCACAGGAGGTGGCAAGCACAGTGTTTTCCTACTCTGCCATATTGACCAGAACCTCCAAATGTCATGTTTTCTTGGTTTTTATCATATAAAGTTATTTTTAATTTAAGATGAATATTATCAATAATACATGTGTAAGACTCTGAATTATTTTATCTTTTGAGTAATGATGTTTTATTAGAAGATAGCTTATTTGGCTTGACTCAAAATCTAAACTCTGATTCCTCTGTGATAGAAAACAGCTAAAATGTCCACTTAGCTGTTCTATGTTTCTTTGTTTTGTTTTTTGTGTGTGCTTTTTTTGTTTATTTGTTTGGTTGTTGTTTTTTTTGCAGATTATACCCTCAGCATTTCCCTTACAAACATAATTTAGTGGTCAGCCAAGGAATTGGGTGCACTTTATATGCAGATCAGAGTATCCACACTCTGTGTTGCTCCCTCTCTTTCAAGAACCCTACCATAACTTTATCATTGTTCTGCCAGTCTACATTTTATCTTTTGACACTTCATGCCAATAGGAAAACAGCTTTCTGCAGCTGGAGCTCAATGCAAATTGAGTATGGGAGGTGAAGTGTTTCTTCAGACCTAATGCTGCCAACTTATAAATTGCATTCTTGTTTCTCCAAATTTGCTCTCAAGAGACTTCAAATAGTTGTATTTTTCAAATAATTGTCTACATTTTATCATTATTATCTGCAGGAACATTAGTCTAACCAAGCTACTCTATTATTACAAGAAACCAGACATGTTATGTGACTTTTGAGATTTTTCTTCTTCTATCTTCTCTATGCTTAAGCTGCACTGAAGAGTCATTTTGTGATGTATGAAAGAATTATTCTTTACTAAAGAGTGTATAGGGCTTTTTTACCTACTAGAATCTCAAAACAAAATACTGATATATGGCTCTAATAGTAATATCTACAATTTACTGTGTCAAACAACTTCTACCCTAAAAATGGCAGAAAGTAACTGGAACTTATACTTCATATTCACCAATTATCAAGGATTATGGGGAAACTATAAGAAAGAATGCTTTTCTTATTTATGTCTATGCTGTCCTATTTGTAGCCAACTGTTACCAGTTCAACAGTCACTTACATTTATTTTCCCAAAAGGCACCTCGTTCCTTACTGATAAGAGCCTATTGTCCTTTCCTTACTGATAAGAGCCTATTATCTATTGAACCCAGAGGGTATTCTGGAATATCTAGAGTTTCCATCATTTTCACCAATGCTCAGGCACCATTTTCTATTTGAAAACAATACATCATGAGTATGTACTTATATGAGTATGTATAATTTCTGAATTAGAAAACATTTGAGAATATAGCCAACCAACCAGTGTTCCTGTTCCTAATGTAATCACTTTTTTAAATGTGGTCAGTTCTACTCCGATCCAAAGTTGAAACTTATCATGCAGGAAATATTTTGGGAGAGAAGTGGTAAATAAGAATTGAAAACAAGAATTAATGAATGTGGGAGAACATAAGACACTAGAACCTATATGTATATAGGTTATATACTATTACCTACATTCTATACTATTACATATATATATATATATATATATACACATATATATGTTATATACTATTACCTACAATATACTATTACCTACATTCAACATATATATATACATATATATATACATATATATATATATATACATATATATATATACATATATATGTAGGTAATAGTAGTTGAGTTCTTAAAAGGTATCTGGATCATTGAAATAGTAATTTTTTGTATCTATTAATAACAGTGAACAAGTGTCCTTGTTCAAACTATCTGGTGATTTATTTTAAGATGGTTTTATTTAACTTGTCTAGGAAGAGAGACTAAATTTTGCATCATGATCTCTGAGGTTGCCTCTAACTTGAGAAAAAATTCTACAATTTTGTGTTTCTAGGTTGAAATGGGCTTGCCAAACCTCTTCCAGGCATATCATCATAAGTCTGTGCATTTCTATTGCAACATTTCATACTGTTTTGTGATAATTTATAGCTTTCACCTCCATCAGACTGTGGGTTCCTGGATGATGAAAACAGTGTAGTCCCCATTTTAGAAGACTCTAGCAGTAACTACTGCTTAGTAGAAGCAGTAGAAACTTAGAAAAATGAAAAATGGGTATATGTGGGACTTTTTGTTCCTAAACAATTGTTTGCTTAGTATGTAAATTTTCTGTAGGAGTGTTTTTTATGACATATTAGCATGACAAATTAGATTTCTATTGAGTTTATATGTTTTCAGCATTAAATTATCAGCTGTGTCCTAAGGATGAGGTATGGAGAAGGGCCAGAAAATGAAAAAATGAGATCACTTGTAGAGGAATAATGGGCCTCTGTTGCCTATTTGCAGAGTAAGCAAAACAGCACAGGAAATGGATTCCATAAATTGGAATATAGTTAAGTGCTTTTTAATAGTTACATAATAGTTACAAAAATTTGATCTTAAAATTTTCTCATTACTACTTAAACAATTATGGGTAAAATACATCACCAGGTAATATCCTCAGACTAAGATATCCTGAGAAGGACCATTTTCAAGATCTACTTTCAATTCACAAGCCAATACTATGTCAGAAGTTGTTGTAAAACACATTTTTCCATATTCCATTGTGTCAGATCAGTTTCCAAAATAAAAGTTGTAACATCTCAATTTTACCATAAGATGAACCAGATGAAACAAGGCACATATTATTATCCCTTAGTAAAAAATTTGGTGTGGACTCTCATTTCTGGGATTTGGTGAAAGAAAAATAGATTTATACAATGAAAAAATATTTCCCAAAATAACTTTCAGATTACTGAATTACATTAAAAAACTGTTAGTTTCTATGATTGGTAAGTCCCTTTTCTTTAGGAAGGAGAAGTATCACCAATTTAGTGAACTCAAGGAAATAGTCAATGTATTCAATATTGGAACACCAAACCAAAAAAAAGTAAAGAAACAAATGTTAAAATTGGAAACCCTAGAGAAAGAAAAGTTGGACTATACTTGTATTTTCTAGCATTAAAGACATAGCAAAGTGAAAACACAATAGCATCTACATAATCACCATTGCCCTTGTTTCTTCTGTCCTAGTTTTAGGTCCATTGTTTTCATCTGGATGATTTTAATATCCTCTTAGTTTAGCTCATTGTCAGCAATCTCATCTCACTTCTATATATACTCCAAAGGTCCACCAACGTGAATAGATTATGCTGCTCTCCAATTCTTTCAACAACTCCCTCACAGAACAAAGTCCAAAGTAAGCCTGGTAGTTAACTCCCCTTACATACGTATCCTTTATAAGCTCATTGAAAATAACAACATTAATAACAAGAGTAACAACAACCATATTCTGTCCATGCTGTTGAGGCATTTAAAAGGCTGTGTCTCCTATTTTACTATACTCTCAGTCTTTGCAGCACAGATTTTTTTTCTATAAACAAAATCGAACAAAATGTCTAGCAGTAACTGGATTAATTAGAGGCTACCTAGTTCCAAGGCAACTTGAGTGACAATCTTAGCACTGCCATGGAATCCAATGCATTTTTTCACACTTAACAAACTGTGCAGTGAAGATATTGTCAGGCACGGCCGGAGGATTGAGTAGTGGGAGATCAAAATTGGTCTATTAGAATTCATTGGGCGTGTTTTAGTTGCGGGTGGTCAAGCTAGAAAAGACCATCACGTCCCCAAGCAAAGAGGGGTATGGAGTTTTACAGGAGGGGGCAAACGAGGAGGTCCCCCTTCAATGCTTCAGGAGGTTTTTGTTGACAAAGGTTTTAGGGCATGCCCAAGCCCTCCAGCTCCACACACCAGCTCCAGGTCGCCGTAGGACTGCCCAGGACTGCCCCAGTTCTCCCAGGCCCGCTGATCACAGGCCCCTGGAAGATAACACAAGACAGGATCAAGACAAGATGGCTTTTAAGATAAGGTTAAAGCCATCAAGACAAGATGGCTTTTAAGATAAGCCAAGAGTTATATTTAGGCTCCTAGCCTAATATGACTTAACGGATATTGCAGTGAAATTTGTCACCACAATGGATGAAACTGAAACTTTTTTTACCCAAATGATCACTAGATGCAGTAAAACCCAAAACTCTCTTAAATTTTTTAAAGACAATTTAATGGTAGAGTTGCTCTGTTTCAGCCTAATATTAATTTTCTGACCCAAAATGAACAAATCACTTTTAAGGGCTAGTGAGATAGCTCAGTGGGATTTTATTATGCTAGGAAATAAAATTAATGTGCAGTCCAAAAATCAAGTTGACTTGTAAACATAAGGAATTTGTCAAATCTAAAAGAATGTTTTTAAAGAAATAAAGAGCAACTCAAAACATTTATTAGATGCAAAGATATAATTAATCTGATATTTTATCATATTTTTTTTCTTTTAAAAACTGTTTTCCACATAAATTTGGATCAAATGTCCACTATCATATTTTATTATGTTTTTATTACATTTGCTTGTATATCACAGATAGGAAGTATATATTCATTCTTTCAAAAAATTTATGAGCTAGTCTCAAATATCGAAACAATAAACACCCAACTCTTATAAAGATTAGCTAAAACAGCAGTTTGTACTTAAGGTAATTTCTCAGAAAATTCTTATTTGTAAGCCTGTTTGAACTAAATTCAGTTTCCTATAAACTTAATTTAAATACTCCAAAAATAATATAATACTCCAAAATCTGAAATTAGTGATTTCAATCTTGACCTGGGCCTTTCACCCTATTTTTTTTTCCAACTCTCTGCTTAACATTCCCACTCAAATGTCTAAAAAGCATATCAATTTACTTAATGGATTCTCCATAGACGATAATAGTGCCTAGTATATAGTAAGTGCTCAATAAACATTTTTTGGTTGGTTGAAGGAAAAGAACCACCCTATCACTGCCATCATATGTATAATCTTGTTATTTTTTAATCTGCTAGGAACTATTTAATCCAAGTTAACATTTATAAACACTCACTGTGTTTAAGTGAGTAAAACAAAAAACACTTGCACCAAAGAAAATGGTAGTTTATCAAGAACATAACTGGCAATAAGAAAAATAACAAAGATAGAAGTTTTCCATATATCAGTTATCTAATATGTGTTAGGAACTCTACTAGGTTATTTACATATATTTTATTTGCATCTAATAATATGATTACAGTATCAAAGCAGAGTAAAAAAAAGGGAAGGAAAGTCTCAGAATGAGTCAGTGTGGCTGCTTATGTATGCACAACACGATGTGGAAAGAAAGGAAATGTCTATTGACTGAAACATTCAAATCAAAACATGGATTTAAGCTTCTGGAACAATAATCAAAGTCAGTGCTTCTGCAAAGCAAAGGAAATTATCGACACGATGAAAAGGCAATCTATAGAATGTGAGAAAATACTTACAAAACACATATCTAGTTAGGGGTTAATATCAAAAATATGTAACTAACTTAAGTCAACAATTAAAAAGCAAACAAGCTGATTAAAAAATGGGCAGATGCTCTGAATAGACATTTTCCCAAAGAAGACATATAGACGTCCAACGTGTACATGAAAAGGTGCTCAACATCACTAATCATAAGGGAAATATAAATCAAACCAGAATGAGATTTTCATACCTGTTAGAATGGCCATTATCAAAAGTACAAAAGTACAAAAAATAACAAGTGTTGATGACAATATGGAGAAAAGGGAACCATTGAGCACTATTCATGGGAATGTAATTTGGTGCAGCCACTATGCAAAACAGTATGTGATTCCTCAAAAAATTAAAAATTAAACTACTATATGATCCAGCAATTCAATTTCTTGGCATTTATCCAAAGGAAACAAAACACTGATTCAAAAATATAACTGCACCCCCATATTCATCACAGCATTGTTTACAGCAGTATTATGTGAAGTTAAATAAGTTAGACACAGAAAGACAAATATCATGATTTCACTTATATGTGGAATCTAAAAAAAACAAAAACAGAAAATGAATTCATAGATGCAAAGAACAGATTGATGGTTGCCAGAGCTGAGCAAGTGAGGAGTGGGCAAAATGGGTAAAGGTGGTCAAAAATAAAATTCTACTTATAAAATAAATAAGTCATGTTAATATAATGTACAGTATGTGTAATTAATGACACCCTGCTGTATATTTGAAACTTCTTAAAGGAGTAAATTTTAAAAGTTTCATCACAAGGAAAAAAATGTTTGTAACTATGGCTAGTGATGTTAGCTAGAGTTAATGTGGTGATCATATATATATTCATTATGTTTTACGCCTGAAACTAATAGAGTGTTATATATCAACTATATCTCAATTAAAAAAATAAAAATATATATACATATGTATATTTTTTAAAATGGTGCCCTAAATTTCCAGTCAAGGTGATGGAGTAGGTAAACCCTGGACTTACCTCTTCTCATGATAACTTCAAAATTACGACAAAATTACAGAACAGCCATCATTTAGAATTGCCTGAAGTCTAGCTGAACAGAAGTCATACAACTAAGGACATATAGAAGAAGCCACCTCAAGACTGGTAGGAGGGTCAGAGACTCAAAATGGGCTGATCCCACACCCACATGTTACCACTAAAAAGCAGGAGGGATATCTCCACCATGGAGGTACCCCCTGAGAAGTGAAGGATCCCAGCCCCCCATTGGACGCCTTAGCCCAGGGTGCCAGTGCTGGGAAAAGAAGTCCCCACAACTTCTGGCTGTGAAAATCAACAGATATTGTGGCTGAGTGAGACAGAGGACTGCTGGAGTCTCAGGCATTCCTCTTAAATGGTCTCTGCATGGGTTTACTCATTGGCAGACTCACTTGCTCTGAGTTCAAAGTCTGAGGTAGCAGCTCAAAAGGCACCAGGGACATATGGAGAGGAACTGAATTGTTTGGTTTTAGGGCAGGAGCTGGAGAAACAGCTTTCTCCAGACATGAGTGCTGGCAGAAGCAATTATTTTTCAGTTGAACCTTGTCCCCTCCCAGTGTGCAGATGCAGGCTGCTGCCATATCTGCGACACCATAATCTTGGCTAACACTGTTCATCCTTCCCTGTGATTTTCTGAGATCCTGCCCCACCTAATTTGCAGGCTGACCCAAGCCACTTCCAATGGCTTCTCCATACAAACTGCCTGTCTTGGCTCATGCTGTGAATTTTCTTAAAATATGTCAAAGTTTCTCAAAACTCAAACAAATAACATCTGGCCTTGGCATGCCACATACCTCCTGCTGAGCAGCCCCAAGCCTGACACTAGTGGCGGCC
Source organism: Rhinolophus hipposideros (assembly GCF_964194185.1). NCBI lineage: Eukaryota > Metazoa > Chordata > Mammalia > Chiroptera > Rhinolophidae > Rhinolophus > Rhinolophus hipposideros. The sequence goes on along the minus strand of NC_138052.1, from coordinate 3,378,892 downwards.
AGCCTTGGTTCATAGTTTGGCTTCCCCCAGGCAGCTCTAAGCCCAGTGAAGTTGGCTGCCATCTGTGGATTACTTTGTGGTTCATGTCAGGTGACCCTAGGCAGGGAACTGGCTGCAGCTAAACTTGGCCTGTAGTAGGACCCCTCCCAGTAGGCTTCAGGGCCAGAATGCCTGGCATCCAGCACTGGAATCAGATGAAGCACTACCCACCTGCCTTTGCAGGTGACACATGGAAAGGGTAGACTGGGAGGCACCACAGCCCAGTTAAAGCAAATCTTGCTTCGTAGTGTCAATACCCGCACAGCATGTCCTTTAGTGTAGTCACAGGGAATCCTCACAATCCATCAGCCTGATAGTCAATCTTTCTCATTGACATGCAAACAGCAACCAAGGCTCAACTACAACAGGAGGGCACACAACCCACACAAGGGACACACCTGGAGCACCTAGTTCAGGTGACCAGGAAAATGTGCCACTGGGCCCCACAGGACACCTACTGCATAAGGCCACTCTACTAAGACTGGGAGATATACATAAAAAGAAACACAGGAAAGCAGACAAAATGGGGAAACAAAGAAACATATGCCAAATGGAAGAACAGAACAAAGCTACAGAAAAAGAACTAAACAAAATAGAGACAAGCAATCTAACAGATGCAGAGTTCAAAACACTCTTTATAAGTATGCTCAATAGACTTAGGGGAAGAATAGATTAACTCAATGAGAACCTTTCACAAAGAGATAGGAAACATAAAAATAGAGATAGAGAACATAAAAAAAAGAACAGAAATAAAGAATACAATAACTGAAATGAAGAATACATTAGAGGGAATCAACAGTAGATTAGAAGAAGCAGAGGATCAAATCAGCAATTTAGAATCTAAGGTAGCAGAAAACACCCAATGAGAACAGCAAAACGAACAAAAAAAATTTTAAAAATGAAGATAGTTTAAGGGGCTTCTGGGACAACATCAAGCGTACCCATATGCACATCATTGGGGTACTAGAAGGAGAAGAGACAGAGTAAGGAATTGAAAATCTATTTGAAGAAATAATGATGGAAATCTTCCTTAACCTGTGGGAGGAAATAGACATACAAGCCCAGGAAGTACAGAGTCCCTAACATGATGAACCCAAAGAGGCCAACACCAAGACACATCATAATTCAGATGCCAAAGATAAAAAACAGAGAATCGTAAAAACAGAAAGAGAACAGCAGTTAGTTACCTACAAAGGATACCTACTGTGATCTGATTTCTCAAGAGACACTTTGCAGGCCAGAAGTGATTGACACAAAATATTCAAAGTGATGAAAATAAAGGACCGCCTCGAAGATTATTGTATCCAGCAAAGATATCATGTAGAATATAAGAACAGATAAAGAGTTTCTCAGACCAAAAAAAAAAAAACACAAAAAAAAAACTTAAAGGAGTTTATCAACACCAAACCATTATTGCAAGATGTTAGAGGACTTTTTAAGAAGAAAAACAAAAAGATGAAAAATTAGAAGAATAAAATGTCAATACCTACATACCCATCAATAATTACTTTAAATGTAAACGGATTGAATGCTCCAATCAGAAGACAGTGTGGCTGAATGGGTAAGAAAATAAGACCCATACACATGCTGCCTGGAAGAGACTCACTTCAGATTGAAAGACACAAAGACTGGAAGTAAAGGGATGGAAAATACATTTCATGAAAATTGAAACAAACAAACAAAAAAGCTAGGGTAGCAATTCTGATACCAGACAAAATGACGTCAAACAAAGGCTAAGACAAGAGGTAAATATGGACCCAGTAATCTCGTTTCTTTATATTTGTCTGAAGAAACTCTAAACACTACTTTGAAGGGACATGGGCATCCATATGTTCACTGCAGCATTGTTTACAATAGCCAAGATGTGGAGGCAACTGGATGTGTGTCATCAGATGAGTGGGTAAATAAGAGGTAGTACATATGTACAATAGAATATTACTCAACCATAAAAAAGAATGAAATCGTGCCATCTGCATCAACATGGATGGACCTAGAGGGTATTGTGCTGACAGGAGTAAGTAGGACAGAGAAAGACAGATACCATTTCATTTTACTTATGTGTGGAACCTAAAGAACAAAATAAACAAACAAACAAAACAGAAACAAACTCATAGACACATTTTGATGATTACTAGCTGAGAGGGGGTATGGGGCATGGGTGGAAAAGGTTCATAGATTAAGAAGTACAAATTGACAGTTACAAAATAGTCATCGTATTAACTATGTATTGTGTCAGGTGGATACTAGATTTATCAGGGGTGATAACTTCATAAGTTATATAAATTTGTAATCACGCTGTTACATCTGAAACTAATATAATATCATTGTTAACTGTAATTAAAAATAAAACAATGATCAAAAAAATGGTGCTTCAAGTTGTACATAACCACATAGAGAGGCAGCACAGCAGAGCAAATCAGTGTGCAGGCTCATTACGGTAGCCACCAGCACTATGTTTCCTCCTGTGCCACAGCTTGTAAACTTGGACAAGACTCGTAACCTCTCTGGGCCTTTGTTCCCTCATTTGTGATGGTACTCACTACCTGTTTGGGTGAGGAACAATTAAACAGTTAATGTGTAAAGAATACCTCCTGACATCTAGTGAGCACTTCATCACAATCACCTATTATTCTTTATGAGGATCTGTCTTTAATTGAAATGGTTTTCATTAAGTTCTTCATATTTTCTACTTTATTTCATTGAGTGCTTCATCTGTGCATTCACTGAACATTTGCAAAGCAGTAGTTGTCCTTAAGGAGCTGGCAGGCAGTTTCCAGGAAGAGAGACTAATAGATGATTGCAGGGCGGCATTATGAGTGCAGGTGAGATGAAAGGACAAGATTCATGGCCTGGGGTTATCAGCAGGGCTTCTAGAAAGTGATGGCTGGGGTGAACCTTGAAGGACGTGTAGGTATTCCGCCAGAGAGTGGTGGTGGGTGACGTTAAAGGTTTTCCAGGCAGAAGGAGCAGAGTGAACAGAGACAAATAAGGGAAGTGCCTGAATTTGACAATTTCAAGAAATACAATAAAGTCATGCAATAAAATATTAAAATATGAATTGCAATATACATGTTAAGCCTAGTGAACATAGAGTTAAAACCAGAAACCTAATGACTAGGACAAAAAGGAGAGAGAGAAGGTATATGTGCCAGAAGGCAGAGGGTCCTCCACGACATTACTTCTGAACTTCTGATAACCAAAATGAAAATGGTAACAGTCTTTTGATTGATTTTTCAATGCTCGTGTAGATAAATCATGACAGTTCCTAGAAGGAAGCAAAATTTTACTTAGCACTTAGCTCTGAAAGAGATTTCTTACTCAAAACTTCTTAAAAGGAACTGAAGCAACGGTGTAGATGGTGATAATAACTGTATCTCAATATGAAACATAAGTGTGAGCTTCCAAAAGGCAGTTTTTTTTCTGATGACTCAATGAAAGTGTAGAGTATAATACCAACGCAAAACTGAGTAAAAGTCATTTAATTGAGGAAAAAAAAGTGTTCTTTGCAATGTTTCTTTCCCATTTCCTAAGATTCCCAGCCCAAAACTCACTCAAGTGAACAACCATTGCAGGGTATTATAATAGAACACCCCTACACCTTTCCTTCCCATGGGACCTTTCCAATTCCTGTTCCATTCCCTCAGGCCCATTAATTAGGTGATCAGCTCATTAGTTTCATTAGTTAAGCTCATTAACCAGTGTACACTTACAGTATTTTATATCAGTGTTTCTCAAACTTATTTGCAACTGAAAAAAAATTTATATCTGCTTTTATTTATTTATTTGTTTTGTTAATATTTTTTAATTTTTCAATTACAGTTGACATATAATATTATATTAGTTTCAGATGTACAACATATTGATTAGACATTTATATAACTTACAAAGTGATCACCCCGAAAAATCTAGAATTCATCTGACCCCATACATAGTTACTATAATATTATTTGACTATAATCCTTTTGCAGTACTTTACATCCCGATGACTATTTGTGTTTGTTTAAAAGGTTGTGACATACACCTAATTTAGGTACCAGAGAAAGTGTATATGATATTATAAAGATATATGATCTGGACAAAAACTGGAGTGCCGAGGGAGTAAAGCTCTACCCCTCTCTAGGTCTTTCTCTCTTCTTTTCCAAATCTGTTTCTCTGCTCTGCTCATTTTCCTCCATCTTTATTGGTTTCCTCACCCTGTATTCCATAACCTGTCTATTTCCTCAACCTGTATGTGGAGTTTGCTGGCCAGGGCCCCAGGAGAGCTTCCTGACATCCTGCTAATGAGCATGGTCTCAGTATTTCTCGATTCAAAGCAACAAGAAAATCTGATGGACCCCATTTACCTCATAGGTCATATATTTCTGGCATCCTGCTGTTGCAATCCTTCTGTCCAACAATGACCAGTAAAGGGTGAGATGTAGAGAAATGGGCTAAAAAGCTTATCTCCCTATCAACAAGGTGATATTCTTTAATTGTTGGAGAAGAGACATTGATCCACATCATAAAGTTTTTTCCCAAAAGAGGAGTCAGTGAGAGAACTTGTGACCTGGAAGATGGGCAGGGAATGAATCTAAAGACAGAAGGGCCTTTCTGAGCCATTCGATTCTTACTGTGAATTAGGTCGCTGCCAATTTTATCCCTACACAGGGTGTATTCTCTAAGGGCAATAATTGAGCTTAACCTATCAGTGCCCATTTATTTATCAGTTGGTAAGAAAACATTTCTTAATCAACCCTGTCATATCTTGGAACTATTGTGCTGATGTGGAGAAAGACCATATTTAAATAATTGGATGTTTTTTTTCATTTGACTCTTTGTTCAAACTAATTTTTTTGTTTCAAAAGTTATAAATTATACAAGCAACATTTCATAAAGATATAATATGAGAAAAAGCAATTTTAATTTGTGAAAAATAATATTAAATACATTTGCATAAATTATATCCACTATCAGTGAGTGGTTGTCACTGCAAATACTTCTATATTCAATTTACTTATTAAAAATAGAAAAATAAATTAATGGCTTAGGAAACAGAACTTCTCATCCCCAAACTAGAGAAAACTCAGTTTAATTTTGATCACAAAAGAAGTCGAAGAGCTCACCTCATCAGTTCAGACCAACTACGCAACTGTCTCACTCTTTCTCTCAAAATCATTCTTCTATAGTTTTTTTTATCCTATTAAAATCACTGCTGAATGCAACAATAGCAGTGCTTCCATTCAAGTATAAACATCTGAGGCTATCAAATAACCCAATATTCTGGAGGGTGACAATGAACTCATTGTTTCACCACTGAATAAATATAATCAACTGCAAGTATGTATCAATGGCTCCAAACATCCACTCCAAACCACCTGCAAGACTGAAAACCTTTGAAACTACTAATAGAAAAAAAAAATGGAGCCAGAGGATCATTTAGTTATAACACAACCCCATTCTTATATTGCATTCAGGGAATTTCATTTCAATACAAAATGCTGTTTGATAAAGGGATAAAATCTGAACTCAGAAGAGCTGATGAGGAAAGAGAACTAGAATTTTTAAGTTGAGCCAAACTACAGATGCATATAATTAACAGGGCCAGATTTTTTGGAAAAGGTTTGCTTTTTTTCTCTCAAAGTGTTCACTACCAAGCAGCCTCTTGATTCTGCAACTTATTCATTCCTCATTTCTCTCTCATCAGAAACATACTCTCCTTGGATTCAGATTAAGATGTCATAACAATCACCTATATCTTGATCAGGCTTAATTTTAAACAATGAACTCTCTTTATGGGAGATTTTCATTCTAAGTTTTACCTTAATTGCACAAAGAAATATGTCATTAGCTTTGCATTTAAATGTTAAAAATGTGATGGACACTTAAAAATCACATGACATGATAATGTTATTTATTATGGCAGGTTTTACGTGGGACACTCTATACAAATAATCTCTTAAATCCCACATCAACCCTGTGAGTTAGATCCTCCTACTTTCCTACATACAGTAGAGGAATCTGAGTCTTAGAAAAGATTGAACAAATTTTCCAGGAGCCCAAATCAGGAGTGGTAGATCCAGAATTTACTACCTGGCTCATCGTGCCCCATGGTCCATGTTGTCCCACCATCTAATGACTACAATAGCCTTCCAGCTGCTCTCCTCCTGTCTTTTATCCCTTAATCCACTGACCTTTCATGTGAAAATACTGCATTTCATATCTGACCATTTGAGACTTCATTCCTTGAAATCCACCAGTGATTCTCAACCATCTGTGTGTTCCTTATCATGGCATATAAGGCCATATATACATTAGTTTTCTTTTGCTTTATTGCATCATTTCCTGCCAGGTATAACAAACCACACCCTTATTCTCTTGTAGTTATGACCCTAGGTACTAAGATCAGTAAATTAAAATAGATGCTTACTGCTTAGCAGAATTTAAGGAGATAGGTTGACCACATGGCCTACCATATGTCATAAGAATAGATTAATAATCCAAAACAAGGCTGATTTTATGAGATCAGATAATTAAGTTTGTGAACTCATCCTAGAAAAAGTGCTACATACCTCATTGCTGAATATCACTACAGTAACATTCAAAGTACTCCTGTTGGGAAGCTATGCACTGATGCCAGTGCCTAGTCCACACTTCAAATCAGTTTTGGAACTCTTTTTTCTGGAATGGCCATCAGAGCTGTCATCGTATTACACCTGATGTCCTAAGTGTCTTAAAAATGTCTTCTTTTCAATATTTCCTTTATTTTTGTGTAAAGAAAGAAGTCATTGGGGGCCAGATCAGGTGAGTAGGGAGGGTGTTTCAATAGTTATTTGTTTACTGGCTAAAAACTCCCTCACAGACAGTACCAAGTAAGCTGACGCATTGTCATGATGCAAGAACCATGAATTGTTGGCAAAAAGTTCAGGTCGTCTAACTGCTTCATGCAGCCTTTTCAGGACTTCCAAATAGTCAACTTGGTGAACTGTTTGTCCAGTTGGTACCAATTCATAATGAATAATCCCTCTGATATCAAAAAAGGTTAGCAACATAGTTGCAACAAGTTTGCAAACTTAATTGTCAGACCTCTTATGTTTCAACTTTAATATATCTTCACAAGAACCATCTTACTAATTACAAAATACTTCCTTGTTCATCAATGTGAACAACACAATTGATATACTATCACGTGGAAGTAATGTTTTATCAGGAGAGACCCCAGTCCTTTGTGCTGAAGTGTGGCTGAACCCATCTTTCCTAGTGTCATTTTCTCATCCTGCAGTATTCAAAATAGGAAACAACTGTACTCCAAGAAGTTTCATGCTTAACCTTAAAAGTGCTAAACATAAATACTCAAGATTTGAGGAAGAATATATTCTTCACTTTCTCCATAAGTAAGCATGTTTAAGTCTGGAGTAAAGTTAAAAGCTTGATCTAATTAACCATGCAGAAAAGAAGCAAAGAAAAAACTATGATGTAGAGGTCTGGCCATTTAAAGCCATCCTCCTGCTTACAGATATTCTCCTATAGAAAAGAGTGGAGGGAGCAAAAGTTTCTCCCCCCTCAAAGTCCATTATATTAGTAGTCTTCTATATGAATATTAATGTTGTTTTTTTTAAAAAAACTCCTTCAAGTTGTTTATACTTGTTAATCTTGAACTACATGGAACTCTCCCCAAGATGCATAGTTTCTACATTCCATTTATATATCTGTGCCTTTGCCAGTGCTATTTCCTCTTAGGAATGTCCTCTTACCTTCTTCATTTAAGGCTTCCAGCCTTCTTCTTTAAGGCTGGAATCAAGCATCATAGACTTGAAGAAGCTTTTCTGAACCTCAGAAAGGACCAATGATAGTGTAAGACAACTTGGGATAGAATCCTAGCTCCTCTGCTTATTACATTTTGATATTTAACCTCTGCATGACTTGGACACTTTGTCTATACATGAGAATCGTTTTACCTATTAAATCGTAATTTTACCCACTATTCTTTAAAGGGAATGCTGTGGAGCTTTTGTGAAATAATATAAATAAAACCCTAAAACAGCATCTAGCACAGACGATAGTTTAGTGGTTACCAGAGGGTAAGGGGGGAGGGAGATGAGGGTAAGGGGGATCAAATATATGGTGATGGAAGGAGAACTGACTCTGGGTGGTGAACACACAATGGGATTTATAGATGATGTAATACAGAATTGTACACCTGAAATTATGTAATTTCACTAACAATTGTCACCCCAATAAATTAAAAAAAAAAAACAGCATCTAGAAACAAGGAGAAACTAGTATTCTTGATGTGAACGTCTGTTCTTTCCCAGCTTGATGATAGCTCTCTGTAATCTGACATAGCCAGATCAAGTGCTGATATCTGTTACAAAAATATGAGTATGAACAGAGCACTATAGAAGTTTTAGTGCAATCTTGCATATAAATAAAAAAGAAAATTTGAAGGTCTACCACCAATATCAACTAGTTAATTGACAATAGACCTGTCAAAATGATCTCTACTAGTCTTCACTAAATGCTGGTACACACACTGGAAATAAAAACATGACGTTTTTCACTGATCTGCATCAAATTGGAAAACCAAAGTAAATGAAATAAATTTTTCACAAAGCTACATTTATTCAAAGAGCCATTATTTATTCCAAGATTATTTTCATATTACATTTTGATGTTGAAATGTTCTTTCTTTTATGAAATAATAGTGACAATTGGGTGCGTGTATTGTATTTTTGGCTTGCTCTGTTTTCTATGATTGAATTTAAACAATCTTATGTGATAACATAAGCTGGCAATTGTTTTTTCATCTCCACTTCCTCCCTTTATTTTCTGAAATTATTCTCTTTCATGAAATCCCATGAGATTCAGATAGAATAGTTTATCCCTGGAAGGGTTTTACTAGAGTCCAGGTATTCTTATCTATTGTATAGTTTCGGGAACCGGATTTGTCATCTCACAAAGAATCATATTAACCAAGTTCCAGTGGTTAGAGTGGAATCACAAAATCCATAGATGAACTATACTGAGTGCTTAATATGTGTCAGTTAGTGTGCTAAGTACGTCACATGAACTTACATTTTCTCTTCACTATTATCCTATAACATAGTTTACTTATAGTTACAAAGTTAATTAGTGATTCAAACTTAATTTGTCCTGCTCTGAAATCTATGCTTTATCCACCACATTATGTCACGTAACTATGCATTTCCAAGATTGTCATTTTTAGTGACTCCAAAGAGAAATATAGTTATCCTATAGACCACTTTCCTTAGGCATACATGCTCTTTCTATTTGGAGATAATCTAAATGGAAGATGCTAAAATCATAGGTTGTTTGTTAGCATAGAATCTGCCAGTTTGCATCTAATAGTTGAATAGTCTGGTTTAGAGTATCCAAGAGCTAAACTAACTTGAAACACACATATCTTATTATAAGGTTAGCAGAGCTAGATGATTTTGTGGGTGAAAAAGGGGCCACATACTAAACCTGACAAGCTCAGGGGAGGCCACGCTGGTGGGTCCTACAAACTCCGTGACTGAAATTAACCACATAGGATGGTGTGAACATTAAAAAGTCCCAACTAAAACTAGTCGTCATGGCTGATAGGCACATCCTTGGCCCATAGCTTCCTTGACAAAGGTCAATCTTTACCTTAAGTGAGCCTATTTGTTGTCTTTTTGCACCTAAGATAGAATACCTTTGGAATGTCAGAGTCATCCCCTTTTTCCAGACCCCTCAGAGCACAACCCACTTCACAAAAGCACCAGACTACAGAATTCCTCATTGTTATGTTCCCCAAATACTATCTCTCTGTGCTGTATAGGTTAATTCCCCCAGACCCACCAATGTAAAAGCAATATGAGTCTTTCCTTTTACTTTTTGTCCAATCCCAGAGGTTTCCTCGCTTTGCTTTCTCCTGACCCTTTAATTTACCACCAGTGGATTTCATGTAACCCTCCTTATGTCTCCTACTTTGGTTCTAATGTATAAAATGAGCTGCAAAACTGCCATTCTCTGGAACATTTTCTTAATCCACTGAAATATTTCTTCCCAGCAATTGTCATCTGTTTGGCTCAAATAAACTCATTAAAGTTCGCTACAGGTTGGGAAGTTTCTAACATCAACAATTTAAATATTAATAATTCTTAGTCTGGAAAAGGGAGAGCACTTAATAGATATCACCTCTTGATGCTACTGCTGTTGCTCATTGTTTTATACACAGTACACTGCAACCTTCAAAAGAAAATCTTATGCCCTTCATTGCCAATGTTGGAAGTCACCATTGTCTCTCATGTCTTCACTCTCTCACGCATCTTTCCTTTTTCATGAAGGGTGGCACACGTTTGCAGCTGAATTATCAGCCTGTTTCCTGCCTATGGAATTTTGAATCTGGCAGCCTTCTTTCATTTCATCCTCTTTCTGTCCTCTTATGCCTAAACTGACAGTGTTTCTGCTGGTGTAACATTCTAAAGAGCCCTGTATGTCTCCTGTGTGTGTCTGGGGATTCACTCCCATAAACTCCTCCACAGAGGAGAATCGCATCTCTATTCATGGCTTCAGCTGAGAGGGCTGAGTCACATACCTAATCTTTTCAAAGAGTGTCTTTTGTTTTTTGAATACTCTGACCTCTTGGCCCTTCTTGAGGGGATCAATATCGTGACTCTTTCTGGATATTAGAAAGTATTGTCCTGTCACGTCCTTGGCTAAATCTCCAAATTTTCACTGTTTTTTAAAAAAATTTATATAGGCTGAGAACCTCCCAAATCATTAAGTCTGGGTTCCATTTTTCGCTTAACAGGTCTTCTCTCAATTTATCTCTCTCCTTTCATATTTTACTACAAGTAAAAGGAAGAAACTATGTTGCATTTTCAGCTCTTTGTTAGGAAATCTCCTCAGCTAAATATGCAGTTCATCTCTAACAAGTTATACTTTTCACATAAATGTAAGGTAAAATTGCAGTAAGTTTTCTGCCACTATGTAACAAGGACCCCCTTTCTTCCCATTTCCAGTCGCATGGTCTTCATTTCCCTCTGAGACCTCACCATCAGCATTCAGTATTTATATTTTTACCAATAGTTTGTCTGGTAATTTAGGTATTCTGTAAGATTAGAGTTTTTCTCCACCATTCACCTCTCTTCCTTCTGAGGCCTCACCTGCAGAGCTGTTAACATCTACCTTTCTATTAACAATCTGTTTGAAGATATATAGATTTGTTTTGTTTTATTTTGTTTTATCATGCTTCAAACATTTTTTTAGCCTCTGGCCATGGGTGAATTTCAAATCACTGCCACATATTTGTCACAGCAGTGCTCTATTTCAAGGTACCAAAACCACATTAGTTCCCTATTATTGCTGCAACAAATCACTAAAAACGAAGTGGCCTAAAACATCAATTTATTATCTAATCGTTCTATAGATCAGAGTTTGAAATGTATCTTATTAGTTTAAATTCAAGATGTTAACTGGAGGCTTGAAAAAGTAATCCCTTCCCAGCTTTTTTTCTTTTTTGTTCTTCTCAAAGCTGCCCATATCCCTTAGCCGATCATTGCATCACTCTGCCCTCTACATTCATTGTCACATCTTTCTGGCTCTGACCTTCTTGCCTCCCTTTTATAAGGACCTTAAAGATGATGTTGGGCCCACCCACATAATCCAGGGCAAACTCCTTTTCTTAGTCACATCACCAAGTACCATTTGCCATATAAGGCAACATATTCACAGATTCCAGGGGTTAGAACATACACATCTTTAGGTGACAATTATTCTTCCTACCACAAGTTGTTCTTTACATATTCTGGATTCTAGAACCTAATTAGGTATATAATTTGCAAATATTTTCTCCCATTCTGTTTGTTGTCTTTTGACTTTATAGTGTCCTTTGATGCACAGTAGTTTTTACTTTTGATGAAGTCTATTTTTTTTCTTTTGTTGCTGTGCTTTTTATGTCAAATCTATAAGGGTTTTATAGTACTATATCTTTTATTTAGGTCTTGACTCATTTTGAGTTAATATTTGTATATGGTGTGAGGCAGCGGTCTGGTCCCATGTTATTCCAGTATCTCAGCATCATTTACTAAAAAGACTGTATTTCCCTATTGAATTATTTTAGCACCCTTACCAAAAATCAACTGACTATAGGTAAAAAGGTTTATCTCTGGCCACTGAATTCTATTCCATTCTCTATATGACTATCTTTATGTCAATAAAACAGTCTTGATTACTGTAGTTTTGTAGCAAGTTTTATAATCAAGGAATGTGATCCTTACAACATGTTCTTTTACAAAATTGTTTTTACTATTCTGGATTTCATGTAATGCCACATGACTTTTTGAATCAGTTTGTCAATTTCTGCGTGAGGTGGGGCGTTCTTACTAGGATCTTGCCAGGGGTTGCATTAATCTGTAGATTAGTTTCGGCAGTATTTTATTTAAACTATATTAATTACTTCAATCCATAACATCAGATGTTTTTCCATTTATTTAGGAACTCTTTGATTTCTTTCAACAATATTTTATTTTATCAATACACAAGTCATTCACTCTCTTTGATAAATGTATTACTATATATTTTACTTTTATGATGATGCTATAGGAGCAAGTGGTTCATTTCTTATTATTTATTTCTAGTATATAGAGATACAATTGATTTTTGTTATTGATTCTGTATCCTGCAAACTTGATGAACTGATTTTTTTAGATCTAATGGGATTTTTGTTATTTCTGCTGTTGTTTCTTTTGTACTTGCTATGTGTAAGATTATATCATTTGCAAATAGAGATAGTTTTACTTCTTCTTTTCCAGTCTGGAGAACTTTCGTTTCTTTTTCTCGACTGAATCTCAAGCTAGAATTTCTCCTATAATATCAAATTAATATATCAAAAGTGAACATCGTTGAGTTATTCATGATCTTATGGGGAAAAAATTCAGTCTTTCACGAAAAGTATGACGTTAGCTGTGGGTGTTTCACAGATTCTCTTTATTCTGTTGACAAATCTTCCTTTTTAGTGTTCTTATGATAAAATCTATGGCATTTTTCAAATTCTTTTTCTGCATCAACTAAGATTATCATGTGTTTTTTGTCCTTTATTCTTTTAACATGGTGTGTTTCATTGACTGATCTTTACATATTGAAACAAACTTGCATTCCTAGGAAAACTCTCCAAGTAGTTACTGTTATAATTCTTTGTATATGCTGCTGGATATCATTTTGTTGAAGATTTTTGTGTCTATTTTCATAAGGGATAGCAGTCTGTTTTATTCATCTGTTTTGATATCTGGATAAAAATGATCTTAAAGAATGAGTTGGAAATTGTGTCCTCTACTATTTTTGAAAGAGTTTGTGAATCATACATGCTCATTTTCTTTAAATATTCTGTAGAAGTCACCAGGGAAGCCATCTGGTCTTTGATTTTCCTTTATGGAAAGTTTATTGATTACCAATTCAATCACTTTCCTTGTTATTTGTCTATGCAGAATTTCTGTATATTCTTTAGTCAGTTTTGGTAGTTTGTGTCTTCATAGGAACTTATCTATTTCATCTACTCCTTCTAATTTTTTTGGAATACAATTTTTTATAGTATTTTCATATCATTTTTGTTTCTGTAAAGTCTGTAATCATACCACTCTTTCATTCTGATTTTAGTACCGTATTTGCCGGCGTATAAGACGACTGGGCGTATAAGACGACATTTCCACTCAAAATACAGAGTTTGTTATATACTCGCCGTATAAGACTACCCCCTCTTCCGCACACCTTCCACACTCCAAATTACTTTCAGTTTAAAATGTGCATCATACTCTTTCTTTTGGCTGGTGCCATGATAGGGATGATAGGGGTTTGACTGGTCGACATTTTCTATGCTGTACTGTACAATGGTGCAGTATTGTGGTTGGCTGTTGGCTGTACACAAAGCCTGATTTGATTGGTCCCTGCTCCCTGTTTGCCCGCCCTGTCACTATAGCAGTCTGGTCCACCCTTGCATCAGCATCTCCCTGGGACCTCACTAGTGCGCAAGTGCGAGCTCTTCAACATTCTAACAGGCACCATGATAGCGCAAAATTGCGAATCTTCAATGCATATGTAAAGAAATATACGGTAACCCGAATTTACCACACTCGCAAAATCGCACACAGCCGACCATACACCCAGTATGGTATCGCGATTCGCGATTTTGCGCTATCATACTGGGTGTATGCTCGGCTGTGTGCAATTTTGGGAGTGTGGTAAAATCGCATAACAGCAAAATCGCATAACAGCCGAGCATACACCCAGCAGCGCTGCTGATGCCTGAACGGTATGTGGAATGAAGTGGGCGGGCATCGGGAGGCCACTATGGCATGGGGCAAGCACTATGGGCAGTCTATCTGAAGTGTACCTGGCGTATAAGACGACCCCCCCACTTGGAGGCATATTTTTCGGGGCCAAAAAATTGTCTTATACACCGGCAAATACGGTAATTTTGTTTTTTTGTCAGTTTGCCTAAAGTTTTGTCTTTTTTTTTTCTTTTCAAAGAACTAGCATTTGGTTTGTTGATTTTTCTTTATTGTTTTGTTAATTATTTAAGGGTGTGTTTAATTTTCACATATATGTGAATTTCCCTAATTTCCTTATGTTGATTTATAATATCATTCTACAGTGTTGGGAGAACATACTTGTATGATGTTAATCCTAAATTTATTGAGTTTTTTTTTTTTCTTTTTATGGTCTAACATTTGGTGTTTCCTATATTGAATGATCCATGGGTACTTAAGGAGAATGTGCATTATTCTATTGTTGGGTAGAGAGTTCTATAGATATGTGTTATGTCAGTTGATTTATGATGTTGTTCAAGACTTCCATTTCCTTGTCAATCTTCTCACTGTTCTATCCATTGTTAAAATGAAGTATTGAAATCTTCAACTGTTACTGTTATTGTTCAATTGTCTATTTCTCTCTTCAATTCTGTCAGTTTTTGTTTCAAGCATTTTGAGGATCTTCTGTTAAGTGCCTATGGGTTTATAATTGTTACATGTTCTTGATGGATTAACTTCACTTCTCCTTATCAACACACTTTAAATACTAAAAGTGCCCAAGCTCTTATGTCAACTATTTTTTTTTTTTGTCTACACACTGTCTCTAGGTGAACACATCCAAACACACAATTTCATTGGCTTTTTTATATTATTATTATTATTAGTTTCAGGTGTACAAAACAACGTAGTAGTTAGACATTTACAACCCTCACAAAGTGATAACCTCTGTCCCCCAGTTTACTACCCCTCTAACATCATATTTATCTATTACAATTCCAATGACTCAATTCCCTATGCTGTACTCCAATTCCTATGAATATATATGAAATTTTTGATTATAGTTGACATTCAATGTTATTCAGCTTCAGCTTCAGTGCAGCACAGTGGCCAGGCATCTACACAGTGCATGCAGTGGTCTCCCTAATAAGAAAAGTGCCCATCTGACACCCTACAAAACCTTTACAACATTGTTGATTATATTCCCTGAACTGTCTTTTGTATCCCTGAGGCAATCTTATGGTTACCAATTGTGCTTTCTAATCCCCACCACCTTCTCCCTCATCCCCACTCCCCTCCGAACCAGCAACCCTCAGTTTTTTTCTCTATATCTCTGACTCTATTTCTGGTTAGTTTGCTCATTTATTCTGTTCTTTAGATTCCACATGTAAGTGAGATCATATGGTACTTGTCTGTCTCTGTCTGACTTATTTCACTTAGCATAATGTTCTCTAGGTTCATCCATGTCGTTGCAAATGGTAAAATTTCATTTTTCTTTATGGCTGAGTAATATTCCATTGCATAAATGTACCACAGTTTCTGTATTCAGTTGTCTACCAATAGGCTTTATGGTTGTTTCCATGTCTTGGCTATCATGAATAGTGCTGCAATAAACATAGGGGTGCATATATATATTTTTTTCAAATTAGTGCTTTGGATTTCTCTCGATAGATACCTAGGAGTGGAATTGCTGGGTCATAAGGCAGTTCTATTTTCAGACTTTTGAGGTACCTCCATACAATTTTTCATAGTGGCTGCGTCAATCTGCAATCCCACCAACAGTGCATGAAAGTTCCCTTTTCTCCATAACCTTGCCACACTTGTTGATTTAATAACATCTACATGCTGATGATGTCCAGATTTGTATATGTAAATCTGCAGGCTCAATCTTCTCACAGAATGCCAGACTTATGCATTAAGCTGTCTAGTCTCCATCTTATAGACATTGCACACATAATAAGTTCAAAATAGAACTTATGATTCACTGACTATCAAACTCATTCCTCCTGTTCTTTTCCATCTCAAAAAATGTCATCCTTATTTAATAATATTCTCCAGCTTTAATTATATTTATTCCTTTATTCTCCTCTCACACTTTAGCTAATTCATCTACAAATTCTAATTTTAAAACATCCTAAAACTACATGCTCCTTATCATCTCTATTGCTACCACTTTGTCTAAGCCACTGTCATTTCCACTCTCATCTCTACTACTGCTGTTACCTCCTAACTAGTCTTACTTCTTCTATACTTGCCTCCTTTGAATCAATTTTTCATGTATGTTTAATTTTAATTATAAACCAGATTATGTCACTCCTTTGCTTATAATTTTTCAATTGTTTTCCATTGCTTTTCACTTACAGTAAAATCTACCCTCCTTTACTTAAAATCTCTCTCATGATTTTAAACCTTATCTTCTCTGAGTTAATCTCCTACTGCTCTCAACATACTGTACTTCTTTTCCTTAAATATGACAATTTCCTTCTGACTTTAGGTGTTTTATAGTTGCTATTCCTTTAGGCTTTGCTTGTCTGCCTCAGTCTCATAACTTACTCTCCACTTTAATGTTGTCCCTAAATTAGCTACCCCCCATACCAGATACTATCTACCACACCTCTATGTTCTAATGTATTCATTGCACATCATGTTTTTATTGTATCTGTGGTACTTAATCACCATCTCAAATAATCTGCCTACTTATTGATTTAATTATTATTTTTTGGTCTCTCTCTTCCTCACACCCCAATTATTGCAAATTTTATGAGAGTGTAGATTTTCTGTTTTGTTTAATTTGCATCCCAAAGGCCAAATCCAGCACAAATTAGGTGCCCAAAAGGTATGTGGATATATAAATGAAGGATTAAATCTAGGTAACAGGAATAAATGGATTGTTTATGGGTCAATATTAAGATAAATGTATCCAAACCATATTTAGTCTGTGCTTCTTTGCTCAAAATTACAGAAAGTGTGATCCATATGCTCACTCCTAGAGCTAGGGTGGAGTCATCCTAGCAGAGCCACAAGGGCTGAGAACAGGACAGATGTGGATTGACAAAACAGATTCAGAATGCTCTACCAAAGAGGAGGCAACAGCAACAGACATCCACTATAAATGCAAAACAAGGTTATAGTCACGCTGTTAGTAAAGGTTATAAAGATTAAGTATGAATGTGCAGCAACCAGAATTTATAAAAATAAAAATTTGAGGTTAAGCATAATGGAATAAAGAACAATCAATTGTTACTTTTTAAAAAAGAAATACAATTTTAGTAATGATGTTACAATGTAAAATAATAAAAGAAGAACACTAATGGAGAAAAGTTAAGAAAGGAAGCTGATAAAAATGATAGTTATTAGAATACTGGAAAACTCACAGGGAAGTATATACATCTCTGAGATGTTTTGAACTTCTCTGAAGATGCTCCAGGTATTAAAAGACCCAGTGTGGTGATCTATTATTACATTATATATATGCATCTTCTATGTTTCCAGGCCCCGATGAAATGAAAGCGAAGGCTAAAATAATTTAAAATAAAAAACTGCAAGAACATTGCCAAAGACAATTGAGCAAAGTTCCTGGACTTCCAGTCTTTCTTCAGCATGTGATTCAATAACAACACACTTGAGCTTCTATGACATTAGACACAAATGAACAACACAATCCCTACACTCAAGTGTTTCGCAGATAAATGAACAGTGAAAAAAGCACGATGAGTAAAATGATAAAGTTAAAAGTCTGGGAGCCATGGTAGTAGAGACCAAAAGCCCCTTGCTTATTAAGTTATTGACAGTATTCATGGAAGGCTTTCTTGGAAAGGTAATGCCTGCACTAAATCTTAAAGGATGAGTAGGAATGGTAAAGACAATAAGCCCTCTAAGGTTTAGAAAAAAAGCAATATCTCCATGCATTGAGTAGGAAGCACTCTCAAAAGATGCAAAGGTTGAACTTGATTTGAAGAATGAGTAGGATGTGCAAAGGCAGATGTATTAGTTTCTTTGGAAAACCACAAGAAATTACTGCAACTGGATGGCTTAAAATAAAATGTACTCTCTCACAGTTCTGGAGACTAAGTCCAAAATTAAAGTATCAGCAGGGTCATGCTCCATCCAAAGGCTCTAGTGAAGATTTTTCCTTGCCTCTTGTACCTTCTGGTGGTTGCCATTAATCCATTCCTTATTTGTAACAGCATAACTTCAATTTCTGCCTTCAATTATCTTCATATGATCTTCTCCTCTTTGTGTATCTCTGTCTCTGAATCTCTTATAAAGACACCAGTCATTGAATTTAGGGCCCACCTTAATCCAGTATGACATCATCATAACTAAACACACCTGCAAAACCCTTATTTTCTCATACTCTGAGGTTCAGAGCAACATAAATTTTGGGAGGACACTATTCAACCCAATACATCAGATGACATAACTCTCAATGAGTGGACCACCCGAAACTACTTTTGTGATATTTGGCACTCACAGGTATATAGTCAAAATATTTAACAGGTGGTATAGTAATAACACTAATATGTAAATCCATATCTTTATGTATAAAATATATTTATTTTTATTTCCTAAATAAGATAAACTATAAAACTAATGACCAATTTTTATAAGTTATAGCATAAATCATTTGTCAAATCATTCTAAAAAATTCCAAAATAATTGTTGGTATGGTCTTTGGTGACAGGACTGATACTGGTTTTCTGAGGTATATTTTGATATAGGAAACCATGTCAAACTATTTCAGTGATTTTTCCATTGAATCAATAATTATTAAACCAATTGCAGTCATAAGAATTCAAGATTGCCTCTTAAAATTGATAATATAGATTCTAGTACTGAATCCTCTCAGTTTGTGCGGAGTCAATACTAACTGGGTAATAGTAATGGCCCAATTTAGCAAAAGGGCTAAAATTTAAAATTAAAAAATGACTTTATATTTAATATTTATATTACTGACTAGGTCATAAAAATCATTTATTGGACTGCTATAAATAATCAGGTCAAACTTTAATTTCCTGACCAGAATGTGGTGGAGTTGTTAATAATTAAAAGCATAGAGTTGAGATCTAAAACCAAGATGAAAGAGTAGGTAAATGCTGTGCTTACCTCCTGTCATGATCATATCAAATTATAACTAAATTGCAGAACAGCCATCATTGAAAATTGCCTAAAATCTAGGTGAACCAAAGTCCTAAAACAGAAGAAGCCATCTTGACCCCAGTAGAAGGGGCAGAGACATGGAATGGGCTGGTCCCACACCCACCTGTGACCATTAAAAGTTGGGAGGGATATCTCAGCTGTGGAGGTTCCCTCCTGGAGAAGTGAGGGTTCCCAGGGCCACACCGGGGTTCCAGTGCTAGGGAGAGATGTCCCCATAAATTCTTGCTGTGGAAACCAGTGGAGATTATGGCAGAGTGAGAGTAGGGTGGCTTCAGTCGCACGCATTCCTCTTAAAGGACTCATGCACAGACTCATTCACTGACAGACTTACTTGCTCTGAGTTTCAATGTTAGGACATCAGACCAAAAGTTGCCAGGGACATACCGGGATGAACTGAAATAGTCTGGTTTCAGGGCGAGAGGTGGAGGGAAGCTTTCTCTCAGACAAAAGAGCTGGTGGAAACCATTGTTTCCTTGTTGAGCCCTCCCCACTGCCATTCTGCAGATGCAGGTGACCACCATAGCTGAGTCTCCATCAACCTGGCTAACACTGTTCTTTTGCCCTGATTTCCTGAGATCTCTCCCACTCAACTTTTAGGCCCACCCAAGCTGCTTGCAATGGCTTTTCTATACAAGCGGCCTGCCTTGGCTCATGCTGTGAACTTTCCTAAAATCTCTCACAGGTTCACAAAACCCAAACAAGCAGCATCTGGCTTTGGTGTGTCCTGTACCTCTGGCTGAGCAGTGCCTGCCTGGCACTAGCAGCAGCTGGCCTCAGTTTGTGGAGTGGCTTCTTGAGGCACTGCCAAGTACAGCATGGGTAGTGGCCATCTGCGGATTGCTATTTATAATAGCCAAAATATGACAGCAACCCAAGTATCATCAATAGACAATTGGATAAAAAGTGGTACATATATACAACAGAGTATTACTCTGCCATAAAAAAGTATGAAATCTTAACATTTGCAACAACATAGATGGACCTAGAAGGCATTATACTGAATGAAGTAAGTTAAAGTGAGAAAGAAAAATACCATATGATCTCACTTACATGTGGAATCTAAAGAACAATATAAATAAAGAAACAAAATAAAAACAGACTCATAGATACAGGGAACTAACTGTTGGTTGCCAGAGGGTAGCGGGGATTGGAGAGCTGAATGAAAAAGGTGAAGGGATTAGGAAATGCAAATTGATCATTACACAATAGTCATAGGGATGTATGACGCAGAGGGAATATAGTCAATAATGTTGCAACAACTATGTATAGTGCCAGGTGGGTACTAAACTTATTGGGGAGATGACTGCATAAATTATATAAATGTCTAAGTACTATGCTGTATACCTAAAACTAATATGAATGCCAGCTGTAACTAAAAAAAAATAAATAATTTTTAAAAATGTATTTGACCATGGAAGATTTTCCTTTTTTTAAAGCATCTTTTTGAAATTTGCTTTGTTAAACACTGGTGTACTGAATAAATCACAGAGTTTAGAGTTATTTTGGCTTAACTGGCCCTCCAACCCGAATTTTCATTATATTTGTAAAGCAGCCATAATCAGATCCACCTTCTAAAAGTTATTATTATAGTATAAGGTCTGGAGAGAAAGAAAACTTTCTCCAACTGGCAGAAGAAGATGTGCTGTTCCCTTTTTGTTCACCTAACACTGTGGGTCTATACTTCCTGGGATCCCTCACATTGTAAGGCCACATTACTAGTTCTATGTAGTGGAAGGTGGTGGCCAGTGACCAAGTCCACTTCCAATCTAGCCCATAAAACCTTCCTATGAGTAACACAATCTCTGTCTCTGTCTCTCTGTCTCTGTCTCTGTCTCTGTCTCTGTCTCTCCTCTCTCTCTCTCTCTCTCTCTCTCTCTCTCTCTCTCTCTCTCTCTCTCTCCTTCCTTCTCCTTTTCCTTCTCCCTCTCTCTACATGCTCACCAAGTGAAGTGGATTCTGAGGGGACAGGGCAGAACTTTAAAGAAGAAGAAACTTGTTGGACCCAATGTGTTGAGCCATTGATACTTTGGGATCCTTACTGATGTTCCTGTGGTCTGGACAACATTCCTACGGTATGGATAGAAAGCTCGAAAACAGTGTCTGAAAAATGTGTAATAGCTGGTAGATGCTGGAGTTGCTGTATGAGGTGATGATTAATGTTGCAGAAATATACTCAGAAAGGAAAAATGTTTCTGATTCAGCTAAAATACTAAGGAAGTTAAAGTTCCCAGATGCACTGAAGCCTTCCAGTGGTTTATCAGCCCTGTGTTGTATGACTGTATTCACTACATTACTATATTGATTCACTATATTAGTTTGGTAGGGCTACCATGATCATAGACTCGGTGGCTTAAACAATAGAAATTTATTTCTCAGAGTTCTAAAGGCCAAGATCAAGATGTCAGCAGAGTTGGTTCCATCTGAGGCCTCTGTTGTTGGCTTGTCGATGGCTGTCTTCTCCCTGAGACCTCACATGATCTTCCCTCTGTGTGTGTCATTTTCGAATCTCCTCTTCCAATAAGGACATCAGTCATACTTGATTATGGCCTACCATAAGAGCTTCATTTTAACTGAACTACTTCTTTAAAGACCTTATTACTAAATATAGTCACTTATTGAGGTACTGAGGATAGGGTCTTCAACATATGAAATTCAGGGGAGATACACCTCAGCCCATAACAATCACCAACTTGTCACTATGTCTTCCAAAGAGTTCAAGTAGAGAAAACCTGTCCAGATAGTAGCCTTATAACCCTTACTGGAATATTGAACGCAAAGATGTTAACATCTCCACTTAACTTACTCTACAAATGTCAATTTTATTCTCCACATGGAGATAATGATTTATTATGGGACAAGGGGGAAAAATAACTGTGGCAAATATAGTTGGTTTTTCTCAGTTATTCAACTGAAATTCATGTGATGTATTGCTGTAAACATGAGAGGAAGTGATTTCAGACAGACTGACTACTGAGCAGGAAATAAAACTAACTCCCAATTATGACTACGGTATCTTTCAGTTATTGCATTATGTCACATGGGAATGTACTTTAGGCACTTGTCCAAAGAAGGAATAATATCTCTGGAGTTCACAAAGTCTTTCAAAAGCATGTCTGGTAAGGGATTTTTAAAATATATTTTTCAGGTCCAAAAATGTTGGAAAGCTGGAAAATAGAATTGAAAAAAACAATGAACATTTGCACTTCTTTTAGAAATGTTTGCATTCTAGAAAAAAGTCATTCACCAAGTAGATTTTTCTATTAATATAATTTATTTGGAAGGCATCAGGTGCAATCACCATTGAACACAAAACTCCTTTCTGTATTGTTATGGCACACAAACTCATCCTGTGGTTTAGTCTTCCAAGGCTCTTAAAACAGAGATATCTTCACTTACCTAAACATGGAGTGGATCAGATTCACCAGCAAGTAAAACCTCAAACTCATCACTACCTGATCATTCAAAAAAAAAAAAACAAAAGTCTGTTGGAAAAAAGACACTTCTAGAAAGGATTGCCTGAAGTCCTGAGGTCTTTTATCCCCTCTGTTCTAAGTATACTTAAAGAAATTTTTGGATTAAGCCAAACAAGCAAAACCCCTTGTCACCTGGACCATATGGTTTCACTCCCACCCTGTAAAGCCCAAGAGAAGTTATGGTCTTACACTGAAGCATCAAAAAGAAACTAGACAGCCTGAAAAACTTGCTAGGAAAAAGATCTATAATTTAGACCAATAACAATGCTATATTACATTTATTTAGAACTTATTATTTGTGTAGCACAGTTCTGACTTTATAGAATGGAGTATTATACATTCTAGGAGGGCAGGCTCTATATATCTTGATCACTGCTGTTTCTCCAGTGCATATGAGATTGGACAATTAAGTTCTTGAACTCATCCTAGAAAAAGGGTTACATACCTCATTGATGAATATCACTATGGTCACCTTTGAAGTCCTCCCGTTGGGAAGCTATGTACTGATATCAGTGCCTAGACCACCCTTTAAAGCAATTTTGGAATTCTTTTTCTGGAATGGCCATCAGAGCTGTCATCATATTACCCTTGGTGTCCTAAATGTCATAAAAATGTCTTCTTTTCAATATTTCAATTTTGGGTAAAGTAAGAAGTCACTGGGGGCCAGATTAGGCAGTAGGGAGGGTGCTCCAATACAGTTATTCGTTTCCTGGCTAAAAACTCCCTCACAGACAGTGCCGTGTGAGCTAATGCATTGTCGTGATGCAAGAGCCATGAATTATTGGTGAAAAGTTCAGGTCGTCTAACTTTTCCATGCAGCCTTTTCAGCACTTCCAAGTAGTAAACTTGGTTAACTATTTGTCCAGTTGGTACAAATTCATAATGAATAATCCCTCTGATATCAAAAAAGGTTAACAACAATGTTGCAACAAGTTTGCAAACTTAATTGTCACGCCTCGTATCACAGGTCCTCAATAAATATCTCATTCACTCTTCAAAACAACACTGTGAGTTTACTATCTTCATCTTAGAGAAAAGGAAGACAAGGCCCAGCTTGCCTCATTTTCACATCTAAGGAGAAGAATGGGGATCAAGACCAGGTCCCAGATGGCCATTAGCCAGAAGCAAGCAAGTGGGGTTTCTGCCCCACACCTCGCTCAACAGGGGCCTGAATTTGTAGTGCCTCAAATAGTTTCTAGGTCCCCTATGGTCCCTGGGGCTCACTAGGATGATCAATGCCATTGGGGTTGCCCCCAGCCTGGACTCAGACACTCATGAGACTTAGTCTCATCTCCTTTTTGGGGTGCTCCTGACACTCTACTCTCTACATGGGGTCAACCAAATGTCACAGAGATTGGCAAAACTCATGCTTATGGTGTTGCTCCAGGGACCCAAGGCTGAACCCCCACTCAAGAGAAACACAAATTTCCAACGTGGTAAAATTGTGCTCTCTCTCCTATATCAGTTAAAAGCTGTGCAGGATGAGGGACAAACGTTCCTTGCATAAATGTGACTGCTTTACTCGCTCTTCTCATAGACTACTCACATAGGCTTCTTGCTACAGGTGGGTTTATAGAAGGCACTTAGAAAGACATCATATACAGCAATACAGCCATTATATAGCCTGAGGAGTTCAAGAGAAGACATACCTATAAAATATGCTGTTCCATATTTATGAGGTAAAACTCTGAACAGTTAATTTCACATGACCAGAAACAAATTGGCATTCACATTTAACTGCGTAAGACTTGCATTTGTGGTCATTATTTACAAAGCACATTTAGCAACTTAGACAGTCACTGAGAACTAGTATTTTTATATGGTCCAGTGGACCCAGTTTCAGGAGTGATGATGTTATCAGCATTAAATAAATGGTCTCAGGGAACTCATTATAAAATAGTTTCTCTAAAATGATGGTATTGTGAGTAATGGTGGAAGATATGGAATTTTGCAGAAATAGTAATTTTGACAATAAGGAACATGAAATGATGGTTCTTGGATCCAAACAGCAGGAGATGTTGCCTGGACAATGAAAAATCTTCACATACTTGATTGGACAATAAACAATAAGTAAGTCCTTCTTTTCTGCCTATTATTTAAATCTTCACCAATAAATCACTATACCTCATGGACCCATGAATTTTTCAATACGTTTTTGATAGTCAGATTTTTATTTAACTTTTCTTTCTATTGTCAAGGGTGTGTAATTTATTTTATTTAACTTTCTGATTTTGAAACCTTGAGTTCATACAGAAGTGGGGAGGGGTGAAGATTTCCAGGGTGAGAAGCTCACTATATCTAAGAGTTTTCATACAAATCTATGATTCTTATATATGTGGTATTATAATGTGTTTTATTCCATGAATATACTTTATTTTTAGAGCATTTACAGGTTCACAGCAAAATTACACAGAAAGTACAGAGTTCCCACATTCCCTCTTCCCACACACACACATTCACTCCCACCATCAACATTCCACGTCGGTGTGGTACATTTGTTGCAATCGATGGACCTGACAACACTGACACATCATTATCACCCCAAGTAAGCACTTTACATTAGAGTGCACTCTATGTGTTGTATATTCTATGGTTTTTGACAAACATATACAATGGCATGTATCCATGATGTAGTATCATACAGAATAGCTTAATTTCCCTGTCAAAGTGCTGTTTAAAAATGTATATATATACATACATACATATGTATATATATATATATATATATATATATATATATTATCTTGGAATAATTTTATATTTACAGAATAGTTGCAAAGATATGTTCACTCTGCTTACTCTAATGTTAGCGTCTTACATGGCCCTGAAATATTTGTCAAAACTAGGAAATTAGCATAATGAACTACTATTAAGTAAGCTACAGACTTCATGTGGCTTTCACAAAATCTTTCCACTACTGTTCTGTCTCTTTTGTTTTGTTCCAGGATCCCACATTGCATTTTCTTTTTTTTTTTAATTAAATTTATTGGGGTGACAATTGTTAGTAAATTTACATCGATTTCAGGTGTACAATTCTGTATTACATCGTCTATAAATCCCATTGTGTGTTCACCACCCAGAGTCAGTTCTCCTTCCATCACCATATATTTGATCCCCTTTACCCTCATCACCCACCCCCCACCCCCTTACCCTCTGGTAACCACTAAATTATTGTCTGTGTCTATGAGTTTTTGTTTCTCCTTTGTTTGTCTTGTTCTTTTTGGTTTATATACCACATATCAGTGAAATCATAGGGTTCTCTGCTTTTTCTGTCTGACTTATTTCACTTAGCATTATACTCTCAAGATCCATCCATGATAGATGAATGGATAAAGAAGTTGTGGTACATATACACAATGGAATACTATTCAGAGTTAAGGAAAGATGATATAGGAGCATTTGTGACAATATTGCATTTTCTTATCATGTCTCTTCAGTCTCCTCCTAACCATTAGTAGTTTCTCAGTCCTTGTTTTTCATGACCTAGATAACTAGAGTGTTTCTCAGTTTTGGTTTGCCTGATGCTTTCTAATGATTAGATAGGGGTGTTATATATTTTTAAATCAAATTGTTTGTATAGACCACAGTAAAAAAAAAAAAAGAAAAGAAAAGAAAAAGAAAAATCATTACCTGGTCCCTGTACAAACTAGATATAGCCCTACTCAGGACTATCACATTCCAAAGCCCACGATCTTAAAAACACACCTTTTAACCTCATTTCCTCTCAGTTCCAAGAAGACCAGTTATCCATTGCCTTTAATCATGATAAGATGTCCACTTCCATGAGTGATTTTATATACACTGCCTTTTCTACTTGCATTGCCCATTTTCCTCCTCTCTACTGAGTCCACGAACCAGCCACCTATGCTTAAGCTCAAACAGGCATCTCTCCCTACCTGGGCTTCCCCTGAAGCTTCCTCCAGCCCACTTTGGTTTGCACCTGGATTGTAGCAGAGCTTTTCTTGTAATGGTTCTTTTATTTTTAGGAATCTTATATCGTTACCTATATCTGCTTTCACATATCGTTACCTATATCTGCTCTTTTTCCCCCAGTCAGATTACAAACAATTTGTGGACAGGAATGTTATTTTATATATATGTATATAGATGTGTGTGTGTGTGTATGTGTATGTGTTTATTAGTTTCAGATGTATAAAACAATGCAATAGTTAGACATTTGTACCCCTCACAAAGTGATAATCCCCCTCCCGTAATCTACTACCCCTCTGACATTGTATATAGCTGTTACAGTTCCACTGACTCTATTCCTTATGCTGTACTCCACATCCTGTGACTACACACACACACACACACACACACACACAATTATAGCTGACATTCATTATTATTCAGCTTCAGCTTCAGGTGTACAGTGCAGTGGTCAGTCACCTACACCATCCATGAAGTTGTCTCCCTAATAAAACAAGTGTCCATCAGATACCATACAAAATCTTTGCAACATTATTGATTATATTCCCCAAACTGTCTTTTATGCTAAGTGAAATAAGGCAGATGGAGAAAGACAAATACCATATGATCTCACTTATATGTGGAATCTAAAGAATAGAATAAACAAACAGACTAATCAGAAACAGTCTCAGAGACACAGAGGAAAACTGATGGTTGCTAGATGGGGGTGGGGAGAATGATGGAGAAGGTGATGGGATTAGAAAGCATAATCAGTAACCACAAGGTTGCCACAGGATACGAAAGATAGTTATAAAATATTTTATGTAGAGTCTCTAACAAATCTTCAGTAAATAATTGGTGAATGACTACAGGAAGAATTAAGTGGCCTTATTTTATCATTAAGAAAACTGCATTTAAGTCATGTTAAGGTATTTTTTAAAGAAACTAATACTGAATAAATCTTTATTTTACTACATTGACTTCCTCTAGGGATTTTTTAAAAAAATTTATTTTGTAGAAGTACAGGGATAAAATGCTATTTAAAATTTTACAAAGAAGAGTAATTTTCAGTCATTCATTTATTCATTCATTCAATAAGCATGGATTGTGCACTTACCATGAGTTATATGCTATGTTGAGCACAAGTGGGATAAAAATAAAAGACAGGCCTTATTCTCAAAATGCTCATAGTCTATGGAGGAGAAGGAATCAGAAAACTAAGTCAGCAGAGGGAAACCCAAGTGAAGGAAAAAGAGGGAAGGAGGGAAGAAATAAATTACTAGTATTCGTTAGTGGATTTTTATTGTTTGGGGTTCAAATATAATTATCTAACTTTGTTCTGTTTTTCACCCTCCATAGTGGCCACGTGCTCTGAAACCCATGAATGTACAATGTTCCTGAACATATTTTTTTAATAATAATTATTTCACACATAGAATAAAAAAATTGGATGGGACTTAAAAGCATAAGTTAATTGTACCTGGAAAATTTATACATATCTATTTCTCTTATGTCTGAAACACTTTATAAGGTCATCCCTTTTATAATAAATATTCACAAAAAATTCAGAAATAGCTCATTCAAAAGTAAGTAGATAATTAGCTACAATGTTTTAATTATACTTACTCATTGACCCAAGCGTAGTGGCATAACACATGGTATTACTAGGTACACAGCAGAGACAAGAGCCAGGAGTCAGTCTCTACTGGTCTACCGTACATAAGTACACATTCATCAGTCTTTTTAAAAAATTAACTATTGGGTAACTGTTTAATAACATAGAAGTTTCAAGTGTACAATCCTATAATATGTCATCTGTATATTGCATTGTGTGCTCACCACCCAAAGTTTAGTCTCCTTCCATCATGATATATTTGACCCACTTTCCCCTCTTCATACTTTCCTTACCCCCTGCCCCTGGGGTAAACACCACACTGTTATCTGCATCTATGTTTTTTTGTTTGTTTTGTTTGTTCATTTGTTTTGTTTCATATACCACATATGAGAAAAATCATTTGGTTCTTGTTCTTTTCCATCTGACTTATTTCAGTTAGCATGATACTCTCAAGACCCATCCAGGTTGTCACAAATAGCGATATTTTATCACTTTTTATGGATGAGTAGTATTCTATGGTAGATATGTATCACATCTTCTTTATCCAATCATCCAGCAAAGGACACATGTTGTTTCCATGTCTTTGCTTTTGGCAATAATGTTCTAGTGAACACAAAGTACATATAGCTTCATCAATAAATGTTTTAAAATTTTTCAGGTAGATACACAGAAGAGGAATTGCTGGGTCATATGGTAGTTCTATCCTTAATTTTTTTGGAGAAACTCCATACTCTTTTTCGTAGTGGTTATACAAGTTTACATTCCCACCAGAAGCATCCAAGGGTTCCTTTTTCTTCACAATCTCTCCAACACTTGTTATTTTTTGTCTTCTTGATAATAGCCATTCTCATTGGTATGAGGTTGTACCCCAGTGTGGTTTTGATTTGCATTTCCCTTATAGCTAGCGTAGCTGAGCATTTTTCATATATCTGTAGGACATTTGTATTTCTTCTTGGGAAAAGTGTCTGATCCTCTGCCTAATTTTTTTTTTAATTTATTGGGGTGACAATTGTTAGTGAAATTACATAGATTTCAGGTGTACAATTCTGTATTACATCAGCTATAAATCCCATTGTGCGTTCACCACCCAGAGTCAGTTCTCCTTCCATCACCATATATTTGATCCCCCTTACCCTCAGGTAACCACTAAACTATTGTCTGTGTCTATGAGTTTTTGTTTCTCATTTGTTTCTCCTGTTCTTTTGTTGTTTTGGGTTTATATACCACATATCAGTGAAATCATAGGGTTCTCTGCTTTTTCTGTCTGACTTATTTCGCTTAGCATTATACTCTCAAGATCCATCCATGTTGTCACAAATGTTGCTATGTCATATTTCCTTACCGCCAAATAGTATTCTATTGAGCATATATACCACAACTTTTTTATCCATTCATTTATCGAAGGGCATTTTGGTTGTTTCCATGTCTTGGCCACCGTAAACAAAGCAGCAATGAACATTGGAGCACACATGTCTTTATTTATAAATTATTTCAGATTTTTGGGTAGATACCCAGGAGAGAGATTGCTGGGTCATATGGTAATTCTATTCGTAATTTTTTGAGGAACCTCCACACTGCCTTCCATAACAGCTGCACCAGTCTGCATTCCCACCAACAGCATATGAAGGTTCCTTTTTCTCCACAGCCTCTCCAACACTTGTTACTATTTGTCTTGTTGATGATAGCCATTCTGACTGGGGTGAGGTGATATCTCATTGTGCTTTTTATTTGCATTTCTCTGATGATTAGTGATGTTGAGCATTTTTTCATATGTCTATTTGCCATTTGTATGTCCTCTTTGGAGAAATGTCTCTTCAGGTCCTCTGCCCATTTTTCAATTGGGTTGTTTGTTTTTTTGTTGTTGAGCTTCATGAGTTCCTTGTATATTTTGGATATTAACCCCTTATCGAAGGCACTGTTTGCAAAAATCTTCTCCCATTCAGTCGGTTGCCTCTTTAGTTTGTCAATGGTTTCTTTTGCTGTGCAGAAGCTTTTCAGTTTCATATAGTCTCATTTGTTTCTTTCAGCTTTTACTTCCATTGCCTTTGGAGTCAAATTCATAAAATGTTCTCTGCCTAATTTTTAATTGGATTATTTTTTTGTTGTTGAATTTGAGTTCTTCATGTATATTGTATATTAGCCCCTTATAGGAGGTATCATTTGCAAATGTCTTTTTCCCATTTGATTGGTTATTGATGGCTTTTTGTTTTGTTGAAGGTTTCTTTTGCTGTTCAGAAACTTTTTAGTTTGATGTAGTCCCATGTATTTTAGCTTTTACTTTCCTTGCCTTTGGGGTCAAGTTCACAAAAACCTCTTTGAGACCAAGGTCCACGTTTTCTTCTATGTATTGCATTGTTTCAGGTCTTATAGTTTAGTCTTTAGTCAAATTTTGAGTTAGTATTTGCATGTGGTGTCAGATAGCAGTCTACCTTCATTCTTTTGCACATGGCTTCCCAATTTTCCCATCACCACTTATTGAAGAGGCTTTCCTTTCTCCATTGTATGTTTTTGGCTCCTTAGTGAAAAATTAGTTGCCTGTATACATGTGGGTTTACTTCCAGGCTATCCATTCTGTTCCATTGGTCCGTGTGTCTATTTTTCCACCAATGCTGTACTGTACTGTTTTGATTATTGTAGTTTTTTTTTTTTTTTATTAGTTTCAGGTGCACAAGACAAGGTAATACTTAGACGTTCATCATTTATATCTCTCACACTGTGAACCCCCCTCCCCCATCCCCCCATCCACTATCACTCTGACATCACACCAAGCCATCACATTATATATATAAAATTATTTTTGGCATTCATTATTGTTCAGCTTCAGGTGTACAGTACATTGTCCCATTTGGGAGACAACCTCAGGGGAGATGTTGATTATTGTAGTTTTGTAGTATAATTTGAAGCCAGGGAGTGTGATACCTCCAGGTATCTTCTTTTTTCTTAGGATTGTTTTGGCTATTTGGAATCTTTTGTGGTTCCACAGAACTTTGATGATTTTTTTGTCCTATTTCTTGAAAAATGCCTTTGAAATTTTAATGGGAATTGCATTAAATTAGGTAATATGGTCATTTAAAATATGTTGATTCTCCAATACATGAACATGGGCTATCTTTTGGAGTTTTTTGTGTGACTTCTTCTATCCCCTTGAACAATGTATTATAGTTTTTAGTGCATAGGTCCTTCTCTTCCTTTGTTAAGTTTATTCCTAGGTATTTTATCCTTTTGTTGCAATTGCAAATGGAATTTTTTATTCATTTCTTTTTCTGATATGTCATTGTTAGCAAAGAGGAATACAATGGATTTTTGTACATTAATTTTCCTGCGACTTTATGTTTGTTGTTTCTAATAGTCTTCTGGTGGAGTCTTTAACCAGAGTCTTAGTTTTGCTTTTACTATGGGTCAGGCAGTCATACCCAGTCAAGAGTTAGAAATGAGGTGGTGATTGAAAAACCAAGGCATTTTCTTCCATTAAAAAACAAAAATTCTTACATGATGAGTCACATGAAACTTAATCTTCCATTAGCATCTTGAGAGACACTTGTTTACCTATCTTCTATAATGTGAAAAAAAATGAATAGTGATATAAAGAAAAAGAAAATGTACAAAGGGGAGAAAATTGCTGAAAGAAGAAGGGTTCTACAGACCAACCCCTTCTGCTTTATTTGTCTTCAGAATCTGTCTGTAGATCAAAAGATAAATATCATTTGGCTCCAATAAAAGTATCTTTTCAAACATTTGTTCTTCTAACTGCCAAATTGAAAATTAAAGTGGTGTGACAGATGTATTTTATTTACATCTTTGAGTAAGACCATCAAGACAACATAATTGCAGTTTATTTTTTTAGTAATCTGAAGAATGCATTGAAACAAAGTGATTGATTCTTTGCTAAATCTTGATCAAACATCTTCCAAAGTAAAAAATTCAAAAAAAAAAGTTATCCTAATTAAAATAAATGAATAGAATTGATTTAATAAGATTACATTTTTAATGACTCTGGGAGATTGTGTTAAGGACAGAAAACTGACATTTTGCCTTAATCAATGCACATTTTATTAAAATCAACGTGATCTTGTATTATGTAAGGCCTATTGAAAGGAACTTAAATAAAGTTCAATCTGTGAAAAGTAATCAACTCTAATTCAGTTGAAATTTAACTTGATGGTGGGTACAACATTCATTTAACTCATGATTATTGAGTGCTTCGATATATTAGTCACTTAGTCTGTATCTATCAAAAATCACTTTTCCTTCCCTTAGTATGGAGTAACTAGCTTAAAATGTTGAGTTAAGTTCAAGTGCACCTAAATACAAGTACTTCACTAGCATTTTAAAGAACTATTTCCGTTACGTTTTAAATAAAACTTGTGCTTGAAAAAAATAATTGAATGCTAACAGGCTTTCCAATTCTAAAAAATATGACTCCAGTTGTTAATGGAAAGTGGAATAGTCTCAATTTCAAGTTCAAAAGGAGTTTGGGGTGCTGAAAACTAATGGCTACTTATATTTAACAGCATGCAATTTTGTTTCTTCTAGGTTTTCCTCTCTTAAAATAAAAATTAGGTGTCTAGCTATGCCTATTTTACACTTTAGGTTCCAAGAGGGTAAATATGTTCAACTCCAGGAACAAGGTGAAGTGTTACTTGCTATTAGTCTCGTGTTTTTGTCTTGATCTTGACTGCCCATTAAAACTTCTGTTTCTCTGATCTTGATTCTTGATTGTTATTGTCCTTGAATTTCACTCTGTTACATCTGCTTTTAATGTAAGATGTTTCCAAACAGTTAAGGAACAAAGTTATTGAATAAAGTAAAGTAAAGAAATATAATTTTTAACACATATGTATTTTAACTGTTTAAGGGATGAAACAATATTTTAGTCATTATTTTTCTGCAGTATTTTGCTCAGTTCTTGTCAGATAGCAGATAATAATAATGTATTATTCTAATTTTAAATTCAGTACATAACTTTATTCATCAATTCAACAAGTATAAACTGAGCATCTACCATGTTCCAGGAACCCTGCTCAATGCTGAGGTTACAGATAGAAGTTGGATAGGAGCTGTCAGAGTAGGACAATTGCTAGAGCAAACAAATCCCCAAAACTCAGAAGCCTAAAATGACCAAAGCTCATTGCTCACTCATGGCATAGTCCTAAGACAGGGAGGGGGCCTCTCTGTTTCATTACAGAAGCCTCACTATTTTCCATGTGCAGCCCCCAAAGTGTCCCTTGGTATCAAAACCCATTTGGAAGATGGGAATGAGAGAAACTGTGGAGCCTCCTGTGAAGGGGGTTTTTGAACCAGCCCTGAATAGACAGCAACTTCCATTCATATTCCAGGGACCAGAATTCAGTCCTAAAGTTCCATCTAACTTTAGCAAGTATGTATGTGTTGAAAGGGGATAGGAAGTGTTTTCTCAAATGAGCAGGAGAAAAAGGAAACAGACTTGCTGAGCATCAAGGCATTATATTCCTCCTGGTCGCTCCTTCTGGCTGCCATGAAGCACACCCGCCCTCTCCTGGGAGACAACACAAGACCCATCTTGTTGTTCATGGCCCAGTAAGAGCCACCTGCACAGCACAGACACATGCCCACTTGATAGCAATGGTGGGCCAAGGGCAGGAAAATGGCAATGAAAATTCCCAGTTTGAACGTGAAAGAATTAAGGACACACAGATGTCACTGGTCCAGTTATGAAATCCAGGTGATTCAGGGGACAAGGGAAGCTCCTTGATTAGGCTTTAATTCTGTTTTCCAGAAGGAATGCCTCTATCCACTTTCTCCCAATCTCTTCACCATATCTGAAGAGGATCTGACAAGGTATGTCTTCCTTGGGAACTTCACAGATCCCCTGGCATTCTTCTTGCCCCACCAAATTTAGCATCTTGAAGATCAAACAGGCAATGGGTTTTTTAATTGAAGGAGGGAGATAGTTCAACGTTTTTTGAATGTTTTTTGCACTTTCCAGGATGCATTTTTCAGTTTTGTTAGTAATAAGTCCTCTTCAAACATGCATTTAGGTTTTGATCTATCTGATTCCAGATGACCCATGTAGCTCTCTAACTGCACATAAAGATTTTTCTGGGATAGTCTCAATCCTGTCTGTTTTAGTCTGCTCAGGATACCATGGACGGGGGGACTTAAATGATAAATGTTTGTTTCTCACAGTTTTGTTGGCTAGAAAATCCAAGATCAAGTTGCCAGCCAGTTTGGTTCCTGGTGAGACCCCTCCTCTGGATTGCAGAGATACCTTTCACTGCAGCCTCATATGACAGGTCATTTCTCTCTTGTTACTTCTTATAAGGGCACTAATCCCATCATAAGGGCTCCACCCTCACAACCCAATTACCACACTGTAGAGAGTTTAGCTAAGTTATTCCATGGTATTGCTGCCTCGTCATACATTTTTGTTAGTGGTGTGGCCTGCAGTGACCTTAAACTGACATATGTCCCTCATGAAAGCAAATGCTCTTGACTGCAGCTCACAGAGTCACAAGAAGATGTATTAGGTTCATGCAAAAGTGATTGTGGTAAGTGGCAATTAAAAGTAATTTGAAGTTACCTTTAACCTTTTAAACCTCAACTACTTTTGCACCAGCCTAATAAGTTGTTGATACGATTTCCCCAACAGACCTCATGACAAACAGACTCCCCTGCCTCCCAGGGCCTTCCCCTTGTGTGCCCCTTAGATAAGATCCCCAAGGTGCTTACCAGAAACCTGTACTTTTGGTTTGAATTGACCAATCCTGCCTTAGCCTGGGAACACCCACAGACTCTCATAAAGTCATGAGCCCCAGATCTTGTCTCTCCCTCTATCAGCACTCTGCCCTGATCTCAGCCTATGGCCTGAGAGATTCTGAGTACTTCTTTCAGGGTCTGTGAATAAAAGAAGTCTTTATTTCAATTCCTCGTATGGTCTGTTTTACACGACAGCTCACATACAGCACCCTGTGCCCCCTTTAACAAGTGTTAATTTGACAAATTCATAACACTCCCAAAGGCACCTCTTCCAAACACCGTCACACTGGGGATTAGGGCTTTAACGTATGAATTTAAGGGACAAAAGCATTCAGTCCATAGCACAGTCTGACGTCTTTACTTCATGACCCCAAAACCTATGCACTTGAATGATATAGGGGGAATCAAGAGCAGGCAGTGGTCAGTTACCTTTATTAAATCTGGGAAGACTTCTTAGAAGGGTAAGGTTTGAGATTAAGCTTGATAGATTCCTGATATCCACCAAGTAGAGAGAAAGAAAACAAAGCAATGGAGGGCTTTGAAGATAACAAAGCAGGTGGGAGAATTGCAGATGTTTTGGCAAGTCCAGAGCAGGGTGATCCCGGAGACTGTTTCAAGAACTAAGACTGGGAAAAGTATGTGCCAGATCATAAAGGGTTTTATTGGTTTTGTTTGGAAATTTGTCTTGGAAGCATCAAGGAGTCTCTCAGAGACCTTGAGGCGGGAGTGATAGGATCAAAGTTGTGCTTTGGGGAAACCTTTGTCTTCAGTGAGGAGGATGAAGAAAAGAGTGAGAAGCAGAATTGAAAGAACAATGGCCCAATTCTGTGTTACTTGAGATCAGATTTGTTTGGAACCACGAAAGACCCCGAATAGCCAAAGCAATCCTAAGAAAAAAGAACAATGCTGGAGGTATCGCACTCCCTGACTTTAGCTTGTACTACAGGGCTACAATAATCAAAACAACATGGTATTGGCAGAAAAACAGACCCATAGACCAATGGAATAGAATTGAGAACCCAGAAATAAACCTGCATAAATATGGACAGATAATTTTTGACAAAGAAGCGAAAAACATACAATGGAGAAAAGATAGCTTCTTCAATAAATGGTGCTGGCAGAATGGGAAAGCCACATGCAAAATAATGAAACTGGACTGCCATCTGTCACCATGTACCAAAATTAATTCAAAATAGATCAAAGACTTAAGCATAAGACCTGAAACAATAAATTGCATAGAAGAAAACATAGGTACTAAACTTATGGACCTTGGGTTCAAAGAGTATTTTATGAATTTGACTCCAAAGGCAAGGGATGTAAAAGCTAAAATAAATTAATGGGTTTATATCAAACTCAAAAGCTTCTGCACAGCAAAGGAAACCATCGACAAAATAAAGAGGCAACTGACTGAATGGGTGA
The DNA here is from genome assembly GCF_964194185.1 of Rhinolophus hipposideros. Taxonomy (NCBI): domain Eukaryota; kingdom Metazoa; phylum Chordata; class Mammalia; order Chiroptera; family Rhinolophidae; genus Rhinolophus; species Rhinolophus hipposideros. The sequence goes on along the minus strand of NC_138052.1, from coordinate 3,342,278 downwards.
AGATTTTTCAAAAAAATTTTTCAAAGAGCCTCCGATAAGGGACTAATATCCAAAATATACAAGGAACTCATACAACTCAACAACAAAAAATCAAACAATTGAAAATGGACAGAGGATCTGAAGGACATTTTTCCAAAGAGGACATACAAATGGCAAATAGACATATGAAAAAATGTTCAACATCACTAATCATCAAAGAAATGCAAATAAAAACCACGATAAGATATTACCTCATCCCAATTAGAATGGCTATCATCAAGACAAATCGTAACAAGTGTTGAAGAGTTTGTGGAGAAAAAGGAACCTTCATACACTGTTGGTGGGAATGCAGACTGGTGCAGCCATTATGGAAGGCAGTGTGGAGGTTTTTCGAAAAATTACAAATAGAATTATCATATGACCCAGTAATCCTTCTCCTGGGTATCTACCCAAAATATCTGAAAAGTTTTATCCATAAAGATGCGTGTGCTCCAATGTTCATTGCAGCTTTGTTCACGGTGGCCAAGACATGGAAACACCCAAAATGTCCTTAAATAGATGAATGGATAAAGAAGTTGTGGTATATATACACAATGGAATACTATTCAGTGGTAAGAAAAGATGATGTAGGACATTTGTGACAACATGGATGGATCTTGAGAGTTTAATGCTAAGTGAAATAAGTCAGACAGAAAAAGCAGAGTACCCTATGATTTCACTGATAGGTGGTATATAAACCAAAAACAACAAAAGAACAAGAGAAACAAATGAGAAACAAAAACTCGTGGACACAGACAAGAGTTTAGCGGTTACCAGAAGGTAAGGGAGGTGGGGGGTGGGAGATGAGGGTAAGGGGGATCAAATATATGGTGATGGAAGGAAAACTGACTCTGGGTGGTGAACACACAAAGTGATTTATAGAGGATGGAATACAGAATTGTATACCTGAGGTTTATGTAATTTTACTAACAATTGTCACACCAATAAACTTTAAATAAAAAGAAAGGAGAGAGAGAGAGAGAGAGAGAGAGAGAGAGAGAGAGAGAGAGAGAGAGAGAGAGAGAGAAGAAAGAAAGAAAGAAAGAAAGAAAGAAAGAAAGAAAGAAAGAAAGAAAGAAAGAAAGAAAGAAAGAAAGAAAGAAAGAAAGAAAGAAAGAAAGAAAGAAAGAAAGAAAGAAAGAAAGAAAGAAAGAAGAAAAAATACTCGGTGACCATTACTTTAGTTCAGGGAAAAGGTGATGATCTGATGAAGGCAGAGGCTGTGGAATGGAGAGAAGAGTTTCGACACAGAAACTGTTAAGATGGAGGTACAGAGATTGCAGACAAGGAGAAATGATGGTCACTACTGCACTCAGTGATTAGTTAGAGCCCATGTTCTCTCCCATCCTCCAAGCAAATGGCCATTCCCATTATGCCTGCTGAAGTGGAGAAGTGGAAACAACCCTCAGTTGGCTAGATCCTTCACAGGATTTCTGCCCATGACTCCTGAATGAAAGCCCGAGATTCCTGCCCAGTAGGCAAGCAGAGTCTTGACTCTACAGAGAGTGGATCCTTAGAAAAGAGGAAATCAGAATCAAACTGCAGACTCCACCAGTGCAAATGGTATAGAAAGCTATGCCTGATATTCCCTTTAGTCAGGACAGTGTTCATCTGACACTGAGAGCTACAGTGAGAGACAGCAATATAGTGAGAGAAAATACATGTGATTTTACATGAAAACAAAGGATAACAATCATTTTTCATCTTACTAGAGTCTGCTTATTGAAAGTTAAAAATTTTCCAGGAGATGTTATTTATTCATCATCAATTTCTTAGTTTGCTTGACCCAAATACAAAATCAAACAGGTCTTTCCTGCCTTGTTAGTGTCTCTGTGCCTTGTTGCATTCAGAGTGTGCATAATGAAATGGTTGGAATAGATGCACTATACGCATCAGTCTCTGCCAGGTCTGTTTCACTAGTTTGTTTCTGCTCTACAGGTTAAAATATTCTTTTTGAAACAGTTGGCCATCTTAACCTGGTGCAGGTCTTCATTACTAAATACAATACATATATTGAGTGGCTTGACTTGTGGCAGCACAATCAGGGAAATAGAGACAAAACTAGAGAGTGAATATTGTATGGCAGAAGGAGTACAGGTTTCCCAGCCTGGAGACAGATATGGATCTGCAGGTTTCCAGCTGCGTTTCCTTCCTTGGATACATTGATGTCCGATCTATTCAAGCCTTCACATATTATATAAATAATAGCAGTGAAGATTAGCAAGGTGCTCAGTAAAGGGTGGTGGTACTTGTGGACCTCAAGGTCAGACACAACATGTAACCTCTGTTTGCTACACCAGGTAAACTATGAAGCCAGGGATGCTAACAAGACCTTGTTATCTGAGTGGCTCAGTAAACTCTCAATTCGCTCAAACTGAGCAAACGTCCAGTGTAGTATCCTACTTGGAGTCCGTGGTATGGGAAGGCTCAATATTCTGTGCTTCCTCAACTCTGATATATATTTGTGTTCAGATTTCAATGCATCTGAAATCCGTATATACCTTACAACCAACTTACAATCAATTAATTGCTGTGGCTCCCACCCTACCCCCACTGTAGAATGCTTTCATAATATTGATGGGGCAGTTTCCAATTAGTGGCATTTTGGAAAGAGGCAAATAAGATACATACTATGCAAGGCAAGGCAAGCTACTCCTCACCTATTTTCAGTGTGTTTTAAACTTAAGGGCATCTCACACAGTTTCCACATCTTTTTAACTGGTGGGCATGATCAGAGTGTCCAGATGAAGTCAAATGGGACCCTAATATTTGCCTCGTGGGTTTCACACCCTCATACCTTTGCTCAAATTGTGCCTTTTTCTGAAATGCTTTTTCCATCTTTCCTCTGTCAAGCATCTCTTAATGTTTTAAGTTTCACCTGAGCCTCACCTCTTCCCTCAAACATTTTTTGTTGTAGACACCACTTACCACAAGTGGAAATGACAACTCTATCATCTTTGCTCCACAAGCTATTACTTCTGGAATGCTCCTGATATTTCATTGCATTTGTTTGTTTGTAGGTAATCTTACTCTGTCTCTAGTCCCTCACCCCTTAGACAAACACTGTCTTTAATTCCTGTCCCAGCCACTAGCATTTACTTAGAGTGCAGTAGGTATTTAAAAAGTCCTGTTGAACAAATTAATAAATATACCTCACACTACTTTTAGCCTATAGGGGACTCTCAGAGAAATTTGAAAATAATTTGTAAAATAAAATTCCAAATTGGAAGAGGGGTTCCTTGGTGGCACAAATTTAAAGCTGGAGGCCTTCTCAAATGCATGTCCCTATCAGATGGCCGAAGGCTAAGCTGCTTTTCCACTTTGTCTTGTAGTTTGCTAGCTGTATGGTTTATTTGGATCTCCTTATTAGCCTGTACTTTCAGACCTCAGCTCAGTCTCGGCAGAGTTCCCCTTTTCTTCCTGCATAAATCAAACTGGGGAGGCTCATCTTGTCAAATTCTTCTGACAGACAGAGTTGCTACAACAAATGAAAACACTAAGTAAACAGCTCCCATCTATTTTTTATGGCTGATATTCATTCCCAACAAACAGCAGGTGTTATCCTAAAAAGAAGGCAACTACACAGTTCATGAAGTTTTCATTTCATTATAAATCATAGTGAATATTTCCATTGTGCAGCTTTTTAAAAAATGTAAAACGAATTTCAAATACATAGGAGGTGTGATAGAAAATATACAGTGGATGTTTAAATTAAAAAAAAAAATACAGTAAAAGACACGTTGTCATTAATCCCCCTCAAAATACTCCCCCTTGCTTCAAACACGCTTATCCCATTGTTCTTGCCACTTTCTGAAGCAGTTCTGGAAGTCCTCTTTCGTGAGTGTCTTTAGTTGCGCTATCATGGCTGCCTTGATGTCCTGAATTGATTCAAAACATTTAACTTTCATGGTCATTTTGACTTCAGGGAAGAGCCAGAAGTTGCACTATGCCAGATCTGGTAAATAAGGTAGATGAGAATGCATCATAATGTTTTTATTTGACAGAAATGCCATACCAGCAGTAATGTGTGACACAGTGTTGTCATTGTGGAGGATGAAGTAAAGACCACACATGAAACAGGACTTCACTCCAGAACTGCTTCAGATAATGGCAAGAATGATGGGATAAATGTGTTCAAAGTGAAGGGGAGTATTTTTAGGGGGATTAATGGTAATGTGTCTTTCACTGTAATAAAGTGTTTGTTGTTTTTTTTTTTAATTTAAACATTTACCATATTTTTTATCACATCTCATATTTAAAAAGTTCCTCAGAAAGTGTCATGACAAAGTTTTGTTCCAGAAATAATTGTAGTGAAGATGGCCATAAGGAACATCACAGAAGAATTAAAAAATATCACCAGAATCATTTAACCTAATTATAGTTTATAAATAAATATGTGTGCACATGTACATATAAAGACATATGCAATTGAGAGTGTTTAATTACAGATGCCTCAGTTCCTGTCAATATCAAACGTACACTTTTTATAAGTCTTCAAAGCTGTCACTACAGCTGGCAGCATTCCTGAACCTGAGATGCTAGAACAGCAGCTATTGGAGACGTACAGACTCACCTGCCTCCATTCAACGCCCCCGCTTTTCCCTGGAGAAGCTGGAGCAGAGATCCAGGGCCAAAGCAAGGGTTTTGGGAGACCAATTTAGGGTCTAATGGCTGCACCAGGGACAGGTGCTTTCATTAGTACCATTTTTTTTTTCTTTGCTTTCATTGTACATCATAAGTTTTGATATGATGTGTTTTTATTTTTATTCATCTCAACGTATGTTCTTTTTTTATTGTTATTAGTTTCAGGTGCACAAGACAAGGTAATACTTAGACGTTCATCATTTATATCCCTCACACTGTGAACCCCCCTCCCCCCATCCACTATCCCTCCGACATCGCATCGAGCCATCACATTATATATATAAAATTATAGTTGGCATTCATTATTGTTCAGCTTCAGGTGTTCATTAGTACCATTTTATAGATGAAGGAATTGAGGTTTAAAAGGATTAAGTAACTTGCCCCAAATCATACAGCTAGTTATTTACAGAGGACTTGAAAACATTTGCCTTTCAACTGGATTTGAAGAGCAATATAAACAAAGATCATGTAAGCAAATTATCTCCCCAACATAGCCATTCCTTCAGCATGTGGGGGAGCCCAAGCAAAATTCTACCGGTTCATAAAATGCCTAAATTTTGGCTATTAAGTCCTTAATGTTTCCAGACATCTCAATCCTGATAATGCAGTATCTATATACACCTGAGGTAGATGTGACTAGAAATCTGCCACATAACCAGTTTCTTTCAAACTCTCCCAACTCCAAAGATTCCTATAAAGGAGATGAGAGTATTAAACTATCCAATTGTCATGTTTGTAAATATCACATAAATTACACATTACCTTCACCAGAGGAGCTTTTGGTACAATTTTTAAGCACTACCTAGTGTGTTCCAGTAACCTATGTAAGGATATCTGTATACACTATCTCATTTCATATTTACAACACCCCTATATGTGGAAAAAAGTTCTAAAACTAGAGATTAAATAAAGTATTCAAGGTCATAGAGAGATGAAGAGGAGGAACCAAAATTTCAACACAGACTTGATTGCCTATATAATACAAAACACCCTCACTTCCTGCTCCTCAAATACGACTAATGTAAAAAACTTAGCAAAAGACTAAGAACTGGGCTTTTAAAGCACTTCCTCTCCATTTGTTTTCTGAGTTTCTTTCTTTTTCTTTTTTTTTTTTTTTGAATTTGAAAATATCTTGCACAAAAACATCCTCTGATTTACTTTATTTTATTTTTTTTTTATCCAAAGTTGCTAAATAACAGTTTTGGTGATGTGTGGCCAAGATTGTAAATTTGTCAAAATTCAATTATTAAGCTGAAATTTAGGTATTTACTGCTGTCATACGAACTCTTTGCACAATGACTTCGAAAAATTGCCCTGACTCCTGGTTCATATCCGAAGCTTTACCAAATGCACTTTTTTTTTTTTAATTTATTGGGGTGACAATTGTTAGTGAAATTACATAGATTTCAGGTGTACAATTCTGTATTACATCATCTATAAATCCCACATTTTTTAATATAGTGTGGGTGCCATGATGTTATAGATACTTTGCGTTCATATTAAATATACTCTATAGTCTTGAAAATAAAATACTGCATTACTTTTAGAAAAAATTCCTTCCTGCCTATATTTCTCATTCTAAAACCATAGATGACTATCTGTGAAAGGAGAGACAGTTAAAGAACTTTGAGAAAATGGAAAAATGGTCAGTCAAATATCAAAATACAGATTAACATAGGACTACATTTCACACAAATGCAATGTAACATTTGAATTCAGCAATTAATAATGGTATATTGGATTCCAATGAATATTCCTCTGAATACACATCTAATTACAAGAACAACTTCTGAGATGATTTTGAATAACACCATAATGCTTAAGATTATTTCTCTTTTCATTTATCAACATACTATAACCTGCATGCGTTAGGGAATGTTTATAAGGAGCCAAAACTGTTGTCATAACAATTCAGATAAATTACATATCTCCAAACAATAAATTTACTTGTAGCTATGGAAGCTGTCCCAGGTAGACCTCAAAGACAATTTCTAAAATGACCCTCTGCGTGCCCATGACTTCCTCCTTCCCATCTATGACACGAACTACTTCCAGTTGCTGGGGTCTTCACCAAGGAAAGAAGAGAGGTCAATGAACACCTCTCCCAACTATTGGCCAAGGTCTCTGTTCTTTTCAGAGATTCCACTCAAACCCCTCTGAAACCTATTACATAGAGAAAGCTCGCCCGGGTCTACTCACAATTTTAGAAATGGCAACAATGATTCTTAAATGACTGTAAGTTCTAAGACTCTGAACTCCAAGCTAAGGCTGGCTCTCTATAATCCACATTTTTTGGTACCTTTCAAGAAAGTTCTAAAGTAGGGTCACTAAAAAATGTCACTTGATGAGGTAGGTGATTATTTCAACATCCCCACAAAAGCCCAATAACTGGTATAGTCCTGAAGGAAGGAATAGAGAAAGATGAGGCATCAAGTAGAGCTTGTTGACAATCAATGAACACCAGTCAAGAAAGAAAGGTGACAGGGTGAGGTTGGGAAGCTGAGTGAAAAGGATGAAAGAATTAAGAAGTACAAATTGGTAGTTACAAAATAGTCATGGGGATGTGATGTACAGATTAGAGAACGTAGTCAGTAATGTTGCAACAACTATGTATAGTGTCAGGTGGGTACTAGATTCATAGGAGGGATAACTACATAAATTATATAAATATCTAATCACTATGCTGCACACTTGAAACAAATATAAAATACTATTGAATGTCAACTGTAATTGAAAAAAGAAAATAATTTAATTTAAAACCCCATAAAATTGCTTTATTAAGAAAGAAAGAGAAAGAAAGAAAGAAAGAAAGAAAGAAAGAAAGAAAGAAAGAAAGAAAGAAAGAAAGAAAGAAAGAAAGAAAGAGAGAGAAAGAAAGAAAAAGCTGACAGAAAGGTACAGCTTGAGGAAGATGGGAAAAGAAAAGTGTCTTTACCCACTGCACACCGGTAACATACAAGCATTCCACTAGATAACACTTTGTTCTGGAATTCATAGGACACTAAATGGTGTGGATGTTTAGTAGAACCCCTGACCTCTACCTACTAGATGTCAGTGGTACCAACCCCACTCCCTAGTTTGAACAATCAAAAATGTTTTCAGACATTGTCAAATAACCTCCAGGGGCATATTTGTCCACAGGTGAAAATCATAGTCTTAAAATATACAAATTAATCTGAACCCTGTCTATGAGAAAGGCATTATTATGCTTGTTTTACTAGGGGAGAGATAACTGACAGAATAAACACTTACATAGAGCTTATTATGGGCCAGACACCCTTGAAAGTAGTTTATATATCAACTCATCTATCCCTTGTATAAACCCCATGTATTTGTATATAACATAATAGTTATCATTAGCCCATTTTATAGATGAGGAAGCTGAGGCCACAGATCAGGTAAGGATCCTGCCTGAAGTCACCTTTCTAGTAAGTAACAGAGCCAGTACTCACCCCTGAGCAGTGTGTGTTCCTCTGTGGGGCAGCCAGCTCCCTTTCAATAGGTGAGGAATTGTCCTCCAAGGCTATTGTCCTTCTACTATATAAAGGTATTTCATAAAGTGGAGGAGGGGTGGTAGACTGTGGGATGATTCTGTACTCACAAGCACAACTCTGAAACGCAGCATCTTCCACTTTTTAAGCAGGTCTGGCACACAGTCTGCATGCTCACACAGTGAGTCTTACCACCCAAAGAAGCAGGCACGTGTCCTAGGGGATGATAGGCAGTCTTTTCCCCAGAAAGCACTTTCTAATCATTCTTCCCATGGGTACAACCTCATTCCTCTTTGCTCAACCATCTCAAAGAACGTGCCCTACCAAAGATTATTTACCTACAAGAATAATAAACTTTTGCAACTCTGCCTATGGCGGTTAATTGTGTCAACTTGTCAGGGCTAAGGGACTTAGACAGCTGGTGAAACATGATTTCTGGGTGTGTTTGTGAGGGAGTTTTGGGAAGCGAATAGCATTTGAATCAGTAGATTGAATGAAGATTGCCCTCATCACGGTGATTGGGCTCATCCAATCTACCGCCGGCCTGAACAGCACAAGAAGGCAGAGGAAGGGTAAATTTGTTCTCTGCCCTCAGACAGTGGTGCTCCTGGTTCTTAGCCTTTGGATTCAGATTGGGACTTAACATCATCAGCCCCCTGAGGGTCAGGCCGTCAGACGTGGACTAAATTATACCATCAGCTTTCCTGATTCTCCAGCTTGCAGATGGCAGATAGTGGGATTTCTCAGCCTCCATAATCACTGAGATCATATAGTCCATCATATGATATATATATATATATATATATATATACACACACACACACATATATACATATATATATATATATATATATATATATATATATGATGAGGATGAGGATTTAAATTGTGAGAGTTATAGGAATAATATAGAATTTAGTTTATATATGTTAATATAATATTAATTCATATATATAATATATATCATATTTTTTTCTGTTTCCCTGGAGAAGCCTAATTAATACAGCATCCTAAGTGTTTCTTTGTATAATATAGAAGGAGAAATGTTGGTTGGATTACTCAATTACCAAAAATAATTAATGAATAGACAAGAAAGCTTAGTTGCTAAGTAAACACGCTCTTGAGTTATCAGCTCTGTAAGTCAAGAGTTCCCGCATCATCAATTTAGATGGAGATAACAAGCACGACTTCCTAAGAACTCATGTTAGGCAATACACAAAAGCCCCTGTTGAGGGGCTGGGATGTCAGCCACGCTGTGGTTTGAAGGGGGACGTAGATGGATGAGGATTTAAGTTATGAGAGAGGATGCTGGGCTTCCTTCTCAGAACTGCATTTCCTCAACAGGACAGCATGAAAGATGAAGGTGAATATCCTGTGCTATAGATTAGCAGGTTCCAAACCAATTACAGCATCTTTCTTCCCTGAAATGAGGCAGCCTATTGATTCTGCTTTGAAAAATTAAAATCTCATTTCAAGGAACATAACTTTCTTTCTTTTGCTCACAAATAAGCAATGCTGAAAAATAAAAATATCTATATATCCCTTTAGAGCATCAACACAAATGGGTTGAAGCAGTAAAAGTGACTCTTCCACTACTCCATTTTTACAATAACTCTTCTCCCAGGGGCATAAATATTAATACAGTCACATTTTCCAGGAGGGTGAATTTCTAAATATGCAAAGCTCCCAGGGTTACTTTACTTCAAGCCATGTCTCCAGCATCACAGACTGATGCCCAGCCTTCCCAGGTAGGAGTCCTAATGGATGCAAATCACATTTCAGTGGCAGGCAAAGGCAGCTGGAGGGGTAGTCTTGAAGGAAAGACACCTAGGAATGCGTATATTGGACTTCCTAGTTTCACCAACAAATTAGGCAACTTGAGTCACTCCATCAGACTCCCTAAATCATAATTTCCATTCTCATCATGTCCTCCCTACAATCACTTATCCTTCCAGCATTCTGCCAGAGAGCAAAGCCAAGAAGAGGACCAGTGAACACTTTGCAATTTATATTCAGGCACTTGCAAGAATGTGCTTAGTTGACATCTGTCCTCTTCTTCAGGAGCTGCAAAGTCCTAATTTCTGCCCCATCTCCCAATTGATGCCTTTCCCAACCCCTACACTGAAGGACACAAAATGAATAAGTCTTGGTCCTTGCTCATGAGAAATCTCAGTGCCCTAGTACAGCTTGTTACAGCTGCTGCAGTGGAAGTCTGTACAGGGCCAGAGGAACAAGAAGGGAGGAACAAGGCTAATTAGAGACGGCAGGGAAGGCTAATTAGAGGAGATGCTTCTAGAGCTGAATCTTGGAGGATAAGTAGCTGATGCCTAGGTAAATGGAGACAGGTATAGGGTTAATGGAAAGGATGGAATTCCAAGCAGAGACAGTAGTATCAACTGGGGCAGAGAGAGAAAAAGCAGACTGGTGTTTGGAATGGCCAAAGATCGTAGATAGTTCTTTATCCCAAAGCAGATATGGGTCCTGTGAAATCAATGTTCAAGGCTTCCTCACCCTCTTCTTGGAGCAGACAGGTACCAAGCCAAAGCCCATAGCATGTCCAAGAAAGAAGTTCTAATTTTTTATAAAACACAGGAAAAATCAAGGCTGCATGCTTCTGTGAATAGAATATTTAACATTGTGTCAGGGAAGAAGGATTTTGGGGCTGTAGGACAGAAATGATTCAGGGCTCAGTCCAACTTATACTACCAAACCCCAAAGGAAGGTAAGTCATAGAATTTTCTGAAAAGCCCACTTTTTAGGCTTACATGAAGGTTACTTTGATGGCCAGCCTTTAATATACCCTCAAACACATCGTTCAGTGATGGGCCTGTTTGTCTTCTCAGTCTTGCTCGCTGTGGGGAACTAAATATGCCTTTAATATTTATCTGTGCTGTGCAAACTGCTTCTACATATATCCCTTTGAGGGAAATAACCAAGATCAATGCAGGATGACATATACTAAATGAAGAAACAAACAGAAATATTTATTTCTCTGTCCACATACCACAGTGCCTCCTGAGGATGAGAACAAATTGGCAGCAACAATACAGTATTCCAAGTGGGTATTGACGGTCTCAATGAAGACCAGTGATGTAAGGATTTTTTTTCTTTCATCATCTGAGAGAAATCTATGCAAAAGTATAATAAAAGGAAAAATGACTTACATCTTAAAAGTAGTTTCTTCATCACTGTTCTGGGATTAGATGTTGCGAAAGTTGCTTTGTTTGGGGTTGTAATAAGTCATACCATTGAGTGCCAGGTGCTTTAAACACTTTATCTCACTAAACTCAGACGCTTCCAATTTAAGTATTATTATTATTGATATTGCACACGTTATGAAATAAGCAAGTCTGGTGGGGAGGAGGGCTCCTTTGCCCAACACCTCAGAAGTAGTGGGTCACTTTGCATTCAAGCAAGATTTATCTGGCTCCAAACACTATGCTATTTCCTCCATGAACATTGCACTCTATGAGTTTTGGACATGACTGTATATATACATATGTAACATACAAACATGAATACTGCATGTCTTAGGTGAATTGCCCAGAAGCAAGGTTCGAGGCGATGATCATGAGCAAATTACTTGTTAAGGAAAAACTAGTGAGGGAGACAGACAGACAGAAAATGAGAGCCAAGTAAAGGTGCACATTAAGACTAACATCATCCTACACAGGAAATCAGGACTGTAATATATGTTCAGAGCTGTCTTTTCCAGGTAAGGGCCTCCATGATCTTGCACGTGTATGTCACCGGAAAGGGCTTCCCTGGAATGATATAAATTCTTGAACACCCTGGCTCTCTGCAGAAATCATGCTATTGGCCTGAAGACAGTACCTGAAATAAGGCAAGAACTCCCCCAAATTGGGTGAGAAATGCATGGAAACATTACAATGGATCTCAAAGGATGCACGCAGAGAACTAAGTTTGCTATAATATTTCAAAGTAAATTATCACAACCAAAAATATGAGCACAAGCTCATTTTCCAAAAGATGGATGCACAATCAGTACCAGTACCAGCCCCTTCCTGACTAAACCTCAGACAAGGGTCTGCATCTGCCCTCTCTGCCTTTATTCATCGTATCTGGCACCGTGCGACTTCTGGCTTTTCACCAAAGTCAAAATGACCATGAAATATAAACATTTTGAATTGATTCAGGACATCTATGCAGCCACGACAGAGCAACTAAAGGCATTCATGGAAGAGGACTTCCCAAACTGCTTGAGAAAGTGGAAAGAATGATGGGACAAGTGTGTTCAAAGCGAGGGGGAGTATTTTGAGGGAAATTAATGGCAATGTGTCTTTTACTGTAATATTTTTTTTTAATTTAAACGTTCACTATATTTTCTGATCATACCTAGTAAAACAACTACTCAGTGATGGGTAACTGCCATTTTTGTTACTATTGTTATTATTTTTTGTCATAAAAACATGATAACATTTTATTCTATGTACAATAATTTAACATCTATTTACAAGCAAAAAATGGCTGGAAGACGTTCATGAATCGTAGGACTGCTGTTAGGAAAATTAATTCACTTCCTGAAATAAAAGGGAGCCGCTTACAAGAAATAGATGATGTCTGTGCAATCTGCTATCATGAGTTTACAACATCTGCTCACATCACACCGTGTAATCATTATTTCCATGCACTTTGTCTTCGGAAATGGCTGTACATTCAAGATACTTGTCCCATGTGCCATCAAAAGGTATACATCGAAGATGATATCAAGGATAATTCAAATATGTCTAACAACAATGGATTTCTTGCACCCAATGAAAATCCAGAGGAAGCTGTAAGAGAGGCTGCTGCTGAATCAAACTATTGTTATTTTAACTTGCTCTCTTGGAACCATTGATGTAGGTGATGTTGGACCTGCTAGCAGTTTCTGAGTGTGGGCCGGGTTCATATCTCATGAAGCCGAAGAATGGAAACACGGACCAGGGAAAGGCAAAAAGTTTTAAAAAGAGGATAGTTTATTAGAGGCAGGAGAAGAGGTTGCAGCTCCCAAGTGGACAGGAAGTCCCGAATGGGGGGTGCCCCATGACTGAGGCAAAAGCTCTTACTTTTATACCTTCCCTTGCCTGCTTGGGGAAGGGGAGCTGTTTGAAGAAGGGAACTTCTTTGAAGAAGGGAATTGGTGCCTTTTAATGAAATTTGTCTACCAGGTTTGTTCTGCTTGCCCATCCTAAAGGAATTAGCAAAGTAATCCACTCTTTATCTATCAGATCAGCTCCATTTGTCAGGCCAAAATGAATTTTATGATTCACCTCAAGGCCTTGTTACATTATGTCCTGGAGCAGAGAAGTGATTTCAAAACCTGAAGTTTTAGGATATGATTGTCTTTGTTTATTCCACCAGGGACCTCCCTGTCTACCTAGGGACATGTTAACTATCCTGCATCACCATGACTTCCTGGGGTATCAGTGGCAGAGCAGATTGAATTTAAATTCATAATTCTCTTTGGTAAACTAAGTGGGACAGGACCATTGGACACTCTGTCAGAAGGCTAGCCCTATTAGATCACCAGAGTTCTCCTTCCTTACTTTTCTCAGACCATTGAGATTTCAATATTCAAGAAAGCAGGACCTACGCAAGCAAAGACAATATCAACCTTGGCCTCTACAGCAATTGTCTGTGTAAGCCAAACCCTATAACTCTAGTTGAGGCTTATATTACACAGAGAAGTGTGATATACTGACACGTAGTGACCTAGATTCTTTTTTTATTAGTTTCAGGAGTACAAAACAATGTAATAGTTAGATATTTATACCCATGACAAAGTGATAACCCTCCTCCCCCAATCTACTACCTCTCTGACATCGCACAGCTGTTACAATTCCATTGACTCTATTCCCTATGCTGCACTCCACATCCTGTGACCATATATATACATATATATGTGCGTATATACATATATATATATATATATATATATATATATATATATATATATAAAATTATAGTTGACGTCTTATTCAGAACATGGACTTCTAGCTAGGAGGGTAGTGGGGGAGAGACTAGCAATGAACCAATAAAAAGCAACAACAGAATCCAGCAGTGTTCTTCAGAGAATTAAATCCAAATGCCTTAAGGTATCCATTGTATAAAATTAATAATGGCACTACTTTATTCCATCATGGGAAGAATAGAGGAACTAGACACAGAATCACTTTCTGTGTTCTGTAGTAACTCTTGTAAGGAGCCTTAGTTGAGAAAGGCTAATGTGAACAAATGCTTCCTTAATAGACATGCGAATTGGAGTTAGAGAGCATGAAGGGCTGACTCAATCTGCAGTGTATGGCAAAGCTAATGGCAGGAAAGTTATTTACTAAAGAGCCTCTAGTGTTGTATAAACTCATCTCTGGGAACCACCTTAAATCTTATTAATCTTTCTCTCTCTAACCCTTTCCCTCCCCCTATTTCTTCCCTTCTCCCTCACTTGCGTCACTTCTTACTCCCTCCTCACTCCGTACCTCACTAGCAATTGAGAGAGAGGTAGAGAGAGAGAAAGAAAGAGAGAATCCTTGAATGAACCTGATACAGACCCACCACACACCAACACAAAAGAGCAGTAATGTTATATAAGATACCTGATACTCAACAGTCAAAGAAGATTTGGAGTTACCCACGCTGGAACTCTTCATTTACTGAGGTCAGAGGCACCTCTACTCTGATCCCATAGGACCTTGTGCTGACACTCTCTGAGAATCTATCCCACGGGATCTTGATTGTCTGCTTTTGTATTTATCTTCCCACTGAATCACGATGGCAGGGAAACAAGTTTAATCTTTTTTAATCTCTATCTCCTAGCAGTATCTGGCACATAAAAGGCATCAATACAGAGCCAGTAAATAAATAAACCAACTAATGAAAGCCATTTCAGATATTGTAGTGTGAAGAGTTCAGATGGTTGATCCAACATGAGGCATACGTACTGTCAAAGTGAGTGAACTTATAAGTTTTTTACAAGACTTTGATATTGGAAAATATTGCAATATATATTTATTAACTTGATTAAAACCATATGCATTTTATTTTGACATATAAAAAAGTAGGTGAAATAGTACGTCATCTAAATTAGCATTCAAAACAATGCAACACATAGAAGAAGGCTTAATTTTCTCATCTTGAAAAATGTTTATGACTCAGTTACATGGAGTTGTATCAACAGAAGATACAAGTTGTAATAATTTATATGATGAATAAGTCCTATGGGTCAATGATTTAAAACTCAATTGCCTATAAGACTTATTCAGGTAATGTAAATCAATAAATGAGGTTGAATGTGGATTTTTACAAGCTGAAGACTGAATGCATGTCCTGTCTAATTGGGGTAGTTGTGACTCAGCTTCAGCCTATTGTTGGGGGAGTTTTTTAATAGAATCTAGACACGTGTCTGTACCTGTGAAATCTTAGCACTTAAATTTTAGCTAGCATTGGTTACACCAAACAAATTTGCTGTTGCTTGAATTGGGTGAAAAACAAAATTTGAGAGGTATGCAGTACCTACACATTGACTACACTGAGTCAACTAAAAGATTTATGCCTCTATTTTTAAGAAAGTTATTTGTTAAGCCGCAGGCACTTAATCTAAGTTTCTGCAAACAATGGGTATTTTAGACACAGATTTTTACCTCCTGGAAGATTACAGTTTGGAGCAAAATAAGTTATAAATACATACACCACATAGAAAGAAAAACTGAATATATTTTTGGTGCCTAAATTGTGCATGTTCTTCTATCACAGCCCCATGCAAATCTTTGTGTTCAGCTCTTGGCATTTATGAATTTAACTTGTGCAATTTCAATTATATGTTATCAGACCCAAAGGCCAATGATATGCAGAAAATTGTCCTTTTGCTGAGATATAAATGTGAAGTACAAATGTGGTGAGATCTACATAATTAGTGAGACAGTCTAACCCATAGTCCAGCAATCCATCTCACAATACATTCATCTTTTTTTATTCTCTAATTATGTCATATACATAATATATTTTAAGGAAAGTTGAAAATATTATTTTTTAAAAAGCTACACTACTACTAGCTCTTAATACATGCAGACAGAAAAGCCGGCTTTTAGGGCTGGTAGAAAATGAGAAAAGAAAGTGAGGTCTTCATCTTAAGTCAAACTCTCAGTGGCATGCCAAAGTTGAATGGTAGCTCCTGGAATCATCTTCACTTGGCATTCAAGAGCCTATTTTCTCTTGGCACTCCTTATATTTTACAGTTTACCCCTTCTCAGTCCCCTTTCCAGGCTCCTCTTCATCTTCCCACCATCTAAACTGTGGAGTGGTGTAGAACTCAGTCCTTACTTCTCTGTTCACCATATGCTTACTCCCAGTGGATCTCAGCCTGACATATGGCTGCAGATAACAGGGGGACACTCAAATCCTAATTGCCAGCCCAGACCACTCCCCCCCCCACCACACCAAGCTTTAGACCCATCCATCCCACTGTCCACTTGTTGTATCCACTTGTTCCCTATTCTAAAATACATGAAGCTCAGACATTCCTCCCCAGCTGCTACCCCAAACATGCCCGTCCCTTAGTTTTCCCTTCTTGATAAACTCCCACTCCTAGCAACCAGCGACTTAAGACAAAAGCCTAGATTTTCCTTGTTCTTTTCATTTTTTCATACCACATTACAGTATAACATCAAATACCGTTGGCTCTACCTTTGATATATATTTAGAATCTGCCCTTCTCACCATCTCCAATCTAGTTTAACCTACCAACATCTTCCACCAAACCCATTTTCCTAGCCCATTACCTGCTTTCCCTGATTCACCCTTCTCACCTCCCAAGTTATTCCCTTCATAGCAGGTGGAATGATTTGGTAAAATAAAAGTGTAATAGAGGAAAAGCTTAACTTTTTTTTTTCTTTACCCTCCTAGTTTCTTCAGCTAGGGCCTTGAAAATTGACTGACAAAAGACACATTAAGAGAAAAACAAACAGAAACGTATTAATGCTTGCATTATATAAACACACAGGAATATTTAATGATAAAAAACTCAAAGGGATGGTTGGAACTTGGACTTACATATCATCATATCAAAAGCATAGTGACTTTTTAGAGAAGTGACAAGACAAAAGAAAGAGACTTTGAGTTGGCAGGGGCAGTGAATTGTGCAAAGGTAAATATATAGGTGAAACTAATTAAAGATAAAGACAGTTTTAGCAAGATTTGCTATGTAGATTCCTCTGGTTCCATCTCTGGGCTGGTAAGCATTTAGAGTTGTCTCTGGGGTGAGTAAAAATTGTCCTGCACTTCCTGGTAGAGAAGGCTGGGACAGAGAACTTTTGTTCTGTCTGCTTGTTCTCAATTGTCTTTAAGTCAAAATAACCCTTAAGTCAGTGTGACATATGTTTGGGTGGTATACTCTGAACTACTTCAAAAAGCAGATCACTATTCTCCTCTGCTCAAAACCCACCTCAAGCTTCCCACATCTTTTCCTACTCAGGATGGCCATAAAGTTTAGAAACACAGATAGTATTATTTTACTGTACTGTTATATTATATTCAATAACATTTAGGTTTCAGTTTCCAGGCTTCTTATGTAGACACTGTAAAATACAAAATCTTTTTCAAGACCTTTGCAAACATGCATCAATACAACAGAGAACTTCACATCCTCTTTTCCTCATCACTTATCTCCCCTTTGTCTTCTACAGCCAAGCTGATTTCCTTGACTACACCTTGAACATGCTTGGCTCATTTCTGCCTCAGGATCTCTGCCCTTGGAGATATCGGATATGTGTAAGGCTCACTCCTTCTCTGTTCAAATGTCACCATATCAAAGAGGACTTCCATGAGCACTCCATCTCTCTCTGTCGCCTTAACTGACTGTATTCTTCACTGCCTTTATCGTCATATGACATAAATGTAAGTTTCATGAGAATTCCTGATACTTAGTGCATGTTCAATAAATATTTGTTGAATTAATTAGTATCTTAATTAATGACTCTTTAAATGTTATAAAGGAACTGAATAAGATTAATTTCTCAGTTTTAACTTATTGAATGTCATGGGCAACAGTATCCTATGGAATCAATCACAGAAGCTTCACAGTATGACTCCTCTTGTGAATGTCAGGAATCCTTCTATACTTGGAGCTCCTTGAGGAAAGCAACTATGCCTTAATCATCTTTATAACTCAGTTCTAGCAAAATGACTTGCACGTAATAATCCTAATAAAATGTTATTGAATAATTAAGTAGAATATGACTAACTAATATTTGGATCAACGGAAATAAAGCAAAAGGAATGTAAGAAATGGTTATATAGCCCACTTGGCATGGTTTGCAAAAGAAAAAAACACACAAAACTGCTAAATAAAGTATATATATATATTCCTAAGATATACAGTTGTAGTAGTAGATATTGAAATTGAAATTCAAAAGTGGACTTTTTGGTATACAATATAGTGGTTAGACATTTATATAATTTAAGAAGTGATCCCCCTGATTAGTCTAGTACCCACCTGGCACTATACATAGTTATTACCATATCATTGACTGTTTTCCCTGTGCTTTACTTTACATCTCCATGACTATTTTGTAACTACCAATTTCACTTTTTCCACCCTGAACCCAACACCCCTCTCATCTCTCAACCCAATAAATCTAGTAGTCATCTGACCCCATACATAGCTATTACAATATAATTTTAACAATAATATTGTTACATTATACCCCACATCCCCATGACTGTGTACCAACCAATTTGTACTTCTTAATACCTTCCCTCTTTTCATCCTCCCATCTGGCAAAGGTCAAAATGTTCTCTGTATTTATGAGTTTGTTTCTGTTTTGTTTGTTTGTTTGTTTTGTTCTTTAGATTCCACTTATAAGTGAAATCGTATGACATTTGTCTTTCTCTGACTGACTTACTAAAGAATAACAAATAATAAAAAGTTCACCAAACTGTGACATAGTTATTGAACCTTGTGAAAAACCATATCTTTTTTTCTCCTCTCATGATTTTATTTCTTCTGTATATTAGTAGCATAATGTGGGAGAGAGGGGAAAATAATAAATTAAAGAAAAAAGAAGTGACCTTTGTCTCTCCAAATAGGCAATTGAATGCATGCCCATCTGTACACTCTTCACAGGGAGAGGCAAGAAGAAAGTCATAAAAGAGAGAAGCAAATGGAGTTTTTATGTTATGGGATTTGTGGGATGATTTCAGGGGCTCACATTCCTGTTGATGTGTGATAATAGGGTATTAAATGATAAGACAGACGATGTCTCTACACTGTACTCAGGTGGGCTCATCTTCTTCCAGGTACACACATTTCTCTTTCAAGAACCAGATATCAAAATTTGAAAACTGAAATCTGTAAATTGTGTTTTCTCTGAATTCAGCCTCCCAAATTCTGTGACAAATGCACAGGGTGCTTAAATGTGTATGATAATTATTCCATCTGCTTGTTTTCCTGCTGTTACCATTCAGCAGAACTGAGACCAGTATATAAATGGAAATTACTGCCTTGGTGTAAGTCTCTCAAGGAGCTATAATAGTATGTTACCTTATATTCCTTTGCCACAGTTCTCCTACCAAGTAGGTTTGTATATTTCCCACCCAGGCCCTCTGCCTTCCTTCTGTAAGATGATTAATTATGGATTTTATTTTATTTTTTAATTTATTTATTGGGGTGACAATTGTTAATGAAATTACATAATTTCAGGTGTACAATTCTATATTACATCATGTATAAACCACCTTGTGTGTTAATCACCCAGAGTCAGTTCTCCTTCCATCACCATATATTTGATCCCCCTTACCCTCATCTCCCTCCCCCACACCCTTTACCCTCTGGTAACCACTAAACTATTGTCTGTGTCTATGAGTTTTTGTTTCTCATTTGTTTGTCTTGTTCTTTTGTTGTTTTTGGTTTATATACCACATATTAGTGAAAACATAGGGTTCTCTGCTTTTTCTGTCTGACTTATTTCGCTTAGCATTATACTCTCAAGATCCATCCATGTTGTCACAAATGTTCCTATATCATCTTTCCTTAACGCCGAATATTATTCCATTGTGTATATATACCACAACTTCTTTATCGATTCATCTATCGAAGGACATTTTGGTTGTTTCCATGTCTTGGCCACCGTAAACAAAGCTGCAATGAACATTGGAGCACACGTGTCTTTATGTATAAATGATTTCAAATTTTTTGGGTAGATACCCAGAAGAGGGATTGCTGGGTCATATGGTAATTCTATTCGTAACTTTTGAGGAACCTCCACAATGTCTTCCATAGCGGCTGCACCAGTCTGCATTCCCACCAACAGTGTATGAGAGTTCCTTTTTCTCCACAGCCTCTCCAACACTTGTTACAATTTGTCTTGTTGATGATAGCCATTCTGACTGGGGTGAGGTGATATCTCATTGTGGTTTTATATGCATTTCTCGGAGAGTTAATGATGTTGAGCATTTTTTCATATGTCTATTTGCCATTTGTAAGTCCTCTTTGGAGAAACGTCTCTTCAGGTCCTCTGCCCATTTTTCAATTGGGTTGTTTGTTTTTTTTTGTTGCTGAGTTTCATGAATTCCTTGTATATTTTGGATATTAGCCCCTTATCGGAGGCACTGTTTGTAAAAATATTCTCCCATTCAGTCGGTTGCCTCTTTATTTTGTCGATGGCTTCTTTTGCTATGCAGAAATATTTAAGTTTCATATAGTCCCGTTTGTTTATTTTAGCATTTACTTCCATTGCCTTTGGAGTCAAATTCTTAAAATGCTCTTTGAACCTAAGGTCCATAACAATAGTACCGTTTTTTTCTATGCAGTTCATTGTGTAAGGACTTATGCTTAAGTCTTTGATCCATTTTGAATTAATTTTGGTACATGGTGACAGATAACAGTCCTGTTTCATTCTTTGGCACATGGCTATCCAATTCTGCCAGCACCATTTATTGAAGAGGCTGTCTTTCGTCCATTGTATGTTTTTAGCTTCTTTGTCAAAAATTATCTGTCCATATTTATGTGGTTTTCTTTCTGGGTTTTCAATTCTATTCCATTTGTCTATGTATCTGTTTTTCTGCCAATACCATGCTGTTTTGATTATTGTAGCTCTGTAGTACAAGCTAAAATCAGGCAGTGTGATACCTCCAGCATTGTTCTTTTTTCTTAAGATTGCTTTGGCTATTCGGGGTCTTTTGTGGTTCCAAACAAATCTGATGATTTCTTGTTCTATTTCTTTAAAAAATGCCATTGGGATTTTGATGGGGATTGCATTAAATCTGTATATTGCTTTGGGTAATATGGCCATTTTAACTATGTTGATTCTTCCAATCCATGAGCATGGAATGTCTTTCCATTTCTTTGTGTCACCTTCAATTTCTTTCAAAAATGTCTTACAGTTTTCAGCATAAAAATCCTTCACATCCTTGGTTAAGTTTATTCCTAGGTATTTTATTCTTTTTGCTGTAATTGCAAAGAGAGTTGTTTTTTGCATTTCTTTTTCTGAGATTTCATTGTTAGTGTATAGGAATGCAATGGACTTTTGTACATTGATTTTGTAGCCAGCAACTTTACTGTATTTGTTGATTGTTTCTAACAGCTTTTTGGTGGAGTATTTAGGGTTTTCTATATATAGCATCATGTTATCTGCAAAGAGTGACAATTTAACTTCTTCATTCCCAATTTGGATGCCTTTCATTTCTTTCTCTTGCCTGATGGCTTTGGCAATGATTTCCAACACTATGTTGAAAAGCAGAGGTGATAGGGGACAGCCCTGTTGTGTTCCTGAACATACAGCAAAGGGCTTCAGTTTTTCACCATTAAGTATGAGATTAGTTGAGGGCTTGTCATAGATGGCCTTCATTATGTTAAGATGTTTTCCTTCTATACCTATTTTATTGAGTGTTTTAATCATAAATGGATGTTGTATCTTGTCAAATGCTTTTTCTGCATCAATTGATATAGCCATATGATTTTTGTCCTTTATTTTGTTTATGTGATGTATCACATTGATGAATTTGCGGATGTTGAACCATCCTTGTTCCCCAGGGATGAACCCCACTTGGTCATGATGAAAAATCTTTTTAATGCATTGTTGTATTCGATTTGCTAGAATTTTGTTTAGGATTCTTACATCAGTATTCATCAGAGATATGGGTCTGTAGTTTTCCTTCTTTGTGTTGTCCTTACCAGGTTTTGGTATCAGGTAACATTGGCCTCATAAAATGAGTTAGGGAGTCCTGACTCTTCTTCAATTTTTTGGAAGAGTTTGAGCAGGATTGGTATTAGATCCTCTTTGAAGGTTTGGTAGAATTCATTAGTGAAGCCATCTGGTCCCGGACTTTTGCTTTTGCGAAGGTTTTGGATGACTGATTCAATTTCTTTACTGGTGATTGGTCTGTTTAGATTTTCCAGTTATTCATGGTTCAGCGTTGGAAAGCTATATGTTTCTAAGAACTTGTCCATTTCTTCTAGGTTATTAAATTTGGTGGCATATAGTCCTTCATGGTATTGTTGCAGGATCCTTTGTATTTCTGTGGTGTCCGTGATAACTTCCCCTCTCTCATTTCTGATTTTGTTAATTAGTGTCTTCTCTCTTTTTATCTTACTGAGTCTAGCCAAGGGTTTGTCGATTATATTAATTTTTTCAAAGAACCTGCTCTTTTTCACATTAATGTTTTCTATTTTCTTTTTGTTCTCTATTTCATAGAGAACTGCTCTGATTTTTGTTATTTCCTTTCTTCATCTGACTTGGGTTTCACTTGTTCTTCTTTTTCTAGTTCTTTGAGGTATAACATGAGGTTATTTATTTGGGATTTTTCTTGTTTCTTGAGATAGGCCTGTAATGATATGAATTTCCCTCTTAAAACTGCTTTCGCTGCATCACAAAAATTTAGGTAGGATATATTTTCATCGTTATTTGTTTCTATGTATCTTTTGATCTCTCTTCTAATTTCTTATTTGACCCAGTCGTTCTTTAAAAGTATGTGGTTTAATCTCCATGTATTTGTGTTTTTCTAGCTTTCTTTTCGCAGTTGATATCCAATTTCAAAGCCTTGTGATCAGAGAATCTGCTTGGTACGATTTCAATCTTCTTAAATTTGCTGAAGCTGATTTTATGCCCCAATATATGGTCTATCCTTGAGAATATTCCATATACACTCGAAAAGAATACATAGTCTGATGTTTAGGATGAAGTCCTCTACCTATGTCAATGATGTCCATTTCATCTAATGTGTCATTTGGGCTGCAATTTTGTTATTTATTTTCTGTTTGGATGATCTATCCATAGCTGTCAATGATGCATTTAAGTCCCCTAGTATAATTGTGTTTTGGTCAATTTCTCCCTTTAGTTCTGTCAGTAGTTGCTTGGCATACTTTTGTGCTCCCTGATTGGGGGCCTAAATATTGATTACTGTTATGTCTTCTTGTTGTATAGTCTCCTTTACCATTATGAAATGTCCATCTTTGTCCCTTGTTATCTTTTTCACCCTGAAGTCTGTTTCATCTGATATCATTATGGCTACACTTGATTTTCTCTTGGTAACATTTGCTTGGAGTGTCAATTTCCACCCTTTCACTTTGAGTGTATGCTTGTCCTTGTAGCTGAGATGTGTCTCTTGGAGACAGCATATGGTTGGGTTTAGTTTTTTGATCCAATCTGCTACTCTCTGCCTCTTTATTGGTGAGTTCAGTCCATTTACTTTTAGGGTGATTATATACGTGACAATTTCCTGTCATTCTATCTTTTGTTTTCTGGTAAGGCTGTGTCTCCATTGTTTCATTGCCTTTTTGTTATTGTCTATTATTTCTGTGTGGTGGTATTCTATGATGTTTCCCTCTGTTTCTTTTTTTATTACAGTATATGTTTCAGTTCTGGATTTTTTTTCAGTGTTTACCATTAAGATTATGTAAAAGAAAGTTTGATATTTAGAGCATTCCATTTTCTTCAGCACGCTTACATTCTCCATTGCCATATTTCGGTTCAGGCCTTTACGCTCCACCTTTTTATGTTTCGGTTGCCACAAATTGTACCTGTTGATGGTGGTTGGATAGCCTCCTTTAGTATTTTTTGTAGTGCAGGTTGTGTATTAGAAAATTCCCTCAGCTTCTGGATGTCTGGATAGGTCATTATTCCTCCTTCATATCTACAGGATATCTTTGCTGGATATATTATTCTTGACTCATGATTTCTCTCTTTCAATAGTTTGAATATTTGGTTCCACTCCTTCCTGGCTTGTAGAGTTTCTGCTGAAAAATCTGATGATAGTCTAATGGGCTTTCCTTTGTAGATTACCGTCTTCTTTTCCCTGGCTGCCTTGAGGATTCTTTCTTTGTCGTTGATTTTAGACAGCTTCAATACAATGTGCCTTGGTGAAGACCTGTTGGGATTGAGGTAATTAAGTGTTCTCTTTGCTTCTTGGATTCAAGGATCCAGTTCTGTCCACAAATTTGGGAAGTTCTCATTAACAATTTCTTTGAATATATTCTCTGTTCCCTTCTCTCTTTCTTCTCCTTCTGGTATTCCCATTATTCTTATATTGCTCTTTCTGATGGAGTCAGAAAGTTCTTGTAGAGTTCTTTCATTTCTTTTAAGTCTCAAGTCTCCCTCTTCTTCCATCTGTGTAAGTTCCGGGTTTCTATCTTTGATGTCATTGATACTTTCCTCCATCTGGTCAACTCTACTACCTAAACTGGTTATTTCATTCTTAATATCTTCTATTGAGTTCTTAATCTCCAGAAATTCCATTTGGTTGCTTTTTAAAATTTCAGTCTCTTTCGTAAAATGCTCATGTTGTTCTTTGATTGCGTTTCTGAGTTCATTAAATTGCCTTTCTGTGTTTTTTTGCATCTCTTTGAGTTTTTTCAGAACTGCAATCTTGAATTCTCTATGATTTAAGTCACATATTTCCATATCTTTAAGTTCCTTTTCTGGAGTATTTTCACTTTCTTTCTGAGCTGTCTTTTTGCCTTGGTTATTCATTGCAATTACTGATTTATTATTTCTCTTCCTAGACATCTACAGGAGTGGCTTCTGCAACAGGTTGATAGGAAGAGGTCTTTCTTTTGTTTTCTGATACTTGTTGGTAGAATGTTTTATTTTCTCTCCGACTGCAGCCTTTTTTTTTTTCTTTCTGACACAGTAGTGCTATGTTTTCTCTGCACTATTCCAGCTTCTCACACAACGGGGCGATTCCCTGGGAGACAGGCCTCTGCCCTGTTAACAGTTCACTTGGGTCATAGGGTGCCACGTCCCTGTGGGGATGTGGGGATCTTTTGATGTCCAAAGCTCTTTCTGCACCCGATTCAGAGCCTGTATGTTTCAGCAGTTCTGTTTACTCCTGCAGGGATCCACCCAGATAGTTGGGGCCAGAGATGGGGTGAGGTGTGAGAGGTGGCCCAGAGCAATGGCGGCGACCACCACCACAGCTGGTCCTGCTTCCACAGCTCCCACCCCTTTGCTAGAACTAGTTGGGCTGCGAATCTGTGTCTGCGGTCCACAATTCTCAGTACAGCAAATATCCTGTCCTAATTATCTGACACTGCTACTTTATCACTTCTAGCACCGGGCAGTTGGGTGTGGGCAAGCTCTGGGAGGGTAGGTGGGGGTGGCTAGTCTCAGTGCCTAAGGCTTCCGTTCTCTGCTTGGCAGTGAAGGCTTAAACCACCGTTTTCACCCTTCTTCCCTCAGTCTTTGCTCCAAGGTCTCTGCCGTGAGCATTGGGTTCAGCCGTGTTATATGCTGCCCCCTCAGCCCTGTGGGCCATAAGCGGAGCCCTAGCAGTGAGTCCTTCCCTCTCCCACAGCTGCCCCGTAGTTCCAGGATGCAGCGAGCTCAGAGCACTGAGCTAGGTCTTCGTCCTGCGCCCGCGCGGTTCCGTCCCCACACTTCTACCTTCCCTCCTCCCACGCTAGTGTATTCGCCCACCTGGAGGTGAATTCAGTAGTGGGCCTCTTCGTCTTGCCTGTCTGCTGTTCAGGGAGTCCTTTGTGGAGTTATTGTTGTCCGATGAGTTATAAATTCCAGGGGAGCTTTACAGAGGCTCACTTCATGCCGCCATTTTGATCAATTGTGGATTTTATAATGGAAACTCACTCAGCTTGGAATTCAGAACAGCTAAAAAAAATGAGAAATGTTTGTTTGGTATTAATGAGGGAGAAAAGGCATTGAGCACTAATTTTATTTCTTGAACATAGAATTTACTTCTCTTTAAACTTCATTGTTGATATCGTAATGGATGTCCCTCTTGTAGTATGCATCTCCCCAGGGCACAGTGAAGGCACCCTTACTTCTCCATCGTGTCCTGCAATTTTCTATAGTAAAGGGGATGTGATGGAGGAGAACATTCATATGGAATTGGAGCAGGGAATTCAAGGCACCAGGTAACAGGCAAGGTCCACACTCAGTCCACATGGGATTGTAGTCTCCTTCTCCCTGTGTCCAAGGAAAAGACTTTTGTGACTTTTTGTGCTTTTTCTTTCTTCCTTTACTTTCCCTGTCTCGGGTCATGGTATAATCGAAATCCCTTGCATATATATATATATAAATTTATGTAACTCTGTGTACTGTAATTAGATCCCTTACCTTACTTACATTTTCTCAGTTTTGTTTATGAACTTCAGCACATATGTTACCATGATATAAGGATATTGGATGTTAGGACAGAAACATGTAGTTTTAAGTGGCACCAAGACATCAAAAATGCACACATCTGTGTGGGACCTGTGATCAGGCCTTTATCAGGTTCCACATACCATAACTTTCCAAGATTCCTCAAGAATGACTGGGTGCCAGAAGGGAGCCTTGGATAAATAATTACAAATATCTCTCAGGTAGATCTGACAATAGCCCTTTTTATAGAGGAATGTGGTTTATTATAAGATTAGAAGTGGCTGGATGTGTCTGAGAAACAATAGAATGGGAGGCAATAGTACTAAAATTCTTTGAATGTTTTATCCTTCAGCTGGAGATGAAACAACAAATATCTTGGGCCCATGATGCTAATGATGGCTCTGAAAGCCACTCCTCTTCTGTCTTCTCTCTGTTAACCTGATGATTCCAGGAGTTCATGACTCTTATAGCTGAACTTATAGCTGACTCTTATAGTTGAATTCTCTGTCATGTCAGTCACATATTTCCATATCTTTAAGTTCCTTTTCTGGAGACTTTTCACTTTCTTTCTGAGCTGTCTTGCTGCTTTGGTTATTCATGGCAATTACTGATATATTATTTCTCTTCCTAGATATCTACAGGAGTGGCTTCTGCAACACGTTGATAGGAAAAAGTCTTTCTTTTGTTTTCCAGTACTTGTTGGTAGGATGTTTTATTTTCTCTAACTGCAGCCGTGTTTTTTTTTTCTTTCTCACACTGTAGTGCTATGTTTTCTCTGCACTGTTACATCTTCTCACACAATGGGTGGATTCCCTGGGAGATGGGCTTCTCTTCTTTTAATAGTTCGCCTGGGTCACAGGGCGCATTGTCAGTGTGGGTATGCCGAGAACTTTTGAAGTTCCAAAGCTCTTCCTGCACCAGATTCAGAGCCGGTATATTTCAGCAGTTCTGTTTACTCCTGCAGGGATCCACCCAGATTGGTGGGGCCAGAGATGGGGTGAGTTGTGAGAGGTGGCCCAGAGCAATGTGGGCGACCACCACCACAGCCAGTCCTGCTTCCAGAGTTCCCTCTCCTTTGCTGGAACTCATTGGGCTGGGAATCTGTGTCTGCGGTCCACAGTTCTCAGAACAGCAAATATTCTGTTCCTTTGATCTGACACTGGTACTGTTCCGCTTCTAGCACTGCGTAGGTGGGGGCAGGGCCAGCTCTGGGAGGATAGGGAGGGGGCGCCTAATCTCAGTGCCTAAGGCTTCCGTTCTCTGCTTGGCAGTGAGAGCTTAAACCAACATTATCAGCCTTTTTCCCTCAGGCTTTTCTCCGAGGTCTCTGCCATGAAGGTTGGTTTCAGCCGTGTTGTATGCTGCCCCCTCAGCCCTGTGGGCTAGAAGCGGATCCCTAGCAGTCCGAGTTCTTCCCTCTCCTGCAGCTGGGGTAGTTCCAGGATACAGCGACCTCAGAGCACTGAGCTAGGTCTGCATCCTGGGTCCTGCGTCCACGCAGCTCCATCTCCGCACTTCTCCCTTTCCTCCTCCCCCTCTCGCGGGATTCTCCCATCTTTAGGTGAATTCAGTAGTGGGCGTCTTCATCTTGTTGTTCGATTAGTTGTAAATTCCAGAGGCTCCCCAGGAATTTACAGAGGCTCATCTCATGCCGCCATTTTGATGTATATGAATGTTTATAGCAGGTGTACTCATATTCATAATTACCCCAAGTTGGAAGCAACAAGATGTCCTTCAGTAGGTGAATAGATGCATAAACTTTGGAATATCTATACAATGAAATACCATTCACTGCTAAAAAGTAATGAGCTAACAAGCCATGAAAACACATGGAGGAAACTTAAATACTAAGTGAAAGAAGCTAGTCTGAAAATGTGACATGTTGTATGATTCCAACTATACGATCTTCTGGAAAAGTCACAACTATGGTAATAGTAAAAAGATCAGTGATTTGGATTGGCAGGGTAGGGGAAAGGGAGTGAAGGCAAGCACAGGTGGAGAAAAGAAGATTTTTTAGGGCAGTGAAACTATGTTGTATAAAACTATCTATTATGGTGGATACGTGACATCATGCATTTGACAAAACGTAAAGGAACTGTACAACACAAAGAATAAACCCATAAACTTTAGTAAGTAAAATGTGTCAATATTAGTTCAATTGTAACAAAAGTACCACACCAGTGCAAAATAATATATTAATAGGGGAAACTGAGAGCAGTGACAGGGTAAAGGGTGTTAATATGGGAATTCTGTGCTTTCTGCCCATCTTTAAGCCTAAACCTGCTCTAAAAATTGAAGTCTACCCATTTTAAAAAGTAATAATGTTTTTTAAAATGCAAATGCCTAAATTCTCTCTTCAGAGACTCAGTGGGGCTGGGATAGCGTCTTTGAACTTGCCTTTCAACAAGCTCCCAGTTGAGGCTGGTGTGGAGCCTAGGACTGAGCTCTGACAGCACTGGTTTAGCAGTCATGTGTATGCTGACTGTTGTTTCTCACATACTGGCCCATTTCCCCCTATGTCTTCATAAACTCTTTTGAATAGGGACGATATCTCCATCTTCTACTGTCTGTCCTACAGTGGCTTAGACAGAAATGGATGGTAGCAGAGTATCCACTGGTAAGTGGTTTCTGACTGACTTTTGTAGAAGGACTTGTTGGATGGATAAAAACCTTCAGACTTGCCATGTTTTTTTGTTGATAGAGCACCTATTCCTCAGCTTCATGTGTTCGGTAAAGGACACGTTATACAAAACTACTACTCACGCACCAAGATCAGGGGCTGGATGGACTCAGAGGAAAGAGCTGGACACAGAACCGGGCAGTAGTCAAGGAATCAAGAACTAGGAGCCAAATGAGCTGAAAGCCACTAACCAGTTTGGCTTCACAGCCAGGCCAAAGCTCAATTCCTACTAGAGAGAGAGCCAGGGTTCTAGACACAAACTAGGAGGCTATGGTGAAAAGGGTCAAGTCCAGGAAAGTAGAGTTGAATTAGCATCGTTGTTAACAGTACACAGGACATGACCAGTGACCCTTTCTACTTTCTTGACTTCCAACAAAACCATGCAATCCTAAACCCTTTTGGGAGGGTGTTAGGAGGGGCCCTGGAATGGACACCATGACCTACCATCAGAATTATGAGGAATGTGAGGAAAGGACACTCCACGCAGAGGGTACAGCCACTGCACAGGACATGGGGACCAAGAAGAAGTGAGCCCGAGGAAAGGGTACCAGGAAGTGAGAGGGGTAGCCAAGGGCTGGGTTGTGTGAGGCATGTAGGCTCTGGTCATTCGTTTGGGTCTGATTGCAAGTGTGATGGGTCACTGGAGGGACTGAGGCAAAGGAGAGCCATGACTTGACTTGCCGGGTGAGTTTCAGTCTATCCTTCAGGTGGTGACATTAAGTATTCATGCAATTCTTAGTTCTGAAATAAGTGTTGAAAGAGACAGAACTTCTTCTCACATGCACACCTTAGTGAATTAGAAAAATGTCCCCTCTCTGCGTAGATGTAAGGGGGACCCTGTGTCTTTGTAAGAATAAGCCCTAACCACCCCCCCAACCCCAACTCCCTCCCGGGGACACAGTCCTGCTTTAGCTCACAAAGGAGAACAAGCTCTGCCTGGGGGCATGGGCAGGCCAGGCGAACCTCCTGCACAGGGGATCAGAGCTCTCTTGTATAAAAGGGTCAGTGCCACTCCTTCTTCGTGCACCCTGTGCCACACCCTCTAGCTGCTCCTGGGGCAGCACCGCCCCTTAGAATGGCCAGACAGGAGTCACCCTGGCAGAAGGTGTGGCGCAGAAGAACTGAGGGGTGAGCAGCCTTGAGAGCCATCCCACCCAGTCAGCTGTGCTTGGCTCCCTGAGCTTCAGTGTTCTCATGTGTAAAATGATGGTGGTGATACTGGACTTCAAGACTGGGGCCAGTATTGGAGCCCATATCCCCACAGGAATTGGATCATGGTGTCTGCAGATGTGGAATTATTGCTGTTATCTAAGCCAGCAGCTCTAAGAATACTAGAGCCCTGGAAAAGAAGTATTGAGATGTAATGCACCGATTCTTGAGGTGCCTTTGTGGGATTATTTCTTGTTGTTATTGTCACTGCTTCTTTTACTTATTCACTCAACAAACACTCATTTAAATAAATTCTCATTATATTCCAAATGGATAGGTATTTTTTAAAACTACAGTATTTTATGTAACACTACTAACACAATAAATGTTCCTAGAACAGAAAAATTTATTCCTATAGAATAATATTTTGGATAAGAAACAATATTTCAAAGGGCAGGGGTGACTGGACTTAGCAAGTGGAATGGCATCCTCCATATTCCCTGTGTGTTTGTGGGTGAGTGGAAATTAAAAAGGTTTAGAGTCACCTGATCCTGAGTTCCAGCTTTGTATTGTAATGCACCAACTCATTATTCTGAAATTTGGTAAAAACAGGGTCTGAATCAAGCATTTACCTACCTTTCAGGGTAACAAAATAATTGATAAAGAAAAAATTCACCTTCTAGAAGAATGTTAACTAATGAATGTAGCAGGAATAAAAGAATTATAGAGATCATCATTTTTCACCTAGTGAAATAATCGACCTGGACAATGATCATCAATGGCTTCAAAACAATGAGTAAAATGTTTTTGGGGATTTTTACAACGTATGGTTCAGATTAACAATACCAGTTGTCAACTTTAACATCTGTTGAAAGCAGACAACAGACATTATGTGTTTCCTGAAGTGATACAATAAGAAGTACACTGTAGTAACAATTCAGAAAAATATTTTGCCAAAAGAAAACACACTAATCTGAATCTAATGATGCCACTAGATTAGACAAGATTGACTTGTCAGTTTGTAGAGAATATGGGGACAGAGGAACATGTTAAACAAAATCAAGCAAAAGCAATCAGTCTGACTCAGAATTTGGGAAATTCTAGAGAAGAAAGAAAAGCCAAATGTGTTCAACAAGTAGTTGGCATGAAAAAGAGTGAAGGAAGGGAAAATGGTTAAAGGTAAAAAGAATTTTAATAGGTCTATTAACCAGATGCAGTATATGGACATATTTGAGATCTTATTTGTTAAATAAAAAGCAATTCCAAAAAGACATTTTGAGACAATCAAGAGAAAGTGAGCACCAGTTGAGTATTAGAAGATACTAAGTAATTTATTACTGAAAATTACTGTTAGTTTTGTTTGTTGTGATAATATTGTTTATATTACTTTTATATTCATATCCATTGCAGATACATACTGCAATATGTACAGGTGAAGTGATATGACATTTTGGATTTGCTTGAAATTCTCCTTGCCCCAAAAAAAGGAAATGAGGAGGAACATGGTGAAGAATAAAAGAATGCAAGATATTGATAATTGGTGAAGGCGGGTGATAGGTACTAAATTAACACATGATTGAAAATGTTCATTGAAAAGGTGTCAAAAATCCAGAAACAGCAAAGTTAAAATCACCAGATGAGTAGAATAATGTCTAGTAAGTGTTTATTGTGCATATAAGAACTGGGAGCTTTCAAATTCAAAACTGATATGAAGTTCAGGGGCATGACATTATAGGGTGGCTTATAAAGTAAAAATGAAAATGTTGTTTAACTTTGGCAATGATTGGTTATTACATTGGGGGTTTCCAAACTGCAGAGGATTGGTTAAAAGTGATTAATTATCTCAAACCATTTTAGAAGGATGACTTAAGTTTCTTTTATGATTATCAGAGGCATTTACAAAAAAATAACCTAAGTTTAGTTTTACTTCTGTTCACGAAATAAGCTAGATTTAATTTTATGTGGCTTAAATGGTTTTGTCTGCTCAGGGTATTTTCAACTTTAATCTCCATTTTGTATTTTACTTTAACAAAGGTAAAAGAAAAACACCTTCGCAAATTAATTATTAGCTGTGTGATATTGAACAAGCTCTCAGTTCTCTGAGTTCTGATTTTCTCATCAATATAACAGGGATAATAATGTTTTCCATCTCATGATTGTTTTGGTGATTAATGATTGTAATAGGCCAGGATCCTAGTAAACACTTAATAATGCAAAATTTCCTTTTAAATACCATAGAAGCCCCAAAGAAAACCTTTAACATCTTGTTCATATTAGTCCTTTTACATAGGCAGATACCATTTCAACAAGTCTTCTGATAGTCTTCCTTTTGAATCTAGGCTTAAATATGTTATTCCTTCAGGGTGTTGCTTGAGGACACAGATTCTGTCTCATTCATGTCTACATTCCTAGTATATAACATGGTACCAGCTGTGTAATGAAGATACCATGAGTGTTTGTTGCTTAACTGAATGAATGATGCCTAATAATATAATACATTTAAAGTATGGTCAATGAGCAAGTGGATAATACATAGACTATTAGAGCTATAAGAAAAGAAAAAGTTGCTGAGAAGGATGAATATAATCTCTGGATTAAACTGGATGGTGGAGGGGAAAATGTACAACTATAAGCCTTTTATCAGGAGCCAGGGGGACACAGGCAAGATGCATGTGAGACAAGGGCAGAGAAAGGCAGGTCAAGAATCTTCAGAAAAGGAGAGAGAGACAGAGAGAGAGAGAGAGAGAGAGAGAGAGAGAGAGAGAGAGAGAGAGACAGAGAGACAGAGAGAGAGATGCAATCCTTTTCAAAGAAAGCAAAACAACTTTTCAACATTCTTGAGGCCACTGAGCATTCTTTAAAGGTTGAGATTTTACAAATTGCAGACAGAGGTGTAGTTAAATCTTAGTTTAATACTGAAAAGCTTCCCTTGAAAGTTTATTATATTTAACAGTTTTGCAAGAGTTAGTTTTAGGAATACCAAAAATAACAACCACATCTTTAAGAGCAGACAATGATAAACTACGTGAGGCATTAAGCTATAAGGGAAGAGCTTAGTAAAAAGACACAAAGGTTAGATTTTGGGATAGTATATTTAGGATCAGCCAGAAATGTGGAAATATGGGTGAGATGTGAGAAAAGGACCCGTTAAGTACATCACTTAGGGTTTGGAAGAGCTAGAACCAACACAACAGGGACTGTTAATCCAATGGCTCAGCGAAAGAATTTCATTTTGCTCCAAGCAAAAATGGATACTTCAAGTTGAGCTCCATTAAAGGAAAATGGCAGTGCAATAGGAAATGTGTTATAGACACCATATCTCATTATAGAGACGAGAAAATCTTTTTTGAAAGCAATATCAAAATCAGAAATGAAGTGATAAGAAATTAAAGGAATTGGAACATCATCTATGTTATGTTGCTATTTTTAAAACGCTGTATTTTAGGGCTCCTATTAGTTAATAATAGATTGATAATAGAGACAAGTTTAAAGTAATCGGTTCATCTTAAATATTGGGGAAATAATTTGTAACCCAGTAAATACCCCCATGCCTCAAGAATTACATTGGTGTATAGATAGGAATGAATGGGGCTATTTTTCTTTGCATATCATGTCAAAAACAGTGTTGATAAATATGGAAGCAATTTTGAACTGTCTGGTGCTTTCAGAATTTGGAAGCCTTTTAAGAGGTCTGATTAATTTAACATGTCAAATCTAATGGTGAATAAGTTCAATTTCTCCAAAGAACAATTAGTCAGTGGAATAAATTAACATCAGATATTGTCAAATGCAAAATCATGCTCATGTAAAAAATAAAACACTTTTACTGCTGTTGTTGAACTTGCTTCTTTGTTCTATGAAGGGCTTCTGTGACATAATTCCTTCACTGACCCCATTTGCTTAGAATAAGCTGCCATCATTCCTCACCTGGACTGCTACAAAAGCATCCTAATTTGTCACTCGTTAGCCACACTCCCCACCTCCTGTCTGCTCTTGATATGCCATAATACCCACATATTTTAAAACCACAAAACTCCTTTTTTGAAAACCTTTCCATAGCATCCCATTGCACTTGGGGTAGACAATAGGGTACCATAGATCCCCTCAGACTGCTCCTCATACCACTTTCCCACTTTCTCTGGCTTTCTCTTCTTCATTGTCACGTGCCATTCTATGCCTGCCTCTGAGTCTCCTCACATGCTCTCCCCTCTTCCTGATATACTCTTTCTCTCCCTAACTTCCCACATAGTTGACTCCTTCTCTCTCTTCAGACTTCACATCACATCTCAGAGCCTCACTTACTCAAGAACACCATCTTGATTTCTCTGACTAGACCATGCCCCTCTCTACTATGTTCTCACTGCATCCTTTCATTCTCCACATTCTCATGATTAACCTTCAAGTCCTTCCATTCCTCCTTCCAAAGCAACCACTTTACCAAAATTACCCTTTCCAACATCACCATGGTTATCCATGTTGTCAAATGCAATTACTTCATCTCTGCCACTTGACATCTCATCAGCATCGACACAGTTGAAAGCTTCCTTTTTCCTAAGGAATATTGCTGATATTTTAAGGACTCCTTATTGCTGATATTTTAAGGACATCACAACTGCCCAGTTTTCCTTACATTAATCACTAGCTCCCAGCATTAGTTGTTATCTACTCTTCCTTGGTTAGATCCCTTCATCTTAGAGCACATTGAGCTAAGATGTAGGCTCTCCATTTTTCTCTATCTGTATTCTCTCCCTGTGTGATTTCAGGCAGTTCATAGACTTAAATGCAACCCACATGCCAAGGGCACTCACATGTATGCCATGGCCCAGACATCTTCAAAGAGCTCCTAACTAAGTCTGCTCAGGTATCTACTTTCATCTCTTGAATGTCAATAGTCATCCCAAATTTATCTCAATCAAAACAAAATATTTGATTACCATCCCTTCACCTGCACAGTAACATACATAAGGCCACCCTCAATGTCAACAAATGATCTCACTATCCATCCAGTTGCTCAAGCCAAAGCCTAGGAGTCATCCTTGGTTCATCTCTCCTATTTTCCCAAACACCTAACACACAAATAATCATGATGCATTACTGGTTCTCTCTTGAAAACATGCCCCATATCTGACCATTTTTCTCTAAATCCATGTGGTTAAAGCCACCCTCATGTCTCCCCAGAACAATGTAAGTTTCCTTACTGGTGTCTCTTATTTCTCATCTCATAGAATCCGTTCTCCACAGTTTGTCTAAGTGGTTTTATAGTAAGATAGATCATATGACTCTCCTGGTTCAATTTCTCCAGTAGCTTCCCATCTTAGAATAAAGCCCCCAGATCCTCTTAGAATAAAATCCACTTGGAATAAAACCCCCAAATCCTCACAGTACCCACAAGGCCCTATATGCCTACCCCTCTAGTGTCACTTTCTACATCTTTTATTAAGCTGCAGGTAGAGCAGCTGCAAGGAAAACCTGAGTTAAATGCTCTCAGGAAGATCAGAGAGAAAAATGGGAAGCATAAGAGAAAATTAAAACTAAATCTATATCTTTCTCAACATAAATTTAATAGATCATAACAAAAATTGAAAAATCAAGATGTAACCTTTAATTGTGTTATATAGAAATGTGTAGGGAAATACTGAAATAATCAACTAAAATCTAATAAAAATGATTTGTCTGTGAGACTAACAATTAGGGCTAGTAATGACAAGAATCTATGCAGTAGGAAAGCTTTTTTTTTTATTATTTTTCCATACATTTGCTAGTACTATTACATATTACTTTGAAAAAAAATTAAAAGTTTTGAAAAATAATTTCAATGAGGAAATGCCGTGAGAACTTTTGGAGAGACTGACAAAAGAGGGAGAAAAGGAAAACAATTTGTGGATAGTTTACAATTTCCAAACACAAAACAGAGAAGAGCCAGGAACATTACTGGTATTTGATTGAGGAGAGTTAAATTTTGGGTAAAGGATAAGCTGTGCATGCATCACTCTTAGTTGCCTTGGCAACCAGCTTCCTACTAATGATAAATATTTTATAATATGAAAATGCACACGCAAATTAAGTAACTAGTAATTGGGGCAAAGCAACACAAGGCATAGACAAGGTGTACTTTGGTGGAAGGTCCAGGGAAGGTTGTTCCAAGTCAAAGGATGAAATAAACAAAAGGAAGAATTGAGGAGCTGAACTGAATCTGCTATTCCAGAACTTCCTGGAATATATTATGTCTTTCATTAATTTTGGCAAAGCCATTATATGTAATCAGTAAATATTTCATGATTCCATACTGTCTCTACATTACTGTAGCTATCAATCCCTTCAAGAGAACCCTGGGGGAAGTAAGATAGGTGAATCTAAACTCATTCCTCAGCTTCACAATTGCTTTTGCCAGATCCTGACATTTTTTAGTTGATCAACCAATATTTGTTGAATGAGTAAGTGAATAGGTAAATGAAGATTTATTTTAGAAAATGGCACAGCCAGGAGCTACCTTCTCCACTGGATTTAAATGCTATCAAAACAGATTGCTTCTCCCAAGCCGGCTATACTCACTAAGATCTTGAGTCTTTACTAAGAGTGGGACTCATCTAGGTTTTTTGTCTTTTAAACTCAATATAGCCCATCAAAATTTGAAAAAGCTAAAATTCTCCCTGTGGAAAACCAAAACTTAAAATGAATAAGCTACTTCTATAAATACATATGCATATATGTTTATACATATCTATCAGGGTATGTATGCATTCTCATATATAAGCAGCCATAGTGCGGCCCTGAGGTGTAGGATGTGATCACCTATCGTATAATTAGAGAGGCACAAAATGACCCTCCCACTCAAAACTGCCTCTTTCTCCAACCAGCTGTAAATCTGAAATGGATTGATCATATTTGTCATTAACAATTAATATTACTCCCAGAAAACCACTGCTAAAATTCAAACATATTATGTAATAGGTATCAACATCAATATACAAGGGGTGAGAGTGGTATGGAAGAAGGGTTCTCATTAGCATGAAATCCTTCCATCCACTACTGACTAGTTAAGTGATATGAAAGGTTCTTAACTTCATTGACTCTCCATTCTTAAAGTGTAAAACAATTGAGTAAAATTCCAAGTTTATATAATTGTTGTAAGAACAATAGAATACTGGTAAACTGTAAACCAACACGTAAATTTAGGTAATCTTGTTAAATGTATTATAGTTCCCATTAACATTATAGTCTAATTGAGTTATAAGGCAAGCTAGCAGATATCAGAGTTTTGAGACAGCAGAGGAGAAACCAAGAAATTTTATTGACAGGAAGGATAGAGATACTGGGAGGAAGAGCAGAAAAAATTAAATTATGGAGATATGTTATTCACTTTCCTCACTCAGTGATCCTGATACTCAAACAAGACCCCCACATCACAGCTGCAATGATCCAATTGTTGCTGGCTCTCCAGCCTCTTTACCTCTACTTGAGTCCTTACAGTGCACACCACTGTTTTTAAAGTTGTGGGTAATGATCAATTAGTGAATTGTCATCAATTTAATAAGTCATAGTCACAATTAGCATTTTTTAAGAGAGAGCAAAGAAAATATCAAAGCACATTGTAAATAACAAGGGTAAATATTATTTTGTGAATCTTTTGTCTTTTGTTCCAGTTAAATTTATTTGTGTACATATTGGATAGTGGATAACAATGTTAAATCTATTTCTTACTACTGGTCTAAATTGAAAAAGTTTAAAAGCCACTATCATATGCCACAAAGATGCTAAGATACTTTTAGTTCCATAGATATGCAATACTGTTTCATGTCTTGGGCCTAGGAAGATGCTCTTCTCTCCAATGGAATGCCCTTTTGCCCACCCAGATCAATATGGGGGTCTTTTCTCAATTACAAACAGCCAAAGTTCAGTTACCTGTTCTGGGATTACAAGCCCTCACCCAAATATTCCCTTTTGCTCTCCCTAGGACAAAAATTATACTCTGCCCATATCTTGGTTTTATCTCATTGAGTTTAGAGTCAATCAATTAATCGTATCATATTTTAGTTACAATTAATTGAACACTGTTTGTCTGCCTACTAAATTCTTGACCTCTTAAAAGCAGAAACTCTATATGTCTCTCATCTCTTTACTCCAAAAACATGTTGTATTGTAGATGTGTTTGAAACATTTGCTGAACTAACATATAAAAGATAAGCTGGAAAATAGCAAATCCATCTTTGCTATTGAAAAGTGTTTCCTAAACTGTCATGCAACTAACACTCAGAAGTGGGATATGTTCAGTGATCATACAAAATAGAACGAAAAGCACCCTCCGAGATGAATGTGCACGTCTCCATTCATCTGCCACTGATGAAACTCTGGAGTTACTCATGAATGATTATCTTCAGAGTACAGACTTTCAATTGTCTACATGAGAACACCTTCACATCTCAAATAAATGTATGGATGCTTATAAAGAGAGATAGTCAACCAGGCCAATATCCTTGACTCAAAAGTGAAGGCTATCCCTTCAAAAAGTAATAAAATGTTTTCTATAAACATGTAACACTACAAATCAATATATATTATGTTAAAGTCTTGCTTTTGGAGATTTTTTTTTAGATAAAACATCAAACGAGGAAAAGAATGTGTTGTTTCAGCCCCCTGAATCCCTGGGGAGACACAGGCCGCTGCATTCTACTGACATGGCCACAGGAAATAAGCATCAAAGAGAAATGAAAACAGGTCACTGTTTCTATATCAGAGTGAGCATTTGGGCTGGTTTCTCTATGATAGTAGCTACTACACAGCTTCCAGCTGCTCTAGCCTGACACATCCATGAAATAAGATGCAATCAGGAGATGAGTATATCACAACCATTAAAGCCCATCCCTCATTTCATCACAGGGAAGTTTTACCCAACTGCCCCATACTTACCCCAGAAGTCCCTTTTCATTAGCACAAAAGCTACAATAAACTTCCTAGAATTATTAAAATCAGTGGTCAATACCTGCTCTGGCTCAGCTCTCTCCAAACTTGAATAGACATCTGAACCTCCTGGGAGTTTTCCTGAAATGCACATTTCTAATTCAATACATTTGAAATTCTGCATTTCTCACAAGGCCTTAAGTGGCTCCAGTGCTTCTGATCCCTGGAGTCTGATCCAAATCTTCATTGACTCATTCTTTCCTATACAGGGAAATGGCAAATATCTAAGGAGTAAGGGACACACACGATTCGACTCTTTGGTTATACAAAGCACTGTCATCAATAAGCCTCTTTTAAAATGAAAATAATCTAAGAGCTGCCTTTTTTGAAAAGAGGGAGGAAGAGTAGACATAAATATAGATCCTACAGTGTGACAGTCACTGTGCAAAGTGCTGTCTCATTTAATGTAACATAATTCTAGTTGTAGCTCTCATTTTATCAAACAACAAACTTAGACTCAGATATTAACTTTTCCTAAGTCATCTGGGCAATTAATGGCCATAGCATGATTTGAACTCAATTGTTTCTGACATCAAAGTTTTTAGGTTCTCCATTATTTCTGCTTCTCTGGATATTAGTTCATATTTTCATTTCAATTCAGTTCAACAGATATATAGATAGAGATACATCCATTGTGTGTATAGGAGGGTGTGAACAAAATCACAGAAGAGGCATACATACATGAAGAGGACCAATACAAGCCCTCCAATGAAAGACACATGAAGAGGTCATTCTGACATGTGGGCTAAGCTGTGTGATTGAAGCACTGGCTGAGAGACACTTTTAGCTAAAAATTCAGTTCTTGGAAAAGTTGACACCTCAGGTGCTTTTGAAGGATGAAAAAGAGTTTATTTGCTGAAAGAAGGTGAATACATTGCCAGGTAGAAGAGATAGCTGGAGGAAAGTCATAGGCCTATAACATAGATAGCATCTCATTTAAAGAGAATTTTTGGTTAATAATCAAGGCATATTCCTTCTTTTACCATGTCCAAAGATAATTAAAAATTATTATTTTTTAAAGTCCCGTGCTTTAAAAGATAGATACATAATTTATATGGGCATATTGACAACATCCCTTCAACTATTTATTCAGCATATAACATTAGATTAAAAAATATGTTTTACACATAATTTCTTGGGCTACAGCTGATAAAGCAGACAAAAAGAAATTAGTCCACCCTTAAGCAGCATCAGACTTAACCTAGGTCCTGCCTCTCCTCTTGTACCTGAGATGATTGACAGTGATGACATCCAATTAGATTTTTATTTTTCTTATTTTGGGCCCTGAGAAGTAGGCTTCCTCTACTCTCTATCAGAGTGCTGTTATAAAGCAGCAGGCACACAGCATTCCAATGACATCCCAAAAGATAAAAAGCCTGGAGAATATCAAGCTCATGGCTATAACTTAAATAACATAAACAAATAAGCAGTTCCCAGGCACAGTTTACTGAATTATGTGACAAAAGTTCAACAAACGGCAAAAAAGCCTGATTTAGCACTTTCCTCTGGTACATTTTAGTAGTGGACATTAGTCCTCTGGTCCCTGGAGTGCTGCAGCTGAGCAGTGATGTCTTGAGCACGTGGTTCCTGAGCCACCTTCTAACTATCATGTTCTAGGCCAAGACCATAGGAGACCTTCCCACTCCTCATTAGCTTGGGTCTTCCCTCTATAACAAAAGTTAAATTCTATGAGGCCCAATTTTCCCAAAGTCTTCAAGTCAATCAAGTCTAAATTACTCATGGTTATAATGCCAATGGAAAGCTCCACTAGACATTTTTCATTTTGCCTTGCTCTTACTTACATAATGCTTCAAATATTGTGGCATATATGGGTATCCTTATGGAAATGAATATAAAAATGGGATCCCTTATCTAGCTATGAATAATAATCAATTGCAGACAGATCAAAGACTTAAATATAGAAGGATAAAAACTTGAAATCAATAGTAGAAAACAGTAAAGGGTATTCTATGACCTCATGTAGGAAACATGGCAAGGGCAAAATTTAAGAAAATAATTAATTCAATCACATACTAATATTAAAACTTCTCTTTATTCAAAGAAACAATATCAGGATGATCTATTAGAAAACTAGATGACAATATTTGGAGCTTCAAAATATTACTCTCTAAAATATATAAGGCAATCTACAATTCAGTAAGGAAAAGACATGGGCAAGGATGTTCACAATAAGGCTGCTTCTAATTACAAGAATCTGGAAACAGCCTAAATGCACACCAACAGGAAAATGGGTAAATAAACTGAGGTCTGATCAGATATTTTAATACTACACAATAGTTTGAAAAAATGAATTAGAAATATATCATAAATATAACTCTGAATTTTTAAAAAGCAAACTTTCAAAGGATATATACATTAAAATACTGCTTGTATAATATTTTAAAAAAAAGAACACAGTGCCATACATGTAGTAAATGTAGAGACAGTCATGGGAATGATAAAACACCAAATGCAAAATTGTGATTTATGATTCCCTCTGGTTAGAGAGAAGGGTATTGATCGAGGAAGATAACACAAGAGACTTCAAATATTTTGTGCTATTTTATTTCTTAAGTAAGAATTTTTTGTACATAAGTACTTATTATACTATTCTGTGTAACATTTAATATTGTGAAAACATTTTCACAATATTATATTTTTAAAAGGAAGTTAAAAATTGAGCTGGAGAATTCTAGTCAAGAT
Source organism: Rhinolophus hipposideros (assembly GCF_964194185.1). Taxonomy (NCBI): domain Eukaryota; kingdom Metazoa; phylum Chordata; class Mammalia; order Chiroptera; family Rhinolophidae; genus Rhinolophus; species Rhinolophus hipposideros. The sequence goes on along the minus strand of NC_138052.1, from coordinate 3,300,048 downwards.
GGTGGAGTAGGTAAACGTGTGCTTGCCACCTCATGTGACAACATTAAAATTACAACTAAATTATAGAACAGTCAGCCAGGAGAACCATCTGAGGTGTAGCTAAACAAAAGTGCTATAACGAAGGCTATAAAGAAGAAGCTATCTCAAGATTGGTAGGAGGATCAAAGAGGCAAAAGGAACTGACACCATACCCACCTGTGGCCATTGAGAATTGGATAGGATATCTGGACTCCACAGGTTCTCCTGGAGAGCAAGGGGTCCCTGCTCCCACACTGGGCTCTGCAGCCTGGAGCACCAGTGCCAGGAAGAGGAGCCCCAACATCTGGCTATGAAAATCAGGGAACATTCCATCTATCCAGGTGAGACAAAAGGCAACTGAAAACACAGGCATCCTCATAAAGGTCCTGTGTACAAACTCTCTAACTCTCAGGCACTCATCCGGGCTCTGGAAGAGGCACTGCAGTATAGGAGGTTCCAGAGTCATACAAGGAGGGAGTGAGTTGGGTGGCTGCAGAGTGAGGACTGAAAAGAAAGCTGCCATTGTCCCTGTGTTGAACCCTTCTCTGGTGTAGTGACTGGATGGATGCCACTTTCTTGTATTGAGCCCTCCCCAGATGGCCAAATCTGAATCTTCATTGGCCTGGTGAGCTCCACTCCATGCTGGTGACTCTCTAGGACTCTGCCCCATGCACAATGCAAGGACTTGCACAACACAAAAGACTTTTTCACAGCTGACAGTTAGCCTGAGTTTGCTCAAGCCGCAGTTTCTCTTGGACAACGCTCAGGGATCCAAGGCCCCAAAGCCCCAAGGTGGATGGGGGCTGGCCTCAGTGTGCTCTGAGACTTTTACAGAATGGACCCAGCCTCAGAACTTGAGTCAAATCTGAATTTTCTTAACCTGTTAAACACCACTCACCCCATGCTGGTGACTTCCCAAGACCCCACCCCACCCAAATCCCATACCACGCAAGGATCTTTCAGCAGCTGATCCTTATAGACAGCCAACAGGTGGCTGCAGGCATTGGTGTGTTTTCGACCTTTTGCAGAGCTACCCCAGGTCCAAGACTGGTGATGGCCAGCCTTGGTTTCCAGTGTGACCTTTCCAATGCACCTCCAAGTCCAACATAGGCAGTGACCAAATGCAAATCACTTTGTAGCTCCCACCAGATAGCCCCAGACCAGTCACAGGCATGGCTGACCTTACCATGTTCAGGAACACCTCCCAAGAGGCTACAAAAACGGCACCCATGGTGGCTAGCTTCGAACCACAACAGAACATCATATGATTAGCCCCACAAAAGCATACCCAAAGAGCGGTCTTAGCAGGCAGCAGAGCCCATTGGGGCAAATCTGACTCCATGGGGTCAGTCCCTACTTAGAAGTTCCTGTGCTGTGGTCATAGCCAATTCTCACATCTGGTAAGCCTGAGTGTCAATTCCACCACTGATGTGTCAAGAGTAATCAAGGCTCAACTACAACAGGAGGGCACACAGAATCCACACCAGAGACATTCCTGGAGCATCTGGCTCAAGTGACCAGGGAAATGCACTACAAGGCCCACAGAGCACTTAATACATAAGGACACTCAGCAAGACTGGGAAATGTAGTAGATCTACCTAATACATAGAAACAAACACAGAAAGACAGCCAAAATGGGGGGGGGTGGGGGAAATGTCCCAAACGAAAGAACAGGAGAGAACTCCAGAAAAAGAACTAAATGAAATAGAGGCAAGCAATGTACCATATGCAGAGTTAAAAACACTGGTTATAAGGATGATTAAAGAACTTTAACAGAGAGATAGTAAGCATAAAAAAGGGCATAAAAACCATAAAAATAACAAGTCAAAAATAAAAAATACAATGACTTGTATGGGTTGTGTGTGTCCTCCTGTTATAATTGAGCCTTGATTGCTATTGACACATCAGTAGGTGGAATTGATCCATAGGCTAACTGGCTGTGGAATTTGGCCATATCCAAAAGATATGGGCTGCTGTACAGAGGGCTACCCTGCAGAGTGGGATTCACCCAGTGGGCTCTGGTGCCCACTGAGACTGCCCTTTGGGATATGTTGCTTGTGGGACTAATTGGGTGGGAGTCTGCTATGGTCTGATGTCAGCCTTCAGGTGTTTGTTCCAGGGCCTCTTGTGAGGATCTCAGCTGCAGGCCCATGTCTGCCATTGCCAGTGACCAGACAGGAATGACCTGGTAAGAGCTACAAAGCAATCCATCATTGGTCACTGCCTGTGTTGAACGTGAAGGTACAAGGGTGAGGCCACTCTGCAAAATGAGGATTGCTGCCTCCAGTACCATGCCTGGAGTAGTTCCTCAAAAATCCCAGGACACTCTGAGTTCTGCTGCCACCTGCAGGCTCCTGTAAGGTTCAGCTGCTTATAGAGCCTCGTGCTGTGTGGTGGGTAGGAGGAGTCACCAAAGTGGGATGAGTGGTGTTCACTAGGTTAATGTAGATTCTGGTTTGATGCCAGTGCTGAGCCTGGAGCTACTCAGCAAAAGTCTCAAGGCACACTGAGGTCAGCCACTGCCTACCTGGGGACCATGGGCCCTTGAGAGTTGTCCAAGAAAGAGGGCAATGAGGATAGGGCTGGCTGCTTCCTGAGAAAGTGCCTCTGGTGTTTGGTGAGTTGGGTGGGGTGGGGTCCAGGGAGTAATCAGGGTGGAGTGAGAAGAGTACACCAGGCCAAAGCAGATTCAGATTTGGTCATGTGCAAGAGGACTTAACACAGGAAAGATGGCACCCATCTGCCAGCTGTATGAGAGGAGAATTCTACTTAGAGAAAGTGGCGACCATCCCTCCTGTCCTCATTCTGTAGCCACACAACTCTGTCTCTCCTTGTATTTCTCTGATGCTTCCCAATTTACTGTCCTTTTAGTTACTGTCCCAATTTACCATCCCATAGCCCAGGGTTAGTTCCTGTGAGCGAATGAGTATGTATGTAGGCCCTTTAAGAGGACATCTGGGTTTCCTGCAGCCTTCTATCTCATCATTCCATTTTGAATTATCAGAATCACCACTGTTTTTAACAGCCAGATGTTGTGGGGGCTCCTTTACCTGGCATTGGTATTCAGGGCTGGGGAGCCCAGTGTGGAGCTCTCTTTCTTCTTTATTGGAGATCTCCATGACTGAGATATCTCTCCTGATTCTCAACCAACACACACAAGTGTGGGGCTGGCTCGTTCTGTGTCTCTGCCTGTCCTACCAGTGCTGACCTGGCTTCTTCTTCATATCCTTAGTTATAAAACTAAGCTGATTCTCAGGTTGATTGTTGTATAATTTATAATCAATTTTAATGTGATTATGGGATGTAGCAAGCACAGCATTTTTCTACTCCACTATATTGGATCCTTTAAATGAAAACTTTCTTAACTTGTAATTTTTATTTCCCAAAAACCTTTTGTCAACTTTCCACTGAATTATGTAAACCTAAAAACAACTGTTACCAGTCATGATTAAACATTGTACCTTGGGTTTGGCCAATGTTATAAAAAGGAAAATGGTATTTTTTGTCACTATTGGTTTACAACATAATCATCTAGCTAGGAAAATTAAGACAATTACTTGATCTATTATTAAAACTAATTGAGCTCAACAAGACAGTTAGAATCAACATCAACTTAGAGAAATCAAACTTTTTTATGTACCCTAACATCAGGTTTTAGGTAAAAGTAAATTTAAAACATAAAAAAAAAGTGGCACACACTTATCCTGTGCTAATAAGATATATTTGCTATTGACTTTCATAAGTGTGCATTTATGTGAATATTTTATTTTCTTTGATCGGTATACTCATATATTTGCTTCTATGAAATGGCACTTGTATTTATCTGTGTGAGCCTGAAGGAATAAACCCCAAGGATCTGCAAGTATATTGAGTAATCTAAGAAAAAGTAGAAACTTGGAAAAAGAGCAGCAAGGATTTGTCAGCAGAGTCATTCTCACAAAATAAGGTAGAGTATGGCTCAAGTATTTAATCAATACAGTGATTGAATTTTATAACCAAATGGAGAGAGGATTCAAAAGTAGTTTCTCAATCTAAAGAACAAAATAAAGGAGCAAGCAAAACAGAAACAGACTCATAGAAACAGAGAACAAACTGATGTTGCCAAAAGGTAGGGGATTTAGGGAAATGGGTGAAAAAGGGGAAGGAGTTAAGAAGTACAAATTGGTAGTCGCAAAATAGTCATAGGGAGGGAAAGTACACCACAGGAAATATAGTCAATAATATTGTAATAGCTATGTATAGTGCCAGGTGGGTACTAGACTAATTGGGGAGCCAAAGGAAATTTAAAAGTACATAATTTGACAAAGAAACAATAGGTTGCAGGAAAGAAAGAAGGAGAAAGGAAGGGGAAGAGTAGGGAAGAGAAAAATGTGCAAAGAGTGCACTTAACACATCTTTGTTGAAGTAAGCAGGTTTTATCTTTAAAAGGGAAACTGTGACAGTTGATTAGTAACTCATGTTAGATCCTCTTCAGGGAAACAGCCAAGTCTGATTTTCTAACTAAAAATTAGTTTTTTGACAATTCAGATTTTATAACTTCAGTCAGTTAGAAGTCACTCTTTTTCTTTTAGACCTGGAAGGAGTAACTGTGAGAAGGATTAATTCTGCTCCAAAAGTTGTTAGCAGCTATGCTAAATAACAAAAAAATGAATATAATTGAAAAATATAGCTCTTGGTCAGGCCAACAAATGTGTTCTTAGAGGCTTCCTGAGGTGCACTAACTTTTTTGAGCACATCTATCACTCATATTTCTGGAACAAAGACTGGTCACTAACTCTTGCCTCCCTATAGAAGATGTCACAGACCCATCATAGTGGAGAACTCATGCTTGTTTTGACTCCTTATTCTCCATGAGACAATTTCTGAAGGAGGATAATGAATACAGTAAATCCAATTAAGCTTGAAGTCAAGCAGTGCTCACCAGGGACCACTGACAAAACATTATGCAGCCATTGAATTATCCCAGACATAATTTCTATGTCTCATCTGTCTAATTACCTTCTCAATAAAGAACTATTTACTACTACTGTTATTATTTCTGATTTCCAACAACTAAAAACAATGCACAGATAGTTAAGTAATGGACAAAAAGAACACTGTATATCACCCCCTGATCAAAGACGGTGACAAGGGACTCCCAGAGGCAGTCCTCCCATTTGGTATCTAGTGCCTACAGTCACTCACACACATCTTGTTCCATTTTCTAGGCCATGTGTGCAAACTAGAGGGTGCTCTCTGCCTGAAATCTCATTGCCCTTCTTCTGGTTCCCTCCCATATTATTACCCTGACTTGGCTGAAGCAGGCAGCACCTCTGGAAATCTCAGCGGGCTCTTCCAGGCTCTCACGACGTCTGGCACCACTTTATTCTCACACCTCCCACACTGGATTGGCCCAACTCGTGACTGAGCAGTCTCATCCATGTGAGGATGTGGTACCCAAGAGACCCATGAAGGCAGAGGCTGGGTAGACTCTATCCTTAATCCACATCATCCCTGATTTACAATAAGCACTCAGTGGTTATTTATCGAGCTGAATTAAACTGAAAAAAAAATGAATAAAAGTCTAAAAAAGGACAATTAGACCACTCTGTCTGTGTTAACTACTTCCTACTCATTCTAAACTTTACCAAAACTTAGTTAGCCTTTGGAGGTTTTCCCCAGTTAATTCAAGCATTGATGAAGCACAAAGACCAGCAGACTTGAAACACCAGCCTCAATCCCAGAAACATAGAAGTGTTTCTGAAAAACCTAGGTTTAGCTGCTTGCTGCACAGAAGTCGAAGTCCAAGATAATGGGTTGGTGGAAAGAAAAGGAGGTTTATTCAAAATACTGGCATTCCAGGAAGATGGTGGACTCCTGTCTCAAAAGCCATCTTTCCCATTCCTAGAACAGCCAGAGGTTTTATGGGAACATAAGAATTTAACACAGGGAAGGAGGGGGGGTAGGTGATTCCAGGGTGTTGACATCTGGATAAAATGCCTCCTGGGGGGTCTGTTTTGCTCCGAGATAGTGTTATCTCAGACCGGGTCACAGGGGGGATCACGCATCATCCGGTGGAGAATTGCAAAGGAGTTTCAGCCTGGTTATCAATGTCCAGAGGTCTAAGGGCTGAAACTTCTTGTAAGTCCCTGTTCTGGCAATTAACCAGATTAACGAGGTATGCCTTGTAACCTTGGGAAAAACAGAGCAATTGAGTCAGGGAGGAGGGGGAGGAAACAAATAAAAGACAAAAGAAGAAAAATAAACTGGATTGCTAAATCTTGCAAAATATACCATTACCCTTACAGTAGGTGCTTGATAACATTGGTCACTTGCTTCTTCTCTTCATGCTCATATAAATGTGAACTGTCCTCCCTGCATCACAGCATGTTCTAGATTATTGTTGACCTCACTCCTCTCTTCTCATGACCCACACTTCTTCCCTATGTATCTGAACTCTCTGGCGCAAGTCATCCCAGTTTACTACTTTCAAATTCTCATTTCTTTTTTTTTTTTTTTTTTAAAGATTTTATTGGGGAAGGGGAATAAGACTTTATTGGGGAACAGTGTGTACTTCCAGGACTTTTCCAAGTCAAGTTGTTGTCCTTTCAATCCTAGCCGTGGAGGGCGCAGCTCAGCTCCAGGTCCAGGTCCAGTTGCTCGTTAGTTGCAGGGGGCACTGCCCACCATCCCTTGCAGGACTCGAGGAATCGAACTGGCAACCTTGTGGTTGAGAGCCCACTGGCCCATGTGGGGATTGAACCGGCAGCCTTCGGCGCTAGAAGCATGGAGCTCCAACCGCCTGAGCCACCGGGCCGGCCCCAAATTCTCATTTCTGACCATGCATTCTGATTCTCCTCTCTGACTTACTCATTTCTTCTTTGTGGTCAGTTCTTTGTTCTGTTTAATCATCCGATTGCAGTATGAGGTCCCAGCCCTAAGAGTGTTTTTCTACAGAATAAAAGAGGAAAATTCATTGCACAGTGAAAAGAAAAATTGGGATAAAGAACACTCTTTAAGTAACGCAGTCAGCCTACTTTCCTTCGAAGTAGAAATTGAAAAGTGGTAGCAGGTTTGTCATGCAGGGTGTCACGGGGGGTCTCAGCTCCCACTCCCCACATAAGAACACAGGACATGGTGAGGCCAAACAGGAGCACCCATGAATCCATAGATAAGGGAGTCATATCACTATATTCTCACTGGTGGCATCCACCTCTGCAATCCACTCTTGCCAGCTCAGCCACCATTTTCTTGCTAGCCCTCATTTTTCTGCTAGTGTAGCCACGGCAGTTTTATTAGTGGCCAATGGGTCACTGGTTACAGCTGACGGCCAACTAGTCACAGCTGATGGCCATTTACCACCTGAGTGAGCACCTTTCCACGTGAGGGCAAGAGCCTGGAAACCGCACTCCTGGCTCTGTCCCCGCACTTCACCCCTATAGGGTCTCGCCTCACAAGTTATGTGACAAGCATCTTCCGCAAGGGGCCCTGTATGAGGAGCCTGGAGGTGAATGCAATATATTGGATATAGCCAGGGTTCCTCAGGGCACCACTAGTCCTTCTGGGCACAGCCCAACTTCCTGGGCACAGCCAGGGTTCTCAGGGCACTGCCACTCTCTCTGGGCACAGCCAGACTTCCTGGACACAGCCAGGGCTCTCAGAGCACTGCCACTCTCTCTGGGCACAGCCAGACTTCCTGGACACAGCCAGGGCTCTCAGTGCACTGCCACTCTCTCTGGGCAGAGCCAGACTCCTGGACACAGCCAGGGCCTCTTAGGGCACAGCCAATCTTTCTCACATATTCTCCATGGTGGCTGGTCGAGACAAAAGACAATATCTGCCAGTTCCCCTACATAGTGGCACATTCCCAAGCAAGCAGTCAAGCGGTCCATTAAATTAGGGATGGTGCCCCTTCCCCACAGTCATTCACTGGGGCTGTGCATTAGCTCACAATCTATGCCCCCTTGGCAGGGCGAGGGCTCCAAGTTCTCCCCGACCTGGGGGTGAGGGTTTCAGCAAGCACTTCCCAGCCCACAGGGCCGCAAAGACCTTCACTTTCTCTGGCCTATGCTGGTTGGAGAACCATTCACGTCTTTCCACCCCTCCACGGGGGTCCAGCTCTCCAACAGCTGCTCCTCCTGGTTTTCCTGAGGCTGACGCACAAATTGCTCCACTGCACTTCAGAGAGCTTTGGCCGGCACCGTACCCTGCTCACTGCACCATGTGTTGCAGGGTGTCACGGGTGGTGGGGGAGTCCTCAGCTCCCTCTCCCCACATAAGAATGCAGGACATGGTGAGGCCAAACAGGAATATCCATGGAGCCATCGATAGGGAATCATACCACTATATTCTTGCTGACGTCATCCTCCTCTCTGCAATCCACTCTTGCTAGCTCAGCCATCATCTTCTTGCTAGCCCCCATTTTTCTGCCAGCGTAGCCACAGCAGTTATATTAGTGGCCAGTGGCTCACTGGTTACAGCTGACAGCCAACTAGCCACAGCTGATGGCCATCCAATCACAGCTGATGGCCATTTACTACCCGAGCCAGCACCTTTCTATGTGAGGCCGAGAGCCTAGAAACTGCTTTCTGGGGCTTTGTCCCCACAGTGACCATAAACACTCAGTTTTGGATGAGATAGAAAAGGAGAACTGCAAACAAATGCTAACTCCCCTTGTAGTAGATTTGTTTTTATAAGGTATAGGCAAAGCATTTCTGAAATAATTGTAGATGTTCTAAGAATTGAGCAAATTAGAAAATGTGTTGATGTAGATGGGAACAAGGGACACGCAAATATGGAATATGGTTGGGGGGGTAAGAAAACCCTTTGGAGATAGTTTGGATTTAGAGGTTCTGGTATGAATTCATGATTTCTAAACTGTGTGTGTGTGTGTGTGTGTGTGTGCACGTGTATAGATATGCATGAAGATATGTATGCATGTGTGTATATTTGCATGTATGTATGTAAATGTGTATATAGATGCATATAATGAGCTTGACTCTCTGAAAAAGAGACCCAAATCCCCCCATAGTGATGAGTACACCTAGCTTCCAGGTATTGGTCTTGAGTCTATTGGACACCAATGAGGAGGAACAGGTGCACATCATGTGCCTCAGATAATACCTGAGAAGTACACAACATCATATTTGCAGTATTCTGCCTGAGAATGTATAACCAGATTCTAATTATAAGGAAATACCCTCACATACCCAAAATGAGGAGCATCGTATTTAAAAGGAAAGAGGGGGCTGTGTTCTTAGAATTGTCCATGTAGTAAAAGGCAAAAAAAGGCTGTGGAAATGTCCCTGACATGACCTCCAACTGCAATATGTGATGCCAGCCGGGTCCTTAATTCATGGGTGGAAAAAGCCAAAAAAAAATATTATTGGGCCAACTGAAAAAAACTGGAATATAGAGGGCAGATTAGATAAAAAACATTGCATCAGCGTGAAATTTGTTAAAATTGATAAGTGCATTGTGTTTATCTATAAGGATATCCATATTTTCATGAAACAATAAAGTGTTTAGGGTTTAAAGGGCCATGGTGTATGCAATTAATTTTCCATTAGTTCAGAAAAATAAAGTACATACAGAGGGTGCCAAAAATGTATATACATTTTAAGAAAGAAAAATATTGTATTAAAATTTTAATATCAAGATATACCAATAAAAAATATGAATACAAATCATGTTTGACTTCTGCAATTACTCAAAGAAGTGCTCAAAGTGGTTACCATCAGCATAATTATCATACAGCTTTTTCCTTTCTTACAATGTGTATACATTTTTTGGCACCCTCTCTCTATATATACCTACACACACACACACACACACACACACACACACACACACAAGATCTGACACTTAAGTTCATGAACTGATCCTAGAAAAAGTGCTACATCCCTCATTGCTGAATATGCCACCTTCGAAGTCCTCCCCTGGGAAGCTATGCACTGACGCCAGCACCTAGTCCACCCTTCAAAGCAATTTTGGAACTCTTTCTGGGATGGCCATCAGAGCTGTCATCATATTACCCTTGATGTCCTGAATGTCATCAGCATGTCTTCCTTTCAATATTTCTTGCCTCTTCAGGTAAAGAAAGAAGGCATTGGAGGATAGATCACGTGAGTAGGGAGGGTGTTCCAATACAATTATTTCTTTACTGGCTAAAAACTCCCTCACAGACAGTGCTGTGTGAGCTGGTGCATTGTCTTGATGCAAGAGCCATAAATTATTGGCAAAAAAATCAGGTCATCTAACTTTTTCAGTCTTTTCAGAACTTCCAAATAGTAAACTTGGTTAACTCTGTCCAATTGTCCCCCCATATCAAAAAAGGTTAGCAACACCGTTGCAACAAATTCGCAAACTTAATTGTCAGACTATAGATATACTTTTTATATTATATATATATACATATATATATATATATATATATAATATATATATGTATATATATACAATTTTTCTGAGCCAATAGAGAATAAGTTGCATATGAAGCAAGACATATAGCCTGGGAAGTTGATAACCCTCTCCAGGGTACAATGTGAGTTGCTTCCCTGGCTACACAAGTAATATGTAAAGTAACTGTCTCCAGTACCTGCAGCTAGAGAAAAGCAAGAACCAGTTTCTTCCTGCTAGGCTCACCCCTATGACCGGGACTTGACCTTTAGCTAATTGTAGTCTCATTTGCATTACAGTTATTAGGGCTCCCATAATGCATCTGATGACATGACAGTTCCAGAAGAACCAAATAAGGAAGAAAAAGTGGGACACAGAAGATACTACCCAGGAGAGGAGATGAATAAGCCATGTCAAGGAGATGTCACAAATTCCCTCCACGGGTGGGATAAATACTCCTGATCCTAACTTCCTAGGGGCAACTCATTTTCTGAGTTCACTCGCACTTTCCTCTCAAGTATGTACCTTCGTTTTCAATAAATCACTTTCATTAAACTGCATCTGTCTAGCTCTTGAAATTTTTTTTTGCATGGAGACGCACCTAGCTACCGCTGCTCCAGGCTGAGTCTTCACTTGGACACCCCTGTGACCCTCCAGCGACACATACACCATGGCCCTTTAACCCTAAACACTTTATTATTTCCAAATAGTTTTTTTTAAAAAAAACAGAGAGAGACATATGTGGGTAGTTTTTTTTGGGGGGGAGGGTCACAGATCCTATTCACTAATAAATACTCTTTAAGAATAATAATAGCTACCACTTGTTGTGAAACTGCTATGTGCCAGGCCCTGAACTAGGAATTGTAGACATATTTTCTTTCACATTCATAGCAACCATGTAACTCAGTCTCCTATTTTTGCACTATTTTTATTACTTTTGCATGATATTCTAATGTCTAGAACAACTAGTTATTTGTAGCTTTGCAATGAAAACTTGATTCTAATCACAGATGTGTACATGTGTCCCCAATCTATTAAATCAACAGAAGTATTGAAACTCTAACCAATTCTCGATAAGCCCCAAGAGATAACAGTATAGTGAGGCTATTTTTTTCCTTCTGCTGTCCCCAAATTCTAAGCCTGTACCAAGCCTTGTTTTCTCTAAATCTTTTATTTTAACTATCCACATTGAAAACCCACAGATAACCATGTTTTCTATTCACGGCTTTCTCTCTAATCTCCAGAAAGTTATTAGAAACTGTATCAGTAGTACCTTGCATTCAATCATTCTATTACACAGAAATGTTTCCTTTCAAAAATCAGAAGTTGCACTCTGCCTTTGTCTAGCAAATTGTAAATGAAGCTGGTCATTTAAAAAGCTCTGCATGAAAATCACATGGATAAATGTGCTGTCAGGAAAAGAAAGATAGATCTAGAGAAAACCAAATATATTCTGTAATGTAGTTTCCTGCTTTTACACAGGACTGCAACTTAATAAAAATTTTTTTTTTAAACCTCTACGACAAGCCATTTCCTACTTCTGTAGTTATCTTTTAGCCAGGCTGTAAGTGTTATCAGTTAAAAAACAATTAATTTAGCTCCAAGAAGACCTTGGTTTAGGAAATTAAGTCAATTACCTTCACTTTAATATAGCTTTTAAATAACTGATTATATCATTCGTTATTTATGTAGATGATAATACAATTCATTATTTCACCACATAATTATCACTCAATGATCACTGATAACTGTAAGAATGAAATCTCTGGTTTCAAAACCATTCCATTATGTAAGAAACAAGGATAATGAGCTTAATTATCTGACCCCATAAGTCAGAAAACTTCAGATAAAATATCTTGTGAAATAATAAACATTAGCATTTTGTCAACTTTGAGATTTGCAATCATCTTCCTAGATGAGAATAAGAGAATCAGAGAATTTTACAGCTGAGAGAAAACAAAAATGATTACCTTAACCCTTTGCTTTGCAGAAGAGGATGTTGAGACCCAGAGAGGGACCATGATACCCTAAGTCCCTCAAAGCATGGTGCTAGAGTTACCCCTCTGTGGGGGCTAGAGTTGACTACCATCCCCTCCTCTTCTTAATACCAAGAGTTCTGACCCTCCCTCCAAAACTCTATTTTCCTTTACTTCATTTTATACTTTTTATTCTAGCATATGTTATACTTAACACACACACATACAAACACACACACACACTAGTGCACCCCTATTACATTAACTTTAATTTAAATATGCTAATGGATTGCAACCCACTGTTTGTTCTAAGCCATTGACAAGATCCAGCTCAGGTGTACTTCCTCCTTATCAGTTGTAACTCAATGAATGCTGTTGAAAAAAATGACTGACAAATTAATGACTGTGAAAAATCACTGCGCAGCACTTTTTCTAATCTTAGAATTCAGGAATCCAGTGTTGTGGATTTGCCTTCTTTAAGCTTTCACTGTCACTTGTCACTAGACACAGCTATGGACAAGTGGCCATGGTCCTCTCTCATGGGAGCATACAGACTCCTCTGAGTAAAGACCATGAGCATAAGCCCCATGTCCATCCACCTCAGCAAGCGATAGAAGATGGTGGGACCATCACCAGGAGAAAGGCATGAAAGCCCTCAGAATGGCATGCTAATCTAAGTTACATTTCTTTCACAGCCTGGATGTCCCTCCATTCTCTCCATTTGATCTATTTCATAGTTCTAACCTTTCTCACGGGCTCTTCTCAATGCCTGGACTAGTTTGCTCTTTTATTGTAACCAGGAGAAGACTTCATCAGTATTTAAAACTCAGCTTGATTTCACCCTCTCTGTGACATCTTCTTCAGTTCTTCTGAGAAGTTAATTCTGTTTTCTGTCATAATAACTGGCACTTGCAGGCTGCATTATGATTTTTTTGTGGCTTGTCATTTGACCAAACTTCTAAGTCTACCTAGAGGATAGACACGGTGTTTTATCTCTTGTCTCTCCCTTCTTTTTCTTAAAACACCAAACATAACTGCTGCAATGCTCCCTGAGAATACTATGCAGTGTTCAAGAAATTAGTCATAAAAGATGATTAAGCTCTGCCCAGAGAGCACTATGTGGAAGCCCATGATGCAATACTGTTTTTTTACTTCAGTCACCACAGAAGGTCTAAGACTTGTCCCTGAGACTCATCTCCTCAAAACTTGACACCTCCCATAAACTGAACCAAACTCCCATCTTTTCTTAATCCCCCCACCTGATGACAAACTATGAGTTCCAGAGGGCAAAGTCCTCTGCATCTTTACTCTCTCTAAATATTTCTTACACCTTCTTCTAACTGGAAGTGACTTCTCCCTGATGACTCTGCTTCTCCTGGAATTACTGATTGACAGCGGAGGGTCTTACATGCATGGGACAGGTAGCCTCTTTCTCCTCATAGCTGCTTCCACCTCATGTTCTTTTCTTCTCTCTAAGACCCGTGGCCTCTCTGAAACACATTCTATAAAACTGTAAGACACCATTGCTTATCCTTGCTGCAGTTGTCTATTCTCCTAGTGGTCTCTTCCCCTCATTGATTGAAGAGTCTATCCCCTAGACCACTGTCTTTCCCTTCACAATTATCCCTATGTGATGCTTGATGATTTCAAAATCCTGAACAATCCATTCAATACTCTGTCCTCTCTGTTCCTTTACATTCTCACTGCCAATGAGAATTCTAACCATTGTCAGCCATTCATCCCTAGTGGGTTTTAAGCAAAATGACAATTTATTAGTGAGTAATGAAATTAGCTATACTGCCAATACCATGCTGTTTGATAATTTTTGCGCTGTCGTACAAGCTAAAGCCAGGGAGTGTGATACCTCCAGCGTTGTTCATTTTTCTTAGGATTGCTTTGGCTGTTCGGGGTCTTTTGTGGTTCCAAACAAATCTGATGATTTTTCGTTCTATTTATTTAAAAACTGCCATGGGATTTTGATAGAATTGCATTAAATCTGTATATTGATTCTGATAATATGGCAATTTTAACTACCTTCATTCTTCCAGTCAATGAACATGGAATGTCTTCCCATTTCTTTGTGTCTTCTTCCATTTCTTTTAAAAAAAATGTCTTGTAGTTTTCAGTGTATAGGTCCTTCACATCCTTGGTTAAGTTCATGCCTAGTTATTTTATTCTTTTTGTTGCAATTGCAAAACGATTTTTTTCCTGAGATTTTATTTTTAATATATAGGAATGCAATGGATTTTTGTACATTGATTTTATAGCTGGCAACTTTACTGTATTTATTCATTGTTTTTAATAGCTTTTGTGGGGTTTCTGCATATATCATCATGTCATTTTCAAAAAAAAGCAGACACACAGACCAATGGAATAGAGTTAAAAACCGAGAAATAAACCCACATAAATATGGACAGATAATTTTTGACAAAGGAACCAAAACATACAATGGAGAAAAGAAAGCCTCTTCAATAAATGCTGCTGGGAGAATTGGAAAGCCACATGCAAAAGAATGACAGATTGCTATCTGTAACCATGTACCAAACTTAACACAAAATGGATCAAAGACCTAAACCTAAGACCTAAAACAATAAACTGCATAGAAGAAAGCATCGGTATTAAACTTAGGGACATTTGGTTCAAAGAGGATTTTATGAATTTGGCTTCAAAGGCAAGGAAAGTAAAAGCTAAAATAAATGAATGGGATTATATCAAACTAAGAAGATTCTGCACTGCAAAACAAACCATCAACAAAATAAAGACACAACCAAGTGGGAGAAGATGTTTGCAAATAATGCCTATGATAAGGGGCTAATATCCAAAATATATAAGGAACTCATACAAGAAAAAAACAAAAAAAAACAAAACAAACAATCCAATTAAAAATTGGGTTGAGGACCTGATTAGACATTTGTCCAGAGGACATACAAATGGCAAATGGACATGTGAAAAGATGCTCAATATCACTAATCATTAGAGAAATTCAAATAAAAAACACAATGAGATATCACTTCACACTGCTTAGAATGGCTACCATTGAGACAAATAATAACAAATGTTGGAGAGGCTGTGTAGAAAAAGGAACCCTCATACACTGTTGGTGAAAATGCAGACTGGTGCAGCCACTATAAAAGGCAGTGTGGAAGTTACTCAAAAAATTACGAGTAGAATTACCATATGACCCAGCAATCCCTCTCCTGGGTATCTACCAAAAAAATCTGAAAACATTTATCCAAAGAGATATATGTGCTCCGATTTCATTGCAGCTTTATTTATGGTGGCAAAGACATGGAAACAACCAAAGTGTCCTTCCATAAATAATTGGATAAAGAAGATTGATATATATATACACAATGGAATACTATTCTGCCATAAGAAAAGATGAAATAGTGCCATTCATGACAACATGGATTCATCTTGAGATTATTATGTTAAGTGGAATAAATCATAAAAAGTCAAGAACCATATGACTTCACTAATATGTGGGATATAAAACTGAAAGCAACAAAGGAACAAGTCAAACAAATAAAGAAACAAAAACTCAGCACAGACAATAGTTTAGTGGTTACCAGAGTGTAAGGGGGGAGGAGGGTTATTGAAGAGGGTAAACGGGGTCAAATACATGGTGATGGAAGAACTGACTTTGGGTGGTGAACACACAATGTGATATATAGATGATGTATTACAGAAACCTATTGTACACCTGAAACTTATGTAATTTTACTAATCATTGCCACGCCAATAATTTTTTTAATTAAATTTATAAGGGTGGCAATGGTTAGTAAATTTACATAGATTTCAGATGTACAATTCTGTATTACATCGTCTATGAATCCCACTGTGTGTTTACCACCCAGAGTCAGTTCTCCTTCCATCACCATATATTTGATCCCCTTTACCCTCATCACACACCCCCGACCCCCTTACCCTCTGGTAACCACTAAATTATTGTCTGTGTCTATGAGTTTTTGTTTCTCATTTGTTTGTCTTGTTCTTTTTGGTTTATATACCACATGTCAGTGAAATCATAGGGTTCTCTGCTTTTTCTGTCTGACTTATTTCACTTAGCATTATACTCTCAATAAATTTTAATTTAAAAAAAATTAAAAGGAAATCCATTTTAAAATTATATAAAATACAGGTCTTTTTGGATCAAAATGACGGCGTGAGGTGAGCCTCTGTAAAGCTCCCCTGGAATTTACAACTAATCGGACCACAATAACTCCACAAAAAACTCCCTGCAGAGCAGACATGCAAGATGAAGAGGCCCACTACTGAATTCACTTCCAGGTGGGCAAATTGCGCTAGCGGGAGAGGAGGGAAGGGAGAAGTGCGGAAACAGACCTGCAAGGCCGCAGAACGCATACCTAGCTCAGTGTTCCGAGCTTGCTGCATCCCAGAACTACCACAGCTGCAGGAGAGTGAAGTACTCAGACTGCTAGGGCTCCGCTTATGGCCCACAGGGCTGAGGGGGCAGCATATAACACGGCTGAACCCAACACTCACAGCAGAGACCTCGGAGAAAAGACTGAGAGAAGAAGGCTGAAAACGGTGGTTTAAGCCCTCATTGCCAAGCGGAGAACAGAAGCCTTAGGCACTGACACTAGCCACCTCCTCCCTACCCTCCCAGAGCTCGCCCCACCCCCAATTGCCCTGTGCTAGAAGCGATAAAGTAGCAGTGTCAGATCAAAAGGACAGGATATTTGCTGTTCTGAGAACTGTAGACCACAGACACAGATTTGCAGCCCAACTACTTCCAGCAAAGGGGTGGGCGCTGTGGAAGCAGGACCAGCTGTGGTGGTGTTCACCACCATTACTCTGGGCCATGTCTCACAACTAACCCCGCCCCTGGCCCCACCTATCTGGGCGGATCCCTGCAGGAGTAAACAGAACTGCTGAAACATACAGGCTCTGAATTGGGTGCAGAAAGAGCTTTGGAACTTCAAAAGCTCTCCGCACCCCCACAGAAATGTGGCACTCTATGACCCAGGTGAACTGTTAACAGAGGAGAGGCACGTCTTCCAGGGAATCCCCCCATTGTGTGAAAGCTGAAATAGTGCAGACAAAACAGCACTACTGTGTCAGAAAAAAAAAAAAAAAAGCTGCAGTCGGAGAAAAAATAAAACATTCTACCAACAATTTTGGAAAACAAAAGAGAGACCTCTTCCTATTAACCTGTTGCAGAAGCCACGCCTGTACATTTCTAGGAAGAGAAATAATAAATCAGTAATTGCCATGAATGACCAAGGAAACAAGACAGCTCAGAAAGAAAGTGAAAAGTCTCCAGAAAAAGAACTTAAAGATATGGAAATATGTGACTTAAATGATAGAGAATTCAAGATTGCAGTTTTAAAAAACCTCAAAGAGAAGCAAGAAAACAGAAAGGCAATTTAATGAATTCAGAAACGCAATCAAAGAACAACATGAGCATTTTACGAAAGAGATTGAAATTTTAAAAAAGAACCAAATGGAATTTCTGGAGATAAAGAACTCAATAGAAGAAATTAAGAATGAAATAACCAGCTTAGGTAGTAGAGTTGACCATATGGAGGAAAGAATCAGTGACATCGAAGATAGAAACCTGGAAATTACACAGATGAAAGAAGAAAGAGACTAGAGACTTAAAAGAAATGAAAGAACTCTACAAGAACTTTCTGACTCTATCAGAATGAGCAATATAAGAATAATGGTCATACCAGAAGGAGAAGAAACAAAGAAGGGAACACAGAATATATTAAAAGAAATTGTTAATGAGTACTTCCCAAATTTGTGGACAGCACTGGATCCTCGAATCCAAGAAGCAAACAGAACACCTAATTACCTCAATCACAACAGGCCTTCACCAAAGCACATTGTATTGAAGCTGTCTAAAATTAACACCAAAAAAAGAATCCTCCAGGCAAACAGGGAAAAGAAGACGGTACAGAAACTCTACAGCCAGGAGGGACTGGAACCAAATATTCATTCTATTGAAAGAGAATAATCATGAGCCAAGAATAATATATCCACCAAAGATCTCCTTTAGATATGAAGCAGGAATGCAGACATTTCCAGACATCCAGAAGCTGAGGAAATTTTCTAATACATGACCTGCACTACAAGAAATACTAAAGGAGGCTATTCGACCACCATCAACAGAGACAATTTGTGGCAACCGAAACATAAAAAGGGGGAGCATAAAGGCCTGAACAGAAATATGGGAATGGAGAAAGTAAGCATGCTGAATAAAATGGAATACTGTAAATATCAAACTTTCTTTTACATAATCTTAAGGATAACCACTCAAAAAATATCCAGAAATGAAATATATACTGTAATAAAAGAAGAAACAGAGGAAAACATCAAAGAATACCACCACACAGAAATAATAGACACCAACAAAAAGGAAAAGAAACAATGGAGACACAGCCTTACCAGAAACTAAAGGTAGAATGACAGGAAATCCTCACATATCAAAAACACCCTAAATGTAAATGGACTGCAATTACCAATAAAAAGGCACAGAGTAGCAGATTGGATCAAAAACCTAAACCCAACCATATGCTGTCTCCAAGAGACACATCTCAGCTACAAGGACAAGCATAGACTCAAAGTGAAAGGGTGGAAATTGACACTCCAAGCAAATGGTACCCAGAGAAAATCAGGTGTAGCCATAATGATTTCCGATGAAACAGACTTCAGGGTGAAAAAGATAACAAGAGACAAAGATGGACATTTCATAATGGTAAAGGGGACTATACAACAAGAAGACATAACAGTCATCAATATTTATGCCCCCAATCAGGGAGCACCAAAATATACCAAGCAACTATTAACGGAACTAAAGGGAGACATTGACCAAAACACACTTATACTAGGGGACTTAAATGCATCATTGACAGCTATGGATAGATCATCCAACAGAAAATAAATAACGAAATAGCAGCCCTAAATGACACATTAGATGAAATGGACATCATTGACATATATAGAGCACTTCATCCTAAAACATCAGACTATACATTCTTTTCGAGTGTACATGGAACATTCTCAAGGATAGACCATATATTGGGGCATAAAATCAGCCTCAGCAAATTTAAGAAGATTGAAATCATACCAAGCAGATTCTCTGATCACAGGCTTTGAAATTGAATATCAACTGCAAAAAGAAAGCAGGAAAAAACACAAATACATGGAGATTAAACAACATACTTTTAAAGAACGACTGGGTCAAAGAAGAAATTAGAGGAGAGATCAAAAGATACATTGAAAGAAATGACAATGAAAATACATCCTACCAAAATTTTTGAATGCAGTGAAAGCAGTTTTAAGAGGGAAATTTATATAATTACAGGCCTATCTCAAGAAACAAGAAAAATCCCAAATAAATAACCTCATGTTACACCTCAAAGAACTAGAAAAGGAAGAACAAGTGAAATCCTAGGTCAGCAGAAGAAAGGAAAAAACAAAAATCAGAGCAGACTTCAATGAAATAGAGAACAAAAAGACAACAGAAAAAATTAATGTGACAATGAGCAGGTTCTTTGAAAACATTAATAAAATCGACATACCCTTGGCTAGACTCACTAAGATAAAAACAGAGAAGACACTAACAAAATCAGAAATGAGAGAGGGGAAGTTATCACGGACACCACAGAAATACAAAGGATCCTGCAACAATACCATGAAGGATTATATGCCACCAAATTCAATAACCTAGAAGAAATAGACAAGTTCTTAGGAAAATATAGTCTTCCAAGGCTGAACCATGAATAACTGGAAAATCTAAACAGACCAATCACCAGTAAAGAAATTCAATCATTCATCCAAAACCTTCACAAAAGCAAAAGTGAGGAACCAGATTGCTTCACTAGTGAATTCTACCAAACCTTCAAACACAATCTAATACCAATCCTGCTCAAACTCTTCCAAAAAATTAAAGAAGAGACAGTACTCCCTAATTCATTTAAGAGGCCAACATTACCCTGATACCAAAACTTAGTAAGGACAACACAAAAAAAGAAAACTACAGACCTATATCTATGATGAATACTGATGCAAAAATCCTAAACAAAATTTCAGCAAATCGAATACAACAATGCATTAAAAAGATTATTCATCACGACCAAGTGGGGTTTATCCCTGGGGCACAAGGATGGTTCAACATCCGCAAATCCATCAGCGTCATCACATACACAAAATAAAGGACAAAAATCATATGATTATATCAATTGATGCAGAAAAAGCATTTGACGAGATACAAAATCCATTTATGATTAAAACATTTAATAAAATAGGTATAGAAGGAAAATACCTTAACATAATAAAGGCCATCTATGACAAGCCCTCAGCTAATCTCATAATTAATGGTGAAAAACTGAAGCCCTTTGCTCTACCTTCAGGAACACGACAGGGCTGTCCCCTATCATCTCTTCTTTCCAACATAGTGTTGGAAGTCCTTGCCAGAGCCATCAGGCAAGAGAAAGGAATAAAAGGCATCCAAATTGGGAATGAAGAAGTTAAATTGTCACTCTTTGCAGATGACATGATGCTATATATAGAAAACCCTAAAGACTCCATCAAAAAGCTGTTAGAAACAATCAACAAATACAATAAAATTGCTGGCTACAAAATCAACGTACAAAAGTCCATTGCATTCCTACATACTAACAATGAAATCTCAGAAAAAGAAATACAAAAAACAATTCCCTTTACAATTGCAGCAAATAGAATAAAATACCTAGGAATAAACTTAACCAAGGATGTGAAGGATTTATATGCTGAAAACTGTAAGACATTTTTGAAAGAAATTGAAGGTGACACAAAGAAATGGAAAGACATTCCATGCTCATGGATTGGAAGAATCAACATAGTTAAAATGGATACATTACCCAAAGCAATATACAGATTTAATGCAATCCCCATCAAAATCCCAATGGCATTTTTGAAAGAAATAGAACAAGAAATCATCAGATTTGTCTGGAAGCACAAAAGACCCCAAATAGCCAAAGCAATCTTAAGAAAAAGAACAATGCTGGAGGTATCACACTGCCTGACTTTAGCTTGTACTACAGGGCTACAATAATCAAAAAAGCATGGTGTTGGCAGAAAAACAGACACATAGACAAATGGAATAGAATTGAAAACCCAGAAAGAAAACCATATAAATACGAACAGGTAATTTTTGACAAAGAAGCTAAAAACATACAATGAAGGAAAGACAGCCTCTTTAATAAATGGTGCTGAGAGAATTGGATAGCCACGTGCAAAAGAATGAAACTGGACTGTTTTCTGTCATCATGTACCAAAATTAATTCAAAATGGATCAAAAACTTAAGCATAAGACCTGACACAATAAACTGCATAGAAGAAAACCTAGGTCCTAAACTTATGGACCTTGGGTTCAAAGAGCATTTTATTAATTTGACTCCAAAGGCAACGGAAGTAAAAGCTAAAATAAACAAATGGGACTATATGAAACTTAAAAATTTCTGCACAGCAAGAGAAACCATCGACAAAATAAAGAGGCAACAGACTGAATGGGAGAAGATTTTTGCAAACAGTGCCTCCGATAAGGGGCTAATATCCAAAATATACAAGGAATTCATGAAACTCAACAACAAAAAAACAAACAACCCAATTGAAAAATGGGCAGAGGACCCGAAGAGACATTTCTCCAAATAGGACTTACAAATGGCAAATAGACATATGGAAAAATGTTCAACATCAGTAATCATCAGAAAAATGCAAATAAAAAACACAATGAGATATCACCTCACCCCAGTCAGAATGGCTATCATCAACAAGATACATAGAAACAAGTGTTGGAGAGGCTGTGGAGAAAAAGGAACCCTCATGTACTGTTGGTGGGAATGCAGACTGGTGCAGCTGCTATGGAAGACAGTGTGGAGTTTCCTCAAAAAATTACAAATAGAATTACCATATGACCCAGCAATCCTTCTCCTGGGTATCTACCCAAAGAATTTGAAATCATTTATACATAAAGACATGTGTGCTCCAATGTTCATTGTAGCTTTGTTTACGGTGGCCAAGACATGGAAACAACCAAAATGTCCTTCGATAGATGAATGGATAAAGAAGTTGTGATATATATACACAATGGAATAGTATTCGGCGTTAAGGAAAGATGATATAGGAACATTTGTGACAACATGGATGTATCTTGAGAGTATAATGCTAAGCGAAATAAGTCAGACAGAAAAAGCAGAGAACCCTATGATTTCACTGATATGTGGTATATGAACCAAAAACAACAAAAGAAAAAGACAAACAAATGAGAAACAAAAACTCATAGACACAGACAATAGTTTAGTGGTTACCAGAGGTTAAGGGGAGTGGGGGGAGGGACATGAGGGTAAGGGGGATCAAATATATGGTGATGGAAGGAATACTGACTCTGGGTGGTGAACACACAATGGGATTTATAGATGATGTAATACAGAATTGTATACCTGAAATCATGTAATTTCATTAACAATTGTAACCCCAAGAAATAAATTTAAAAATTATATAAAATAGAATCACAATACGTTTTGTACGGTAAGAGTAATAATTGTTTCATAAAACTTTTTTTCAATTATATACCTGTATACCGGATAGAGTTATAAAACTCATATTTCTAATGTTGAGTCATGGTAAAAAAAAAGTTTAAGAAACAGCTCTTTAACATTTGTATCATATTCTGTATTTCTATTTCAAGCGTCTCACCATCTAACTACTACCTTCTGTCTTCTTGCTCACTCTGTGTCATAACTCATCTCCAATAATTCTTCAACCACACCAAGTTCTCCAATCCATTAACTCTGCCCCCCTTTTCCTATCATTCAACCATCTCACTACTCATATTTCTCCTTGCCTAGTGGGGAGTCCATGGTCAGCCATTATGACTGCTTCCTAGATGCTGACATTCTCAGAAAACATACCCTAGTTAACTTTGTACTCCTGATACCAACACTGTGCTGTCACACAGCAGGTATTCAGATCATCTTTGTTAAATTAACAAGGCTGTTAAATTAATGAAATAGAGTCCTGCTGAGCAGACTGATAAGAGCCTTTATCATTTGTGTTTAATTTTGTTTATCACTGGATCCACACACCAGTTAATCTTCTCCATCATTACTCCTGTAATTTCTGCTTTACAGAGTTTTATTTCCACAGTTTAATTCAATAAAGTCAAGATGGCAGAGAGAAATATCCTCAACATTCCACTATGCCATGAGGAAAATTTCAGAGAGCAATTTCAGCCATAGCTCCTTGATTATACACCTAGACTAAGAGGAAAAAAAAACCTCAATGTCTATCAAAAGATTAATAAGCTTTTATATACAGTTCAAAGCTGTCAGGTATAGTTCATTAGAATAATAAATCTATTAAATCTTGGAAGGATTAACATCTCATTATCTCATCCTTGTATAAAAAATGAAGGTTTTATTATCTCAATAGCTTAAATAATTCTTACCGTGCAATGCATTCTCTGTAGCTCATCCCCCACCCTCCCATAGTGTAGGCTTTGATATTAAAATTTTTTTATAAATTGAACATGATTCTTTAAGGAGAGCATCAGAATGTCAATCCTGGCTATTGAAAACTGATGGAAGCCTGAGTTTTAAATGGTTTTACGCATTTAATTCACTTGTGGTTTCACATTTTAATTCACTTTAAGATGTGGTTTTTACATTTTAATTAATTTGTGGTTCTGTCCTTAATACCTTTACTATCACAGTTAGCATTTAATCTTTTAAAGATCAAACCAAGATACAGAATACAGCACTTTAAAAAGCACTAGATTAGGAATCCAGAAATCCCTGGACTGAAGCCTGAGTCTTTCTCCATGGCTGACTCACTAGGGAAGCCGGATCTGTTCCCCATGTGGAATGTTTCTCTGCCTCATTCAAAGATGAGTTCCAGCAGCTCTCCTCTGTTAGTCTCCCCTGATCACATCAGTCATGTGGACTCTTCTATTTGTTCGCACTGAACCTTAAAATTATCTTTTCTTGTCTTTATCACATTTTCCTACAATCATTTTGTGTGTGTGTGTGTGTTCATTTTAGTGTCTGGCACATAATAGATTCTCAATAAATATTTGTTGAATGAATAAAAATTAATGTGTCTCTCCACATTAATTCTGGTATATAGTAGGTATTCACTACATGTATTGATTTCAGTGAAGGATTTGGGACACGATTTTTATTTCTCTTCTGAATGAGAAACCAGAGCTCAGAATGGTTCCAAAACTCATTCTAGTCTATAGAGGTAGTAAGTCCTGGGGCACTTGATTTGGATAGGGGCCCTCCTGGTTCCAAGCTTCCACACATTCCACTATGTCAGCTGCCTCCTGAGTGAGGCAGCCTTGGGCATCTCCTTGGTGCCATCAGAGACTGTACAGACATTATGGACCCATTGGAGTACCTCCAGGAGCACTAATTGTGCAGGTGAGTCACAAGAGTTGCTGAACTTTCTGATGCTTTCCTTTATCAGAACAACTGAGCACTGAATGCAAATCATTTTCCTAGGGCATATCAGAATGTCCTCAAAAAGATGAGAGGACACTTTCTTCTTTCAGGAAATGCTCACAGTGTTGATAAGGAGCCATTGAAAGAAAGATATAGCAATGCCTGCTCCTGGTGACATCATCTCACCATGGTCCCCTCCCAAAGGCATCAGGAGGAAAACTGTTAATGGCATTGCTAATGATGTTCTGGATCGCAGAGATGGGCAGCTCCATCATTGTTGCTGAAACCAGCATGACCATTACACATTTATTAAAAAGATAACATCATTTCATTTTACCTTGTCAGGTAATTTTATATCTAACACAAAGACAGTAGCTAAACCATAACAAACAGTTGTAGAGAAGAAAAATGATCATGTCACTTTACTGTGCCACATCCTAACATTAAAGCCAATCTCCAAACAGATTGTAAATCCAGATTGAAAAGCTGCTGGTTTGCCCAATTGAATGAGTTTCTTGGTTTGTTTCATTTCATTCAGACTTGATAATAAGGGCCTCATCAATTCACCCTGACCCAAACCCAGTCCTGCGAGATGATGCAGGTTCGCCCTTGATGGACCACTGATGGGCATCTTGTTTTCAAATACAACACAGCTTACTTTGGGTAGCTTCTTTGAAGTCCAAGTGTTTATTCTCCTTCAGGTTTATCTAGTTAAGCTTTAGCAGGGGTATGCATCTTCTCTGAGTTCATATGTAGAGTTTTAATTAAGACATTTTGAAAAGTTTTTCCCTCTTCTTCCAAATAGCATATCCACTAGGCTAATATAGTACTTCAACCATGACCTCATGACAACCCAAGACAACTAGACATAAAGCAGTGGAGAAGGACATCTTTCCAGGTGTTAGCTTCATTCTTTCTATTTGCACATGACACATGATCAGTCATTTTCTATGCAACCAATTGTCTCTTTTCAAATAAATTTTATTGGCTAGCAAAGTTTAGAAAAATAAAATAAGGCCATTTAGACAATCCACAAAGTTGACTGTAGTGATATTCCAATTGCTTTATTTTTACCAAAAAGAAAAACTTTTACATCAACAAGTTTTATTTTTAATTTTAGTGTGTTTAAAATAGTTAATGTGGAGCTTCCAATTAAACATGTTGGCATAAAGTATTTCTACTCCAATTTCCTCCCTGAAAGCAACAGAAAACAACAAAAGTAATAAAAATGAAAATAGAAGAAATTCTAACTCTGTCAACACATGTATAAAGAGCTTAAGTATAAGTATACAAACCCAGCTGTTAAAAGGAAATTATCATTCTTTTTATTTTTGTCTAACAATTAAAACCCCACCCAGTGAAGCCGTGGAAAAATAATCTTAGTTGATCCTGGTTTTCCTCAGACTTGCCCCAAGGCTATGTCCAAATTCCAGAGGTTTGTGTAGTACGAAGGAGATGAGTGTTGGTATTGTGTTGTTTATGGGGCAGGCAGGGGAAGCAAGGGACACCATCTAGAATTGAGTCTACACCTACACAGAAGAAACTCCTATGTCTGTGTCTCAAAGAGTCTTGGTAATCGGTACACATAGGTTGCTGTTGCAAGGCTGGCCTCTGTGCCTATTTGCACCCTCCTTTCTGCCTCTCTCTGATATTCTTCTGTGAGACCCAGAGGAATGGCTATGATGTTGCTGCTTCTGGGCCACTCTGGGTCCTAGGAGTTACGGTCAGACCAGCTATTGCTGAGATGCACCATGCAGTGTGCCCCCTTGGCAGTCAGCTGCTTTCCTCCACTCGGTGGGAAATGGGTGTACATCCCCTCTGCTCTTGTTGTCTCCAAAGCTCCTGGGTCTTGCTATGTATCCAGGACAAGAACAAGACACGGAGCAGGGCACAGAGCCCCTTTCTCTAAGCTGCACAGACTCTTCACTTTCACCAACTCCTCTCAGCCTCATCAATTTGCAATACTTGGGGAAATGGTTTCTAGTCTGGAGACAGAGTGGGAGAGTGAAGGACACATTTTCTGCCATTCTTAATAATTTCCTCTAATGCTTTAGGCTTTTGGAACACAAAAGCCACAGTCTGTCAGATAGAGATATGTAATTTCTATTAATATACAAATAATTTGTAATAACACAATAAATAAAACAATGCCTTTCAAAATTCACCTGTGTTATAACATGTATCTTTGTTTCCTTTTATAGCTGAATAATATCCCACTGTATAGATATATTACATTTTGTTTCTCCATTTATCAGTTGATGGGAATTTGTGTTGTTTTCACCCTTTAGCTATCGTGAATAAAAGTGCTATGAACACTTGTGTACAAGTTTTGTTTGAACACCTGTTTTCAATTACCTTGTGTATATATCTGAGAGTGGAATTACTGGATCATATGTTAAGTGAAAATCTGCCAGACACAAACAGCCATGTATTGTATGATTCCATTTATATGAAATATCCAGAATAGGCAAATCAATAGAGATAAACAGATTAGTGGTTGCCCAGGGCTGGGAGCAAGGTAAAATGAGGAGTTACTGCTTAATAGATGGGAGATTTCCTTTCAGGGTGATGAAATGTTTTGGATTTAGATAATGGTAAAAGTTGCACAACATTATGAATATATACTAAATGTTGTTAGTTGTATAATTTAAATGGTAAATTTTATGTCAGTTACAGTTTACCACAGTCTAAAAAAATAGATAATATACTATATATTATATATATATATATGTATGTATATGTATGCATACATATAATGTGTATGTATATATACATATGTATATTATACATATTTTATACAATACATATTTTATATGATATAAAATAAATTATATATAATATAAAATGTATATTTATATAACATAAACAATTATACTGTTTTTGGAAGAAAGTAAGAGAATTGTTAGTTGTTTATTAGCTCATTTCTTATACCAGAGACTCAATGGGGGCTATTTAATACTGAAAACCAAGAAATAGAAGTTTGAGTACATTATTTAAACTATAAAGATCATCATATATGGCATTATGGTCAGGTCATGGTACTTGGAATACACACAAAAAAGGTGAGGTTGGAAGGTGGGAGGTGGGGGTGGGTTTCCCCTGAAAGGTAGAAAAGAAGCAAATCAAAAGGCAAAGTTTATAGAAGCAAATGGCAGTACAAGGAGTTATATCTGTATTAATTATTTCATCTTTCATAGCGGGACATCAGTAGATGCTGACAGAGTTTCATAAATCAAGGAATATATGGTTAACTATATTATTAAAAGTTGTCAGAAAAAAATAACAAAACAAAAACAAAACAATATTAACAACTAAACTGAAAACACAGCATAAACTTTCCAGACTCTCAGAAAGAATACACGCACAAAACAGGGCAAAAAAAAACAAAACAAAATATGTACCAAGTTGCAGAAAACAAACTGAAAATACAGGTTAAATCAAGTAAACACTTCAAATATAATTTTCATATAAATAAATGTTAATAAGATTATCTTACTGTTTAAAAGAATATTTCTCAGATTGCATAAAACATAAAATCCACCCACATGATGTAAACAAGACACACAAATAAGACTCATAATTTTTTAAAGAAAAGTAATGGGTAACAATAAACCAGCAAACAGAAACAAAAAGATTCAGGGGTCAACTATAATGTCAGTCCTTATTGAATGCAAAGCATAAAGCAGTTAAGTGAAAGCAAGAAATGAACTTAATAATGATAGAAGTAACAATCCACCTGCAGGACTGTCATAAATCTTCATGGAAGAAAACAGAAACATTTATGAAGCAAGAACTATGAGAGAGACAAACGGAAATACAGAACTAGTGTGATATTTTCACTCAATGTTCTCCCAGCCATCAAAAATAAAGTAGGAAAAAATAAATAAATTAGACAATTACAAATCTAAATTACCCAATCAGCATGTTATATCTAATGGCTGTATCAAGCTATAAATCATGAAACTAGACAATAACTTCTTTTCAGATGCACAAAAACATTGCTTTTCTTTGGCCATATATTTTGCCACAAAGAATTTAATACACCATACAAATTAGCCTGTAATCTCTGAGCTCTCAGATAACAATATAAAATTTAGAGATTAGAAACTAATAGTGCAAATAGACAATAAAACTATCAAACCACCAATATTTTCTGCAAACTCTCCTTTCAAATGGAGAATGCTTCCATGCATTCAAATGGAAAATAAAAAGTCTAATTATACAGTATTTGAAAAATATTAATGTGAATACCACTAAGTATCAAAATATAAGGCTTATAAATATCTGCATTATTTAGAGCAAACAATCCATAATAATACAGTAAATAACATATAATGCTTTTCAAGGTTTGTCTATATTTTAACATGTATCTAGACTTCATTTCCTTTTGTGGGTGAATAGTATTTCATTATATAGATATGTCAAACTTTGTTCATCCATTTATCAGGCAGAGAGTATGGGAAGGAAAATTTGTAGTTTTAAATGCTAAATTTCTAAATAAAATTTAATTAAAATAATTTATTCATTAAAATAAAATGATGAAGAAATGAACAGCAAAACAATACCCAAAAAGAAAAATATAGAAAGTAAGTTTTTAAAAATTACAGCAAAAAGTTTAGAAAGCAAAAGAAAACTATTGAACAAATTAATGGAAGATTATTTTCTAAGCCAGAGGAGACTACAAGATGGCAGAGTAAATAATTGATGTGCTTACCTCCTCCCTTGACCACAATTACGTCTAAATTATAAAAAAATAAACTTGGACAACCATCTGAAGTCTAGTTGAACAGAAGTCCAAAAGCAGGGGATATAAAGAAGAAGCAACATTGAGACTGGTAAGAGAAGCAGAGACATGAAATAGGCCAGGCTCACACCTGTGTGTCGATTGAGAATTGAGAGGCATATCTCGGCCACAGAGGCCCCACTGGAGAGGCGAGAAACACCAGCCCCACAACAGGCTCCCTAGCCTGGAGTACTGATGCCAGGAAAAGGAATCCCCACAATATCTGGCTGTGAAAAACACTGGGGATTATGATCATTTGGGTGAGTCGGAAGGCTGCCAAAAATCCAGATGACCTTTAAAGGTTGTCTGGCAAGGCACTCACCCTGGGCTCTGGTGGAGGTATGGTGACTTGGGAGGAATCAGAGACATACAAGCAGAGACTGAGTTGTGTGGCTTTAGGGAAAGGACTGGAGACATAGTTGCCATTTTCCCTGTCTAGAGCCTTCTTCCCATGCAGCCAGAAAATGGATGCCATCTTTCTTGTGTTAAAGCCTCCTCCACATTCAAACTTGAATCTTCTTTGGACTTGTGAACCCCACTGTCTCCAACTTAGTGATTAACTGGGATCCAACTGCCCCTAACACACACACTGCAAGAAGATCTTTTCTGGCCAAAAGCCAGCCCACCTGTGTTGCACTCTTTCTTGGACAGCTCTCGGGGATTCATGGGCCCAGGCAGGCAGAAGCTGGCCTCAGTGTGCTCTGACACTTTTGTTGAGTAGCTCCAATTCATCACTTATGTCAAACCAGAATCTATGTTAACTTGGTGAGCAGCATTCATCCTACCCTGTTGACTCCCTGCCACCCCGCCTCACTCAACTCATGTAACGCAAAAGGCTCTATCAATGGCTCCTCTTTTACAGGAACCAGCAGGCAACAGCAGGCCTTGGCGTATCTTGGAATTTTCATAGACAAACCCTAGACCTGGTACTGGGGGCAGTTGTCCTTGGTTCACAGTGTGGCCTCTTCCATGTGCCTCCAGGTCCAGCACAGAGAGAGACCAACTGCAGATTACTTTTCACTTCCTACAAGATAGTGCCCTGCTGGTCACGGGCAGTGGGTAACCTGGGCCTGCATCAGAGGCCCTAACATGAGGTCCCAGAACCAACACACCTGGAGGTTGGCTTTGGACCACTGCAGAGCACCATCCAATTAGCCTGACAAGTGGCACACTGAAAGGGAAGTCTCATCAGGCAACAGAGCCTACTCGGTAAAACCTGTTCCACATGGTAAGCCCGCTCACAGCATCCCATAAGATGTGGATGTGGCTAAACCCTTCAGTCAGTTAGCCTGAGGGTCAATCTCACCCACTGATGTGCCAATTACAATGAACTCTCAACTATAACAGGAGGGCAAACACAATACACACATGGGACATTATGGGAGCCCCAGTGCAGGTAACCAGGAAGATCATGCCACTGGGCCCCATAGGACACCTATTACATGTGTCCACCCTGCCAAGACTGGGAGACATAGTAGATCTAGTTAATACATGGAAACAAACACAGAGAGGCAGCCATAATTAGGAAATAAAGAACTATGTCCCAAATGAAATATTCAGAGAAAATTTCAGGAAAAAACAAAAAAACAAAAAAAAAAAAAAATGCAGACAAACAGCCTACAGTGTTCAAAAAAATGGCTATAAGGATGCTCAATAAACTTAGGGGAAAAGTGGATGAACTCAGTGAGAAGTATAAAAAAGAGACAGTAAGCACATAAAGGACACAGAAACCATAAAAAAGAACCAGTCAGAAGTGAATACACGAACTGAAATGAAGGATGTACTAGAAGTAATTACCAGCATATTAGATGAAGCAGAGGATAAAATCAGTGATTTGAAGAGAAACTAGCAGAAAATATCCAAATGGATCAGCAAAAATAAAAAAAGAATCAAGAAAAGTGAAGACAGTTTAAGAGACCAAATGACATGAAACCAAAGAGGCCCACACAAAGACCCATCATAATTGAAATGGAAACGTAGAAGACAAAGGGAGACTCTTAAAAGCAGCAAGAGAATGGTAACTACTTGCTTACAAGGCAGCTCCCATAGGATTACCAGCTGATTTCTCAACAGAAACTTTGCAGGCCAGAAGGGATTGGTACTAAATATTCAAAGTGATGAGAAACAAGGACCTACAACCAAGACTACTCTACCCAGCTAGGCCATCATTTAAAATTGAAGGAGAAATAAAGAGCATCTCAGACAATAAAAAGCTAACAGAGTTGATCACTACCTAACCAGTATTACAAGAAATGCTAAAAAGAATTCATTAAGAAGAAGAAGGGGTGGAGGAAGAACATAAATATGAATAATAAAATAGCAATAATTATGTATCAATCAATAATCACTTTAAATATAAATGGATTAAATTTTTCAATAAAAAATGGATAGCTGAATGGATAAGAAAACAAGACCAATACATATGGAGTCTACAAGAAAACCAATTCAGATCAAAAGACACACAGACCAAAAGTAAAGGAATGGAAAAAGATATTTAATGTGAATGAAAATTGAAAAAAAAAAATCTGCAGTAGCAACACTTATATCAGACAAAATACACTTTAAAAGAAAGGCCATAATAAGAGACCAAGAGGGACATTACATAAAGATAAAGGGATCAATCCAACAAAAGGATATAATCCTTGTAAACATTTATGCACCCAACACTGGAGCACTTAAATATATAAAGCAAATATTGACCAACATAAAGGGAGAGACTGCCAGTAATATAATCATAATAGGGGACTTTAATGTTCCATTGACATCAATGGACAGATCTTCCAGACAGAAAATCAAAAAGAAAACAGCAGCCATAGATTACATATTAGGTCAGATGGATTTAATTGATATTTTTAGAGCATTACACCCCAAAGCAGCACAATATATGTTCTTTACAAGTGCACATGTAGCAGTTTCCAATATAGGCCACATATTAAGCCAAGTCTCAATAAACTTAAGAAAGTTGAAATCATACCAACATCCTCTCTGACCACAATAGTATGAATGTAGAAATCAATTACAAGAAAAAAATTTGAAAAACCACACAAACACATGGAGGCTAAATAGCATGCTACTAAATAATGAATGGATCAGCAATGAGATCAAGGAAGAAATCAAAAGATACCTTGAGACAAATGAAAATGAAAACACAATGACACAAAATCTGTGGGATACAGGGAAAGCAGCTGGAATAGGGAAATTCATAACAATATAGGCCTACCTTAAGAAACAAGGAAAATCTCAAATAAGCAAAGTAACCTTACAGTTAAAAGAACTAGGAAAAAAACCCCAGAAAACAGCCAACAAAGCCCAAAGAAGTGATAGAAGGAAAGAAAATAATCAACATCAGAGCAGAAATAAATGCAATGGAGTCAAAAAAATAAAAATAAAAAAAAGACCAATAAAACTAAGAGCTGGTTTTTTGAAAACAAAATTGTAAACAAAATTGATAAACTTTTAACCAGACTTATCAAGAAAAAAGGAGAGAGGACCCAAATAAATAAAATCAGAAATGCAAGAGGAGGATTGACAACTGACATCACAGAAATACAAATGATTATAGGAAACAATTATGAACAATTATGTGCCAACAAATTAGACAATCTGGATAAAATGGACAAATTTCTAGAAACACACAATCTTCAGAGGCTGAATCAAGAAGAAACAGAAAATCTGAACTGACTGATTACTACTAACGAAATTGAATCAGTTATCAAGAATCTGCCAACAAACAAAAGTTCTGGAATGGATGGCTTCACAGGTGAATATAGCCAGACATTCAAACAAGAATTAACACCTATTCTTCTCAAAATATTCCAAAAAATTCAAGAGGAGGAAAACATCCCAAGCGCATTTTATGCAGTCACCATTACCCTAATTCCAAAACTGAGAAAGCCATTATGGAAAAGAAAATTATAGTCCAATATCCCTAAACATAGATGCAAAACTCCTCAACAAAATATTTCCCTACAAAATTCAGCAAAAATAAAAAGTTCATAAACCATGGTCAAAGGGTATTAATTCCTGGGGTGCAAGATTGCTTCAATATCCACAAACCAATTAACATAATACTTCACATAAACTCAATAAAGTATAAAATCACATGATCAT
Source organism: Rhinolophus hipposideros (assembly GCF_964194185.1). Taxonomy (NCBI): domain Eukaryota; kingdom Metazoa; phylum Chordata; class Mammalia; order Chiroptera; family Rhinolophidae; genus Rhinolophus; species Rhinolophus hipposideros. The sequence goes on along the minus strand of NC_138052.1, from coordinate 3,266,332 downwards.
ATCAATAGATGCAGAAAAAGCATTTGACAAAATCCAACATCCATTTATGATTTAAAAAAAAAATATCTCAGCAAGATGGGAATAAACAGAACCTCAACATAATTAAAGACCATATATGACAGATGCACAGCTAATATCATACTCACTGGGGAAATGTTAGAAGCACTCCCTTAAAGATCAGAAACTATACAAGGATGCCCACTTTCACCACTGCACTCAACATAATATTGGCCGTCCTCACCACAGCAATCAGACAAGAAAAAGAAACACAAGACATCCAAATTGGAAATAAAAAAGTAAAACTGTTATTATTTGCAGTTGACATGACATACAGAGAATCCAAAAGATTCCACCTAAAAACTATTAGAACTGATAAATGAATTCATGAAAGTAGCTGGATACAAAATTAATATTCAGAAATTGGTTGCATTTTTAGACACCTATAATAACCTGGCCAAAATAAAAATTAACAAAACAATCACATTTGCATAAAAATCCCTAGAAATAAATTTATCCAAGGAAATAAAAGGCCACTTGAAAAATTATAAGACACTGAAAAAGAATTGAAGAAGACACAAATAAATGGAAGCATATACCATGCTCGTAAGTAGGAAGAATTAACATTGTAAAATGCCCACACTACCCAAAGCAGTCTATAAATTCAATGCACTCCCTATCAAAATACCAATAGTATTATTCACAGAACTAGTACAAATAATCTTAAAATTTATATGGAACCACAAAAGATCCTGAATAGCCACAGCAATTTTGAGAAAGAAGAACAAAATTGGATGTAACGTGCTCCTTGATACCAAACTATACTACAAGGCTGTAGTAACCAAACAAGCATGGTACTGGCATAAAAACAGGCACAAAGGTCAATGGAACAAAATAGAAAGCTCAAAAATAAACTCACAACTATATGGTCATTTAATCTGTGACAAAGGAGGCAAGATTATACAGTGGTGTAAGACAGTCTATTCAATAAAATGGTTTTGGGAAAATTGGACAGATACATGCAAAAAAATGAAACTGAACAATCTTTTTACATGATATACAACAATAAACTAAAAGTGAATTAAAGACTTAAATGTAAGACCCAAAACCATAAGACTCCTGGAAGAAAACATAAGCAGTAAACTCTCTGACATTGCTCTTAGTTATTATGTATATGTATATGTATATGCATATGCATATGTATATGTATATGTATATGTATATGTATTGTATACATACATATGTATGTATTTTGATCTGTGTCTTTAGACAATGGAAACAAAAGAGAAAAACAAATGCACTACATCAAATGACAAAGTTTCTGCACAGGAAACCATCAACAAAACAAAAAGAGATCCTACTGAACAGGAGAACCTATTTACTAAGAATGCATACAATAAGGTGTTAATATCCAAAATGTATAGAGAACTCATACAGCTCAACACCAAAAAACAAATACTCTAAGTAAAAAATAGGAAGAGGACCTGAATAGACATTTCTCCAAAGATGTCAAAAGACACATGAATAAATGCTCAATGTACTAATCATCAGAGAAATGCAAATTAATACCACAATGAAATACCACTTCATAGCTGTCAGATTAGCTATCATTAATAAATAAACAGACAAGTGTTGATGAGGATGCGGAGAAAAGGGAACCCTCATGCATTGTTGGTGGTATTGCAAGTTGGTGCAACCACTCTGGAAAATGGCTTGGAGGTTCCTCAAAAAAATTGAAAATAAAACTACCTTAATACCCAGCCATTCTACTTCTGGGTATTTATCCAAAGAAATCCAAATGCTAATTTGAAAAGATATGTGGTATGTAAACCAAAAACAACAAAAGAACAAGACAAACAAATGAGAAACAAAAACTCATAGACACAGACAAAAGTTTAGTGGTTACCAGAGAGTAAGGGGGGTGGGGGGAGGGAGATGAGGGTAAAGGGGATCAAATATATGGTGATGGAAGGAGAACTGACTCTGGGTGGTGAACACACAATGGGATATATAGACAATGTAATACAGAATTGTACACCTGAAATCTATGTAACTTTACTAACAATTGTCACCCCAATAAATTAAAAAAGAACTATTTTAAAAAAAGAAAAGATATGTGCATCCCTATGTTCATTGCAGCATTATTTACAATAGCCAAGATATCGAAGCAAAGCAAGTGCCCATCTATAGATGATTGGATCAAGAAGATGTGGTACAATACAATGGAATATTACTCTGCCAGAAAACAAGAATGTCACCATTTGTGACAACATGGATGGACCTAGAGGGTACTAAATGAAATAAGTCAGACTGAGAAAGACAAATACCATATGATTTCACTTATATGTGGAATCTAAACAACAGAATAAACAAACAAAACAGAAAGAGGCTCATAGATACAGAGAACATACTGATGGTTGCCAGAGGAGTGGATGCTGGAGAGCTTGGTGAAAAAGTTGAAGGGATTCAGAAGTACAAATTTGTAGCCACAAAAGAGTCACAGGGATGTAAAGTACATCATAGAGAATATAGTCAGTAATGTTGCAACAACTATGTATAGTGCCAGGTGGGTGCTAGACAAATCAAGGGGACCACTGCATAAATTATATAAATATCTAACCACTATGCTGTACATCTGAAACTAATTTAAGATAATATTGAATGCCAACTCTAACTAAAATAAACAAATAAATAAATAAATAAATAAATGAATGAATAAATACAATTTTCTTCTTAGAAAAACAATGTATAAAAGAAGCCAAAAAGGAAATAATAAACTTATGACATTAAAAATGAGAAATGATTACAGACACAGAAAGAAATTAAAAGAATCACAAAAGAATGCTTTATTTGTTCTTATATAAAAATGTTTGCAGAATTGGATGCAATGAATGTTAATCTAAGTTACTATAAATAGCCAATTCTCACTGGCAAAAAACAAAACATCTAACAGATCAATTGTTACAGAAAAATTCGAAGAAGTTGTCATAAAATTATGTCCCCACCAAAAGAAATAGAATTTTTAATGACAAATGAAAACATGTACAATCTCACTCCAAATTAAAATAATAAAAATTAAGTTTAAAATGAAATACAATTTCCAAATATCAGAAGACAAAGATTAAACTATTTGCTAATTTACATTGTGGAAGGCATTCTAATCTTCTGGTATTGAGTATGAAAGTTGTTCAGCATTTGTCAAGTGTAGCATGGCAATAACATTTAAAAGGCTAATTTCTTTGGCTCCAAAATTCTGCTACTAGTAAATTATTCTACACATAAAGTTTCCAGGGTGCAAGGAAATATGTACAAATATATAAAATGAAGCATTGTTTGTAACAAGAAATGAAAATATTATGTACATGCTCATGAATAGGAAAATGTTTAACAAATTAAGGTCCATCCAGCAATGGAAATTTATAAGCCAGTGAAAAAGAATCCTGTCGGTATTGACGGGAAGTGGGAAGGGGGAAATTCTGGCAATATTCTGTTTCTTGATCTGGATGCTGGTGACATGGGTATGTTACTTTGTTAGAGTTTATCAAGATGTATACTTATGTGCATGTTTCTGTATGTTGTCATGTCATATCACATATAATACCATGTCATATCAAATCGCAGGGGACAAAAAAATGGTTTCTTAAAGGGATAGAGGGTAAATATTTAAGGCTTGTGGCCACACAGTCTCTGTCACAACTACTCAGCCCTGCCATTGTAGTGGGAAAGCAGCCATAGACAACATGTAAATACAGTGGCTGTGTTCCAATAAAACTTTGTTTATAAAAACACATAGTGGGTCTGTAGCCATAATTTGCCAACTTCTGTTATATAGTATCATATTTTGCTATGTATAAATGTGCACTTTTTTTGCCCAAATTTGTGAGGGAAAAATAAAGATGTGCATTATTTGTAGGTAGTACTAATTCTGTATCTATATAAATGTTTTTAATTCTTTTATTTATGCTTATGAATTAAAAGTGTAACTTTAGATATCAATAACAATATCCATATACAAAATACCCTGGAATGCAATAAACAGTTTTGTTGAACTTACGACAAACTTACAACGAAAGTAATTTGGCCAATGATTCAATGAAATGAAAAGAAGAGCGATGTATTTTGTCCACAGAGTGAGTGACTCTGAGTTGATGAGATAGGTGATGCCGACTTTATTACCACAGGGTGAACAGTGCAACATTTCTCTTTGTACACTTTTGGCGGGAGCTAGCAATCTAGCTGATATTTTCACAGAAATTATTGGAAAATTAAAATGAAAGATATTTTTCCCTGAAAGTTTGGGTTAAAAGTGTGGGTGTGCATTATACACAGCAAAATACCTCAGGGATACTGTGGATACCTGATCATGGCATTGTACACCAGAAGCTAAACATTAATGAATGCCAACTATAATTTTATATATAATGTGATGGCTCAGTGTGAGGTCGGAGGGATAGTGGATGGGGGGAGGGGTGTTCACAGTGTGAGGGATATAAATGATGAACGGCTAAGTATTACCTTGTCTTGTACACCTGAAACTAATAAAAAATTAAAAAAAAAATGCTACATAGAACAAATATGTAGTATATACTATATTATTCTATAATTTCTTTCCAAAAAGCGTGAAATGCATCTATATTTGCTAATAGGTTAAGAAAATCTAAATCAGAATAATTAGTCTATCTGGAGCAATGTATGTATCCTCAATAAAAGGATGGATAAAATATGTACTCCTTTGTGCATGTCTGTGGGTGCTCATGGAAGAAACGATTCTGGGAGTGTTCACAAGCCCCCACTCCAAGTGGTCACTGGTGAAGGGCGCTAGGGTCTGGGCTTGGAGAGAGGCTACATTTTTACTGTGCGTATGCAGGAATTATTTTCACTCATAATTATTCTAAATCTCGAAATGTGGTCTGACCAGTTTGATCGTATATAATATATTTATTTACCCAGTATTACATTTTCTAAAAATGATCATTTCTCCTATAAAAATGGTAACAAAATAACAATCTCTAAGATAATATCATTTTTCTATGTGTGTGCAAACTTGTCCATCATATAACAAGTGAAAAAAAAACTGAAAATAGGTTACTAACAGCTTTGTTTCATGAAATTTATTTTTTCCTTTATTTTTTTAAAATTTCATTGCCTATTTAAAAAACACTATTTTTTCAATTACTTTTTTCTTATTTATTTCCATAGGGTGTTATGAAAATAAAGTAAAAAAAGAGGGGAATAAAATATAAAACATATACAGTGTCCATTAATAGGTAACTTTTAGTAAGTCACAAATATGCATTACGCGTTTAGTGGGTATGGTCTTCAGTTTCAAAGTTATCAGGATAGACGCCATTACAAAAATAAATCAAGATATCCCTTTCCTTAATGACATACAATAAACTCAATTATGTATTTTCATAATCACCACAGAATGGAATATCCTTGCAAACTAGGTATCCTTCAGCATCAGTTGCACCTGTAGGTCAACTGAGGAAGGTATCTCGGCAGAGGCCATGTGCAGGAAACAGACTTAAATTTAAGGTGTATGAGCCTAACGAGTGAGAAATGAGAGGACTGCAACCTAAAAATAGTTTGGAAGCCAGTACTTTCCTGATGAGTGGTTAGTAGAAGGCTTAGTGGAAGACTCATGGAGGTGTAATACAAATCCATTGGGGATAAAAGTAATACAGACAAAGGTCAATGTCAGAACCACACAGCACATGTCTGGGTGGCAGTAGGTAGAATCAAGATCACAGTAACAAACAAGGCCATATGTGCAGCTTTACCACAAAATGTCTCTTTCCTGAAATATATTTGCTTTCATAGCATTCTCAAGTTTCTCAGCAATTTACGGAAAATTCTACACCATTAAAGCATGGAAACAGAGCAGTTAAAAACGTTGAAGATGTTAGTAAAGTTGCCGTCTATTTTATAGTTTTTCGCATTTTTTATCAAACTCATGGGCTCGTTTTGTCATAAAATACTTTGGTACTCCATGATATTGTAGCTCTTTACTAGGTTCTATAGAAGGAAATTAAATACATAGTTATAAACTATGTGATTGAAATGAAGACACCCACAAAATTCTCCTTCCCTAAGTACTAATCTTATTTATCTTTAACTTTAATGACAGCATATCCTGTCTGAAGTCTCAAGGCGACATTGACTCATGTGCGTCAGTGACTGATGACTCTGGCAGAATTGTAGAAGTCAGGAATGCCAGCAAGACATTGAGCATCTTTGACCTTATTGTGTCCTACCTGTTCTCTGCATGAAGAGCCCATCTTGGACTTGAGCATAGACTCATTCAAGTGTCCCCTTTGGAATGAAGCCAACTTGAATTTTTTTTTTCCACAGGTGAAAAATATATTTGTCAAAACAACATTCCAATAAAATAAAGGGCACTAGTTAACAGGATTAAAAGTCAAACTAAACTTTCTGGAAATATGGAAGCTTAATTGATTCAGAAGACTATAATGGTGTTTACTTGTCTTTCATTGGAACTATTACTACAGCTTTTAGAAGGCTAAATTTAGCATGTTCAAGGGAAGGAATCTCAGCACCTCTTTTAGGGATCTGCTCAGAAATGACTTTCTATTCCATGTGGTGGCCTAGAATGACAGTGAGGGTATGGTACTGATTGTGACCTTCGAACTGTAAGAAAAATACTTGAACTGAAAATGTACTTCTCTACCTGCTTTAAGATGCAAGGTCTTAGCCCCAGTACAAACTGTGAAAAAATGTGAATTTTTTTCTAGAGGGAATCCTTGATACTTTATTTCAGAGGGATGATGACAGGAACTAAAAAGCCAGACATTTTTATGCTTCTTTATGTAAATAGGAAGTAGTACAAGCTGTGGTTGATAGATTTTCTGATGTTCCCTGTTTCATGTGAAATAGCACCCCAAAAAATGAATTGGAAATGTTTTTCTTTAGCTCTATACCTTTTCTGTCCAATATGGTAGCCATTAGCTAAATATGGCTATTTAAATTTAAACTACTTAAAGTTAATAAAATTAAAAATTCAGTTCCCCAGTTGTATTAGCCATTTTTCAAATGCTCAGGAGCCATCGTATTGAATAGCAAAACTACCAAAAAGTTCTAACATTAAAGAAAGTTCTACTTGACAGTGCTGCTCTATAGCACAGATTATTATTTCTAATATCACTATTTGTATTTTATAAGCAAAAAAAAACATGATTCAAAGAGGTAACAATAATAAACAATGAAACAGAGCAACTATTTAATGAGGTAAATGCGTAAAATAATATAGAAAGCAGTTATCAAAAATCTTTAGTAAATAAAATGCTATTTGAAAGCTTTTGAAATTGATTCCATTGCAGTGAGTCGGGACTTGCAAAAAGCTGAGACTCTCACCTAGTTTTAAAGAGTCATCTGACTTCTATCAAGTGAACTTTCACAGAAACTTCACAGAGATGAGCACTTAACATAGATCACCAGTAAGTTGGTCCCTCACCTCAGTCCCCGCAATAATCTAAATTCCCCATTTAGTATTTCTTTTCTTTTCTATTATTTTTATTAGTTTCAGGTGCACAAGACAAAGTAATACTTAGACGTTTATCATTTATATCCCTCACACTGTGTGAATCCCCCCATCCACTATCCCTCTGACATCACACAGAGCCATTACATTTCCACTGTCTCTATTCCTAATGCTGTACTCCGCTTCTTGTAACTATACACATACATATATATACATATATATGTGTATATATATATATATATATATGTATATATATATATACATATATATATGTATGTATATATATATATAAAATTATAGTTGGCATTCATTATTGTTCAGCTTCAGCTTCAGGTGTACAGTGCAGTGATCAGGCATCTACATCATCCCTGAGGTGGTCTCCCAAATGGGTCAAGTATCCAGCAGATATCCTACAAAATCTTTACAACATTATTGATCACATTCTCCAAATTAATTTCTTTCAAAACCCCTTGGCCATCTTGGGTTTACTGACTGTTTTCTAATCCCCTCACCTTCACCCTTATCCCCACCCCCTTCCCATCTAGCAACGCTCAGTTTTTCCTCTATGTCTCCAAAACTGTTTCTGATTAGTTCATTCACTTATTTTTTCTTCAGATTCCACATATAAGTGAGATCATATGGTATTTGTCTTTTGCTGTCTGACTTATTTCATTTAACATAATGTTCTCTAGGTCCATCCATGTTGTTGCAAATAGTAAGATTTCTTTCTTCTCTATGGCTGCATAATACTCCATTGTATAAATGTACCACAGTTTCTTAATCCAGTCATCTACCGATGGGAATTTCAGTTGTTTCCATGTCTTGGCTATTGTGTATAGTGCTGCAATAAACACAGGAGTGCATAAAGATTTTTGAATTGGGGTTTTGAATTTCTCCACATAGATACCTAGGAGTGGAATTGCTGGACTATGAAGTAGTTCCACTATCAGATTTTTGAGATACCTCCATACTGTTTTCCATAGTGGCTGCACCAATCTGCAATCCCACCAACAGTGCACAAGGGTTCCCTTTTCTCCATATCCACGCCAACACTTGTTCTTTGTTGATTTATTGATAATAGCCATTTTGACTGGGGTGAGGTGGTATCTCATTGTGGTTTTTATTTGTATTTTTCTAATAATTAGTGAGGTTGAGTATTTCTTCATATGTCTGTTTGCCATCTGTATGTCCTTTTTAGAAAAATGTCTCTTCATGTCCTCTGCTTATTTTTTAATTGGGTTGTTTGTTTTTTTGGAGTTGAGTGAGATTTGTATAAATGTATTATATTAACCCCTTATCAGATATATCATTGGCCAATATCTTTTCCCATTCAGTAGGATCCCTTTTTGTTTTATTGATGGTTACCTTTGCTGTGAAAAAACTTTTTAGTTTGATGTAATCCCACATGTTTATTTTTTCTCTTACTTCTCTTGTGCGAGGGGAAATATCAGTAAAAATCTTACTCCATGTAACGTCTATGAAGTTTCTTCCAAAATTTTCTTCTAGGAATTTTATGGTTTCAGATCTTACATTTAAGTCTTTAATACATTTTGAATTTATTTTTGTATATGGTGTAAGGAGGTGGTCCAGCTTCATTTTTTTGCATGTGTCTGTCCAGGTTTCCCAGCACCATTTATTGAATAGACTGTCTTTACCCCACCGTACATTGTTGTTTCCATTGTCATAGATTAAATGGTCATATAGACATGGATTCATTTCTGAACTCTCTATTCTATTCCATTGATCTATGTGTCTGTTTTTATTCCAGTACCATGCTGTTTTGATTACTGTAGCCTTGTAGTATAATTTGATGTCAAGTATTGTTATATCTCCCACTTTGTTCTTTTTTTTTTTTTTCTTATTTTTCAAGATTGCTGAGGTCATCGGGATCTTTTACGGTCCCATATAAATTTTAGGATTATATGTTCTATTTCTGTGAAAAACGTCGTTGGTAGTTTGATAGGAATTGCGTTGAATATGTATATTGCCTTAGGCAGCATAAACATTTTAACTATATTAATTCTTCCTATCGATGAACAAGGTATGTGTTTCCATCTATTTGTATCTTTTTTCATTTCTTTCTTCAGTGTCTTATAATTTTCTGAGTACAGATCTTTTACTTCTTTGGTTAAATTTATTCCCAGGTATTTTATAGTCTTTGGAGTAATTGTAAATGGGATTGCTTTTTTTTTTTTTAATTTCTCCTTCTGATGTTTTATTATTGGCATATACTAACGCAACTGACTTCTGAATATTAATGTTGTATCATGCTACTTTACTAAATTCATCTATCAGCTCTAATGGAGTCTTTAGGGTTCTCTATGTATAGTATCATGTCATCTGTATATGATGACAATTTTACTTCCTCCTTACAGATTTGGATGTCTTTTATTTCTTTTTCTTGTCTGATTGCTGTGGCTAGAACTTCTAGCTCTATATTGAATAGAAGTAGAGAAAGTGGGCAACCTTGCCTTGTTCCTGATCTTAAGGGAAATGGTTTTAGCTGTTCCCCATTGAGTGTGATGTTAGCTGTGGGTTTGTCATATATGACCTTTATTATGTTGAGATATGATCCCTCTATTCCCACTTTCTTAAGGGTTTTTTTTTTCCGTTTTATTGGGTGACAATTGTTGATGAAATTACATAATTTCAGGTGTACAGTTCTGTATTACATCATCTACAAATCCCATTGTGTGTTCACCACCCACAGTCAGTTCTCCTTCCATCACCATATATTTGATCCCCCTTACCCTTATCTCCCTCCCCCTACGCCCCTTACCCTACACCCCTCCCTCCCCCCACACCCGTTACCTGGTAATCACTAAACTATTGTCTGTGTCTATGAGTTCTTAAGGGTTTTTATCATAAATGGCTGCTGGATTTTATCAAATGCTTTTTCTGCATCTATTGATATAATCATGCGATTTTTATTTTTCATTTTGTTAATGTGGTGTATCACATTAATTGATTTGCAGATGTTGAACCACCCTTACATACCAGGAATGAATCCCACTTGATCATGATGTATGATGTTTTTAATGTATTGCTGAATTCTGTCCACAGATATTTGGTTGAAGATTTTTGCATCTATGATCATTAGAGATATCGGCCTCTAGTTTTCTTTTTTTGTGGTGTCTGATTTTGAGGTCAGGGTGATAGTGGCTTCATAAAAAGCATTTGGGAGTCTTCCCGCCTTCTGGATTTTTTAGAAAAGCTTAAGGAGAACAGGTGATAATTCTTTTTTGAATGTTTTCTAAAATTCAGCTGTGAAGCCATCTGGTCCAGGGCTTTTGTTTGTTGGGAGCATGTTGATTACTGATTCAATTTCCCTGGTGGTAATAAGTCTATTCAGATTTTCTGTTTCTTCTTGAGTTAGCCTTGGAAGGTTGTACACCTCTAGAAAATTGTCCATTTCTTCCAGATTGTCAAATTTGTTGGCATATAGTTGCTCATATTTGTTTCTTAACTTTTTTTTTTTTTTCCTCTGGTGTCTGTTGTCACTTCTCTTTCATTTCTGATTTATTAATTTGGGTCCTCTCTTTTTTTTTTAATGAGTCTGGCTAAAGGTTTGTTTGTCAATTTGTTTATCTTCTCTAAGAACCAACTCTTGGATTCATTGATCTTTTATATTGTTTTTCTGGTTTCTATTTCATTTATTTACACTCTGATGTTTATTATCTCCTTCCTTATACTCCCTTTGGACTTATTTTGCAGCTCTTTTTCCAGGATCCCTTAAGTCTGAAGATAAACAGTTGATTAGCGATTTTTCTTGTTTCTTTAGGTAGGTCTGCAGTGCTATGAATTTTCCTCTTAGGACTGCTTTTGCAGCATCCCATAGATTTTGGGTCGTCGAGTTTTCATTTTCGTTTGTTTCGAGATATCTTTTGATTTCTTCTTTGATCTCCTTGTTGATCCATTCATTATTTAGTAACATGTTATTCAGCCTCCATGAATTGGTGTGTCTTCCAGAATTTTTCCTGTAGTTCATTTCTAATTTCATAGCACTGTATTCAGAGAAGACAATGGTGTGATTTCAATTTTCTTAAATTTATCAAGACTTGTTTTGTGGCCTAACAGATGGTCTATCTTGGAAAATGTTCCATGTGCGCTTGAGAAGAATGTGTATTCTGCAGCTTTGGGATGAAATGCTCTGAAAATATTGATTAAATCCAAGTGGTCCAATGTCATTTAAGGCTGTTGTTTCCGTATTGATTTTCTGTCTGGAAGACCTGTCCCTTGTTGTCAGAGGTGTGTTGAAGTCCCCTACTATGATAGTGTTACTGTTGATCTCTGTCTTTATGTCAGTCAATATCTGTTTGATATAGTTAGGTGCTCCTATGTTGGGTGCATAGATGTTTATTAGAGTTATGTCTTCTTGTCGGATTGATCTCTTTATTATTATATAGTGCCCATCTTTGTCTTTTAATATGTTCTGCATTTTAAAGTCTGTTTTGTCAGATATAAGTATTGCAACTCCAGCTTTTTTCTCATTTTTATTTGCATGAAATATCTTACTCCAACCTTTCACTTTCAGCCTGTGTGTGTCCTTTGATTTGAGGTGAGTCTCTTGTATACAGCATATACAAGGGTCTTGCTTTCTTATTTACTCAGCCACCTTATGTCTCCTGATTGGAGCATTTAATCTGATTACATTTAAAATGATTATTGATAGGTACATAGTTATTGCCATTTTTAAATTTGTAGTTATATTGTTTTCATTTTTCTTCTATTTACAGAAGTCCTTTTAGTATTTCTTGCAATGCTGGCTTGATGGTAATAAATTCCTTCAGTTTGTTCTTTTCTGGGAAGCTCTTTATCTCTCCATCAACTTTAAATGATAGCCTTGTTGGATAAAGCAATCTAGGTTGTAGGCCTTTGTTTTCCATCACTTTGAGTATCTCCTGCCACTCCTTCCTGGCCTTCAATGTTTCTGTAGAAAAGTCATTTATAGTCTTACGGGACTTCCCTTGTATGTAACCCTCTGTCTTCCTCTTGCTGCTTTTAGGATTCTCTCTTTGTCTTTAACCTTTGCCATTTTACCTATAATGTGTCTTGGTGTAGACCTGTTTGAGTTTATCCTGTTTGGAACTCTCTGCACTTCCTGGGCTTGTATGTTGGTTTCCTTCATCAGGTTAGGGAAGTTTTGGACATTATTACTTCAAATATGTTCTCAATCCCTTGCTTCCTCTCTTCACTTTCTGGTATTTCTATGATGCGCGTGTTGTTGCGCTTGATGTTATCCCAGAGGTCTCTTAAACCATCTTCATTGTTTTTTATTCTTGTTTCTTTCTGTTGTTCTGTTTGGGTGATCTCTGCTAACATGTCTTCTAAGTCGCTGATTCGATCCTCTGCTTCATCTAACCTGCTGGTAATTCCTTCAAGTGAGTTCTTAATTTCAGTAATTGTATTCTTTAGTTCTGACTGGTTACTGGTTGTTCATTATGATTTCTACATCCTTCTTTATGTCTTCTCTAAGCTCCTAAACATTCTTATCATCAGTGTTCTGAACTCTGTTTCTGATAGGTTGGTTAGCTCTGTTTCATTTGGTTCCATTTCTGGAGGTTTCTGCTGTTCTTTTATTTGGGACATGTTTCTTTGTTTCCCCATTCTGTCTGACTCTCTGTATTTGCCTCGATGTATTAGGTAGATCCCCCTAGAGTTCTTATTTCTTGCTGGGTTATCTTATGTAGTATGTGTCCTTTATATTTGACTTGCACTGCTTCATTCTTCTCCTCTGCATGTGCTCCAAAGGTGACTCCTGTATTGTCTGTATTTTCCAACTTGAATTTTTAGTTAATTTTTGTGTTTGTAATCAATCAGTACCTAGGTTCTTCTTGTTGCCCAACTAATCTTTATATTTATAATCTGATAAAACATCCAAAATATATTTTCTAATATTAAAGACATTGGATATGTGGCAAAAATCTCAATTACCTTTGATATTTAAAGAGTTAAATGTAATAGTTGTCCATCTCTTTCATTGACCAGTTATCTCCTAAAATACCACTAGGACACAAAGATGGTCCTACATATTCAGGGTAGACTCTTCTCTCAAACTCCAAGTATGAACACTTAAAATTATAAGCATGTGTTGAGCACTTCCTAGCTCTCCAATATCTGTATGGATTATATTTAATCCTAATTGTAGTCTTGGAAATAGGTGCTATGCTTCTCATTTCTCAGATGAACTGTGGTGCAGAGAAGTGAGCTACATTCTCAGTGCCAGCCAGCGGCAGAGGTGGGATTTGAGGTCAGCCCCCTGGATTTCTGCACTCTACCTCCTCTTTGTCCAAACCAGATGTAAGAGTGCTCAGAATTACCAAATATTTTCCAATATATAAGGATGAAACCTTGTTAAGCTTTGCACTGTGAAGTCATTTGCTGTGGGAAAAGGCTCTATTTATTGGTAAGCATTATTTACACGATGCAATCAATGCACATAAATGGTTTCACTAGGTATCTTACGCAGTTTTAACTTCCCCCTGCTATTTAGTTGATACTTTGCATTTATGAGATATTTTTTTTTAGTTATAATAACTGGAATTTATAGATTATCCACTATGTGCCATGATTTGCTACATTATCTCTAACTACAGGGATTATCATATTCCTTTGACAGATGGGAGAACTGAAGCTCTGAGGGCGTAAATGGCTTGCTCACCTCCCAGAGACGGCAAGGCGTTCAGCCACCCTGGCCAGCTGGGAAGCCTATGCTCATTTGCCTGCCCATGCAGCCCCCTCCTCGAAACAAAGTATCTCCCTTCCCCCTGACCATTTGTCATCCTCTATTACAGAAGTCTAATACGGGACTATAACGCATTCCTTTCCAGTTATAAAACAGAACGATAGTCATATCATCTTAAAAAAGGGATAATTATGTAGATATTATCCTTAGCTACACATTTTTTTTAAAGAGTTCAGTGTTAATTTCCAGACCGTCTTTGCTGCTCTCCTATTTCTGGTGCCTATGAGTCCTACCAAGGTAGCTGGGACTGCCAAGGACTCAGGCCAAAGGGAATGGGGTCACTGCAGAGTTTCTTGCAGCAATCTTTGCAGAAATATCCTTCTGGTATTTTCCTAGGTTGGAATAACCCTGACAATAGCCTTCTGTCCTGATAGAGTTGATCACTGTGTTCATAGAAATTACAGATTGTTCTGCTATTGCGTGGGAAAAGGAATTCCTATTTCTGGTGCTTAGAAACCCACTAGATATTCACAACTATTTTATCACTCTCCTGATTTGAATGATCCATGGCTACTTTGCCAGGTTCCACTTGCACTCATTTTGATCAAAAACAGCAAGAATTCACAGGCCATGTTTGCTGCTTATTTTGAGACTTAGCTCACTGCCACAGCCAAGTTCTCTGTAAATTCTTGTTTATTACTCACAACAGAATTGTTCATTTGACACATGTACATTTTAATGCATAAGGCACGGGTTAGTATGACATGCTTCATTTTTGCATGGAAACTACTCAGTTTGAACCACATCTACATTATAGTACTCTGCCTGAGTATGCTAAAATAGAATAAAGCAGTCAACTTTCCCCACCAATCAGTATCCAGGTGGTGAGGGAAAAGTACAGACAGAGTAAATTATGGTTTATAATGAGATATATCATATAATGAGATAACATATATTACACCCAAGGCTGTAGAATCGTGAGATCATCATGTGTGCTGATATATATACATAGAGAGTTTGTGTTGAATCTTCCTCTGTAATTCTAGGGATGGACCCTATCATATAACCTAAAGCAAGGTAATTTTTATGGGCATTCTGCCATATGGAAATTTATCTTTTCTTATTACCTCTTATGCTGAGAATGAGACACTAGGTTTAAGAACCAGATCAACAATCATCTATGGGCCTTTAAAGGCAACTGCATCTGAAACTGTGGGCTTGGGTCTGGTGACACCCTGGAATTCCTTTCGGCTAAGGACTGCTATACTTTGTGATACTAGTGTATTGACAAGTATCATGACAAGCTAGCGGATTGACAAGGAGAAAGTGAATCTCAAACTTGGAGAAAAGAAAGGATGAAGACAAAGGGGAAGAGACAAGGAAGAAGGCTAAAACCAGGGGAGAAAGGGAGGAAGAGGAGAGGGAAAGAGAGATGTGGAAGTGGTGGGGGAGAAAACCAATGAGTCAGTTAAACGTGATTAAACGTTGTACATTTCGAGTTCATTATTGAAAATATTTTACATTTCTTATCTATTCATTTTCAATGCATTAATATGTATTTTTAGAGGCTAACTGAAAAATAAATTTGATTAGAGATCCAGTTAAAGCAAAACAAAATAAAAAGCCTGACAAAAAAGCTCAGTTCGGATTTTGGCAGTTTGCATACCTAGTCCCAACATAGTTTCTGTTTTACTTCTTAATTTAAAATACTTGGTGTAATCATGCCTGCTTATATATATACACTATTGCACATGACCAAGATGAAGCCTTATAAATTGTATACAAGCAACAAGTGTTTGTTAATTGATTGTCATCTGTTCTACAAAAGAAATTCCCAGAGGCCTTTGGATGCACTTCTGATATTTTCTTAAAGAAGATTTAAGAACAAGAACACTTATGCAACCACCAGAAGATTGTACTATTTCAGATACAGTTAAACATTATTATGTAAAGGTTTTATGGCCTATATACCATTAGCAAGCCTGTGGAGATTCTGTCTAACAGATAAAAAATGTGACGATACTATGTAATAAATGGCAAACCATTATTACTTTGTTTGGTGTTTATTGTAATGGAATAAACTATGATGAATCATTTAAGTTCTCATGCACAAATCCACAGTATTTCCATGGTGATTTACCAGAAAATAATGCACAACATTTTTACAACTCTGCCACTTTGCAGAGAGCCAGAGAAGAAGTATTTTAATGGGACAATAGTTTTTCAGCCTATCTTGAGAACACAGCCACTATTGTATTTCGTACTTCAGTGAGGTCTCCCATCTTCAATGTGTTTTCTATGCCAATTACATTTTATTGATTTGATACCCCTTCTAATTTTCCTGACCTAAAAAAAACATTCTTCATTCTATATTCCCTCTAGTCATTGAGCCATCTTTGACTCCAACCATCTGCCCATATGAATCTCCTACTCTAAAAACTGCTGATTATAGTAGTGTAGCATTTACAAAAAAGACAGAGTTGTTCGATTCAAGAAGCTCACTAAATGCAGTAGAAGAAGGGCTTGTGTCCACTGAGCATCTACCGTGCATGGCAGGTAACTCAATCAGATCCACTCCCTTTTATTGCGTGTAATCCTTACAGAGACTACAGTATAACGTAGATGTCATTATCATCATCCTTTATCAGAGGAAGAAAGGGGGATTAGAACCCACAAATAAGTTGTCATGACAAAACAGCTATGGATGCCAGAGCATCCACAGGGATTTGAAACCAGCAGTGTCTGACACACAAGCCCACACACTACATCACGTCTCCCTACTGGCTTAGAGTAAAGAATTCATATACACATAAAATCCATCACACACAAATAATCACAGAACCACAATAGAATACAATTAATTGACAAATATGTTCATGAGGAAAAAGAAATAAGTGTGATACATTAGCCCGGAAAGACTAGTTGGGTATGAAACATAAAGAGAATTTTATTGTATTTAAGTTTTGTTAGTCATATTTTACGTCAACATTATTCTGTCTTTTCAACACTCTTCCACAAGTACCCAAATTTTTCAGCATATGAGGCAAAACTTGCAAGAATGTGAGGCTGAAATAAATAAAGTAAATGAAAATTAAAGTGCAACACCCTGTCTTATTTTACAAGACAAAGAATTTTAGAGTTAGAAATTTCAGAGATTTTTTTTTTTTGGTCTGAATATCTTTATTTTAAGCTGAGAAAATTAAAGCCCACAGACTAAGGACATTTTTTTCCACCTTCAGCAAATACAAAGTAGAAAAAGGAAGTCAGGTTTTTGATTCTCAGACTAACTTTTCCACTACATTATAATGAAAATTCCTTAGTCCCTTAACTTACTAATCCAGTTATCAAATAACATAGAAGCCACAATGACAATAAATCAAGGTGAGTTAACCCTTGATTTAATCACTCATCTTTACAAAGAAATAGAGCAGACTGTTCTGAAGCAACCACATCTTTCCTCTGCAATTTCTTACCTCTTTGTCCTCAGTCAGGTACACTGGTACTTTGTTTGGTTCACGCTCCTGCAGGGATGGTGTAATGACACTGGACAGGTAGAACCAGTTCATTTTAACAACAGATGTTTATTAAGGGTCCAAAGTGTGTCAGGCTCAGCCCTGCAGTCTAATAAATCAGCATCACCTAATGAGAGAAGAGATGTGAAAACAGGTAATTAATTAGATGATTTAATACTTTATTTAATTAATTCAGCAAGTATTTAGTGAGCCAAGCATTAAGCTAAACCATGAACAAAAACAATTATAGTTCCTTCAGTCTACGGATTGAATCATCATAAAACAAGTATAACATTATAGAATACCTTCCCCAAATTAATTTTCACAGTATGAGGGATATAAATGATGAACGTCTAAGTATTACCTTGTTTTGTACACCTGAAACTAATAAATAAATTAATTAATTAAAAAAAAAAAATAAAAATAAAACAAGTATAAATTTGCTACTGGGACAAGTGATAGAAAAGAAAAGTGCCAGAAAAGAAAGCCACAGAGTGAGTCTGCCAAAGTCTGGGACGTTGAGGAAAGTGTCCCCTATTTAGAAAAACATGTGTCTGTGTGCATGCACACACTGTAGAGTTCTATAACACGAACTAAAAATTTTAAGTTGGTGAGACAAGTGTCATAAAGAAAAATGAGGGGAGGAAGGATTAGAAAAAAAAGCCATGGGGGAGGTAAAGATTAGACAAAGTTGAGGATGAGTTTGTGCACATCACACCTGCCTGGGACCATGACAAAGAGTAAAGGTGAGTCCAACCAGATGAACTGTCTCCTTGGAGATGTTTTGATATAAAGTCATAACTTTCACCAATGTTTTTACCTTTGCTTAATTTAGTAAAACTTAAGTCCTTAATAATATTTTTTTATAGGAATAAAACTTGTCTCCTGTGAAACCATAATACTAGGACTTCAACAATTTGAAAATTACTCTCGCATAATTTCCTTGGAATAAAATACTCTAAATCATTTCTGCCCTTATAAATATACAAGGTATTTATTTAGACTAAAAGGACTCTAATATTAAATAGTAACTTTTTTGAAGCTAAGTGTTCTAGAATGATAGAACTTAACTTTAGCATGAAAAGTTAGAAGGACAAATTTTAAACCACTTCCACTTCCACTAATCACAGTTCTGTCCCAGGGCCTGCTGTCCAGCTCAGTAATACCTTGCAGACAATAGGAGCGCTGAGGATGTTGTTGTAATGGGCTGACAATAGATGGATCCAGCAATCAATAAAACTGAGGGCAATAGCTACAATTTGGATAATCTAAGAATTTGTTAGAATGAGTAGATTTGAATCTAACAGTTATAATCCAGAGAAAAGAAAAGAGAAAAGGGGTCAATATGGTTCAACAACAGAGGTTATTAGAGAAAATAAGAATAATGATTATAAGTAAGCAGATGAAAAACAAAACAGGAATTAGACAAAGGATCTCTAAGAATCTGTACTTTGAGGTTCTTTTTGGAGTAGCCTTCCAATTATGTGGAATTTTAAGTTGCTTCTTTAGTTACAAAATTGTAAACCCCAAAATTGACTTCCTGGAGTTGCACGGATATACTTATTGTTAACAGAACATGATATGGTCCCTTCCAACATGATTCAAGAATGGTTGTGTGTTTTTTTTTGGTTGTTTGTTTTTCCCTCTGATATGTCTTCCAATACATAAAATCTCATAGTTGAAAATCATTAAGAAGCTGTTCAGGAAGATATTGTGGGAAGACAGATTAAACTGTTGGTGGTAGCCTGTGTATAGTACATGAGTTCTTGGCAATATTTTGCTATGTCTTCATGCAGCATGGCAGAGTCTAGTACCAGAAGTAAATTTTTAAGTGAATGGGACTTCCTGTTACCAATTAATAGGAGGATAGCCAATAGGAACCAGAAGGACTGCAATTTATGGCCATAAAGGGTATTTCAGAGTAGCTTCGTCCAAGGGAACTCAAGAGTTTCTAAAAGTTCTGCTAATTTAATTAAGAATATTATTGATTCTTTTTATTTTTTTATTTATTGGGGTGACAATTGTTACATAGATTTCAGGTGTACAATTTTCTTTTTTAATTTAAATTTATTTATTGGGGTGACAATTGTTAATGAAATTACATAATTTCAGGTGTACAATTCTGTATTACATCAACTATATATCCCATTGTGTGTTCACCACCCAGAGTCAGTTCTCCTTCCATCACCATATATTTGATCCCCCTTACCTTCATTACCACCCCTTCCCCCCTTACCCTCTGGTAACCACTAAACTATTGTTTGTGTCTATGAGTTTTTGTTTCTCTTTTGCTTGTCTTATTCTTTTGATCATTCTAGAAGATCATGGTAAGAACAATGTAGATTTTGAGTATGAGGTAATACCTTACAAGGTTTTTTTGTAATGCTTTTATAAGTATGCATTTCATGCACTTGATAAAAAGTTGATATGCCCAGGTTGAAAACACAAAATCAATCAACCCTTTTACTGCTGTAAGGGTTGTAGTTTTTGACAAGGAAATGCTTCAACCCATCATGAAAATAGGTGGACAATAGCTAAAACACATTTAAATCCAATAGAGGCTGGTAGTTAGATAAAATCTATTTGAATATGTTCAAAGAGCCCTTGAGGCTTTGATTTCTGGTCATGTCCCAATTTTACAGGTTTTCCAGAATTATGTTCTTGACAGGTGACATGTGACTTCAAAATCACCTGAGCTGCATTTTTGAAGTTTCCCCATGAACATTGATTTAAGGTAGTAATCAATTTCTCTGTACTATAATGTGTAATTTCATGGAAAAAACTTAGCTAATATGGGGTCTGACAATTAAGTTCGCGAGCTTGTTGCAACGATGTGGCTAAACTTGTTTGATATCAGAGGGATTATTAGTTATGAATTTGTATGAACTGGACAAATAGTTAACCAAGTTAATTATTTGGAAGTGCTGAAAAGGCTGCGTGAAAACAATCTGAACTTTTTGCTCACAATCCATGGCTCTTGCATCACGACAATGCACCTGCTCACACAGCACTGACTGTGAGACAGTTTTTAGCCAGGAAAAAAATAACTGTATTGGAATGCCACCACCCCCATTCACATGATCTGGCCCCTAATAAATTCTTCCTTTACCCAAAGATAAAGGAAATATTGAAAGGAAGACATTTGGATGACATTCAGGACATCAAGGTTAATATGATGACAGCTCTGATGGCCATTCCAGAAGAAGAGTTCCAAAATTGCTTTAAAGAGTGACTAGGTGCTGGCATCAGTGCATAGCTTCCCAAGGGGAGTACTTTGAAGGTGACCGTAGTGATATTCAACAATAAGGTATGTAGCACTTTTTCTAGGATGAGTTCACGAACTTAAATGTCAGACCTTGTATATATTTGAAATAATCTGGTACCACGAGGTGGATATCTTGGTAGTCCCGGAGATTATCTGAGAGAAGGGTGCAAAATCAGTAGCTGATATTTTATAATGACCTCTTTAACTCCTTTATCGGTGTAGTTAAGATCATAACCTTGGCTAAGGCTACTCACTTGACACAATGATCTGCTAGAGCATTTCCTTTGCCTTCCATTATCTCTCTCTCTTTTCATGGGCCTCAGCCTCATAATAGCCACTTCTATAGGAAGTCAAGTTCAGCTAGAAGTTCCTAAAGTTATTATTTATTTTTGGAAGAGTTTCCAGCAGAGGTTAAAAATTTTCTTTGTTTTCAAAGCATCCAAAGTTATATACTATTCCAAAAGCATGGTTGGTGTCTGTATATATGTTTACCATCTGTTTTTGCCTACTGGAAAATTACTAGTAAGTGCAATAAGGTTTGTTATTTGGGTTGATTTTACCTGAGAGGAGAACTATATTCCAGAGGACAGAATAAATTGGTGATAGTATATTCTGCTTTGTAACTTTCAGTTTCAGCTTTGAGGAATGATCCACCAAAAAATACTGTTAGGTCAGAGTTCTCAGTAGGAGTCTCTAGTAAATCTGAGTGAACTATTCAATGTACCCTAACTGAAGGAAGACTATCATTATGTTTCCCTTTCTCTTGTAGGGGCAGAAGATGGGCAGGATTCAGGGTGTTGCATCAGTAGATAGTAATGTGAATCATACGGGAAATTTGGATAATTTAGGTCTTAAAGACCTGGGAAAAAATAGGAAGAGGCTTCATTGAACCTCCAGGCATGGCTGTCTAGGTATATTGTTGCCCTCCCCAACTGAAAGTAAAAAGGTATTGACTAGTCTGGTCTAGCGTCACACTGAAAAAAAAAAAAAAAGAACAAAGATACACTACAGTGAAGCAAGTCGCTGCAGATGGAATTGATGATACTATTGGTTTGGGGGTTAAGTATCATGACAGAGTGAAGGATAACGATTTTGTTGATGGCCTTGAGGTCTTGAACAAATCAAAATCTTTGTCCCTTTGATTTGTTTACTGGCAGGACAGAGTGTTATAAAGCCTAGTACATAGTATGAGAAGTGCTTTGGAGAGAAGACATTTAACTATAGATTTGAGCCCTTCCTTTGTTTCTGGTTTCAAAGCATGTTGAGGAAATTTGTTTAATAGTTTGGTGGATTTACCTGAGCTTTATTAGATTCTGTTCCAATTATTTTTCTTATTTCCGTGGAATTTTTAATCCCATAAAATGTCACTTATGGTGTCAAGATCTTGATTTGGGGTATATGTCAAAATCATGGAGAAGGCAAAAAATATATCCAGAGCAGAAACCACCCAATTATAAGTATAGGAGTCCTCTGGAATGTCAAGAAATGGTCTCTCTGATATGCATATCATGTTACAATTCCATTTGCAAAATATGTCTCTCCCTATTAAATATGCAGGGGTGAAATCACAGAGCAGGAAGGAATGTTCTTCAGTCAAGGGCTGAAATATTACCCATGAAAGTTGGGAGATTGGGAAAAGCTACGGTTTGTTTGAAATACCTACCATCTCTTTGTATGTTTACTCTGAGGAAAAATTTGTGTAAAGGTGTCAGGGTTTACTGTAGGAAGAGTAGCAGCCATATTCACCAGGGATTGATAAAGTTGATCATCTATATTTATAGTTAATTCACTTTGTGTATTTAAGTGAGAGTGGTTGCCTTTTTCTTCCTTGGATTACCCTCACAAATCTGAATTGAAGGATTTTTCTTTGTCTTGTTTTTACTTTGTAAGATGAGATGATCTTTTTTCCCCGTGCACCTTTTGTTTACAATATCTGCAAGTGTCCTTATCAGAAGGTGATCAACTGGGCCAGTGTGCCACATAGCTATTTGACCTGCAAGCATACATTTATTTGGGGTCCTATTTTTTTTACTGTAAAGCTCTTTCAAAATGGTCTCCCAGGTGTTGTATTTCAAATAAAGGGGTTAGCTCTCATTTTAATTTCTGTTTTTGAGTTAGTTCTCTAATTTCAGATTTAATTTTTATTGACAAAATGAAATTAAATGGTTGCTGTTATATTGGTGCCTTCTTTAACTCCTGAATGTTGTTAGACAATGTTTGCTTGTCTATCCTGGAAATCAACTAGAGATGCATGTTTTATTTATTTATCATGATACCAAACTAAACCAGAGTTAGTTTACTCACACACACACAAACTGAAAGAAATGTACAAGCAGGAGTTTACAGTAGAGGAAAAAATTACTTAATTAAGATTGACACCAACATGGAGAACGAGTGATCTTGTGTTCCAAAATACCTGGCTTCCCAATAGCTTACTGCAAGAGGCTTTATAGAGCAAAAATCCTCTCATCATGAGTAAGGGGTTTGAGGTGGTGGGTGAAACTTATTGGTCAACAGTGAGGTAAGGGCAGTAAATCATGATTTCAGGTTTTGAAATCAACTTCAGAGCCCACAGTCTGGCTTCATGGGGCCATGGGCAGGGGTTCATTCTGCTTTAGGGCTCAGGAGCTATAACACTACTTAGGGCATGATGTTATCTTTAGCTTAACAAACCTATACCTTGTGACCATTAGTCAGGGCCTAGACATTGTTTCTTGCTGCTTCAAGGAGTTTTCTTTGTTTGTTTGTTTTGTTTTTTAATTAAAATTTATTGGGCTGACAATGGTTAGCAAATCACATAGGTTTCAAGTGTACAATTTTATAATACATCATCTATATATCACATTGTGTGTTCACCACCCAGAGTGAGTGCTCCTTCCATCACCATACATTTGATCCCTTTTACCCTCAACAAACATCCCCCACTCCCTTATCCTCTGGTAACCACTAAACTATTGTCTGTGTCTAGGAGGCTTTTTTCCTTTGTTTGTCTTATTCCTTTGCTGCTTTCAGTTTTATCCTACATATCAGTAAAATCGCATGGTTCTCGACTTTTTCTGTCTTATTTTGCTAGCATAATAATCTCAAGATCCATCTATGTTGTCACAAATGGCACTATTTCATCTTTTCTTATGGCAGAATAGTATTCCACTGTGTTTATATACCACATCTTCTTTATCCAATCATCTGTTGAATGGTACTTTGGTTCTTTCCATGTCTTGGCCACCGTAAATAAAGCTGCAATGAACATAGGAGTACATATATCATTTCTTTCCTTTTTTTTTTAATTAAATTTATTGGGGTGACAATTGTTAGTAAATTTACATAGATTTCAGGTGTACAATTCTGTATTACATCATCTATAAATCCCATTGTGTGTTCACCACCCAGAGTCAGTTCTCCTTCCATCACCATATATTTGATCCCCCTTACCCTCATCACCCACCCCCCTGGTAACCACTAAACTATTGTCTGTGTCTATGAGTTTTTCTTTCTCATTTGTTTGTCTTGTCCCTTCCTTGTTTTTGGTTTATACCAAAGGAGCACATATATCTTTATGGATAAATATTTCCGTATTTCTTGGGGTATAATATCTAAAGACTCCATCAAAAACTATTAGAAACAATCAACAAATACAGTAAAGTTGCCGGCTAAAAAATCCACATACAAAAATCCATTGCATTCCTATATACTAACAATGAAATGTCAGAAGAAGAAATTAAAAAAAAAAAAAAAACAAACACGTTTGCAATTGCAACAAAAAGAATAAAATACCTAGGAATAAACTTAACCAAAGATGTAAAAGACCTATCATGTTTCCCCGGAAATAAGACCAAGTCTTATATTAATTTTTGTTCCAAAAGACCCATTAGGGCTTATGTTCAGGACATGTCATCCTGAAAAATCGTGCTAGGGCTAATTTTCCATTAGGTCTTATTTTCGGAGATACATGGTATATGCCGAGAACTATAAAATATTTTTAAAAGAAATTGAAGAAGACACAAATAAATGAAAAGACATTCCACGTTAATGGATTTGTAGAATCAATATGATTAAAATAGCCATATTACCCAAAGCAATATACAGATTTAATACAATCCCCATCAAAATCCTAATGGCATTTTTATAAAGAAATAGAACCAAAAACAATCAGATTTGTATGGAACCACAAAAGACCCCGAATAGCCAATGTAATATTAAGAAAAAGAATAAGGGAGATGTCATCAAAATGGTGACGTGAGGTGAGCCTCTGAAAACCTCCCCTGGAATTTACAACTGACCAAAAACAACAACTCCACAAAGGACTCCCTGCACAACAGACAGGCAAGACGAACAGGCCCACCACTGAATTCACCTAAAGGTGGGAGAATCTCGCGAGTGGGGGAGAAGGGAAGGGAGAAGTGCAGAGATGGAGCCACGCAGGTGCAGGACGCAGACCTAGCTCAGAGCTCTGAGCTCGCTGCATCCCGGAAATACCAAAGCTGCGGGAGAGGGAAGAACTCAGACCGCTAGGGCTCCGCTTATTGCACACAGGGCTGAGGGGACAGCATATAACACAGCTGAACCCAACACTCACGGCAGAGACCTCGGAGGAAAGACTGAGGGAAAAAGGCTGAAAATGGTGGTTTAAGCCCTCACTGTCGAGCAGAGAACTAAAGCCTTAGGGACGGAGACTAGCCGCCTCCTCCCTACCCTCCCAGAGCTCATCCCACCCCCACCTGCCCGGTGCTAGAAGCAGAACAAAAACAGTGTCAGATCAAAATAACAGAATATTTGCTGTTCTGAGAACTGTTGACCACAGACACAATTCGCAGCCCAACTAATTCCGGCAAAGGGGAGGAGGTGTGGAAGCAGGACCAGCTGTGGTGGTGATGGTCGCCCACATTGCTCTGGGTCACCTCTAGAAACTCACCCTGCCCCGGGCCACACATATCTGGGAAGATCCCTGCAGGAGTAAACAGAACTGCTAAAACATACGGGCCCTGAATCTGGTGTAGAAAGAGCTTTGGAACTTCAAAAGTTCTCTGCATCCCCACAGGGACATGGCACACTATAACCCAGGGGAACTGTTAAAAGAGGAGAAGCCCTTTCCCAGGGAATCCCCCCCCCCATTGTGTGAAAAGCTGGAATAGTGCAGAGAAAACATAGCACTACAGTGTGAGAGAGGAATTAAAAGTCTGCAGTCGGAGAAAAAATAAAACATTCTAACAACAAGTAATGCAAAAAAAAAAGAAAGACCTTTCCTATCAACCTGTTGCAGAAGCCACTCCTGTAGATGTCCAGGAAGAGAAACAATAAATCAGTAATTGCCATGAATAACCAAAGAAACAACAAAGCTCAGAAAGAAAGTGCAAAGTCTCCAGAAAAGGAACTTAAAGATATGGAAATATGTGACTTAAATGACAGAGAATTCAAGATTGCAGTTCTGAAAAAAATCAACGAGATGAAAGAAAACACATTAAGGAAGTTTAAAGAACTCAGAAACGTAATCAAAGAACAACATGAGCATTTTACGAAAGAGATTGAAATTTTAAAAAAGAACCAAATGGAATTTCTGGAGATTAAGAACTCAATAGAATAAATTAAGAATGAAATAACCAGCTTAGGTAGTAGAGTTGACCAGATGGAAGAAAGAATCAGTGACATCGAAGATAGAAACCTGTAAATGACACAGATGGAAGAAGAGGGAGACTTGAGACTTAAAAGAAATGAAAGAAATCTACAAGAACTTTCTGACTCCATCAGAAAGAGCAATATAAGAATAATGGGAATACCAGTAGGAGAAGAAAGAGAGAAGGGAACAGAGAATATATTCAAACAAATTGTTGATGAGAACTTCCCAAACTTGTGGACTGAACTGGATGCTCGAATCTAAGAAGCAAATAGAACACAAAATGACCTTAATCCCAACAGGCCTTCTCCAAGGCACATTTTATTGAAGCTGTCTAAAAATCAATGACAAAGAAAGAATCAATCCTCAAGGGAGCCAGGGAAAAGAAGACGGTAACCTACAAAGGAAAGCCCATTAGATTATCATGAGATTTTTCAGCAGAAAATCTACAAGCCAGGAGGGAGTGGAACCAAATATTCAAACTATTGAAAGAGAGAAATTATGAGCCAAGAATAATATATCTAGCAAATATATCCTTTAGGTATAAAGGAGGAATACAGACCTTACCAGACAACCAGAAGCTGAGGGAATTTTCTAATACATGACCTGCAATACAAGAAATACTAAAAGAGACTATTAGACCATCATCATTAGGGACAATATGTGGCAACCAAAACATAAAAAGGGGGAGAGTATAGGTCTGAACTGGAATATGGGAATGGAGAATGTAAGCGTGCTGAAGAAAATGGAATACTCTAAATATCAAACTTTCTTTTACATAAACATAAGAGTAGCCACTCAAAATAAAAAATCCAGAACTGCAATATATACTGTAATAAAAGAAGAAACAGAGGGAAACATCATAGAATACCACCACACAGAAATAATAGACAACAGCAAAAAGGCAAAGAAACAATGGAGACACAGTCTTACCAGAAAACTAAAGATAGAATGATGGGTAATCCTCATGTATCAATAATCACCTTAAATGTAAATAGACAGAACTCACCAATAAAAAGGCACAGAGTAGCAGATTGAATCAAAAAACTAAACCCAACCATATGCTGTCTCCAAGAGACACATCTCAGCTACAAGGACAAGCATAGACTCAGAGTGAAAGAATGGAAATTGACACTCCAAACAAATGGTAGCCAGAGAAAATCAGGTGTAGCCATAACGATATCAGACGAAACAGACTTCAGAGTGAAAAAGATAACAAGAGACAAAGATGAAGATTTCATAATGGTAAAGGGTACTAAACAACAAGAAGAAATAACAGTTATCAGTATTTATGCCACCAATCAGGGAGAACCAAAATATACCAAGCGACTACTAACAGAACTAAAGGGAGAAATTGACCAAAACACAATTATACTGGGGCACTCAAATACATCATTGACAGCTATAGATAGAACATCCAAACAGAAAATAAATAACGGAATAGCAGCCCTAAATGACATATTAGATGAAATGGACATAATTGACATATATAGAGCACTTCATCCTAAAACATCAGACTATACATTCTTTTCGAGTGTACATGGAACATTCTCAAGGATAGACCATATATTGGGACTAAAATCAGCCTCAACAAGTTTAAGAAGACTGAAATCATACCAAGCATATTCTCTGATCACAAAGCTTTGAAATTGAATATCAACTGCAAAAAGAAAGCAGTGAAAAACACAAATACATTGAGATTAAACAACATACTTTTAAAGAACGACTGGGTCAAAGAAGAAATTAGAGAAGAGATGAAAAGATACATAGAAATAAATGACAATGAAAATACATCCTACCAAAATTTGGGGGATGAAGCTAATGCAGTTTTAAGAGGGAAATTCATATCATCACAGGCCTATCTCAAGAAATAAGAAAAATCCCAAATAAATAACCTCATGTTACACCTTAAAAACTACATAAAGAAGAACAAGTGAAACCCAATGTCAACAGAAGAAAGGAAATAACAAAAATCAGAGCAGAATTAAATGAAATAGAGAACAAAAAGAGAATAGAAAAAATTAATGTGACAAAGAGCTGGTTCTTTAAAAGATTAACAAAATTGACAAACCCTTGGCTAGACTCACTAAGATAAAAAGAGAGAAGACACTAATTAACAAAATCAGAAATGAAAAAGGGCAAGTTACCACGGACACCACAGAAATACAAAGGATCATCCAAGAATACTATGAAGGACTATATGACACCAAATTCAGTTACCTAGAAGAAATGGACAAGTTCTAGAAACATATAGCCTTCCAAGGCTGAACCATGAAGAACTGGAAAATCTTAAAAGACCAATCACCAGTAAAGAAATTGAATCAGTCATCCAAAACCTTCCCAAAAACTAAAGTCCGGGACCTGATGGCTTCACTAGTGAATTCTATCAAATCTTCAAAGAGTATCTAATACCAATCCTGCTCAAACTCTTCCAAAAAAATTGAGAAAGAGAAAGTACTCCCTAACTCATTTTATGAGGCCAACATTACCCTGATACCAAAACCTGATAAGGACAACACAAAAAAAGAAAACTACAGACCAATATCTAACCCACTTAAATATGGACAAATAATTTTTGATAATAGAGGGAGTTAATGATTAGAAAGAAAAGAGCAGAGGCTTAAGGGGCATGCTGTGAAGAAACTGAATTGAGTGCTGGGGCTACATATTAATTCAAAATCATATATTAAATCAGGACCTTCAGTTTCATTCACGATTACACTGCAGTCCAATGAATTTTTATTGTCAACACAAAGAAATTCAAGGACATTCCATGCTCCTGGATTGGAACAATCAATACAGTTAAAATGGCCATATTACCCAAAGCAATATACAGATTTAATGCAATTCTATCAAAATACCATGGCAGTTTTTAAAGAAATAGAACAAAAAATCATCAGATTTGTTTGGAACCACAAAAGACCCCGAATAGCCAAAGCAATCTTAAGAAAAAAGCACAATGCTGGAGGTATCACACTGCCTGACTTTAGCTTGTACTACAGGGCTACAATAATCAAAACAGCATGGTATTGGCAGAAAAACAGACACATAGACCAATGGAATAGATTTGAGAACCCAGAAAGAAAACCACATAAATATGGACAGATAATTTTTGACAAAGAAGCTAAAAAAATGCAATGGAGGAAAGGCAGCCTCTTCAATAAATGATGCTGGGAGAATTGGATAGCCACGTGCAAAAGAATGAAACTGGACTGTTATCTGTCACCACGTCCCAAAATTAATTCAAAGTGGATCGAAGACTTAAGCATAAGACCTGACACAATAAACTGCATAGAATAAAACATAGGTACTAAACTTATGGACCTTGGGTTCAAAGAGCATTTTATGAATTTGACTCCAAAGGCAATGCAAGTAAAAGCTAAAATAAACAAATGGGACTATATGAAACTTAAAAGTTTCTGCACAGCAAGAGAAATCATCGACAAAATAAAGAGGCAACCGAATTAATGGGAAAAGATTTTTGCAAACAGTTCCTCCGATAAGGGTCTAATATCCAAAATATACAAGGAACTCATGAAACTCAACAACAAGAAAACAAACAACCCAATTGAAAAATGGGCATAGGACCTGAAGAGACATTTCTCCAAGTAGGACATACAAATGGCAAATAGACATATGAAAAAATGCTCAACATCACTAATCATCAGAGAAATGCAAATAAAAACCCCAATGAGATATCACCTCACCCCAGTCAGAATGGCTATCATCAACAAGACAAATAGTAACAAGTGTTGGAGAGGCTGTGGAGAAAAAGGAACCTTCATATGCTGTTGGTGGGAATGCAGACTGGTGCAGCCGCTATGGAAGGCAGTGTGGAGGTTCCTCAAAAAATTACGAATAGAATTACCATATGACCCAGCAATCCCTCTCCTGGGTATCTACCCAAAAAATTTGAAAAAAATTTATCCATAAAGACACGTGTGCTCTAATGTTCATTGCAGCTTTGTTTATGGTGGCCAAGACATGGAAACAACCAAAATGTCCTTCGATAGATGAATGGATAAAGAAGTTGTGGTTTATGTACACAATGGAATACTATTCGGCAGTAAGAAAAGATGATGTAGGAACATTTGTGACAACATGGATGGATCTTGAGAGTATAATGTTGAGCGAAATAAATCAGACAGAAAAAGCAGAGAACCCTATGATTTCACTGATATGTGGTATATAAACCAAAAACAAAAGAACAAGACAAACAAATGAGAAACAAAAACTGATAGACACAGACAATAGTTTAGTGGTTACCAAAGGATAAGGGGGATGGGGGGAGGGAGATGAGGGTAAGGCACATCAAATATATGGTGATGGAAGGAGAACTGACTGGGTGGTGAACACACAATATGATTTAAAGATGATGTAATACAGAATTGTACACCTGAAATCCATGTAATTGTACTAACAAATGTCACCCCAATAAATTAAAAAAATAGAAAAAATAAAAATAGAAGTAAAAATAAATAAAAAAAGAAAGAAAAAAAGGAAAAAGTATAAGGCTGGAGGTATCACACTCTGTGATTTCAGCTGTACTACAGAGCAACAATAATTAAAACAGCATGTTATTGGCAGAAAAACATACACACAGACCAATGGAATAAAACTGAAAACCTAAAAATAAACCCACTTAAATATGGACAAATAATTTTTGATAATAGAGGGAGTTAATGATTAGAAAGAAAAGAGCAGAAGCTTAAGGGGCATGCTGTGAAGAAACTGAATTGAGTGCTGGGGCTACATATTAATTCAAAATCATACATTAAATCAGGACCTTCAGTTTCATTCACGATTACACTGCAGTCCAATGAATTTTTATTGTCAATTCTTCACATATGGCTTTTAGAAGATTTAACTTTTCTAGACATTCTTTTTAACCTTCAAGTTTATTGTAAAAAGAGACATCCTGTAGATCCATTTAGGTCAGTCTAGTCAACTTTTTACAGCCAGAATTTAAATCTGAGGTCCAACCAAGTTTCATGTGCACAAGTCAGTAACCTTGGATTGTGTGCACCCCCAAAAATTCTGTGTAGTTCCAAGCTTTAAATTCGAGTTGCCTGAATAGCTGTCTCACGAGAGGAATAGATCTTTAGAGGTAACAGGCATTTTGGAGTCCTAGGGTAGTTTAGCAAAAAAGTAGGGGTCTGGACAAGGGGAAGACAGAGGAAGGGGTTGACAAAGGTGAGGAAGGAAAGAGATCAAAAGGATTGGGGGAAGGAAAGAGAGTTGGATATAGAGAAGCAGTTGAGGACAAGAAGGGAGAGAATTTACTGGGGAAATGAGTCTAGTTTGTTGTTGCCTAAGTTAGTCAAATTTCTCATTAGCTTTGACCAAACACTCTTAGTGAAAAAATGTTTTAATCAGAATTTCATCTGGGCGCTCTTCAAACCAATCAAACAATGCTGCCCATTGGCTTGAGAAATCATATTCCCTTTCTTTTCTAAGGTATTTCTCAAATGAACATTTTTGTTCTACTCAAGTCTTCCCCAGAGTGGCCACTGAAAGCCCAAATCGCCGTTGGTGAAGTTATGCCATTTACAGATAGGGACAAGAATTAGGATTGTAACGAGAGTACATATAAGAAGGAGGAGATTTCCCTGGAGGAGAAGATTTAGACTTAGACAACCCATGTGAGTTGTCAATGGGCAGCAGAAATGTGATGCTCGTGCCCTTCAGGTCTTGAGTCCCCAAACTGATGGTTGTCCTCTTCCAAACGCAGACCTGAAAATCTGTGTCCCCAGCAGGAAAAAAAAAAAACAAGCAAACAAATGAACAAAACCAAAAGAAAACTCTCTCTGTCCCACCAAGAATGCGGGACGAAAATATGAGATGGAAGAAGACCTTTACCCAGTTTCATTAGTCACAGCAAAATTTGTTCAAGTTCAAGTGGATGTGGGTACATTGTGAACCATAAATTCACTAGCCTGTGAGGTGATTTTAAACAACAGCCTTATAGGGTCTCTGCCTATGTTCTACTCTTCTTATAACAAACAACACTTTTAGACAGCACAACACAAAACAGAAACACAGAAGACAGCAAAAAGGGTTGAGAAGGAATGCCCTGAATCCACTAAGGATGCCAATCAAATGAGAACCAATAACAAAAACTAGGTATTGAACCAAGAAAAGAGCTGAGGAGCCTAATGCAGAGAGCTGAGTTTAGACCAGGTCCTGACATTTCAGCTTTGACTCAACAAGCCATGAGAAGGCACAAATATTTCATGTGTACCACACCTGGTGGATGGCTTGAGCCTTCCAAGCTTGTTGGGGTAGAAGCAGCTTTGCCTTCCTCTGAACTGGGTTTGGGGTCATTCTTTCAATTTCTTGAAGAATAACATGTGTTTCCAGCTTACTAGTACTATCAGCACATTTCTTGCCATTAGAATCCCAGAAATCTGGCAGCCTTTGTTCATTTCATCCTCGCTCTGTCCTCTCAGTGCATGCTGGCAGAATTTCTGCCAAGATGGTTGATGGGATATGTGAACCACAGCCTCAGTCTCTTTAGCAAGTTGTTGTCCAGCCACACCCTTCATCCTGCTTCCAGAGCACTATCTGGATAGACTTGGGAACTTGTAAATCAAGTCTGATTTTTTGTTTGTTTGATTTTTTTTGCTTAGGAGTCCTTCTTTAGTTCATCTCTCTCATCTCCCATTTTACTCTAAGCAGCAAGAAGAAACCAGGCCACAGCTTCAACATTTTGCTTAGACATCTCCTCAGCTAAATATCTAAGTCCATTGCTTTTGAAAAAGCAGAACACAATTCAGCTAAGTCTTCTGCCTTTAACAAGGATCTCATTTTTTTCAGTTTCCAATAACATGTTCCTCATTTGCATCTGAGATATCAGCAGATGCACTTTTTTTAACCTTTTTTTTAAATTTATTGGGGTGATAGAGAGGGTGCCAAAAAATGTATACATATTTTAAGAAAGAAAAAACTGTATTAAAATTACACTGATGGTAACCACTTTGAGCCCCACTTGTACTTGCAGAGGTCAAACGTGACGCATTCATCTTTTGTTATCGGTATATATTGAGCATTACAGTCTTTTCTTTTCTTTTTTTTAATTAAATTTTATTGTGGTGACAATTGTAAGTAAAGTTACATAGATTTTAGGTGTACAATTCTGTATTACATCATCTGTAAATCACATTTTGTGTTCACCACCCAGAGTCACTTCTCCTTCCATCACCATATATTTGATCCCCTTCACCCTCATTTACCACTCCCTGCCCTTTACCCACTGGTAACAACTAAACTGTTGTCTGTGTCTATGAGTTTTTGTTTCTCATTTGTTTGTCTTGTTCTTTTGTTGTTTTTGGTCCATATACCACATATCAGTGAAATCATAGGGTTCTCTGCTTTTTCTGTCTGACTTATTTTGCTGAGCATTATACTCTCAAGATCCATCCATGTTGTCACATATGTTCATGTATCATATTTCCTTACCGCCGAATAGTATTCCATTGTGTATATATATCACAACTTCTTTATCCATCCATCTATCGAAAGACATTTTGGTTGTTTCCGTGTCTTGGCCACCGTAAACAAAGCTGTAATGAACATTGGAACACACGTGTCTTTATGTATAAATGTTTTCAGATTTTGGGGGTAGATACCCAGGAGAGGGATTGCTGGTGATGGAAGGAGAACTGACTCTGGGTGGTGAACACACAATGGGATTTGTAGATGATGTAATACAGAATTGCACACCTGAAATCTATGTAATTTCACTAACAATTGTCACGCCAATAAATGGAATATATATATGTATATATAATGAAATATAGCTAGATAGAAAGGTTATGTTTATAGTTTTTATAGCTATAACTATAAAATTGTTATATTTGAGTCTTCTGATACTCAAAATAAAAGTGAGTATGTATCTGGACAATTAAGACATGCAGTGAATTTCACAGCAAGTCATCAGGAAGATAGAAGACCAAAGTTGTAGGGAGAGATTCATTGATTTGTCTGAGATTACTCAGGAGAACCAAAAGCAAACACAGGTCTTCTAATTTTAACTCCTCTGTGCTTTCTATCATACAATACTCTTTGTCTTTACTGATTCAAAATGGAATTCACCCAAAGAACAATCTTTATCAGCTCACAGAGAGGGAAAGTCTATGACCTCAGTCTTCTCACCTGCTCACACAGGTGACCTTTGAAAAGTAAAGGCATCTCTGAAAAGAAAAGACAGCATTATATTATTCAGAGATCTTAACATGCGCTCTCTACCATGTGAATGGAACCTACATCTGAAGAGAATTTTCCTCATTCACAAAGACCACTGTGGGGACAAAGCCCCAAAAAGCAGTTTCCAGCCTCTCGGCCTCACATAGAAATGTGCTGGCTCGTGTAGTAAATGGCCATTAACTGTGATCAGATGGCCATCAGCTGTGGCTAGTTGGCCGTCAACTGTAACCCATAAGCCATTCGCCACTAATATAACTGCTGTGGCTACGCTAGCAGAAAGAATGGGGGCTAGCAAGAGCGGATTGCAGAGAGGCGGATGCCGCAGGTGAGAATATAGTGCTATGACTCCCCTACTTATGGCTCCGTGGGTGTTCCTTTTTGGCCTCACCATATCCTGCGTTCTTTTGTTGGGAGCGAGAGCAGAGACCCCGCAGGCCTCCCTGCCGGACACCCTGCAAGACAACCACCATTCCCAATTTTGACTGAAAGGTAGGCTTCCTAAAAATGTTCATTAAAATAATCTCTGGATTTTCTCCTCTTTCAATGAAAATGCATAGTTTTAATAAGATATTTGTATAGTATGTTATAGTTTATTTTACATATGCATCTATAGTTATATTTACATTTCAAAGTACTTTATACCCCTGTGAAGTTCAGCAGGGTTTCTTTCTCTTCATTTGATTAGTGAATAGTTGAGACAAAGAAATAAAGCTAAATTTGTCAAACTTCATTATGGTCGGCTAGTAGCAAGCAATATAGCTAGCTATAGGGGTACTGGTTTATAGGAAATTAATTAAAGACCAATTCATTCAGACAGTCAGCTGGATTGGTTTTCGGACAATACAGTTATTATGATCCCACATAGCTCCTTACAGGACTTCCTAAGTTCTTAGTTGCCTCTTGGTTTGCTCCCACCTGTGAAGAATTAAATCACTTGTTGTCAAACAAAGCATATTCCACAAGGCACTCTTCACCTAAATTTTTAAAAAGCAACAGCTGCCTTCTTAGGGAACACTATTGTTACTTCTGTAATTAATGCAAGATGGCCAGTTGGGCTCTAGATTAAAGGACTGTATTTTGCTCTACTGGGAAAGCCACTTAAATCAAAGAGATGAGAATTTTGAAGGTAGTCTCTATAAACTGGGAAGAATGAAAATAATTAAAGATATGATTGCACAATCTGAGCAATATACAGGCAGACTCGTGAACTAAATTGCAATTTCTAATGTAGATGTTTGCAAAAATAAGAATACAATGAAAAAATAGATCATAATAGAACAAAAGACTAACAGATGGCATTTATTAAGGGCTTACTCTGTGCCAGGCACTGATCCAAAGCTTTTCACGTGATACACATTTGTTCCTCACAACAGTCCTGGGACATGGGCACTGTTATTATGAGATGTGTACAGATGAAAACTTGCCCAAAGTCACAGAGCCCCTGCCAGCAAAGCCAACTATCAGATCCAGCAGTTTTACCTAAAACCACAGGCTAAAATCAGGTTTTTGTGCAAATGCATTTGTAGATGTCAGAGGAAAAATAAAAAATTTGATTGTTGAAGATGCAGATAAAATGACAGATTACTATGTAAACATTAAGAGTTATATTTATGGAACTTCTGGTGAAACATTGAAGTGTGTTTTGTGTAAGTGAATTAAAAAGGAAGACAAAATGGTATTGTTACTGTGCTGAAGGTCTGGCTGCTTGCCGCACAAAAGCCAAAACTCCAGAGGTGAAGTTGGTGGAAAGAAAAGCAGGTTTATGCAGAATGCCAGGATGGCAGACTCCTGTCCAAAGGCCATCTCATACCTCAGCACGGCCAAAGGGTTTTATGGGCACATAAGGAGAGACAAAGTAAAGGAAAGGGGAAGTTGGTCAGGCAATTCCTGGAAAATTGCGCTTCCTAGAGGCTGGTTTGTTTCAGGGATAGGGGTACATCTCGTGCAGATTAAAACCTTCTTTCAAGTCAGTGTCTTGGAGGTTTCATTGAGGATACAGGGTCATTAGCCTGGTATTCCATCACCCTAGGGTGCACCATCACCCTAGCTGAGTATGTTTGTTATGGAGCAAACAGAACCATTGAAACTGGTATGCACAGTAAATGTACAGTAGACAGAGTCATTAAGGTTTGGTGGGAGGGAAGCAAAGCAAGGAAAAACTTTCAAAAATCCCAAACTAAACTACACTGTTAAATTGAATTATGCTAGAGGTTTACATCTCAAAATAGAAGACGTGGTGTCACTGTTACAGTATGAACATCTTATATTTAAAAAAAATCATCTATAGATAAATGGAGATAAAGGCAGCAATATACCCTTACACAAGAATAGATTACCATTTTAAATTGTTGTGGGGCAACATATTCTTTAACCATAGAGCTATGGAAAGAATGTTTTGTTGCTGGGAAAAGCACAGAAAGCTATTGCAGGTGTTTGAGTGTAGATGTGATGAACAGAGTTGAGGATGCCAATTGGATGGTGATCATTGCTTCTACTACTGTACAAGTTAAATATCTCATTAAAGATTTTTCAGCACAACTTCCTATTAGAAAAACAGGTCTAGACTTCTGAAAAGCTGAATCTTTGGAAAGAACATTGTCTAGAAAGAACTCCTAGAATAATACATGTGTATGTAATATGTTTATACCTCAGTGTTAATGCCAGGTTTGTGTGAAGTGATGATTAAAAATAGCTGGGAAGTTGAACTAAGCCAAGTACCAATTGTAACATAATATTATTTATTTAAGGCATATTATAAATCTTGTTTACAATATGGACACAGTAAATACTTAATACTAGGAATGCAATTATTTTAATAAAAAGGTTTAAGGGTAGGAAACAAAAACCACTGTGGTGTGTGTGTGTGTGAGTGTGTGTGTGTGTGTGTGTGTGTAAACATATCTGAATGTGGAAGTGATTTAACTCTCATATTTCTCACTTATCCACATTGACATTACATTTCTTTTTTTAAAAGTACTTGTTTTTTTTAATTTATTGGGGAGAAGGAACAGGAATTTTATTGGGGAACAGTGTGTACTTCCAGGACTTTTTCCAAGTCAAGTTGTTGTCCTTTCAATCTAAGTTGTAGGGGTGCAGCCCACCATCCCTTGCAGGAGTCGAGGAGGTGGCCCATGTAGGAATCGAACTGGCAACCGCCTGAGCCACCAGGCCTGCCCAACACTACATTTCTTAAACCAAATACTGTTAAGTAATCATCACCAACCTCCTTCCTCATAAACTCAAACCTATTCCATGCTGACAATATTACCTACAATTGAGTCTGGAATAATATCAGTGACCACTGCAAAGTCCAACTTAAAAATATTTACCTAAGGAAAGAGAGAAAACTGTATTCATCACTATTGAGGCAAGAAGAATAAGAAAAGTTGACATGCCTATAGCAGCTATCTCCTACCAAAAACAAAAGAAAGAAAGGAAGGAAAGGAGGGAGGGAGGGAGGGAGGGAGGGAGGGAAAGACGGAGACAGAGACGGAGAGGAAGAGGGAGAGGGAGAGGGGTAGGGAAAGAGGGGAGAGAGAGAGAGAGAGAGAGAGAGAGAGAGAGAGAGAGAGAGAGAAGGAAAGAAAGAAGGAAAGAAAGAACACAGAAGTAGCAGAATATAAGCGTGGTTTAGATAAAATTTTTAAAGGAAAGCAGTGAGTAGGCCAAGATGTGTACCCAGGTCAGCATAACGTCCATATGGGGACCCTGAAGACACAAGTTTAGAATGCACAGAAATTGTGTGCAGAGGTCTGGGCTCACACAGTCCATGAAATTGAATATTTGACTCATATTTACCTACATATTCAGGTAAAAAAGCACCCTAAGTGACATCTAAGCACCACAATCTGAAAACTCAGAGACTGGACCCCAGTCCAATGCAATATGAATGAAATTACCTCCCTAGAGCTGAGCCAAAGTGCACACTCATCCTGACTGCCAAACCAGTGTTTCTACAGGTCATGGAAGACAGATGACCATTCCTGCATGGGAGGTGTCAATGCTTGGGTCAGAGGACAGTGGTGACATAACCCTGAGATGAATAACAAAATGTGAGAGAGTCATGTCCAGGTCAGGGCAGGTAGAGAGCAGTACATGCAGAACATTTTACTTGTGTCCAGGAGAGTGTAATGAAGGACAAAAAATAAATTTAACTAACCAACCTAAGGAAACCTTGGAAATTAGTGGTTAATGCAACTCCTAGTAACACTCAATCCTGAAAGGGGAAAGGAGAACCTTGACCACACAACTCAGAATAATTGAGAATGTTCTTTACCCTGCTTCACATGCTGGGACAGATGTACCCAGAGCCTGGTCTCCTGCTTAGGGGTAACAACGAGTATGAAGCAAGCCTGGAATCTATTGGTCACAGGTACATGGATACCAGCCTAAATAAGGCATCTGAGGGAAGGTAGTACCAGATTGAAGTGAAGGATTTTGAGCTGTGCTTAGAATGTGCCACTGAAATGTTCCAAGGGAGGCAGACTTCAGATGTGGAATAGCAGTGGTGATTGATATAACAATTGCATGATCCGGAATTAGAATTTATTCAAGGTCAAAAGTCATAAATCTCTGTCTCCAGGGCAGAATATTTAATGTTACTCAATCAGGCATGAAGGAGTGTGGATGGTGCCATGATCTACATGGCAGTTTTCTTAACTTGCAGCAACAGGAAGGATGAAAGATCTCAAGGTGTGAAACCTCCTCAGACATTCGCAGTATGCTATATACCAACCTCTCATGGTTGTAAGTGGGAAGATAAGATCCAACTGGAGCAAGGCTGTAAGGAAATGATTGACAATGAGACAGAACTAGAGAAAGGAAGCCTGCACAAAAAGGCTGAGATTTTCTGCCCCTGTAGTCTGCATTGGAGCCCTCACCTGAGTCTACCAGATATAACAAAATGGGGGGGGGGAAATATGCACTAGGATGTTAGGAAATTGTATGAAAGGCAAAATAACCTGGCTTGATTTATTCTTGAAAGAAAAAAATTCAGAGGAAGTGGGGAAAGGGTCATAGTAGTGGAGGAATAGTGGAAGAAATAGATTCAACTTCCCAAGTGGCTGCTCGGGGCAGGGAAGGTCACCTGCTGGTAAAGGAAGGTAAGGAAGTCGGTGGTCCATGAACGGACAAGTGGGGAGCATGCAGGAGGCTGCCACTGTCAGCAGTGACCTCCACCCCTACAGCCTTAACAAACTCTCAGCACACAATGCTTGGCTGCAAGAGTTTCTCTTTATAGAAATCATCTAAACAGCACACTGCTGAGCCCAGGTTATCATGGGGGTGCTATTGAGGTGACATGAACAGCAAAGGGAGTAGAGATGGGGCCCTCTCCTGAGACAAAAGCTGGAAAAAATTCAGAGTGTTGCAGTGCCCAGCACTTTCACAAGCCCATGAACTTGGAGGTTTGAGCAGGTTTAGCCAAATATTCAGGGGCAAAGGAGACTTCTGAGTTTATGAGATTCAATTCAAAAAAATAAAAAATAGGTTCTGCCACTATCTAATTCCCTGCCTGGCCAGAATACGAATTCATTTAATGTTTATTAAGTGAGAAATGACTTTTGGTTTTAAGCTTTACGTACCTGCTCTGCACATGAGACTGTGCTGGGGGATATGTCTATGTTTCTAAGCACCTTACAGTCCTTTTGGGAAGGCATTGGGGACACCTGGCCACGCAGTGTGGAGAAGTACTCATGGAGGACAGTGGAGTCAGTGCTGGGCTGCAGGAAACGGGGCTGCCCCCAGCCACAAGCGCCACCGAGTTTGGGGATTCATCGGACTGTGGAGGTATGGGATTTGTGTGTGTGTGTGTGTGTGTGTGTGTGTTGAGAAACAAGGAAGATATTTTCTATTCCATACCACAAACTTCCATACCACAATGTCTAGCATTTTGTTAAATATATGTCAATATAAATATTTTCCATTGTGATCCTACATATGTACTTTTTATTGGAGTGCAATTTATATATAATAAAGTGTATGTATGGGTTCACTGAGTTTTGACAATTATATGCATTCACAGAACTGTTACCCCAATCATGGTATAAAACATTTCCCAAATCTCAGGTAGTTCCCCCCAGCTAAGCACCAACCCCAAACCAAACCACCACCCCAGCTCTGACTTCTGTCACCTTGGGTTACTTTTGTTTGTTCTTGAACTTTACAGGCATTCTTTGGTGTGGAGCTTCTTTTGTTCCACATGAGGTTTCTGAGATTTGGAGCATCTTAGCCATTGTCTTGGAAGGGAGACTCCATTTGGGAAAGGTTAGGAGAATTTAATAAAGTGGCTACAAAGTTGTGGGCAGAGTCAGGAATGCACCATCACCCTAGCTGGGTAACAACCCAGACCAGTAACAACCTAAAGAGTAGGAGTATGGAGCAGTCACCTGACCCAGAAGAGAAAAGATGGCTACGTTAGGCAGAGTGACCATCAGTCAGTGACATAGCCAGCCTGGGCAACCAGGCAGGAAAGAAGCCAGGACAAATTGCATTGAGGCGCTTTCCAGGCAACCAGGTTTGCTCTTCAGAAAACCATGTGGAAAGAGTGGGTGGGAAAAAAATGAACAACTCATCCTCTGAGAGGCAACTGGTCAAGAACTGACTGTAGAGGAGATTGCTAAGGGATAAAGAATACTGACAAGAGAACAGGGCCGAGGGTGAAATCTTGAGGCCCCTTGGTACTCAGCTATTCAGGCACAGTGCAAAAATACAAGGATCCAGCAATGGTCAAATTACTGTCAGGCTGATTTTTTTGGTTAGAGGGTGTGGGAACAGACCCCCAGAGAGCAGTTTCCAGGCTCTCGGCCTCACATGGAAAGGTGCTGGCTCAGGGAGTAAATGGCCATCAACTGCGATTGGATGGCCATCAGCTGTGGCTAGTTGGCCGTCAGCTATAACCAGTGAACCATTGGCCACAAATATAACTGCCATGGCTACGCTAGCAGAAAACGGGGGCTAGCAAGAAGATGGTGGCTGAGCCTGCAAGCAGTGCAGTGAGAGTTGCAAACAGTGTGGCTCCTGTGTCCTGTGTCTCCAACTCAGCCGCCAGGGAGAGTATAGTGGTCTGACTCCTCTATCCATGGCTCCGTGGATGTTCCCATTTGGCCTCAACGTGTCCTATGTTCTTATGTGGGGAGTGGGACCAGAGACCCCTCAGGCCGTGCTGCATGACAGAGGGCATTTCAGAAATATAACAATACTCCTTAAACCATAGATGGCAGGTATGCATGTGAAGGACCGACAATTAAATTTGCAAACTTGTTGCAACGATGTTGCTAACCTTTTTTGATATCAGAGGGATTGTTCATTATAAATTGGTACCAACTGAACAGTTAACCAGGTTTACTATTTGGAAGTGCTGAAAGGGCTGTGTGAAAAAGTTAGACAACCTGAACTTTTCGCCAACAATTCATGTCTTTTGCATCACGACAATGAGCCAGCTAACACAGCACTGTCTGTGAGGGAGTTTTTAGCCAGTAAACAAATAACTGTATTGGAACACCCTCCCTACTCACCTGATCTGGCCCCCGATGACTTCTTTCTTTACCCAAAAATAAAGGAAATATTGAAATGAAGACAATTTGGTGACATTCAGGACATCAGGGTAATATGACGACAGCTCTGATGGCCATTCCAGAAAAAGAGTTCCAAAATTGCTTTAAAGGGTGGACTAGACACTGGGATCAGTGCACAGCTTCCCAACGGGAGTACTTAGAAGGTGACCTTAGCTATACTCAGCGATGAGGTATGTAGCACTTTTTCTAGGATGAGTTCACGAAATTAATTGTCAGACCTCATAGGTTCCTTAAGTCAGAAGTTGCCAATGACACTTATTTCTAGACCATTCTTTATTTGTTTAAATCATCAGAAATTGTGCTTCTGGGAAATGCTATGCCAAACACTTATTAAATATGCAGCCTTGCCTTTTGTTTTTGTGTTTTTCTTAAGGGTAACAATTAACCTTTAAAAAGTTTGACCTTTCCAAAAAGGCAGACAGACCTGTTGGCAGGAGCTCTCTGAGGTATTAGCTAAATGTTTCAGAGAACCATTTCTTCACAGGAAGCATGGACTTTGAGCTGCAGTGGTTTCCTTCCCCTATATCTCTTTGAAATTATTCACGTCGTTCATATTTTTAATTTGTGCGATGAAGCCATCAGGTGGAGTCATGGGGTTAGCCTCTGGCACAGTGAGAATACCACATCTCAGAGGAAGGAGGCCAAACCTTCAATATAGATGTCTGCTTCTTTCAAATTCACCAGGGGCACATGCACAATGGCAGAGATGGATTTTAGATTTCCTAAAGTTTATTTGCAATCACCTCCTCAAGGTTCAGTTCGATCCCAACCAAGAGCAGTGAGAAAGCAGCCCAGCAGCCTCCACCTGTTCCATTCATGCAATTCACCACTGAGGTGACCTTTCTACTTGGACATCTCATAATGTCATTTCCTGATTAAAACCTGCAATGTTAACATGTTTATCCAGGATGCAATTAAGGCCCTGTGATCTGGCCTCAGGTGGCCTTTACATACCCATCACGTGCTGCAGATGACCGTTTCATAACAGGGACTCTACTCTGTCCTATTCATCATGTAAACTGCTCCCAGCTCCCACTAAACCACATACAAAGGATCCCCTTAAGGAATGTTTATGTACTCAATATCAGAATAATTCAGTGATGACAGCTTCTGCCCAAGGGTTACACCTACAAAGTACACAGGCACACTGACTGCTCCTGGATCACTTCTGGAAAATGAAAATAATCACAGTAAATGTTATGATATCAGCAAAGATGGCACACACAAAGTTGTTTAGCTGAAGAGAGCCAGAGGAAAGGATGGTATCATGCAGGGCGTCCAGCGGGGTCTCGGCTCCCGCTCCCCACATAAGAACGCAGGATGTGGCTAGGCTGAAAAAGAACACCCACGGAGCCATAGATAGGGGAGTCATACCACTGTGGTCTCACTGGAGGCTGGGTTCACACGACGTGCGACCTGCTGTCCGCTTTGCTGCCAACCGACTGACTCTCCTTCACTCTCCTCCACTCTCCTCGGCTCCCCTCCGTAGCCGTGGCAGTTATATCAGTGACCAATAGCTTAATGGCTACAGCTGATGGCCAACTAGCCACAGCTGATGGCCATCCAATCATAGTTGATGGCCATTTACTACCTGAGCCAGCACTTTTCTATGTGAGGCCGAGAGCCTGGAAACTGCATTTTGGGGTTCTGTCCCCACACTCCACCTCTACAGGGTCTCGCCTCACAATCTACGTGACAAGCGTCTTACGCGAGGGGCCCTGTGCGAGAAGCCTGGAGGTGAATGCAATATCCTGGACACAGCCAGGCTCTCTGGGCACAGCCAGGGTTTCTCAGGGCACT
Organism: Rhinolophus hipposideros; assembly: GCF_964194185.1. Lineage (NCBI taxonomy): Eukaryota > Metazoa > Chordata > Mammalia > Chiroptera > Rhinolophidae > Rhinolophus > Rhinolophus hipposideros. Next base: position 3,222,182 of record NC_138052.1, on the reverse strand, counting down.
GCCACTCTCTCTGGGCACAGCCAGACTTCCTGGGCTTCTTAGGGTACCACCTGTCTCCCTGGGCACAGTCAAGGTTTCTCAGGGCACCACCAGTACTTCTGGGCACAGCCAGACTTCCTGGGCTTCTTAGGGTACCACCTGTCTCCCTGGGCTCAGCCAGGGCCTCTCAGGGCACTGCCACTCTCTCTGAGCACAGCCAGACTTCCTGGACTCAGCCAGGGCCTCTCAGGGCACTGCCACTCTCTCTGAGCACAGCCATATTTCCTGCGCACAGCCAGGGCTTTCAGGGCACTGCCACTCTGTCTGGGCACAGCCAGACTTCCTGGACACAGCCAGGGCTTTCAAGGCACTGCCACTGTCTCAGGGCACAGCCAGACTTCCTGGACACAGCCAGGGCTCTCAGGGCACTGCCACTCTCTCTCTGGGCCTCTCAGGGTACTGTGCTGGAACAACAGCGACTCACAGTCAAGGTGCTTACATATTCTCGATGGGGGCCAGTCAAGACACAAAAGCAAACATCCGCCAGTTCCACTACGTGGTGGTATGTTCCCAAAGAGTCAAGTAGTCCATTAAATTAGGGATGGAAGGCAATTATCCATAGTCCATAGTCATTCGCCAGGGCTGTCCTGGGGGTGAGGGACGACCTTGACCTCACCCTCATCTCCCACGGAAGACTCAGCAAGTGTTTCCTCCTGGGACTACAAGTCCTGTATCCGGGCTGCCTCAGCAAGAATTTTCCAGCTCACAGGGCTGCAACGACCTTCGCTTTCTCCGGACTCTGCTGGTTGGGGAACCGTCCACATCTTTCCACCCCTCCACGGGGATCGAGCTCTCCGGCAGCTGCTCCTCCTGGTCTTCCTCAGACTGAGCTTTCATATGCACAAACTGCTCCACTGCCCTTCGGAGAGCTTTGGCCAGCACTGTATCCTGCCGATTATGCCATGTGTCACACAAGGGACCCTGCTCGCTGCGCCATTTGTCATGTGGGGCGTCCGGCAGAATCTCAGCTCCTGCTCCCCATATAAGAACACAGGATGTGGCTAGGCTGAAAAGGAACATCCACGGAGCCATAGGTAGGGAAGTCATACCATTATGGTCTCACTGGAGGCTGGATTCACACGACGTGCGACCTGCTGTCTGCTTTGCTACCAACCGACCGACTCTCCTTGACTCCCTTTCACTCTCCTTCAGTCTCCTCCTTCACTCTCCTCGGCTCCCCTCCGTAGCCATGGCAGTTATATCAGTGGCCAATGGCTCACTGGTTACAGCTGACGGCCAACTAGCCACAGCTGATGGCCATCCAATCACAGTTTATGGCCGTTTACTACCTGCGCCAGCACCTTTCAACGTGAGGCCAAGAGCCTGGAAACTGCTCTTTGGGGTTCTGTCCCCACAGATGGTTTATGCATTTAGGGAGCATTAAGGGGACCAACAAAGCATGGGAAGCATCCAGGCCTGAAAGGGCGAAGGGATAAAACAGAGTCCCTAAGACCAAGAAAATACTTGGCAGGTGCTGTCTCTACACTGACACTGACAGTTCTCAGACTGTGGCACCAAAGCAGTAGCATCAGTGTTACCTGGAAACTCGTTAGACAGGTAAATCCTCAGTCCCCATTGCAAATCTACAGAATCAGAAACTCTGGGGGTAGGGCATCTGAGATCTGTGTTGGAACAGCCTTCCAGATGATTTTGATACACAATAAAGTTAGACAACCTTTCCTCTAGACTCTAGATCAATGGTTAGCAAACTACAGCCAGTGGGCCACACCTGGCCCCTGCCTGCTGTGTTATAGCTCATGAGCCAAGAACAATTTTACATTTTCAAATGGTTACATTTAAAATGGTTAGAGAAGTAAGTCACATCCTTAATTTTGCCTCTTGGGCGATAAAATGTAAAATATTTACCATCGGGCACTTTGTAGAGTTTGCCCACACACAGTCTACTGGAACACAATTAGGAAACAGGGCAGGAGCCACCTGCTTTCTGTCCCCTGCCCCAGTGCCTCCATGGGCCAGACATGTGGGAAGCCAGAGAGCGAGGGAAGAGTTCTCAGATCTGAGCTCCTGGGTAATGAGGCAGGGCAGAGAGAACCAGAGATTATCTGGGGGAGCCATGTGTGTTGGAGGTGGCAAAAAGAGAACAACTAGCACACAACACACCTCTGCTATGATTTCAGACTTCACAAAGGCTGCCGTCTCTCTTACAATAATATGTCTCCTCTAAGAGAGGCAGGAAAGCCATGAATGAGGACAAAGGCCAATCACACTACAGGGGCAGGAGAAAAACAGGAGGGAAAGGACCACTTATCGAAGTGGTTAGACCAGAGGCTTTGAAGCATGAGAAGCCAGGGTTTTCTTCCTGTCTCCTCTACTTAGCTGAGCAATCCTAGACAAGTTACTTAACCTTTCTGTGCCTCAAATGACTCATCTGTGAAACAGAGGAAAAGAATAGCACCTACGTCACTGATATGTGTCACAGATAAAGCAAAACAAGGTATGTCAAGTACTTACCAGAGGGAGTGTATTACCCAGCACACATGGAAAGATGTCACTCAGCTAGGGTTGATCAAGTACGTCCCTACATCAGGCTGCATGCTAAGTGGTAACAGTAGAGAGATGAGTAAGACTGAGGTCCCACTCTCAAGAAACTCAGAGTCTAGTGGGGAAGAGAGAAAGACAGACAACAGGATCTTCAAAAAGAGAAAATGGCCCACTCTCCTGCAAGGCAGAGGGGACTTCTCAGAAGAAAGCCATTCAAATTCAGTCTTGGGAGTGGCTAGCAGGGAAGGACTTTCTGGGGAGATGGAATGGCATGCAAAGGCACCTTTGCAAGGTGTCTTCAGGAAATGGCAGCAGCTCTGCATAATTGCATCTTGGGTTCCTGTTCCTGTTATAGGAGGTGGAGATGAGGCCAAAGATACAAGGAGGGACAGATTACAGGGGACCTGACGTGCCATAATAAGGAGTTTGCATCTAACAAATTACAGAAGGAATGACAAAATCACTGAACAACACTCAATATGGAGCATGAGGAAAGGAATGAGAGAGTCCTTGTTGGCACAAGCATCAAATCACACCCAGATTAAAGCACACCAGTGCCCCGGACACAGTGGTGAACACACATGGTCGAACACCCCACAGGACACACATGAACACACACATCTTGGTTAGATGATGAGCTCCCAGAATGAGGGGTAGCTGCTCACTCTGTGATCAGAAGTGAAGCTGCATTGGCACATTGCCAGGGATCAGTAAAGCTCTCCCAATTTGTACGTTGGATGAAAATACCCTCCTCTCACCAGCCCAAACATACAAGAAAACAAATGTAAAGGATTCATGACCTTGGAAGGCCAGCAAAAATCATCTTCTCTTATCAGGTAATGAGAGTGCTCTTCAAAAGCTGAGCATAAAAGCAAATCTATTAAAAACACTGATCCCAGACATGATGGCGTGATGGGAAATGCATCATCATCACAAACTGCTTGTGATCTAAAAAAAAAAAAAAAAAGAAAAAAAAAGAAAAAAAAATGATACTCCATAAATTCCAGACACAATTAGAAATGTTAAGGTAATGAAGTCATAGAGGGAAAAAGAGGGAAGGAAAATAGTGGTTATAGAAAGATAGTTAACATTGATTTCTGCTTTAACAGCAGCAAGGCTAATCCAGCTGAACTAGGGACTCAACCAACACACCAAATTTTAACCTAAGCCTCAAGAGCAAAGTTGGCTGTGTTGAACATGTCAAAATTCTGCTCACATCAATTTAAAATAACTTCCCCTCTTTTTGTTTTGTGATGAATTAATTAAGAGACTCAACTGAAATAATTATTTGATCTCCACAATTCTCCCATAAGTACATGGGTTATAAGCCTAACACCCCAGGTCCACTAATGGGAAAATTCAACAATGAATGGGTCACAGCAAGGGAGGCAGAAATGAGAGAACATGCCTGGATGACCACTCCACTCACTATCTCGTGGTGCACCAAGACAATAGAGGAGCTGGCTGGACATGAAGGGGTTCACTGGTGGACAGATGGTGTTTGTTCAGGCATCAGCATGGATCAGTGCATTCTGGGATAAGAAAAAGGCACCCAGAAAACAAGAACCAAATTTCACACTTGTGACAGCCAGTGTGTCACCATATTCACACTTGAAAGAAATCATTTAAAAGAGGTAGGTAGTGGATACAAGGATATAAAAAGAAAAGCAAGCATTAAGTGTCTCCTTCTCCCACCTCCAATTCAACTTAAAAAAAAATCGCCAAGTCCTGCTAATTCTACCTCTTAACTATAGCTACTTTGTCAGCTCTGCCTGCTGCCTCACTGCCACTTTCCTCTTTCAGGCCTCCATGCTGTCTCCCCTGGGTTGTCTGGAATGCCTCCTTCCCCATAAGCCTGCGACCAATCCTGTGAAACTCCCACCCATGCTCCCTTGGAGGATGGCCACAAGAATGGCATGCAAAAAGAAAAATTATGATCAGAGCATTACCGGGAATGACATTTGTACCTCAGTTCTTGTCTTCTTGAAGGAAAGAATTCAATGAAGAGACAGAGTTTGTGCAGCAAAGGATAGCAAGAAGTTTATTAGTAAAAGTACTTTCTGAAACATGGAGTGGGTTGACCCCCGAGAGGGAAGCAGCCTCCTTACATTGTGTGAGTGTTTTTATTTTTACGGATAGAATTGTCTCTCCCTCTCCCTCTCTATTATCTTCCTCTCTCTCTGCAGAGGTGGTCCATCCTCCCTTCTGGTTCCCAAGGTTGTTTCTCAGGGCATAAGCATGAACCCATCAATTCCCCACAATTTATTTGAGAAGCTCATCAAAATGGCCTGATGTGTAAATGGTAATATGTGTATTCTGATAAATGGGATGGTTTCCCTCCCTCTCTAGCGTTTTTCCTTCTTCTAATGACATATCTTATTCTCAATATATTGCTGAGCAAGCAAGGTGGTTGTGCCCTATGTAGGAGCAGCTGCCAGGGGCCTCCTAACTGGGGCCTGTTCCCTCCTTCTGCTCATTTCTACCTTCCTACCTACCCTATCAAGAGCTCTTGCTCAACATTCTCCAACTGCCCCCAATTGCCAACCATAGACCTCTAGCTTCTTTTGCTGCCACCCTTATCTGCCACCAACCTTCTCACTGGATCATCTCATGATCCTGGTCCATTTCAGTTCCCAGAGCACACACATGGGGGCTTCTCACTTCTCCATGCCTGGATTCATGCTGTTTGGTTGGCTTGCAGTGCCATCCTCCTGCTTGTCCATCTGTCAATGTCCTGTCTGTCTGTGTTAACCAGGGAAGTCTAGTTGCTGTAACAAACATCCCCAAGCCTAAGTGCCCCAATGCCACGAAGGTTTGTGTGTTCACTTCACCATTCAGTGTAAGTTGACTGAGGGACATTCAGGGATAAGGGTCTTGCCATCCAGTGGCTTGACATTGCAGCATCCCAGAGAGCTCTACGGCATCTTCTGCAGGCTCTGAGAGGCATAGGAAGAGACAGCTGGAGGACTGGGTGGAAGGGCTTACGGCCCAGGCATACATGGAGGGGAGGCTGGTGGACCTCTTTTCTGCACACATTCCATACACTGGGAAATGGAGCATGTCCGTGGTCCCAGTGGGAAAAAGTCACCCTTTGAGGACAATTAGCCTGTGTCTGTGCAACATCTTCTTATGGCCAGGCACAACACAATCTGCTTCTGAAGACTTTACTGCCTGCTCCCTCTCCTCTCAGCTGCACTCAAGCGTCTTTCTCTTCTATTACAGCCACCAGACGTTAGGAGCACTGATGCACTGACTGTTTTCACATCTGTACTCCACACCCCTATGACCAAAATGAGCCATAGTGTGTGCTTGAAAATGCCTATTTGCCTTTAAAACACTGCAACAAAGTGAAAGAAAACAGAATGGTTTATGCATATGAGCATGCAGGAGGGAAAACAGTGAATTTTTCAGATGCCACTTTACAGCACTGAAAGGCACCAGATAAATAGGTGTCCAAATAAGTGAGTGAATGAGAAAGGAGAAAGAGAATGTGTGTCACTGAAGAAACAGTGACATTTTATCCAGTTCATTGGTGGCCCAGGCACTGTACTAAGCTCTTTTATCTGTTATTTATTTTACTACTCAACCATCATCCTATGAAATAGGTGCTATTAACATTGCTGCTTTAGTAGGAGAAAGCTGAGATTCCGGACAAATGATTCCAGATCCCTCTTTCAGTTGGTGATATAATTAGGAGTTGAACACAGGCCTCCCACACCCAATGGTATAGAGGACACAGAGCACACAAGGATTGTTGACCCTGAGAAGAATATACCTGCCCAAATGGACTCCTTATGGTTAATTGGGCCCAAAGTCATAACCAGAGCCTAGCAGCCATTGTTCACAGAGGCCTCTCACCCGTGCTGCATTTCAATGAAAAGCTACAGACGGGGTTGCCAAGCCTCCTACAACGGTGCTTTTGCTGTCTGAGTCAACTTTCATAAGAAATCTCCTAGGATTGAAATTCGACCAATAGGACTGAGACTTCCCTCTTCCAATTGGGGCTGTGCAGCTATAACATCATTTGCAACTTCACCAACTAATCAGAGCTGCTCCATTCCAACCAATCAAGAAAGTGCTATTTGGACAAAACTGTGAGGATTTGGAGTCCTCATTTGTATAGAAATGGGCCAGTTAGGGATCGGAGGAGGGCACTCTTCTCTACATACGCCAGTTTCACCTCTGCATCAATGGAGCACACTTCAAGTTTTCATCCAAGACTGCATTTCTCTGGTTGGAGCTGCAAGACCGAAGCCGTCTGACTGGAGCTGAGCTGTGACACTGGAGCTATAACTCCCAGACCACCTAACCTGAGTTGTTCGATAGCTGTACTGTTTCATAGTTTTGCAGTGTTTAATAAATAAAATCTCTCCCAATCACTGCATCCCAAATTAGGGGCTCCTGTTTGCGTTGAATCAGCAGCAATGGTCTTCAGTTAACTTCACACAGTGCAGCCTGAAGCAACAGCCCAGCACGTCTTCTGACACCATCCTGAACCAACACACTGGTGCCGGCACGAGCCCCTTGGGCTCAGTTGTCTTCCAAGTGGTGCCACAAGGGATTTGAGTAAATCCTTTAAGATCCAAGATCTCCCATGCTTTCTGTTGAGGTCTTGGAGACTATTTCATTTAGGACTCTCACCCATTGATCTTGGTTTCATATGTTTGGACCCAGGGGACTCCTACATACAATTTAGATTTGGTGTGTAAGAAGGATTTCCTTTAGTCATATTTGACACCTGACAAGATATCCCACAGAAAGGGAATCCTCCATCATGTTGGTACCCACTGTGAGTATCCTCTAGTTACATTTGGTACTGGGGAGAGAATGCTCCAGGTTGGGACTCGGCCTTCTCTGTAAGATTTGTGGTGACACCCACACTAATGGGCACTCAAAAGGATGCTTTCATAAGGAGGGGTGTGTGAGAGGACCTTCATGCGACAGGCTCTCAGGGGGATGCTGACTATAAAGAAGAATGCAAAATGGATAACCCATCTTCTAAAATTCTCATGCAATAAGCCATCTCCTGGTGACAGAAGAGGACATTGCCTGACTACGTGTACAACAAAATTATGGTCCAGAGAATTGTACTTTACTAGGCATCAAGACAAAAATCATATAGGATGATCTTAAGCTTTGTTGGCCAAGACAGGACTCCTTTGGAACCCCAGAGCTTGCCTATTTGTGTGCTCAATTAGAATAAAGGAAATAAGGTACCTCCCCAAAATAATGGGAAGCCTTCTTTAAATGGTATTTTGAGAGCTCCAAAGTAAAACAAACTGAATATTTCTCATGAGACGTATTTCTCATGACTTCTGAGTCCTCCTTTTCCCCTCCCCGGTTTTGTGCCCAGGCTTCATCTCTAGGGCAATCTTCCCCTGCTGTTTCGGAAAATTTGGCTCCTTTAAAATGCAAGCCTTCTGAGACCACTCTCTTTGCTTTCTGAGCTTTTCAACTTTATTGTGTACATCTGCTTTTCATTCTCTTCTGTTTGTATTTGACATGTCCTCCTTGAGGGGCACATTTACAGGAGAGGATCTCAGATCTCTCAGAGACAATGGAATATATTATTTTATTTTTAAAACAGCTTTACAGAAATTCTTACAGCATGAAAAATATTGAGCCATGTGAGTAAAACCATAATTGAGTCGACCTGCCAGAAACACAATTTGGACCCAGTTTTTCTTTTGACTTCTGTATTATTGTGATGTCTGTGTGTTTATGAATGTCTATGAATGTATGTTATAGAGATGGTGTATTTATACCACTGGATGCTATTGCCAAAAATTACTTATAATTTCAAAATTAGGTTATAAAAGAGCCCTGTTCAATTGTCTTAAAACAAATGAATGCTCATAGAAAATGAAGAAATAACAGAAACTAACCCAACTGCTTTTTAAATGCATGTGTTCTAGGATTAATTTTTAGTGAATAGAAGCAAGCTTAAAAATGTTGCTTTATATAAAACAGGCATGTCTTTAGAGGTAACAGCTATAGTGCAGGCAGAGCTGACTCCATCTTGAAAAGCTAACTCCATCTTGATGCTAATCCACTATCTTATGAATCTCTTAGCTCTCCTTGGCACCGGAGCCTCCAGGTATCTGACCTCTTGGTTCCCCCTGACTACCTAGGCATTCCTTTCTTAACACGCAGGTCCATTTCTAAGGAGTGGACAAAAGAAGGTGGTTTAGTGGCAGTCTGAATGTCCTGCTGCCCCCACCCTCAACAACCACATTTCTGTGTGTAAGTTTCTTATTATACTCATTAACCACCTAGTTGGATTTGTCTGCCTTGTTCTTTTGCCTTTCAGCACTTTCACCATTTGGGAGTTGCTTTGCCATATATGGCCTCTTCACAGAACAATTAGTGAGGTTGGCAGGAGACCAAAGTAATGGGCCTTGGGAAGGAGGCATCTGTGGGGTATATCCGGGGTTGGCCATCTACTTCCGTCTGGGCAGGGGTGGCCTGTATGCTAGATGCATGTGGACTGCCGCTTGAGTATGGGGACACCCTGAAAACACTGACTGATTTTATGCATTTGTTTGAAGAAATACACATTACACACTGTGACACAGGAATAAAAGTACATGGCTGCAGCTGTGCACTCGCCCTTTTTATGGGCAGTTTGGCTAGCCACTGATGGCCAGCTACAGGCAGAAGCCAGGGTTAGAAATTAGAGGAGGTAGTGAAACTAGAAAAGAATGTCTACAACTCTGTTAACGTGGGGGCAGGCTAATAAATATAATGCGTGGAAAGGTTCTTTGAATGTATCCCGCTTTTTTTATGGAGGTCACGAGGTCCCTACATCTGTTTGTTTGTTCATGTCTGTCTGTATATATATATGTGTTGTAGATGTGTGTTATTTTCACCTTTCAGGTGTTGCTAATTTGTAAAAGAGCTATGTTTAATTGGCTTGAAAACAAATAAGTGTTTGTAAAGATTGGCTATTCTAAAAACTCAGAAATACAGAAACTAACCCAAATGCTTTTCAAGTTTATGTGATCTAAGGCTAATCTTTAGTAAATAAAACATAGTTTAAGTTTGTTTGTTTAAGTAGAACAAACATGTCATTAAATTATGCAAATGCTAAAAATTCTAATTAAGACAAAAAGAAAATAATATATGTTTTCAGTAATAGGAGGATAGGGTGTGGAGATGTGCTTTTGAGGGAAAGAAAAGTAATTTCATCCTTAAATGAGGCTGGTTGTTTGAGAATAAGAAAGAAGATAACAGGACAAAAATCTGAATGTAAAAATAAAATTGTAAAAGGTTTGTGAAAAGGTATCTTGAAAAAGGAAAGTTTGCGTGGTCAAGCTAAATAAGATTAGAATTAATTTAATTAAGTGCATGAATTTAAATATCAAAAGTAAGCTGATGCAAAATTAAAATGTTTTTCTTGACCTGGAAATGGCTTTGGGGCATTCCAGAGAGTCCTTGGAATACCCCCAGAAGATCTATTTTCTCTCTTCTTGCAAAGGCTGTTAAACCAACTAGGCGTATTTGGTGTTTTGAAATTACATGGGGAACATTGTCAAATAAGAAATAACATTGAATTTTCTTTATGTTGTATTTGTATAAGAATATGTTATGTGTTCCATAAATTATGTAGAATTCTTGGAGATCTCAGAAGCCCTGGCATAAGACATGTGTCATCAAAATTGAGACCCACACTAAAAGGACTGAACCTGAGTAACAGATTGTGGCACCTGAGGATGAAGTACATTCTGCTTCTACAAAAGTGACCCCTCATTGCCAGGCTTACCATCCTGTTGTCCTTGTAACATGGCAACAGTCTGCTGCCTCATTCAGAGAAATTAAGAAATATAAAAACTATGATATATAGAAACTATAGAGAAATTAAGATGGATAAAAAAATTTTTAAATTGTTTACAAATTAATGAATAGTCAGGCCTCTGGGAGACCCAAGACAGCCACTTGGTTCTTCTAGGCTCAATGGCAATCCCTATTTTTTCAGTTTTTGTGGTCCTTCATTCACCATCATGTATTTAAACTGAACTTCATTCAAATGTCACTTAGAATGGTTCCTCGATATGTCCTTGTTGTATGTATATTTTCGGGATGAGTTGAAGTTTTTCCCTCCAGCAAGGCAAAGAAACTGTCCTCACAGTGGCAAAGAAACTGTTAGAAAATGTGGTTCGCCGGCTACACCGATAAGGTGGTCATTGGCATGGACGTAGCTGCCTCCGAGTTCTTCCGGTCGGGGAAGTACGACTTGGACTTCAAGTCGCCTGACGATCCCAGCAGGTACATCACCCCTGACGAGCTGGCCAACCTGTACAAGTCCTTCGTCAAGGATTACCCAGTGGTGTCCATCGAGGACCCCTTCGACCAGGATGATTGGGAAGCATGGCGGAATTTCACTGCTAGCGCGGGAATCCAGGTCGTGGGGGACGACCTCACGGTGACCAACCCGAAGCGCATCTCCAAGGCCGTGAGCGAGAAGTCGTGCAACTGCCTCCTGCTCAAAGTGAACCAGATCGGCTCAGTGACCGAGTCCCTGCAGGCATGCAAGCTGGCCCAGTCCAATGGATGGGGTGTCATGGTGTCCCACCGCTCTGGGGAGACTGAAGACACCTTCATTGCCGACCTGGTGGTGGGGCTCTGCACCGGGCAGATCAAGACTGGTGCTCCTTGCCGATCTGAGCGCTTGGCCAAGTACAACCAGCTCCTCAGAATTGAAGAGGAACTGGGCAGCAAGGCCAGGTTTGCCGGCAGGAACTTCAGAAACCCGCTCGCCAAGTAAGCTCCTGGCAGGAGCCTCTGAGCCCTGGTCACTGGTCAGCCAAGTAGACCTCTGCTCCTGGTGTCCACACGGGCAGCTTGAGCACCCCCACCCCCACCCCAGCTGACACTGCAGGGGCCTCTGCTAGGTAACGGCCCTGTCCCATCCCCATGATGTACTCACTGCTTCTTTAGAACCACGAAAGCCGAACTCGACCACCTGGAACCCTGCTGGAAACCGTAGCTCTGTAGTCTTGTGTTTGGCCTGAGTCACTGTGTTTCTCACCTCACTTCCCAAGTGTCCGGAGCCAAGTGTACCTACATTGTAATCTCCGAGGTCTTCCCAGGCAAGATCCCCAGTGGTTTTATGTGCAAAATAAAAAGGCTTCAGTGGCCCGTAGGAATACTCAAAAAAAAAAAAAAATGTGGCTCCAAAAAAAAAGAAAAAAGAAAAAAAAGAAAATGTGGTTCCCACTTGGGGCATACCTTCCAAGTGCTCCCTCAAGGCCATTTACATAGATCCACCATATGCCATGGGACATGGCACTGTTTTCCTTCCCAACCTCTGTGAATTGACCTCATTATACTGATGACGTAATGTTATGTTAACCAGTGAAGATTTGCTTCTGCCATGGGCTTTACTGGACTCCATACAACAGAGAGGATGAGCAGTGAATCTGTAGAAAATTTAGTCTGGGCATCACAGTAAAGTTTTTGAGAGTCCTATGTTCAGGTAAGACCTACACTGTCACTGAGGCTATCACAGACAAAGTACAAGCCTATCTCATACCAAAAAAATGTAAAAGAGGTGAAGGCTTTTGTGGGAATTCTGGAGTACTGGCAAAAATTATACCCCATTTAGCTCAATGCTTTCACCCATTATATCACCTTGCTAAAAACGGATATCCATGGAACTGTGGAGCCAAACAACAGACTGCCTTTGAGAAAGCAAAAATACTGGTCAAATTAATTAAAGCTTTTGGAATCTCACAGGTGGGACTGCCATTTGAAGATGTTTCAGAAACCCCAGAAGGCATGGGCTGGGCATTAAGGCAAAAACAGCAAAAGGAGGGAGTGCCTCACTTCCTTCCCATAAACTTCCCCAAAGACTGTCTGATCCCACCCCTATGGCCTATGCATGTTGGTTCCTGAAACAGGCCCTCAGTTGGCACTAAGCAAGTATGTAAGGCATTTTCCCCTTACCTGGGGTGGGTCATGCCCCAGTAATCCTAACCATCCTGCCCTGTCCTATATAACCACTTAGCACCTGCCACATGACGTGGAGGATATCCATGTTACCTATCCACTGCCCAAGATGGGCCTCAGATGTAAGTTCCCTTAATATAAACTCTTAATGTAACAATGGAGCTGAGAGCCTCTTTCTCCAGTCTCTCAGCCCCAGGAAATTTTACATAACAGCTAATCACTTTGAGGTCTTGTGAAATCTTCACTGAGTAATCTAAAATTGATTTTTTTAAAAAAATGGTTTAATTAGAGAATAAATAGTATAAAATTTTCTAGGTGAACTTTTCAGTAAACACTTCTCCAAAATCCTTTGAAACCTTAAAATCTGATCAGGTAAATTACATGGTAGATTAAACTTTAGATTTAGATTAAACTTTCAAGATGAGCTGAAATTAGAAAAAGGCATTCAGTTGCCCACTGACCTGCTAGCTTCACAACTGGCAGAACAAATGGGAAAACAGGATAATAAGTTTAGAAAATTTTTTGTTTCATTTGCAAGACTAGAAGAGCACAAGATGCCTCAGATTAATCATAGCGAGACACTTCTGACGAAGCCTGACTAGGATGATGCCGTGACTGAAGATGATTGCATAGACAGAATAAGGTGTGTGTGCTTGGTCAAAGAAGGTATAGGGATGGACATACATTTTTGTTGAAGGAAAAGAGTAATTTTGTCTTAAGGTAAAATGATTATTCTAGAACAAGAAATAAAGGACAAAAGCTGAAAGATTTATGAAAGTTGAGGAAGATTTGTGTATGTTGCAAAAGGTTTATGGAGAAGGAATCTTTAAAAAGAAATCTGTATGGTCAAACTAACAAAGATTGGTATGCACTTATTTAAGAGTATGTTAATACAGAATTGAAATTTGGGTTTCTTTCTCTGTTAAAAGAACAAGGTTTCCTATACTATCGGTATGCTCTTAATAGAAAATCATAAAGGGAAAGTAAATTTTTATATATTTTATTAAAATTATTTCCCATGCTCTGCATCATCAGGTCTTTGATGGGTTAGATAAATCAAACCTTTTAAATACTAAAATAGCTATATTTTGCTACTAATCATTTAAATTTCTTGTGAAGTCTTTAATTGCCACCATGATTAAATGGTTACCTAAAATAAAGGAACCACTCTTAACAAAGGTGGAAATGAAACTAATTAGGCCTATCTGAGGTTTGGAAGGTATGTTTTAATCCACTTGCCCCCTTCTCAAGGATAAAAATGTACTAGTAATGATTTGTATGTATTTTCATTGTGTAGAGGCATTCTCATGTCAAATGGCTACAGCCATAGTACTTGCCAAAATACTTCTAGAAAGGATTTTCCTACTTGGAATATGCCCACAGAACTCCAGAACCATCAAGGACACTTTACAAGACAAATTCTATACCAGGTATGCCAAATTTGGCCTATATTGCAACATTTCCATTGTGCTTATCAATCCCAAAGTCCTCTGGTTTTATAGAACAAACCAATGATGTAGTTAAAATGCAAATGGTAAAATTCATTGACTTTTTAAAACTGCCTTGGCCTAAATCCCTTCCCTTGGTATTGCTTAACCTGAGATCTATTTCCTTTGGTACATATTGATTGTCCCCTTTTAAAATTGTTACCACAAGACCTATGAAGCTGCATCAGGGAATGTACAAACCTACTTTATAAAGGAGACTTTCTAACTTATTGCAAATAACTTATAAAGGCTCTTGAAATTAATGCGAGCTCATAGAGTAATCATTACACATTGTGCTTCTGGAAGATAAAGATATCAAACATCATGGCCTACAACTTGGAGATATGGTCTGCTGAAAAAGACATCTCCACAAGGACTCCTCCTAGCCTCACTGGAATGGACCTACTGGGTATTGTTAACTAACAAATACACTACAAAGTTAAAAAGTATTGCACTTATGAGTTGATGTTTTTCATTTAAAAAGGTTCCCACATGTGCATCTCATTTACCTGACTGGATATCCCAACCTATAGGAGACGTCACATTAAAGTTATCCAGAGCAGACAACTGCTTAAACAAAAAGCAGATAGACTTTCCCAAGATCCAAGACCAGGCCAGTTAAGTCAGCTTCTGCTATACAAATTCTTATGTTTATTTCACTATTCTCATAATGTTTGTATTCCTGAGTATATTCATGATCTTAATTCTCTTTCAATAAGCCACCTTCCCTATGTTGTAGATGGTATGTTCTAGTTATTCCTTATCATTAACTCTTGACTACATTGTACTTCCTAATTTTTGCTGTTTTAACTCTTATAAAAGGTGCCTTGGCATAAAAGCATAATGGCACAATGCTTTCAAACCTTAGCTTCTGCAGGGAACCTGCCTGAAAACTGGGTTGCCACCTGATGCCTGCCTCCACATCTGGTAAAACTTATGATCCCATAGTTATTCCTATTAGTAATGTTTAACATCCCTCAACTTTACTGTTGACTTTATGAAACTCCCTCTGTAAAGCCACTATAACAGGAAAACAGCTCTATTCAGCACACTCTTGCTTCCCTGCCATTGATGTTGACATTCCAGTAATTTCACATACCACCCACTGGGGAAATAATTAATTATTAAAGAAAAATTGTAGCCATTAAGGAGTAATCATTGCTTCACATTTCACTCGTAGGAGGAGTTGTTTTGGACCTTATATGCATTGTCCCTTTTTTCTGACAAGTCAATGAAGACAAATTTGTAGGTTCTGATAAAATGAAGTGCTTCTCATTTAATGAAAAGTACATCATTTTAAATGTATGGTTTCTTTTATCTTGCTAAAAGGATTTTTAACCCATATATTGATATTTGATCCGTTATTCAAGTGGAAAAGGTCTGTATTTCAATTGAGGTAGTAAGATAAAATTGATGGCTAAGAAAGACTGTTGTATATGATCTTTATGAATATTTTAGAAAGCATATTGCCCTTTTCCTAAATACTGTAAGCTGTATTTTTTTACTTAACTCTCTGTGTTAATTGCAGTGAATAGAGGTCACTATTTTGAAGATTCCTTCCCTTTGTGAGTTCCTTATCTTCTATTTCATGCCAATGTTTAAAAATTGAAATTCATTTTAAGTGATGTCAGAGATAATGAGTGCAACATTTTAAATATCTATTAGTATGGATAACATTTAATGTAATTTTAAAGGTTAATGATTCTATAAATAGTGTTATTAGAGTTAAAGTGTTCATGTGACAAATTGGTGTTTTCTCTGAGCTAGAAAGAAAAATCCTTTTCCAGGTATCATTCACTAAATGGTACTCATACCCATTACGCTTTGGTAGGTGCTATAGAGGATACAAGAAACTAATGAGACCTGGTGTTATTCACTAAGAAATTTTAATTTAACAGAAAAGATTAAACTGACAATTAGGGAACAATCTGACTGCATTGGCAGCTGGGCTTAACTTCTCAAACATTGATCTGAAAATGTTTCAACCAGAGACATAACTTTCAGGCAGGAATACTTTTTGTACCAAACCAGCAATATTCTGGAACATAAAAAGTTCAATTAAATGAATCCTTTAGAGCACCTACCTTAGCATAAATGCTGCCATGAAACTAATGTGAAATCATGAGAATGGTAAAAATATTAGAGAAGTTGAATTGTATGGGGTCTTACCCTCATAAATTTTTTTTATTATTTATTTATTAGTTTCAGGTGTACAAGACAAGGTAATACTTAGACGTTCATCATTTATATCCCTCACACTGTGAACCCCCCTCCCCCCATCCACTATCCCTCCGACCTCACACTGAACCATCACATTATATATATAAAATTATAGTTGGCATTCATTAATGTTTAGCTTCTGGTGTACAATGCCATGATCAGGTATCCACAGTATCCCTGAGGTGGTCTCCCAAATAGGACGTATGTCCATCAGATACCCAACAAAATCTTTACAACATTATTGAATACCTTCCCCAAATTAATTTTCAAAAAAACCCTGAGGCCATCTTGTGGTTACCAGCTGCTTCCAAATCCCTTCACCTTTCCCCTTATCCCCAACCCCCCCCACACACACCCATCTAACAACTCTCGGTTTTTCCTTTGTGTCCCCAGAACTGTTTCTGATTAGTTTATTCACATAGTCTTTTCTTTAGATTCCATATATAAGTGAGATCATATGGTACTTGTCTTTCTCTTTCTGACTTATTTCACTTAACATAATGTTCTCTAGATCCATCCATGTTGCTGCAAATGATAAGATTTCTTTCTTCTTTATGGCTGCGTAATACTCCATTGTATAAATGTACCACAGCTTCTTAATCCAGTCATCTACCGATGGGCATTTCGGTTGTTTCCATATCTTGGCTATTGTGTAAAGTGCTGCAATAGACATAGGAGTGCATACAGATTTTTGAATTGGAGTTTTGGATTTCTCCGGGTAGATGCCTAGGAGTGGAATTACTGGATCATAGGGTAGTTCCATTTTCAGATTCCTGAGATACCTCCATACTGTTTTCCATAGTGGCTGCACTAATCTGCAATCCCACCAACAGTGCACTAGCGTTCCCTTTTCTCCACATCCACGCCAGCATTTGTTGTTTGTTGATTTATTGATGATAGCCATTTTGACTGGAGTGAGGTGGTATCTCATTGTGGTTTTTATTTGCATTTCTCTGATGGTTAGTGAGGTTGAGCATTTCTTCATATGTCTTCTTGCCTTCTGTATGTCCTTTTTAGAAAAATGTCTCCTCAAGTCCTCTGCCCATTTTTTAATTGGGTTGTTTGTTTTTTTGGAGTTGAGTTGAGTAAGTTTTTTATAGATTTGTGATATTAATCCCTTATCAAATATATCATTGGCAAATATCTTTTCCCATACAGTAGGATCCCTTTTTGTTTTATTGATGGTTTCCTTTGCTGTGAAAAAACTTTTTAGTTTGATGTAATCCCACATGTTTATTTTTTCTCTTACTTCCCTCGCGCGAGGGGATATGTCAGTGAAAATCTTACTCCGGGTAATGTCCATGAAGTTTCTTCCTATATTTTCTTCTAGATATTTTATGGTTTCAGATCTTACATTTAAGGCTTTAAGCCATTTTGAATTTGTTTTTGTATATGGTGTAATGAGGTGGTCCAGCTTCATTTTCTTGCATGTGTCTGTCCAGGTTTCCCAACACCACTTATTGAACAGACTGTCTTTACCCCATGGTACATTCTTGCTTCCATTGTCATAGATTAGATGGGCATATAGGCATGGATTTACGTCTGGACTCTCTATTCTGTTCCATTGATCTATGTGTCTATTTTTATGCCAGTACCATGCTGTTTTGATTACTGTAGCCTTGTAGTATAATTTGAAATCAGGTATCGTAATACCTCCCACTTTGTTCTTATTTTTCAAGATTGCTGAGGCTATCCGGGGTCTTTTATGGTCCCATATAAATTTTAGGATTATATGTTCTATTTCTGTGAAAAACGTCGTTGGTAGTTTGATAGGAATTGCGTTGAATATGTATATTGCCTTAGGCAGTATGGACATTTTAACTATATTAATTCTTCCTATCCATGAACATGGAATGTGTTTCCATCTATTTATGTCTTCTTTCATTTCTTTCTTCAGTGTTGTATAATTTTCTGAGTACAGATCTTTTACATCTTTGGTTAGATTTATTCCCAGATATTTTATAGTCTTTGGAGCAATTGTAAATGGAATTGTTTTTTTAATTTCTCCTTCTGCTATTTTATCATTGGTATATACAAATGCAACTGATTTCCGAATATTAATTTTATATCCTGCTACTTTACTGAATTCATCTATCAGTTCTAATAGTTTCTTGGTGGAGTCTTTAGGGTTCTCTCTATATAGTATCATATCATCTGCATATAATGATAATTTTACTTCCTCCTTACCAATTCGGATGCCTTTTATTTCTTTCTCTTGTCTGATTGCTGTGTCTAGAACTTCCAGCACTATGTTGAATAGAAGTGGAGAAAGTGGGCAACCTTGTCTTGTTCCTGATCTTAGGGGGAATGGTTTTAGCTTTTCCCCATTGAGTATGATGTTAGCTGTGGGTTTGTCATATATGGCCTTTATTATGTTAAGATATGATCCCTCTATTCCCACTTTCTTAAGAGTTTTTATCATAAAAGGTTGCTGTATTTTATCAAATGCTTTTTCTGCATCTATTGATATGATCATGTGATTTTTATTTTTCATTTTGTTAATGTGGTGTATCACATTAATTGATTTGCGGATGTTGAACCACCCCTGCATACCAGGGATGAATCCCACTTGATCATGGTGTATGATCTTTTTGATGTATTGCTGAATTCTGTTCGCTAATATTTTGTTGAGAATTTTTGCATCTATGTTCATTAGAGATATCGGCCTGTAGTTTTCTTTTTTTGTGGTGTCTTTGTCTGCTTTTGGGATCAGGGTGATAGTGGCTTCGTAAAAAGTGTTTGGGAGTCTTCCTTCCTTCTGGATTTTTTGGAAGAGCTTGAGGAGAATAGGTGATAATTCTTTTTTGAATGTTTTGAAAAATTCACCTGTAAAGCCATCTGGTCCAGGGCTTTTGTTTGTTGGGAGATTATTGATTACTGATTCAATTTCCCTGGTGGTAATCAGACTGTTCAGGCTTTCTGTTTCTTCTTGAGTTAGCCTTGGAAGGTTGTGAGCCTCTAGGAAATTGTCCATTTCTTCCAGATTGTCAAATTTGTTGACATATAGTTGCTCATAGTAATTTCTTAAAACTTTTTGTATTTCTGTGGTGTCTGTTGTCACTTCTCCTCTTTCATTTCTAATTTTATTAATTTGGGTCCTCTCTCTCCTTTTTTTAATGAGTCTGGCTAAAGGTTTGTCAATTTTGTTTATCTTCTCAAAGAACCAGCTCTTGGATTCATTGATCTTTTGTATTGTTTTTCTGTTTTCTATTTCATTTATTTCTGCTCTGATCCTTATTATCTCCTTCCTTGTGCTCTCTTTGGGTTTATTTTGCTGTTCTTTTTCCAGATCCCTTAAGTGTGAAGATAAACTGTCAATTAGTGATGTTTCTTGTTTCTTTAGGTAGGCCTGCAGTGCTATGAACTTCCCTCTTAGGACTGCTTTCGCAGCATCCCATAGATTTTGGGTTGTTGTGTTCTCATTCTCATTTGTCTCAAGATATCTTTTGATTTCTTCTTTGATCTGCTGCTTGACCCATTCATTATTTAGCAACATGTTATTCAGCCTCCATGAATTGGTGTATCTTCCTGTTTTTTTTCCCCTGTAGTTCATTTCTAATTTCATAGCACTGTGGTCAGAGAAGAAAATTGGTATGATTTCAATTTTCTTAAATTTATCAAGGCTTGTTTTGTGTCCTAACATGATCTATCTTAGAAAATGTTCCATGTGCACTTGAGAAGAACGTGTATTCTGCAGCATTGGGGTGAAATGCTCTGAAAATATCAATTAAATCCAACTGCTCCAAAGTATCATTTAAGGCTGTTGTTTCCATATTGATTTTCTGTCTGGAGGACCTGTCCCTTGTTGTCAGAGGTGTGTTGAAGTCCCCTAGTATGATAGTGTTGCTGTTGATCTCTGTCTTTATGTCCATCAGTACCTGTTTTATATATTTAGGTGCTCCTATGTTAGGTGCATAGATGTTTACTAGGGTTATGTCCTCTTGTCGGATTGATCCCTTTATTATTATATAGTGCCCATCTTTGTCTTTTAATATGTTCTTCATTTTAAAGTCTATTTTGTCAGATATAAGTATTGCAACTCCAGCTTTTTTTTTGCTTCCATTTGCATGAAATATGTTACTCCAACCCTTCACTTTCAGCCTGTGTGTGTCTTTTGATCTGAAATGAGTCTCTTGTATACAGCATATACAAGGGTCTTGCTTCCTTATCCACTCAGCCACCCTATGTCTCTTGATTGGAGCGTTTAATCCATTTACATTTAAAGTGATTATTGATAGGTACATAGTTATTGCCATTTTTAAATTTGTAGTAAATTGTTTTCATCTTTCTTCTATTTACAGAAGTCCTTTTAGTATTTCTTGCAATGCTGGCTTGGTTGTAATAAATTCTTTCAGTTTTTTCTTTTCTGGGAAGCTCTTTATCTCTCCATCAACTTTAAATGATAGCCTTGCTGGATAAAGCAATCTAGGTTGTAGGCCTTTGTGTTCCATCACTTTGAGTATCTCCTGCCACTCCCTCCTGGCCTTCAATGTTTCTGTAGAAAAGTCATTTGATAGTCTTATGGGAGTTCCCTTGTATGTCACCTTCTGCATTTCTCTTGCTGCTTTCAAGATTCTCTCTTTGTCTTTAAGCTTTGCCATTTTAACTATAATGTGTCTTGGTGTGGGCCTGTTTGGGTTTATCCTGGTTGGAACTCTCTGCACTTCCTGGGCTTGTATGTTGGTTTCCTTCATCAGGTTAGGGAAGTTTTCGGACATTATTACCTCAAATATGTTCTCAATCCCTTGCTTCTTCTCTTCTCCTTCTGGTATTCCTATGATGCGCATGTTGTTGCGCTTGATGTTATCCCAGAGGTCTCTTAACCCATCTTCATTGTTTTTTATTCTTTTTTCTTTCTGTTGTTCAGTTTGAGTGATCTCTGCTAACTTGTCTTCTAAGTCGCTGATTCGATCCTCTGCTTCATCTAACCTGCTGGTCATTCCTTCAAGTGAGTTCTTAATTTCGGTAATTGTGTTCTTTAGTTCTAGCTGGTTGTTCGTTAAGATTTCTGCATCCTTTTTTAGTTCTAACTGGTTGTTTTTTATGATTTCTATATCCTTCTTTATGTCTTCTATAAGCTCCTTAAACATTCTTATCACCAGTGTTCTGAACTCTGTCTCTGACATGTTGGTTACCTCTGCTTCATTTGGTTCCAGTTGTGGAGGTTTCTTCTGTTCTTTTATTTGGGACATGTTTCTTTGTCTCCCCATTCTGACTGACTCTCTGTGTTTGCTTTGATGTAGTAGGAAGATCCCCTAGAGCTTAGTTCTTGCTGGGTTATCTTATGTATTATGTGTCCTTTATATTTGACTTGGACTACTTCGTTCTTCTCTGCATGTACCCTCATAAATTTGAGTTGCTTGCTTAATTGGTATAATTTGCTACATGTTAGTACTACGTTCATAAAGATTTTTTCCTATTAAAAACCACCACAAATTTTACAAACAGATAGACATATAGTAAAAGGTTACTATGCGTCTTTGGCAATCTGAGTGTGAGTCTGGTACTTCTTTGGATGTCAACTGTAATATTTCTCAATCCTAATACTATTTTTTTATATATAACAAATAAACCCTGTGGTATAATTTTAAATGGAACCAATAAGAACCATATAAGACTGATTTTAGATCCTGATTTCCATCAGTCCCATTCCTCTTAACCTCTCTTAGATGTAGCCAGATCTTAATAATTCCAAGATGTTGGCAGGGAGAATTTTGAGATTAATATGAAGACAACCACTTTCTTAGAATTGAGGGTTCGTGGGCTGGCCTTAGCACTTCTCAATTAGATTTAGTGGTGTAAACTCCAACCAGAACAGTTAACAGAATGGCTCGTTAGGGAGCTAGAGTCATCAGAGCTCAAGAAAGACACATAGATTCTCTAGCTCGAGTCGTCCTTGAAAACAGAATTGCTTGATTATTTGCTTGCAGCTCAAGGGGGAGTTTGTGCCATAGCCAATTCCTCCTACTATACTTCGATACATGCCTCTTCCCAGGTAGAAATAGAAACATCCAAACTCCATAATCTTGCCAAATGCCTTAAGAGGCATTCCAGTTCTGCTACTAGTGCCACTGACTGGTTAGGATTTAAATTTTCTGACATTTTTAGTTGGCTCCCAACTGGGCTCAGAGCTGTTTTGAGCTCTGGACTGCAAATTGTTCTACTCATCATTGTTCTAATTGTTTCATATACTTCACTGTCTAGTTACTGATGTTCTGTATAGCAAAATGCTTAAAGCTCCCTAAAAAACCTCGAGCAATGGTTGCGTGAAAGACAGAAATGATCCATCAAGCAATTGCATCTCTTCTGTGTTTGTAATCCATGACAGTTAACACTTCTACTCCCAATGCCAAATTCCTTTTTGTCAATTACCCCTGATTTCTTCTGATGTTACAAATTGAATGCCTTTGTTGTACATTAACCTTTTCCAAATGGTTTGATAACTGAAAAGCTTCTTTGATTTGGCAGGTACTTGAGAGCCCTCTCATAAGCAAATGGCTCTAGTTGCTCTTTTGGCTACTGCCCTGCCACAGGATTCCCACAGAAGGATGGGATAGAACTGGCAGAACAGTTAGCCAAGCCACCCCAGCACCAACACGGGACAAACAGACCTTTTTCATCCTCAATGCTGTCAATACGTTTTGACAGAATTGGCAAAATGTTGACCCTGAGAATAATATACCTGCCAAAAAGGACTCGTCGAGGTTGATTGGGCCCAAATTTATAACCAGAGTCTAGCAGCCATTGTTTACAGAGTCCTCTCACACCTGCTGCATTTCAGTGAAAAACAACAGACTGGGCTGCCAAGCCTCCTGCACTGAGTCAACCCTTTTAAGAGAGCTCCTAGAATCAAAATTCAACCAATAGGACTGAGATTTCCCCTCTCCAATTGGGACTACACGGCTATGTCCTCATTTGCATCTTCACCAGTCAGGAGGACTGCTTTCTGACCAATCAGGATGGTGATATTTGGACCAATCAAACTGTGAGAATTTGGAGTTTTCATTTGCATAAAAGTGGGCCAATCAAGGACCAGGGATGGGCACACTTTTTTTTCCTTTTTTTTTTTTGAGGAGAAATTGGTTTTGTTTTTTACTTTTTATTTTGAAATAATTTCAAAATTATAGAAAAATTCAAAAATCACACAAAGACTTTTCTATTGTCGGGACTCTGATTTATCAGTTGTTTATATTTTGCCACATTCCCTCTTCAGTATATATAAATATATTATTATTAAGACACTTAAGAGAATGTGGCATACAACATGCCTCTTTGTTTTTACATTCTGGAATGGCCCTTTTATTGTAATTTGTAAAATTATCATTGTGCTTTTTTTTTGTTCTTTCTTTTTTATTATATTAGTTTCAAGTATACAAAAAAACATAATGATTGGACATTTACACCCCTCACAAAGTGATAACCACCCCCCAAGTCTACTACCCATCTGACATTGTATAAAGCTGTTACAATACCATTGACTATGTTCACTATGCTGTACTTTACATCCTGTGAGGATATATATACCGAGGGCGCAAAAAAATGTATACACATTTTAAGAAAGGAAAAAACTGTAGTAATTGTAATACGTACTCAATATGTACCGATAACAAAAGATAAATACAAGTCACATTTCGCTTCTGTAATTACAAGAGGTGCTCAAAGTGGTTAGACACTTCTGATTACCGTGAACTACTTTTTGAGCATAGATAACATCTCTTAAAATCTGTATGTATTTTTTGGCATCTGCAGTGTATATTTATATATATATATATATATACACACACACACACATACATATATATGTATCTATATATACATATATAATAAAATATATATATTTTACATATATATACAATGTATATATTTAATTATAGTTGACATTCAATATTATCCTACTTCAACTTCAGGTGTACAGTGCAGTGATGAGACATCTATACAATCTGTGAAGTGGTCAGGACTTGTCCCCCTGATAAGTCCAGTGCCCATCTGGCACCATACATGATCTGTACAACATTATTGATTATATTGCTCATACTGTATTTCACATCCTCATGATTATTTTGTGACTATTAATTTGTACTTTCTAATCACCTCACCTTCTCACCCATCCCCCATTTCCTCTTCCATCTAGCAGCCATCATTTTTTTTCTCTGCATCTCTCAGTCTATTTCTGTTTTGTTTCTGCATTCATTGTGTTCTTTAAATTCCACATATAAGTGAGATCATATGGTATTTTTATTTCTCAGTCTGACTTATTTCACTTAGCAGAATATTCCCTAAGTCCATCCATGGTGTTGCAAATGGTAAGATTTCATTCGTTTTTATAGCAGAGTAATACTCCATTATATAAATATACCACAATTTCTTTATCCAGTCATCTATTGATGGGCATTTCAATTTTTTTCATGTCTTGGTTATTGTGAATACCACTGCAATAAACATAGGGGTGCATACATTTTTTTGGATCAGTGTTTTGGATTTCTTTGGATAAATGCCTAGGAGCGGAATTGCTGGGCCATAAGGTAGTTCAGGTTTTAATTTTTTGAGGAACCTCCATACTGTTTTCTTTAGTGGTTGCACCAATTTGCAATCCCAATCAAGAGTGCACGAGGGTTCCCTTTTCTCCACATCCTCGCCAACACTTGTTTGTTGATTTATTGATGATGGCCATTCTGACAGGAGTGAAGTGCTATCTTATTTTGGTTTTTATTTGCATTTCTCTACAGGCTATATGCCAGGTCAGGCAGCCAGTGGTCAGTCAGATTTCCCCAGAACCTGGCAGCAAAACAGATAGGTTTCACAGACTTCTGCATGATTCCAGGTGAAGGCCCCTGTTCCAGGCCCCATTCTCTCACTGGAACCAAACAGGACTGTAGAAAAACAGGTGTAATGTAGTACCGTATCTTCTTCCTATGAAGAGCAAACTTTCTCAGCCATTCTGCCCAAATCCTATAGACTCCGTTTTGTGAGGACTGCTCCATTCATCCTAAAAAAAGTGTGTAAGAAATTTTGGCATTCAGAGCAGCTGAATAGCTCGGGTGAGGAGATTCATTTTTAAATTAGAAACACTTACTATATTAATTCATATTCTTTCCATTTTTGTTATTACTTTTGGGCACTCAAATTATTTTGCCCTGTTTTTATGAAGCCTCCACTTTTGAGATCCAAGAACCTATAATTGTCGTTCAGACTAAATTAATAGGAGTTTTATTGGCTCATTATTTTTGACATCTGGTTGGAAGTGCAAAGCAATAACTATTAGGTAATAATTATAGTAGGCTCTGATTAGAAACTAATAACATTAGCAATAAACTTTAAACATGGTTGCCATGAGGCTTGATCAAAAGGAGAGGGCACAGAACTGCTCACACGCAGAGAAGCTGGGGCAGTTGAGAGCACCCATCTCCTAGTTCTGACCCAGTCAGACCATCAGCATATTATAACTGTCATCAGCAAAAAAATCTGATTCCATAACAGGAAAGAAAAATCATGATAGACAAAAACTGCAGTGCTTGAATGGAAATATAGCAAAAGAAGTACTCTGTATTTCCCACATTTCCAAATAATGCACGATGATTTTTAATATTCTTCTTTCAACATTTGCCTTACTTCTTCAACAATTGCATGTAAAACGTGCTCTTGCCTTAGTAATTACTGACATTTATTGAGCACTAACTGTGAGCCAGGCCCTCTTCTAAGCACTTCACACACATTATTGTGTGCAATCCTCATAAAAAGCTGTAGGGTTGACACTGTCATTATTCCACTTACAGATTGGGGACCTGAGGCACAGAGAGATAAAGTCACATGTCCCAAGTCACATAGCAGTACACACACAGCAGTAAAATTGAGGCTCAAATCCCAGCAATAATACCCATACCCTTTAAACACTACTACACTGCCATTCTTGCTTTCAGTTTTTAACAGGTGTTTATTGAGCATCTGCAATTTGCCAAGCATTTTTATATGAGCTGTGGTTGAGGGAGAGTGTAATACAAAAAAAAAAGTAGATGTGTTCTAGGAAGTAACCCACTCACCTGAATTATTGCAATAGCTTCCTAATTTCTGATCTCTTCTCCTCTGGCTTTTCCATACAAAGCAGCCAGGGGGATTTCGTTAAAATGCGACTCAAGTCATGTCACTCCTCAGCTCATAACCCTCCTTTAACTTCCAATCTCATTTATAATACAGGTTTAATTCAGCAGAATAATTCCTGTGCTCCCAGAGCTCCCCCTCATCTGCCCCACCAGTCACCTGTCTTGCAACTGCCCTGTTCAATCCGAGGCAGCTGCATGAATCTCTCCACCACTCTGCAAACAGAGTTTCACCTTTTACTCCAGGGCCTTTGCACTTGACATTCCCTCCACCTAGAACACCCTTCCTAGAGTGCTCCTCCCATTATCTCTGTTTTCTGTCCCTTTTCTCATTCAGATTTTGCTCAAATGTGATGTTGCTGGGAAGCTGTCTCTGGACATCCTTTTAAAAACTTTCAATCCCCTTCCACAATGACATTTTCTTCCCCTTTCTTGTTTTATTTTTGTCCCTGGCACCATCCACTATCTAGCAAACTACATGTGTTAGTTAACTGGTTAGTTGGTAGGTTTTGGGTTACCACTAAAATACATTTTATGAAAACAGCAGAGTGTGTCTATTTTGTTTATTGCTATATTCACAGTGCCTAGAATGGTGTCTGGCACGTAGTAGGTATACAACTCATACTTGTTTAATGAATAAACATATATTACCCTGAAAGATCTTAACCATTTCACTGCATTAATTGATTTCAAGTGTGTTTTTCCCTCCAAAAATGTGTTAAAAATCCACAAAAAATAAGAAGTTGATGTTTTGACTGTTTTATGCATATATACTCAAACTCCAAACTTGAGGGAAAAGTTTTTTTGAGCTCATGGAGTAAACTCAAATGCTGCAGTCAGCAGATGTAAATATCCACTTGGATATATCCGAACAGCAAAGAGGTTAATCTGTTTATTAAAATGAGCTGTACTTTCCACAGCCTTTGCCTGGAAAACAGTAAACATTATATGTACTACACATAAGTCAAAGCCACACAGCAAGTTAGTCTCAGGGTTAGTGCCTGGGGAGGACACAAACTGGAAGTCCCATGAATCAACAGCAGGGTAAGGGTTTTCAAGAGTCAGGAATGGCCATGTCTTGTGGGAGGAAATAAAGAGAGGAACATAGAAGCAAAAGCATATATTTGATTTAAATCCCAGCCTTTCTACTTACCAGCTCTGTGGTTGTTTCTCTGAGCCCATGAACAGGTTACCCAACCTTTCTGAGTCTCAGTTTCCTTGTCTATAAAATGACAACAATGTCCACCAAGTAGTGTTGTTGTGCAGACAAAATGGAATAACATATGCGAACAGCCTAAATTCACCCTCACATATTGTGCTCAACAATGTAAACTGTACTTTTCCTTCCTTTTGAAACACTAAGAAGAGTGGGAAAAAGCAAGAGGGAGTAGCCAAGATATCCAAGATAGCCAAGGCAGAAGCAGCTGGCCCTTAAAGATAACAGAAATTCAAATATGGGAATTGAATTTGTTTTCTGAAAGCAAAAATCTCAAGAGTTTAGTTCATCTCCTTCATCTTCAGTGAGGACCCAGCAAATTCAAATAAGCCTGATGCCAGTAGGAGGTGTTAAGCTTAATGTCAAGTGTTGTCTGTAGTATCATTTTGTCCCTTACGTGATACCAACATTTTTCCCTACAATTTCATAGCTGAGTGTGTTATGTCACCAACCACACTCAAAGTTCATTTGTGGGGACAGGTTCTGGTCCCTCTTTTGTATAACTAACATTTTCCATGCACCTAGCTATTGTACAGACATCAGTTCATTGATCCTCAAAATGACCCTATTAGGTGAGCACAAAAAACAGGGGATTAAGCTCCCATCTTACAGATGAAGAAACTGACACTTAGTGTGATTCAGTATTTCACCCGTGGCCCCAGGCCTAGTGAGTGGCTAACTCAGGACTAGAACCAAACGGCTCTGACTTAGGTCTAATGCTTGTTCCATTGTATCACGCAGCATCTGTGTATCTCAGCACCAGGTGCTCCTAGATGTGAATCAAACTGAATTGATGCACATAAAAGTTGCCAGACAGTTACTATTGCTATTCATTGGTATGTACTAGATGCTAGGAACCGTCCTAGTTACATTGCATACACTGTTCGTTTTTCTAAACCTGAACACAATCCTGTGGATATTAATGCTCCCCACCGCAGTCCTCTTTAAAAATAAGGAAATTGAGACCCAGAAAGGTTAAGGAACTTTATCAGAGTCATGAAGCTAGAAAGTGATAGAAGTGGGATGGATATCACATGGCCTCAAAACCAAACTCTTTCCACTGGGACACCCCTTGAGGCTGTGCAGAGAAGGGCCACCTGGAGAGATTAGAGACCTCCTCTTCTGCAAATCTCGGCAGGAGCCACCCTGGGCACAGGAAAGCAAGCTGATTGTCACAACCACTGGGTTTCTATTTCTGTGCCAAGGAGGTGGTGTTAAACACTTTGAACTGCATTTGAATGCCAGTTCCACAAAATGAAAGATCTTGGTTAACTTACCCAAACTTTGTGAATGTTGGTTTTCCAATCCATTATACGGGGCTGCTGGTACATGCCATATACAGTTGTTACAAGAATTTGTAAAGTAATCAGTGCAAATCACTCAACACAGAGATGGAAGGCACTTGATCCCTTTTCTCTCTTCCCACATAAAAAAAGGGTGATGCCAGAGGCTGAGCAGAAGAGTGTGGGACGAGAGGGGGTTATCTTGAGCAGGAGCCACTAGAGAAGGCCTGAGGGGATCCGGGCTGGGCTTTCTGAGAGAAGACCCAGGAGAATGGCAGCAGTGCAGGGCAAACAGAGTGGGGAGGAGAGGCCTGAAGGCCTGACTGTGTCCACTCTTACCCAACAGCAGGACCTGAGATGCTGATATTTCCGAACAAACCTATTTGTGGCTTTTGTTACGGTCTGTCCATGCTCAGGCCAGGGACACATACAGGACCCAGCCTGTCCAGACCTGTTATGTTATCTGTCACAGTCTAGAAGCCATAGCCTCAGACCCACCATCTCTACTAGAGTTTATTGAGTTCCACAATTGTAACCTGACCTCCCTCCTATTGGCTCCAGCCTCCAGCTTCTTATCAGGGCTCTTATTACCCTTCTTCCTCACCAAAACTGGACCTCTTCCTGTTTGAGGCAGCTTTGTATAATAGCTGGGAGTGGGTAAATTGAGGCACGTGAGGTGGCCATCTCTATCCTTTGCCAGGCAGCATCATTACCTTCACCCATGGGTTGGAAGGACAGAGAGCCCAAAGAGGCTTGAGCCATCTCACTGGATTCCAAAGCTGCTTTGTTGTGTCACCAATGCCCCTTATCCCTCCATTTAGTAGACAGCTGCCTACCTGTCCATGCAGAAGTCACATCCCTCTCCTCAAACTTGGCCAGCTCATTAGTCCCCAGGTTTGGCCTAATGTATATGATTAATCATGAGCATGTCTGGTTCTATTTCCCTCCCTCAAAGTTGCCATATTTAGTAAGGTTTATTAAGTTCCAGCTATGTCCGCAGTCCCATGGTCCCTTCATAGGCAAGGTGGAGCCCCAATGGGCCATTAAGTGCAGATGTGAGAGGAACAGAAGCATCCAGCCAGGATAGTGGAATTGAAGGCTGCAGAAAGTTGCAACACTCCCTTTTCACAAGACTCTGATGCCTTTTGAATTGTAATTTTGTTAAAGCATCAGCTTTTTGCAAAACCTTGACAAATGAAGACAGATTGACTGAAAACAAATCCTCCTGGAGGGTTTATAGTCTACAGCTAGTCCTACCAGTGGCCTTGCTCCCTCCCCTCCTCCACACCACCCAGGCACCCAATGGTTCCAGAACCAAAAGCACAGACAGCCCTGTGGCCATCCATGGGCCACAGGGTGGAAGGGAGGAATGGAAGTAGAAAGAGGACAAGGCCTTTACAATCAGGAAGCCCTGGGCTTGAATTCTGACTTCATTTATAACCTGGGTGACTGGAGACAAACTGCTTCATCCATCTCTCTCTGAGTCTTGGTGTTCCAGCTATAAAAGATCAGTCCCAAAATGTGGTTGCAAGGATTAATTAAAGTCCAGAGTTCAGGGGAAAAGAAGTGTTTTTTCACAAGTCAAAGAGATATTGAGAAAGATGTGGAGGGTGATGAAGTAGGTGTCCTATCAGCATGAGATCAATGAAGGTATAGAATCGTGTCATTGCTGTGCTCGGGCACTGGGGGCGGAGGGGGTGGTGGTGGTCAGCTGCTTCCCTACCAGTGCTGTCTTACCTATCCGCAGCATGGAGATCCTGGGGAGCCAAGCCACTTCCATCAACTTCCCTCTGAACACAAGGCTAAAATTCCTCCATAAGAGTTTCACTGTGGAGTCATACCATTGATTCCTGTTGGAAAAGGTCAAAGAATAATGATTCTAAGTAATGGATGCAGTAATATTATCTCCCCATTTCCCAACCTGCCGTGACTCCCAGACAGGATAGAGTAAAAGTCCTTACCAGAACTTTTGATTCTCTTTAAGATCTGGCCCCAATATGTGTGTCCAGACTCAGCCCTCACAACTTTTTATGACCGTCTTACCACTGTGACGACATCACTTGCCTAACTACCTGTCATTCCTCAAACATGCCACGCCCTTCCACAGCTCCATGGTTATCCACTTGCAGTTCCTCTTCCTGAACCTCTTCTTCTGCTTGTTTATGTCATGAACTCAAGTGTTAAGTCCCAGCACGAAATCTCAGAATCCCTAGCAGGCAAGGCATGTCTCTGGCTGGGGCCAAGGAATAGTAGGGAAGGGAGGAGGCAACTGTCATTTCCTGAATACCTGCCACCATGTTCCAAGCACTGTGCCTAATGATTCACATAAATATACTCATCCCATTCATTTTAATCTTAAGAACAACCCTCAGAACTATGTATCATCTCAATTTTGTAGAAGAGATAACTGAGATGTAAGAAATTAAAGCCACTTCTTGCCCAAAGTCCCACTGTTAGAAATCATAACAGGGAGATCTGACCCCAAACCCAGAGTGCTTGCCTCCCCATTATATCACACTGCCCCCTTCTCTAGGTTAAGTATTTGAAATGCCCAGAATGGATAATTGCATCTTACAGTCCCATGGCCATCTCTTGCTCTGGGCACTGGCTATGAACTCACTTCTTGTGTCTGCCCAGCAGCCACCAGAAAAGTAACTCAGCTCATCCTTGCTTTTTCCTCTCTTGGCTACTAGTGCCAACCAGTCCCAAGGACATTAGACTTTCCTGAAGGCACGGAAAATCTTCCATTGCCAAGAGTGTCTGCCTGTACTTCTTAGGTTAGAGAAGAAAGGAGGGAAAATAGCTACTGGTGAAAACAGACATCACCAAGGCTCAGTTACATGGCAATACTTGTCAGGGAAGTGGGAAAACAGAATGGGCACATTTCAGAGTCACTGGACGTCCCTCTCTGGACAGTCATTCTAAGCCTTCTTCAACAGGTTCTCCTTCTCCACTGTGCACAGGTTCTGTCCTGCTTCTTCTGGCCTTTTCATGCCAAGTTTGCTCCATACTTCTTACGCTCTTCTCACAGGGCTCCAAGATCCTGCTTTTGGCTCCCATACTTACCTCTCCAACCCTAACTTCCTTCACTCCAAACCTGTGATTCCCGCTGTTACTAGATATCCTCTCCAAAGTGTACAAGAGGTACCTACAATTCAACAAGTCCAAAAACAACCTTGATAATCTTTCTTCCTCTTCAACAAACTTTTGTTTCCTTGATTCCTTTATTCTTATATGGCATACTCATCAAATTGTGCAAATCAAAAATCCAGGAATCATCTTTGATCCCTCTACCTCCTTCCTCACTCCTATCCAATCAGTCACTGAGTTTTGCAGATTAATATATCTAATTTCATCTAGCTCCCTTCTGTTTTAAAACCACTGCTGTAAATCAAGACAGATGTCTTCATTGGTCTCTCTGCCTCCTGTTTCATCCCCTCCACTTATGAGTCACAGTGATGATACGGTCACCTTTCTGAAACACAAATCTGATTTTGGATTATTTTACCTAAATCCATCTCTCCACAGCCTTCAGACTCCTTAGATAACACATGCTACCCTAAAGGATCTGACCATGCCTTGCGTGTTTAGCCTTATTTCCAACGACTGCTCCAGTCACCAATCACACAGTATGATTCAGTTTCCCAACCTCCAAACTGTTTCATGCTTGTCTTTGCACAGATGACCTTCTTTGCCTGAGGTGCCTTTCTCACCCTGCCCCTGATCTGCATTTGGCCAATGCCTACTCATTCTTCAAAACTCAGTGTAACGGTGGCCTCCTCTGAAGAGCTTTGAATGGTGCCAGTTTAAATTTAGAAGGCTCACCTCTACTTCCCGTAATTGCAGGTTCACTCTTGTCATAGAACACATCCCATCTTCCTGGCATCTGCTTTCACACTTTAAAAAACAGGAGCTCTGATTGGTTCATCTTTATATCCCTTCTGACTACCATATTTCCTGGCACAGGGGCAATTAACGCATGTTTACTGAATGCATGAGTGAATAAACAAATAAAGAAATGAATCCAGGGAGCATCTAAGAACTCCACTAAGGTGAACATTATTAAAAGAAATGTTCCAATAGCAAAATCACTGTTTTCTTCTTTGTACTCACAGCTGTCAAAACTCCCAGGCACTTCCACCTTCTCTTTTAAGCAAATAAATTTGGGCTCCTGGCTACACTGGCCTTGGCAGGATGAAGGAAAGGAGGAGTCTTCTAACTGGTGCATTTTCCTCTCTTTGTTTCTATTCCCTGTAAAAACTTAATTCAAAGTTCAGATGTACCTGGGGAGAACCAAAGTATGTCCCATAGAGGAATGTGGAGTCCCTCATACAGAGTTGTGAAAAAGACACTTTGTCATCACTGTATCCCCTGGTAACTTTGCTTCAAGCTTTCTTGGAGTTTCCCCCAGACATTCAAATTCAAAGGGTTATGAGGTGCCCAGAAAATGCATTTTTAGGAGCAAACACTGCCAGTGTTTCTGATGCAAGTGGTTTGTGAATCACACTTTTAAAACACTGCTTTAGGTGTTGAGAAAACAATCCTAAGTGAAATGTAATTTGCTATGATTTTCAGAGGCCTGCTCTGGGGTGAAGAGCTCTGAAGATCAAATATACTTGATTTTCTGTTCAGGACTAACGGGAGCAATCACTTCTCCTCAGCCTGGAGAGCCCTTAGGAGAGCAGATGAGCCAAGTATTTAGAAGATCGAGGTGTGTTTAGAACGTTGTTTACAAAGACTTCTTGCAGGGAGGACTAAAAACAACTCTACTCCAGAGAGAGGGAGACAGCATATTTCCATGAGCTCACATATGTACGGCTCACGTGGACACCTTTGTCTCACCTTCTACAAACAGATTATCACTGGTATTGCTTTTGTCCTCATCACTTGCATTGTTTATTCTTGTCTGTGATCTTGAAGTGAGTGACACACTCTCTGGAAGTAATCTCTCCCTCCAGATTGATAAATTGATAAGTGAATAAAGACTTCCTCTTCTCAGAGTAATTGTTTTTTGTTTTTTTTTGTTTTTTTTGTTTTTGGCCAAAATGCATACCACTCTGTTATGGTGGCAACTTTGTGACATGATTAAACCTAATTGTTTTACCTGCAAACGGAGGAGACTCAGTAACATGGTATCTTCCTTTTCTCTTATCCACTGACAAAGCTCCACCATGTGAAGAAAACCATTAAGGTAAACTAGCAAATAAACAGAAGCCATGCCAGGAAAAAACAATCGTTCATTCCCTCAGGAAGAGTTCAATCCCATCACAATAAAATGCAGAAATTTCAGATTTGAATGTCTATTGGAGCCAGGCAGATGACAAAAACTAGTGAGACTCAGCCAAGTTAAGACCTGGGGATATTGCAAGGACATTGATATGCTCCCTTTAAAAGTAGCTTGAGTGTTTCCATACTCTCAGATTTTTTCAGAAGAAGCAGGAAATTGAGACTTTGATATTTTCAAAGTTAGTAACTATTTTAATTTAACATACTACATGGGCAAAGAAAACCAATTTTGGGGTCAAATATGTGGTAGGACCTCCCATGAGCATGTGCTGAACTGAAAGGACATTCAGTCTAGCAGGCCATAGTGACCTGTGGCCATGGACTGGAATCAGCGCATAACGGTATCTGAGTGTTCTTGATATTTAAAACTCTCAGTTTAATGAAATTATCTTAGAGGTCTTAAATGTATACAGCTACTGGAAAAAGAATAATACTCTTCCTTTCTCTCTGTAGGGTGGTAGTGGTGGTGGTGATATGGAGGGGGCTTGACAGTTAACTTCTCTGAGCCTCAGTTTCTCAAAATGTAGAATAGGAAAGACAATAATCCTTATAGAGATGTTGTAGGGATTAAAATGTGATATCACAGAAAACTTGGAGGCAGAGTAGAAGACTCTGGATAGATACTCCATAAATCCTAGTTCCCAGCTCCAGTCATGTGACTTTGGGCACGGCCCTTCACTTTTCTGGACTCTAAATACATAGATGCTGGTTTTGGACCATGTTATCTCTATGGCTCCTCAGGATGTTGCCATTCCGGGGGGCCCTGATGGTGGTTTGTGCACCTTGGCAGTGCTGCCTAACAAACATCTTGCTCGCTATAACTAAGATGGCTTTACTAACATAGTTTCCTTGGAATTGAGATCTGGCAAAAGAGTCACTGGTGATTTAACTGTGTTTAAATAGAAAATGTTCAAGACCTTCAGATCCCACACAATGCTTGCTGAAGGACAAAAGGTTGTCAGTGAAGTTTGGACATAATTATAACATGTAAGGTTAAATGCACCCCACTCCATAATCCTTCCTGAATAACTGCAGTGTTTCTAGCCAAACTGGAGGCTGATAATTAACTTGCCTGGAGGTTGCTAGGGAAGCATTAACTAACTGCACAGGATGAGTGAGGGAACTAAACAATAGGATAGGAAGAGACAGTCATGTCTTTCAGCAAATAACTCAGTTAACTAAAGCAGGGAGGCTGGGGATCAGAGCCCAGGTCACCGCCGGGATGGGGCTTGCAGTGTAGGGACGTCACAACTGCAGCTACGCCTGAGTGAAGACTCATTCATTACATCTCCTCTGGCCTCCTCTTGTACATTATGCTACTGTCATACAGCAGTCTCCCCTATCCACAGGGAATACAATCCACAACCCCCAGGCGATGCCTGAAACCACACACAGTACCAAACCTTACATAAACTATGTTTCTTTTCCTATACAGACGTACCTATGAGAAGTTTAATTTATAAATTAGGCACAGTAAGAGATTGACAACAATAATTATAAAATAGGACAATTATAGCAATATACTGTAATAAAAGTGATGCAAACAGGGCCTCTCTTTCATGCTCTCAAAATATCTTCTGTACATAGTGTGGATACACTTGGCAAAGGGATGATTCACATCCTGGGAAGGACAGAGCAAGAGAACACGGGATTTCATCACACTACTCAGAATGGCCATAATTTAAAACATGAATTGTTTATTTCTGGAGTTTTCCATTTAATATTTTCAGACTACAGTTGATGGCAGGTGAAACCATGAAAAACTAAAGCACTGATAAGGGGGCCCAGTATACTCAACCATTTCATGTCCCAGGTACTAATTTTTTCTGAAAAACAACACAAAATCTCTCACTGGAGTAACAGTACAGGTTATTCTTCACTTTGTCCTGCCCGCAGGTTCAGTCTACATCTGCTCTACATGTCTCTCCTCTTCCTGGGACTAGGCTCGGTAGCACAGCCCTTTCACAGTAATGGCAGAAAGTGTGAGCACGGCCAGAAACCCAGGCTTTCTTAAGGCCTCAGCTCAGAATCGGTTCACTGGAAACTTCTGCCCACATCCTACATGCCAAAGCAAGTCAGTCATAGGGCCAGGCCCCACATCAGTAAGGGCAGGGAGATAGACTCCTCCCACAGTGCAGCAGGGGAGTGAATAGTTGCTGAACAGTAATCTAATCTACCACACCCCTTGAGACTCTGAGCCTTTGAGAACAGGGACCATTCTTCAGAAGTAATCCTTGCCTGTGCCCTCTCAGCCTTGTCTCGTGACCAGGAATGTGTGAAGTACACAGCACTCTGGAGGCAGCTGGAAGCTTGGGGATCCCCAAGACCTCTGTTCTGTTGATGTGCATGCTGTGTTATTGTCTATTACATACCTTTTCTTAAAGTGAAATGTGGTACTGGTTGAAGCCCGTTGTGTCTATGAGTTCAGCAGTCAGTGTGAACAGCAGATCACTGCTGCTAGTCAGGCAGAGTGGGTAGCATGGTCCTAACCAGTTCTCAAAAAGGGAAAACACTTGTCAGAGATTGCACAATTATAGGTCCTCTTGATTTCCTCACCCTTCTCTGTAACAGAATTCTTCTGGCTGGGTGCCACAGGGGAAGGTGGATCCAGCTGAGCTTAATCATGAGGCAGTCATGGAGGTCTCCTTCCCCTTCCTGGTAATGTCTGATAGGTAGGTAGCCAATCAGCTAGCCAGTGAGACCTGAGGGGAGGTCCTTAGGGGCTCCCAGGAAAGTATTCCTTTCTCTTTTAAGGAGAACTTGGGAGAGAAGGCATCTTTCTGCCCCTGGGGATTCCTATGTCTGAATGTGATACCTGGAAAACAGTGCCATCTTATAAGCAAGAGAGAGCCATTCTGAAGGTGAAGTTGGCATTGAAGATGCGGAATGAGGAGACACTCCATGACACAATCATTGAGCGTCTAATCATAGAAGACCTGGAGCTGCCCTATAACTAAGCTTCTTGTTATATGCAGTAATCGTTTCCCTTATCATTCCAACAAGTCTGGGTTACTGTCTTCTCTTATTTACAGCCAAAGACACCTTAACTCCTGAGGTCAGTAAGTGCTGGAGCTGAGGAGATAATGGCTTCCCCAAGCCCCAGGGGGTATCTGGCAGAGTCACTGACCTTGCAGGGTCCTTAATATCAGTCTAACATCATAGGATCATTTGGTCTGGGAGATGGAGTCCAGACAAGCACCAGAGAAGAAAGTTCTGATGGGTCAGCGCAATCCTCCCAATGGGGGAACAGAGGCCAGAGGGAAGGCAACCATCCACGCAGGTAGAAA
Source organism: Rhinolophus hipposideros (assembly GCF_964194185.1). Taxonomy (NCBI): domain Eukaryota; kingdom Metazoa; phylum Chordata; class Mammalia; order Chiroptera; family Rhinolophidae; genus Rhinolophus; species Rhinolophus hipposideros. The sequence continues at coordinate 3,184,820 of NC_138052.1, read as the reverse complement.
GTTTCAGTTGCATCAAGCCAGGAATCTCTGAGGCCACTAGTTGGCAATGAACTATTAGCCTACAGTCATCTGACAGTACCAGTTTTGAAAATTCTTAGTGAATATTATTCTTATTTTGGGAAAAATGCTAGCATACTAATAGGGCCTATGTGTGTGGGGATATAAGACAGGGAAATTCAAAATGTATAAGCTATAAACATTCTAACCACTGAAGACATTGGAGATCCTCAAATCACACTGAGTAGACAACTGCCAAATTGATCTACACTAAGGACCAACTCTGTACAGGGGAAAAATATTTTTCCGTATCTTAGAATGAGGTGCTGACTGCATAATTGACTTACACCTCGAATGTAATAATGCAGTCTTTGAAAGAATTGAAAGTAGCTCCTGAACTGGAGGTGCTTTTCCACAGGAACATTAGCTGGTATTGTGTGATAATAGCTGTCACAGGGTGATGAGGTGAGTCAGTTGTTTTTTACACTTATGTGTTTGATTTCTGTGTCTCTTTTATTCTAAGATGCATAATCCATGTTACCAAACAGAGCCGGACTACTGATGAGTCTCCTTTTGAAAGCTATGCTAATTTGAGACATTCTTACAAAGTGCTCATCACCGTCACTGGTTGAAAAAAGAATGTTGATGATCTATTTCTCAGGAAAGCTCTGAAAAGGAGAACAGTCATCCATCTGTCTGAATTTTTATGCAGGGTAACAGGCCTGTCAGCAGCATTGAAGATGGATGGGCTGACCTGTAAAGGTCCTCACTGTTATCAGTCACTGTTTGATGACAAAAGTGTGAGCATGGAGAGAAGAGTTTGAAAAGCTTAATTTTAAATGTAACTCTGAAGGAGGGAACTGCTTTAGAACCACAAGCTGTCAGAGGGCATTTTGTTTTGTTTTGTTTTGTTTTGTTTTGTTTGGTCTTTCCTTTGTATCTTGGTGTTTCATGCACACCAATGGACATGCAGACAAGGAATTCCCTCAGATACTCTTCTGACTATCTCTATTGCACGTCAATCACCCAAGGTATCTTTCCAGGACAGCAATCATAAGTAGCATGTCTATAACTTGTACCACTTATAAGGTGTGATCAAACAACATGGTGAATGCGTCAATAAAAAAAATATTACAATAAAAGATGCACTGCCATTAATCTCCCTCAAAATACTCCCTCTCACTTTGAATACACGTATCCCATTGTTCTTGCCACTTTCTGAATCTGTTCTGGAAGTCCTCTTTCGTAAGTGCCTTTAGTTGCACTGTCATGGCTGCCTCGATGTCCTGAATCCATTCAAAATGTTTTCCTTTCAGGGTCATTTTGACTTTGGGGAAGAGCCAGAAATTGCAGGGTGCCAGGTCCGGTGAATAAGGTGGATGTGGACACATCACAATGTTTTTATTTGACAGAAATTGCCATAAACCACAAGCAATATGTGACATGGAGCTTTTCTGTTGTGATCACAAAATATGATGAATGTGGCTGCCTAGTGCCATCCAACAGAAAGGCAGGGATCTTCAGTATGGGAAGTGGCACCTCAAACCTTAGTAACTGTGTGACAAGTTTTAACTTGTCCAGTGCAGTCAGTCAGGTGTGAGGTATAGTAGAGAAACAAAACACACTTTGTGTTTTAAAGTGTGCCTTAAATTATCCTCCATCATGACAATGCTCTGTGTCACACATCGCTTCTGGTATATGGCAATTTCTGTCAAATAAAAACATTACAGTGTGTCCCCATCCACCTTACTCACCAGATTTGGCACCATGCAACTTCTGGCTCTTCCCCAAAGTCAAAATGTTTTGAATCAATTCAGCCACAACAGTACAACTAAAGACACTCACGAAAGAGGACTTCCAGAAAGTGTCAAGTACGATGGGATAAGTGTGTTCTAAATGAAGGAGCATATTTTGAGGGGGATTAATGGCAATGTGTCTTTTACTGTAATAATTTATTTTTATTTGAACATTCGTCGTATTGTTTGATCACACCTTGTATTATCACCCGCAATTCTCCTTGTAATGGCTACAGAATATATCCTTCTCTTTAAGATGAAAAAGCATGCATCTCCAGTTTACCAAAGCAGTGCTTTATTCCTGGTGTTTACATTTTTTAAAGACTTCCTCCCAGCTTGGGTTCAGGCAGTATTGAGTGCTCGCCTGGGGATTACTTTGTCACCTTGAGGAGGCAAAAGACAGAAATCTACGTATAAAGGCTGCAAATCTCAACTGAAGTCTTCTCCATAGGCTTAAACCACAGAGTCTTAGTTTGGCCCTAAAAATCTTACCTGTAGTCTGGTATATTTAGGGGAAAGATGACAGAAACTAGAAGTTATTGTATATCTACAATGAACCAGGTACATCTGGCATATGCTTTTGCAGGTAATTTTCAAAAGAGAGTTAACTTCTAAGAGAAGTTAAATAACTTGCAAAAGGTAAATAACACATACAAGTAAAATTCTTAGGCACCAACCACATCAAATAATTTTCGTAAATTATTTCATTTAACTGTTATATAAACCCTAATCAATAATTAGTCCACTCATTCCCATTTCTGTTTCATAAATGAGGACTTTGAAGCTTAGAGAGATTACATAATTCACTCAGAAAGGTGGAAGGGCTGGGTTTAAATGTCAAAGTCTGAGGATAGGGACACAGATTTTTTTTGGGTCCCTGCAAAATGAATTGAAAGAAGAGCCCAGTTCCCAGTCATGTGTGTCTGACCCTACATTCTTTGTACCTTATCACACTGCATCTTTGAATGAAGATAATGCAATTGTCTGCAAATTGAGATATATCAAACTTTGCCATGCAAATTCCAGATACTGAATCTCAAGAGATTAAATGGACATTAAAGACACAAGCACAGGGAGCCTTCCATACCCATCACCCCATATCTCTGTTCTATTATTTCTCTTCCCACTCCACTGTAAGCCCTGTTTCCCACTCAGGAAGAGAGAGGGTGCTCGAGATAGAAGGCATCAAAAAGGGGCATGACCCATCTGGACTCAAACAGCAGGTCAGTTGCCAGCCATTATTATAAGCCTGCCTTTCATTCTAGAGTAAGCCATGGTTCTTTAGCCAGGGCTGGGAATCAGAATCACCTGTACAGATGGTCTAAAGTAGAAACCCCCAATGCCTAATTCCAGACCCCTTAATCAGACTCTCTAACGTGGACCACAGGCATCTGTACTTTTAAAAAAATCTCCCCAGGGCTTTGGGTGATTTTTTTCTGTATATTTTTGCATTATTTGAATTCTTTACAATAAAAATAAAATCAACTAGTCTTTCTGTAACAAAATAAAATAATCACAGTGTTGTGTGTGTGTGTGTGTGTGTGTGTGTGTGTGTGTGTGTGTGCAGTTTTCAAGCTTTCCAGTCCCCTCCAATGAGTGACCAGATTTGAGATCTTCTGGTGCTATTCCATCTATTCCAGGACTTTGCTGCTCAAAACTCTTACCCATTGCTTTTATTAAGCCTTCGAATAAAAATCAAAGAAATAGTATCTACCCTGACAGGTGAGCCCAAAGAAAGAAAGAATACCTACAGTAAACATCAATGAAGGTGTGGTTTAAAGTGAGAAAAGGGCACAGGCTTTGAAGTTGGAAAGCCCTGGGTTTGGATCCTCACTCTGGCATTTATTGCTAGCTCAGTATTCTCGGACAAGTAGTTGAATTGCTCTGAGTGAGCTCCACTCTCCCTGTCTATGCAATGGAGATAATTTCTACCTTGCAGAATCATGCTGAGTATTCAACAAAATAGTGTGTGCAGCATATCTAATGCATACCCAATGCCAATAAAAGATAGCCATTATCATTAATTTCATTGTTATCAAAATTAATATTTTGTTAGCATAGATGATGAACTGTCACTTCCACAAAATGAGTGGGAAGAAAGAAAAGAAATTTCAGGATTCTTTGAATGATTAAAAAGGGGCAGCTTGCAAAGTATTCAGGGACAGAAAGTTCTGCAGGTCACTGCAGACATTTCTCCAAGCTCCTCTTGATCTATTTGACCCATTTTTCTGTATGTTGAGCATTCACAAAGCAAGGTTCCATGTTTGTTCTGTAGCTGGAACGAGGCCAAGTACGTGGGCAGCACTCAACAACACAATTTTATCTTCACTCTCTTTTTAGAGCTGTCTTGAGAGAAGAAAATCAACCACTTTCCTGGTAATCTTTGTGGAAGAAAAGCAGCATCAAAAATTGAAAGGTGCTTGTTTAACTGTGATCTTGTCATATTTTGCAGTGTGTATAGAATCAGATCAGATCAAAGGGAGAATGTAATGGCACCAGAGAAAGGAATAGAGAATCAGTCGGAAGGTTCCATCTCTTCTACATGGATTAACAGTGGGAATTTAGCGGTTAAAGTCACCTCATCATATCATAACAAAAGGAGGACATCCAGAAAGCTCCTGGTGAAGATAGATTCAGAGGACATCGCTCTGATGGATGACAATGGGCTCTGGGAGCACCTGTGGAGAGCCAGCGCCAAGTAGCAGGAGGAGGAAATAACAAGGATGGATTCACTAGATAAACTGCAGCATAAAAAAATCATTCTTCCAAAAAAAGTGGACTTTCTATAAAAATGACACGAAAGAAATGGTTACAAAATGGAAAATCTCAGTCAGTTTAGTTTGCATGTAGCAGTCCTGAGAGCCCCAGAGATCCTGCCTCTTGCCTGTACTCATCCTCCAGTACAGAAAAGTTCTCCTGGCGCCCTCCTCACGCTCCCAGCTGTTGCTGTGGGGCATGGTGATTCAGTAAAGTTAAGGGCCTCACTCAGTGTCCCCTAGGAGGTAGGAAGGAACCCAAGCATCTCTCCTGTCCTCTTTTCTATTAGTACAGACTAGCTCATGCTCCAGAAGGGCGTTCATCTGAACACAGAAATTTTCAAATTTTAGTGCTGGTTCCCTGACCCAGATAGCCTCATTGCATAAGGGGCTGAGGCAAGAATGTTCAACTAGGTGATAGCTGACAGCCCCCAACAAGAAAGCTTGGTTACCAGAGACCTGGTCAGGGAGTGGGGAGAAGACACTCAGCTAGAGGAGAAAGGAAGCCCAGGGCCCAATCCTACCGATTTGATAGAGAGAGGGAATTGGGGTAAGGCAGGAAGCTATGTCATTTTTAATGACCTCTCATGCCACCTTTTATTGTTGTGGTGCCCGTTTCCAAGGTGGCCCTGGTCCAGAAAAGCATGTGATAGACTCAAAGCACACATCATGAAACCTTAAGACCCAGCCAGGAGAAAGGAGAAAGATATAAGGAAGCCCCAAATCCAGCACTTCTATGGCTTTGAAAGAAAAGTATTTTTATGTGGAACCCCTTTAATTGTCTTCTCAGGGTGCTGATACTCCAACTCCTTGAAGTATATATTGAAGTACAGGTCAGTCAACGGTAGCCAGGGGTAATCATACCTTTCCATCAGATTTCATATTTTTTTTTTCCAGATAAAAGGGGAAGAGAGGACTGCTTGCTCTCTATTGATCTTGAACTTGCTGAAATAACAAGAATATTTTTTTTTAAATCCCTAGTATTTTTGAGATCCTGGTCTTCCAATTCTTGTGGGTTTTATTTTCCTTTGTCTTGGCCCCATGAGGGGCAAGAAGGTAAAATCCACCTCAGGGAGAAGGATGTGATACAGGGTAAGTCCCTATCAGACAGCAGGGAGTAAGACACAGTCCTTTAGGCTCCAGGAGGGAACCTGAAAGAAGGCAGCAAAAAACGGAGAGAGACGAACTCTCTCCTCTACTCCCTTCCTCTTTCTACTCTACTTATATGACCAAATATGAAACAGAATCCCAGACAAGTCTGAGGAGAATACTAGAAAAATGAAACTTGTTTTCTGCTTCCCCAGGCACAGATGGAAAACTTCCAAGAGCCCTTAGGGAATCACCACATCCAACGTGACATCACTCCGGCCATGGATAGGAAATGATAGTGACAAAGCATGTCAGAAGAGGACAAAGGCCACACTCAGTTTTCACCAGAGCAAGGATTAGGGTCACAGAGACTCCTCAGTGTCCCGTGGGCCTAGAGCAGGTTGCCAATGGTAGATAGGACACCATTAGATAGGTAGATAGGACAATGACCCCCAGGCTCAGGAGGCAGCACACTGAGATGCAAGAACCCCACCCAGAAGCTAGGGAGTGGACCACCCATGAGGAAGGGGAGAAGGGCAGGTTTCCAACTTGGGGGTGCTACAAAGTGGTGGTGCCTGAGGACGCTGAATAGCTAGACTGCTAGCACCAGAGGAGGGGGACACCAGCACCTCGAGCCAGCACAGAACCAACAAAGAGCTTTGCCAGGTGCTGTGGGTCCTGTGGGATAAAAACACAACCCCCAAACTAGCATGGCTATTCTCACCCAGATGCCCAGTTTTACATCAGACTAGCCACACCACACTGTTGATCTGTGAAGAACACAACAACAACAAGCAGATCTGGGTCTCCGAAATAGCAGGGGCTTAGGGGAAAGCATTTATTCAGCAGGCCCCATCCTCCTTGCAGCAACTTTGCAAAGCAAGCTGTGTTATTCCCAGAATAATCAGTAGCCTTTAAAAAATCACCCAAGGACACACGAGTAAGTGGGAGAGTCAAAATGTGAACCCAGGTTCTTTACTCTATGTACTGCCCACAACTGGTTGTTAGAGGCTTCAACTACTCAAAGGTCCTACTCACAAACCATCTGGTGCTCAGTTATTCACTGGTTCACATGGCCCTCCACTGCAGGGGTCTCTGGAAATAAGCAGCTTGTTCCTAGGAGAAGAACACATGATTTCACAGTGACTGTGCAACCGCAAGCATGAAGTCTAGAAGATAGCAATTTTATGCCTATAATTAGACTGTACTATACATTAGCTGAAAACTATATGATAAAATTAACTCTCTTCAGTTTTTATCATGGCAGCATTGGATCAAGTGGAAAGGTTTAAGATTATTTTTAATTGAAATGGACTTAGTATAACTGACCCTAAATATTCCCAGTGTGCTCTGGAGGAGAAAGTAAAGGTTACTTAGTTTTGTTGAAAGTGTTTGCTTTCCCTGAGGCCCAAGCTACATTTATTTTTTAGTGCAATAGTGAGTCCTGTAACCCCATTCCAGTGCTACCCACCCTTATGCTCTATCATTCTGCCCCTAAATCTCCTCCAAGCCCCCAAGGGAAGAAAGAAGTACCTGAAAAAGGCAAAGCAGTGTCATGGTGTAATGGATACTGCCGTTCAGCTATACCCAGGACTGCATGGTCCCAACCTCCCCGGACTGGTCACTTGTGATCACAGGAGCCCAGGCTATCCAGTGAGTCCTCTATGGATCCATACAGATAGTCTTCTCAGTGCTGTGAGGTGGGGGTCTCTGTGCTGTTCTGTAGAACTGGCAGAATTCATCCAAAAGGCTGATAATAAGTTACCTCACTTTCTCCTGTCTCTGACTAAGACAGCCTAAACCTAGAGGAACAAAATAAGAATATTCTCTATAATAGCTTAAAAATATCCTTATAAATAACTTTTCAGGAAAGTGGTAAAAACAAGTCTGAAACAAGTCACTGGAATAACCATTGCATTGGGTGGTTTCTAATTGTCTGTACAAGTTAGGAGAAGAGCAGAGAAGCCCCTCTACCACATTTAGAGAAGGGCAGGCAGCAGTGGCCCGGGAGTACATGGGTTCCCCATAATACAGTTTGAAGCTGTCCTGCAGACCAGTGGTGATGGCACTGCTGGTGTTCACGCAGCACCTGCAGAGCCCAGAGATTTCTGCCCTCAAGATTTGCTTTGGAAACATAACTCTGAAGTACATGTTTATAGAACTTTCTTTAAGAATTCTTCAAGGATATGTCAACTACCTTTGAACAGAGAAAATTTTAGAGAAATCAACTTTCTTTGCTCACAAGATATTGTCCCACCTGTAAGTTTGATCTGCATTTCTATAGTCAGGGTCCCTTCTCCATTCAGGGCAAAGCCTCAGAGAACTGTCAGAGAAAAATCTTCAAGCGAAACATGCTGTGCTGTTTTCAGGAGTGGATTTTAGGACTGCTGTAGCTTTGATGTTGTACTGCAGTGAAATACACAATCCAGAATCATTTGGGAGCAGAATTTGATAGAGAGCCACGAGTGCGCTTCCTCCCTGATCCATTCACTCAGTAGAGTCTCTTGAAGGGGACATGTGAGCATCCCACTCAGGAATGGCAGGGACAGCTTACTCATCTCTGTATCCCTAGCACTTAGCAATATGCCTGACAGGTAACAGGTATTAGAAAAAAGGTAAATGAATGAATGACTGGGTATGTAACCTACACTTTGTTTTCCCCATACAACATGGGGGACAACCATTATAAAAATACAACTCCTGTCAACCTCATAGGATACCTGTGAGCATCAGGAAATAGGATAAACCTACATTCATCTTTGTGTCTTCTGGACAGCCTTTTCAGATCTACTCCTTTATTCCCCACTTTGCTTTTGAAATCAGTACTCTGTATTAGGACGTATTCATTGAGGGGTCTGTCTTTGCTCACAGACTTGATGTTCCTGGATGGCAGGGAATGGCCTCATGGTACAGATGCTCAGGGGTTGATGCTGAATGGGTCCTGAAGGGAACTCCAAGAGATTATCTCTCTGAGCCCAAATCCTGGAGACCATGTGCTGCTGGGCCCCTCAAACACTTGGGCATCAATGGAAACTAATTGACGCCTGAGTGACAGTGGTAAGAAATCAAGTTAAACATCTTCATTAGGAACGTCAGATGCATGAAGGAGGAAATGCGGAGCAGAGAAGAGTGGCCCAAGGAGCACATAGAATGAGGCTCCGGCATTATGGTCCGGGGGAGCAGTTTTAGTTCTACAGAAAATTAAGCTGACTGGGCTGGGTAGAGGGCAGAGGGACTTGGGCTGTTAGCATCCCAACTTCTCACCATTAACACCTACTTCCATCAACTGCTAATGAGATCTGTGCTCCCTGGCTGTTAGTGGAGGAGTTTGTCAAGATGAGAAATCCACTCAGAAATATTTTACATCTTTCACACAGATGGCTCATTGACAACATAATTGTGCCAGAAGCAGAGGCATTCATACTGCCCCAGGCACTGTGCAGAAGTTTGCACACTTACCAAACTTTTTGTACTACCTTGATTTGCGCAAAAGGAAGATGGGAGCAAGATACCCTGAGACCTTAACCAAAGCAAAAGATGCCTGAATATTGTTCATCTTCACCAGGAAAAGGTATTCCCAATCTCATGTTATCTTTTTTAAAAGAAAACAAAAATGCTTTTTTGTTTTAAAGGCATTAGTAATCAACATGGGCTGATAAAGTCACCTTCTACATCAGGGTTGGCTAATACATGGCAATTATGACACCACCCCTCCCTTCTGTATCCATGATAAATGTTGTTACCAATTATGGCATACCAGGACTCGGCCAAAGAATCATTCTTAACACCATACTTCCGGTAGTCATTCCAATCCAATGATATTCATAATTGAGACTTGCCATTACTATTCTAGATGCTTCATGAGTTAATTTTGTCAGCTAATCTTTTGCTGTCCCCCATATGCATTTGATATTTTTCCCTTCCCATCCTTCTGGTACCAGAACCCTAATTTACTTTGAGGAACCATCCACCCTCCATACCTTCCCATTAAGCACAAGAATCCCACCCTTGTCTATGGAGATGTGCACATGAGCTGGGTCTGTCCAATCAGAACCCTGAATCTGCCCAGACACAGAAATTAGATTAGAAACATTCATGGGTTCTAACCTGGTCCAAAAAGACTCAGTCTCGGGACCTAAGCTAGAACTGCCAGGAAAAGGGACCTTATTTCTCTGCTGGACCTGAGCTCATGAAATTGTATGCCTGAAGCCACAGAGGAAAAATACCTGCCTAAGGGTGATACCAAGTCAGAGATTACCTGAGACGAGTAGGAGACGGCATTTGAGTCTCCATGAGTTGTGACAACATTTGATTCTCTGTTTTCTTATGTTTTTGAACTGAGATTGACCTCTGTACGTTTCAGTTTTATGAGGCAATGAAATCTATTTTTCAAAAGCAACTCAAGCTGGCTTGAGTTGAGTTTCCATCACTTATAACTGAAGCAGCCCCAACTGATACAAGCATGTACTTCAACAGGGTGCTTTTCTTCATTGGTAATGGACTCCAGAAGGAGAAAGCTCATATAAAGTTGGCAGCCCCACCCTAGGTGATGTGAGTCACACAACATTTCTGAAAAGCCAGTTCCACGTCTTCTCCACATGCAGGAAGTTGGAGCTCAGCTCCCTCGCACTGCCCTCAGAAGAAGTAAACATAGAAGGGAGGGGTTACAGAGAAGAGACTAGAGGGAGGCTTTTCAGTTGGTACCTCAGAGCTTCCCGGCAGTGTAACTCTTGGGCACAACCAAGCCTTTAGGGCTAGGTGGGCACTGTGGCTTTGATTTGTCAACTCAAGCTCCATGGATGCAAGGTGAAAAAGCAAACATAGGACCTGGTCACTGTCCACAGCGTAGACCTGAACCATTCACCCTAGCCTGCTGCTTGAACTCAACTTCAATTTCCTCCTGAAGCCCCTGGTTCAGCCCTTCACTGCACCTTTCATTTTCTGCCCTATTTCAATCTTCAGTGCCATCTTCCTGCCTACCATTGTGACTCCTGATATCTATAATTTAGCTTCTCCCTCCGACTCTGCAACTATAGGATTTGGCCCAGCTGTGGGATCACTTTCTTTGGTGAAAATCTTCCATTGAACTTAGTCTAGTTCCTTAAAAATGATCTTGACACAAGTCCACTGTTTTTAAATTCACTTTCAGGTCTTTGATTTCTGTATATGAAGGTAGGTTGGGGTTTTCCTGGACATTATGGCTCCTCATAGATGTAACTGAGTCTGCTTCTGATGATGCTGAATGAGAATCTCTCTTCCCTATTATTATAAAAGCCATAAAAATACCAACATTCTCCCTGTTGGTGCAACATTGAGGGTTAAAATATTAATCAGGAAAAATCATGCATGCATTATTCATAATTCAGACATTCTGGGTACAGATGCCAAGAAAGTATACATATTTCAAATGTTAAATCCTTATTCTTTTCCAGAGAGCTCACATTTCATCCATTATACCAAAGGGGACATTTGGGCTTATTTCTTGGCATGTGCCAAGATAAAATAATACAATTTAGCCTCACTGTTAATAACAGATGCCCCTTTCTGGGCACTTTGTCAAAACTTCCTAACAAACACACGTGTCTCACTGTCACGCAGGGGACCCTGCTCGCTGCGCCATTTGTCGTGCAGGGTCTCAGCTCCCACTCCCCGCCCAAGAACGCAGGACACGGTAAGGCCAAACAGGAACACCCACGGAGCCATAAGTAGGGGAGTCAAACCAATATATTCTCGCTGGAGGCTTGGCTGGAGACACAGGAAGCAGGATCTACATAATCTGCCTAACAGCAGTCCGCGCTTGCCAGCCACCATCTTCTTGCTAGCCCCCATTCCTTTCCTGCTAGCGTAGCCACAGCCGTTATATTAGTGGCCAATGGCTTACGGGTTACAGCTGACGGCCAACTAGCCACAGCTGCTGGCATCTGATCACAGTTGATGGCCATTTACTACCCGAGCCAGCACCTTTCTATGTGAGGCCGAGAGCCTGGAAACTGTTTTTTGGGGTTTTGTCCCCACACTCACTCATTCCTTGGCTCTAGCTCTCTTCTGGCTTTCGCTGAACACATCCCATGCCCAAGAGAAAACACATCAGTGAGAAAAAGACTTCAGTGTTTCTACAAACAAAAACAAACCTAGCTAATCCCGTAGAGAATTGTTTCTTTTACCAGCTTTCAATAAATCTGTGAAAATGTATTAATTTTTAGGAACTAGATTCCACCAACATATAAGGGACCAACTATACCATTTTTCTGCCTTAGGAAACTGCCTTTTTAAGCAAGAACATTTATGAAACTATTTTTAGTGAGATAAGACTTTTGCCCAATTTAAGGTATTTTCTTTATTGCCTTCCTACCCTCCCGAATAGCTAGTTCACAGAAATCCTCCTTCTTTCCTCTATCACCACTTCATTTTCTTCTCACAAACCTACAGGTGTACCTCTGTCATGCAGGGCGGCCTGTGGGGTCTCTCTTCCCGCTCCCCACATAAGAACACAGGACACGGTGAGGCCAAAAAGGAACACCCACGGAGCCATAGGTAGAGGAGGCATACCACTATGGTCTCACTGGAGGCTGGGTTCACACGACGTGCAACTTGCTGTCTGCTTTGCTGCCAACCTACCGACTCTTCTTGACTCTACTCCCCAACGCAGCCGTGGCAGTTATATTAGTGGTCAATGGCTCAACGGTTACAGCTGACTGCCAACTAGCCACAGCTGATGGCCATCTACTACCCGAGCCAGCACCTTTCCACATGAGGCGGAGAGCCTGGAAACTGCTCTCTGGGGCTCTGTCCCCACAGCCTCTTTCCAGGTCTTCAAGCTGGATATTGTCTGTCAGTACTTACCACTAGTTCTACTATTTTAAGTTCTCCCATATGGCATAGGGGTAGAAGGCCAGAAACCATATTTCCCACACTCTTTAGCCAGCTTTGTTCCTTTTTCAACTCGTCCGTTCCCGAAAGACTTGGAAGGAGGAAATGAGCAGAGCTAACATGGCTCCAACAGCAGGGCAGGTCAACGCCTCTGACAGACGGCAAGCAGGAGGCTCTGCAGCAGCTTCTAGAACCTCTCTTCTAAATCCTGTCCTTTGACAGTGATCTGCTGACATTATCAACAGCTATTTGTGCCCATCTCCCTGGAATCTGCCGAGTTCTGACTCAGGTTATAAGTCTGGGGCAATGTAAGGTTGTGAGGCTGGAACTTGACAGTATCTACATCCCCTTATAGGTGAACTGCCTAAGTGAGGACACTGCAGAGTGTCCATACTGGGGCAGACTGTCATTTCCAGAGGGGAGAGGAGAGGTCTCTTCTGATAAAAGGCTGACTCGGCCCAGAATGTAGGTTTGATATGTCAGCCTTAATCAGAATTCAAACAAATGCTCCCATTCTCATTCTCAAGTCTTGGGATCTCTCAATCAGCACTCTAACTTTCATATTTAGAAAGTGGTTAGGCTGTAATGTCAACTTAAGTTATAATACTACGACCTGTAGGATCAAACTGTGCCTGGAAGGAGAGATGGCCACAGGGGTAGATCTACTTTGATTCATAAGCAGTACCAGTGGTTTGGCTATCTGGTTAAAGTCTTGAAAGGAGATGCATCAGAGATATGATGGCACAGATTCCTGAGGAAGAAGTAGTGTAATGAACCTGTCAAAATGAGCACAGAGTGTGGAGATATTTGTATTCCATACAACTCTTTACCAAAAGGCACCTACTGCAAAGGTGGGTCTCAGTATCCTACTAGAGAATTTAATCAATTCTAGACAAGTCAGCCTCTTTCCCCAACGACTCCAGAGTTGCTCCATGGCTCCTGGACAGTGTGGCCAGGACAGAGATGGGAGTTATGCATCAGTTCAACAATACAGATCTCTGCTGGCTGCTATGATTGCCAAATGCCCCACCTGCCAAAGTCACAGATGGAAACCATGCTCACAGTACAACATCATTCCCCAGAGAGCCAACCACACACCTGGTGGCAGTTAAATTATGCTGGGCCCTTTCTAATGAAAGATCAGCTATTTGTTTTTACTAGAACAGACGTACTATGGATTTGGATTTGCCTTTTCTGTACCTGATGCTTCTGCTGGACACTCATCCCTGAACCTACTGACTGCCTTTGTTATTACCATAATATTCCTTCCATATAATATTGCTTCTCACACACACAAACAAAATCCATTTCATCAGAATGAGTGAGAAAAGGGCCTTGTGCCCTTGGCATTCACTATTCTTACCATTTTCCCCATTATTCAGAAACAGCTGACCTTCTAGAAAATTGCAGTGTCCTGTTAAAAACTAAGTCATGGCACTAGCTCAGAGATACCACTATGCAGAGTTGGGAAGCAATCCCATAAAATGCAGCATATGCTATGAACAAGCAGCCAATAAAGGACTCTTTCCCCAACAGCCAAAATATAAAGGTGGGAGATCCAACAATGAAAGCGGAGTGGCCACCCTCACTGTTACTCCTCTAACTAACTTGCAAAATTTTTCTTCACATCTACACAACTTTGAAGTCTGCTGGTTTAACAAGTCCCTGTTCTCTAGGTAGGCATGCTTTCACCGAAAGGACACAACAATTGTACGATTAAACATTAGCTTGAGATGGCTACATGGCATTTCTCAGCTCTTTCTTCACCTGAACCAAAAAACAAAGAAGGGGGTTACTGTAGCAACTTTAATGATATCTCTTAATTATCAAGGAGAAATACAGCTGCTGTTAAATGATGGGAGCAAAGAAGAACATATCAAGAATCCAGAGTATTCCTGGGAAGCATCTAGAGATTACATGCCCAATGGCAAGAATTATTCAAAAACTACAACAACCCATTGTAGTCAACACCAACAAGGTTACAAACTCTTCAAAAGTAAAGATTCAAGTCATCCGATCAGATAAAGAACTATGATCAGCTATAGTGTTGGATAAAAGGAAGACAAAGAGGGAAAAGGGAATTTCAAATGGATAGTGAAAAAAATAAATTACAAATGCCAAGGATGGCCTCATAACCAATTGCATAAACAGGGTCTGCAGCAACTATGCACATCCCTTGGTTATTATTTATATATTTGTACATATTATCCAATTTTCTTTTCCACCTTCTATTTCCTTACCATTTTATATATTTCGGTGTTTATTTAACCCTATAATTTAGTCTTTAAGTGATAAGATATCAAAGGAGAATTATGACTGATATAGAAGGGCCATGAGCATCCCTTAGAGCTAGGGACTGGGACTGCTGTGACTTTGTTTCTCCTATTTCATGAAGAGAATGGGAGCACTGTTTCAGTCAAAGAGATAGTTGCACTGGTATTAGGTAAAAGTATGTTATGTCTGTTAGTATTGTTCTTTGGGAGTTTAAACATGAATAGAGGTGTGTTTATGGATGCTGAAGAGGCAAAGATGTAGGCTGTGCTAGATGACAGCCAGGGCATTCAGTACCATCCTCTTCTCTTAACCTCTGCCCTGTCGTGCAAGGGCTAGATGCTTGGGAAACACATTTCCAAAACTCTGCTCAAATAGGGCTCCCATTAAGACTGCCAAGGAGGGGCACTCTCATGAGACTGGAAAGGCAAAATAGTAACAAAGTGCAGGCAAGTGGTCTGTGATTATTAGCAGACATAAAGTTATTTTCATCAGCTCCCAAGTGATCCTGAGCACAGAATGTGAATTCCTTATCTCTGGCACTTAGTGAGAAATTAGAAAATACTCTTTTGACTAGAAGGATGCATAAATAATTAAATAAATAAATAAATAAATATTGTATAGGTGGGTGGATTGATGGATGGTTCAGCGAGTGGATGGATGGATGAAAGACAGAAGGATGGATAGATGGATGGATGATGAATAGGTGGGTGGATGGATGGATGGTTGGGTGAGTAGATGGATTGGATGGATGGATGGATGGATGGATGGATGGATGGATGGATGGATGGATGGATGGATGGATGGATGGAAAATGGTTGGATGGAATGGGTGGGTGGGTGAATAGGTAAGCAGATGGAAGGATGGATGAATAGAAGGAAGTTGAGGCAGAGACTATATATCTATCATACATTTAAGGCATTTGATGTCTTATGGAAAATTTGAATAAAAATAAACACTGAGGGATCAATTGATTATTTTGGTTCTGTTTTAAAGATAAATGAGAGATCATGTAAAGTTAAAAGAATACTTAAAGTTAAAACAAATGTCCAGAGAGAAAAAATTCAAATTTCCTAGAGAGAATAATAATCACGATTAATGCAAATTCTCTGAGTGGATAAGACAATGTGGGCTCAACAATGAAAAGCATCTTTAGAAAGGACAGCCCTGAGCCATTCTCCAAGGAGAACGGAGAAATATGGCACTGGGCGGATCTGCCTACTAACCTTTGTATATCATCACTATTTAAATACATTTTCTGTGTTGATATGAAATGTGGAGAAACAGAGTTGAGCTCTAAAGAAGAAAGAACTTTTTTAGCCAGTGGATACAATTAACCATGAAAGTGAGAGCCTCTGACCACTAGTAGCATTCACGCAGCAGCTAGATGGCCAAATATGGATAATACTGTAAAAAGGATTCTTGGCTTGTGTGGGAGCTGAACAAGAATTCTAAGATCCTTTACAAGACCAAATTTCAAGGGTCCTTTCTAATCTCCTAGGGTCAATTTGATGCTTATGACTGGCCTGGACACAGAGCCTTACCTGCAGAAAGACTGTGTATGATGACAGCTAGTAGGGGAGCTATTTTTAGATGAGGGGCCCATCCCAGTTCTCCTCAATTCACAACACATAAGTAGTTGCCTCTTCTGCATATGCAGGAGGACGATATGAAGAGTGTCTGCTAAATAAAGTAGTCTAATTAATAAAGCAACTGTCAAGTGCCTGCAATGCTAATTTCATCTAGCTTCATTCTCACACTACCCAAATAGGCAATCATCTCACCAAAGTAAAGTTGTTTCTAAATTATCTTTTAAGAGGAAGATAAGTGTACAAATTGCAGTGAAATAAGGGGAGCGCTGGAGGTTAAAACAATATCTGAAAATCAGAATTTGTTCCTCAGATATTTCTTTTTCAAAGATAATCTCAGCCCTGCAATACCCCTGAGGCTGGAGAACAGCAGTAGAAGTGAATACTCCCTGTCCCATGCTGGAAACCCTTCACATAGCGTTCAAATTCAAATTTAGAGGTGTCCTGCTGAATGAATTCTCCAGCAGAGCCAGAGTTTAAATGCCTACTAACAGTGGTGTTACTTTCTTTGAGCTAACTGGGCCTCTGGAATTCTAGTCACTAATTCTGACCCAAAAGGTAGGACAGGTAATCCTGGCATAGGTTTGGGTTTCAATCCCACTTGTACTGCTTTTGCACTGTGTGTACTTGCAAAAATTGCTCAAATTCTCTGAGCTCCAATTCTTCATCCATAAAGTGGGGACAATGTTTTTGCAGAGTTATATAAAGATTAAATGAGATAATATGTGTAAAGCTCTGACAACAGTCTGTCACATAGCAGGCTCTCACAAAAATATGTTACTCACCCACTAACCTTAAAATCATCGATAACTTGAAAATCCAAAGGTCTCTCTCTGACTTTTCCCCAAGAATATGACTCATTTATTTCTCATTCAACAAGCATTTGTTGAGCACCTACTCAGTGCCAGACACTATGCAGGAGCTCTGAAGACAGAAAATATATTGATGGTTCCTGTGCATGAGGCACTGAGTGTCTAATGGAGCAGACAGACAGGTGATATGCAGAAATGGATGGTGCGGTGCCTGTGGTGCTGTGATGGGGGGTGGAGAGCACAGAGGAGGACTCTCCACACAGGATGGAGGCCATCAGAAGAGGCGGCACAGAGACAGCAAGGTGAGCCAAATTTGGGATGGGGACCAGAGCGAAAGGCGAAAGGATCCTCACACGTATAGACTAAGAGGCATAAAATAGGGCAAGACACTGGGATAGGTCCCCAAGGTTGCTCCAGAGTCTGAATGTAAAGTTCAGGCAGAAGGTAATGCAGGGAAGTACATGAAAGTCAGACCACGCACTTCCTCCAGACAACCTGAATGTGTGCTACCGTGTCAATGATAATTACAACAAGGAAATCTGTCACACCTTTTATCAGATGTCCTACGAGCAACCAGCTTGGATGACTCTTTTTTTTTTAAATTTATTTATTGGGGTGACAATTGTTAATGAAATTACATAATTTCAGGTGTACAATTCTGTATAACATCATCTATAAATCCCATTGTGTGTTCACCACCCAGAGTCAGTTCTCCTTCCATCACCATATATTTGATCCCCCTTACCCTTATCTCCCTCCCCCAACATCCCCTTATCCTCTGGTAACCACTAAACTATTGTCTGTGTCTATGAGTTTTTGTTTCTCGTTTGGATGATTTTCAATGGGTGATTCCTACGTTCTTGGTTGGATCCTCACCTAGACATTTGGAACCCACCCGACTATTGCCTAAGCTTAAATCCAATAAATGTTTGATGTCTATGCCATCTCTATCCTTTTCACCGGGGACAGTCCACCTGTACCAACTATTTCCAGGGCCACAAAAGTCACCATTACATCTTCCAACTCACAGCTAATGTCTAGTCACGGGGTCACTCTCCTGGTATAGCCACTCTGGGCTCAGAGATGCCTATCATCTTGTGTGTTGGTCTGGTTGTCACCTGGATTGTCATCAGCAGCTTTTTAATTCCTCAGAGCAAGTCCAGCACAGCTTGGGGGAGGGGCAGAATAGAGGCAAAAATGTAGGGGCTTTTGGAGCCAGAGTCTGCTTCTCCTTTGCAGGGTCCAGATGCTGGTGGTATGAAGTGAGACTGACCCTTTGCAAATCCAAACCTCATTTTCCTGGCAGGTAGAATGGGGACATTGGGAAAGGCCACCACCCTGCAAGTCCTTGGGCAGGAACTTGTCTTCCTTTCTACCACAATTCTAATCCCTAGTGATTATCTGGCAGATGGAGAAAAATCCTGAAATGCTTATAAATGACTGGATAATGCAGAATGCCTGATTAGTATTTAGCATTGAGGAAGTGTCCCTCTGTTCCCTGAAGGAGTGGCAGATCTTCCCAGTGATAACTCTACCCAGAGGAGTGCAGGTGAGAGAAAAGAAGATACTCTAACACCCTCCCCCCAGGACCAGTTTGTTCTCATCAGAGCCAGGGGATTGTGGGAAATCCCTTTCCACCCTTTCTAACAGAAAAGCCTGCCCAGCCTTTCTAACAGAAAACCTTTAATTTGTCTTAGGTGTGGCATAACAATGAAACACACACCCGAGACAACAAATCCCCATTACTAGCGGGTGTTTGCTTTGTGCTCTCATCTTCTGGCTGCACCCTTTAGACATAGCTTCAAGTTGTAGTTTAGCAATTAAACTAAAATGTGTTGAGTGAGTGAACAAGTGATTAAATATATCCTAGGAAACAGTCAGTTGACTTCTATTCCATGGGGAAAAAAAAAAAAAGCATTGCCTTTGAACCAGACTTTGCCTACATTATCTCATGAGGTAGTCAGAGGAATACCTTTCAATGCCATCTCTGATTGATGAGGAAACTGAGGCTCAGGGAGGCCAGGTAGTTGAAAAGCAGAAGAACCTGGCACAGAACCTATGCCTCCTGACTCCCAAAGGTTGCTCCTTTCTCTGCATACCCAGAGCTGCCTCCACCAGCACCACTGGGAACATGTAGGTATTGTTTAATTTCAGCCTGTTAAGAAAGAAAATTGCATCACTTTAGGTTCAATAGTTCTGCATACTATGTGGATATCGCTTTTCCTTTACACTTTAAAAGTGACACCAGGGGTTTTCTGCCAGATAAAAGTACTAGATCCCTGTTCAACAGGAAATTGTTTGTACAGAAAAAACATATTATATATATAATATATAATATATAATGTATAATATATAATGTATAATATATAATATATAATATGTAATGTGTAATATGTAATGTGTAATATGTAATATGTAATATATAATATGTAATATGTAATATGTAATATATAATATATAATATACAATATATAATATATAATATACAATATATATTATATATTATATATATAACATACTTTTTTTGTTGTCTTAGAGCAGTGCTAAGCTGAGGTTAAAGACGTGCTATTATTTTCCTCATACGTATTGGAGGAGGCGAATTTGAATCTACATTGTTGTAAATGTTCAATTTACAGATAACAGACATTTCTTAATCCAGCAGCTCAAATTTCAGTGGAATGTAACTATTCTGTCTGGAAAACAGACATAGCATTCCAGAAACATGATATGAGGATGCAGACAAAGTGAAAATTTCAGTTTGTACTTACATTGCAATGAAGAGATATCAAACTATACACCAGAATATTATGAATTATGAATCCAGTGGGAAAAGAATTCTTTTTTCCTGGAGGGATAGAAGAATGACACTAATACCACTGTGACTCACGAAAGGCAGTGGGAGCTCTGATGTTACAGAAGGAAACACAAACATAAAAATCTAGTGTAAACTTTTGGGGCCAAGACTAAAGTGAAGGTGGAAGGGTTACTGTTGACAATGTGAATATAAAAATATCAATGTGCAGTATAATTATGTATAAAATGGTTATTAACTTTTACAATGCCCATATATGTTTATGTAATGTCAAAGCTTACACATCACCGATCTTTATATCAACTTTTATATTGTCATTCTGAGAAAAGCACCATATTTCCTAGAGCTTATTGTAAAATAACAGAGAGGTTCTGGTGATAACTGTCTTTCAAATGTGTAGATCACGTCTCTTCTATGTGTAAATGATGTGAGCGCAATGAACACAGGCATAAATAACTCACCAGCAACACCAGAAATGGCCAGAGCAGCATTGTCAGTTCAACCGATAGCAGAAACAGCATGAAAATCTTATCATGACATCCAAATGCTTTACCCTGCCCCCGATGTGGGAATGTGGGGAAGCAGCAGTAGATAACCTACCAACTTCTGGTAGCGTGATCAGGAACAAAGTGTCCTGGCCCTGAGTTGAGGACCAACCACCAGCTGATTTGGCAACTTTTAAACACATCAAACATTCACTTTATATCTTCATCCATAATAGAGGTTTGAGTACATGTGTAAGGCAAAACCCAAAATCCCATGGTAGACTTTCTGAGATACCCAAGCAGAAATTATGCATGAAAATGAGGGCTATCCTACTCAAAAAGATAACCTGAGAGGGTGGCACACTTATTCCAAGGATGAACTTGTCACAACCATTTGTAGACCTTGTCACCTGCAGCTGTCCTAACAGCAATACCCTGGAGGAAAAGCAGCTACAGCTCTATGGCCTGTGGGGCTGGGTTCAAATTCTGACCCCATCACTTACCAGCCATGTGACTATAAGCAAGTCACTTAACCTCTCTGAGACTCCATTTCACCAATGAGAAAAGCAGTATCCATCTAATGGTGCTGTGAGGACTATAGGTTCAGGAGTAGCGCAGGGACTACTGTGTAGGAGATAATAGATGACCAGTTCTCCTTCTTCCTTCCCATCTGAGTTCATTTATGAGTTGCACAGGGAAGCAGCCTTGTAGTATCTGCCCCACACATCAGCCATGATGTGTTGTTATGAGGATCGATGAGACACTAGATGTGAAAACATTAGGAATATCTCACTTATCACACATGCATTCTATGAGTATTTTTATATGGGAGATACTGTTCCAGGTGCAGATAAATGTATTATGTAGATGTAATAATCAGCATCATACCATCATGGGGAGACTTTTCTCAGTACTCCTCATCTTTCAACTTTGATCCATAAAGAAAGTAATTCAAGCTTCTGTTAGGTGGAGAGGTTCAGTAAAAGATCTTCCACCAACTGTCTCTAATTTGTTCTTCTCCATTCCAAGAGTAATAGTAAAAACATGGCCTTTCAAAAACTTACTTTGTATTTGTCACTCATTTAAAGGTTTCACACACATTAACTGATTTAATTCTCATAACAACCCTCAGCAGATGGCACTATTATATTCCCATTTTACAGATGAGGAACTAGAGGCAGAGATCTGTATATCACTTGCCAGCAGTCGTTCGCCCAGCCAGTAAATGGCTGAGCCAAGGGAGCCCTGGAGAGAGGATGCAGTCATGTTTGCTTTGCAGACCCAGAGAACACTTACTGAACCAGCCCATGGCAAGGAAATGGAGCCAAGAAGAAGGGGCAGGCCCCCCTCCTCCCGTGGCTGTGGCGCAGCAGGGGAGCTAAGTGACAGTCAGATGTACATCTACAAGACAAGCCCAGCTGTGCATGCGCATGGCAGCAAGAAGTACAGGATGGCCACTTGGAGGTGAATGAGGAAGATGACACCCAAACCCCGCCTGTCTGGTTGTGCAGTTCTGTCCCAGTAGGTGGGCATGGGGGAGCCTGGACTCCAGACAACCAGATTAGCCCTCATTGTCAGACGACACCGACGAGTGGCGAAACTCAGTTTCTGCCTACATCCAAATGCAGTTTTGCCACTCACTTCTCAACTACGGGCTGTACTCAGGCCCTGGTGTAGAAACCATACCTAGCCTCAAGCCTATACTCTGTTCTCCAATCCAGGGTTGACTTGAGCTTTGCTTTGGGGTTCCTGGAACTTGACAAGTTTAAAAAAGCTGAGTGTCATTTTCCTTTAGACCATATACCACTCTAAATGCCTGAGAGTAAACTATTGGTTTGCTTTGGTGCCTAAAAGAGATGACATCGAGTTTTGATATACTTGTTCACAAGCCCAGTGGTTCTCACACTGTGGTGCTCAAGCCAGCCAGATCAGCATGAGCTGGGAAATTATGTGGCCCATGCCGGGCCTCCTGAGCCAGACACTCTGGGCATGGGGCCCAGCCAGCTGTAACTGAACAGGCCTCACAGGTGATTCTGACACATGCTCAGGTTGGAGATTGATCACAGAGACCATCAATCAATCAATCAGTTTGGCCGGGCCTACCAGGTACTGCAAACAAAGCGCTGACAGACTTTTCCGGGTAAAAGCTGCCATAGATGAGCCTCCATCCATGACCCAGCACATAAAGAAATACATATCCAGCATGGATTTTGCCAATACAAACACAGTAATCATATCAGCTAGTTCTTTTGGGAAAATGCCTGATGGTGCTCTCCCATTACTTCTGATTGCTGTATCACTTATTGCTAACAAAAACCCTGTTTCAGAAGAGAAAGGACAGCAGGAAGCTTTGCAGCTAAAATAAGTGATTGTCACATTTTATGCTCTTCACCTCTTCCCACCTGCCTGTTGTTTCATCCTGTTGTTTCATCATGTGCACACATGAGTACACACTCGTGCAAACACACACTCATGCACATACACAGACACACACACACACACACACACCTCCAAACACTCTGCCAGGATAAGACTCCAAACCTATCAGTTAAGGTAAATCTAGCAGCAATTAGGTTCCAGGGCTAGAATGAAAAGGCACTTCATGCTCTGCTGAATCATTCCTCAGGTCATGAAGAACAAGAATGATAGTCCGATTAAACACATAATATATTCTATTTTTTACAAAGACTTTCCTTTTGGAGCAGTTTTAGGTTTCCAGCAAAATTGAGAAGAAAGCACAGAGATTTCATGTACACCCTCTTCCCTCCCCCCCAGGCACAGCCGCCCCCACTATCAACACGCACCACCAGAGGGTACATTTGTCACAACTGATGAACCTGCACTGATACATCATCATCATTCAAAATGCAAAGGTGACGTTAGGGTCACTCTTGCTGTTGTACATTCTGTGGGTTAGGAGGGATCTATAATGACATGTATCCATCGTTATCGTATCATACAGAGTACTTTCACTGCCCTAAAATTCCTCTATGCTGTGCCTATTCATCCCCCCTCCAAAAACAAATAAATAAACAAACAAAAATAAAACCCTGGCAATCACTGATCTTTTTACTGTCTCCATAGTTTTGCTGTATTCTGTTTTAAAATACATGTAAATTCCAACAAGCAGCATTATAAGCCTGAAGACAACATGAGGCAGGACCTACAGATGGATTTTCTATGTCTTATCCAATCTCCTACCTCGCCCTGTGCGATCTCATGAAATTGAGATTCAATTCGAGCAATAAACTATTTTAATGGGTAGATCAAGGCCATAGTTGTCTGGACTGGCCCTTGACTCTGCTATGACCTCCTCAGGG
This sequence comes from Rhinolophus hipposideros, assembly GCF_964194185.1. Classification (NCBI taxonomy): domain Eukaryota; kingdom Metazoa; phylum Chordata; class Mammalia; order Chiroptera; family Rhinolophidae; genus Rhinolophus; species Rhinolophus hipposideros. The sequence continues at coordinate 3,161,023 of NC_138052.1, read as the reverse complement.
ACAGGTGCTCGTCTTTGGGTGCCGCCACATCACGGAGGACCTTGGACAGCTCCCTGCTACGCAGGCCTTCTGACTCCCTGGGCAATCCTGTCTTCGCTTCCATTGGACTAAGAAACGCGGCCTGCTTTCCCCCCTTGGCCTTAATCGCTAGAATTAGGTTCAAGAAGATGACACTGCTGCCACTCTCTGCCCACTAAGGTGGTCAATCCCAAACCACGCTAAGACAAACCTGAAAGTCTCCGCAGCTCCTGACTCCCTTGCTGTTTCCAAAAACAAACCAGAATGTGAAATACTAGGGGAAAACAGATTATAGAAATCACTAAGAGAGATGAGAACTTGGGACTTCTGCCTTCTGCTTCCAGTTCTGAGAAAGGGTCTTACTAATCCTCTCATTCTTCTGACCCCACCTTAATGGAGGGCCATGTACACCTTTTTTTTTTTTTTTCCTTTGGGAATATTCGGGAACAGTGTGTTTCTCCAGGACCCATGAGCTCCAAGTCGTTGTCCTTCAATCTAGTTGTGGAGGGTGCAGCTCAGCTTCAAGTCCAGTCGCCGTTTTCAATCTTTACTTGAGGGGGCAGAGTCCACCATCCCATGCAGGAATTGAACAAGCAACCTGTTGTTGAGAGCTCGCGCTCTAACAAACTGAGCCATCCAGCTGCCCCTCAAGCAGCTCAGCGGCAGCTCATTGTCTTCAATCTAGTTGTGGAGGGCGCAGCTCACTGGCCCATGTGGGAACCGAACCGGCAACCCTGTTGTTAAGAGCTCAAGCTGTAACCAACTGAGCCATCAGGCCACCCCTAGACCTCTTCTTAGTAACCATAATCTTAGCCTAAGGACAATGTCCACTATTTATCATCTATCCTATGACAACTATGTGCTAGAATTTAATAGATATTATCTCATATACTCCTTGCTACAATATTGTGACAAAGATGTTATTACTTCTATTTAACAGATAATGAAACTAAGGCCCAGAGAGGTGAAAGGCCTTCCCCAGATCACAGGAGCCTAACAAGTTCATTTGGATTCTCTGCTGTGCCTGTCTGGCTCTTCCTGCCTGAAGACACAGGTCAGAGCCCTGGGTGAGCTCTCATCTCAAGTTTATTTCTCAGGCAGCCCCAGCCTCGGTGACACCCACTCCCCTGAAGACTCACCTCAGGCACTGCTCTTCGGCATCATCACTATGGCCCTGTCCGGAGGTAGTCAAAGCCGCTGAGCCTGACACTTTGACTCAGTCAGTTCCATAGGCCCTAACTTGATTAATCCTAACTAGTCATGGTCAATCTCCTTGCTTCTCCAGCTTGTCATCTGAAATAGGAACAAGAATGCCTTTCTTACCCAATTCCTAGCACAATTATAAGCTCAAATAGAGAAGGTGTGTGGAAAAGATGGAAATATAATGTAACAGAATATTAAATTGGAGGTTTCAAAGGAGATATCAAGACATAATTAGATACCAGATTCCAAAATCAAAGTGTGGCATTCCAAACTAGGTGATCAGAAACAGATAAATGATCAAATGTTGATGAAGATATAAAAGAACCAAAAGTAAATATTAAGAAATGTACTTTTTGAAGAAAGATTCTCTTAGAGATTGTCATGGGGAGATAGGAGTCCCATGTGCCCATACAGGAGAGGGACAGAGAGGTGCTACCCACTAACCCAAAGGGTCAAAGGGCTTTGTATGCACTCCCTCAGATGGGGGACATGGCAGATTCGGCCTGATTCATGCCTGAGAAAGCCAAAGCTGCCTATGGCGACAGATTCCAGACCTGACCCTGGAAAGTAAGTGCAGATCAAAGAGCAGATCAAAGCAAGGGAAGCCAGTGGGCTGGAGATGAATCCATGATTGAAATGTTGACCCAGTGATGTCCTAATATTGACCCTGCCTGAGTGGTTACCTCAGCATGGAGACGTAGAAGTGGAGGAGTGAGCAGGCACATTCTCTTAAAAGAAGCATCACCCATGAAAGAGGGATCCAGTAGGGTGTCTCCAGGCTCCATGAAATTGCCATGACACTGTGCACTGCACACGTGCCACGCCAAGAGGACAGAGCCATTTCACTGCAGCATTAGTCAGGTAAGATCGTGCACATACCTGTCCCTCCCCTCTGCCCATTTCTACATTGGTGAAATAAAACACAGGGGCTAGAAAGTGGGTGAGGACAAGAGCTGAGACGAGAGAGGCCACCAAACCCCCTTCCCTGGGGGCAATTGTCCAATCTGCAGGGTGGATGTGGGGACCCTCCACTTAAATGAGGATTGGGATGCTCATTAATATATTGTGCTGGACCCTCTACTTATTCACTAAAGCTGTGTTTGTGACATAAAGTGACTAAGGACCTAGTATCACCTAAGAGACCACAAAAGCCAGGAGACCTGCCCAAATTTTTACCCCACTCGCTAGATTTAAAGGAATAGTGAGAGATAACAATAAAGTTGTTTTTATGATTACACATCATTATTTCTGCTTAATTAAAGTGCCAGTTAGATTGTGACATTTCCCACCAGCACCTATCCAGTAACCCAAGCTGGATACCTGGGCATAATCCTCTCCTCCCCGCCTTACCTCCCATAGTCAGCCCACCACCAGATCCTGTGTGCTGCATCTCCTTAATACCCACCAAAGTCCACTTCTCTCTATCTCCACTACCATTACCCTCGTCCACACCACGGTCACCTTTCTTTCATCTGTCCAGTAACTGAATCGCCTCCCAGTTTGGTCTCTCTGATTCTCACCTTTCCTCTTCAACCCACTTTTCTTACTGTAGCCAAAGTAATGCTTCTAAAATGTAAAGCTGGCCTATCTTACTATGTTGAAAATCTTTCCATGTATCCCTATAGACTTCAACATAAAGTCCAAGCCCTTGTAAGAATTTTGGGAACGTAACCCAGCCCCTCTCTCTAGCCTCTTCTTTCTTTACTCCACTCCCTTCCACCTCCTTCAGACTGAACCACGTGCCCCACGCATTACATGAAAAACTGTGCTGCTGTCTCCTCCTGGTCTTTGTTCCTACTATATTCAATGGCCACGTTCTAGGGCCCTTCATCCATGCACTGGGGCTGAACCCATGAGACAGTCCAGGTCTTTTTGTTTTCTAATCTCAAAGGGTTTCAACTCCAATTTATCATTATTTCACAAACTATTACTGGTATATTGAAACAAGCCAGAAGAGCCTGGTTAAAGCCATAGCTTATAAAGTGGTGGAGTAGGGCTTCCCTGCCCCATCTTTTGCTTGGCTGACCACTCAGATCTCAGTCCAAATGTTGCCTCCTCCAGGAAGCTGACCTTGACGTCAGTGCTGGGCTAAGTTGCCTTCTGTGTAGTTCCATGACACAGTCTCAGTGCTGCACAGCTATCATACTGCACTTACTTGGCATGTGTGTGTCCTCACTGGACTATAAGCTCCTTGAAGGCAGGGCTTTATCCTATTCACTACTGTTTTTGGTGGCTAGTTACTCAACCTTACAAAACTACATCTATGTACTATGATAGTATGAGTCTGTCCTTCATCAAGTTATTATGTTAAAATGAGAGACTTAGTGCAAAGCACTTAGCACAGTATCTGGCATATAGGGAAAAACTGAGTAAATGTTAGCTAGCTATTTATATTTGTTAATACCCAATACGTTGTTTAAAAGATTAATCAACGGAAAGATTGGCATCATTACTGCAATATGAAGTATACATGCCACAAGGGACAGCCTGTGGGCAGAGGCCAGGTGCTGCCTGAATGAGTTGTCCGGGTCTTTCCTATTCCAATCACTTTTGATTTTGAGGCACATGAATTAACCTCAAACCATCAAAACTAGAAAATTTACCTCAATCAAGACGTTGTCTGCTACAGAGATTGATAGGAGGTGGAAAATGCTGGCAGTAAAACTACATTTCTAATTAGCTAGAAAAAGCGGTCATATGTGCATGTGTAAAAAGGTCTTCAGATAAATACCTGTGTTATGTCATTCTCTCAGAACCTGATTACTGGCAAAGTGCTGCTTTACTTTTGCATTTCAACAGGTCTCCATTTTTTAAAAATTTAGGTAATATTGCTCCAGAATATGACTATTTGCTGCAGGAGACTTCTTTTCTGTCCCTTTCCTGTCTCTTTTCTGGTTTTCCTTCTCTGGCATGACTTGCTCTGTGGGCAGTGATTATCATCTTCCAACAATTTCTCTCCCACCCTCACAGGGCTCACCAATCCCCTCACTAATGAAGTGGGTGGAACACAGGTGGCTTGAGTGGTCCTGATAACAGTAGCGGGAAAAAGTCAGCAAGCTTCTTTGGGGGACAAGAGAGGAGTTACTATATGAAAACCCACTCAGGATATTGGGTCTCACTGGTATGGAAAGAAGCCTGAGTGAGGGAGATAATGGTGGGAAGAGAATTATTTTGTGATCTAGATACCAGCATCCCAGGACAACTTGTGGGTACACAGGAGCATAAATTGAAGCCCCCAACTAACCAGAAGAGAATCAACATAGGAAACACAAAACAGTACAGTCATGTGCCACAGAATGATGTCTCAGTCAACGATAGAGCACATAGAAAACAGTGGTCCCACAAGATTATAATGGAGCTGAAAAATTCCTATCACCTAACAACATCGTAGCCATCCTAAATTGCAGTGCAATGGATTACTCATGCGTTTGTGGTGATGCTGGTGTAAGCAGACCTACTGCACTGCCTGCTAGTCACAAAGAAGGATAGCAAATACTATGTACAGTATGTAATACTTGACAATGACAGTAAAGGACTGTTTATGTACTTACTATATTACATTTTTTATCATTATTTTAGAGTACACTCTTTCTACTTACAAAAAAAAAAATTGCTATAAAAAAGTATCCCATGGTACACCATCAGCAACCTCATACAACTCATGTCTACTGTTCATTGATTGCATCATTTTCTCTCCTGCTTGATTTAATCTCGTGTCGTTTTATAAATTTAATATAGCCTAAGTGTTCAGTATTTGTAAAAGCTACAGTAGTGCACAGTGATGTCCCAGGCCTTCATATTCACTCACCACTCACTCACTGACTCACCCAGAACAATTTCCAGTCTTGCATTTTCCATCCATGCTAAGTGCCCTATACCATATTTTCATTATACCTTTTCTATGTTTAGGTATGTTTAGGTGCACGGATGCTTACCACTGTGTTACAACTACCCGCAAGATTCAGTACAGTAACATGCTGTATGGGTTTATACACTAGAAACCATAGGCTGTAGCATGTTGCCTAGTTGTAGAGTTGGCTGTGCCATCTAGCTTTGTGTCAGTTTCACTCTATGATGTACACGCCGTGACAAAATCACCTAAAAATGCATTTCTCAGAACACATCCCTGTTGGTAAGTGACACATGACTACCTGGCACTTAATCAGCCATGACAGGGTGTAGCTCCAGGCCTTTCACAAGTCCTATTTCATTTGATGACCATGACAACCCTGCAAGATTGGGGTTATCATTGTCCGCACTTTCCTGATGAGGAAATTAAGGCTGAAAGAAGGTAAGCCTAAAGCCAAATAGGTAATAAGCACTAGCTCAGAGATCCCATGCCCATCTCCTTCCATCAGAACCCCACGCATTCAGGCCCCAGAAGAGAATCTCAGAGCAAAATTACATCCTCTAAGAGCTTCAAAATTACTGTGAATGACACAATTATGAAAAGTGATCACAGAAAGTGCTGAGTGGTTAGGGCATTCTTTACTTTTGAAGTTGATATTAATGATAATGTTCATATCCCCAAAACCAAGTCTGAGGTCAGATTCATCCATGTACTGAGACTGGACCATGGGACTACCCAGGCATGCTTAGTTCTCTGACCTCTAAAGCCCTAACCTCCAATTCACCACTGTTGTACTAACCGACATTCTTACCTACAAAAGCCTAGCTGAGGCTACACTCTAAGCAGGGGTGGAGCAGGGCTTCTACCTTAGCTTGACCCCTCTCGTAATACCTGAATCCGAGATGCCCCCAACCAAAGGACTTCTTTCTCTAGTTTCAGCTGAGTGCCCTGTGTCCAGACTACACCTTTTTGGGGCTCCCTTCCTGTCTACAATGAAAAAAAGGAAGGACATTTTAAAAATCCTTTAGCAGAAAGGCATTCCTTCCTGATTGGTATATGAGCTGCAAAGAAATGGCCAATTGAACAAAAAAAGATTCTACCTGAGGAGGGCCTTGGAGTGATTATCCACATCCATCTCTCCTTTCCTTCCAAGCACAGGGAAGGTTTCCTTGCCCTGTGCAGTCAAGCAGGGTCACGACAGATCTGCAGGCTGGGAGCTGAAGTGATGTGCACACATGTAAGTCCTGGGGCAGACCTTGCAGCGTTCTCTTTCCAACAGCAGCTACCAGGATGCCCATGTGTCTCAGATGGTGCAGCTCCCCAATAGCGGAGCCTCTATCAGCCTAGACTCATGAGAGAATGTGGGGGGCAGGACCTCCTATCCAACACATGAAGAGTGAGAGATAAATAAAAGGACATGCACATGGCCAATAGACATATGAACAAATGCTCAACATCGCTAATCATCAGAGAAATGCAAATGAAAACCACAATGAGATATCACCTCACCCCAGTCAGAATGGCTATCATCAACAAGACAAATAGTAACAAGTGCTGGAGAGGCTGTGGAGAAAAAGGAACCCTCATACACTGTTGGTGGGAATGCAGACTGGTGCAGCCGTTATGGAAGGCAGTGTGGAGGTTCCTCAAAAAATTACAAATAGAATTACCATATGACCCAGCAATTCCTCTCCTGGGTATCTACCCAAAGAATTTGAAATCACTTATCCATAAAGACACGTGTGCTCCAAAGTTCATTGCAGCTTTGTTCACGGTGGCGAAGACATGGGAACAACCAAAATGTCCTTCGATAGATGAATGGATAAAGTTGTGGTATATATACACAATGGAATACTATTCAGCCATAAGAACAAATGAAATAGTGCCATTCATGACAACATGGATGGATCTTGAGATTATTATGCTAAGCGAAATAAGCCAAACAGAAAAAGTCGAGAACCATATGATTTCACTGAGATGTGGAATGTAAAACTGAAAGCAATAAAGGAATAAGACAAACAAATGAGAAACAAAAACTCGTAGACACAGAGAACAGTTTAGTGGTTACCAGAGGGTAAGGGGGGAGAAGGTGGTAGATGAGGGTAAACAGGATCAAATGGTTATAGAAGAACTGACTTTGGGTGGTGAGCACACACCGTGATATATAGATGATGTATTGAAGACTTGTACACTTGAAACCTGTGTGGCTTTGCTGGCCATTGTCACCCCACTAAAGTGTAATTTAAAAAGAAAGACAAAAAGGAAAAAAAAATATATTGAATGTCAACTGTAACTGAATTAAAAAAAAAAAAAAAACTTTGAAGTTTATTATGTTAAACTTAAGTATTGATATTTGGAAGTTGTTTGTTACTGCTTCAAAGCCTAGTAAGAGGTGTTCCCAGTCTGAGACACGTTTTTCCAGGTACTGCAGAGCTCCACAATGTTCCCATGTTGCCATTCCATGTTCACTGTCATTGGAGCTACACAGACACCTCTCATATCAGTCAAGACAGTAGGTGACCCGTGGTTATCATGCTTTTATAGATGTAGCCAATAACAAGTTATACTCAGATGTAAATAGTGACAGCAAACAGTAAGCCGTACAGTTTTTTCCTCAAGTGAGAGTTAATATTTAACAAGCATTTACTCTGTCCTAGATATGTTGAGAGTATGACTTCAAGTTCCACAACAATTCTGCAATAAAAATGGGCATAAAAGTCCCCATTTCACATATTAGGAAACTATGGGTCATAGGGATTGGTTTATTCTAGATCACACGTGGAAATTAGGCTATAATTCCAGGCATCTCTGGTTCCAAAGTGGAAAACGTTTCCCACTGTCTTATATGAGCCTGCCTACTCAGTATTCTTTGAATAAATAACAGATGAGTAGATAGATAGATGACAGATGACAGATAGAATTGTAGGGTTAACCATGGTCCCTTCCATCAATAGGGGAGCCCAACTCAAAGAAAAAAAAGCTGGTAAATATACAGGACAGATAAAAAGATCAAAATGGCGGCATGAGGTAAGCCTCTGTAAAGCACCCTTGGAATTTACAACTAATCAGACAACAATAACTCCACAAAGGACTCCCTGAACAGCAGACAGGCAAGACGAAGAGGTCCATTACTGAATTTAACTCCACAAAGGACTCCCTGCACAGCAGACAGGCAAGACCAAGAGGTCCACTACTGAATTCACCTCCAGGTGGGCGAATCGTGGGAGCGGGGGAGAAGTGCGGGGACGGAGAAGTGCGGGGACAGAGCCACGAGGGCGCAGGACGCAGACCTAGCTCAGTGCTCCGAGCTCGCTGCATCCCAGAACTACCGCAGCTGCGGGAGAGGGAAGAACTTGGATTGCTAGGACTCTGCTTACGGCCCAAAGGGCTGAGGGGGCAGCATATAACACGGCTGAAACCAACACTCACGGTGGAGACCTCGGAGCAAAGACTGAGGGAAGAAGGCTGAAAACGGTGGTTTAAGCCCTCACTGCGGAGCAGAGAACAGAAGCCTCAGGCACTGAGACTAGCCACCGCCTTCCTACCCTCCCAGAGCTCGCCCCACCCCCAAATGCCCAGTGCTAGAAGCGATAAAGTAACAGTGTCAGATCAAAAGGACAGGATATTTGCTGTTCTGAGAACTGTGGACCTCAGACACAGATTCACAGCCCAACTAGTTCCAGCAAAGGGCAGGAAGCTTTGGAAGCAGGACCGGCTGTGGTGGTGGTCACTGCCATTGCTCTGGGCCACCTCTCACAACACACCCCGCCCCTGTCCCCACCTATCTGGGGGATCCCTGCAGGAGTAAACAGAACTGCTGAAACATACAGGCTCTGAATGGGGTGGAGAAAGAGCTTTGGAACTTCAAAAGCTCTCCGCAACCACACAGGGATGTGGCGCCCTATGACCCAGGTGAACTGTTAACAGAGGAGAGGCCCGTCTCCTAGGGACTCCCCCCATTGTGTGAGAAGCTGGAATAGTGCAGAGAAAACATAACACTACTGTGTCATAGAGGAAAAAAAAGGCTACAGTCAGAAAGAAAATAAAACATTCTACCAACAAGTACTGGAAAACAAAAAAAAAAAAGACCTCTTCCTATAAACCTGTTGCAGAAGCCACTCCTGTAGATGTCTAGGAAGAGAAATAATAAATCAGTAATTGCCACGAATAACCTAGGCAACAAGACAGCTCAGAAAGAAAGTGAAAAATCTCCAGTAAAGGAACTTAAAGATAAGGAAATATGTGACTTAAATGATACAGAATTCAAGATTGCAGTTCTGAAAAACCTCAAAGAGATGCAAGATAACATGAAAGGGAATTTAATGAACTCAGAAACACAATCAAAGAACAAGAGGAGCATTTTACGAAAGAGATTGAAATTTTAAAAAAGAACCAAATGGAATTTCTGGAGATTAAGAACTCAATAGAAGAAATTAAGAATGAAATAACCAGCTTAGGTAGTAGAGTTGACCAGATGGAGGAAAGAATCAGTGACATCGAAGATAGAAACCTGGAAATTACACAGATGGAAGAAGAAAGAGACTTGAGACTTCAAAGAAATGAAAGAACTCTACAAGAACTTTCTGACTCTATCAGAAAGAACAATATAAGAATAATGGGCATACCAAAAAGAGAAGAAAGAGAGAAGATAACAGATAATATATTCAAACAAATTGTTAATGAGAACTTCCCAAATTTGTGAACACAACTGGATCCTCGAATCCAAGAAGCAAATAGAACACCTAATTACCTCAATCCCAAGAGGCCTTCTCCAAGGCACATTGTCTTGAATCTGTCTAAAATTAACACCAAAGAAAGAATCCTCAAGGGAGCCAGGGAAAAGAAGACGGTAACCTACAAAGGAAAGCTCATTAGATTATTATCAGATTTTTCAGCAGAAACTCTACAAGCCAGGAGGGAGTGGAACCAAATACACAAAGTATTGAAAGAGAGAAATTATTAGCCAAGAATAATATATCCAGCAAATATATCCTTTATATATGAAGAACGAATAAAGACCTTTGCAGACATACAGAAGCTGAGGGTATTTTCTAATACATGACCTGCACTACAAGAAATACAAAAGGAGGCTATTCGACCACCATCATAGGGACAATTCGTGGCAACATAAAAAGGGGGAGAGTAAAGGCCTGAACCGGAATTTGGGAATGGAGAAAGTAAACGTGCTGAAGAAAATGGAGTACTCTAAATATGAAACTTTCTTTTACATAAACATAAGGGTAACCAGTCAAAAAAAAAAATCAAGAACTGAAATATGTACTGTAATAAAAGAAGAAACAGAGGGAAACATCATAGAATACCACCACACTGAAAAAATAGAAACCAACAAAAAGGCAAAGAAACAATGGAGACACAGCCTTACCAGAAAACTAAAGATAGAATGACAGGAAATCCTCAATTATCAATAATCATCCTAAATGTAAATGGACTGAACTCACCAATAAAAAGGTACAGAGTAGCAGATTGGATCAAAAAACTAAACCCAACCATATGCTGTCTCCAAGAGACACATCTCAGCATCAAGGACAAGCATAGACTCAAAGTGAAAGGGTGGAAATAGACACTCCAAGCAAATGGTAACCAGAGAAAATCAGGTGTAGCCATAATGATATCAGATAAAACAGACTTCAGGGTGAAAAAGATAACAAAAGACGAAGATGGACATTTCATAATGGTAAAGGGGACTATACAACAAGAAGACATAACACTCATCAATATTTATGCCCCCAATCAGGGAGCACCAAAATATACCACACAACTACTAACAGAACTAAAGGGAGAAATTGAGCAAAACACAATTATACTAGGGGACTTAAATACATCATTGACAGCTATGGATAGATCATCCAAAGAGAAAATAAATAAATAAATACCAGCCTTTAATGACACATTAGATGAAATGGACATCATTGACATATATAGAGCAGCCTCAGCAAATTTAAGAAAATTGAAATCATACCAAGCATATTCTCTGATCACAAGGCTTTGAAATTGGATATCAACTGAAAAAAGAATTCAGGAAAAAACACAAACACATGGAGATTAAACAACATAATTTTAAAGAATGACTGGATCAAAGAAGAAATTAGAGGAGAGCTCAAAAGATACATAGAAACAAATGACAATGAATATACATCCTACCAAAATTTTTGGGATGCCGCAAAAGCAGTTTTAAGAGGGAAATTTATATCATTACAGGCCTATCTCAAGAAACAAGAAAATCCCAAATAAATAACCTCATGTTACACCTTAAAGAATTAGAAAAAAAGAGCAAATGAAACCCAAGGTCATCAGAAGAAAGGAAATAACAAAAATCAGAGCAGAGCTCAATGAAATAGAGAACAAAAAGACAACAGAAAACATTAATGTGACAAAGAGCTGGTTCTTTGAAAAAATTAATAAAATCGACAAACCCTTGGCTAGACTCAGTAAGATAAAAAGAGAGAAGACACTAATTAACAAAATCAGAAATGAAAAAAAGGAAGTTATCATGGACACCACAGAAATACAAAGGATCATTCAAGAATACTATGAAGGACTATGTGCCACCAAATTCAATAACCTAGAAAAAATTGACAAGTCCTTAGAAACATATAGCCTTCCAAGGCTGAACCATGAAGAACTGGAAAATCTAAACACACTGATCACCAGTAAAGAAATTGTATCAGTCATCCAAAACCTTCGCAAAAACTAAAGCCCGGGACCAGATGGCTTCACTAGTGAATTCTACCAAACCATCAAACAGGATCTACTACCAATCCTGCTCAAACTCTTCCAAAAAAATCCAGAAGAGTCAGTACTCTCTAACTCATTTTATAAGGCCAACATTACCGTAATACCAAAACTTGGTAAGGACAACACAAAAAAAGAAAACTACAGTTATATAGCTCTTATGAATACTGATGCAAAAATCCTAAACAAAATTTTAGCAAATCGAATACAACAATGCATTAAAAAAGATTATTCATCATGACCAAGTGGGTTTCATCCCTCGGGCACTAGGATGGTTCAACATCTGCAAATCCATCAATGTGATACATCACATAAACAAAATAAAGGACAAAAATTATATGATTATATCAATTGATGCAGAAAAAGCATTTGACAAGATAGATACAACATCCATTTATGATAAAAACACTTAATAAAATATGTATAGAACGAAAATACTTTAACATAATAAAGGCCATCTATGAAAAGCCCTCAGCTAATCTCATAATTAATGGTGAAAAACTGAAGTCTTTTGCTCTACATTCAGGAACACCCCAGGGCTGTCCCCTGTCACCTCTGCTCTTCAACATAGTGTTGGAAGTCCTTGCCAGAGTCATCAGGCAAGAGAAAGAAATAAAAGACATCCAAATTGGGAATGAAGAAGTTAAAATATCACTCTTTGCAGATGACATGATGCTATATATAGAAAACCCTAAAGGCTCACCAAAAAGCTGTTAGAAACAATCAACCAATACAGTAAAGTTGCAGGCTACAAAATCAATGTACAAACGTCCATTGCATTGCTATATACTAACAATGAAATCTGAGAAAAAGAAATAGAAAAAATAATTCTTTTGCAATTGCAGCAAAAAGAATAAAATACCTAGGAATAAACTTAACCAAGGATGTGAAGGATTTATATGCTGAAAACTCTAAGACATTTTTGAAAGAAATTGAAGATAACACAAAAAAATGGAAAGACATCCCATACTCATGTATTGGAAGAATCAACATAGTTAAAATGGTCATATTACCCAAAGCAATACATAGATTTAATGCAATCCCCATCATAATCCCAATGGCATTTTTAAAAGAAATAGAACAAAAAATCATCAGATTTGTTTGGTACCACAAAAGACCCTGAATAGCCAAAGCAATCTTAAGAAAACAGAACAATGCTGGAGGTACCACACTGCTTGACTTAACTTGTACTACAGGGCTACAATAATCAAAACAGCATGGTATTGGCAGAAAAACAGACACATAGACCAATGGAATAGAATTGAGAACCCAGAAATAAAGCCTCATAAATATGGACATATAATTTTTGACAAAGAAGCTAAAAACATACAATGGAGGAAAGACAGCCTCTTCAATAAATGGTGCTGGCAGAATTGGATAGCCACGTGCAAAAGAATGAAACTGGACTGTTATCTGTCACCATTTACCAAAATTACTTCAAAATGGATCAAAGACTTAAGCATAAGACCTGCATAGAAGCATAAACTGCATAGAAGAAAACATAGGTACTAAACTTATGGACCTTGGGTTCAAAGAACATTTTATGAATTTGACTCCAAAGGCAATGGAAGTAAAAGCTAAAATAAACAAATGGGACTATATGAAACTTAAAAGTTTCTGCACAGCAAAAGAAACCATTGACAAAATAAAGAAGCAACCAACTGAATAGGAGAAGATTTTTTCAAACAGTTCCTCCGATAAGGGTCTAATATCCAAAATATACAAGGAACTCATGAAACTCAAAACAAAAGAACAAAGAACCCAATTGAAAAATGGGCAGAGGACCTGAAGAGACATTTCTCCAAAGAGTTCTTACAAATGTCAAATAGACATATGAAAAAATGTTCAACATCACTAATCATCAGAGAAATGCAAATAAAAACCACAATGAGATATCACCTCACCCCAATCTGAATGGCTATCATCAACAAGACAAATAGTAACAAGTGTTGGAGAGGCTGTGGAGTAAAAGGAACTCTCATACACTGTTGGTGGGAATGCAGACTGGTGCAGTTGCTATGGAAGGCAGTGTGGAGGTTCCTCAATAAATTACAAATAGAATTACCATATGACCCAGCAATCCCTCTCCTGGGTATCTACCCAAAAAATCTGAAAACATTTATACTTAAAGACACGTGTACTCCAATGTTCATTGCAGCTTTATTTACAGTGGCCAAGACATGGAAACAACCAAAATGTCCTTCGATAGAGGAATAGATAAAGAAGTTGTGGTATATATACACAATGGAATACTATTCGGCGTTAAGGATAGATGATATAGGAGCATTTGTGACAACATGGATGGATCTTGAGAGTATAATGCTAAGCGAAATAAGTCAGACAGAAAAAGCAGAGAACCCTATGATTTCACTGATATGTGGTATATAAACCAAAAACAACAAAAGAACAGGACAAACAAATGAGAAACAAAAACTCATAGAGATAGACAATAGTTTAGTGGTTACCAGAGGATAAGGGGGTGGAGGGAGGGAGATGAGGGTAAGGAGGATCAAATATATGGTGATGGAAGGAGAACTGACTCTGGGTGGTGAACACACAATGGGATTTATAGTTGATGTAATACAGAATTGTACAACCTGAAATTATGTAATTTCACTAACTATTGTCACCCCAATAAATTTAAAAAAAAAATAAAAATATTAATAGCCTTCAAAAAATATATACAGGACAAAGACACATTTATCAAAAACAAGAGATTAAAATAAAAGCACATTGAGAGACAACCACAGTGCTTTGGTTTTGAGGTCAGGCTTGGCATTTAAAACCCGGGCTTCCTCGCACTTATAATCTAAGTGACTTTGGTAAGTAACTTTACCTCGCTATGCTTCTTTCCTTAACTGTAAGATGGCAATAAAATGCTGCAGACCTGCTTGGCTCCATGGCCACCAATCCCAAGTGCGGAGGCTGAGGGCAAGGTCCCCACACTCCCTTGGTTTAGCTTAATACCTCATTTGCTTCAGGTCCCTCTCTCAAAAGCACCTCTTAACCTTGATTTGTTGAGAGTCACAGCTGAGGAAAACCTCATTATAATGGTATAATGATTATAATAATAACACTTTGAAATAAGTTTTTTATTATTTATATTATCAGCCTAGCCCAGTTGAACATGTTTTAGGGGAACATGAAGCTTTTGCATATGTATTAGCAAATCCTTCAGCCCTGCTGAGACCTAGGCAGGGCTAGCAGAGATAGGCTACGTCCATACAACACAGTGAGAAAATAGGCATATACACATTCAGACCCTTAAAAGTCATGTGATGTGCCCAAGTTCAATTAGTGATACTAGTTGAGCAGGACAAGACTCTAAGTTCAATGGCACAGAGCCCTAGGTGCACTTTCCAATAACCACAGAAAGCCCTTAGTCCCATGTTTACTGCTATGGATATGAAGGTTGTAATCCCCAGAAGTGCATGAAATTGTTCTCCGTAGTACAGGGATTCCGGCATGGTAGGGACTCAATAAGTATTTGTGGAATGAATGAATGAATAAATGAATGCATAGTGCCTTCAGACTGGGGTGTTATCCATCTCAAATGAAGCTGGGAGGATGTAACAAACATGTCATTCCTACACTTTGTGAAGCCTATGAAGGAGAACCAATTCAGGTCCCTTAAAAGGACAAAAAAGACCATTCCCTGGTTCTAATGTCATTCTTTCAGAATTTAACATACACATTAATTGCTTTAAACATTTATCATGAATTACTCCTCAGGCTTTCCTTTCCATAGGCCCTTCAAAAAAAGTACTGGAAGACTGGTCCCCATTTCACTGTCCCAGACAGTTTTCCATTCTCTGTTACATAAATTCAGTTTCTGGTGAACAAAAAAATATATATATATGTCAAATTGGCCGAGAGTGACTCCCTGCAGGTTTGATAATGTGCCATGAAGCAGAATGCTGCAGGCGCAAAATTTCTTTGTACATTAGTGTTTTATCTTTTAATAATTCATGTAGACTTCACATTTCAATGCCTAATGTATCTGTTTGTTTAATATAAAAATAATGATATAAAATACTTAGCAGTTAAATTACTTGGCTTTTCTGCCTCTCTAAAGAAATCAAATTAAATTCAATCTCCAAGAAGACGTGTTGTGTTTATGCTGTCCTTAACACACCAGAAGGATAGGACACCACCTTCGAGTAGCACAGACCTAGGGAGCTGAGCCTAGCCTCCCACGTGACTCTAACAGCCCTCTATTCTCTGAGTTCTCTCCGCCCAACCTCATCTCTCATCCCTCCAGCTGAGCAAAATCAAGTTTCTTGTACCTCCTTGAACATAGACTTACAGAGGCTGGCAACCAACAAAACTGGGTGGCAGGGAGGGCACTGAGCCATAGGCTTGAAATCAGAGCATATTTACAACTCACCTTGGCCTACAGACCCCTCCCCTATGAATGGTGGCATTGTGATGCTTAATCTGCTGTTTATATAAATACCAGACACCAGCATCTTTGTGCCTTTTCCAAGGGAGAATTAGGGGCCTCTGAAAGCTTTAGATCTGGCATTAGGGGTCTGTCCTTCATACACAGCTGTCTCTGACTATGGTCTATATGAACCTTTGCTGCCATCACCTTCAGTCCTTCAAGTCTTCCTTATCTTTAGATTTAAGCCTTAACAATGCAAAAATTAACACTTTGTATTATCATTTTTTTCCCATTATAACAGTAATACATTCTCATCATAGACAAAAAAGTAAGAAAATCACCCAACATCCTACCACACAGAAGCAACCAATATCAACATTTTGGTACTTTCCAATTTTTTTTTCTCCGTATAACTTTTACTAAGCTTTAATCGTAAGGCAGGTATATTTTACACCCTTCCTTTCACTGCCACTTCAGAGTATTAATATTTCCCCATGATAAAAACTCTTAATTATTCCTGAACACAAACAATAGTTGCTTTCTCATTTCTAAACGAAAAGTGGGACTGAGCAAAAAGTGCCTAAGTACTAAGATGCTCAAACTATTCTTCCTGACAGCCAAGCAAACCTAGAAAATAAACTAAAAACTCCCTGACAGTGTGTCTCTGTCTCTGCCTCCAGTAAGAGTTTCCTGGTATGGTTCATCTCTGCACTGAGATGACCTTCATTCCCAGAAGGCCACCCCTGGCTATTCCTGAAGGGTAGAATGATTAACCTGTCTCCTCTTCTTACATACTCCCAAGCCCAGGTACCAGATCCTTAAGCAGCTATGTCAATTTATTCAGAGTCTTTGAGCTTGCTTGGGTTCCTTCAGCTACAGAGACCCACAAAGGGCCGTGATATTCTTAGAATATACTTCCAGTCTGCCTAGGATGTTTTTAAGCAAAATCTGACATTAACAATGACTGCTCAGCTTAGATACACGGGGAAATAAAAACACTTTCTTTTTTGTTTGTGCAAAAGTATTTTTCCCATAATGCTATTGTTTGATCCCAGTAAAATCAAAAGGGGGGGGGGCAGAAAAGAGAAAGTGTTGGTATTTATAATAACAATGATGTGAGGGCAATGATGAGGATGATGGTAATGATGAGGATGACAATTAGGACAAAAGCCTGTCAATGTCCCGAGCCAAAACTACAAGGAACACAGCTATAGTTAAACAAAGTCGGGCTTATTGACTCATCGCAACAAAGGAGAATGCACACCATGGGAGCAGGAGGACATCTCAGTAAGAGGATGGTAGACAGGATTTATAATAGGATTTGTGCTTGTGTTAGATTCGGGTGACGATCCCAGAAAAAGGGACTTAGCTCTGAATTGGAATATTTCAGGAGGAAGGGCATTCTATAATTGGTTAACTGGGTAATTCTTGTCTATAATGAAAAAAGAACAGATCCAGGCTAACGATGTAACTGGGAAACAAGCTATAGTCACTTATAATAGTCAGCATGTGGGACATTTTATAATTTTTATGGTTTTCACTATAGTCTTCTTTTGTCTGCATTTAGACCTAGTTATAAAGTGATCGTGTTTGTGTCAATCAGGGTCACAGAGTGGCCTTGTCTGATGTCGGTGACTTGTGACATATTTTATGTTTACAGGAGAACACAATACCTGGTTGGCTCCCAGATCACAATGGCGGCTTTGTTTTCTTTTTCTAACCTGAGAAAAAAATTGCTATTATATTTATATTAAAATAGAGAAACTGAGGCTTAGATGGGCTGAGAAATTGGTTCAGGTTCACACAGATAGAAAGTGACAGGAATTGAACACCGGCCTGACTCTAAATTAATTAATTAAAAAATGAATACCCATATTCTTTTCTTTAGATTCCGCATATAAGAGGGATGTAAAAATAAAATAAAATAAAACTATAAAAAAAATGAATACCAGTTTTAAAGTCACAGTGCTTCTTACTATCGGGGTGACTCAAGCACTCAATTCACGTATGTCTTAAATGGAGGTAATAATATAAACTGTGTAATATAACTGTATAATATAAACTGTCCAGTACTATGATTAGAATTAAATATAAACATAAATATACAGAATAGCATAGTACCTGGCCCATATCATCAATATATTTTATGAATAAAAAGTAGTTGACTTGGACTCTTGTTTTGATAGTAATTAGTTTGTAAAATAAAATTATAGGTACTATTTTAAGAACTAAATGAGTACCAAGCACCAGCAGAATAAGTACTTATAAATGTTCATTATTCTCCTATAAATAATTTCCCTGTCAAAAGCAGGTTTTGCCTTCTGTGGTGTTTCCTCTAAGTCCTCCAAACTAATATCAAAAACTGCCATACAGCTTTTAGTTCAACAAGCATTTAGTGATCACTTACTATGTTCTGAATGCTGTGTAAACTGCTAGAGATGCCATAGATAAACTAAATCTCACCCCTGCCTTCCCACAGAGCTCAGATCCAGACCGAGAGGCAGCTGTGCAGACACGCCCCTGCAGCCCAGTAGGGCAGTGTCCCACAGAATCCTCTCCGAGCTGCTGTCCAAGACATTTTCATAGACCAGATAAACCAAGGGCCTGATAAGGAGTGTTCTTCCTACATGTGCACAGAGTGGACAGTAGCCATAAACTGGAGCCTGAGGCCCCACAAGACCCGCTTACAAAAATATGAAGGTCTGACAATTAAGTTCATGAACTCATCCTAGTGAAAGTGCCAGATACCTCATTGCTGAATATCACTATGGTCACACTCCAAGTACTCCTCTTGGGAAGCTATGCACCAACGCCAGAACCTAGTGTACCCTCCAAAGCCATTTTGGAACTCTTTCTGGAATGGTCATCAGAGCTGTCATCGTATTACCCTTTATGTCCTGAATGTCATCAAAATGTCTTCCTTTCAATATTTCCTTTTTCTTTGGGTAAAGAAAGAAGTCATTGGGGGCCAGATCAGTTGAGTAGGGAGAATGTTCCAATACAGTTATTTCTGTAATGGCTAAAAACTCCCTCACAGATAGTGCATGTGAGCTGGTGCATTGTGGTGATGCAAGAACCATGAATTGTTAGCAAAAAGTTCATATGTTTCATAACTTTTTCACACAGCCTTTTCAGCACTTCCAAATAGTAAACTTGGTTAAGTGTTTGTCCAGTTGGTACAAATTCATAATGAATAATACTTTTTATATCAAAAAGGTTAGAAACATCATTGCAACAAAGTTCACAAACTTACTTGTCAGACCTCGTATATCTGTGGTTGAAGTTCTGACTCTTTGATAATCTGTTCTTCCTACATTTTACATCCATAATTAGTCATAGTAGGCAGAAACTGATGTGAACCTGGATATTCCGAAGGCTAACTTCTTCAGATGAGAGACCCAAGAAGGAGAAATGATTTGTTGAAGGTCCCATGACCAATGACCTAAGGTCCCATGACCTAAGTTGGCATTTGAATTCAAGTCTGCTGACTCCTCTTGCAGCTCTTCTGGCTCACCACAGGAAGAAGACTGCAAGCCCAAAAATGTGGGTAGGGGGTGGCCAAGTCCCAGCCTATTTATCATTGAATCTCTATTGCAGTGATTGGCATGACGTAGGAACCTAGTCAAAGGAGGGATTTGGGGACATAGGAGAGAGGAGTCCTCTGCAGGGAAATGGTAAGAGAAGGGTCGTGTGGGTTTGGGTGTAGGGAAGGAAGCTGGGCTGCAAGAGGAGGATAATGGAGGGAGAAGATCCAAGGAAAGTCAGAAAGTCTTGCTAATTGCATAATCGTGTGGTTTTCAGGGCCTGGTGAGAACAGAGCATTCATTTTCTCCAAGAGAGCTTCCTCTTTGTCAAAGTCTTATGCAGGCACCAGCAATTATCCACCAAAGGCCAGACACATTGTTTAAAGAGCCATGCCATGTGTAGTTTTAAGAAAAGGTGCCATAAAAGAGCACCAACAAAAATAGAGATGTTGACATTTAAAAATTATATCTCTGCTCTACCTGTTGGTATAGTACCAGGGCCAGCAAACTGTAGCCTATGAGTCAAATCCGGCCCACTACCTGTTTTTATAAATAGAGTTTTATTGGAACAGAATGATGTTAATCATGTACATATTGTCAGTGACTCCTTTAGAACAACAGCAGAGCTGAGTAGTTCCAACAGACTCTAGGGCCCACAAAGTCT
Organism: Rhinolophus hipposideros; assembly: GCF_964194185.1. NCBI lineage: Eukaryota > Metazoa > Chordata > Mammalia > Chiroptera > Rhinolophidae > Rhinolophus > Rhinolophus hipposideros. Next base: position 3,140,627 of record NC_138052.1, on the reverse strand, counting down.
GAAATATTTACTCCCTGCCCTCTAAGAAAACCCCTGATATAGCTCCCAGTGTATCCTAGAGTAGTACATTTTCTAATAAAAAAATGGGCATTTTTTGGTTGTCTAAAGCCCTTGTTTTCTTGTGAATTCTGATCAAATCTTCAATTTAAGTTCCCCCAAATCAGAAAGGTTCAGTTTGATGGGATACTTAGGTTTTTGACAGGAGACATTTAGTTGCTATAAGCCCACCTCCGTTTCCTGGTTCTTCTCAACCGTGTACTCCAGCCCACCTATCAGGGAAATGCTCACCCACGTGTCCAGGTCCAGACTAATCATCATCACTTTCCTGTAGCCTTCCCCACTTTCCTTCATTTACCCCTCTTTATCCCACACACAATCCTACTGGACAGAGTTAATCATTCCTTTAGATGTATCCTCAAAGCACATATCACAGATCGTTACATTGTTTATATATTTACTTTTACAATATATATGTGTATCCTCTATCTGTAATCTTTAAAAATGTGTTTCATTCATCATCTTCATGCCTTAGCAGAGTCCCCACCATGTGGAAAATTATGTTGAAGCCAGCTTGAAATAGAGGAAGTCTTAGATATTATCCCACCAACTTCCATCATTTTACAAATGAGAAAACAGACCCAATGTCAAAAGGCTGGCCAGAAGCAGAGCAAAACATGGCTGAATCCTGACTCTCCTGAGGGTGTCCCTCCACGAAATTCCATCCTCATTCTAGCAGATCACACAGAAATGCACAGAGATTCACGTGCATGTAACATAGCTGTTATTGATGAATGGTAGCCATTATTTTAAAGGTAGTAGCAATGGGAATCTTCTTAAGGACACATCCATTCCCCACTCCCAAGATGCCAAATGGCAGCCCTGGTCTCCGACAGCAGAGACGAGAGACAGTATGATGCAGCCACAGCAGTGCCTCGTGCGCATGATGGACCAGTGGGCGGCACAATTAAGCTTCTCGTTTTAGAAGCCATTTGTGTGGTAAGCAAAAGAATAAGAAAGCTAACTCCATGGCCAGTTATAAATATACCCAGACAAAGACTTTATTTGACTCTTTCAGGCCAAAGGGGGAAAATGAGCTTTGTAATTGAAATTATAACAGAATGAGCTAGCCATGGTGGTGGGGGGAGAACCCCCGGAAGTGGTGTAATGAGAGGTGATGGCAGTCACCATCAGTGGATTGGCAACACCAGTGTTCCTCTAAAAGAGTAACTGAACCACCTGGATTCAGTCCTGGGGTCCTGGGGGCACTGGCTTACTAAGCATCACACCTTCCCTTACCCTGGCTTACCTTTCTGTGTTCTCCACACCAGGAGCCAGCCCTCATCTCTCCTATATTTCATAGCCTGCCCACAGTAAGGGGGCACACATGCCTTGCCTTGTCTCTTTCTGGGTAAACGATATGAGAAGAAGCAATGTTAACTCTGGTTAAACATTATTGAGAGCTTTCTCTGTGCCCAGAACTGGACCGGGAATTCAATTGTGAATAAGGCAGTTTCTGCTCTCAGAGCTCTCATGACCTGTAACCCCAAGACGCCCCTTTGCTTCCAATGGAAGAATTGCAGGATTAGTTGGAGACAGAGGGTGTTTTGGCAAAGGCCCTCAAATTATTCCATACAGAAAGCATCCAGGTAGAGTGGAAAGAGAACCTGTGTTAAAAACCCAAAGGCATGGATAGAACTGCCAGCCTACCTAGGCTAAGAGATCTCACAATTTACTTACACTGAAATATCTTCATTGATAAGTGGGGAGAATAACAGCACATTTGGAGCTGGTGGAGAGAATGAAAGCAGCTAGCTGGCATCCTTTAGTATAGAGCATGGTGCCAGGCCAGCAGGAAATAGCAGCACTGTTGTTATGTAAGGTTAGAGCAGCAGAAGAGAAGACTTCGAGACACCAAATGCCCCTGGATGTCAGCCTGGGAGACAGTGAGGACCAGTGCCACAGCATAGAAGTAATCCCTCTACCACTAGCCCTGGGCGAGGGCCAGGCACACAGCAGTTCCTCATCCTTTTGTTTGTTTTAGGGAGAATACAAACTCTCCTCCCCTAGTGTGAAAAACAGGCCCAGCAATCAGCACAAGTTTCTCTCCTGCTCCTACCACCCCACCTGCAGCCCAGCCCCACTTCTCAGCACGGCAGAACTCATTGCTGTTGGGTAAAATATAATTCTATTTATGTGGGAAAGCATAGGCTTTAGAATCAGACCCTCCTACTTTGAAAGTCCCAGCAATAGGACTTACTGGATCCATCTACATAACCTCCCGGTGCCTCAGTTTTCTCCTCTATGAAATGGGAATAATGGGAATGCTACTCTCACAGGTTCACTGCAACAATTAAGTAATTTAACGTATGTAAAATTCTCAGCATAGCGATTGGCACAGAGCAAACGCCCGGGAAACGTCAGCCATGGCTGCCACTGTTGCTGCTGTTGTTATTGTTGTTAGTTTTCTCTTGTTCGGGTGAAATGAATAGTTCCACCTTCACAGGGTGGTTGTGAGGACCCAGTTATACATGCGCTGCATGCACAGTGCTTGGTCCCCAGTCTGGGCTGAGTAAATGCTAGGTGTCCTCCTTCTAGACCGTATAATCCCCACTATTCATGTTTAAACTTGGTAGAGGATTTCAGGGTCAGTACAGACATACAGAGGCACAGGCCAGCCCAGTGGCAGATCTGAGTCTGAGGGAAGGACGTTCAGATGAGCGTGAAATATAATTTAATCCAACAGGAACCCTCGAGCCACATGACTTTCTTGTGGTGCCTTCTCAGGCCCAACAGAGGATCAGTGCCCCTCTCGTCATCCATCCTGTGCCCCCAGGCACTCCTAACACATCGGCTCCACTCACCCTGCACCATGCAAATGGACTGGGTCAGCATAATCATTGTAATAAACAGCATGGGCTTTTTTGCTGTTCATTTGTTTGTTAGTTTATTTGTGTAGGGAGTAAAGCATATACACAAATGGCTTCCTTGTCACCTTTGTTCATAGCTGCGTTAGCCGTCACTTGCCAAACTGCTCCTTCTCCTAAATAATTAATATAATAATAATACCACTTATTTTTGAGGGCTCGTTATGCACCCAGCACTCTGTATCCATTATATCACTTAACTCTCACTAGAAGTTGAAAGATAGATATAATACCTCTTTAGAGAGAGCAAAACAAAGGCACAGAGAAGTTAAAAAACTTACCAAGTTTACACAGCTACTAAGTGAATAGAGGGGCCCAAACTGAGTCCAGTCTGATTCCCAGAACATCTTAGCGGCCAGGCTCTCTGCCTTTTCAATGCAGACACTGAGGCTTTGTTCTCCATGTCCTAAGCCACACAGGTGTCAGGTGGGAGAGCTGGGACCTCAACACAGGGCTGCCCACACCAGCTCCACACTCTTCACACTGAGCTCTTATCTTTCTGAGAATCTGGCCTAAAAGATCCAGTCCAGTTAAAAGGCATCCAAAAAATGTCCTTATGTAGACACACACTTGGTACTTCTACCCTTGGTACCAAGCCCAGGAGGCTGGCAGCTCCCCCAGGAAGATATTGCTCTAGCTTTATATCCAGATAAGGAGGGGAATGATCCAGGGGATTTCACTCAGCCTCTTCCACTGGAATAGCCCTCCTTCCATGGGCCTGAAGCCAGTGTGGAGTTATGGTCATTGCTGACGATGTCTGTTCAGAGCACACATTCTGGGAGTGGGGAAATAACCACAGGCTAGGTCCCTGAGCCAGACTGGTGGGCTTCTGCTTTTTGGACTTTCCAGAAATGAACATTCCTAAAGAGTTAGTACTGAGCAATCCCCAAGAGGTCTGCGATGTCCTTCGCTCTTTTACTTGAACACAGTCACCCTAGTAAATGAACCCACAACCCTTTGGGGAGGGTTTGGAGAAAAATTTACAGGATGCATTTGTGGCAGGGCTGTGAGGTTATTCCTCAATTGAAGGTCCCCCCTTCAATCAAGAAGTCCTGGCTCTGTGCCAGCTTAGTCTGAAAAGTGGGTGAAAGTCTGGGACTCTGCATTGCGATGATTAAGTCGGGTTTCTAGCCAACAGACACACCTAGAGCTTTCGTGTTAGATGGACCAAGTATTGTTTCAGTAGGCTGCCCATCTACTGCTTTCCTAGGGACATTACTGCTAAAGATCACAGCAGGTCACAATATTCTGGTTACCAGTTGGTCCCTGCTGCCCACTGTGATCAGTACAGTCACCTGGACTCAGGCAGGTAAGCCTTGCCACTTGGCTCCTGCCATTCCAGGATCCTGCCACTGAAATCAGGGCACTCATCCAGCTGGTGCCACTTTCCTCCATCATCCCAGACTTCCAGATGCAGGCACGCCAGAGATTCTCAAGGGTACCGATGGATTTCCCAATACCTTAGTGAAGCAATTTTCTACTGGGACCCCTCAGGATGTGGAAGATAGCTCATGATAAATCCAGGAATGTTTGGGCATCTCAGTCTCATTTAAATAGGCTGCACTGTGTGTAATTTTATTCAACCAATCAAGTGAACTATTAGATCTATTTCCAGCTGCACAAGCTAACCCATAAAGTCTAAAATCTCTAATCAATAAATACCCTTATCAATAAATACCTTTCAATCTATGGTTAAATTCCAGATTCCTTCATCTAAAATCTTTACAATCCTTTTCTATGTATTCTCCAGTTTCTACTGATATAAATTAGACAAATTTTGCAGTTACTTTGAAGTACAAATTATCTCAACCTCTCACAGATTTGTGTGCCCGTTCCCTGGAGCATGCTGAGATCAGATCCTGGTTATAGGTATATATATATATGTTAGTTTTCTATATTTACCATAACAAATTTCCACAAGTGTGGTGGCTTAAAACAACACAGATTTATTACCCGACAGTTTTGTAGGTCAGAAATCTGACACAGGTCTCACAGAGCTAAAAGTCAAGGTGTAGGCGGGGCTGCATTTCTTTCTGAAGTATCTAAGGGAAAAATCCAAATCTGCCTGTACCTTTACCTCTTGGCTCACGGCCCCTCTTTCGTCCTCAGAGCAAGGAGCACTGCAGCTGTCTTACCATTCCTCCATGTCCCCCCCCATTCTGCCTTTTCTTCCACTTTCAAGGGCCCATATGATTACACTGGGCCGACCCAAATAATCTAATAAAATCTCCCCATATCAAGATCCTTACCTTAATTACATTTTCAAAGTTCCTTTTCCCATGTAAAGGGACATATTCAAAGATGACAGATATTAGGATGTAGACATCCATGGGGGCCATGATCCTGCCTGTTGCGGCATAGGTCACCTCAGAGGCAATGTGTGGATATAGATATGAGACTTGAGGGGAATGGGGCCTCTACCCCTTGGACACATTCTTCCAGGGCTTCATGCAAGGAGACGCCAGTCTCCTCAGACCAGCACAGGAAGTTCAAGGACTTGCAGACTCAAGGTTCTCAGATTTCTCTTGACCCTCAAGCAAGACTGACAACGCAAATACAAGAAATAAGACATTATTCTAAGGCTGCCATAGCTGTTCTCCAGTTATCCATCTTGGACTTGAGCAGAGTTTAGAGTTCTGAGTTCATCATTTTCTATCCATATGTGCATCACTACGCTCAGGAGCAGCCATTTCACTTGCAGTCCTGCTCCTGGTCATTGTTACCATCCAGGTGCCACCCACATGCCATGACAGGGCATTTGTGTCATTAGGATCAACATAAGTGGAAATTAAGGGAAGTTCCTTGCTGCTGCATGAGCAGATTTCCCAGTATCCCAGTGTTGCTGGCCAGGAGCTTAGCACTGCACTGAAGGTGAAGGTCACCCCCAAACCTGTTGCGGAAGTCTCCCATTGGAGGTTGGTTTCCTGGGACCAGGAACTATTAATGCGGCATGCTCTGTCATCCTGTGTCGGTCAGAGTCTAGTCAGAAACACAGAAACCACACTAGGTATTTCAACAGAAGGAATTTAATATAAGGGATTGTTGAAAAGGGTGTTGGAGAAGCCAAAGTGTAAAGAGGGTTGCCAGAGAGATCAGGACCCACCCAGGGTGCTGACTCACTAGAAGAACCCCCAGGTCTCAGCACGCAGCCGTACTCACAGCTGCGGTTTCCTATAGTGAGAGGAGGCAAAGCCCTATCAGCGAAGGGGAGAGGTGTGTAGTGTGAGTGAAGTTCAGGGAAAACCAGGCACCAGCCCAGAGTCCTCTCCCCTTGGAGGCACACGGGACATAATTCATGCTCCCAGGAAGGAGTTATGACAACACGAGGAAAATGTCACCCAAGGAAGCACATGGGAGGCTCAATGCCTGGTTTCTATTGAGGCCTGTCACCCTCTGCTTAGCAAATACCAAGATCCCAGACTCTAGGAGGAGATTAGGTATTCAACATAAAGCATATTGTGTGTACAAACTGCTTAGGCAGTGAGCCTCTCCTATCATTTAGGGAATGGTGGGGACCTTTCCAAATCTGAGTTCTCAGACACGGGCGAAGGGCCAACCTAGTAAGCAAGCCTCTATACAACCCGTGTCAGGCCTGCTGCGCTGCTTTGTGCGCACAGGGAGATGTGACATGGCACAGGACTAATGGCTGCAGGAAGCAGCCATCACCTGTGGAACTGGAAAGACAAACAGCAGAGGTTGGAACTCTCAGAACCTAGAAGGGTGAAAGGAAGTCCCCACCAAACTGAGACCCATGCATGTGAGGGGAGGGAGCTCTCCAGGTGCTGATGCTGGGAAGGCAGGGGCCTGGAGCCACGCACTGCAGGTGGGGGAGCTCTGCTGGGGTGATGTTCACAGCAAAAGAGGCAAATCCTTCTCTCCTGTCCTGCCTCCCATCTCCCTTTAGCACCTCCTATGGGTAGAGTCTAATGGGGAGCAACTGGCAGTACAGAAGCATGGTTTGCAGTGACCGGGCCACAGCCGCACAGAGCCAAGGAGGGTGGATTTGGAGCTGGGAGGCAAGAGCTCCCTCACTGTGCCAGACCCTCTGTCAAAAGCTTAAATATTTTATCTTTATAACAAACCGGAGAGGTAGGTCTTCTTGTCTTCACTTTAAAATGAGAAAATAGAGGCTCAGAGGGGTTAAGTGAATTTCTAAATATCACCCAGCAGATAAGTATCAGAACTGGGTTCTAAGCCCCTTACCTTCTCTACCATATCATGTGTATGCCAACCCCGACTGAGCTGTCGAGTCACCTGGCAGAAAGGGGTCCCCCTAGCTGAATTAGATGCAGCAAGGCCTCAGAGTGCTGACCAAATACCCAAATCCTGCTGACCAACCATGAGCAGACAAGCCCCTCATGGCCTGCTCATTCACACCTAGCACTCTACAACGAGCACGTGCTCACCTCCCTCTCCGACCTGCTGCTCACCGGCCTTCATCAGGCACAGCTGCTCTGCTCCCAGGAGTCCCCAGTCCCTTTGGCAAACACAACACTGCTATCCAGCACCAGGAACCTACATGCACTTCTCAGGGACAATGGCAAGAGATGCAAACCTCTCAGAAGGAAATCCCAAATCACTGAGTCTTGGACAGCTGGGTTTTTGTGAAATGTTCAGAAAGGATTTTCTCTTCTTCCATCTCAGAGGACAGACTAACGATTCCTATAAGAAGGGTAGAATTGGTGATCAGCCCTCCAATGGGGCGGGGGGGACACATACTGCCCTTGAGGAAGACACCTACCCACTTCGACTGAGTGGGTCATGAAACTGTGACCACTGCCCATGAACACACAAAGGCCGGTGCTGCCATGGAAACACAGCGCCTGCAAAACAGCAGCCAGGATCACAGCCACCTAAAGCTTCGGCAGTGATGTTCTTACAAGCAGGGACAGGGCTCCCAACTGGCCTAGGACAACAAAATTAATGGATTGGAAAGTGAAAATCTAACGTATGAGCTCTCAGAATTCCCCAGACTGGCTAACTCACTGAACACATGCGGCAACCCCAGCTCTCCTCTGAGGTGGCTGGGACAGAAGAGCAGCCGGGAAAACAGACAGGCTGTGGCGGCCCCAGCTCCTTCAGCGAAGCAAAATACCATTTTCACACAAAGCTTCTTTGAACATCAGTAAAACAAATAGTATTTACACAAACAACCTCCAAAACATAAACTGCATAATGAGAGAGCAAGGAAGCAGAAGTCTACCCATCACCCACTTGATGGTTAAATCATTTTTTATTGAATTCAAGTTTTATGGCCCATTAGAGGCCTGGAGGCAGAATTCTCAGGGATGCTCTTGGACTAATGAGTGTTTTGCAAATGGTTTTTCTAACAGATTCATTGTTCTTTTTGCTGAGAATCTTAAGAACCTTTGCTTTCTGTAATTTGGCCCTGCACTTGAAAAACAATAGCAAATATTTTAATTAAAACTAATTTATTTCCATTATTAAGAGATGTTGCTGTTTTGTATCTTCCTAATACATTTTCTGACACTGATAAGAATATGCTGTCATCAATCAAAATACTGCAACTTCCTACTCGTGTCTTTCCACATTGATCAAATGCCCTCTGGTAGTCTTCTCTCACTTCCTCCCTGAGGATGTGAGCCTCCCTTCACAGACCAGCAATCCAGAGAAAACAGAACTTCAGACGGTACCTCTGACATATTAACTCCCTTCTGCTTTTCTTATGCCCAGAGAGGGGCATGAAGGAACAACCCAGCACCCTACAGAACTTCTCTTCCCTGCCAGGTAGGGCTACTGCCCCCATGCTAGACCACCCCCAACCCCAGAGGTGGGCAAGTCCAGCTGCCAGGATCCTCCTGGAAAAATTTCCCCTATAGCTATCAGAAAAGTCTTTTGGGATCACTAAGCTAATAAGATGTGACTGGAAGAAGCTATTTCCCCTACTCATGTAAAGAACCAGCTGTAGCTATGGAGACACATTTAAATTTCACTCCTACACTTTTCAGTCATAGAAGCTGATAAATTCTCTATTTGCTTGTTAGTGTAAGGTGGGTTTGTCACTTTCAGTGAAGGAACCCATGGTTCCTACAGCTGGAAACAAATCCATCAGCAATTATTTACTGAGTGCCTTCCACAGCTAGACCACTGTGCTAAGCTCTGGGAGCACAGCGAGGGTCAAACTAGACATGCCAGACTCTAATCAAGGCATGTTCTTATGGTTTCATGGACAGAAACAAACAGGCAAATTAACAATTAAATATATACTGTGGCAAGTGACAGTCAGTGCCCTGGAGAAAAATAAAACAGCATAAAGTAATAGAGAGGGTGAGACCAAGAAACACTATTAATACAAGGCCTCCCTGCTTAAGAACCCCTTAGAGATGTTGAAGACGTTTCAGGACTTGCAGACTAAGTGTAGTGCAAGGTTGGTTAGAAGTAGAAGAATGGTGACAAAAAAATAAGTAACCGTATGTCAGGAATGAGTCATATTAAAGAAGTGTAAGTCATGTAAAGTCATGTAAGTCACATTGATCTAGATTTTGTCTCCAGGGACGTGGGCAGCCTTTGGAGTGTGTAAGCTATGGATTGGCTCAATGTGTGGGGGTTGGCGGTGGTAGCTGGCTTGGAAGAATATGTGTAGTAGAGCAAGGGTGGGGGAGAAAACCAGTGGGCTGTTGCAGTCATCCCGGCTAGAGACAGAGTGGCCTGAAATTCAAGAAGTGTGGCACTGGGGGCAACAAGTAAGCAGATTCAGGTACCAGATGACGTTATCATCCAGAGGACTTGATGGCAGTGTGGGTGGGGAGAGGGAGCAGGCAAGGAAGAAATTAGGGTTTTCTCTTGGGAGCAGGTTGATATTCTCTGAAAAATTACAGTAGGAAAAGAAGTTTATAGGGGGTGCAAACAGATTTGGTTTGAATAATACTGAATTCAAAATTAATGGAATGTCCCAAGGGAGATGCTCAGTATGCACCTGGCTAATCTTTGATTAATGAGTGAAGGAGTATCCTCAGAACTCTGTGCTCCCAATAAATCCACCTGGTTCCCACACCACCAGTGAAAGGAATGAAGAGGACTCCATTCCAGCCCTATGTGGCATGAAGAGAACCCATATCCCCTTCTTTCCTCCCAACACTCACGGTGTCACCACCACCTTCTGACTTGAACCCACCAGCATTCACCTGAGTGTCCCAATAACCCAAGATCAGACTTATCTCATAGACTCTGATTCCATTCAGCTCTTTCTCGCCTCTCAGCTGAGCCCATTCCCCACTCTCCACAACTCCTACCACACTTTCTTGAGTATTCAAGTAAAATCTTCTATATTCTTAGATTTTTTTCCTGAATGCTTCCTTTTCTTTTTTGTTCCAACAACTCTCAATGCTAGTGGCACTTATAATTCATTAATTTGATTGATCATCTAGCCACTGTCCCTCAACCACTCATGCCTTCTACTATCATTCCCATGTGTATATCCTCAAATTCTTCAGCCATGATTCCCCTCATTGAGCTTTGCCAGGAAAACACCTGACCTTCATTAAATCCTTCTGTCTACATCTCTGCACCCATATCCTGGCAGCCAGCTGAATATGGCTGGCCAAAAGCACACCTACTGGTCTCACCTCAAGTTCATGATTGCTACCGTGTTTCCCAAAAAATAAGACTGGGTCTTATACTAATTTTTGCTTCAAAAGATGCATTACGTTGTATTTTTAGGGGATATCTTTTTTTTTCATGTACAACGATCTACATTTATTCAAATACAGTCATGTATTCTTCTGGAACATTGTCGTAAGGTACTAAATGCATCTGTCTGGCTGACGATCTTAACCGGGACTTATTTTCAGGGTGGGTCTTATTTTCTGGGAAACATAGTACTGCCCTGCATACAGGCTGCTATACCCCCAGTCCATTCGCTCTCAATTGACTTAGGGAAATACTGTTCTTCTCCTTTCACCTCAAACTTGCAATTCCTCCTCGTTCTCTGCTGTGTCCCATTTCACTAGAAGATAGAAGCCAGCAAGAGGCTGCCACGCACTCCTGCTCATCATCTAGTTCTGCACCCTGCCCTCTGACTTGTTCCTGTTCCTGCGTCTGGGCTCCTGCTACAGCCTGTCTTCTGATGTTGCACCAGGTCACATCCTCTCTCACCTACCCAAGGGTATTGTTCCCACAACTCTCTCCTTTCTCTCCAACATCACCAGTTGTTTTACTGATGTTTTACTGAGCTGGTCTCTACTGGACCAGCTCTATCAGTATACAAAGATAATGTTATTAGCCCCACCTTAAAAAAATGAAAAATAAAAAAATAACTTTTTCTGACCCCATGTCTGTCTCTGGCTGCCTTCAACTACTCTACTCCCCTTTATAGCAAATCTTTTTTATTAAAAAAAAAAAAAAAAAAAAAATATATATATATATATATATATATATATATATATATATATATATATATATATATATATAATGTTATCCCCATTATCCCCATTTCCTCTCTGAACACACTTCATTCAGTTAGGCTTTTGCTTCAGGACTCCAATGAAACTGCTCTTATTCAGGGCACCAATAACCTCCACATTGCTGAACCCAATGATCAATTCAAAGTTCTCATCTTACCTGACCTTTCAGCAGTATTTGAAATAATCTTCCTCCTTCTTAACGTATTCTCTTCCCTGCTTTCAGAAACATGCTCTCTTAGTTCTCCTCTACCCTCCCAGGATGTGCTGCCTCTCTGTTCTCAGACATCCCTTTCCTATTTATACCTGCTCCCTAAGTGATCACCTCCAGTCTCACCACTTTAAGTGCCACTTACAATGTTATTATCTCCTTAATTTATGTCACCAGCTTGACCCTCCATTGACCTCCAAATTTATATATCTAACTGGCCATTGGAATTCTCCATTTGGGTGTCTAACAGGCATCTAACCCAAAACTCAATGTTCACTTTCTCCAACCTGTTCCTCCTTCAGCCCTCCCCATCTTAGTAATAGCATTTCCATTCTACCAGTTGCTGCAGCCGAAAAGCATTTGGAGTCATACTGTACTAGTCACTTTCTTGAACACCCCATATCTAATCTTCCAGCAACTTCTGTTGGACCTACCTTTGAAGTCATGTGAAATCCACCCATCATCTCCCTCACCCATCTCATCTCCCTGTCCTTGTCCAAGTATATATTATCTCTAGCCTAGATTCATGCAGAAACTTGACAAGTCACCTTTCTTTTCCTTTGTCCCCTGATGTCTACTCACCACAACTACCAGAGTGATCACATCACCCCCGTTCTTCCACTCTTAGTCTTTCCCATAACAGCAGTAACATAAGCCAACTCTTCATAGTGACCCTCAGGGCCACTGGCTAACTCTCTGACCATCTTTCCTGCATGGCCCCCTCTCATCCTCTGTTTCAACTACATTGACTTTCATGTTATTTCTCAAACATGCCGAGTATATTTCTGCCTTTGAACTGTTTCATTTGCTATTTCTCCTGCCTAGAATGCCCCTCGCTGTTATCCACATACCTCATTCACTTCCTTCTAGCCGTTTCTCAAATATCATGTTTTCAAGAATGCCTTCCCTGATCATACAATACAAAGTAACACCCCACCCACTGCTATTTCTGTCTTCTTGCTTTGCTTTATTTTTTGCTATAACTTACACATAGTTTTATACTGTGTTCTATATATCTCCTTGTCAATTTCTCTGTTGTCTCTCCCTCTTGAAACCTATCCTGAGTCCCATTCTACTGTGCTTTGATCACAGCTTACTGAATGCACTGGGATCCTGGGTAGAGGTGCTGGCTCCTCCCAGAAGTATTTGCATCTGCCTGGAACTCCAAATGGAATACAGGTATTGTACATGTACCTCCTGGTGAGGATATATACTTGGGTCAAAAAATCACCTACTTTTAAGGTCACTGCTAATATGAACCACAAAGACTTGGAAAACAAAGAAGTTTTACCCAAGTCCTCTCCTGGATCTGTGATCTCTTAGATTAGTTACCAGATGGAACCATCCTTCTCCCGTCATACCCTTCCCATTGGTGCCCCTCAGTGGACACCAATAAAATGCATACCAGGACACAGCTGGGGAATCTCTGCACCCTCCTCTCCATTCTCACACCCAGTTAATTCTGGCCCTCACATCTCTGTCCTGGAGAGATATAGCATTGCCCTCTCCTCTCAGATTTGCCTCTCCTGCTCCCATTTCTCCAGAGAAGAAAATAGACCTGTAAGCAAAAGAGTCAGCCAGGTAATCCCTCAGGCCTATTCTTGCTCTCAGATTCTCTAACTAAAGCAGCAGAGAAAACCAGAGTACTTGCTTCCCCCTATAATTCAGCACATAGCTTGTTCTCTTTTAAGGTTAAGTTTCTGGCACTACAAAAATGATTAGTTAATTGGGTGTAGGCAGTGCAAAACAAAAGGGGGCTGTGAGCATAGACAGCTGTAAGTGGTTTTCTCAAATTATCTCCATTAATGTTGAGAATAAATTCCCAGGATGCTATGCCTTCAGAGCTTCTGATTTGTCTTAGAAATTAGAAACAATGTTAACTGCTTTTGCACATTCTCATGCTCTTTCAGAGCCACACCACCCACGAGGGTCACCCTGGGAAGCGCAGAACACAGGTGGCAGGAGCTTAAGTCAGAGCTTGGGCTGTCACACCTCTAAAGCCTCCACCAAAGCAGTGAAGATACAGCAGGGATGGTGGGCTAAGGAGGGACCTGCATTTAGTTTCTGGAACACCCTCCATTCAAGGTGGGCACAATGTTTCTTGTGAGAAGCTCGGCCCATGGCTGGCCCCTCTCGCATCAACTCCATTTCACCTCACAGCTACTCATAAGACATGAAAGAATAGAAAATGATGGTTATTGTCTATTAATTGGCCTTGTGGTAAATCAACAGTGAATTGCTGGTGACTGGAAGAAAATTACTTATTCTTACTTAAGGGCAAAATATCTTTTTTCATCTTTTTGCCGGAAAAAGAAATGAGAAATGTTTAAATTAATCAGTGGGAATAAAAGCAGTAAGGGGTGGAGGTGGGGGGTAAATGTCTTGCATCTGGTTTAAATACAATCTTCTAATTATGAATTAGCATTTCAGTTATTATTGAAAAATAACATCAATTGCTAAATTACCAGTCTTTAGTCACTCCACTGAGAAGCATTTATTTGCACCAGCAGCAATCAAGCTAATATTGCCTTTGGATTTCCCTTGGCATAGCTGCTAAGCATAGCAGAAAGGCCCAAACTAAAGTATTTTTTTTCTTTTATCTATTTTCTTTTTTAATTAAATTTATTGAGGTGACATCCGTTAATAAAATTATAGAGGTTTCAAGTGTAGAATTCTATAATACATCATCTGTATATTGCATTATGTGTTCACCACCCAAAGTCAAATCTCCCTCCGCCACTATTTGTTTGACCCCTTTTATCCTCTTCTGCCTTCTCCGCTCCCACCTTACCCTCTGGTAACCACTACACTGTTGTCTGTGTCTGTGAGTTTTTGTTTGTCTTATTCATTAGTTGCCTTCAGTTTCATGTCTGATTTTTGGTCCTCGTATGCCTCCCCGCACCCAGCAATGGTGGGATGCTGGTGAGGATTCTCTTGCTGACAGAAAGCAGAAGTTTTGACTATAAATATCAAGCAGAGCCTTGAACCCCTTTGTTTTCAAGAGTAAATCATGCCTTTGCATTCCACAGTAGAGCTATTTAGACACTGGAAAAAATTCCATGCATTAAACAAATGAGCATTAGCTGCCCTCCACACACATACACCTTCTCCCAGGTCTCCATTGGTTTCTGTCTGTAAAGCTAGAGGTATGAGGACAGTCTTACAGCCAACCTGGATCCTACAGTGCAGAGGAAAGGTAGTGTTTACTTTTTTGGCTGGTTCTGGTCCAGAACGGAGAGGGTTTGAAAGGACAGGTAAAGTGGAAAGAGCACTCTACAGGGCCAGGCAAACCTTGGTTCGATATTGATTCCAGCTTCACAGGCCATGAGCCTGAAGCAAGCTATGCAACTTCTGTGACCCTCAGCATCCTCCCAGGTAGACTGGCTTAGTGATACCTACTCCAAATAGTTGTTTTGAAGCTTCAGGTTACTATATGCATAGGGCCTTTTTACAGAGAAGGCAACTGAGGCCCAGACAGGGAAATAATCAATCGCCAGTGCTCACAGCAAGTCACTGGTCTCGCCAGGGTCAGAGGCTGCCTTTAAAGTTCTATCATTCTATTGCATTTGCTTCCCGTGGCAACTCAAATTCCGTAGTTCAGTCACATTCCCCCATGAAAAGAAGGATGTAAATTACTTCATTAGTAGTGTATTACATTGCTTACACATTGAAAAGGTAACTTGTTGGATATCTTTGTTACATAAAACAATATCATTAATTTCATTGTTTCTTTTTTTTTTAATGTGACTTCTGGGAAAGTTAAAATTAGTTATGTGGTTTACCTTATATGTCTATCGGATGCCACAGACTAACCCAGAATCAGATTTCCTCAGTTGTTTAAAAAAAAAAAAAAAAGCCATTTTTTTTGCAGTTTAGCAGTTCAAACAGGTTGATGTAGTTTAGAAAAACTCCCAAGTGATTTTCATATACAGCTCAAGTTAAGAACCATTGTTCTGAGTCTTTGGTTCAAGAAAAATGACCCTGCAATAACAGTGGATAGTATTTGTAGATGATGTTGTTTTGCAATCACTTGGTACCAGGCTCTTTACCCACATATCCTGGGTCCCTTATAGGGAAATTGTGATTTCGAAGAAGACCCCAGAGGTATGCACATGTTTTCTCATGTAACCAATTTCATCACTCTTTCATCACTCGTTATTAAGAATATTAGAACCACCTTGTTAAAGATATCTCATCCAGCAAATATTTATCCATATAGGCTGGCCACTGTTCTAAACCATAGGTATTCAAGAATGAGTAAGACGGTGAGATTCCTGCCTAACAAGAGTTTCCATTCTGTTCAATAGTGGAACCAGTTAAGATGTGTCTGGCTGTAGAAAACAGAAAACCTGAATAAAATGCCTTAAACAGATGTGTTTCTTCATGTACCAAGAAGTCCAGAAGTACAGCAACTACAACTGTGGGTCCCAGGATCGGACTCTGCTCCTCTGGGGTTCTTTTGATCCTGCTCTGCTCCATCCAGAACACTTAATTCTCAGGCTGCTTAGCAAGATGCCATTTTGCTACACATGCCATCTCCACTTCCTCATCCCCAACTCTCAACTTAACCTTCTGTGATCTGTCTCTGAGCCCTTCTCCTTGGTCACAGTCTCCAATCCCAAGTTCTAATGTCTTCTGTCATCCTGGACTTCACATCAATAGAACCCTTACTTCCCTGGTTCCAGAGCAGGGTTAGGGTTAGGGCCAGAGTTAGGGTTAGAGTGAGGGTTAGAGTGAGGGTTGGGCTTCCTCCTGATGGACCCTGATTCTCTTCTTCCCTCCCTTCTCAGTTCTCCTGCCTTCTCCCCTCCTCCACCCTTTACATGCTCCCCCTGAACAACTCATTCTCTTCCCCTACTTCATCTGGAATAAATTCCCAGAGCTGGACCACCAGCCTCACCCTCGATGCCACACTCCAGGCCATGTTCTCAGCTGCCTACTGTTACAGTGCCATTGCCTCTTCCATTTTTGCTGTGCAGACACTGTCTTAAAGTAAATTTGTGCTCACCTTGCTTTGTGAAATGAAGACTAGAGAACGCAGTGTTCACTATTTATGGGCAGCAGAAATGTTGACAAGAGAGCAAAGTAACATCACACCCTGCTCAGCAGTTGCTGACCACATCAGTGTCTGGTGTCAGGTATTATTAAAATGTGTCTCACAAAGCAAGACAAAGTGGATGAAGCAGTAAGAAGTCAATAAGAGGCCAGCCCCTGCTGTAAGAACAGAGCCTTTGAATAAATAATCAACAAGGCAACCAAGGGAGATGAGGGGACAGGCAGGATTGCTCCTGGCCAAAACAACTAGGAAAAGCTTGAGGACAAAGAGCCTAGTCAGACAATGAGAGCACCACTTGTTCAAAATCTCAACCCCTGAGCTTCCCTCTTTTCACACCCAAGCAGACCTGGGACTCCAATAGCAGGTAAGCTGTGGTCCACCATGCAACCTGACTGTCCCACCTGTGCAAGGATGTCCATCCTGACGGAGACACACACCATGAGAAGATTCCGCCTCATGCCCAAGATGAGCGATTGGGGCACTAAGCAATGTGTGCCTTACATCCTTCTTCAGCCACTTGGCCCAAGTCAGTAGGCCTCTGAATTGTAAGTGTCTGGTGCTGAGGGTACCATTTGATTGGGTCATGAGCTAGGAAGGATTGAAATAACCTGCCCTACTGCCCATCCTTTGAAAGCTCCAAATAACTAAGAGGGCACTCTAGAAGTCTGGGATTAAATTGAAGTCTACCTCTTCTCCCTAAAACCAGTCCCTCTCTCATAACTTGTCCATTTGCAATCACAGTACCACTTCTCTTCTGGGTTCAAAATCTCTCCCCCCTTGTCCATAACACAGTCACTTATTGATTAGTCACATCTCCATCACTCCATCCCTTCTCACTGCTTCTCATGTGATTGTTACAATGGCTACCTAACTGGAAACCTCAGCTCTAATCACACCATCCCTCTTACTTTCTGCAAAGTCTTTTGCTTCCTCCTGCCTAATAAAGTCAGAGCTCTCCACAGGCCACAGAAGGCAGCCTAAGAATGCATTCCCACAGGGGCAATGTTGGGTTTAGTGGTTCTGCTTCCAGGCCAACCTACAAGCCTGATGAAGAAGGACAGTCTGGGAAGAGAGGATTTTAATGGTAATAATGAGTCTAATGGGAAACTGGGACCAACTATGTGTCAAGCTCATTACATACATTTTTTTTATTAATCCCTGTATCAAACGTTCAAGTGGGTGTTCTTACTCCCACTTTCTATAAGAGAAGACTGAGGCTTGTAGAGGATGTCCTCGGAATCACACGGTTGGCACATGACTGACGGTAGACTCTAGCCTAGCTGTCAGAACCTGTGCCATGTTCTTGCTGCTGCACCTTCTCTTCCCATCATGGCAGGCAGACAACGGATAGAGGACAGGGTGTGATTTTAGTCACCACTATATCCCCTGGGCCTCAAACAGGGCCTGGCACTGTAGTGCCCATTACCATTTGTAGAATGAATGAATGTTGGAAAGGGCCAGCACTGATGGCCAGTGACATCTAAAGGGCAATAGATTATTGTAGCAAAAAGAACATGAAATGCAAGGTTCAGAATGTAAAGTGAAAAATAAGAATTAATTTATATAGACAAAGGGAAGTCACTGCAGCTTTTTAATTAATAAACGCTCTTTTCAACAGCTCCACCCTGAGTCTCTTACCAAGACTCTTAGAAGCATAA
Source organism: Rhinolophus hipposideros (assembly GCF_964194185.1). Classification (NCBI taxonomy): domain Eukaryota; kingdom Metazoa; phylum Chordata; class Mammalia; order Chiroptera; family Rhinolophidae; genus Rhinolophus; species Rhinolophus hipposideros. The sequence continues at coordinate 3,122,358 of NC_138052.1, read as the reverse complement.
CTAATATGAGAGGGGGTCCCTCCTAGCAATTTAATTCCTTGTTAAAATTTCTATGAAGGCTCCTTCTCAGCAAGACATGAAATCACTGATTTTTGCTCTATCTTCTCTGATTTGCACAGATCTATCCTTCTGAAAACCTCAAATGTGCAATTGTCATGCTGCCAGTAAGTCTTCTAAAATATTGATTTCAAATGTAAATTCCCATCCTCACTCATTGCCTTCAAAAGGAGAAGTGTGTCAGTAAAACAAAATCGTATTTCCCCACCTTTCACTCAGAGAGCAGCTGGCATTTCAATGCAAACTTTTTAAGTGAAAAAATGGAAACCCAATGTGATGATACATTGTGTTCAAGGAACAATGATACTTATGGCTGCAAGGCTGGGTGCATTTTATTTTATGGAAAGGGCTCTGGAGATCCACAACCAGGAGGCTCTGATGCTGTTCCAGGCTTCACTTCCTTCTATCCCTCAACTACCAGGAATCTGCCTCCTGTCCTTCTCTCACTCCCAAACTGCTTTCTTGAAGATCACCCATGGTCCTTTAAATCTTACACATCACAGTCTATTTTTGAGCTTATCCCTTTGACCATTTGAACAAATTCACATTTTGCCTTCCCCTTTGGAAGCTTCTTTTCCTTGGATTCTGTAACTCTCTTGATCTGGCCCTGTCTGGGCACTGGCCTTGTCTTCCATTTCCAGGTAACACATGAGAGCCTTTCCCAAGATTGTGGTCTAGGCCCATCTTCCCCTGCACTCTGTTTCTTTCTTTCTTTTTTTTTTAATTAAATTTTATTGGGGTGACAATTGTTAGTAAAATTACATAGATTTCAGGTTGTACAATTCTGTATTACATCATCTATAAATCCCATGTGTGTTTACCACCCAGAGTCAGTTCTCTACCATATATCTGATCCCCTTTACCCTCATCTCTCACCTCCCTCCCCACTTACCCTCTGGTAACCACTAAACTATTGTCTGTGTCTATGAGTTTTTGCTTCTCATTTGTTTCTCTTGTTCTTTGTTGTTTTTGGTTTATATACCACATATCAGTGAAATCATAGGGTTCTCTGCTTTTTCTGTCTGACTTATTTCACTTAACATTATACTCTCAACAGCCATCCATTTTCTCACAAATGTTCCTATATCATCTTTTCTTACCACCGAATAGTATTCCATGGTGTATATATACCACAACTTCTTTATCCATTCATCTATTGAAGGACACTTTGGTTGTTTCCATGTCTTGGCCACAGTAAATAAAGCTGCAATGAACATTGGAGCACACGTGTCTTTATGTATAAATGTTTTCAAATTTTTTGGGTAGAAACCCAGGAGAGGGATTGCTGGGTCATATGGTAATTCTATTTGTAATTTATTGAGGAACCTCCACACTGCCTTCCATAAGGTCTGCACCAGTCTGCATTCTCACCAACAGTGTATGAGGGTTCCTTTTTCTCCACAGCCTCTCCAACACTTGTTACTATTTGTCTTGTTGATGATAGCCATTCTAATTGGGGTCAGGTGATATCTCATTGTGGATTTATTTGCATTTCTCTGATGATTAGTGATGTTGAGCATTTTTTCATATGTCTATTTGCCATTTGTAAGTCCTCTTTGGAGAAATACCTCTTCAGGTCTTCTGCCCGTTTTTCAAATGGGTTGTTTGTTTTTTTGTTGTTGAGTTGCATGGTTTCTTATATATTTTGGATATTAGCCCTTTATCGGAGGCACTGTTTTCAAAAATCTTCTCCCATTCAGTTTGTGGCCTCTATTTTGTCGATGTTTTGCTGTGCAGAAGCTTTTAAGTTTGATATAGTCCCATTCATTTATTTCAGCTTTTACTTCCCTTGCCTTTGCAGTCAAATTCATGAAATGCTCTTTGAACCTAAGGTCCATAAGTTTAGTAGGCTCCCTCACAGCTTCCATGGATAATCTGTCACCCAGTGCTGTCACCGAGTTTTCCCATTTATCAATGGGAAAACAGGAACTGTCCCTTATAGTTCCTGTTTCCCCATTGATAAATGTCCACTTTCCATTCTGCCCACTACATCCACAAAGCTATATGTGGCTTTCCATTTCTGCCATCTCCTTTCTTCCTCTGAACACTTTTGTTCATGAAACATTTACTGAATGTTATGTTCCAGTCCCGGGATAGCCACTGAGGATACAAGGAGCAATAACACATGGCTTTGGTCCTCAAAGATTTTACTAAGCAAGTGAGACCAAAGTGGAAATGGTATTTGCTTGTTCGGAATCTCTTCTTCCAACAGCAATACCGCATCTGTTTTCCTCTGTAGAAGCACACTGCTCAGCCTATGTAGTTCTATCCTGGCACATGAGCCATGTCTGAACAATCAGAGTGTCCACATTACTGGCTATACAGTTGGTTCAGGGATGGGCATGTGACTGAGTCAGTTCAGACCTTTTGCTGAAACAACTAGAAATGAAGTGCCCTTTCCTTGTTAGCATAGTCTAGAGCTGCCAGCAGCCATGTTCACCACCCCAGGAGAAGTCTGCTTGAGAATAAAGCCTAATGCAGAAAATTGAATGAATTGATAGGAAATGTCAATCACCTTCCTGATGACACACGCTTAGACCTTGCTGCACCTGAAGCCAGATTCACTTCTTAAATTTCGTAGTTTCATGAGCCACCAAAAAGGACAACCACTGAATCACAATCACTTTCTTTAAAGATTTTTATTAAAATACAGCTAACGTACAAACAACCAAAGTGTACTTTGATAGATGATTGGATAAAGAAGATATGGTATATATACACAATGGAATACTACTCTGCTATAAAAAAGATGAAATTGTGCCATTTGTAACAACGTGGATGGATTTTGAGATTATTATGCTAAGTGAAATAAATCAGACAGAAAATGTCGAGAACCAGGACTTCACTCATATGTGGTATATAAAACTGAAGGCAATGAAGGGACCAGACAAACAAATAAAGAAACAAAAACTCAGACACAGACAAAAGTTTACTTGTTACCAGAGGATAAGGTGAAAGGACGGTGGTAGAAGAGCATAAAGGGAGTCAAATATATGTTGATGGAAAAAGAACTGACTCTGGTGATGAGCACATAAGGCAGTATATAGATAATGTATTATAGAATTGGACACTTGAAACCTATGAAGTTTTGTTGACCATTGTCCCTCCAATAAATTTTAATTAAAAAATAAATTTTAAAAATACAGCTAACTGTTTCTGATTAGTTCATTCACATATTCTTTTCTTTAGATTCCGCATATAAGTGAGATCATATGGTACTTGTCTTTCTCTTTCTGACTTATTTCACTTAACATAATGTTCTTTAGATCCGAAGAAAAAACCGCGAGTTGTTAGATGGGCGGGGAGGGGGGGATAAGGGGAAAGGTGAAGGAATTAGGAAGCAGCTGGTAACCACAAGATGGCTTCAGGGTTTTTTGAAAATTAATTTGGGGAACGTATTCAATAATGTTGTAAAGATTTTGTAGGGTATCCAATGGACATGTGTCCTATTTGTGAGACCACCTCAGGGATACTGTGGATGCCTGATCATGGCATTGGACACCAGAAGCTAAACATTAATGAATGCCAACTATAATTTTATATATATAATGTGATGGCTCAGTGCGATGTCGGAGGGATAGTGGATGGGGGAAGGGGGGTTCACAGTGTGAAGGATATAAATGATGAACGTCTAAGTATTACCTTGTCTTGTACACCTGAAACTAATAATTAAAAAAAAATAAAGAGAATAGAAGATCAAAAAAATACAGCTAACATACAATATTATATTAGTCTCAGATGTACACAACAGTTATTCAATATTTATTTACCTAAAAAGGCGGTCACCATAAGTCCAGAAACCATGTGACACCACACCGCGCTATTACAATATTATTGACTTATTCCTCATGCTGTACATTACACCCCCATGGCTTGTTTTATACCTGGAAATTTGGACCTCTTATTCCCCTTCATCTTTCTCCCCCTATTAAACATTTTCAATTACAGTTGACATTCAATATTATTTTACATTAATTTCAGGTGCATAGTATAATGGTTAGACATTTATATAATTTAAGAAGTATCTCCCTGACTAATCTAGTACTCACCTGGAACTATGCATATTTATTACCATATTATTGACTATAGTCCCTATGCTTTATTTTATGTCCCCATGACTATTTTGTAACTACCAATTTGTAATTCTTATTCCCTTCATTCTTTTCACCTGCACCCAACCATCTCTAATCTATTAGACCAATAAACCTAGTACCCATCTAACACCATACAGAGGTATTACAATATTATTAACTATATTTCTTATGCTGTACCCTATATCATCATGACTACTGTGTAACAACCAATTTGAACTTTTTAATCCTTTCCCCTTTTACACCTACCCCAACCCCCTCCCATCTAGCTACCATAAAAAATTTTCTCTGTATCTATGAGTTTCTTTCCGTTTTGTTTGTTAGTTTTGTTCTTTAAATTCCACGTATACCAGTATGCAAAATCACATTGCATCTGTCTTTCTCTGACATAATGCACTCAGCACAATACCCTCCAGAACCATCCATGCCACCACAGATGGCCAGAAGGCATTCCCTTCCATGCCCAAGCAATATTCCATTGTATACATGTACAACCTACTCATTATCTATTCATCCATCTGAGATCCAGGCTGCCTCCACATCTTGGCCATTGTAAACAATGCTGCAGTGAACATATGGATACACATGTCCCCTCATTAGGGGACATGTGTATGCTATTGGAAAACCAATAGCATTTTGGTTTTCTTTGGATAAATACCCAGAAATGGGATAACTGTGTTCTTATTTGTCTCTTGTTATAAACTGTGTTTCAAAGTCTATTTTGTCTGGTATAAGTATTGCTAATTCAGCTGTTTTGTTTGTTTGTTTCCATTTTCATGAAATATCCTTTTTCCATCCCTTTATTTCAATCTTTCAATCTGAAGTGAGTCTCTTGTAAGCAGCATATATAAGGGTTTTGTTTTCTAATCCGTTCAGCCCTCCTATGTCTTCTCATTGGAGCATTTAATCCATTCACATTGAAAGTAATTATTAATAGATGTATACTTATTGCCATTTTCATCCATATTTTTCACATTTTTTTCTTTTTTTAATTAAAGTTTACTGGGGTGACAATTGTTAGCAAAGTTACATAGATTTCAGCTGTACAATTCTGTACAGCTATAAATCACAATTCTGTACATCTATGAATCACATTGTGTGTTCACCACCCAGAGTCAGTTCTCCTTCCATCACCATATATTGGATCATTTTTACCCTCATCTACCACTGTTTCTCTTGTTTTATTTGTTGTTTTTGGTTCATATACTACATATCAGTGAAATCTTAGGGTTCTCTGCTTTTTCTGTCTGACTTATTTCGCTTACCAGTATATCCTCAAGATCCATCCATGTTGTCAGAAATGGTCCTATTTCATCTTTTCTTACCGCCGAATAGTATTCCATTGTGTATATATACCACAACTTCTTTATCCATTCATCTATCGAAGGACACTTTGGTTGTTTCCATGTCTTGGCCACCGTAAACAAAGCTGCAATGAACATTGGAGTACACGTGTCTTTATGTATAAATGTTTTCAAATTTTTGGGGTAGATACCCAGGAGAGGGATTGCTGGGTCATACGGTAATTCTATTTGTAATTTTTTGAGTAACCTCCACACTGCCTTCCATAGAAGCTGCACCAGTCTGCATTCCCACCAACACTGTATAAGAGTTCCTTTTTCTCCACAGCCTCTCCAACACTTGTTACTATTTGTCTTGTTGATGATAGCCACTCTGACTGGTGTGAGGTGATATCTCATTGTGGTTTTTATTTGCATTTCTCTGATGATTAATGATGTTGAGCATTTTGTCATATGTCTTTTTGCCATTTGCATGTCCTCTTTGGAGAAATATCTCTTCACGTCATCATCCCATTTTTCAATTGGGTTGTTTGTTTTTTTGTTGTTGAGTTTCATGAGTTCCTTTTATATTTTGGATATTAGCTCCTTATCAGAGGCACTGTATGCAAAAATCTTCTCCCATTCACTTGGTTGCCTCTTTATTTTGTCAATGGTTTCTTTTACTGTGCAGAAGATTTTAAGTTTGACGTAGTCCCATTCATTTATTTTAGCTTTTACTTCCCTTTCCCTTGGAGTCAAACTCATGAAATGCTTTTGAAGCCAAGGTCCATAAGTTTGTACCTATGTTTTCTTCTATGCTGTATATTGTTTTGGGTCTTATGCTTAATTCTGTGGTCCATTTTGAATTAATTTTGGTATATGGTGAGAGATAGCAGTCCAGTTTCATTCTTTTGCACGTGGCTTTCAAATTCTGCCAGCACCATTTATTGAACAGGCTGTCTTTTCTCCATGGTATGTTTTTTTGCTTCTTTGTCAAAAATTATCTGTCCATATTTGTGGGGGTTTATTTTTGTGTTCTCAATTCTATTCCATTGGTCTATGTGTCTGTTTTTCTACCAATACCATGCTGTTTTGATTATTGTAGCCCTGTAGTACAAGCTAAAGTCAGGCAGTATGATATTCCAGCATTGTTCTTTTTTCTTAAGATTGCTCTGGCTATTCGGGGTCTTTTGTGGTTACAAACAAATCTGATGATTTCATGTTCTAATTCTTTAAAAAATGTCATTGGGATTTTGATGGGGATTGTATTAAATCTGTATGTTGCTTTGGGTAATATGGCCATTTTAACTGTGTTCATTCTTCCAGTCGATGAGCACAAAATGTTTTTCCATTTCTTTGTGTCTTCTTCAATTTCCTTCAAAAATATCTTACAGTTTTCAGCATATAAATCCTTCACATCCTTGGTTAAGTTTATTCCTAGGTATTTTATTATTTTTGTTGCAATTGCAAAAGGAATTTTTTTTTTTTACTTCTGTTTCTGATATTTCATTGTTAGTATACAGGAATGCAATGGACTTTTCTACGTTGATTTTTGTAGCCAGCAACTTTACTGTATTCATTGACTGTTTTAAATAGAATTTTGGTGGAGTCTTTAGGGTTTTCTATATATAGCTTCATGTCATCTGCAAAGAGTGACAATTTAACTTCTTCAATCCCAATTTGGATGCCTTTTATATCTTTCTCTTGCCTGATGACTCTGGCGAGGACTTCCAACACTATGTTAAAAAGGAGAGGTGATAGGTGATAGCCCTGTGGTGTTCCTGAACACAGAGCAAAGGGCTTCAGTTTTTCACCATTTATTATGAGATTACCTGAGCTTTTGTCATATGTGGCCTTTATTATGTTAAGGTATTTTCCTTCCATACCTATTTTATTAAGTGTTTTAATCATAAATCGATGTTGTATCTTGTCAAATGCTTTTTCTGCTTCAATTGATATAATCATATGATTTTTGTCCTTTATTTTGTTTATGTGATGTATCACATTGATGGATTTGCGTGTGTTGAACTATCTTTGTGACCCTGGTATGAACCCCACTTGGTCGTGATGAAAAATTTTTTCAATGTATTGTTGCATTCGATTTGCTAGGATTTTGTTTAGGATTTTTGCATCTGTATTCATCAGAGATATTGGTCTGTAATTCTCCTTTTATGTGTGTTTTCCTTGCCAGGTTTGGTATCAAGGTAATGTTGGCCTCATAAAATGTGTTAGGGAGTACTGTCTCTTATTCAATTTTTTGGAAGAGTTTGAGCAGGATAGTTATTAGATCCTCTCTGAAGGTTTGGTAGAATTCACTAGTGAAGCCATCTGATCCCGGACTTTTGCTTTTGGGAAGGTTTTTGATGACTGAATCAATTTCATTACTTCATAGGTCTGTTTAGATTTACCAGTTCTTCATGGATTAGTCTAGGAAGTTTCCATGGTTTTAAGAACTTGTCCATTTCTTCTAGGTTATTAAATTTGTTGGCATATTTAATATATGGCATAATTAATTATTGGATGATCCTTTGTATTTCTGTGGCATCTGTGATAACTTTCCCTTTTTCATTTCTGATTTTGTGTATAAGTGTCTTCTCTATTTTTGCCTTAGAAAGCCTAGCCAAGGGTTTGTCAATTTTGTTAATGTTTTCAAGGTACCAACTCTTTTTCATATTAATTTTTCTATTGTCTTTTTGTTCTCTATTTCATTTAGTACTGCTCTGATTTTTACTATTTCCTGTCTTCTGCTGACCTTAGGTTTCATTTGTTCTTCTTTTCCTAGTTCTTTAAGGTGTAATGTAAGGTTATTTACTTCAGATTTTTCTTGTTTTTTGACATAGGCCTGTAGTGATATAAATTTCCTTCTTGAAACTGTTTTGCTGTATCCCAAAAATTTTGGTAGGATGTATTTTCATTGTCATTTGTTTCTATGTATCTTTTGAGCTCTCCTCTAATTTCTTCTTTGACCTGGTCATTCTAAAAAAGTGTATTGTTTAATCTCTCTCTGTGTTTCCTACTGCTTTCTTTTTGCAGTTGATACCCAGTTTCAAAGCCTTGTGATCAGAGAATATGCTTGGTATGATTTCAATATTCTTAAATTTGCTGAGGCTGATTTTATGTCCCAATATATGGTCTATCCTTGAGAGTGTTTTATGTACACTAGAAAAAATGTATAGTCTGATGTTTTAGGATGAAGTGCTCTATATATGTCAATTACGTCCATTGCATCTAATGTGTCATTTAGCATTGCTATTTCGTTATGTATTTTCTGTTTACATGATCTATCCATAGCTGTCAATGATGTATTTAAGTCCCCTAGTATAATTGGGTTTTGGTCATTTTATTCCTTTAGTTCTGTTAGTAGTTACTTGGTATATTTGGGTGCTCCCTGGTTGGGGGCCTAAATATTTATGACTGTTAGGTCTTCTTTTCGTATAGTCCCATTTACCATTATGAAATGTCCATCTTTGTCTCTTGTGACCTTTTTCACCATGAAGTCTGTTTCATCTGATATCATTATGGCTACACCTGATTTTCTCTGGATATCATTTGTTTGGAGTGTCAATTTCCACCCTTTCTCTTTGACTCTATGCTTCTCCTTGTAGATGAGATGGGTCTCTTGGAGACAGCATATGGTTGGGTTTAGCTTTTTGATCCAATCTGCTACTCTGCCTTTTTATTGGTGAGTTCAGTCCATTTACATTTAGGATGATTATTGATATGTGAGTGTTTCCTATCATTCCGTTTTTAGTCTTCGGGTAAAATTGTGTTTCCGTGGTTTCTTTGCCTTTTTGTTGTTGTCTATTATTTCTGTGTGGTTGTATTCTATGATGTTTCCCTCTGTTTCTTCTTTTATTACACTATATATTACTGTTCTGACCTTTTTTTGAGTGGTTCCCATTAAGTTTATGGAAAGGAAAGTTTGATATTTAGAGTATTCCATTTTCTTCAGAACGCTTACTTTCTCCATTCCCATATTCCAGTTCAGGCCCTTTCTCTCCCCGTTTTTATGTTTTGGTTGTCACAAATTGTCCTTGTTGATGGTGGTCGAATAGCCTCCTTTAGTATTTCTTGTTATGCAGGTCATGTATGAGAAAATTCCCTCAGCTTCTGTATTTCTGGGAAAGTCTTTATTCCTCCTTTAAATCTAAAGGATATCTTTACTGGGTATGTTATTCTTGGCTCATAATTTCTCTCTTTGAATAGTTTCAATATTTGATTCCACTCTCTCCTGGCTTATAGAGTTTCTGCTAAGAAATCCGATGATAGCTTTCCAGCTCCGGACCTGGACGCAGGGGTCGTAACGATGTTGATGCCCAAGAAGAACCGGATTGCCATTTATGAGCTCATTTTTAAGGAGGGAGTGATGGTGGCCAAGAAGGACGTTCACATGCCCAAACACCCTGAACTGGCAGACAAGAATGTGCCTAATCTTCACGTCATGAAAGCTATGCAGTCTCTCAAATCACGAGGCTATGTGAAGGAAGAGTTTGCCTGGAGACATTTCTACTGGTACCTTACCAACGAGGGTATCCAGTATCTCCGTGATTACATCCACCTGCCGCTCCCCCCCCCCCCCCCCCGAGATCATGCCAGCCACTTTGCGCCGCAGTCTGAGACCGGCAGGCCAAGGCCCAAAGGTCTGGAAGGCGAGGGACCTGCAAGACTCATGTGAGGAGAAGCTGACAGAGACACCTACAGACGGAGCGCTGTGCCTCCTGGTGCCGACAAGAAAGCCGAGGCCGGGGCTGGGTCAGCTACCGAATTCCAGTTTAGAGGCGGATTTTGTCGCGGACGTGGTCAACCCCCTCAGCAAAGTGGGAGCGGTTATTTGGTGTTGAATGAGCTTGTGACGAAAAAAGAATCTGTGTGCCCATCTTTGCATAATGTAGTCTGATCAGGAAATCTTTAAGAGTCAATGTAAATGGAGCGATACTGGATTGGTTGGGGGGAAGTCCCATGGCAGGGGGACATGATCAACAATCTCAGTAAAGTTGGAGCGATTATTAGTGTTTGAATAAACTTTGGAGAGAAAATGGTCTCAGCAAACTGGGAGCAATTTTGGTGTTGAATAAATTTGTGAGAAAAAAAAAAAAGAAATCTGATGATAATCTAGTGGGCTTTCCTTTGTAGGTTACCATCTTCTTTTCCCTGGCTGCCTTGAGGACTCTTTCTTGTCATTGATTTTTTTTTTTAATTTATTTGTATTTATTTATTTATTTATTTATTTTTTATTAGTTTCAGGTTTATTGCAGCACTTTACACAATAGCCAAGATATGGAAACAACCGAAATGCCCATCGGTCGATGACTGGATTAAGAAGCTGTGGTACATTTATACAATGGAGTATTACGCAGCCATAAAGAAGAAAGAAATCTTATCATTTGCAACAACATGGATGGATCTTGTCATTGATTTTGACAGCTTCAATACAATGTGACTTGGAGAAGGTTTGTTGGGGTTGAGGTAATTAGGTGTTCTATTTGCTTCTTGGATTCAAGGATCCAGTTCTGTCCACAAGTTTGGGAAGCTCTCATCGACCATTTGTTTGAATATATTTTCTGTTCCCTTCTCTCTTTCTTCTCCTTCTAGTATGCCCATTATTCTTATATTGCTCTTTCTGATGGGGTCAGAAAGTTCTTGTAGAGTTCTTTCATTTCTTTTAAGTCTTAAGTCTCTTTCTTCTTCCATCCGTGTCATTTCCAGGTTTCTATCTTTGATGTCACTGATCCTTTCTTCCATCTGGTCAACCCTACTTCCTAAGCTGGGTATTTCATTCTTAATTTCTTCTATTGATTTCTTAATCTCCAGAAATTCTATTTGGTTCTTTTTTAAAATTTCAATCTCTTTCGTAAAATGCTCATGTTGTTCTTTGATTGTGTTTCTGAATTCATTAAACTGCTTTTCTGTATTTTCTTGCACCTCTTTGAGTTTTTTTCAGGATTGCAATCTTGAATTCTCTGTCATTTAAGTCACATATTTCCACATCTTTAAGTTCCTTTTCTGGAGACTTTTTATTTTCTTTCTGAGCTGTCTTGTTGCCTTTGTTATTTATGGCAATTAATGATTTATTATTTTTTTTTCCTAGATATCTACAGGTGTGGTTTCTGCAACAGGTTGATAGGAAGAGGTCTTTCTTTTGTTTTCCCATACTTGTTGGTAGAATATTTTATTTTCTCTCTGACTGCAGCCCTTTTTTCTCTCTTACACTGTAGTGTTATGTTTTCTCTGTACTATTCCAGCTTCTTACACAATAGGGGGATTCCCTGGAAGGTGTGCTTCTCCTCTGTTAACAGTTCACCTGGGTCATAGGGCACCACATCCCTGTGGGGATGCGAAGAGCTTTTGAAGTTCCAAAGCTCTTCCTGCACCAGATTTAGAGCCTGTGAGTTTCAGCAGTTCTGTTTACTCTTTCAGGGATCCACCCAGATAGGTGGGGACAGGGGCAGGGTGAGTTGTGAGCGGTGACCCAGAGCAATGGTGGTGACCACCACCACAGCCAGTCCTGCTTCCACAGCTCCCCCACCCCTTTGCCGGAACTAGTTGGGAAGTGAGTCTGTGTCTGCGGACCACAGTTCTCAGAACTGTAAATATTCTGTTCTTTTCATCTGACTCTGCTACTGTTTCGCTTGTAGCACTGGGCAGGTGGGGCATGGTGCACTCTAGGAGTGTAGGGAGAGGCTGGCTAGTCTCAGTGCCTAAGGCTTCTGTTCTGTGTGGCAGTGAGGACTTAAACCATCATTTTCAGCCTTCTTCCCTCAGTCTTTGCTCCGAGGTCTCTACCGGGAACATTGGGTTCAGCCGTGTCATATGCTGTCCCCTCAGCCCTGTGGGCCATAAGTGGAGCCCTAGCAGTCCGAGTTTTTCCCTCTCCCACAGCTGCGGTAGTTCCGAGATGCAGGGAGCTCAGAGCACTGAGCTAGGTCTGCGTCCTGTGCTCGCTTGGTTCCATCTCCGCACTTCTTTCTTCCCTTCTTCCCTGCTCGAGCAATTTGCCCACCTTTAGGTGAATTCAGTAGTGAGCCTTTTTGTTTTGCCTGTCTGCTATGTTGGGAGTCTTTGTGGGCTTATAGCTGTTTAATTTGTTGTAAATTCCAGGGGAGATTTCCAGAGGCTCACCTCACGGGGCCATTTTGATGACTTTTTTTTTCTTTTTTTTTTCATTAAAGAAGTCCCTCCAACATTTCTTTTAATACTGGTTTTGTGGTTATGAATTCCTTTAGCTTTTTCTGTCTGGGAAGCTTTTTATCTGACCTGTTCTAAATAATAGTTTTGCTGGGTATTGTAATCTTAGTTGTAGCTCCTTGCTTTTCATTATTTTGAATATTTCCTGCCAGTTCCTTCTGGCCTCCAAAGTTTCTGTTGAGGTACCAGCTGAGAGTTTTATGGAAGCTCGTCTGTAGGTGACTAACTGCTTTTCTATTGCTGCTTTTCAGACTCTTTATCTTTAAACTTTGGTATTTTAATTATGATATGTATTAGTGTGGACCTTTTTGGGTTCATCTTGTTTGTTACTCTCTGTGCTTCCTAGGATTGTATATTTATTTCCTTTGCAGGTTAAGGAAGTTTTCCATCATTATTTCTTCAAATAGGTGTCCAATTCCTTGCTGTCTCTCTTCTCCTTTGGTACCCCTATGATGTGAATGTTGTTACACTTGATGTTGTCCAAGAGGCCCCTTAAAACTGTCCTCATTTGTGGGGGTTCTCTTCTTTTTGCTGTTCTGATTGGGGGTTTTCTGCTACCTTATCTTCTAAATTGCTTATTCCATCCTCTGCTTCATCTTTTCTACTATTGATTCCCTCTAAAGTATTCTTCATTTCAGTTGTGGTATTCTTTATTTATGACTGGTTCTTTTTTTATGTTTTCTATATCTTTGTTGAAGTTCTCCCTTAGTTCATTGAGCATCCTTATAACTAATGTTTTGAACTCTGCATCAGGTAGATTGTTTGCCTCCAATTTTTTTTGTTCTTTTTCTGGAGCTTTGCTCTCTTCTTTTATTTGGTTGATGTCTCTTTGTCTTCCCATTTTGGCTGCCTCCCTGTGTTTGTTTCTATGTAATAGGTAGGGCTTCTACGTCTCCTAGTTTTAGAAGAGTGGCCTTATAGAGTACGTGTGCTGTGGGGCTCAGTGGCACAGTCTTCCTGGTCACCTGAGTCACGTGCTGCAGGTATGTCCTTTGTGTGGGTTGTGTGTGTCCTCCTGTTGTAGTTGAGCCTTGCTTGCTAGTTGCATGTCAATAGGATGGATTGACCCTCAGGCTGTTGGTTGTGAGGAATGCCTGTGATTGCAGTAGAAAAGCTGTTGTGCAGTGGCTGACCTTATGGAGCAGCATTCACTTTGACAGAGCTCTGGTACCTGCACAGTCTGCCCTTTGGGTATGTCATCCATGGAAGCAGCCAGGTGATGCTCTGGCTTGGTCTGAAGCTGACCATCAGGTGTGCCCGTACCAGGACCTTTTGGGAGGGCACCACTGCAGGCCAAATTCAGCTGTATTCTGTGCCCTCCCCAGGGCCACCTGTCATAAACCACAAAGCAATCCAAAGATGGCTGCCACCCATGCTGAGACTGGAGATACCTGAAGAGACCAAGCCACAAACTAAGGCTGGCTCTTTCTAGTGCCTGTCTTGGAGCTGCTCACTTAGAGGTATGGGACGTGCTAAGGTCAGATGCTGCTTATCTGGGTTTTGTGAAACTTTGAGAGATTTTAGGAAAATCCAAAGCATGAGCCAAGGAAGGCCGTTTATAGGGACGAGCCACTAGAAGTGGGTTTGGTTGTGCCCAAACGTTGTGTGTGGTAGGGTCTTAGGGACTCAGGGCAAATGAATGGTGTTTACCAGGTTGATGGAGATTCAGATATAACATCTGCGTGTAACTGCACACTAGGAGAAGGAGGGCTCAACAAAAAACTGTGGCTTCTGCCACCTCTTCTTTCTGGGAAAAAGCTGCCCCTCCAATCCTCACCTTCAGGATAGACAATTCAGTTCTTCCATGCATGTCCCTCTCACCTTTCAAGTTGTTGCCCCAGTGTTGGAGCTCAGAGCCAGTGAGTCTGTCAGTGAGTAAGTCTGCACATGGTCCCTTTAAGAAAAGTACTCAGAACTTCAGTCACCCTCCATCTCACTCAGCCACAATTTCTGCTGGTTTTCACAAGAAGTTATGGGGACTTCTCTCCTCAGTACTGAGTGATACTGGTATGGGGCTGAGCCCTCTTGCTCCTCCAGGGGGAACCTCTGCAGCCAAGATATCCCTGCCAGTTTTTAATGGTCATACACAGTGTGGGACTAGCTCGTTCTGCATCTCTGCCCCTCCTACCAGTTTTGAGATGGCTTCTTCTCTATGTCCCTAGTGTAGGACTTTGGTTCAGCCAGACTTCAGGGGATTCTCAATGATGGTTTTTCCCTAGTTTAGTCGTAATTTTGATATAGTCCTGAGGGGAGGTAAGCAAAGTGTTTACCTACTTCACCATCTTAACTGGATCCACAATCACTTTTTTGGTGTTTTTCATTTTTATTTTTATTTAAGCTGGTTTCGATCAGATCAATAGAGTCTTTTTTACAGACATAAAGAAATTAGAGTGGTGCCTGATATGTGAAAAAAGAGAGTTACATGTGAGAAATGGATTTAGCCCAGAGAAAAGAGTAAATAACACATGGGGTAGAAAGGAATGAATAATGGGAGAGTAAGTAGATCTCCACAGAAAAAAAGATTTGAGTGTTAAAGGTAAGTAGGTAACAAGGCACAAACATGTGCAGAGATAAGGAGCATGAAGGCACGGACCCCCTAGGAGCAGAGTAGCAGGAAATAAGAACCCATGGGAATCATGTCAGCAAGGCCAAGAGCACAGCCTTGTTCATGGGCCAAAGGAGACTTGATGGGTTTAAACAACAGAGTCGCAATCTGATTGGTGTTCCCAGAGCATCACTTGGCCATTTTTCAACACCTGTGGACAGTACTAGGGGAAACATGAATGCTCTTGCCTTAGATTTCTAGCTCAAGCACTCCTATTAGATATGAGACCTTGTGAGCAAGGGCTACATCTTACAAACCATTGAATTCTCTCCCCTCCTAACACCAGTGTCTGGCATGAACTGGCACAAAGATATTGTTTGCACAAGTGATGACACCTTATTTATGTGGTGTTACATGATTTTCAAAGCACATTCATCGTTTAGGTCTTGTCTAATCTCCCAGAGGTAATTACACCATGTATTTTTCTTACTGTTTGAAAACGAAGGCTTGAGGAACTTAGGTGCCCCACCCTAGGGCTCAGCCAGGTCTTCCGAGTTCCAGTGCAGGGACTCTCAATTCACCAGCCTGGCTCATTCTATCCTACCTGGGCCAACCATGACCAGTGAGCAGCAGGGCTGGGTATGAGAACTGGGGCCAAGGAGCAGTCAGTACAGTTAACCAACCTAAATGTCACTTTCTTTAAATGACCATAGATAGCCCTGTGTTTCCCTCTAATAGATTCTGGCACCTTCCTTTTGTGACGCTTACAATTTAAAATAATGTACTTATTAGTATGTTTGTATAACATCTGCCTCCTCTATTAGACTATACATACATTTTATAAGAGCAGTGACTTGGACTCTCTTTTTTTTAACCACTGTATAAACAATGCCTGACATAGAATAAGCCCTCAATATACTTACAACTTGAGTAAATAAATGAATAAAGGCATGGAGATGGAGCCCATGACCTTGGGCTCAACGTCTCAGGTTCTCTTGAGTAGCCTGCAGTCTACTGATACAGTGGCAGCAGTGAGATTCAGACTTCTGCAGAAACCAGTTCTGAGGACCACAGCCACAGTAGGCTTTATCCTAGAGCCTCTTCAGGCCCTAAACTACCTGAGTGTCCAGATCTTACCTGGGCGCTGCCTCTGGTGTGTCCCTTCTTCAGGGCTGACTAGGAAGTCATGCAGGTATGGAGCTTAGAGCGGCTGAGCTCACACCTGTTTTGTTCAGTTCACACCTGCCCAGACTCTGAGTCTACGTGATCTGTGAGGCATGTGTTTGGCCTATTCCATGTTGTTTAACAATCTGCCTGCAAAGAAGCCCTCACAGGAGTCCTGAGCCATTGAGCTAGGTACAGCTTTGGATCTGCTCATTACAAAAGGTGAAACTAAAAGATAAAAGCTTGCTCAGGGATTGAGGTAATGGAGGAGTCCCTAGGACAGAGGGTCTTCAGCCACCAGGGAGCCTTACTTAGCCTTTACAGGGCTGCCAGGCCTCTCTCTGAAATGCAAACATGGTGCTGTCTCTTTCCTGCTTAGAGCCCTGCAGGGTCAACCCTGTCTGAGGCCTAGCTGCATTCCTGTTCCTGGAGTCCAGTAATAGCTGTTTCCTTATAAGTTCCCTTTCTTGTTCACACCGGGTCCAGTGGACAAGGGCTCTTTTGCTCTGCTCTTTGCAACCAGGAATCCTTACAAAAGCAGGCCCCCAACAGAAAGAGAAGCCAGGCAGCCCCTGCTCCCCATATTATTCAAGGTCTCAGGTTTGCAAAATGCAACCCAAGCCTTAGACAAAGAAAAGGAGCTCCCCTTTGCAAAAGCACTGGGTGCTGGTACTGAGGCCTGGTGGGCAAATACCTCCTTCTTTGTCCAATTCTATGACCCAGGGCAGGAGGAAAATGTCTTGGGCTTTCAGGCATATTTATGTGAAAAATTCATGTGTATATTGGTTTATGCAGCAGGTAACTTCCTAAAAACCACATGTGAATCACATTTTTAAAAACTGAGTCCCATTTCCCCACTCACTATGGCTGTCTGATCAGGATGCTTTCTCTTCCTTTCTGATTTATCTCCAGTTGGCAGCAGTAAACTAAATGTAAACCCTAGCTTTACATTTCTTTCCTTCTGATAGGGTTCGTCAATCAATCAACAAAATTTTCATTCAGAGCCTATTATGTGTAAGACTTTGTTCATGATCGGTAAAGAGAATAGAGAATGCTCCAAAGGCACTAGGGGAGCCTGCTATCTGTGAATTCTCTATAAAACCATGTGAATAGCCAACCTCTTATTTATCTCTTCTATAAATTCAGATTTTCTTCTATCAGGTTTTTCCAAAGATATGCCCATGTGTACTGAACAGACTATCTAGGTTGCCATAGAAATGGAAAGTCATAAAAGGATGTTTAAAAGCATAGGCACTTCTATAAATCCTCAATAACAGCAATTGCCATTGTCTGGAGTCATAATTGAGAGTATTCATGGTGTATTCCAAAAAGTAAGCACAAATAACTCACCAATCTGCAACTCCTGGAAAAGCAAGAGAAAAGTAGAAAAAAGTTAATAATATGCTTCAGAAACAAGTCATGTCAGGCCAATATAATTTTCCTTGTGACAGAAGAGAGACTCCTACAACTGAAGGGACCCCAGGTCAACCACCAACCTCTCTATTGTCTGGACATCCCCTAGGCTTTCTGTCTTGTTATTTTGTGACATCCAAGAGACTTCATGACTTACCCCAGCAGCTCCTACCCAGCTTCACAAGGAAGAATCTGAATTATTTTCAGTCATTCATAACCCACCTTTTCCCACAAACAATTCTGAAGCACTTTACAAAAGGTTGTGCAGCATCAAAACATAAAATTGAAACGTTGAAACATCAGAGCAAAGGTTTACTTGAGAATTTTTTCTGCAAGTAACAAATGAATTTAAGCTAGCTTTATAAAAAAAAAGGGAGGGAATTTTGCAATTTAAATAAATAAATAAATAAATAAATAAATAAATAAATAAATAAATAAGATTTAATCTGTGGAATCCAAAAGCTGGAAAATAACAAAATCCCAGGAAAGACAGTACCAGCAACAAGGCTTTTTTCCTGGATCCCTGCAAGTATTAACTGCTTGTCCCTCAACTCTATTTATCTTAGTGCACCTGCTTCTCTCTTCTTTCTCAGAAGAGTAGCTTTCCTGTTACCTGTCCACATAGTTATTCACAACCTCAAAGTCTGCTTTACTTAGGGTTCAAGCCACCTGGAGAGACACTGATGCTCTCTTGGATCAACCCCAAATTGCCAGGAAAAACTGATCTTTGGTCCAACCTATCACCAATGGCTGCCACTTATTCAATAATTAGCTGAGGCTTGGGTGGGCTTCTTAGTCAGCTCAGGTTGCCATAACAAAATGCCATAGATTGGTGGCTTAAACAACAGGAATTTGCTTTCTCACAGTCTGGAGGCTGAAAGTCCAAGGCCATGGTCAGTGTCTGGTGAGAGCTCTCTTCTTGTGTGGCAGACGGCCGCTGTGTCTAACATGGCCTTTCTCAGTGCATGTGGGTAGAGAGACAGAGAAGAAGCTCTCTGGTGTCCCATCATGAGAACCCCACCCTTACGATCTCATCTGATCTAAATTACCTCCCAGAAGCCCCATTCCCAAATGCCATCACATTGAAGGGGAAGGCTTCAACATACAAATTGGGGATGGGGCACAAATCAGTCCATTGCAGTGGCCTGGGGTCCACCACCAGGTGTGAGAAGGGGCAGCTAATGCGAGTTAGGCTGCAATTTCAAATATAACCATTACAAAGATTAAGGTAATATAGCTAAAGAAAGAGTTAGTGTGGAAACAGACAACACTGCCTACTTGCTAGCGGTAGAACAGAAATTTGGCCTGAGCTTCCTAGCTGCCAAAGTACACTGAAAAATTGGAAGTGTCACAAGTTTCCTGATATGACTAATACAAAAAGAAATCATTTCACATGTGATCGAATGATGTGATCTGAGAGAAATTTCTCCTGAGTCTATGCTGAAAACATCCCATGTAGTGTATAGGTCCTTACGGGCATCCCTACAAAACGTGCAATTATAATTCCCTACAGTCATCTCATATAATGACCCTCAATGAGAGATGAAGGCATCATGCCAAACCTCAAACCAACATAACTCTAAAGAAAAGTTCCATTATTATCCCCATTTGACAGATGAGGAACCTGAGGCAAAGAAGCCAGTTAACTCTCCCAAGGCCATATATGTAGTAAGTAGCAGTGATCAAATTAAAATCCCCACACACTGAAACAAGAGAGTACATTCCTAATCAACTATGCCAGAAAGAGAATCACCAGGTTGGATCCTCAGAAAATGAGACCTCGGTTGTGCTCATTTTCCTGAAGCCTTTTTTTGTGACATAATCAGAAAGAGTTAACCAAAGTTGGGCTAGAAGGAGCAGAGGACCTGGAATAGAGACAGAATTGGCTGGGCACAGAAAATACAGCAGGTACGGGAGAGCTCTGTCTCACAATAAAGACCTGGTACAGATGTGCATCCAAGACAACAGTTGGGTCAGAGGGGTTCTGGGATTCAGGGCTGGGCTTGGGATGAGGCCAGACTGCCAGGCTGCAAATGTCAGAGCCAGAATCAAAACCAAGCCATGTGAAAGAAGCATTAGTAAGAAGTGGTTGGTCAGAGAGGCAGAGACCAGATACCAAGACCCAGAATTGGAACTATAAACCCCAGGACCCAGCAAACAGATTCTGGGTAGTAGGAGGAAACAGAGTCTGGAGGTTGCATCTGACACATGGGAATAAGCTGCTGGAACCTTCAACGGAGTACCTTCAAGCCTGCATGCATTTGAAGAGAAGCAATCCCAGGGCACTGGAAGTCTCATGGCAGAAAATCTTCAACAGCCAGGAGTCTGCACCGAGGAAGCATAGCCGTGTTACAAATTACTTGGAGCACATGGCTTGGGAACAGGTCTCCTGCCTATAGTAAGAAAGAAAACTAATAGGATGTAAGGTAGATGCCAGGACTTAAGCAATTAAGTCCTGCAGAAGGACTTAAGCACCCAGAAAAGGGAAGCAGATCCAAGCATCAGAGCCTTGGTATTGACTAATGCCAATCACAGGGATAATGTAGTGATTTGAACAGTCATCCTCAAAAAGACAAATCTGAGTCCTAACCCCCAGGACCTGTGAATTTGAAATAAAGTTTGGAAATAGAGTTTTTGCAGGATATCTAGATGAGATCATCCTGGATTTAGGGTGAGCCTTAAATCTAGTGATTGCTCTTCTTAAATAAGAGAAAGAAGAGAGGGATTTGACACACACAGCAACACAGAGGGGAGTAGGCCACATGAAGCTAGAGAGAGATGGGAATTAGGTGTCTCCAAACCAAAGAAAGCCAAGGATTGCCAGCAGTCATCAGAAACTAGGAGAGAGGAATGGAATTGATTCTTCAGAAGGAACCAACCCTGTTGATACTTTAATTAATAATTGGGCTTCCTGTCTCCACAACTGTGAGAGAATAAATGTTTGTGTTTTAAGTATCAGTTTGTGATACTCTCATGCAGTCTAGGAAGCAAATACCGATGGTAATTTATTTCATCTTATGGGTCAACTGTGTCAATTAATAGCTACTGTCCAGAAGACTCTGTTGAGAATTCTGAGGCTATTCAGGCTCCTCAGGAAAATGGGAAGTGATCGATTGGTGATGCCTGCTATGGGTGAAGAATGGGGATGGCAGCACGCGAGTCACGTGATTACCCTATTTGCATGGTACTCACTACTGAAAATAAAAAGATCAGTAACACATGATTCTGGCCCTCAACAACTTTACAGTCTAGCATCAGAATTCAGTCAGATCAAGCCTAACAGGTTTACTTGATATTCTTTCTGAATAAGGTTAAGATCAGTCACAATAGTTTTGACTTCAGCATAGAGTTGTCGGAAAGAAAATCTCACAAAAATAACATGTATGGGGAGAAGAGCAAGCCAGACATTCTACTTGATGTCAAATTCAATGGTGGTCAAGGACTCTTAAGAGGACAATAATGTGTGGATGTGTGGCCTTCACTGTACATAAGTATTGTTCTGTTTGTTTGTTTATTTAATTTTTATTGGGGAACAGTGTGTTTTTCCAGGACCCATCAGCTCCAAGTCAAGCCATTGTTTTCACTCTTGTTGTAGAGGGTGCAGCTCACTGGCCCAGGTGGGAATCGAACCGGCGTCACTGGTGTTATGAGCACTGCGTTCTAATCAACTGAGCAAACTGGCCGCCCCCTATTTAAGTATAGTTTTTAAAATAAACATCAAAGGTGAAAGCTGCCATCAAATATTTGAACATTTTTTCAAATGAGCTAAGCCTATACCATACTCTTCCAGGGTAATGGGACCTGTAAACTTACTCTCCACTGGATGAAAGTTGATGCTCCTTGATGACTGCCAAAGACCCTAGAGTAGAATTGTGTGTCGCATCCCGTTTTTTAACCACACCACTCATCTTGTGTGAGTTACGGTGCTATACATGCCTTTTTATCTTTCTCCCTTCAAGACAGCACTGCCCCATTTTTACATCTCCCTGGCTGGCCCCAGCACCTGTGATCTCCTTTTCTTTTGATTTTGTCTCCTGAGAAATTCATTCTCAGAACATTAAATCTGTCCCAGCCATGTCCCAGGGGGCAAAATGGACAAATGCAGATGAGAGACATTAATTTCTGCATATACTCTTACACCTGTGGGCCTTTCCTCCTGCTGATTCTGCTGCCTAAAATCTATTTTCTTCCACCACCACCCACCACATGGTAAAATTACTCCCTCTCTAACCTCCGGCTCAAATAAGCATCTCTTCTGGGACACCCTGTTCACCTTTTCCAATAAGAATTAATGAGTCACTGCTCCGTGCCATCATGCAGTCATTCCTCTACTTCCAAAATAGCATGATCCATTGCATTATAGGTCCGCATCTGTATTTTTGTCTTCTATGAGCAGTTAGACCCCTGGGAAATGTGTCTTATTCAACTGTCACCCAGTTTCTAGCAATGTGCCTAGCAAATAGAGAATGTTCAATAATGCTAAATATTCAACAGTCAGGAAGTGTTGAACAAATGTGTGAACAAATGCTTCAAGGATAGCTATAATGATTTACTGATGGCCTCTGAAGGGTGGCTGAGAGCCATTTGTTACAGGATTTTCTGGTTAAATATCACAGCTCTACCCTCCTGCCCCTGCTAGCTGCTTTTATCTGCCAATCTTCCAGTCACTTCTATCCATTCACTGAAGGCTGGTGTATGTTATCTTTTTCTACCCTGGGTTTTGCCATCATCCTGGGTGATGTCAGCACCCACATGGATGATCTCACACATGGCCTCTGATTCAGTCTCTTGACCTACTAATTTCCAGTGGTCTTCTATTCCCCTCCACCTCCTATTTCAGAACTTCCATTAGCTATAAATGTTCTACTCCTATAATCGCTAATGCAAGCACTTTCAGCCACCGTCTCATCCCTTCCACCTTGCTTATTCAGCTACTCTCATTCTGACAGTTTTTAAACTCTAGTTTCTCCCAGGTGATAAGCCCTCTCCTTTCTTCATTTACCAATTCAACTTAAATTCCATGGTCCACACTTTAATACCATTTTGTTGCTATCCTAAGATCTCTGGCCTATCTGTTGTCCCTTGTTTACACCATCCAGATAAAACCCAAGCCTGAGAAACCCAACTGGGTGCCATCTCCATGCCTGTCCAAGCAGGAAAAGTCAACAGATTATTTCAGAGCAACTGCATGTTTCTGATCCTCAACCTCAAGTTAGTTCACAACTCTGCCAAGGAAATTGACCATATTATCTCTCATCACTCTACAGTAATTGTTTTCCAAACTCTGTCTACTCTTCTCATGCTTCTGCCCCTGATACTCACCTATATTCCTCTCTCATCAGATGATCTTGCCTCCTACCTCACAGAGAAAGCAGATGCTATCAGACAGAAAACTCCCACAGCCAAACACTCAAACCTTCCTACAGGGGCATTAATCCAATCCTCCTTCACTCCTCCAAAAGTAGAGGAGTTGACATCACTATCTCTCCATAGGATCTTTGGATCCCACGGCCACCTACTACCTTCAGACTCTTTAACTATTATTTAACCTTTTACTTCCAGCATTCACAGCCTTTCTCCAAGTGATCCTTCTCTGCATTTAAGCTTTTGCCCACCATCAGCACCAGAACCCACTTTCAGCCACGGCCATATCCCTCCTCTCCTATACAGTCAAATTTTAAGGAAGAGTTGTTTTCACCCACTGTTGCCATTTGTTCACCTCCCACATACACCACAACCCACTCTGATCTGGATCTGATGCCATCGTTCTACTAAAATAGCTCTGTGAATATCTCCACTGAAGCCCATGCAGCTATGTTCAGTGGACACTTCCCAGGCTTCACCTTAATTGGTCTTTCAATAGCACTTCACTCTGCTGGCCCTTGCTCTCTCCTGAAAAACTTTTCCTTGGGCTTTCATGACCTAACACACTGTTCATTTAATTTCTCCCTTTCTAGCTCCACCATCTCCATTTCCTTTTTAGGTTTATCCTCCTGCTCCAGCCCATAAATAGTGGAAATCCTCGAAACCTAGTTCCAATCATTCCTCCTTTTCTCAATTAACACTGTCTTCTGTGCTCACAGTTTTAGTTCCCACCAAAACAAAGAAGAATCAACATGTGTAAAATCACACTGACTCTCTTTTGAGTTCCAGGTCTTTGTGTAAAACTTCCTAATTAACACCTCCTCTTGGATGTCCCCAAAGTATCTCACACTCAAAGGATATAAAATGTAATATTTGACCTTTCCCTCTATCCCCCCATTCTGATCTCTTCCAAGAATTGTATCTCAGTCAATAGTACCATTAACCGCACTGTTGCTCAAGCCAGAAATATTGGTGTCATCTTGACACCCACCTCTTCCTCACTCACTGTATTAAATGTATCACCAAGCGCATTGGTTTTAATCTCCTAGTAGTTAGTGAATAAACTACTTTTCTCTATCTTCACAAACACCTTAATCCATCTCTTCCCAGGACTCCTACAGTAGCCCTGTACTCTGGAACTGCTTTAACTAGTCCTGCACACCACAGTCACAGATTTTTTCCTAAATGCAAATCCCATACCCATCTATACTTCTCCACCTCCCAGCACTAAGCCTGTAGTGAGGCATCTGTCTCTCCTCTGGACTACTACAGCACCCTTTCCAGCAGAACATGCACCCCATAGCATGTATAATTGTTCATTATATCACACACACACACACACACACACACACACACACACACACACGTGCCCAAAACAACTACCTGTGAGCTCTTTGAGGCAAGAGCCATGTCTTATTCATCTCTGGAGCCCTTGATGGTGCTCCGAAAAGGTTTGTGGAAATGAACTAAACTGAAGTGAATTAAACTGAAGCCTTCATTTTTTCATAGTAGAAAATTCAGAGGGTCTCGTGTCCTTCTAAACATCAACTTGCCTCCATTCACTACTCAATACATGAGATAAAAGTTGACAATGTGTTGTTAAGCTGCTCAGTAGTTCCTAAATAGTGGCTAAATCTGCTCAGCAATGACTTTGAGTGATGGAATGAGACAGAATTCATGTCAGTAGGAGTCACCTGAAGAAGAGGATGGAGAACACAGGTAGGTAGCCAAAGGGTTTTGGGGGACTAGGAGTGGTGACCCTGCTGGACGTCAGGGATGCAGGGAGGAGAACACGGGTTGTAATTGCACTACTAGCAAATGTTTTCACTTGCATTCTCAGCTCAGCCTCCTCTCCTTCAATGACTTTTATGAGCTCCACCTCCAAGTATGCACTCGTCTCCTTGGCAGCAGATAGCAGCAGCAATAAGCCACAATGGCAAGCTAAGCACTGACAGGTGGCCAGGAAATATGCTCCTCTCCGCATTAAAAAGAAAACTTGTCTTGGAGACCAAGTAAATGAGTGGAAGCCTTGTGTAGACTTCATGTTTTCATTGAGGCACAAATCTTACAAAGTAACTTCCAATGACTTTACCAGCAGATCAAAAGTACACAGAGAAGAAGTTGCCTTTGCAGACGTGGCCAATGTTTCTTCCACTGTAGCATTTCCGTGGAACTGGCCCTGAAGTTCCATCTAATGATTAACATGTAATCTCCAGACCACAGATGATGGACTCCAAAGAAAACAAAGGCCCACAGATGGCCCACTCCCTGACCTTTGGTGACACCCCCTCACTTGGCACCCATAGCATTCTGAGCACAGCTTTGCACTTTCACACTGTTTTCTAAGGTCCCTACTAATATCTGCTCCCATCTTTCCATTAATCTATGAGCTTCTCTGGGAGAGATACTAAGTCTTATTCAACTCTGCAATTCCCTGGTACCCAGCAAAATACCTGACACTTAGTAGGTAGTTTGTCATAATGAAAAGGACACACTTTGACAAGATCCTAGACTTGAACTTTTCCACCCACGTGATCATGGGCAAGGCATCTAACCTGTGTGGACCTAGTTTCCTTGTTTGGAAAATTGTTTACCTGCATTCGGAGTAAATACAAGATCAAACTACAAGTACATAAAGCTTCTAGCACAAGGCCTGACACATACTAGGAGGTAGCATTAACTGAACTGCCCCACTCCACTTGAAATATTGAAAGAAAATAAGGCCGCTTTAGTTCAGAGATCAATTAAGTATTTGATATTTGTGGAGGGAGAGAATTAGCACTCATTGAGCACTTCCATGTGCCAGGCACTCTGCCAAGAACATTTCTCTCCACAGCCCTGTGGGTTGGACATTGTTATCTCACCTTGCAGAGGAGTAAATTGAGGCTTAGGTTGTTAGGCCTTAATAAAAATAAAACAGTTAGTGAGTGTCAGAGTTGCAATATGGTCCCTGATCTTTGAGATGCTAGGTCAGTTCTTTTTTTTACATCGCAAAACCAAATGTGATTCAAAATCAAGAAGCCACCAATCTAGAAGGCCAAGGACAGAAGAAGAAGGGCTGGGACAGCTCGTCCGGCACTCAACAGAGGAAATGCAGAAGGAGCCCTCCGGACAAGACAAGGAGAGGAATCATGCAGCTGACACTCCATTTCTCCTCGCCCTTTCACAAAATATTTGTCTGTGGGATTAATAAGAAAACAGGAATAAATTACCCATTTTTACCCACTGGGTTTTCTATCTAAATGCACATAGGAACACTTAAGTTCCCAGCTTAAAACACTTTAATGGCTCCCCAAAACCAAAGCCCTTTACAATGGTGTTCCATTCACCGGTCTTGTCCCTACCTCTCAGTTTACACTTGAACCATACCAAGCTTGAAGTTCTCCAAATGCACCATGCTAATGCTTGTTATTCTTTCTACTCTCATCCCTTTCACCTGAATAATCCAGTCGATTCTGTACTGAGATTTCACTCAGATATTTCTTCCTCCAGGGAAAGTCTTCCCTGACCTGCTGACTAGGTTTAGCTCCGGTTTTAACCTCTGCATTTCTCTCTCAATCCCTAATGTTTTCACATTGTTTTATGAATATCTACTTAGACATTTACCTCCTGCATCTGAGTTCTCTGAGGATGGAGAGTATATCTAATTCACCTTTTTATTCTCATCATCTGCCACCACGCATCTGCCTTCCACATAAAACAAACTCAAAAATATTTTTGAATAAAGAATTGTCATGTATTTTTATCAAGAGCTAAGCATCCCAGGAAATGCACTAGAAGGAAAAAAAAGCAACATGGCAGGTAAGAGGAAGAGTGTAGACCCAAAACAAATGGAGAATAATTTTATGGTAATTGAATGAGTAGCACAAACATGCAGAAATGCCAAATGAACTCAAAGTGTTTAATGAGTGGAATGTATCAGGGAAGCCTGCAAGGAAGCAAGGAGCCCTTCTCTGCAAATGTGCTCCCATGTGTTTAGTGACCTGAACACATGTTGTGAAATGGGTCCCACTCTTACCTACCAGTCTGGCCTGTCTGCTATGAGCTGCCTTCCAGGGAAATGCTAGACTGAAAAAAAAGGAAGTGATCATTGATTGATCGGTTATCATGAACACATAACTGATGGAAGGCAATGGTCAGTTCAGCCTGAGGAATGATGCCAACTAGCATAAGAAAGGAAGAAAATTAACCACTGATGTTGGTGTGATCTAGCTAAGTCTTTTTTCAGACATGAGCTCAGAGGTCTTAGGAAACAAATTCTCCATCTGTACAATGGGTATAATAATGACCAGTAAATGGTGCTCATGAATGTAACATGCCTACTACTACTACAGTGTCTGGTACAATCAATAAGCAGTAGTGTCATGCGGGGCAGCAGGCGGAGTCTCTGGTCCCACTCCCCACATAAGAACGCAGGACATGGTGAGGCCAGAAAGGAACACCCACGGAGCCATAGGTAGGGGAGTCATACCACTATATTCTCACCTGCGCATCCGCCTCTCTGCAATCCGCTCTTGCTAGCCCCCAGTTTTTCTGCTAGCGTAGCCACAGCAGTTATATTAGTGGCCAATGGCTTACGGGTTACAGCTGACGGGCCAACTAGCCACAGCTGATGGCCATCCAATCACAGTTGATGGCCATTTACTACCCGAGCCAGCACCTTTCTATGTGAGGCTGAGAGCCTGGAAACTGCTTTTTGGGGCTTTATCCCCACAAGTAGCTATTGATAACTGCTCAGTCACTTTTCAATTAGTTTCTTTTATTTCTTGAAGCTGAGATTCCTCAGAACATGTTTGTTGAATGTGGGTGTGAGGAGACAAGAAGAAATTGCTTCTCCAGTGGAGTCTCCACAGCTGTATTCATTTTCTCTGAAGTGCCGCTTTTATTAAATCCTTGTTATTATTCCAGTGTATCCATTATAGCAAATACTCTTAAGAAGAAAGACTTGAATTCAGAAATAAATTGCATTCACAGATCATGCCTTTGAAAGTGCATCATTAGTGTTTAACTGGCAAAACCAGACAGAGAAAACAGATGATCCCATTGGAAAAAGCCAAATCGGATTTTGAAACGGCTTTGACTTGCTCCTTTTTCTTTTTCTTTCTGGCAAAAGGAAAGCAAAAATTAAACGGTTCCACATGTGATTGTTGTGCTTTGCAACAGCTCAAGAGAGCTTCATGCTCCCATGCTGCTCAGCTCTGTGGTCGCATTTATCCATCACCAACAGTGTCTCAAGGACGAAGCCTGGGATGAAAACAAACCCTCCTATTTACAAACCTACATCAAGTAACATTAATATTTGTCTGCAGCCCCTCTCTCTACTTAGAGCTGAAAAACAGCTACCTATTTCCTTCAGCTTAGAATATTATTATATTTAAATTATATGTCCTGTCATGCAGGATTGCATGCAGGGTCTCAGCTCCCACTCCCCACATAAAAATGCAGGACATGGTGAGGCCAAAAAGGAACACCCATGGAGCCATAGGTAGGGGAGTCATACCACTATGGTCTCACTGGAGGCTGGTTTCACATGATGTGTGACCTGCTGTCTGTTTTGCTGCCAACCGACCTACTCTCCTCGACTCCCCTCGACTCCCGTCCCTAACGCAGCCTCAGCAGTTATATTAGTGGCCAATGGCTCAAGGGCCACAGCTGACGGCCAACTAGCCACAGCTGATGGCCATCCAATCACAGTTGATGGCCATCTACTACCCAAGCCAGCACCTTTCTACGTGAGGCCAAGAGCTTGGAAACTGCTCTCTGGAGCTCTGTCCCACAATGAGGCAAAATAGAGAAGCACACAAAACCAGCCTCCCTTTTTACCGGTCCCCACAGCACCCCTCTTTCCCTCTCTTCTAGTTCCCACAGCCCGCATGAGCTCTCTCCTGCTCTCCAAAAGGACATGTGTGTTACAAAAAGCCAAAGGTTCAGCTAAGGCTCCTGAATTCCATCATTCAGTCCATGGGCAAGATTGGAACAGAAACCACAAGAAAGACAGGAGGCAGAAGGCAGGATGATCACAATGGGACATAGAGGAAAAGATCAGGGCAGAAACAAAGCAAGGAATCATGAAATTTTCCTTAGGAAGAACCGAGTCCACAACTTGCTTTTTTTTTTTTTTAATTTATTGGGGTGACAATTTGACATGCGGGGGACCCTGCTCTCTGCGCCATTTGTCGTGCAGGGTCTCAGCTCCCACTCCCCGCCCAAGAACGCAGGACACGGTAAGGCCAAAAAGGAACACCCACGGAACCATAGATAGGGGAGTCAAACTAATATATTCTCGCTGGCGGCTGGGCTGGAGACACAGGAAGCAGGATCTACATAATCTGACTAACAGCAGTCCGCGCTTGCCAGCCACCATCTTCTTGCTAGCCCCCATTCCTTCTGCTAGCGTAGCCACAGCCGTTATATTAGTGGCCAATGGCCTATGGGTTACAGCTGATGGCCAACTAGCCACAGCTGCTGGCCATCTGATCACAGTTGATGGCCATTTACTACCCGAACCAGCACCTTTCTATTGTGAGGCCGAGAGCCTGGAAACTGTTTTTTGGGTCTTTGTCCCCACACAATTGTAAGTAAAGTTACATAGATTTCAGTTGTACAATTCTGTAATGCAGCATCTGTAAACCACATTGTGTGTTCATACCCAGAGTCAGTTCTCCTTCCATCACCATATATTTGATCCCCTGTACCCTCATCTACCACACCCCTCTCCCCTTGACCTCTGGTAACCACTAAACTATTATCTGTGTCTATGAGTTTTTGTTTCTCATTTGTTTGTCTTGTTCTTTTGTTGTTTTTGGTTTATATACCACATATCAGTGAAATCAGTGAATTCTCTGCTTTTTCAGTCTGACTTATTTTGTTTAGGATTATAATCTCAAGAACCATCCATGATGTCACAAATATTCCTATATCATCTTTTCTTACCACCGAATAGTATTCCATTGTGTATATATACCACAACTTCTTTATCCATTCATCTATCAAAGGACATTTTGGTTATTTCCATGTCTAGGCCACCGTAAAAAAAGCTGCAATGAACATTGGAGCACACACATCTTTATGTATAATTATATAAATGTTTTCAAAATTTTTGGGTAGATAACCAGGAAAGGGATTGCTGGGTCATATGGTAATTCTATTCATAATGTTGTGAGGAACCTCCACACTGCCTTCCATAGAGGCTACACCAGTCTGCATTCCCACCAAAAGTGTATGAGGGTTCCCTTTTCTCCACAACCTCTCCAACACTTGTTACTATTTGTCTTGTTGATGATAGCCATTCTGACTGGGGTGAGGTGATATCTCATTGTGGTTTTCATTTGCATTTCTCTGATGATTAATGATGTTGAGCATTTTTTCATATGTCTATTTACCCTTTGTATGTCCTCTTTGGAGAAATGTTTCTTCAGGTCTTCTGCCCATTTTTCAATTGGGCTGTTTGTTTTTTTTGTTGTTGAATTTCATGAGTTCCTTGTATATTTTGGATATTAGCCCCTTATCGGAGGCACTGTTTGCAAAAAT
The DNA here is from genome assembly GCF_964194185.1 of Rhinolophus hipposideros. Lineage (NCBI taxonomy): Eukaryota > Metazoa > Chordata > Mammalia > Chiroptera > Rhinolophidae > Rhinolophus > Rhinolophus hipposideros. The sequence goes on along the minus strand of NC_138052.1, from coordinate 3,091,729 downwards.
CTTCTCCCATTCAGTTGGTTGCCTCTTTATTTTGTCGATGGTTTCTCTTGCTGTGCAGAAACTTTTAAGTTTCATATAGTCCCATTTGTTTATTTTAGCTTTTACTTCCATTGCCTTTGGAGTCAAATTCATAAAATGCTCTTTGAACCCAAGGTCCATAAGTTTAGGACCTATGTTTTTTTCTATGCAGTTTATTGTGTCAGGTCTTATGCTTAAGTCTTTGATCCATTTTGAATTAATTTTGGTACATGGTGACAGATAACAGTCCAGTTTCATTCTTTTTTTTTAATTAATTTTATTGGGGTGACATTTGTTAGTAAATTTACATAGATTTCAGGTGTACAATTCTGTATTACATCGTCTATAAATCCCATTGTGTGTTCACCACCCAGAGTCAGTTCTCCTTCCATCACCATATATTTGATCCCCTTTACCCTCATCACCCACCCCCCACCCCCTAACCCTCTGGTAACCACTAAATTATTGTCTGTGTCTATGAGTTTTTGTTTCTCATTTGTTTGTCTTGTTCTTTTTGGTTTATATACCACATATCAGTGAAATCATAGGTTTCTCTGTTTTTTCTGTCTGACTTATTTCACTTAGCATTATTCTATCGAGATCCATCCATGTTGTCACAAATGCTCCTATATCATCTTTCCTTACCGCCAAATAGTATTCCATTGTGTATATGTACCACAACTTCTTTATCCATTCATCTATCGAAGGACATTTTGGTTGTTTCCATGTCTTGGCCACCGTAAACAAAGCTGCAATGAACATTGGCGTACACGTTTCTCTATAGAGAAATGCTTTTATATTTTGGGGGTAGATACCCAGGAGAGCGATTACTGGGTCACATGGTAATTCTATTCGTAATTTCTTGAGGAACCTCCACACTGCCTTCCATAGAAGCTGCACCAGTCTGCATTCCCACCAACAGTGTATGAGAGTTCCTTTTTCTCCACAGCCTCTCCAACACTTGTTACTATTTGTTTTGTTGATGAAAGCCATTCTGACTGGGGTGAGGTGATATCTCATTGTGGTTTTCATTTGCATTTCTCTGATGATTAGCGATGTTGAGCATTTTTTCATATGTCTATTTGACATTTGTATATCCTCTTTGGAGAAATGTCTCTTCAGGTCCTCTGTCCATTTTTCAATTGGGTTGTTTGTTTTTTTGTTGTTGAGTTTCATGAGTTCCTTGTATATTTTGGATATTAGCCCCTTATCAGAGGAACTGTTTGCGAAAATCTTCTCCCATTCAGTTGGTTGCCTCATTAGTTTGTCAATAGTTTCTTTTGCTGTGCAGAAGCTTTTCAGTTTCATATAATAACATTTGTTTATTTTAGTTTTTACTTCCATTGCCTTTGGAGTCAAATTCATAAAATGCTCCTTGAACCCAAGGTCCATAAGTTTAGTACCTATGTTTTCTTCTATGCAGTTTATTGTGTCAGGTCTTATGCTTAAGTCTTTGATCCATTTTGAATTAATTTTGGTACATGGTGACAGATAGCAGTCCAGTTTGATTCTTTTGCACGTAGCTATCCAATTCTGCCAGCACCATTTATTGAAGAGGCTGTCTTTCTTCCATTGTATGTTTTTAGCTTCTTTGTCAAAAATTATCTGTCCGTATTTATGTGGTTTTATTTCTGGGTTCTCAATTCTATTCCATTGGTCTATGTGTCTGTTTTTCCGCCAATACCAAGCTGTTTTGATTATTGTAGCCCTGTAGTACAAGGAAAAATCAGGGAGTGTGATACCTCCAGTATTGTTCTTTTTTTTTAGTATTACTTTGGCTATTCGGGGTCTTTTGTGGTTCCAAACAAATCTGATGATTTTTTGTTCTATTTCTTTAAAAAATGTCATTGGGATTTTAATGGGGATCGCATTAAATCTGTATATGGCTTTGGGTAATATGGCCATTTCAACTATGTTGATTCTTCCAATCCATGAGCACGGAATGTCTCTCCATTTATTTGTGTCCTCTTCAATTTCTTTCAAAAATGTCTTATAGTTTTCAGCATATAAATCCTTTACAACCTTGGTTAAGTTTATTCCTAGGTATTTTATTATTTTTGCTGCAATTGCAAAAGGAATTGTTTTTTCTATGTCTTTTTCTGAGATTTCATTGTTGGTATATAGGAAAGCAATGGACTTTTGTACGTTGATTTTGTAGCCAGCAACTTTACTATATTCATTGATTGTTTCTAATAGCTTTTTGGTGGAGTCTTTAGGGTTTTCTATATATAGCATCATGTCATCTGCAAAGAGTGACAATTTAACTTCTTCATTCCCAATTTGGATGCCTTTTATTTCTTTCTCTTGCCTGATAGCTCTGGTGAGGACTTCCAACACTATGTTGAAAAGCAGAGGTGATAGGGGACAACCTTGTCGTGTTCCTGAACGTAGAGCAAAGGGCTTCAGCTTTTCACCATTAATTATGAGATTAGCTGAGGGCTTGTCGTATATGGCCTTTATTATGTTGAGGTATTTTCGTTCTATACCAATTTTAGTAAGTGTTTTAATCATAAATGGATGTTGTATCTTATCAAATGCTTTTTCTGCATCAATTGATAGAATCATATGATTTTTGTCCTTTATTTTGTTTATGTGATGTATCACATTGATGGATTTGCGAATGTTGAACCATCCTTGTGCCCCGGGGATGAACCCCACTTGGTCGTGATGAATAATCATTTTAATGCATTGTTGTATTCGATTTGCTAGAATTTTGTTTAGGATTTTAGCATCTGTATTCATCAGAGATATAGGTCTGTAGTTTTCTTTTTTTGTGTCGTCCTTACCAGGTTTTCGTATCAGGGTAATGTTGGCCTCATAAAATGAGTTAGGGAGTACTGACTCTTCTTCAATTTTTTGGAAGAGTTTGAGCAGGATTGGTATTAGATCCTCTTTGAAGGTTCGGTAAAATTCACTGGTGAAGCCATCTGGTCCTGGACTTTTGATTTTGGGAAGGTTTTTGATGATGATTCATTTTCGTTACTGGTGATCGGCCTGTTAAGATTTTCCAGTTCTTCATGATTCAGCCTTGGAAGGCTATATGTTTCTAAGAACTTGTCCATTTCTTCTAAGTTATTAAATATGGTGGCATATAGTCCTTCATAGTATTCTTGGATAATCCTTTGTATTTCTGTGGTGTCCACAATAACTTCCGCTTTTTCATTTCTGATTTTGTTAATTAGTGTCTTCTCTCTTTTTATCTTAGTTAGTCTAGCCAACGTTTGTCGATTTTGTTAATCTTTTCAAAGAACCAGCTTTTTGTCACATTAATTTTTTCTGTTGTCTTTTTGTTCTCTATTTCATTTAGTTCTGCTCTGATTTTTGTTATTTCCTTTCTTCTGCTGACCTTCGGTTTCGCTTGTTCTTCTTTTTCTAGTTTTTTAAGGTGTAACATGAGGTTATTTATTTGGCATTTTTCTTGTTTCTTGAGATAGGCCAGTAATGATATAAATTTCCCTCTTAAAACTGCTTTCGCGGCATCCCAAAAATTTTGGTAGGATGTATTTTCATTGTCATTTGTTTCTATGTATCTTTTGAGCTCTCCTCTAATTTCTTCTTTGACCCAGTCGTTCTTTAAAATTATGTTGTTTACTCTCCATGTATTTGTGTTTTTTCCTGCTTTTTTTTTTGCAGTTGATATCCAATTTCAAAGCTTTGTGATCAGAGAATATGCTTGGTATGATTTCAATCTTCTTAAAATTGCTGAGGCTGATTTTGTGTCCCAATGTATGGTCTATCCTTGAGAATGTTCCATGAACACTAGAAAAGAATGTATAGTCTGATGTTTTAGGATGAAGTGCTCTATATATGTCAATTATGTCCAATTCATCTAATGTGTCATTTAGGGCTGCGATTTCTTTATTTATCTTCTGTTAGGATGATCTATCCATAGCTGTCTATGATGTATTTAAGTCCCCTAGTATAATTGTGTTTTGGTCAATTTCTCCCTTTAGTTCTGTTAGTAGTTGCTTGGTATATTTCGGTGCTCCCTGATTGGGGGCATAAATATTGATGACTGTTATGTCTTCTTGTTGTAGAGTCCCCTTTACCATTATGAAATGTCCATCTTTGTCTCTTGTTATCTTTTTCACCCTGAAGTCTGTTTCATCGGAAATCATTATGGCTACACCTGATTTTCTCTGGGTACCATTTGCTTGGAGTGTCAATTTCCACCCTTTCACTTTGAGTCTATGCTTGTCCTTGTAGCTGAGATGTGTTTCTTGTAGGCAGCACATGGTTGGGTTTAGTTTTTTGATCCATTCAGCTAATCTGTGTCTCTTTATTGGTGAGTTCAGTCCATTTACATTTAGGGTGATTATTGATATGTGAGGATTTCCTGTCATTCTGTCTTTAGTTTTCTGGTAAGGCTGTGTCTCCATTGTTTCTTTGCTTTTTTTTTTGTCTGTTATTTCTGTGTGGTGGTATTCTATGATGTTTCCCTCTGTTTCTTCTTTTATTACAGTATGTATTTCAGATTTGGATGTTTTTTGAGTGGTTACCCTTGAGTTTATGTAAAAGAAAGTTTGATGTTTAGAGTATTCCAGTTTCTTCAGTACGCTTACTTTCTCTATTCCCATATTCCAGTTCAGGCCTTTACGCTCCCCCTTTTTATGTTTCGGTTGCCACAAGTTGTCCCTGTTGATGGTGGTCTAATAGCCTCCTTTAGTATTTCTTGTAGTGCAGGTCGTGTATTAGAAAATTCCCTCAGCTTCTGGATGTCTGGAAAGGTCTTTATTTCTCCTTCGTATCTAAAGGACATCTTTACTGGATATATTATTCTTGGCTCATGATTTCTCTCTTTCAATAGTTTGAATATTTGGTTCCATTCCCTCCTAGCTTGTAGAGATTTTGCTGAAAAATCTGATGATAATCTAATGGGCTTTCCTTTGTAAGTTACCGTTTTCTTTTCCCTGGCTGCCTTGAGGATTCTTTCTTTGTCATTGATTTTAGACAGCTTCAATAAAATGTGCCTTGGTGAAGGCTTGTTGGGATTGAGGTAAGTAGGTGTTCTATTTGCTTCTTGGATTCGAGGATCCAGTTCTGTCCACAAGTTCTTATCGACAATTTGTTTGAATATATTCTCTGTTCTCTTCCCTCTTTCTTCTCTTTCTGTTATGCCCATTATTCTTATATTGCTCTTTCTGATGGAGTCAGAAAGTTCTTGTAGAGTTCTTTCATTTCTTTTAAGTCTCAAGTCTCTTTCTTCTTCCCTCTGTGTAAATTCCAGGTTCCTATCTTCGATGTCACTGATTCTTTCCTCCATCTGGTCAACTCTACTACCTAAGCTGGATGTTTTATTGTTAATTTCTTCTATTGAGTTCTTAATCTCCAGAAATTCTATTTGGTTCTTTTTCAAGATTTCAATCTCTTTTGTAAAATGCTCATGGTGTTCTTTGATTGTGTTTCTGAGTTCATTAAACTGCCTTTCTGTGTTTTCTTGCATCTCGTTCAGTTTTTTCAGAATTGGGATCTTGAATTCTCTGTCATTTAAATCACAAAGGTCCATATCTCTAAGTTCCTTTTCTGGAGACTTTTCACTTTCTTTCTGAGCTATCTTGTTGCCTTGGTTATTCATGGCAATCACTGATTTACTATTTCTCTTCCTAGACATCTACAGGAGTGTCTTCTGCAACAGGTTGATAGGTATGCGAAGAGATTTTGGAGTTCCAAAGCTCTTTCTGCACCAGATTCAGAGCCCGTTTGTTTCAGCAGTTCTGTTTACTCCTGCAGGGATCCGCCCAGATAGGTGGGGCCAGGGGCGGGGTGAGTTGTGAGAGGTGGCCCAGAGCAATGGCGGCGACCACCACCACAGCCAGTCCTGCTTCCACAGCTCCCTCCCCTTTGCCGGAACTAGTTGAGCTGCAAATCTGTGTCTGTGGTCCACAGTTCTCAGAACAGCAAATATTCTGTCCTTTGATCCGACACTGCTACTTTATGGCTTCTAGCACCGGGCAGGTGGGGGCGGGGCGAGCTCTGGGAGGGTAGGGAGGGGGCGGCTAGTCTCCGTGCCTAAGGCTTCCGTTCTCCGCTCGGCAGTGAGGGCTTAAACCACCGATTTCAGCCCTCTTCCCTCAGTCATTGCTCCGTGAGGGTTCAGCCGTGTTATATGCTGCCCCCTCAGCCCTGTGGGCCATAAGCGGAGCCCTAGCAGTCCGAGTCCTTCCCTCTCCCACAGCTGCGGAAGATCCGGGAGCAGCGGGCTCCGAGCACTGAGCTAGGTCTGTGTCCTGCGCCCGCACGGCTCTGTCTCCACACTTCTCTTCTCCATCCTCCCCCGCTCTGCGATTCACCCACCTGGAGGTGAATAAAGGAGTCGGCCTCTTCGTCTTGCCTGTCTGCTGTGCAAGGAGTTCTTTGTGGAGTTATTGTTGTCCGATTTCTTGTAAATTCCAGGGGAGCGTTACAGAGGCTCACCTCACGCCGCCATTTTTTTTATCGCCCAGTTTCTTTCTTTTGCACGTGGCTATCCAATTCTGCCAGCACCATTTATTGAAGAGGCTGTCTTTCCTCCATTGTATGTTTTTAGCATCTTTGTCAAAAATTATCTGTCCATATTTATGTAATTTTATTTCTGGGTTCTCAATTCTATTCCATTGGTCTATGTGTCTGTTTTTCTGCCAATACCATGCTGTTTTGATTATTGTAGCCCTGTAGTACAAGCTACAGTCAGGGAGTGTGATTCCTCCAGTATTGTTCTCTTTTTTAAATATTGCTTTGGCTATTCGGGGTCTTTTGGGTTCCAAACAAATCTAATGATTTCTTGTTTTATTTCTTTAAAAAATGCCATTGGGATTTTGATGGGGATTGCATTTAAATCTGTATATTGTTTTGGGTAATATGGCCATTTTAACTATATTAATTGTTCCAATCCAGGAGCATGGAATGTCCTTGAATTTCTTTGTGTCTTCTTCAATTAATTTCAAAAATGTATTACAGTTTTCAGCATATAAATCCTTCACATCCTTGGTTAAGTTTATTCCTAGGTATTTTATTCTTTTTGCTGCAATTGCAAAAGGAATTTTTTTTGCATTTCTTTTTCTGAGATTTCATTGTTAGTCTATAGGAATGCAATGGACTTTTGCAGCCGGCAACTTTATTGTACTCGCTGATTGTTTCTAACAGCTTTTTGGTGGAGTCTTTAGGGTTTTCTATATATAGCATCATGTCATCTGCAAAGAGTGATAATTTAACTTCTTCATTCCCAATTTGGATGTGTTTTATTTCTTTCTCTTGCCTGATGGCTCTGGCAAGGACTTCCAACACTATGTTGAAAAGCAGAGATGATAGGGGACAGCCCTGTCATGTACCTGAACGTAGAGCAAAATGCTTCAGTTTTACATCATTAATTATGAGATTAGCTGAGGACTTGTCATATATAGCCTTTATTATGTTAAGGTATTTTCCTTCTATACCTATTTTTTAAGTGTCTTAATCATAAATGGATGTGGTATCTTGTCAAATGTTTTTTCTGCATCAATTGATATATCATATGATTTTTGTCCTTTATTTTGTTTATGTGATAAATCACATTGATGGATTTGCAGATGTTGATCTATGCTTGTGCCCTGGTAATGAACCCCACTTGGTCGAGATGAATAATCTTTTTAATGCATTGTTGTATTCAATTTGCTAGAATTTTGTTTAGGAGTTTTGCAGCAGTGTTCATCAGAGATATTGGTCTGTAGATTTCTTTTTTTGTGTTGTCCTTACCAGATTTTGGTATCAGGATAATGTTGGTCTCATAAAATGTGTTAGGGAGTACTGTCTCTTATTCAATTTTTTGGAAGAGTTTGAGCAGGATTGGTATTAGCTCCTCTTTGAAGGTTTGGTAGAATTCACTAGTGAAGCCATCTAGTCCCAGACTTTTGCTTTTGTGAAGGTTTTGGATGACTGATTCAATTTCATTACTGGTGATCGGTGCGTTTAGATTTTCCAGTTCTTCATAGTTCAGCCTTGGAAGGCTATATGTTTCTAAGAACTTGTCCATTTCTTCTAGGTTATTGAATTTGGTGGCGTATAGTCCTTCATAGTATTCTTGCATAATCCTTTTTATTTCTGTGGTGTCCCTGATAACTTCCCCTTTTTTACTTCTGAGTCTGTTAATTAGTGTCTTCTCTCTTTTTATCTTAGTGAGTCTAGCCAAGGGTTTCAATTTTGTTAATCTTTTCAAAGAACCAGCTCTTTGTCACATTAATTTTTTCTATTGTCTTTTTATTCTGTATTTCATTTAGTTCCGCTCTGATTTTTGTTATTTCCTTTCTTCTGCTACCCTTGGGTTTCACTTTTTTTTTTTCTAGTTCTTTAAGGTGTAACATGAGGTTATGTATTTGGGATTTTTTTGTTTCCTGAGATAGGCCTGTAATGATATAAATTTCCCTCTTAAAACTGCTTTCGCTGCATCACAAAAATTTTGGTAGGATATATTTTCATTGTCATTTGTTTCTATGTATCTATTGATCTCTCCGCTAATTGCTTCTTTGACCCAGTCGTTCTTAAAAATATGTTGTTTAATCTCCATATATTTGTGTTTTTCCCTGCTTTCTTTTCGCAGTTGATATCCAATATCAAAGCCTTGTGATCAAAGAATATGCTTGGTATGATTTCAATCTTCTTAAGTTTGCTGATGCTAATTTTATGTCCCAATATATGGTCTATCCTTGAGAATGTTCCATGTACATTCTAAAAGAATGTATCGTCTGATGTTTCAGGATGAAGTGCTCTATATATGTCTATGATGTCCATTTCATCTAATGTGTCATTTAGGGATGCTATTTCGTTATTTATTTTCTGTTTGTATGTTCTATCCATAGCTATAAATGATGTATTTAAGTCCCCTAGTATAATTGTGTTTTGTTCAATTTCTCCCTTTAGTTCTGTTGGTAATTGCTTGATATATTTTGGTGCTCCCAGATTGGGAGCATAAATATTGATGACTGTTATGTCTTCTTGTTGTATATTTCCCTTTACCATTATGAAATGTCCATCTTTGTCTCTTGTGACCTTTTTCACCCTGAAGTCTGTTTCATCTGATATCATTATGGCTACACCTGTTTTCTCTGAGTACCATTTGCTTGGAGTGTCAATTTCCACACTTTCACTTTGAGTCTATGCTTGTCCTTGTAGCTGAGATGTGTCTCTTGTAGACAGCATTTGGTTGGGTTTAGTTTTTTGATCCAATCTTCTACTCTGTGCCTTCTTATTGGTGAGTTCAGTCCATTCACATTTAGGGTGATTACTGATACGTGAGGATTTCCTGTCATTCTATCTTTAGTTTTCTGGTAAGACTGTGTCTCCATTGTTTCTTTGCCTTTTTGTTGTTGTCTATTATTTCTGTGTGGTGGTATTCTATGATGTTTCCCTCTGTTTCTTCTTTTATTACAGTATATATTTCAGTTCTGGATTTTTTTTAACTGGTTACCCTTAAATTTATGTAAAAGAAACTTTGATATTTAGAGTATTCCCTTTTCTTCAGCACATTTACTTTCTCCATTCCCAAATTCCGGTTCAGGCCTTTACCCTCCCCCTTTTTGTGTTGCCAGAAATTGTCCCTATGATGGTGGTCGAATAGCCTCCTTTAGTATTTCTTGTAGTGTATGTCATGTATTAGAAAATTCCCTCAGCTTCTGTATGTCTGGAAAGGTATTTATTCCACCTTCATATCTAAAGGATATCTTTGCTGGATACATTATTATTGGCTCATAATTTCTCTTTCAATAGTTTGAATATTTCACTCCACTCCCTACTTGCTTGTAGAGTTTCGCTGAAAAATCTGATGATAATCTAATGGGCTTTCCTTTGTAGGTTACCGTCTTCTTTTCCCTGGCTGCCTTGAGGATTCTTTCTTTGTCGTTGATTTTAGACAGCTTCAATACAATGTGCCTTGGAGAAGGCCTGTTGGGATTGAGGTAATTAGGTGTTTTATCTGCTTCTTGGATTGGAGGATCCAGTTCTGTCCACAAGTTTGGCAAGTTCTCATCAACAATTTGTTTGAATGCATTCTCTGTTTTCTCCTCTCTTTCTTCTCCTTCTGTTATGCCCATCAATCTTATATTGCTCTTTCTGATGGAGTCAGAAAGTTCTTGTAGATTTGTTTCATGTCTTTTAAGTCTCAAGTCTCTTTCTTCTTCCATCTGTGTAATTTCCAGGATTCTATCTTCGATGTCACTGATTCTTTCCTCCATCTGGTCAACTCTACTACCTAAGCTGGTTATTTCATTCTTAATTTCTTCTATTGAGTTCTTAATCTCCAGAAATTCTCTTTGGTTCCTTTTTAAAATTTCAATCTCTTTCGTAAAATGCTCATGTTCTTCTTTGATTGCATTTCTGAGTTCATTAAATTGCCTTTCTGTGTTTTCTTGCATCTCTTTGAGGTTTTTCAGAACTGGAATCGTGAATTCTCTGTCATTTAAGTCCCAGATTTCCGTATCTCTAAGTTTCTTTTCTGGAGACTTTTCACTTTCTTTCTGAGCTGTCTTGTTGTCTTGGTTATTCATGGAATTACTGATTTATTATTTCTCTTCCTAGACATCTACAGGAGTGGTGTCTGCAACAGGTTGATAGGAAGAGGTCTTTCTTTTGTTTGCTAATAATTGTTGGTAGTATGTTGTATTTTCTCTCTGACTGCAGCCTTTTTTTCCTCTCTCTCACAGTAGTGCTATGTTTTCTCTGCACTATTTCAGCATCTCACACAATGGGCGGATTCCCTTGGAAATGGGCTTCTCCTCTGTTAACAGTTCGCCTGAGTCATAAGGTGCCACATCTGTGGGGATGCGGATAGCTTTTGAAGTTCCAAAGCTCTTTCTGCACCAGATTCAGAGCCCGTGTGTTTCAGCAGTTCTGTTTTACTCCTGCAGGGATCCGCCCAGATAGGTGGGACCAGGGGCAGGGTGAGTTGTGAGAGGTGGCCCAGAGCAATGGCGGTGACCACCACTACAACTGGTCCCGCTTCCAAGGCTCCCTCCCCTTTACTGGAATTAGTTGTGCTGTGAATCTGTGTCTGCGGTCCACAGATCTCAGAAGAGCAAATATCCTGTCCTTTTGATCTGACACTGATACTCTTCCGCTTCTAGCACCAGTCAGGTGGGGGCAGAGCTAGGTCTGAGAGGGTAGGGAGGGGCAGCTAGTCTCAGTGCCGAAGGCTTCCATTCTCTGTGGCAGTGAGGGCTTTACCACCATTTTCAGCCTTCTTCTTTCAGTCTTTTCTCTGAGGTCTCTGCCATGAGCTTTGGGTTCAGAGTGTTATGTTCTGCCCCCTCAGCGGAGCCTGTGGGCCATAAGCGGAGCCCTATCAGTCCGAGTTCTCTCTTCCGCAGCTGTGGTAGTCCAGGATGCAGCGAGCTCGGAGCACTGAGCTAGGTCTGTGTCCTGGGCCCTGTGACTCCATCTCCGCACTTCTCCCTTCCCTCCTCCCCCATTTGCGAGATTCTCCCACCTTTTAGGTGAATTCAGTAGTGGGCCTCTTCGTCTTGCCTGTGTGCTGTGCAAAGAGTCCTTTGTGGAGTATTGTTGTTTGATTAGTTGTAAATTCCAGGTGAGCTTTACAGAGGCTCACCTCATGCCTCCATTTTGATGACATCTCCCCCATTATTTCTTTTGATAGCAAAATAATTGGCAATATCTCAATTTTGCATCATAAGTTAATGGTTAAGTAAAATATGGTACATCTAGTGAATGAAAATTAATCCATAATAACATTATTAAAATCTTTATAAAAATGTATGATAACAAGATTAGATTGTTACAAAGCAATATATAAAATTATATAGAGGTTGCCAAAAAATGTATACACATTTTAAGTAAGGAAAACTATTAAAATTGTAATAATATATACCGATAACAAAAGATGAATACAAGTCACGTTTCACTTCTGCAATTACAAGAGGTGCTCAAAGTGGTTACCATCAGTGTCCAGACACTTCTGATTATGGTGAACTACTGCTTGAGCAATAGTTCAATAGTTGAGTGTCCACTTGTATACATTTTTTTGGCACCCCTAGTATATATGCTACAGTTGGATCAAAGAAGCGACACATTTTTATGCAGAAAATTTAATGTTAAGAAACAGCTAAATAAATTTAAACAGGGAACTATATATGGAATAAGCAAGACAGACACCCTAAATCTAGCATTCAATTGTTCATTCATTCATTTATCCAATTACTGTGGATTATGCACTTTCTTTGCAGTTCACACTGTGCTCTGAAATACAATGGTCATGAAAACATGCATGATCCTTGGTCTAAAGAAGCTTATGACCTAGTAACACACAGATGATTCATTTTCCTAAGAATGTTAGCAGAACAAAGGAATCAAGTAAAATTAAGAGATAACAGAATAAAAAATTAACTCGAAAAGCTAGAAAAACTGTGGCAAAATAAAACCTAAAGAAGGAGGAAGAGATTATTAAATATTAAAAAAGCTAGAAATAATGCATTCAAATCCTAAAAATTAGAATCAATAATAAGAACTTGTTTTGTGAGAAGACCCATAACACAGACAAATATCTCATAATGCTAATCAACAAAGAGGAGGAAAAAAATTCTAAACTTTAGGAATGGAGGACTCCTAGTTCCCAGTCCTGCATTGTAAGGGATTTGAAGTTACTGTTCCCATCCTCATCAAGACAGAAAGAGCTGAACAAACTGAAAACCAGCAACTCTTCTTAGACCCATGAGAGAACTGAGATAATTGGACAAACTGCTGCCCCAAGACAGGTGGATGGAGGAGTCACACTTATGGAGTCAAAGCCCAGGAGAAAAAAACAGGGTGGGAACCAGTGTGGGGGAAGAAGAACAAACTGTAATTGACAAAATTCTAAAGAGTTAAAAACTACAGGGGGCCTAGCCTTAGGGCGTCTCCACACTTTTGAGAGTTTTCTTTCCAGGAGTTGTCCCAAGTTCTCACAGTGAAGACTGCAGAAAAATCCTCTTACAACAGAGGGAGGGAAAGGAACCATTTTGAAATATGCCCAGAGCATTCTGTTCATCTTAACAAAATATTATGAGAAAGGATTTACAGCCACAGGCATGATATAGGTGTTTATGTACAACTCTATGATAGATTTTAAAATCTCAGAGAAACGGTTGATCTTCAAAGACCTGGATTTACCAAAACTGATAACGTAAGAGGAAAATTTAAATGGAACAAGAAAAATGTGTGGAGAAATAAGCTTTATCCTATGCTTCTGTAAGAAATAGCCTGATATCATTTTTCTGGAATGCAATTTGGAGCACCATGTCAAAAATCTCTAAAACTCAGTGCACACTCAGTGACCTATAAATTACCCATATGCAAATTTATCTTAACAAAGTAATAAATGAGGGTGGAAAAGTGTATTTTTCTACAGCCAAAGATATTTATCAAAATACTTTGTGTAATAGCAAAGACTGAGAACTTACATTTCAAATAATAATGATTTTGATAAATAAATGGTGGTACATCTATATAATGGGTTGCTATCCAGTCATTAAAAATGAGACTGTGAGTGCTTCTTGGTTCCAAAAGTTGTTCATGATATATTAGTAAGTGACAAAAAGCAAGTTGCCAAACAAAATAAATAGTGTGATCTCATTTTCTTTTTATTTATTAAAGCAAGAGAAAAGCAATTCCAAAGACTACATACCAAATTGCTAACAGTACTTAACTCTGCGGACTTGAGTTATGGGTGATTTTTTATTTTCTTGTTCATACTGTATATATTTTTCTTTTTAGATTTGCATATTTATTAAATAAGTATAAAATACGGACACATGGAAAAACTGACCAGTAAAAATACTAAAATGTTGTCACTGTCTCATGTGCTGAAAATATTGGCTAATATTTTAATTGTTATTCTCATACTTCAACAATTCAGGAAAGTCTTTAGTGACAATCATTGATAATTGAAAAATAAACTTATAAACGATTAGGGTTTCCAGGGTGTAATGCCAACTCTGCCACTAACGATGTGAACACAGCAGTGACTTCCCTCCTGTACTCTTATTTCTTCATCTCTGAAATGAAAGAGCTGGAGGAGACCTTCTCAGAGGCCCAGCTCTAATGTCCTTTGATGAGCTCTCTCCTAAGCAACCAGCTCTGTCATCCAGGGAATAGCTAATGCTGTTGCAAACTCAGTACAACAGCCCATTTAGAAACAGATTATGAAGAAGAAGGGGGGAAAAAGAAACAAATAATGTTAATTTGTTTCATTACAGCAGTTTAATAGGAACAACCATCCAAAAAATGGAAAATGTCAAGTGGGTTATTAAAGGCCTCCAGCAGGAATGGTTGCGCCTAGGCGTCAATATTAAATGGGAGCACTCACCAGAAAGGAATATAGAGGAGCATGCTTGCTTCCACAGCTCAAATACCATTTTTAAGACATAATCATGTGAGAGGCTATTGACCCATAGCAGCTATGAATGCCTTCTGAGGGTTCAGTTGTGCCCATAGGATCCTTCGCTGCTCTTCCTCCAACAGCAAATGATACACTTTTGCTGTTCATTCAGTGTAGTTCTATGTTGGGTTGTTGGTGCCATTCGGGGCCAGGTGCTGTGCTGGAGCCATGGATTCAGAAGGAAATGAGGCACAGACTCTGTCCTCACAGATCTCACCAATCCATAAAGAGAAAGAAAAGCAAAGAGCTAATTTGATATTACAGAGGAATGCATTATAGAGTCATGATAGGAGCCAGTTCTCAGAATTCCATGTGATTATCTGGGCCCTGACAGGTGAGTGAGTATTAGCCGGATGTATTAGGAAAGATGATGTATTAAGAAAATGAGCAGAGAGCAGGCAAAAGGCCCTGAGAACTGTCACGTGATATACAGGGAATCTACAGTGTCCACCCCTGCAAGATCTGGTGAGAAGGAGGCAGAGGTGGACTCTGAAAGTGTGCAAGGGCCAGAAGGAGCATTATGCTAGGCAGTTTTCATTCCAAACACAGGAAGCAGACCCCCCATCAGCTGGAAAACTGAGGACCAAGAGAATATATCCAGAGACCTGCCCTCCCCACACCACCCCACTAAATACAACCCATCCTTAGGTGGCCTGCTATAAACATAATGGTCTTTCCACAAGCCACACCTCAAATTAAAAATTTCTAGAACAAAACTAATGAAAGGGTATGGTATGAGGACATCACCCAGGCTGACACCCCCTGACTTGCCCACAACATTCCAAATGCCTCCCACTAGAGAAACACAAAAGAGCAGAAAATTTGGTCTTCATGTTTCCAATTCTCCACACTTAGTTCTAATTCATAAGATTCTAATTGTTTCAAGGACCCTGCTTCCATTTAAATTAAATCTGCAAAAAATAATTATCTGGTAATTTTCCAGTGGAGAAAAAAAATCAAAACAAACCATGTTCGGAGATTTCCAGTCAAGATGGCAGATTAGGTAAATGCTGTCCTTACCTCCTCTCAGGACCATATTAGTTATAACAAACTGCAGAAAAACTATCATTGAGAATAACCTCAAGTCTAGCTGAACCAAAGCCCTACAATTACAGACATACAGAAGAAGCTACATTGAGAATTGTAGGAGGGGCAGAGACACAGAATGGGGCTGGTCCAACACCAGCATATGAATCAGGAGGGATATCTCAGCTGTGGAGGAAACCCTAGGAGGAGCAAGGGATACCAGCCCCATACCAGGCTCTGGGGAGGCCAGGTCCCAGTTCTGGGAAGAGAAGTCTCCATAACTTCTGGTTGTGAAAAACAGTAGAGATTGTGGCTGAATGAGACAAAGGACAGCTAGAATCTCAGATGTTTCTTTTAAAGGGTCTGCACATAGGCTTATTCACTGATGGACTCACTCACTCTGAGCTCCAGTGCTAGGGCATTGGCTCAAAAGGTACTAGGGACATCCAAGGAGAAACTGAATTATCTGGGTTCAGGGTAAGGGCTGAAAGGGCAGCTATCTTCTGGACTCAGGAGCTGCTGGAAACAACTGTTTCATTGTTGAGCCTTCCCCACTCCATGTGTACAGACACAGGCAGACACCATTTCTGAGTCTCCATCAAACTGGTGATCAGCTTTCACCTGCCACACTCTAGTGATTCCTGGAGACCCCACCCCACCCAATTTTCAGGCACATCCAAGCCACTTGCAGTGGTATTCCCCTATACATAGACTGCTTTGGCTTAGGCTGTAGATTTGCCTAAAACTTCTAAAACATTCACAAAACCCAAACAAGCAGGATCTGCCTCAGCATGTCTAAGTGAGCAGCCCTAAGCCCAGGACTAGGGATAGCCAGCCTTGGTTCACAGTTTAGCTTCTCAAGGCACTTCCAAGCCCTGGTGGCAGTTATCTGTGGATTGTTTTGTACCTTATGCCAGGTGGCCGAGGGCAGGCCAACTGCAGCTGAACTTGGCCTGCAGTGGGCTCCCTCCCAGAAGGTCCTGGGGTTGGCACACCCAGAGGGAAGCTTTGGAACCAGCTGGACCATTATCCAGATGGCTCTATGGATGACACACCCAAAGGGTACACTGACCAGGTACCAGAGTCCTGTTAAAGTGAATGCTGCTCCATAGGGTCAGCCCCTGCACGACAGTTCCTCACTGAAGTACTGGCAAGTCCTCACAACTAATCAGCCCAAGTTTCAATCCCTCCCGTTGATGTGCAAACAGTAACCAAGGCTCAACTACACAAGGAAACACACAACCCACACAATGGCACACCTGCAGCACCCGACTCAGGTCACCAGGAAGAATGTGACACTGAACCCCATGGCACACTTACTACATAAGGCCACCCTTCTAAAATTAGGAGATATAGCAGCCCTACCTAATACACAGAAACAAACACAGGGAGGCAGCCAAGATGGGGAGACTAAGAAAATGTCCCAAATAAAAGAACAGGACAAAGCTCCAGAAAAATAACTAAACAAAATGGAGACAAGCAATCTACCAGACACAGAATTCACAACACTGGTTATAAGGATGCTCAATGATCTCAGGGAGAGTTTCAACAAAGAGATAGAAAACATAAAAATGCAGATAGAAAACATTTTAAAAAAGGATGAGTCAGACATAATGAATACAATAACTGAAATGAAGAACACATTAGAGGGAATCAACAGTAGACTAGATGAAGCAGCAGATCAAATCAGCAATTTAGAAAACAAGATAGTAGAAACCACCCAAACAGAACAGTAAAAACAAAAAACAAACCAAAAAAATGAAGAGAGGTTCAGGGACCTCTGGAAAAACATCAAGCATAACAAATTCACATCATAGGGGTACCAGAAGGAGAAGAGAGAGAGCAAGGAATTGAAAACCTATTTGAAGAAATAATGACAGAAAACTTCCCTAACCTTGTGAAGGAAATGCATACTAGCTCAGGAAGCACAAAAAGTCCCAAGCAAAATGAATCCAAACAGACCCACACCAAGACACATTTGACACAAGACACATAATAATTAAAATGACAAATTTTAAAGACAAAGAGAGAATCTTAAAAGAAGCAAAAGAAAAGCAGTTAGTTAATTACAAGGGATCCCCCAGAAGACTGTCAGCTGATTTCTCAACAGAAACTTTACAGGCCAGAAGGGATTTGCAGGAAATATTCAAAGTGATGAAAAGTTAGAAACTACAACCAAGTTACTCTACCCAGCAAAGCTCTTATTTAGAATAGAAGAACAGATAAAGAGCTTCCCAAACAAACAAAAAAAAAAGCTGAAGGAGTTCATCACCACCAAACCAGTATTAGAAGGAATCTTAAGGGACTTCTTTAAGATGGAAACAAAAATAAAAAATATGAATAATAAAATGTCAGTAACCACATACCTAACATGTTTCCCTGAAAATAAGACCTAGCTGGAAAATCAGCTCCAATGCATCTTTTGAAACAAAAATTAATATAAGACCCAGTATTATATTATGATATTATGTTTATATTATATATATTATATTATATTATATTATATTATATTATATTATATTATATTATATTATATTATATTATATTATATTTGTCGTGCAGGAGACCCTGCTCGCTGCGCCATTTGTCGTGCAGGGTCTCAGCTCCCACTCCCCGCCCAAGAACGCAGGACACGGTAAGGCCAAAAAGGAAAACCCATAGAGCCATAAGTAGGGGAGTCAAACCAATATATTCTCGCTGGCGGCTGGGCTGGAGACACAGGAAGCAGGATCTACATAATCTGCCTAACAGCAGTCCGCGCTTGCCAGCCACCATCTTCTTGCTAGCCCCCATTTTTTTTCCTGCTAGCGTAGCCACAGCAGTTATATTAGTGGCCAATGGCTTACAGGTTACAGCTGACGGCCAACTAGCCACAGCTGCTGGCCATCTGATCACAGTTGATGGCCATTTACTACCCGAGCCAGCACCTTTCTATTGTGAGGCCGAGAGCATGGAAACTGCTTTTTGGGGCTTTGTCCCCACAATATTATATTATATTATATTATATTATATTATATTATATTATATTATATTATATTATATTATATTATATTATATTATTATATTATATCATATATTATATTACATAAGACCTGGTATTATTTTACTATAAGTAGTAAAATAAGTAAAATAGTAAATAAGTAAAATAATTAAAATAGTAAAAGAAGACCCGGTCTCATATTAATTTTTGCTCCAAAAACGTATTAGAGCTGATTGTCTGGCTAGGTGTTATTTTAGGGGACCCACGGTATCAACAATTACTTTCAATGTAAACAGATTAAATGCTGTATCTAAAGACAGGGGAGCTGAAATGAAAAAAAGCAACTCTTACATATGCTGCCTACAAGAGTCTCACTACAGATCAAAAGACATACAGAGACTGAAAGTAAAGGGATAGAAAAAGATATTTGACATGCTGATCAAAATGGCGGTGAAAGGTGAGCCTCTGTAAAACTACCCTGGAATTTACAACTAATCGAACAACAATAACTCCATAAAGGACTCCCTGCACAGCAGAGAGGCAAGATGAAGAGGCCCACCATTGAATCCACCTAAAGGTGGGAAAATCTCATGAGTGGGGTAGGAGGGAAGGGAGAAGTGCAGAGACGGAGCCATACGGGCTCAGGACGCAGACCTAGCTCAGTGCTCCGAGCTCACTGCATCCCGGAACTACCGCAGCTGCAGGAGAGAGAACTCCGACTGCTAGGGCTCCCCTTATGTCCCAAAGGACTGAGGGGGCAGCATACAACACAGCTGAACCCAACACTCACGGCAGAGACCTCGGAGAAAAGACTGAAGGAAGAAAGCTGAAAATGGTGGTTTAAGCCCTCACTGCTGCAGAAATGGAAGACTTAGGCACTGAGACAAGCCGCCTCCTCCTACCCTCCCAGAGCTCACCCCGCCCACACCAGCCCGGTGCTAGAAGCGGAAGTAGCAGTGTCAGATCAAAAGAACAGAATATTTGCTGTTCTGAGAACTGTGGACCGCAGACACAGATTTGCAGCCAAACTAGTTCAAGCAAAGGGGAGGGAGCTGTGGATGCTGGACAGGCTGTGGTGGTGGTAGATGACATTGCTCTGGGCCGCCTCTCACAATAAAACCACCCCTGGCCCCACCTATCTGGGTGGATCCCTGCAAGAGTAAACAGAACTGCTGAATAATACTGGCTCTGAATCTGGTGCAGAAAGAGCTTTGGAACTTCAAAAGCTCTCCGCATCCCTACAGGGACATGGCACCCTATAATCCACGCAACCTATTAACAGAGGAGAAGCCCGTTTCCCAAGAGAATCACCCCATTGTGTGAGAAGCTGGAATAGTGCAGAGAAAACATAGCACTACTGTGTGAGAGAGGAAAAAAAGGCTGCAGTCGGGGAAAAAATAAAACATACTACCAACAATATTGGAAAACAAAAGAAAGACCTCTTCCTATCAACCTGTTGCAGAAGCCACTCCTGTAGATATCTAGGAAGAGAAATAATAAGTCAGTAATTGCCATGAATAACCAAGGCAACAAGACAGCTCAGAAAGAAAGTGAAAAGTCTCCAGAAAAGGAACTTAAAGATATGGAAATCTGGGACTTAAATGACAGAGAATTCACGATTGCAGTTCTGAAAAAACTCAATGAGATGCAAGAAAACACAGAAAGGCAATTTAACGAACTCAGAAATGCAATCAAAGATCAACATGACCATTTTACGAAAAAGATTGAAATTTTAAAAAAGAACCGAAGAGAATTTCTGGAGATTAAGAACTCAATCGAAGAAATTAAGAATGAAATAACCAGCTTAGGTAGTAGAGTTGCCCAGATGGAGGAAAGAAACAGTGGCATTGAAGATAGAAACCTGGAAATTACACAGATGGAAGAAGAAAGAGACTTGAGACTTAAATAAAATGGAAGAACTCTACAAGAACTTTTTGACTCTATCAGAAAGAGCAATATAAGAATAATGGGCATACCAGAAGGCGAAGAAAGAGGGAAGGAAACAGAGAATATATTCAAACAAATCATCGATGAGAACTTCCCAAACTTGTGGAAAGAACTGGATCCTCGAATCCAAAAAGCAAATAGAACACCTAATTACCTCAATCCCAACAGGCCTTCACCAGGGCACATTGTATTGAAGCTGTCTAAAATCAATGACAAAGAAAGAATCCTCAAGGCAGCCAGGGAAAAGAAGACGGTAACTTACAAAGGAAAGCCCATTAGATTATCATCAGATTTTTCAGCAGAATCTCTACCAGCAAGGAGGGAATGGAACCAAATATTCAAACTATTGAAAGAGAAATTATAAGCCAAGACTAATATATCCAGTAAAGATCTCCTTTAGATATGAAGGAGGAATAAAGACCTTTTCAGACATCCAGAAGCTGAGGGAATTTTCTAATACACGACCTGCACTACAAGAAATACTAAAGGAGGCTCATCGACCACCATCAACAGGGACAACTTGTGGCAACCGAAACATAAAAAGGGGGAGCCTATAGGTCTAAACTGGAATATGGGAATAGAGAAAGTAAGCCTACTGAAGAAACTGGAATACCCTAAATATCAAACTTTCTTTTACATAAACTTAAGGGTAACCACTTAAAAATCATCCAGAACTGAAAATATATACTGTAATAAAAGAAGAAACAGAGGGAAACATCATAGAAAACCAACACACAGAAATAATTGACAACAACAAAAAGGCAAAGAAACAATGGAGACACAGCCTTACCAGAATACTAAAGATACAATGACAGGAAATCCTCACTTATCAATAATCACCCTAAATGTAAATGGACTGAACTCACCAATAAAGAGACACAGAGTAGCAGATTGGATCAAAAAACTAAACCCAACCATATGCTGTCTACAAGAGACACATCTCAGCTACAAGGACAAGCATGGACTCAAAGTGAAAGTGTGGAAATTGACACTCGAAGCAAATGATACCCAGAGAAAATCAAGTGTAGCCATAATGATTTCCGATGAAACAGACTTCAGGGTGAAAAGATAACAAGAGACAAAGATGGACATTTCATAATGGTAAAGGGGACTATACAACAAGAAGACATAACAGTCATCAATATTTATGCCCCCAATCAGGGAGCACCGAAATATACCAAGCAACTACTAACAGAACTAAAAGGAGAAATTGACCAAAACACAATTATACTAGGGGACTTAAATACATCATTGACAGCTATGGATAGATCATCCAAACAGAAGATAAATAACAATATAGCAGCCCTAAATGACACATTAGATGAAATGGACATCATTGACATATATACAGCACTTCATCCTAAAACATCAGACTATACATTCTTTTCCAGTGTACATGGAACATTCTCAAGGGTAGACAATATATTGGGACACAAAATCAGCCTCTGCAAATTTAAGAAGATTGAAATCATACCAAGCATATTTTCTGATCACAAAGCTTTGAAATTGGATATCAACTGCAAAAAGAAAGCAGGAAAAAACACAAATACATGGAGATTAAACAACATACTTTTAAAGAATGACTGGGTCTAAGAAGAAATTAGAGGAGAGCTCAAAAGATACATAGAAACAAATGACAATGAAAATACATCCTACCAAAATTTTTGTGGTGCAGCGAAAGCAGTTTTAAGTAAGAAATTTGTATCATTACTGGCCTATCTCAAGAAACAAGAAAAATCCCAAATAAATAACCTCATGTTACACCTTAAAGAACTAGAAAAACAAGAACAAGCGAAACCGAAGGTCAACAGAAGAAAGGAAATAACAAAAATCAGAGCAGAACTAAATGAAATAGAGAACAAAAAGACAACAGAAAAAATTAATGTGACAAAGAGCAGGTTCTTTAAAAAGATTAACAAAATCGACAAACGTTGGCTAGACTAACTAAGATAAAAAGAGAGAAGACACTAATTAACAAAATAAGAAATGAAAAAGGGAAATTATCACGGACACCACAGAAATACAAAGGATTATCCAAGAATATTATGAAGGACTATATGCCACCAATTTAATAACTTAGAAGAAATGGACAAGTTCTTAGAAACATATAGCCTTCCAAGGCTGAATCATGAAGAACTGGAAAATCTAAACAGGTCGATCACCAGTAACAAAATTGAATCAGTCATCAAATACCTTCCCAAAATCACCAGTGAATTCTACCAAACCTTCAAAGAGGATAATATCAATCCTGCTCAAACTCTTCCAAAAAATTGAAGAAGAGTCAGTACTCCCTAAGTCATTTTATGAGGCCAACATTACCCTGATACCAAAACCTGGTAAGGACAACACAAAAAAAGAAAACTACAGACCTATATCTCTGATGAATACAGATGCTAAAATCCTAAACAAAATTCTAGCAAATCGAATACAACAATGCATTAAAATGATTATTCATCACGACCAAGTGGGGTTCATCCCTGGGGCACAAGGATGGTTCAACATTCGCAAATCCATCAATGTGATACATCACATAAACAAAATAAGGACAAAAATCATATGATTCTATCAATTGATGCAGAAAAAGCATTTGATAAGATACAACATCCATTTATGATTAAAACACTTACTAAAATTGGTATAGAACGAAAATACCTCAACATAATAAAGGCCATATACGACAAGCCCTCAGCTAATCTCATAATTAATGGTGAAAAGCTGAAGCCCTTTGCTCTACGTTCAGGAACACGACAAGGTTGTCCCCTATCACCTCTGCTTTTCAACATAGTGTTGGAAGTCCTCACCAGAGCTATCAGGCAAGAGAAAGAAATAAAAGGCATCCAAATTGGGAATGAAGAAGTTAAATTGTCACTCTTTGCAGATGACATGATGCTATATATAGAAAACCCTAAAGACTCCACCAAAAAGCTATTAGAAACAATCAATGAATATAGTAAAGTTGCTGGCTACAAAATCAACGTACAAAAGTCCATTGCTTTCCTATATACCAACAATGAAATCTCAGAAAAAGACATAGAAAAAACAATTCCTTTTGCAATTGCAGCAAAAATAATAAAATACCTAGGAATAAACTTAACCAAGGTTGTAAAGGATTTATATGCTGAAAACTATAAGACATTTTTGAAAGAAATTGAAGAGGACACAAATAAATGGAGAGACATTCCGTGCTCATGGATTGGAAGAATCAACATAGTTGAAATGGCCATATTACCCAAAGCCATATACAGATTTAATGCGATCCCCATTAAAATCCCAATGACATTTTTTAAAGAAATAGAACAAAAAATCATCAGATTTGTTTGGAACCACAAAAGACCCCGAATAGCCAAAGCAATATTAAAAATAAAGAACAATACTGGAGGTATCACACTCCCTGATTTTTGCTTGTGCTACAGGGTTACAATAATCAAAACAGCTTGGTATTGGCAGAAAAACAGACACAAAGACCAATGGAATAGAATTGAGAACCCAGAAATAAAACCACATAAATATGGACAGATAATTTTTGACAAAGAAGCTAAAAACATACAATGTAGGAAAGACAGCCTCTTCAATAAATGGTGCTGGCAGAATTGGATAGCTACGTGCAAAAGAATGAAACTGGACTACTATCTGTCACCATGTACCAAAATTAATTCAAAATGGATCAAAGACTTAAGCATAAGACCTGACACAATAAACTGCATTGAAGAAAATATAGGTACTAAACTTATGGACCTTGGGTTCAAAGAGCATTTTATGAATTTGACTCCAAAGGCAATGGAAGTAAAAACTAAAATAAACAAATGGGATTATATGACACTGAAAAGCTTCTGCACAGCAAAGAAACCATCAACAAAATAAAGAGGCAACTTATTTTGGGAGAAGATTTTTGCAAACAATGCCTCTGATAAAGGGCTAATATCCAAGTTATACAAGAAACGCATGAAACTCAACAACAAAAAAGCAAACAACACAATTGAAAAATGGTCAGAGGACCTGAAGAGACATTTCTCCAAAAAGGACATACAAATAGCAAATAGACATATGAGAAAATGCTCAACATCACTAATATTCAGAGAAATGCAAATAAAAACTACAATGAGATATCACCTCACCCCAGACAGAATGGCTATCATCAACAAGACAAATAGTAACAAGTGTTGGAGAGGCTGTGGAGAAAAAGGAAGCCTCATACCCAGTTAGTGGGAAGGCAGTCTGGTGCAGCCGCTATGAAAGGCAGTGCGGAGTTTCCTCAAAACATTACGAATAGAATTACCATATGACCCATCAATCCCTCTCCTGGGTATCTGCCAAAAAAATCTGAAACCATTTATCCATAAAGACACGTGTGCTCCAATGTTCATTGCAGCTTTGTTTATGGTGGCCAAGACATGGAAACAACCAAAATGTTCTTCGATAGATGAATGGATAAAGAAGTTGTGGTATATTTACACAATGGAATACTATTTGGCGGTAAGAAAAGATGATATAGGAATATTTGTGACAACATGGATGGATCTTGAGAGTATGATGCTAAGCGAAATAAGTCAGATAGATAAAGCAGAGAACCCTATGATTTCACTGATATGTGGTATATAAACCTAAAACAACAAAGGACAAGACAACGAAAAACAAAGACTCATAGACACAGACAATAGTTTAGTGGTTACCAAAGGGTAAGGGGTATCAAATATATGGTGATGGAAGGAGAACTGCCTCTGGATGGTGAACACACAATGGAATTTATATATGATGTAATGTAGAATTGTACACCTGAAATCTACGTAATTTCACTAACAATTATCACCCTAATAAATTAAATAAAAGAAAAAGATATTTAATGAAAATGGAAACAGAGAAACAAATACTGAAGTAGCAATACTTTACCAGACAGAATAGGCTTTATAACAAAGGCTATAACAAGAGACAAAGAAGGACCCAGTAATCCCACTTCAGGGTATTTACCTGAAAAAACACAAAATCCTACTTTGATGGGATGTGTGCATTTATATGTTCACTGCAGTGTTGTTTAGAGTGGCCATGATGTGGAGGCAGCTTGTGTATCTGTCAGTGAAAGAATGGATAATGAGTAGGTGATTTTATATATATATATATATATATATATATATATATATATATATATATATATATATGTGGAATGTTGTTTGGCCATGCAAGTGAATGGGTTCTTTCCATCTGTGGCAGCATGGGTGGACCTGGAGGGTATTGTGCTAAGTAGACTATGTCAGAGAAAGACAGATGCAATATTATTTTAATATATGTGGAATCTGAAAAACAAAATAAACAAACAAAACAGAAATAAACTCATAGATACAAAAAACATTTTGATGGTTGCCAGACAAGAGGGGGTTGGTGATGGGTGTAAAAGGGGAAGGGATTAAGAAGTACACATTGTGGGCAACCGCATTGGGACCCCTCTCGTTCCGAGAGCTGCGACTCTTTATTTTTAATAAACTATCTTCTTTTACAACTCAAAAAAAAAAAGAAAGTACACATTGGCTGTTACACAGTAGTCTCAGGAAAGTAAGGTATAACATAAGGAATATAGTCAATAATATGGCAATAACTATGCATGGTGTCATATGGGTACTTGACTAGTTAGGGGGATCACTTCTTGAATTATGTAAATATCTGTTACCAGGAACAATGTTTTCCTTGGATCTTGTCTTCTTGAAGGTATTCAGTCAAGAAACAGAAGTAACCAAGTCTCAGAAGGCAAAGTTTATTTAAAGCAAGTACACTCAGAGCATGGAGGGAGCTGACTGGTGAGTAACAGCCCCTCCCTGAAGTGTGTGAGGGATTTTGTCCTGTGGGTAGGATTGCCTCCTCCCTCTTTAGTGCCTCCCACTTTTTCTGCTGAAGAGTCAGTCCTGTCCTCCCTTGTTGTTCAGGGCTGAAGCATGAGTCTGTCAGTTTCACACAATGCACTTGAGGCGAAGGAGAGGAAGAGGGGGTAAAACTGCAATGCAAATAAAATGATAATAGCATCATAATGAGCTGGGGTCACCTGAGGGTCAAGTCTCTGGGTTTGTGCTCATGTTCAGGGTTGGGAAAGTCCCTGCAGTCCTGAGCATCTGGACAAGCAGGATGTATATCCTGATAAGCAGGATGTTAGTGACCACAAATTGGGGCAATGGTAAGGGGCCTCAGAGTGGTCCCTAAGGGCAGTTTGTGCCAAAACTAGTTCCTCCTACTCCTGCTTATTTCTATCCTCTACCTACTCTATCATAACCATATTATGCTGTACACCTGAAATTAATATAAAATAATATTGAATGTCAACTTAAAGAAAGAAAGAAAGAAAGAAAGAAAGAAAGAAAGAAAGAAAGAAAGAAAGAAAGAAAGAAAGAAAGAAAGAAAGAAAGAAAGAAAGAAAGAAAGAAAGAGTAAAAACAAAGAAACAAACCATGTTCACCCTATGCCTCAGCACCATTTGCTGACCCTCACAGTCCAGGACCGGGGTCTGTGCCTGACTGGCTGCTGGACAGGACACTGCTGACAGTCAAGGACAGAAGGCAGAGCAGACTCAGTGAGTGGTACACCTTAGCCTGAATAGGATTATTCCTCCTGGGTGTCAAGAAGCACGTGATGAGAGGAGCAGACATCACCAAGTAGATGATGTCTGGACTCCAGCAGAACTATCAGGGAAAGAAGGCTGCCCATCCTTGATCACAATTCAATGCTGTGTTGTTGTTTTGAATGTTGTTAGTATCATTGATTCCTATCAACAAGTGGGGAGGCTTCAGAATAGGCATCCTCCTCCCAGTGTGGATTCCCTCCGGCCATTAGCTTGCTTTCATATTTGATTATACTAGGATATAAATGCCTTTTGATGGAGTGTCACACAGGGGACCCTGCTCGCTGTGCCATTTGTCATGCGGGGTGTCCGGCGGGGTCTCTTCTCCTGCTCCACACATAAGAACGCACGACACGGTGAGGCCAAAAAGGAACACCCACGGAACCATAAGTAGGGGAGTCATGTCACTATATTCTCACCAGTGGCATCCGCCCCTCTGCAATCCGTCTTGCTAGCCCCCATTCTTTTCTGCTAGCGTAGCCACAGCAGTTATGTTAGTGGCCAATGGCTCACTGGTTACAGCTGACGGCCACCTAGCCATAGCTGCTGGCCATCTCATCACAGTTGATGGCCATTTACTACCCGAGCCAGCACCTTTCTATGTGAGGCCAAGAGCCTGGAAACTGCTTTTTGGGGCTTTGTCCCCACACGGAGTATGTCAGTGCAAGCAGCAAGCAGGTTTCGTGGGTCCAGGACAGAAAAGGAGAGGGAGCTGGAAGCTCTGGGGGGGGGGGGGAATTCATGCTAACTCTGTGCTTGGAAAGTGGCTCAGTGTCTGTAAGCCTGTGTTTTTTTATGTCAGTCAGTCAGGGAAACTAGCAATACTTTTACTGATAAAAAGGACAGACACCTGTACCGCTCCTCCCCCACAGTCTGCCTTCACAGAAGAGCTACTGCAGCCCTCCTATAGCTGAGGAAAAGGCCAAGACAAGCACATGTACCGGGGGTGCCAAAAAATGTGTACACATGACTTGTATTCATCTTTTGTTATCAGTATATATTATAACAATTTTAATACAGTTTTTTTTTCCTTTCTTAAAATGTGTATACATTTTTTGGCACTCTCTGTATGTCTGTCCTGACATATCTGAGCCACTGAATCAAGGCCAGCAAGTAACTGCCTCCAGATTCCTTGTTATGTGAGAAAAATACACCCTACTACTTTAAAGCACAGAGTTGGGGGTTTCTATTATTTTAGCCAAAATCAGTACTAACTGAGGGAACTTTGCTAGAATAATTCAACAAGACAATGTTTTGATTTTGTACAGCACAAAAACCTAGAAAACAGCAGAAGCTCACTATTATTAGTCTTTCCTCTTATCAGTCTCTTTGAAAATAAAACCTCTCCTAGAGTTGAAGTACTATCAGAGGAGTGAAGGTCAATGTCATATCTACAGCACAGACTCACAACATATCAGACCATGAGGATTTAAAGACCATGTGTGTTACCAGCATCTTACAGATGAGGAGACAAATGCCCAGAGAAGGACACTCAGGGTGTGACTGGCTGAAACAACACACTCTCCCACAGGGCCCTGACAAGCATCTGTGGACTCTCTCATGGGGAGGGCCAAACTCAGGAAAGGAGGAGCAGGGCTCAGTACTGCAATTGGCCAGGAAAGTTGGTCCACCTCAGAATCTTCTTCCCAGCTCTACTCCCCTTCTCCTGCCATTTCCCAGTCTGCACCTCCAGGTCTCCACCTGGATGGTTATGCCGTCTTCCACCTGCTTCCAGATTCTCTGTCCTCTAACCCATCTCTGGACCACATGCACATTTCATCCACTACCAATGAGTTTGTTAACCCCTCCTTACAAACCTGGAACGACTCCAATAGAGGAAGGCCGATGGCTCAGCCAGCTCCTCGATGGGACTCCGGCCTGGAGACCACACCTCCTCTGCAGGCTGCCTTCATGTGAAACGGAAGTCCACTGCCTGTGCAGCAGGTGTGGGCCGTGCCGATCCCACCACTGCAATTCTTCTTTCCCGGCTCTACTGAAACGTGACGCATTTCTCAAGAGCCTCCACTTCCTCCCCTTCATCCTCTGAACTCCAGGAGGACTCATTTTCTGCGCTAGCTATGTTGGCACTTGGCATTTAGGGCTTCAAGCTGCTGCTTAACTCTTTGGTCACTAAATGCCCCCATCCCTTCACCTGGACTGCAAGCTCCTTATGAACACAAACTGCTATCTGTGTCTATCGTGGGAAGGAGCACGGGGGAGAATCTCGGAAGCACGGGCGGCAGCACACGCAGGAGTCATGATCCTCCCCACAGACACGTCCTGAGAACCTGCCAGGTGGTAGACTACCATCCCAGCAGGGGACGTGGCCAGCTCGCTGGAGTCTTGAAAAGAATGTAACAGGGAGATTATTGACGGGTGTCAATTAGTGGGAAAGCACCGGTGAGAAACAGGAGAGGTGTCCAAGGATAGACTCAGGGGAAGAGGAGGGGACATTGAGGTCTTGAACCATGGAAAAGGACCCAGCTGTAGGAGCTGCAGCTGCAAGTGTGGCTGAAGAAGACCCAGTCAATGCAAAACCTCACACCAAAGCAGGAGAGAAGCCAGGAAACAAATGCTCCAACCTCTGTGTCCTCCCACCTGGTAATGCCTCCCACTGATTAGCCAAACTCAATGGGAAGCCAGAGGGCAAAGAAATCTAAGTGATGGAGTCAGAAGAGTTAGCCCAGCCCTCACCCTCCCAGAAGAAAGAGCAAGGTAAAGAAGGGTGTGGAATGTGTGCAGGAGGGAGAGGCAGAGAGGTTCAAATGAAGAATAGCCAGCACAGATAGGCACTGGCTAAGCAATTTGCATGCATTATCTCATTCAAGTCTTTATAATAATCCCTTGAGAAAAGGATTTTGATCCTCATTGACAAATAAAGCAACTGAGGCACAGGAAGATTCATTAACTTGTCCAAGTTCACAGAATTAAGAGTGGTTTATCCAGAATCTGAACGCAGTCTAATATCAGGCCTTGTATGCTTAACAATGCACTAAAATGCCTCCTGGAGTAAACAAAGGGATGAGCAAGGGTATTAATTAATGCAATGGTTAATTGTCCTTCGTGAATCAGTCCTTGGACTAAAAAACCTAGAGAATCTTCATAATCCCATAATCTCCATCCTGGTGAATCCCCCCGACCCCCTCAGTAAATGCACAACCATAACCTAAAAGATAGGTTTTCAAACATTTTGGTCTCAGGATCCCTTTACTCTTAAAATTTACAGAGAATCTCCAAAAGGTTTTGTTTATCTGAATTACATTTATCAATATTAGCCAAATTTGAAATTCACACAGAAGTTTTTTTTAAAACACAAAAAAACAAACACATAGAAAGATGATGTCATCCCATGTCATGGAGATTCTGAAAAACTCCATTGTACACTCATGAGAGAAGGGAGTAAAAAGGGCAACTAACATCTTAGCATTATGGAAATAGTTTTAACTTCAAGGACTCCCTTGAAGGATCTTAGGGACCTGCCTAAGACAAGAGTTGTCCTCAGACCAGAGTTTGAAAACTATCAATCTAGAACATGTCTTTATCTCAGTAAA
This sequence comes from Rhinolophus hipposideros, assembly GCF_964194185.1. Classification (NCBI taxonomy): domain Eukaryota; kingdom Metazoa; phylum Chordata; class Mammalia; order Chiroptera; family Rhinolophidae; genus Rhinolophus; species Rhinolophus hipposideros. The sequence goes on along the minus strand of NC_138052.1, from coordinate 3,061,235 downwards.
ATAATTCATATAAACTATAGCCTTATATATTAGCAGCCTGAACTTGGTGACTTTAGCCTCGTTTCTCCTCTCTCTTCTCTTTTTGGTCTCACTGTTACTGAGATCCTCCTCTATCCAGAGTTGAAGACACTCTCAGAGGCTGCAGCTCTGAGAGTTCTGCAGACCAGAATCTAAAGAGGAAAGGCAGTTCCCATAGGGCTTCCCCTGGAGTGATCACACATCAGGACACAGCCTATCCAGGTGTATCCCAAGGAGTGGGTAATAGATTATAATGCAGGGAACCGAGAAAACTCTGCAACCCCTTTACTTCTTTTCTCAGAGATGGTCATCTTGCTCACTGATATTCTAGGCTCCCATAAACTGAAATGCACTTGGAAAAAATGTGGATGAGATGCTGCATGGATTTACTTGATATGAAGTAGTTTGCTCTTTTATCTGGTTTTGTACTTTATCTTTGTTTTATGCTTCTTTTCAGCTATTTAATTTTGTCCACCTATTTCTACCCTTCAGCAAGAATATTTATATTCTGCACTGAAACAAAAGATTTCATATCATAGCCTCAAATGTGAAACTATTCCATGGAAAATGTCTGTGACCTCGTCTCAGTCTCCCTTCTCGCCAGGAAGAAATGAATTATCTTCTGAAGTCATTTCTGCCAACTCACACTGGGTACAACTCATTCCAAGCCAAGGATAGATACAGTTATGGAAACACCCTATCATCTTCACTATCACTTCTATTACTCAATCATCAACCATGTGTTGAACACTATGTATGTTATTTCTAAGCTTCATAACAACTCCACTAAGGGAGTATGAGTTTCCAAGAAGTAATGTGCCTCATCCAACTGTGACTGAGCCACAATTTGAACCCAGGAGGTCTGACAGAGTCCAGAACCCATATTAACCTAGTTTCCATGATGTCTTTTAATCATCTGTTTTGCCCTGATCAGCAGTGTCCTAGTAGTATGTTTTCCAAATACATCCCAAATTGTTCACTGTCATACTAGCCTACTAGCCACGCTTCTCCTGAGAGCAGGACATAACTCTGGTCTGACAATTCCTGATATAAGTGTAACCCTGATCTGATAAAGGGCAGACCCACTGTACTTTCTGGTGGCCACAAAGAAAACATGTTCATTACCTCCTGGGCTTGCAGCTGACCATTTTTTCCATGGACTGTAAGGAATACCATCATTCTCTTCTTTTCTCAGAGATGATTCCTTCTATGCTTTGCTAATTACCTGCAGCCTGTTATTGGTGTCTGCAATTCTAGTCATTTGTTTAAAAACAAATTAGGTAAATCTTTTTCTTGCTCAGTTTATGTGTTTTCCTTGGAGAAATGAACTCTCCCTGGGCATTTGGGAAAAATAAAAAAAAGTAAAGAGCATGGAAATTGAAAATGCCTAGTTTAATATAGGTAGGAAAAGGTTCAGAAGGACTCAAAAAATGCTTTACTGTCACCAAATATCAGCATTTCAAAAGTTCCTGCCACCATACATTTTCCAGAGTCCTACTAAGTTAACACAGCTGATGGGAAAATGATGCAGTTTTCTAACTCAGAAGATTGCCCTGACACTGGACCTCATTTAAGTAAATCTGTGCATCTGCTTACATGTGTTCATGGTGAGATGTGTGTGATCTGCAGACAGGTAGAAAAGGTGTATGAATAACTTGTGTTACCCGAAACCTATGCCCAGTAGACTTGACTTCCCTAAGTTCTCAAAAAATGTGAAGAACCAAAGACATTTAAACTCCAGATTAGATTCAGCTCAAAGGAAGCTGATTAGGAACACATCTCCTATTCCTGAGGACTCCAGATGGCAGAGATGTGGCTCCTTTACTACTTGTTTCCTTTAGTTCAAAGTCTCAAGAGTGACATCATCAAAATGGCAACATAGGTGATTTCCAACTTCAGTCCCCCTCACAAGAAGACCAACTAGTAACTAGCCATAAACTAGACACCATTGTGAAAATACCAGAACCCAGGGGTGAGGCTGAAGCTCCCTCCTGCCCATTCAGAATGAAAAGAACTACATCAATAGTGTAAGAGGAGCAGTTCCACTTTAACCCCCTTGCCCTTCCCCAGGAGATATATGTCCAAACTGAGAGGGCCTTTCTGGGACTATGGTTTCTTCAGTGAGAAAAAGAGAGTCCCGGGTGAACATCCAGCTTCCCCAGCATTATAAGAGGCTTCCCGGGAGGCCCACCCTCATCTCACCTCACAGGGGTCACTAGGGGAATCTGGAAGCTTGACAACTAAAATCAGATAGAGACAGAGAAGAGAGATAGGGCTTACAGCAAACTATGCCCGGATTTTGGTTGACTATGTTCCTATTTGCAGTGGCACCTGAGCAGAAATCCTAGCCAACAGCTCTGTGAAGCTGCAGAGCCAAGTTGGTGGCTATGTCTGGCCAGAAAGCTCAGTAGGCAGTTCTGCCTGATTTGGGTCCCAAGCCAATGTACCATACCACACATGGAGCCTTTACGACCTGCCTGGACAATGAAACAAATTCACAGCCCTGCCCAACTGTTGAAGATAGCTTCTAGTCCCACTCAACCAGGAAGTCTGGCCAGAGAACCCAGGCAGCCACAGAGTCCCATCCTACCACCCCACTTTGATAAGGGGCCAAACCAGCACTACTGCCCAAATGTTCACCTTAGCCTATGGCCCTGAATAACCATGGAGACTGAGAGTGACCCTGGGCAGCTCCAGAGCCCAGCTTACAGCCTAGCCCACCAGTGAAGCCCAACCTACAGTCCTTCCCAACTGCTGAGCATAGCCAGTGGCCTCTCCCATGCAGGGAATCAATGCTCTGCCTAATCACAGAGCATAGCCTGTGGCCCCACCCAACCAGGCAGCTTAGACAATGACCCCACTTCTGTGCAGAGCACAGTCTCCAACCCCACTTAACTGGGGATATAGCTGGAGCCCTCACCTGACCAGAAAGCCTGGCCAATGATCTCATCTAATAGCAGAGCGTAGCTCCTAGCTCACCGAATCACAAATCACACATTGCAACCCTGCCCAACTTTGGGGCATAGCCTGAGACCCTGTCCAGTTGCAAAGCACTGCATAAAGCCCTGCCTGAACATGAAGTCCAGCCAATGGCACCATCTAGTCACAGTCACAGCCTGAAGCCCCACCCAAACAGGAGCATTTGCAGAGCCCAGCATGCCTTGCCCAGTTGTACAGTATAACTAGTGGCACCACTCTGCCAGGGAAAAGAGCCTGTGACGCCTTCTGACCAGAGGTGATTGCAGAGCTCAGTTAGTGGGTACATCTGACCCCATAGCACAACCAGCAGCCCTGCCCAACCAGGGAGTCCACTCAGCATCCTGATTTAATCTTAAAGCAGAGCCAGCAGGACCACACAACCATGGAGCGCAGCCGGTGTCATTCTCCCTGACCTCAGCACATAGGCAGTAGCCTCAACCAGCAAAAGATTCTGATAGTAAGTTCTTCTTGACCATAGACACTACCAGCTCACCCATCCATACTCCAAGTGGAGCCAATTGGTGAAAGTCTTTCCCTGTGGAAGCAAACCTATAAAGCCTGGAAGAGAAGACTATTTATTCAGATACCAAATGCAAGGATACAAGGATCATGAAAAATCAGGTAAATATGACACACAAAAAATGATGTTAATAAAAATAAAAACGTTGGTGGGAATGCAGACTGGTGCAGCCGTTATGAAAGGCAGTGTGGAGGTTCCTCAAAAAATTACGAATAAAATAACCAGGTGACCCAGCAATCCCTCTCCTGGGTATCTACCGAAAAAAACTGAAAACATTTATCCATAAAGACACGTGTGCTCCAATGTTCATTGCAGCTTTGTTTACAGTGGCCAAGACATGGAAACAACCAAAATGTCATTCGATAGATGAATGGATAAAGAAGTTGTGGTATATATACACAATGGAATACTATTTGGCGGTAAGAAAAGATAATATAGGAATATTTGTGACAACATAGCTGGATCTTGAGAGTATAATGCTAAGCGAAATAAGTCAGACAGACAAAAAAAAATGGTGGCGTGAGGTGAGCCTCTGTAACGCTCCCCTGGAATTTACAACGAATCGGACAACAATAACTCCACAAAGGACTCCTTGCACAGCAGACAGACAAGACGAAGAGGCCGACTACTGAATTCACCTCCAGATGGGTGAATCGCGTGAGCGGGGGAGGAGGGAGAGGAGAAGTGCGGAGACGGAGCCGCGCGGGCGCAGGACACAGACTTAGCTCAGTGCTCTGAGCCTGCTGCTCCCGGATTTTTTGCAGCTGCGGGACAGGGAAGGACTCGGACTGCTAGGGCTCCGCTTACGGCCCACAGGGCTGAGGAGGCAGCATACAAAACCGCTGAACCCAACGCTCGCTCACGGCAGACCTCGGAGCAAAGACTGAGGGAAGAGGGCTGAAATCGGTGGTTTAAGCCCTCACTGCAGAGCGGAGAATGGAAGCCCTAGGCAGGGACACTAGCCGCCCCCTCCCTACCCTCCCAGAGCTCGCCCCGCCCCCACCTGCCCGGTGCTAGAAGCCATAAAGTAGCAGTGTCAGATCAAAGGACAGAATATTTGCTGCTCTGAGAACTGTGGACCACAGACACAGATTTGCAGCTCAACTAGTTCCGGCAAAGGGGAGGGAGCTGTAGAAGCAGGACTGGCTGAGGTGGTGGTCGCTGCCATTGCTCTGGGCCACCTCTCACAACTCACCCCGCCCCTGGCCCCACCTATCTGGGCGGATCCCTGCAGGAGTAAACAGAACTGCTGAAACAAACGGGCTCTGAATCTGGTGCAGAAAGAGCTTTGGAACTCTAAAAGCTCTTCGCATACCTATCAACCTGTTGCAGAAGACACTCCTGTAGATGTCTAGGAAGAGAAATAGTAAATCAGTGATTGCCATGAATAACCAAGGCAACAAGATAGATCAGAAAGAAAGTGAAAAGTCTCCAGAAAAGGAACTTAGAGATATGGACCTTTGTGATTTAAATGACAGAGAATTCAAGATCGCAATTCTGAAAAAACTGAACGAGATGCAAGAAAACACAGAAAGGCAGTTTAATGAACTCAGAAACACAATCAAAGAACACCGTGAGCATTTTACAAAAGAGATTGAAATCTTGAAAAAGAACCAAATAGAATTTCTGGAGATTAAGAACTCAATAGAAGAAATTAACAATAAAATATCCAGCTTAGGTAGTAGAGTTGACCAGATGGAGGAAAGAATCAGTGACATCGAAGATAGGAACCTGGAATTTACACAGAGGGAAGAAGAAAGAGACTTGAGACTTAAAAGAAATGAAAGAACTCTACAAGAACTTTCTGACTCCATCAGAAAGAGCAATATAAGAATAATGGGTATACCAGAAGGAGAAGAAAGAGGGAAGGGAACAGAGAATATATTCAAACAAATCATCGATGAGAACTTCCCAAACTTGTGGAAAGAACTGGATCCTCGAATCCAAGAAGCAAATAGAACACCTAATTACCTCAATCCCAACAGGCCTTCACCAAGGCACATTTTATTGAAGCTGTCTAAAATCAATGATAAAGAAAGAATCCTCAAGGCAGCCAGGGAAAAGAAGACGGTAACTTACAAAGGAAAGCCCATTAGATTATCAGCAGATTTTTCAGCAGAAACTCTACAAGCTAGGAGGGAATGGAACCAAATATTCAAACTATTGAAAGAGAGAAATCATGAGCCAAAAATAATATATCCAGCAAAGATCTCCTTTAGATATGAAGGAGGAATAAAGACCTTTCCAGACATCCAGAAGCTGAGGGAATTTTCTAATACACGACCTGCACTACAAGAAATACTAAAGGAGGCTATTAGACCACCATCAACAGGGACAACTTGTGGCAACCGAAACATAAAAAGGGGGAGTGTAAAGGCCTGAACTGGAATATGGGAATAGAGAAAGTAAGCGTACTGAAGAAACGGGAATACTCTAAATATCAAACTTTCTTTTACATAAACTCAAGGGTAACCACTCAAAAAACATCCAAATCTGAAATATATACTGTAATAAAAGAAGAAACAGAGGGAAACATCATAGACTACTACCACACAGAAATAACAGACAACAACAAAAAGGCAAAGAAACAATGGAGACACAGCCTTACCAGAAAACTAAAGACAGAATGACAGGAAATCCTCACATATCAATAATCACCCTAAATGTAAATGGACTGAACTCACCAATAAAGAGACACAGAGTAGCAGATTGGATCAAAAAACTAGACCCAACCATATGCTGCCTACAAGAGACACATCTCAGCTACAAGGACAAGCATAGACTCAAAGTGAAAGGGTGGAAGTTGACACTTCAAGCAAATGGTACCCAGAAAAAATCAGGTGTAGCCATAATGATTTCCGATGAAACAGACTTCAGGGTGAAAAAGATAACAAGAGACAAAGATGGACATTTCATAATGGTAAAGGGGATTATACAACAAGAAGACATAACAGTCATCAATATTTATGCCCCCAATCAGGGAGCACCGAAATATACCAAGCAACTACTAACAGAACTAAAGGGAGAAATTGACCAAAACACAATTATACTAGGGGACTTAAATACATCATTGACAGCTATGGATAGATCATCCAAACAGAAGATAAATAACGAAATTGCAGCCCTAAATGACACATTAGATGAATTGGACATAATTGACATATATAGAGCACTTCATCCTAAAATATCAGACTATACATTCTTTTCTAGTGTACATGGAACATTCTCAAGGATAGACCATATATTGGGACACAAAATCAGCCTCAGCAAATTTAAGAAGATTGAAATCATACCAAGCATATTCTCTGATCACAAAGCTTTGAAACTGGATATCAACTGCAAAAAGAAAGCAGGAAAAAACACAAATACATGGAGATTAAACAACATACTTTTAAAGAACGACTGGGTCAAAGAAGAAATTAGAGGAGAGCTCAAAAGATACATAGAAACAAATGACAATGAAAATACATCCTACCAAAATTTTTGGGATGCCGCGAAAGCAATTTTAAGAGGGAAATTTATATCATTACAGGCCTATCTCAAGAAACAAGAAAAATCCCAAATAAATAACCTCATGTTACACCTTAAAAAACTAGAAAAAGAAGAACAAGCGAAACCCAAGGTCAGCAGAAGAAAGGAAATAATAAAAATCAGAGCAGAACTAAATGAAATAGAGAACAAAAAGACAATAGAAAAAATTAATGTGACAAAAAGCTGGTTCTTTGAAAAGATTAACAAAATCGACAAACCCTTGGCTAGACTCACTAAGATAAAAAGAGAGAAGACACTAATTAACAAAATCAGAAATCAAAAAGGGGAAGTTATCACGGACACCACAGAAATACAAAGGATTATCCAAGAATACTATGAAGGACTATATGACACCAAATTTAATAACTTAGAAGAAATGGACAAGTTCTTAGAAACATATAGCCTTCCAAGGCTGAATCATGAAGAACTGGAAAATCTTAACAGGCCGATCACCAGTAAGAAAATTGAATCAGTCATCAAAAACCTTCCCAAAATCAAAAGTCCTGGACCAGATGGCTTCACCAGTGAATTCTACCAAACCTTCAAAGAGGATCTAATACCAATCCTGCTCAAACTCTTCCAAAAAATTGAAGAAGAGTCAGGACTCCCTAACTCATTTTATGAGGCCAACATTACCCTTATACCAAAACCTGGTAAGGACAACACAAAAAAAGAAAACTACAGACCTATATCTCTGATGAATACAGATGCTAAAATCCTAAACAAAATTCTAGCAAATCGAATACAACAATGCATTAAAAAGATTATTCATCACGACCAAGTGGGGTTCATCCCCGGGGCACAAGGATGGTTCAACATTCGCAAATCCATCAATGTGATACATCACATAAACAAAATAAAGGACAAAAATCATATGATTCTATCAATTGATGCAGAAAAAGCATTTGATAAGATACAACATCCATTTATGATTAAAACACTTACTAAAATTAGTATAGAAGGAAAATACCTCAACATAATAAAGGCCATATACGACAAGCCCTCAGCTAATCTCATAATTAATGGTGAAAAGCTGAAGCCTTTTGCTCTACGTTCAGGAACACGACAAGGTTGTCCCCTATCACCTCTGCTTTTCAACATAGTGTTGGATTATATGAAACTGAAAAGCTTCTGCACAGCAAAAGAAACTATTGAGAAAATAATGAGGCAACCAACTGAATGGGAGAAGATTTTCGCAAACAGTTCCTCTGATAAGGGGCTAATATCCAAAATATACAAGGAACTCATGAAACTCAACAACAAAAAAACAAACAACCCAATTGAAAAATGGACAGAGGACCTGAAGAGACATTTCTCCAAAGAGGATATACAAATGGCAAATAGACATATGAAAAAATGCTCAACATCGCTAATCATCAGAGAAATGCAAATGAAAACCACAATGAGATATCACCTCACCCCAGTCAGAATGGCTTTCATCAACAAAACAAATAGTAACAAGTGTTGGAGAGGCTGTGGAGAAAAAGGAATGCTCATACACTGTTGGTGGGAATGCAGACTGGTGCAGCCACTATGGAAGGCAGTGTGGAGGTTCCTCAAGAAATTACGAATAGAATTACCATATGACCCAGCAATCGCTCTCCTGGGTATCTACTCCAAAAATATAAAAGCATTTCTCTATAGAGACACGTGTACGCCAATGTTCATTGCAGCTTTGTTTACGGTGGCCAAGACATGGAAACAACCAAAATGTCCTTCGATAGATGAATGGATAAAGAAGTTGTGATACATATACACAATGGAATACTATTCGGCATTAGGGAAAGATGATATAGGAACATTTGTGACAACATGGATGGATCTCGAGAGAATAATGCTAAGTGAAACAAGTCAGACAGAAAAAGCAGAGAACCCTATGATTTCACTGATATGTGGTATATAAACCAAAAAGAACAAGACAAACAAATGAGAAACAAAAACTCATAGACACAGACAATAATTTAGTGGTTACCAGAGGGTAAGGGGGTGGGGGGTGGGTGATGAGGGTAAAGGGGATCAAATATATGGTGATGGAAGGAGAACTGACTCTGGGTGGTGAACACACAATGGGATTTATAGACGATGTAATACAGAATTGTACACCTGAAATCTATGTAAATTTACTAACAATTGTCACCCCAATAAAATTAATTTAAAAAAAAAAAGAGTGAAAGATCAGAGAAAGCACTACAAAGGCAAGAATTAAAAGGCTGAATAAACATAAACTGTGACCTGCCTAAGCTAATCATCGGACTTTTAAATGCCATAGCCAAATACTCACTTTTCAGCATGTCTTGTAGTTAGCAATGGCCATGTGATTTAGTTTCCATTAAGGGCATAGGAGAAAATCTAGAAAGTAGTTCCTTTCTGATGAATAGGAGTTTTCTTTATCCACCTTTTCCTCATCTTTAAACATAGTGTGAAGACCTAATACCTAGAGCTGTGGTAGCCATCTTGTGACAGAGAAGTGAGAAGCATGAAGATGAAAAGACAGCAAGCTTGGCATGCTAAAGCTGCAGCATGGACACAGACAATAGTTTAGTGGTTACCAGAGGGTAAAGGGGGTGGTGGTGGTAGATGAGGGTAAAGGGGATCAAATATATGGTGATGACTCTGGGTGGTGAACACACAATGGGATTTGGAGAGGACATAATACACAATTGTACACCTGAAATTTATGTAACTTCACTAACAACTGTCACCCCAATAAACCTTAACTTAAAAAAAAAAAAAAGAAATAAGTCAGACAGAAAAAGCAGAGAACCCTGATTTCACTGATATGTGGTATATAAACCAAAACCAACAAAAGAACAAGACAAGCAAATGAGAAACAAGAACTCACAGACACAGACAATAGTTTAGTGGTTACCAGAGGGTAAGGGGGTGGGGGGAGGGAGATGAGGGTAAGGGGGATCAAATATATGGTGATGGAAGGAGAACTGACTCTGGATGGTGAACGCACAATGGGATTTATAGATGATGTAATACAGAATTGTACACCTGAAATCTATGTAATTTCACTAATAATTGTTACCCCAATAAATTTAAAAAAATAAAAATAAAAATAAAAACAGAAAGCTTCAATAACTGACCCTAAAGAAATAAAGATTTATGAACTATCTGAAAAAGAATTCATAATAATTTTCTTTAAAAAATGCAATGGTAGGTGGGTCCAAGATAGCAGAATAGGTGAATGCTGAACTTGCCCCCTCTTAAGAACACATAGAATGTGCATCTAGATAGAGAGCAATTCCTCTTGAGAGACAAGTGAGAGCCAATGGAATAAATTCTGCACAATGAACAAGAGAGACCACATGGAGAAGACTGTGGAACTGTGAGAGGTCTCCGGGAGCTGAGGAAACTTTCCAGGACTTGAGGAACCAGTGAGTGCCGTTGTTTGTATTTCCCTTGCACTTGGATAGCAGGCAGGAGCTCAATCCAGGTTCTCAGGCCAACCTGCAGGGCTATCCCTCCTGGAGATAGATCCAGCATGAAAAAGAAGGCATCACAGAATGCTTAGAAGGGTCCCCTCCACCCAGAGATTGATCTAGCATGTATGGCAGGGTGCTGCTGCATGCACCCACTGGGCTGTGTGTGTAAACATCTGGAGAGAGGGCACAGCAAGCCAAATACTGTGGTAACCACACACAGAGCTGTGCAATCCAAAGAAAGTGAAGAGATAGTGAGGTACTGCTGTGTGCACACATGTGGCTGTCCCACCCAGAGAGAGTGCAGAACTAGCACAATGCTGCAGTACCCACACACAAGGCTGCCCCAACCAGACAAAGTGCAGAAATAGTGGGGTGCTTCTGCACAGATGAGGGGCTGCCCCACCTGGAGAGGATGTAGCAAAGTGTGGTAATACGTGCAAACAGGGATGTCCCATCAGGAGAAAGTGTGGAGGTAATAGGGTGTTGCAATACTAGCACTCAGAGCAGCCCCACCCAGATGAAGCTCAGGTGACGATTAAAACAACAAGGCATGCCATGCAAGCACCAGACAGCCCATCACACACTAGGCTGCCTGCCCAGATCAGAAGGACAAGCAAGCGAGCACACGCCAGGCTATTCCACCCAGAACCCACTCCCTCTTGCCAGGCAGCACACCAGGCTCTGCACACCCCTGCCCTGACTGTAACATGTCTGCAAAAACCAACGGGCACACCATCCACCCAGAGCCCACTTGTTCAAGGTTGGGAGAGACAGCTATTTCATCTAACTCATAGGAACAAACACAGAAAGTTAAATGGGGAGACAGAAGAATATGCCTTAAATAAAGGCATAAGAAAAAAGAAACAGAGAAAAACTCTAATAAAATGGAGATAAGTAATTTGCCTGATAAAGAATTCACAGAAACAGTCAGAAATGCTCAACAAACTTGAGAATACAATAGAGGAACTCAGAGTATACTTCAACAAAGAGTTAGAAAATATAATAAAGAACCAATCAGAGATGAAGAATACAATAACTGAAATGAAGTATATATTAGAAAGAAATGACAGCAGATTAGATAATACAGAAGAGCAGTTAGTGACCTGGAAGGCAGAGTGATGGAAATCACCCAATCAGTACAGCAAGATAAAAAAAGGATTAAAAAATATATATGGATAGTAAAAGGGACCTCTGAGATAACATCAAGTGCTCTCACATTCATATTATAGGGAAGGAAAAGAGAGAGAGAAAGTGTGCAGAAAGTACATTTGAAGAAATAGTGGTTTACAACGTTCCTAGTCTGGGGAAGGAAACAGACATCCAGGTCCAGGAAGCACAAAGAGTTCCAGAGAAGATGAGCCCAAAGAGGCCCACACCATGACATATTGTAATTAAAATGGCAAAAGTTAAGCATAAAGAGAACCTTTAAGGCAGAAGAAGGAAAAAACTCACTACAAGGAAAACCCCATAAGGCTATTAGCTGATTTCCCAGCAGCAACTTTACAAGGCAAAAGGGAGTGGCCGGAAATATTTAAAGTAATTAAAGAAAGGAACCTACAACCTAGAATACTGTATCAGGCAAAGCTGTCATTCATAATTGAAGCAGAGATAAAGAGTACCCCAGACAAGCAAAAAATAAAAGAGTTCACCTCCATTAAACTGGCTTTATAAGAAATGATAAAGGGTCTTCTTTATGCAGAAAATGAAAAGCTATAACAGAAATAAGAAAATACAGGAAAGAAACAATCTCACTGGTAAAGGCAAATATGTAATAAACACATTGAATCTACCACTTAAAGAGCTAATATGAAGGTTAAAAGACATAAGTAGCAAAAATAACTAGAACTACATAAAACAGGGGACACACAAAAGAAAAAGATATAAAACGTGACATCAAAAACATAAAGAGTGGAGGGGCCAGTAAAAATGTAGTGCTTTTAGAATGTGTTTCAACTTAAATGCCTAGCAACTTAAAATAGATTGTTATAGATATGGATGGATATATATGAACCTCATGGTAACCATAAACCAAAAACCTACAAAAAGTAAGCACACACATACACACACACACACAATGAAGAGAAAGGAACCCAATCAAAACACTAGACAAAACCAGCAAGTCAAAAAGAAAGATATCAAGAAAAGAAGAAAGGGAAAGGGAAAAACAACAAAATCAACCAAAAAAAAAAAAAAAAACAATGAACAAAGTGGTAATAAGTACATACCTATCAATAATTACTTTAAACACAAATTAATTAAATCCTTCAATCAAAAGGCATAGGGTGGCAGAATGAATTAAAAAAAAAAAAGACCCATCTATATGCTGCCTGTAAGAGACTCACTTTAGATTGAAAGACACACACAGAGACTGAAAGTGAAGGGATGGTAAAAGATATTATATGCAAACAGAAACAAAAAGCTGTGGTAACAATACTCATATCAGACAAAATAGACATTAAAATAAAGAATGTAATATATCACATTATATAGTGACAAAGGGGTCAATCCAAGAGAAGGATGTAATAATTATAAATATCTATGCCTAAAACAGGAGCAACCTAAACAGGATAAACCTAATACCTAAACCTAATACCTAAAACAGGAGCAACCAGCATACACAGCAAATATTAATGGACATGCAAGCAGAAATTAACACTAATAGTTGGGGACTTTAATACTCCACTTACCTCAATGGATAAACCATCCAAACAGAAAAGTAATACAAAAATAATGGCCTAATATGTCACATTAGACTTAACAGACATATATAGAACATTTCATACCAAAACTCCAGATCACACATTTTTCTGAAATACACATGGAACATTTTCCAGGATACACCACATACTAGGTCAAAAAATAAGCCTCAATAAATTCAAGAAGATTGAAATTTATCAAGCATATTTTCTGACCACAATGTCATAAAACTAGAAATCAATGATAGGAAGAAAAGTGGGGATAAAGCACAAATATGTGCAGATTAAACAACATGAAACAACAAATAGATTAAAGAGAAAATGAAATAGAAAGTCAAAAACTACCTTGAGACAAATGAAAATAAAAACACAACATTACAAAATTTATGGAATGCAGCAAACACAAATATGAGAAGAAATTGCATAGCTGTATGAGCGCACATCTAACTTTACACCTAGAGAAACCAGGACACTTGGGTCAACGTTGCTCAAGCAGTAGTTTGCTGTAATCAGGAGTGTCTGGACGCTGATGGTACCACTTTGAGCAGCTCTTGTAATTGCAGAAGTCAAATGTGACTTGTATTCATCTTTTGTTATTGATATATATTGAGTATTACAATTGTAATTGATGTTTCCTTTCTTAAAATGTGTGTACACTTTTTGGCATCCACTATATATAGTCACAGAAGGTAAAGTACAGCATGGGGAGTATAGTCAATGGTATTGTAACAGCTGTGTATGGTGTCAGAGGGGTGGTAGACTTGTTGAGGTTATTGCTTTGTGAGGGCTGTAAATGTGTAATCACTACGCTGTTTTGTACACCTGAAATTAATAATAATAATAATAATAATAATAATAATAATAAGAGAAAAAAATAATAAAGAAAATGGTAGAGAGAGGGGGAGAGAGAGAGAGAATGCAGCTCAGGCAGTTCAAATCCTCACTCCAGCGCTGGCTAGTGAATCTCATTTCTCTTTGTAGATCTCTGTTTTAAACCTTCTGCAAACTTTTGTGCTAATTTTGTGTGTGCTGACATCTGTGTAGTGTGTGTACATTGGCATGGTATGAGGGGGTTCCCAGGAATGCGAGGTTCTCCAAAACAAAGAAAACAGAATGTGCTTAAATCCCTTCCAAAAGAACTACAACTCTTCTAGCACATCCCAGGGCTTCAGATGCTGTCATCTGAGATTTAGAACCATGCATTAAAAATGAGACTTCAAATGCCATAACTTGGAGGTGGTGTTTTTCCTTCTCACAGCTAATTAGCTTAGAAACAGAGAAAAGCCAAGTTATTTAGGAGGAGGAACCATGCTTGTCACTCAGTGAAGATTCTGAGGCCTGGCTTTATTGTGTTTGAAGATTCATGTCACATGATAGATTATGGAATTTGATGCCACCCAAGACAACAGCCCAACCCTTGGTCCTTCTGTACTTCCCCTATATCACTTCTGAGACAAAAACTTATGCCTGACAAGAAAACCCAGAAACCATTTCAGTTTGTGTTTAGTCAGCAAAGAAAATGACCCATGGCTATGACCCCGAAACTATCTTGACCACAGATGGAATTTGAATTTGAATTGTAAAGTGTTGCAAGGGTGAAAACAAGTGGACAGAAAGTGCAGCTCTGGCATACTGCCAAGCACTTACTTCATGCAGGTCTCTAACCCTCACATCCCCACTTAAGGGAAGGCATTAGGGTCACATTCTACAGATGAAGAAATGAGAACATACAGGCACGAAATGCCATGCACAGCTTTATACTGTGAGTAAGCAGTGAGTGGGATGTGAACTCGGATTCCTAAATCTGTATTCCTTTCACTGCACCAGGAAACTCCATGTGCTGACCTTCACATTGAGATTCTGACATCTCACATGGACTTTGACCTTGAGTGGCAAAGACTCTGCCCTTCTCAGCAACAAGAGGCTCAGCTCCAAAGCTGAACTGGTCCAGGCCTGCAACAGTGAGTAAGGAATGGTCTCTCACCTCCAAATCAACCTTCTGTCCTCTGCCTGGAGACGCTAGGCAGACGCTAAGACTGAGACTCAACTGCCATTTTCCCTTTGTCAGATGGCTTCTGCCCATAGGGGCCACTAGAGGGAGACTGAAAGACAGACGCTGGAGAGAAGTGTGCTCAGCCCTTTTGCAGGCTGGTCCTGACACAGGAGTGGCCCTGTTTCCAGTAGCAGATACTGATTCCAGTCCCCAGCTCCTTTTGGCACATCCAGACCCAAAGTCATCGTGACCACTCTCGTGCCAGCCAGACAGTGTTCTCTCCTCAGGAGCCTGAACTTCCCAGAAACTCTCCTCTGAGCTTCTAAGGTATCAAGGCACCAGCTATAGCGGCAGCACCCAGCTCTGCAGGGACCCTTCTCTGAGCTGTTAAACTGTAATAACCCTAATCTGTTGCTTTATTCCCATATCCTTGGTGGTGGACAGTGCTTTGTACATACTCACCTCTGTCCTACCTCAGTGTTCCCTTTTGGCTCCTTTGCTGGACTCCAAGACCTGTAAAAACAACTCCCCATATTAAATATCCTTTGTGAAGTACCTGGTGTTGTCTTCATTTTCCTGACCTCATAAAAGACTCAACTCCTGGCACCATCTAAGCAAAGAGCATCCCAAAGGTGAAATCCAAGCTACAGACCTCCCAAATAGAAAGTCCTGCTGTGTTTGCTTATGCCGAACATGCCTTTTCAGAGCAATGCTGTAGCTTTCATTCTATCCATCAGTGACTTTTTCCTTAGTCTCAGAAGCTGGTCACCCAATCCTGCTGCCCAGTCCTTATCTCAGCCCCACTAAACTGCTAGCCTCAGGCCTCGCCTACAGCTCCCTAGAAGCAATTTCACCAACTTCTAACTGCTCTTGGCAGCTTTAGAGCCTCACTTCTGTTGCCCTTGGCTCACGGGTGAAAAAAGGGCTGAAACCTCCTGTTTGCCAGGAAGGGATATGGGTAGGCCAGCAACCAGCAGCACTTAGAGAAACGGTGTATGTAGGACATCACACAGACAAGGTGAAGAGAGAGAAGAAAAGGCATGCTGGGTCCTTCCACATGCTCCAGCATGGCTCTCATCACACTCCATCATAGCATCTCCCTCTCCCATTATGTCAAGTCCCTTATTTAACCATGCTTCCTCTTCCATTCATAGGACTTGACATATAGGAATTACATAATCTAAATCTATTACATTAAAAAAATTAAGGGTTTAATGAAGAAATGCTATCAAGTTGCTTCCAACCCGATGAGACTGGTAGAAAAGTTTAGATTAAATTTCCTTTCAAAACAAAATTTCCAGGTCCCTGACCTATTCACACAGAGACTGTCTATAGGCTGAATTGTGTGCCTCCAAAATTTCTATGCTGAAGTTCTAACCCCAGTGCCTCAGAATGTAATGGTATTTGGAGATTGTGCCTTTAAAGAAGTAAGGTAAAATGAGGTCATATGGATGGGCCCTAATCCAAAACGACTGGTGTCATTATAAGGACCAGAGATTAGGACACAAACACACACACCAGAAAGGCCATCCAAGGACCAAGGAAGAAGATAACCATTCACCACCAAGCAAAAAGAGAGACTTCAGGAGAAACTAAGTCTGCCGACACCTTGACCTTGGAATTCCAGCCTTCAGAATTCTGAGAGAATAAATTTCTGTTTTTTAAACCACCAGTCCATGATATTTTGTTATGGAAGCCCTGGCAAACTAATGAAGTGACCACATATTCCAAATTAATATCCAGGACCCAGTGTAAGCGGATTTGTAAAAAATTAAGGACTAAAATGCTGGTTGGCTTAAAGTGAGGCCATGCAGAGAAAGTTCCTTCAGAACCCATGAATTTGTGCTGAATGGGGTACAAGGCATGCCTCCTTTATGTTAAACCAACTTTCACCAAAACTCAAACCCTAAGGCTGAATGGAGAAGAGCAACTGAACACTTTAGTGGGAAAGGATAGTCAGAGGCATGACCATGGCAAAGTCCCAAATGCTTGGGATTCTTCTTCTGTTTACCATTGCCCACATCCCATTGCCCAGCCCCAAAGCTCAGGCTGCAAACAGCTTCTCTATGTTTCAGTTTTGGTGAAGTCATTTATCAACTTTTTTTGAACTTCTAATAGTTCTGCACAATGGCAAAAATAAAATATACCTCTCAAGGTACTTGTGTGGATTATATTTGAAAGTACTACACCAATTACGAAACACAATACCAACATAAGCCAATATTTACATAATTACAGTTCCTGTTCATTGCAAGAATGTGCAAAAGTAATGGCACCAGGAAAAAGCACTGTAGCCACACCTTAGGAACAAGCACAGAATCAGTATTGGAATCAGTCTCAAGTGCCTTACAACACATAAACGCTAAGAAATTGAATGAAGTTGTTGAGCCACAGATATGGTTCCTGATGAGTTAGCCATAACTTTCCCCCACCTCAGAACTTTGGCTTTTATAAATATATAGGCCTGGGTATGTATTTTTTACCCTGAAGATTATAATACACTCTTGGCCAGCATAAGCATTGCCTTCACTTCTGAGCTGCTTCAAAAGCCACTGAATATAGAAATCTCAGCCAAGCAGACTCTGCAGCCTGTCTCCAGGTGAGGAAACCACATGCATCTACTGGAGGAATAGGTCCAGGAGTCCCTGATGATGGAGACAGTAATCTCACCCCAAAAGGGGGTGCGGAGACAGCTGCATAACCCCTGCCAGATTAGTGCTGGTCAGGCCACTCCAACATTTCTAACCACTCATTCCCTTGGAAATATGTAGTGATTTCAGCTGAAGAGATGCCGGCTGCACTGACATCCAGCCCCACTAATTCATCCCTTCAGGCAGGAGAGAATCTGTCAGTCAAATGTCAGGATGTGACTCATCCAATCACCTCAAAAGGCAAGTTCAGCCTATTCGTGGTCCAGATGCCTCTGCATGCCAGGCAGGGCAGCTTTTAGGCTGGCATAGGGACCTCTTTTTAAAGACGGCCTTATATTTATATAAGGCATTTAGAAACATCGATTTACACCAAGTAATAAAATTTTAATTAACTAACTTATAAACCCGGCACGTTGTGTGAAACAGAACATAAACCCAAAGCGATCATTCTTTCAAGACTAGAGAATTATCCACGTGGTTAAAATGGTGAACTAACTCATCTAATGGCTTTATTCAGCCAGAGTGTATGCTTTTCAGGGGTTTTGAAGAAACAGCCTCCTCGGTGCGTAATTCAAGAATGCATTCTCTCCTCCATCTCCAAAGTGGCTACATTGAGTATTACTGAGTCCACACAAGAACCGTGCGTCTCATATCATTCTTCCTATGATAGCAAGACCCCACTAGTGCACTGGGATGTAAGGAGGCAATATCTAGACACAGGTATTCCAGTGCCTTTGCTCAGGTGTGCTGAGGAAGCACTGAAGTGAACCATGGGAAACTGCACATATAAGTTGGGAGAGAACAAGGTTTGAACCCAGATCTGCCCATTCTCCAAGTCTCTGCTTTCCCTTCACCATGGGCTGAGTTGAGAACTGTGTCTCTGAATTCACATGATTTGTCTGCTAGAGCAGACTGGGGTACTCAGTGACAAGTAGGCATGAGCAGGAGCCAGCTCCCTTTGGCTATTATTCTCTTGCTGCATTTTCTTTGGACATCACATAACCATAGCACCATCTAAAGTGGAAAGAAAGCAAACCACAGCATCAGTGACCCTGTTAGGAGCTGGCTTACTTCAAACTTATGGAAGCTATCTGTAAGAGAATTAATATGTACTCTGTCCTTCACATGCCATCCGTAACTTCTACGAAACACCCAGCACTTTCTTGCAATCAGGGAGCTCTAAATTTTGCTTTCACCAATATGCACTTCAACATGAAATGGTAAATCATTTAATAAAACAGTAAAGCAGTCCATTCTTTAACTATGAGATTAATATATGATTCATGGTTGGGACTTGATGGTGAAATCCTTCAGTTAATCTGGTGACGTCACCTTGGCAGCTTCACAATGATTTGAAATCTGTTCCTGCACTTCTTAGAAGAATTCCCCAGACCTCCAATTTACTGAGATATTGTCCACCCCCAAAACACTATCATTGTCAAATTTCCAAAGTAAATTTACTTCGAAGAACATGTGAAAGAATTAGGAAATGAATTCATCCTTAGTTCTTTCCCAGGGTAAAAAGTATATTTCACTTATATATCCTACTAGAATGGATACAAGCTTTTATGAATATTTTTCCTAGAAAAAATATGACTGAGTATCCAGTTAATTTGCAATCATCAAACAAAGAGTTCTTTATATTTTCTTCTAATTAGAAAGGCACCAGGAACTCCCCACACCTCTCAAATATACTTCCATTTCAAGATGCCTAAAGTCCAGTCTTTAACAAGGATTCCTTTGGGTTAAGCATTGGCTCTTCCTGCCTCTCCTAAAATAAATAATCTTAGCAGGTATAAAATTAGTTCACTAATGCCTAAGTTTAGTTTAAGAAGCACACACTTACGTCTGCCCTGTACTAGAACTGAAGGGATGAAATGAATATGAAATATGCATCTCCTTGAGAAGCTTACTGTCTAGTGGGGAGACAGGCATATACACCAGTTGTTACTGAACAGTATAATAGACGCAAGGAGTCACAGTATGAAATAGTACAGAGTGGGCAGCAACTAGCTCTTTTGGTAGGGGTAGGGAGGAGATTCAAGGTAGGATGAAAACCAACCAGGATATTTTTTGAAGGCAGAAGTTCAACAGGCAGACAAGGTGAGAGATGCCCTTCAGAGAGAGGGAGCAGCAGATGTTCCCACTCAGATGTGAAAATCCGCATCAGTATTAACAAACTGCAATTTATTCGAATTTGTCTGGGACTTAAATAGGGTGGGTTTGCCAGAGTTGTTTTTGTCTCTGCCTGGGTGGGATGTAGCAATATAGGATGTGAGCTGGGTGTGGGAGAAACTGCTGAAAGAGGGTGAATAATCCAGAACAAGGGGTGGGACACCCACAGAGGAATGTCACACTGATTCCCCAACTTCACTGACAACTGACCCTCATGGGTGGGGGTGGAGAGAGAGAAAATCACAAAAGCATAATAACTCAAGGTCAGAGGTGAATCCAACCCTCTTCCAGCAACATCACATGCCCACTTCTTAGCTGAGGGCTCGTGACCCAGGGACACACAGCCACAGCCACAGCAGAAGCTGAACCCCACCTCCGAGTTGCCCTCGCCTTGGCCGCAGGTCTCTGTGGCTCAGTCCACCTGGTGCTCCCTCGCCACACACCCAGAGATCCACTGAAGCAAAGGATATCACACAAGTCCTGTCCTCCTGGCTGGGATGACAGAGGATGTCCCAGAACCTGAGGCTGATAAGATAAAGGGACAGAGACTGCCCTGAGAAGGACTTCCAGAAGCAGGACCTGGCAAGACTGTGAAATGGATAGTTAGCTTCTGCCCCTCCTGAGTGTCTGGCACAGCCCTGAGACTGAGGGTTGAACCACACCAGCCATCACCCAGAGGAGGTGAGCCCAGAAGCTGAGCAGGGCCTGGATGTCTGTGTCTCCAGCCTCTTTGACTTCACCAGAGCTGATGTCTGATGCCTGCTGGAATATGTTCCATCATCATCCCTGGCTTTTCCTGTTTCAGGCCACTGAAGGCCACTCCTCCATTGGGCCAATCCCTGATCTCAGGGACCCCTGACAGGCTTGCCAAGGTCCCCAGATGAGACATAATATCCCTTCTACACCAGCCTTAACCCTGGGTTTTCTCTACAACTGTGATGTCTCAAACATGGTCCAATATGGTAGCCACTGGCCACATGTGGCCAGTCAGCACTTGACATGCGACTGGTCCAAACAAGATAAGATACATACCGGATTCAAGACTTAGTGAAAAAAAATGCAAAATACCTCATTAATAATTTTATATTAAGTGCATGTTAAACAAAATATTAGAGTAAATAAAACTAGAAATTATAGTTAATTCTGACTGTTCCTTTTTAATCTTTTTAATTTGGCTAATAGACGCTTTCAGATTGCACACATGCCTCACACTGTGTTTTCACTGGATGACACTGCTATGGGGCAACCAGTTCTCATTCCCCACCTCCTTATGCTTCTCTCCCAAAAATCTACAAGCACTTGCCCAGTGTGCACTTCATGTTTGTCAGGGTATGAACACAGACGCCAATGTGCACAGATAACCTGATCACACCAGGGGCAGCAGGACGACACTGTCCCTCCCCAGCTCTCTGTGAAAGGAGGCAGCCTGCCTTTCTCTCCCGCTTATGGCTCTCTCCTTGGAGTCCTCTATCCCTAAGACCTGCTGAAGAATAGAAGTTGATGTCCCAGCTTCTCCTTTCCTTGTTGCCCTGCAAACATCCAAATCTGAAGGAGGCGAAACTGTGTGTCTGAAGAACAGAGCACTGGCCTCAGAGGCCAAGAAAGTGGGCTTTGGATAGAGCTCCCACCTTGTTAGCTGAGAGTCTTGGGCGAATGACAGCATCTCTGAGCTCCAGTCTCTGACACCATCCGAACTGGGGCTCTAATGAGAGGGTCCTGAAGAACTGGCATGATACCTGCTTCTCAAGAAGCCCTGCCTTCTGGACCTCCTCCCTCCTCTCTTAAGGAGACGTTTTAGACCTTTGTAGCAGAGAAATCATAGGAATACAGAGGAGCTGACTAGGTGAGAAATGTATGAAGGACGAAGGGCTGCTGAGCTCAGTGAGGAAATGGAGAGCCCCACAATCTACACTTGCTTATGAGACCCAGACACACTGCTTTGCTCAGTCAGCCCTCATTGTCACCAGTTAGCTCAAACCAGCATATGGGTAATCCCAGTGGTAGAAGTGGAATTTTAAGGAGCCACAGGGAAGATTCTTGTAAAGAGGGAAGGAGAGAGGAGAGCAGAGACTGGAAAGGCCAGGAGAGGCAAGGAGGCAAGGAAAGAAAGAGAGCATTTTTTGCCTAAGGCTGGCCCCTGATGTCACAACTGTAACAACAACCTCAATGACATGAGGCCAGGAGCACTGATGTGCCCCAGCTCCTGATCCAAGTTTTATATGGAAAATATGGGGGTGGGGGTCATACATAAAACCAACACACTGTTCGTGCAGGACTCATGGGATACCATCACATACCGAATGTTAATTTTGTCTTCTCTTGCCTCTTGTCAAATCCATGAACTGGGAGGAGTCCTTTCCATGACTCTGGGCAAAAGTGTAGGCTATTTAAAGAATTTTCTGATCTCTCATTGGTAATAAAACATTCTAGGATAGTGAAGTCTCAAACACAGTCACAATGCACAGAGTCAAATATAATAAGCAAAATGTGGAGCCTGGATGAACCTTAATTCTTCCCCTGTCCCAGAGAGAATGTGCTGGGTGGGGGAGGGAGGGAGGAGCTGGGCTTTCTTTCCTGTCCCTCCTTAAAAGTCCACCTGCTATGCTCTTGGAGGCCAGGCTGGGAGCCCCATTCCTGCGCTCTGAGTGGAGAGCAAAGAGAAGTAAGGTGAACAAGAAGGATTTTCTGAGGCCATATTGTCATAGGATGGCTTTGTGTTTTCTGGCCTGCCAAGGTTTAGAGCTGTTTCCTCTTTCATGGTGCTTTCCTGACTTCTTTGCTGGCAGTTCTTGTGGCCTTGCCAATGCCTTGTCCTCCACCTGGGTGAGCCCACCTGGCTTCTAGATGTTCGTGGACCCCCACACTGACTCTGTCTGGTGGAATCCATCACTCCCCCACATTGTCCTTTTGGGCAGGTTATAAAGTGGCTCTGGACCAGCCTTGTCTTCAGGGGGCCCACCCTCTTCTAGTTCATGAGAAACGATCTCACTGTCTTCGTACTGAATATTCTAGAAGGCAAGATTGCCTAATGGCAGCCACGTTCTTTAGACCCCATGTAGCAGCTGACCAGTTGACCGGCGGCCTTATCTAGAGGGGGTTACTACGCCCCTTACTGCAGAGGATGCAGATCGTACCTGCCAACTGTCCCATTGAGCCCCTCTCTTGACCTGAAGTGAAGGGGGAAAGTAAAGCTCCGTGCCAATCAGGACAGAGATGTAGAGCCATTGCCAGAGAAATCCCTCTCCCCCATCTCCTCACTTTCTCTGCTCTCTGGACACTTACATCCTTAACTTGGGTGCAGAGTTCAAGAATCAGGTAACCAGCTCTTCACCACCTACTTTAATTTTTTTTCAAATCGTTCTTTGTAGAATATGTCATCTATTGCTTTCAAGGCTCGAAAAGAAACTGAGATCACAAGAGATCCAGCTTCATAACCTGCTATTTATACTTATATTTGTCCCACCATGTCCATCAAGGATTTGTAGCAACTTACTATATATACAAATTCAGTAAACTAGCATAGAAATACAATTTTAAAAAATCAGAATCAGAAAAATTGATAGAATAATATAACAATACCAAAGGAAAGATAGTTTGTTGCCCTACTGTCTACCTATTAGGCTGCAAATTTGGTGCGGAGCTTCCTGGCAGTCAAAATAAAAAGGGATAGTATATTCATTATTCAGTTAAATTTCCATGTGAGGAAATTTTAGTGGTTGTTTGAGGATAAAATAAAGCAAACATATGTATGTATATAATATATATTATATTATATTATATATTATATATTATATTATATACATAACAAATATATATAATGTATAATATATATAAATATATATATTTTTTTTTTTCCAGATTCTTGGTTCAAAAGGAATGCCTCCTCCAGATCTTCTTAGAGTGGGCATTAAGGAATGCAAAATATCTGTGGCAACATCTCTACAGTTAACACAAACCATCTCAGTGACACCAACTCTTAGGAGGCCACAAAAATGTGGTCTGGCACTATGGCTCAGTATTGAGAATATTATATGAATAATTTCAAACATGCATGCCAAAAAGGCAAAGTTCCTGCTATTAAGGAAAATAACTGCTTTGGCACAAAATGAACCTACTTCATCCATCAATTGTGATAGAACTCATTTCAGGATGCGTGTCTGAGAAAGGTCCTGGCAAGAGTTGGGGGTGGGAGAGATTTCTCACTGATGAGAAAATGAAAATGGATTGCTGGATAACACAAAAATGGGCTCACGATTCCTCAGTCATGAAGGGAACAGCAAATGATTTACCAGTGTTTGGTCCTGGCAGCCTCCTCAAGATAAGAGTCTTCACATCTAACCTTTTCTCAATGAACAAAGAGACCACAGACAAACCCAACCACCAAATGTCACCAGGAGCCAGAAGCAGCCACTGTCTGGAGAGATTTGATGGAAGAGGTGGGCACGGGAGGGGCTTGGTTTTGGGGGCTGTGCTGATGCTCTATGACAGGTGTCCAGACCCTACTCCTCAGATCTCCATAGCACACACCCTTTGGTGCCCACTTGCTGCCTGGTATGCTGAGCAGAGAGGCTTCAGCTCTTGGTCATGTCAGTTGCATTTAGACTTAATAGAAAGAGACAGACTGTACAGCCCCTGCCATGCAAACTAATTGCTCCAGTGCCCAGCACCCAGCTGAACCTCGTGGCAAAGAAGCTGGGCATCCTGAGGAATCTCAGCCACCTTCCCGAGCTTTAGGAAAAGAGCTACAAAATCGCACATTCCAATTTTAGAGACTTCCAGAGAAAGTCACGCATTCCGTGTTGGGGGTGATGGCATCCCACAGCACAGCTGCATCTAAAGGTCAGGGCAAACCTAGCCTTACCTAGCCCAGGGCCTTGCATGAGAGATGCCAGTGACTATTGGTTGATTGACTGTATCTGCCTCACAGGTCTCTTGTGAGGAGGATTAATTGAGGAGGCTTGTGAAGCACTCGGAATGATTCTTGACACATGGTAGGAGGTGAAGCCCTGTTCCTCTGACCAGTTTGCCTAACAAACAGGATTCTAGGTGTAATCATAACCTTGCTTCCCTGTTTCTGCTTGTTCAAACCCCCTCAAAAAGTCAGTGCCCACACACGCTACCAGACACCCTCAGGTACACAGTCCCAAATACACTCTCAGTTCAGTAATAAATAGGTCCAGTTCCCTGAAATATCAAAACTCCATTCTTAATTAAAGTGGAACCTCCCCCTCTACCAGCTTAGGTATGTTGCAGGCCAGTGGCTGGAGGTGGTAAAGGAGGGTGAGGAGTTGGGTGCGCTTCCCTGGGTCTCCATCTTTCCCTTTCATAAGCCTATCTGCCATGCTAATTAAGGTATGTAACCAGTATGGGAGCTGGGGAAGGACAGAGAGGTAAAGGGGCAGGAAAATTCCCATTTCAACTAATGTTCCTTTGATGGCCTAGATCAGAGCTCCCTGCATTTGGCAGAGGTTTGGAGACACCTCTTTCACAGGGATTGTGTATGAATTCTTCAGAGATCCCTGTCCCATAATGTAATCTTGTACCTCAAGTTCCTTTGATGGAAAAATGCATCTCTTTCCAGCACCTCCTTAGCCTTAGGCACCTGGAGGTACCTCCAGCATCTTTCTGCCAAAGAGCTCTTTCCCCACTGCCCCATCCTAGAAAACTTCTTGGACATCTCTCCACAGTTCTCTCGCATGTGTGGCCAACACTTTAACCCATTAGAAACACCAAGTATTCTCAACTGCCTCAACACACAAAGTGCAGGATGTCCCCATGCAGCTAACCCACTCTACTCTTCCTTCAGAATGTTTTTTTTTTCTTTCTCATTATGAAAGCATCGGCCCATCACATTAAGTTGAGAGTTTGCAAAAGCATAATCTGCAGTGTGTTAAATCTTCCCAGGTACAATCATTTAAATGTTTGTGAATGTGAATTCCAGCCAAGCACGGCATTCATTTCTCCACACAGCCAGTGGGAATGCTAAAACCCAGTGACAGCCTTTGGACAATGGCCATAACAGGTAAAAGAAAACACCTTGCTTTACAGAGTTAAATTGGTTCAAGTTTTATAACTGTTTGATTGCTTATGTTACTGAGTTTGTTAGCACCAATTTGCGTGTAGACGCAACTATTATGAAGACAAGAGGCAGAAGAGTTTCAGCCAGATGTCCCCAATGAAGGAAAAGCTTTTCAATTGACAAATTCCTGGTAAGGATAGACAAGCTTCTGGAAGAACTGTGGAGAAGGAACAGGATGACTGCAGACAGAACCTGCTACATAATTTGTGGGGACCCTTGTTCAGATTCTGGAGACAGTGACAGCAGAGTGCTGCACCAGTGGACTGCAGGCCAGGACGCTGGCCTGTCTATAGGAGAGGGAGGAAAGTGACATTGAATGACCACTGAACTTGAACAGCTCTTCCAGAGCTGGTAAATGTGACACTCACAAGAACCCTGGGAGGTCCTGATGTTTCAGTGAGGAAAGTCAAAGCTGTGAGAAGCTGGTGCTTATCTGGAGCACCCAGCCACCAAGTGGTGGATCCAAAATCCAAATCCTGCTTTTCCACTGTAACTCACTGCTTCCTTTCCTGTCCCCTTCTCCTCGCCTCCCCACCCTGGCCATCCTGAACCGTGCCAGGAGAAAAACAGGAACCAACCTGCTAGAAGTCATTGATAGAGCCACCCACACACTCTGAAGAAATCGCCTTTTAAGCTGTATCTCATGGGGAAATGAAATGTTTGGTTTCCTGTGACAGAAGTTCTCTCAGCCGTGAAGATACAGGAGCAAAGTTTGAGAGGCTAGTCCTTGGAGTGACTGCTCCCTTGGCCTGTGGTGGCCTGAACTTGCAGTCTGATGCTTTACTCCCACTGCCTCCTGACACCCCTGGCTGTCCCAGCCCCAAATGGCCATGTTCTGCTGTCCCTACTGGCAGCTCCAAAACCCCACTGAAATGCCACAAAAAAAAAAAAAAAAAAAAAAAAAAAACATCCCACACTCTTAAAAATAATCCCAGCTTTAACTTCAGTGGAAACATTAACTTGTCTCTTATAGTTCCTCAAATATAAACCTAATTGGAAAGCAATGTACTGCTCAACACTGGACTGAGGGCTTCGCTTTAGTATCTTCCCAGCCTCATCTTAGATTATATTAACTGCTAATTATTACTTCCCTGCTTCTTATTCATGCAGAAAAAATCGATATTTTAATTACAGACTGCTTAGTAATATTCCTTTATCTGTCCTTCAATGGCACTGCAGTTTGTTTAGATGGAAACATCTAAAGATTTTTATATCCCCTGGAGCAGTTTCTCTTTTAAATACTTTCAGTGATACAGTCACTTTAAAGCAATAAGCACACCAAGGAGATGTAGCATGAAATTACATTCAGTCTCCAGAGCTTTTGTAATTAAATAAAACTGTGTCACTTACAAGGTTATAATTTTTGAACAGTTCATTTTCTGGAAGAGATTGGTGACTTTATTAATTAATTACTATTGATATAGCGTTCTTTAAGAATCACCAGGTTGGAGAGATTGGGAATTCTTTTTTGCTGAAAGCATTGGTCGTTCTATTTGGTGATGTCAGGCAGCATAATGGCAGGAACTCACGACCTTGGAACCAGGTGAACCTGAGCTTGATGTCAGCTGGCATTTCCCACCGGGGTGACCTTGAGCACTTTACCCAATTTCACTGAAACTCAACGATCTCTTCTGAGAAACAAGGATAGTAACAGTTCATAAGGTGTTGTAGGGATTAAACAGGTTTACACAATGTCTATCATGTTGGTATTTTTATATTATTATTATCAGTGACACCGGAGAAATATGGAATGCTGACTTCTCCTTTAAATACTGTTCCTAACATGTTTCTCTTGGGGGAAATTGTAGCAACTACCATGACCATAGACCACAAAAGTTGCAGTGAATCGCTAATCACAGGTGTTTGCATTTTTCCAGGATATGATACATATTCTTTCTTGTTTTTCAGCCTAAGCCACTTTGGGCAATAGACAGAAATGCATCTGAGAGCAAAATTTTTGTTGCCAATAGGAGAGAAGGGATAAGAAATGGAGGTAAAGGAGCCCAGTCTGGACACTCTCTCCTCTCACATTCCCTAACCCTATGTAACGCAAGGTCCTACTGTGAGTGAGGGAATGCCTCTTGTTTTCTCTCCTTTCTGTGAGTTTTCTGGGAGGTACTCTAACCCAATGAGGCAATGATGATTATTTTTTTTTTAATCGCAACAACTGAATGTGACCATCTCTCTCTAGACAGCAATAAGTGAGTTCAGTAAGGGAGGGCTGGAGAAGGCCCCATGCGGATGGCATGGTTCTCTGACTGTCTTCTTTGTCCTGGGATTGGTGCCGTGCTGCCAATGTGACAGCTTCATCCTCTTGAAGAAATAGGATATGGAAAGGAGTGTAGCACTGTGCCTGAAGCCTCCCTGATGGGTCTGGGTCATGGACTCTCCATCCAGATGCCCCTCTTGTATTGGATGTGTGACTATTTCCTCAGACCTCTCTCGCCAGCCAGTCTGAGGTTACATGTCCTGTGGTGCCAGGAAGGGCTCAGGGGCAAGCTGGAGGTAAGGGACCAAGTCACCTAGGAAACTGGACAAGGGCCCCAAATGTGCATTCACAGCCCTATCTTCTCTGAGTCATATCTCTGCCTGATGACTAGCACTTACAGTGATTAAACTGAACTGCTCAGCACTACCACTGCCAGCTGTGTGATCTTGGGTTACTAAGTTCCAGTCCTGTTCCAGTCTACTTTTTTTAAACAGACCTACACATTCATTGCAAACCCACTGCTCTCTCCACCATCTCCATCATCCATCACCAGACCATGCTTATATCTGCCTTACCAAGGCACAGGGTTGCCATAGCTGAGACAATCTCATCCTCCTCTCCAAACAGTGAAGTTCCACCGATTCTTTGAAATCTGTTAGTCCACCTCCTGCAGGAAGCCTACAGTTCCCCTGCAACTTGCAGAGCTCTGTCTCTAGGTGCCAGGTTCTGTTCAATGGTTTCATCTGCTTCTGTGCCTGTCTGCTGGCATGGTCACATGCAATCAGAAACCACTTCCTAAGATTCTCAGGGACCTGCTCTTTCAAAGGTTTCTGTTAGAAGCGATGTGCAGATAAATGACAGCTGCTAAGCTAGGGAGCTCCTTGATTCCAGAGTATTCCACCCTTGGCACAGAAAACAGGAATAGCACAGTGTTCTAACAGAAGAATTAGACATGGTCATGTTGATCCTCAATGACATTGCATCAATATCCTGTTCTTGTCATAGCAATTGGGACAAAATCCATTCCCACAAAATGGATTTCCGCTTGAAAGGAAATTGATGGCCTAACCTAGAATCCTACTGAAGAAGCAAGATAGACATTATCTGAAAACCAATTGGGGGTAAAACCTGCCAATTCCCCCTTTAGAATTTGTCTCCTAAATTAAAAAAAAAAAATACTCACTGGCTTCAAAAGCATCCATCCACCTTTATCTTTCACTTCTATTTCACAAGCTTGGCCTTCTCATTAAAATGTTCTTTCATTAAAATCCGTTTTCACAGCAGATGGACAAGAGAGACACTGCTGATAGATGGTGCCATCCTCTGCAGCTGAAGCCATTTCTGGTGATACTGCTACTATCGTCAACCATAGGAGGGCCCCATAATGTCACCCATCTCCCCTGTGCCTCATTCAGGCCACACACCTAGAGTTATAATCCCGTCCCTGACATCTGTTGACAGGGATTGGCCCTGTGTATAATTCAGTCAACCAGCTAACAGACCAGAAAGCATGTGCTCAGATCTGGCTGGGAGTGGGCCAGTGCTGGAGGTGTAGCCATCCATTCCCAAATATCTACAGGGGACCCATGCTTTCTCCAGCACCAATTTTCTAGATACCAGGGCATAGGGCAGTAAATGTAACCAAAAGATATAATCGAGTGGGGGAGACAGGTGATTCATAAATAACAATAAAGAGGCCATTTCAGATAGCGATTAAGAGCTACGGGGGAAAAAAATGCAAGCAGGTGACTAAGCGTGTGTGACGGAGAAAGTGGTATAAAAGTTAGTCGGTCCTCTCCCAGAAGGAATTAACATTCTAGTTGTGGAAAGCACTTGACTCAACAACAGTGACCCAAAGCACTCTGAGAGTGGTTGAGACAATCAGGGTTTTAAACTTCAGAGGAAGGGATGGGAGACAAAGAAGATTGCATTGTTAGAGATGGATCATGGAGGAGGAACACCTGGAACCAGTCTTGAACTATGAGTAGCACAGAGAGTTACCAAACCAAGCACCTTCCACCAGCCAGGCTATACCCATTTTATAGACAAGGAAAGTGAGACTCAGAGAAATTGACTTGTCCAAGGTTTTGTTGCTCATAAATGTTGGTGCCAAGTCTTTATTCCCCAATATTCATGTCTCGCCATGTGAAAATCGGGTGTCCGTGGGCCTCAGATGAGCAGTCAGCATCCAAATGTGTGTTTCAGATGGCAGGTAAACAGGAGGTATTCTCCTAGAAAAGGGGAGTCTCTCTGGAAAATCTGTGGTCCGGTTCCGGAAGCCCCACTGTCTTCTATCAGGCTCAAATGGCTGCAGCCTTCCCATGAGCTCACCTGAGTGACAGTTCTGTGACTCTTCAGCTGGCAGCAGCAGCAGCAGCAGCAGCAGGAGCAGCAGAGGCAGCTTTAGGTGATTAAACAGCCTGGGGCAGAGCTTGCCAAGGAACTCCCAGCTCTACTGTCATTAAACATATATAACTGTCACCCAGCCATCATACACCAACTCCCAAGAGAAGACAGTGGGCCAGAGACCAGCATCAGCTGATGGAGGGAAAGAGGGCACTGAGACAGCTGGGGCTGCTGACTCGAATAACACAGGTATCGGACTCTAGGTGTTTAGGGCTTGGGGAATGTTTTTACTTCTTTTAAAATCAACTTTATTAAGTTATAATTTACACACAATAAATACAACTATTTTCAATAGTATTCAATGAATTTTGGCAAACGTACACACACACGCACTCAAAGATGCTAGTGCTTCTGTCAGGCGCATCTGTAAAATGCACAGTGCTGTCAACTAGAATCCCACCACTTGCATAGTGGCCCAGAGAAATGTCTTTGATGGCTTTATGAACAGTTTTAGTGATCTGCACCTGATAGACACTATAAGGACTGGGCCATCAAAGGTCCCCAGAAACCATACAGCCAAAGGTCTCTATTCATCTACCAGTGGACAGAGAAGGTGCTCTGAGCCCAGCTGTCTGTGTCTGACAGGCAGCAGACTGTAGTGGGGAAGAGCACTGAGTCTGGAACCAGGCTATAAATCTCAGCTCACCTCTTACCCCCCCGGAATGGAGGTAATGTTCCCCCTCCCCCCGTAATGGAGGTAATGATAGCGCTTATCTCATAAGGATATCGTGAGATCTCATGAGGTGTGTGAGGTGCTTGTAAATGTGGCGATAGTAAGTTGTGAGTGTTACATGAGCACTACCATCATCTGTGGTCCCAAGGATAAACAGAGGAGGACTCAGTCAAAGGCCTAAGGAGAGGAAAAAAATGGGGGCAAGAGAGAATCATTACCTTAGTATGTTGGGTCCTTAGCTTTCAATTTAATCTTCTTCAGAGAAGAAAATGTGGGGGGTACTTTTTGGCCATTGGTGTCCAAGGTGTTCAAAGTGTTGGGTAAGAGGGGTAGTATCTCACCAGAAGCTGAATTTGCCATTACCTTGGCCTTAGAAATCCCAGCCTCCAGAACTGTGAGAAAATTAATTTATATTGTTTAAGCCACCTAGTCTGTGGTATGCTATTACAGCAGCCCAAGAAGACTAGTACTAGCTCCAGAATTTCTCCCTCTTCCATCTTGTTCCTCCCTAGGATCTCCTCTCCTCATCTTCTTCCTTATTTTTTTCTTGTCACGTCAGCCACTGCATTTTGGTAGTTGAGAGTGAGGTCTCGCTGTCTATCCCAAGAGACTTTTCAAAGTCATTTCCAACTGGATACGATGCTCCCCCTGTAGGGAGTTCTGGTGCATACGCTTGTCTCTGCTTTTTGACATCACATTAGATAAACAGTGTTACTTCCTGTTGGACAAGAGTCCCAACTGGGAAGCCCAGCGAGCTCTCATTCCAGTCCTCAACTAGGCCACAGGGTCTGAGTAAATCCCCAGCATTGGACGTGTGTGAAGTCACGTGTGTGAGTTAGAACAGACTCACTAACATGCAAAGATTGCTTAAAAACTGTTTTGACCCCAGCATTTACATGTTGCTCTAAGAGCAGCGTGAACATATTACTTTATAGGATGCAAAGTGATGGGGCTATGTGGAAAGGGTGGACTGCCAACAACAGGTAATCCTTGGACAATAGGGCACACTCGGCACTGCATGCAGGGAATTGCTCTTATTTTCTCACAAATTAGTGAAGAGATAAACATAATCAGTCTTTTATCCAACCTATGGCACGTAATAGTGGTGGTAATAACCAATTCAAAATAAAAAGCAATGACTAACTATTCACATGGGAAAATTTGACCCAGAATATTGGACTTTGTGGAATGACCACAAAAGGAAACTGACAATGTGACATTGGCAGAGGCCATAATCAGTAAGGTTTTTTTATTAATAATAAAGCTGGCCAACAAATTAAATCTCCAAAGCAATATATATATATATATATATATATATATATATATATATATATATATATATATATATATATATTCATACATATGAAAAGAATTGATTTAGGGAAACAGAATTTTAGAAAAATAAAAGTGGAAACAATTTGATGCAGTTTAACCGCACCTCATAAAATAATTGACAAAAATATTGAATTGGATAATAGAGTTTAATCTAAAAAATACATTTTCAATTAATATTCCTCAAAGTGGGTCTAATTCTTACTCAAATATTTGTATTCAAAACACTCAGTGTAGGTAAAGGAGGGTGGGGAATGGGGTTCCTGGAACCAGGTACAGACAAAGTAAACATTTTGCATTCAGACCAAGCTGAAGCAACACAGCACATTCAATTAATAGTTGTAGGATGGCCTATTAATTAGCTAAAAGCAGGTAGCTCTGCCTCTCCGGCCTGCCTAGTCAAAAGACTTCCCTTCAGAACACACTTTCAGTACATATGTGTCTCTCTTTTTTTTTTTTGATCTATTTATTGGGGTGACAATTGTTAATGAAATTACATAATTTCAGGTGTACAATTCTGTATTACATCATCTTGAATCCCATTGTGTGTTCACCACCCAGAGTCAGTTCTCCTTCCATCACCATGTATTTGATCCCCCTTACCCTCATCTCCCTCCCCCCACCCCCATGCCATTTTTTCTTTCTTGCCCCAACCAGAACAGAGTGGCCACCACTACCAACACCAAGACTCCACACCCACCAATCCCAACATCTCTGCCACATTCAGAAGCCCCACTCAGAACACAACATAGCCCAATTTTGTCAGCTAGGATTCTCTTAAACATAATCTAAATATCTTGATTTTGAAACTGTGGGGAGAGGGCAACAGCTGATTTTGAGGCACCTGGGAATCACTTCATTGTTTCAAAATGTTTTACAGGTTTGCTGTAGTAAAAATGTGTTCAAAGGGGAGAAAAGACAAGTATTTCTCCTGTGTTCTTCATGTAGGCCTCACAAAAACCTCCCCCACAATAATCAGTATTATTTCTTATTGAGATGTCTGTCTCATCTGGCTGTCAGCCCTTTGAAAAGTTGGGTGGATCACCAGCCATGAGCCATGTCTGACACACAGTAAAATTTGACTATTTTTTGAGTGAATAGGTAAGTTCAAGGACTCCCCTGAAAAAAAAAATTAATAGAAAAGTAAATAGATTAAAATTTCCTTTCAAAATAGAAAATGTACAGTTTTGGATTGTTTGAGTACCATGTTTCCCTGAAAATAAGACCTAGCCAGACAATCAGTTCCAATGCGTCTTTTGGAGCAAAAATTAATATAAGAACCGGTCTTATTTTACTAAAACATAAGACTGGGTCTTATATAATACAACAAAACATAATATAATATAATATAATATAATATAATATAATATAATATAATATAATATAATATAATATAATATAATATAATATAATATAATATAATAATATAACATAACATAACATAATATAATACAATACAATATAATACCGGGTCTTATATTAATTTTTGCTCCAAAAGATGCATTAGAGCTGACTGTCCGGCTAGGTCTTATTTTCAGGGAAACACGGTAGCAGCAAGATGAGAGATCCATTTAGAACCCATGTATAGCACAAGAAGAAAATATTCAGGTGAATTAAATCCACCAGCCAGAATCAGCTGGCCATTGAAGGCCAAAAATACCAGTAAGAGGACAGTTTGTTGAACACCCCCATTCATGAAGGTGTGCCAAGGACATAATGTGCAGTATGAAGGTGCATGGCTGCAGCCCCACTCTGGGGCAGCCCATGTCACAGAAAAGGGACTGAATTTCAGAAAGGAAACTTTCCTGAGAAAGGAACAAAAATAAATCTAACTCATGGTTGTCAATCAGAGCTATGCATAAGAACAACAGTGGAGCTTTCTATAAACACAGGTGCTGAAATCCCATCCCACTAAAGGCTGTGACTTGTGGGTCTGCAGTGAATCTGGGGCATCTGTGGTGATTAGAAACCTCCCAGAGTAACACTGATGCTCATAAGGTGGGCGTCAGAATCACCTCGAGAGCATTAAAATTCTCGACCAGTCCAACCAGAATTTCCAGTGACATTTTAGAATCTTTCATCTGACCATCCATATCAAATGTCCCCATTCAAACAGTACCCAAAGTCATGCTTTATGATCAGAAACTCTGGTCCTTATGTCTAGTGGCTCTTTTTCTTATGCCATCGTATTGTGGCAGTATTAACAGGATTTTACGTAAAATCAGGATAGACTCCGTGACCACAGCTAAATAAATAAAGCATAAGAAACCTACCTTCTGGGTTTGGAAATGGTTACTCTTTTTTTAATTAAACTTTATTGGGGTGACAATTGTTAGTAAAGTTACATAGATTTCAGGTGTACAATTCTGTATTACATCATCTATAAATCCCATTGTGTGTTCACCACCCAGAGTCAGTTCTCCTTCCATCACCATATATTTGATCCCCCTTACCCTCATCTCCCACCCCCCACACTTTTTACCCTCTGGTAACCACTAAACTATTGTCTGTGTCTATGAGTTTTTGTTTTTTCATTTGTTTTCTTGTTGTTTTGTTGTTTTCAGTTTTATATATCACATATCAGTGAAATCATACGGATTTTTACATTTTCTGTCTGACTTATTTTGCTCAGCATGATAATCTTAAGATACATCCGTGTTGTTGCAAATGGTGCTATTTCATCTTTTCTTATGGCAGAATAGTATTCCATTGTGTATATGTACCACAACTCCTTTATCCATTCATCTATCGAAGGACATTTTGGTTGTTTCCATGTCTTGGCCACTGTAAACAAAGATGCAATGAACATTGGAGCACACATGTCTTTATGGATAAATGTTTTCAGATTTTTGGGGTAGATACCCAGGAGAGGAATTCTTGGATCCTATGGTAATTCTATTCGTATTTTTTTGAGGAAGCTCCACACTGCCTTCCATAACAGCTGCACTAATATGCATTCCCACCAACAGTGTGTGAGGATTCCTTTTTCTCCACAGGCTCTCCATTACTTGTTACTATTTCTTGTTGATGATAGCCATTCTAACTGGTGTGAGGTGCTATTTTATTGTGGTTTTTATTTACATTTCTCTGATGATTAGTGATGTTGAACATCTTTTCACGTGTCTATTGGCCATTTATATGTCCTCTTTGGAGAAATGTCTATTCAGGTCCTCTGCCCATTTTTTTTTTTAATTCTCTTCTTTTTTTGTTGTTGTTGAGTTGTATGACTTCCTTATGTATTTTGGATATTAGCCCCTTATCAGAGGCGTTGTTCGCAAAAAATCTTCTTCCATTTGGTTGGTTGCCTCTTTACTTTGTCGATGGTTTCTTTCACTGTGCAGAAGCTTTTTAGTTTGATATAGTCCCATTCTTTTATTTTAGCTTTTACTTCCCTTGCCTTTGGGGTCAAATTCATAAAATGCTCTTTGAATCCAAGGTCTATAATTTTCGTACCTATGTTTTCTTCTATGCATTTTACTTTTTCAGGTCTTATGCTTAGGTGTTTGATCCATTTTGCGTTAATTTTGGTACATGGTGATAGACAGCAGTCAGTTTCATTCTTTTGCATGTGGCTATCCAATTCTCCCAGCACCATTTATTGAAAAGGCTGTCTTTTCTCCATTGTATGTTTTTGGCTTTTTTGTCAAAAATGATCTGTCCATATTTACCTGGGTTTATTTCTGGGTTCTCAGTTTTATTCTATTGGTCTGTGTGTCTGTTTTTCTGCCAATATCATACTGTTTTGATTATTGTTGCTATGTAGTAAAAGCTGAAGTCAGGAAGTGCGTTACCTCCAGCATTGTTCTTTTTTCTTATGATTGCTTTGTCTATTCAGGGTATTTTGTGGTTGCATACAAATCTGATGATTTTTTTGTTCTATTTCTTTAAAACATGCCATTGGGATTTTGATGGGGATTGCATTAAATCTATATATTGCTTTGGGTAATATGGCCATTTTAACTATGTTGATTCTTCCGGTCCATGAATATGGAATATCTTTCCATTTCTTTGTGTCTTCCTCAATTTCTTTCAATGTCATAGTTTTCAGTATATAAGTCTTTCACATCTTTCGTTTAGTTTATTCTTAGGTATTTTATTCTTTTTGTTGCAATTGCAAAAGGAATTATTTTTGCAATTTTTTGTTTTTTGTTTTGTTTGTTTTTTTCTTTTTCTAAGATTTTATTGTTAGTATATAGGAATGCAATGGATTTTTGTACATTGATTTTGTAGCTGGCGACTTGATTCGTTTATTGTTTCTAATAGCTTTTTGGTGAAGTCCTTAGGGTTTTCTATATACAACATCATGTCGTCTGCAAAAAGTGACAACTTAACTTCTTCATTCCCAGTTGGGATGCCTTTTATTTCATTCTTTTTCCTGATTGCTTTGCTAGGATTTCCAATACAATGTTGAAAAGCAGAGGTGACAGGGAAAAGCCCTGTGGAGTTCCTGAACATAGAGCAAAGGGCTTCAGTTTTTCACCATTAATTATGATAGTAGCTGAGGGTTTGTACTATATGACCTTTATTATGTTGATGTATTTTCCGTCTATACCCATTTTATTAATTGTTTTAATCATAAATGGAAGTCGCATATTGTCAAATTCTTTTCCTGCATCTATTGAAATAATCATGTGAATTTTGTCCTTTATTTTGTTTATGTGATGTATCACATTGAGCGATTTGCATATGTCGAATCATCCTTGTGCCCCTGGGAAGAACCCCATTGGTCGTGATGAATAATATTTTTAATGCATTGTTGTATTTGATTTGCTAAAATTTTGTTAAGGATTCTTGCATCTGTATTCATCACAGACATTGGTCTGTAATTTTCTTTTGTTTTGTTTTGTTTTGTTTTGTTATCCTTACCAGGTTTTGGTATCAGGGTAATGTTGGCCTCATAAAATGAGTTAGGAAATATTGTTTCTTCTTCAATTGTTTGAAGAGTTTGAGTAGGACAGGTATTAGATACTCTCTGAATGTTTGGTAGAATTCAAAGTGAAGCCATCTGGTCCCAACTTTTGGTTTGGGGATGGTTTCAAATGACTGATTCAATTTCCTTACTGTTGATCAGTCTATTAGATTTTCAAGTTCTTCTTCATTCAGCCTAGGAAGGCTATATGTTTCTAAACATGTCTATTTCTTCTATGTGGCTAAATTTGGTGGCATATAGTCCTTCATAGTATTTTTGGATGGTCCTTTGTATTTCTGTGGTGTCCGTGATAACTTCCCCTCTTTCATTTCTGTTTTTTTTTTTTTAATTTGTCTTTTCTCTTTTTATCTTAGTGAGTCTAGCCAAGGATTTGTCGATTTTGTTAATCTTTGAAAAAACAATTCTTTGTCACATTAATTTTTTATATTGTCTTTTTGTTCTCTATTTCATTTAGTTCTGCTCTGATTTTTGTTATTTCCTTTCTTCTGCTGACCTTGGATTTCATTTGTTCTTTTTCTACTTCTTCAAGGTGTTACATGATGTTATTTATTTGGGATTTTTCTTGTGTCCTGAAATAGGCCTGTAATGATATAAATTTCCCTCTTAAAACTGCTTTTGCGACATCCCAAAAATTTTGCTAGGATGTATTTTCATTGTCACTTGTTTCTATGTATCTTTTGATCTCTCCTCTAATTTCTTCTTTGATCCAGTCGTTCTTTAAAAGTACCTTGTTTAATCTCCATGTATTTGTGTTTTTTCCTGCTTTCTTTTTGCAGTTGATATCCAATTTCAAAGCCTTGTGATCAGAAATATGCTTGCTTTGATTTCAACCTTCTTAAATTTGCTGAGGCTGATTTTATGTCCCAATATATGGTCTATCGTTGAGAATGTTCCATGTACACTTGAAAAGAATGTATAGTCTGATGTTTTAGGATGAAGTGCTCTATAAATGTCAATGATGTCCATTTCATCTAATGTGTCATTTAGGGCTGCTATTTCGTTATTTATTTTCTGTTTGGATGATCTATCCATACCTGTCAATGATGTATTTAAGTCCCCTAGTATAATTGTGTTTTGGTCAATTTCTCCCTTTAGTTCTGTTGGTAGTTGCTTGGTATATTTCGGTGCTCCCTGATTGGGGCATAAATATTGATGACTGTTATGTCTTCTTGTTGTATAGTCCCCTTTACCATTATGAAATGTCCATCTTTGTGTCTTTTAACTTTTTCACCCTGAAGTCTGTTTCATCTGATATCATTATGGTACACCTGATTTTCTCTGGGTACCATTTGCTTGGAGTGTCAATTTCCACCCTTTCACTTTGAGTCTATGCTTGTCCTTGTAGCTGAGATGTGTCTCTTGGAGAAAGCATATAGTTGGGTTTAGTTTTCTGATCCAATTTGCTACTGTGTGCCTTTTTATTGGTGAGTTCAGTCTATTTACATTTAGGGTGATTATTGATACGTGAGAATGTCCTTTCATTTTATGTTTAGTTTTCTGGTAAGTCTCTGTCTCCCTTGTTTCTTTGCCTTTTTGTTGTTGTCTATTATTTCTGTGTGGAGGTATTCTATGATGTTTCCCTTTCTTTCTTATTTTATTACAGTATATATTTCAATTCAGAATTTTTTTTTGAGTGGTTACCCTTAAGTTTATGTAAAAGAAAGTTTGATATTTAGAGTATTCCATTTGCTTCAGCACGCTTACTTTCTCCTTTCCCATATTC
This sequence comes from Rhinolophus hipposideros, assembly GCF_964194185.1. Lineage (NCBI taxonomy): Eukaryota > Metazoa > Chordata > Mammalia > Chiroptera > Rhinolophidae > Rhinolophus > Rhinolophus hipposideros. The sequence goes on along the minus strand of NC_138052.1, from coordinate 3,021,889 downwards.
TGGATCAGGCCTTTACTCTCCCCCTTTTTATGTTGCCACAAATTGTCCCTGTTGATGGTGGTCAAAGAGCCTCCTTTAGTATTTCTTGTAGTGCAGGTCGTATATTAAAAAATTCCCTCAGCTTCTGGATGTCTGGAAAGGTCTTTATTCCTCCTTCATATCTAAAGGATATCTTTGCTGGAAGTATTATTCTTGGCTCATAATTTCCCTCTTTCAAGAGTTTGAATACTTGTTTCCACTCCCTCCTGGCTTGTAGAGTTTCTGCTGAATAATCTGATGATAATCTAATGGGCTTTCCTTTGTAGGTTACTGTCTTCTTTTCCCTGGCTGCCTTGAGAATTCTTTCTTTCTCATTGATTTTAGACAGCTTCAATACAATGTGCCTTGGATAAGGCCTGTTTGGATTGAGGTAATTAGGTGTTCTATTTGCTTCTTGGATTCGAGGACCCTGTTCTGTCCACAAGATTGGGAACTTCTCATCAACAATTTGTTTGAATGTTCCCTTCTCTCTTTCTTTTCCTTCTGTTATGCCCATCATTCTTATATTGCTCTTTCTGATGGAGTCAGAAATTTCTTGTAGAGTTCTTTCATTTCTTTTAAGTCTCAAGTCTCTTTCTTCTTCCATCTGTGTAATTTCCAGGTTTCTATCTTCGATGTCACTGATTTTTTTTTTTCTCCATCTGGTCAACTTTACTACTTAAGCTGGTTATTTCATTCTTAATTTCTCCTATTGAGTTGTTAATCTGCAGAAATTCCATTTGGTTCTTTTTTAAAATTTCAATCTCTTTTGTAAAATGTTCATGTTGTTCTTTGATTGCGGTTCTGAATTCATTAAATTGCCTTTCTGTGTTTTCTTGCATCTCGTTGAGTTTTTTCACAACTACAATCTTGAATTCTCTGTCACATATTTCCATATCTTTAAGTTCCTTTTCTGGAGTCTTTTCCCTTTCTTTCTGAGCTGTCTTGTTGCCTTGGTTATTCATGGCAATTACTGATTTATTATTTCTCTTCCTAGACATCTACAGGAGTGGCTTCTGCAACAGGTTGATAGGAAGAGGTCTTTCTTTTGTTTTCCAGTATTGTTGGTAGAATGTTTTATTTTCTCTGCGACTGCAACCTTTTTTTTCCTCTCTCACACATTAGTGCTATGTTTTCTTTGCACTATTTTAGCTTCTCAGTGGGGGGACTCCCTGGGTAACGGGCTTCTCCTCTGTTAACAGTTCACCTGGGTCATAGGGCACCACGTCCCTGTGGGTATGCAGAGAGCTTTTGAAGTTCCAAAGCTCTTTCTGCACCAGATTCAGAGTCCTTATGTTTCAGCAGTTCTGTTTACTCCTTGTCGTGCAGGGTGTCAGGCGGGGTCTCTGCTCCCGCTCCCCACATAAGAACGCAGGACACAGTGAGGCCAAAAAGGAACACCCACGGAGCCATAGGTAGGGAAGTCAAACCAATATATTCTCGCTGGCGGCTGGGCTGGAGACACAGGAACCAGGAGCTACATAATCTGCAATCCGCCGTCCTAACAGCAGTCCACACTTGCCAGCCACCATCTTCTTGCTAGCTCCCACACTCTCTCTGCTAGCATAGCCACAGGAGTTATATTAGTGGCCAATGGCTTATGGGTTACAGCTGACGGCCAACTAGCCACAGCTGATGGTCATCTGATCACAGTTAATGGCCATTTACTACCCGAGCCAGCACCTTTCTATGTGAGGCCAAGAACCTGGAAAATGCTTTTTGGGGCTTTGTCCCCACACTCCACCCCTACAAGGTCTCACCTCACAATCTATGCGACAAGCGTCTTCCACAAGGAGCCCTGTGCGAGGAGCCTGGTGGTGAATGCAATATCCCGGACACAGCCAGGCTCTGTGAGCACAGCCAGGGTTTCTCAGGGCACCACCAGTACTTCTGGGCACAGCCAGACTTCCTGGGCTTCTTAGGGTACCACCAATCTCTCCGGGCACAGACAGGGTTTCTCAGGGCACCACCAGTGCTTCTGGGCACAGCCAGACTTCCTGGGCTTCTTAGGGTACCACCTGTCTCCCCGGGCACAGACAGGGTTTCTCAGGGCACTGCCACTCTCTCTGGACACAGCCAGACTTCCTGGACACAGCCAGGGCCTCTCAGGGCACTGCCACTCTCTCTGGGCACAGCCAGACTTCCTGGACACAGCCAGGGCCTCTCAGGGCACTGCCACTCTCTCTCTGGGCCTCTCGGGGTACTGTGCTGGAACAACAGCAGCTCACATCAAGGTGCTTACATATTATCAATGGCGGCCAGTCAAGACAAAAGCAAACATCCGCCAGTCCCTCTACATGGTGGTATGTTCCCAAACAGACAAGCGTCCATTAAATCAGGGATAGAAGGCAATTCCTCATAGTCCATAGTCATTCACCAGGGCTGTCCTGGGGGTGAGGGATGACCTTGACCTCACCCTCATCTCCCACGGAGGACTCAGCAAGCTTTCCTCCTGGGACAAGTCCCACATCCGGGCTACCTCAGCAAGCACTTCCCAGCCCACAGGCCTCTGCTGCTTGGGGAACCATCCACGTCTTTCCACCCCTCCACGGGAATCGAGCTCTCCGGCAGCTGCTCCTCCTGGTCTTCCTCAGATTGACCTTTCATACGCACAAACTGCTCCACTGCCTTTCGGAAAGCTTTGGCCGGCACCGTATCCTGCCGACTACGCCATGTGTCGTGCAGGGTGTCAAGCGGGGTCTCTGCTCCCGCTCCCCACATAAGAATGCAGGACACAGTGAGGCCAAAAAGGAACTCCCACAGAGCCATAGGTAGGGGAGTCAAACCAATATATGCTCGCTGGCGGCTGGGCTGGAGACACAGGAAGCAGGATCTACATAATCTGCAACCCGCCATCCTTACAGCAGTCCACACTTGCCAGCCACCATCTTCTTGCTAGCTCCCACACTCTCTCTGCTAGCATAGCCACAGGAGTTATATTAGTGGCCAATGGCTTATGGGTTACAGCTGACGGCCAACTAGCCACAGCTGATGGCCATCTGATCACAGTTAATGGCCATTTACTACCCGAGCCAGCACCTTTCTTTGTGAGGCCAAGAGCCTAGAAACTGCTTTTTGGGGCTTTGTCCCCATACCCCTATAGGGATCCGCCCAGATTAGTGGGGCCAGTCGTGGGGTGAGTTGTGAGAGGTGGCCCAGAGCAATGGCGGCGACCACCACCACAGCCGGTCCCGCTTCCACAGCTCCCTCCCTGTTGCCGGAACTAGTTGAGCTGAGAATCTGTGTCTGCGGTCCACTGTTCTCAGAACAGCAAATATTCTGTTCTTTTGATCTGACACTGCTACTATTAAGGTTCTAGCACCGGGCAGTGGGGGCGGGGTGAGTTCTGGGAGGGTAGGGAGCGAGCGGCTAGTCTCAGTGCCTAAAGCTTCCGTTCTCTGCTCGGCAGTGAGGGCTTAAACCACCGTTTTCAGCCTTCTTCCCTCAGTCTTTTCTCTGAGGTTCTGCAGTGAGTCTTTGGTTCAGCCCTGTTATGTGCTGCCCTCTCAGCCCTGTGGGCCATAAGCGGAGCCCTAGCAGTCCGAGTTCTTCCCTCTCTTGCAGCTGCGGTAGTTCCGGGATGCAGCGAGCTCAGAGCACTGAGCTAAGTCTGCATCCTGTGCCCACACAGCTCCGTCTCCACACTTCTCCCTTCTCTCTCCCTCGCTCCTGCGATTCTCCCACCTTTTAGGTGAATTCAGTAGTGGGCTTCATCGTCTTGCCTGTCTGCTGTGCAGGAGTCCTTTGTGGAGTGACTGTTGTTCGATTAGTTGTAAATTCCAGGGGAGCTTTACAGAGGCTTACCTCACGCCGCCATTTTGATCAGAGCTGCCATTGATTTTTTTTTAGTGTATTCTTCATTTCAGTTGTAGTTTACTTTATTTCAGACTGGTTCTTTTTTATGGTTTCTATGCCCATCTTTATGCTTAGTATCTCTTTGTTGAAGTTTTCACTAAGTTTCTTAAGCATTCTTAAAATAAGTGATTTAAAACTCTGTCTCTGGTAGGTCTGTTGCTTCTATTTGATTTAGTTCTTTTTTCTTTCTTTTTTTATTTCTCCTGTTCTTTTATTTGGGACATATTTTTCTTTGTTTCCTCATTCTGGTTGCCTCTCTGTATTTGCTTGTATGTATTAAATAGATTTCTTATTTCTTTCAGTCTTTGCCAGGTAGACTTATGTAGTAGGTGTCCTGTGTCATCCATTGGTGCAGTGTCCCTAACCACCTGTGTGTTGCAGGAGTGTCCTTTGTGTGTGTTGTTGTATTCTCTTATTGTAGTTGAATCTCAATTGCTTTTGGCACTTCAGTGCGTGGAATTGACTCTCAAGCGGACTGGTTGTGAGGATTGGCTATTCCTGTATTGTATGAGCTGCTGTGGAGAGGCTGACCCTTCAGAGAGAAATTTCCCCCTATGGGTTCTTATCCCTGGTGAGACAACTCTTCAAGTGTGCCACCTGTGGGGCTAATTGGGCAGTGGTATGGTGTGGTCTGCAACAGTCCTTTTGGCATGTTATTTCTGGTGTCTCTTAGTAGGGATTCTCATGCAGGCCAATTTCAGCCTTGGTTGTGACTATGCTGGGGCTACCTGGTAGGAGAAACAAAGCTATATGCAGTAGGTTACTGCCTTTGCTGAATCTCAAGGCCTGTGGGGGTCGCCTTGCTGTGAACCAAGGCCAGCTGCCACTATATTAGGCCTGGGAGAGTTTATAAAAAGGCCCAGCTCCTCCTTAGGCCCATTGCTACCTGCCAGTTGCCCATAAGGCTCAGATGCTAGAAGAGTCTCCTTCAGTATGAAGGCCAAGCTTGTTGACCTTGTGCTGAGAGTGTCCCATGCAATGCCACCCGAGTTGGGCAGGACAGGGTCCCAAGGAGTCAAGAGATGTGGCCAGTTTTTTTACATAGTTAATGCATATTTTGTTTTTGTGACAGTGCTAAGCCTGTGGCCATCCTGAAAAATGCCCAGAGAACACTTCAGCCAGCCATCACTCACATTGAGCCTGCAGAACTCCAGAGCCATCCATGAAAGGTTGCAGCACAAGCTGGGGGTAGGTGTCCACCACAGAAAATTTCCCAGGCCTCTGTGGGCTCCCTGATGCTGTACAAGCCTCCAGCAGCTGGTGGAATAGGACCAGGAGCTGAGAGTTCCCCTATAAATGCCACATTATCTGGGTGGAGCAGGGTTCCAAGGAGTCACCAAGGTGGTGCGTGCACAGATTTTTCCACACCAATGCAGTCTCAGATTTGGCCCTTTGGAGAAGGGTTCAACACAGGAAAGATGGTGTCCTCTTATAGGCTACACATGTGGTGGGCTCCATACAGTGATAATGGCAGCTGTCCCTCTAGCCTCACTCTGAAGTCACACAACTCAATCTTTCCCCATATGTCTCTGGCGCCTCTCAAGTTGTCACCCCTCTGCTGGTGCCCAGGGTAAGTGCTTGCAAATGAGTGAGTTTGTGCATGGGCCCTTTAAGAGGATGTCTGGGTTTCCAGCTGCCTTCTGTCTCACCAGGATAGACAGATGGAATTGTCACTGATTTTCCCTGCCATATGTTATGGGAACTCTTCTTCCCAGGACAGGACCTCTGGGCTGAGAAGCCCAGTGTGGGGTGAAGACCCATCACACTTCAGGGGGGACCTCCACTGCTGAAGTGTTCCTCCCAGTGTTTACCAACTACCTATGGGTTTGGGGTCAGCCCGTTTCATGTCTCTGCCCCTCCTACCAATCTTGATATGGTCACTTGTTTCCTTATAGGGGTTATAGGGGTTCAGTTCAGCTAGTCTTCAAATGATTCTCGAGGTTGATTGTCCTATACTTTAGTTGTCACTTTAATGCAATCCTGGGTGGCAAGCATAGCATTTACTTATTCTGCCATCTTGGAACTGATCCTATTCTGTTGTCTTATAATATAAAATTGAGTTGGCAAATTGAATGGCAGAATCATCAATGTCAAATGGAAATTTCAAAAATTCTTAGATAGAGAGAGAATGGAAAGATATTTCATTTTCTCTATTTGTGGCACATCCTCGAAATGGTTAATGTGGAGGGGTGCTTCAATTTCAAGTTTAGGAAGCTATACAAATGTTTGAATTAGAGGACTGAGAATCTGGAATCACACCTACTTTGATGAGCTAAAATCCCTATCTTTGTTATAAAGTTGTAAATAATAATCTTGTACTATGCTTTTGCCCCAGAATAAGGTCTGGACTCTGTCCACCAAGATCTTTAACAATTATCCAGAGTCACCCATAAAAACATGTGTTCCATCATTCTGAAATGTCATGTTGTTCATGGTGTGGTTAGAAACAAGGAAGAAACAAAATCAGAAAAGCCTTATGTATCACGCTTTCTCTTGAAGCATTAGAATACCATCCAGATGAACACACAATGGGATTTATAGATGATATAATACAGAATTGTACACCTGAAATTATGTAATTTCATTAACAATTGTCACCCCAATAAATAAATTTAAAAAAAAAAGAATACCACACAGAAAATTTTAAATAAGGATGGGAGAAAAAAGAGAAAGAATGCCCAGGATGCCTCAAAAGTGAAGAGATGCTTCAGCTAATGTTTGAATTTTGGAGGTCCTTCTAAATTTCCTGAATTAGGTGTAAAATCACATTGATTCTTGCCTGACCCCAGTTTTCATGAAATGTTGTTTCCTATGGAGAAGGGTTTAACCTATATATAAATGTGTGTAAAAAAAAAAAAGTACACCTTTTTGAGCTAGGCTTAGAGAATTGGCATTGCCTGTTTCCATGATACCAATAGGAATTGTTGCTTTAACAAAATCATCTAAAATTTGCAAACCAGAGCAATCTCTCTCTTCTCTATAATAGTCATTGATTCAACAAAGAATTATTAAACTCTTATCATGTGGCAGACACTACTATGGGTACAGACTTTTCAGCTATAACTAGACAGACAGCACCCCTGTTTTCATGGAATTTGCATTCTAGGAGGAAAGATAGCCAATGAAGACACACACAATAAATATACAGAATAATTTCAGAGATAAGTTCTACAAATAAAATAAACCAGGTTACTTGGAACAGAAAAGTTAAAGAAGATGCATTGGGGAGACAGTTAGATATTTGAAAAAGGAGATTCTTGAACAAGAGAAAGCTAGCCCCAGGAAACCTAGAGCAATACCACTTTCCAATAGAACTTTCTATGAGGATAAAAATGTTTGATGTCTGTGTTGTCCAATACCCTGGCTTCATGTGGATATAGAGTACTTGAAATGTAGTTATGGCAAATGAGGGACTGGATTTTTAATTTATTTCACTCTATTCAATTTATATTTCTATACATGTGACAAGTGGCTTTCAGATCTTGAAGAAAAGAATATTAGCAAGAAGAGGGCAAGTGCAAAAACTTCTGTGGTGTGCTTGAGAGAGAAGCTAGCATAGTTGGAGCACAGAGTATAAGTTAGAGAGAAGTAGGCAGCAGCTGTATTATATAGTGCCTCATGCCCTGTGAGGAGCTGGCTTTCAGTCTGTGTAGAATTGAAAGCCATTGGAAAGATCTAAGGCATAACCTTAGATCTTATTACCTAAGAGTTGGCAATCTTTTTGTTATGGGCTGGGACAGTAAATATTTTAATCTTTGCAGGACACATAGCCTCAGTCACTAAATTCTGACATTGTAGCACAAAAATGGTCATAGATGACATAGAAGCACATGAGTACTGTTGTGTTCTGATGGCCTTTTTGTACAACAACAGCCAGCTGGTGGGCTGTAATTTGCCAAACCCTACCTAAGATCCTGTGGCAAACACTGCTGGCTGCCTACTCCATACTCTCTTTTGCCTTCATTATTTATAACAAAATCCCAAATTTGCTAAGGGTAACAATATGCTCACTATCCCAGATCACCTCAAAACTAGAATTGGCAATTAGACTCAATTATGTAAGTGGGTATCTGTAGATAGGGCTTATAGAAGAACTTTTTAAGATGGGCAGCCTCAACCAGCATGCTTTCATTCAACCTTTTGCCCTTCTCTTTTTTTTCTTCCTGTCGTGATGTCAGATGGATTTAGAATAGCCATCTTATACATATGAGTCAACAAAAATTAGGATAGAGGCTACATGCTGAGGATAACAGAGAGTAGTAGAAAAAGTGTCCAGTTTCTCCTGCATTATTTAGTAGTCATACCAGCCATGGACTCACTTCCTCTGTAAACTCAGACTTTTTTAAATGAATGCACTGGACCAACTGAATGCTTTTCTGGCTGATACACACAGATCTTTAAGACAATATGATTGTTGACATGATTGGGCTGATGTGGGTGTAGAGGATTGTCATGATATTAATAAAATATAATCCATCATAAGCTACTGCTGTCTAGCAAACCAAAAATCTCTTGGATTATAACAGTAAGTACCTAGTTCTTAAGCATCTGTGGTCAGCTGGGGTGATTCTGTTATATTGGCTGTGCTCAAGTTGAGTCCAGGTCTGCTGCACATGACTCTCAGACACCTTGGATCAGCTGGCTAGCTAGGACAGGTTCTTTTCATAACAATGGCAGAGGAGGAGTAGGACAAACAAAACATGCAAGGCTTCTTAAGGCCTGGGCTTGGAACTAGCAGACTGTCACTTTTATCCACATTCCATTGGCCAAAGTAAATCATATGACTGAGTCCAAAGTCTTGGACCAGGAAAGAACATGCACGCTACATTGAGTGGAAGAAACACAAATTACAGGAAAATGGCATGGATAAAGTGAGGGTGAAGAACTAGGGCCAAGGACTCTGGAAAAAATGGTGGCATGAGGTGAGACTTTGTAAAGCTTCTCTGGAATTTACAACTAATCAAACAATAACTCCAGAAAGGACTCCCTGCACAGCAGACAGGCAAGACGAAGAGGCCAACTACTGAAATCACCTCCAGGTGGGCGAATCGCGCGAGCTGGGAAGGAGGGAGGGGAAAAGTTTGGAGATGGAACCGCGCGGGCGCAGGACGCAGACCTAGCTCAGTGCTCCAAGCTTGATGCATCCCAGAACTACCACAGCTGCGGGAGAGGGAAGAACTCAGACAGCTAGGGCTCCGCTTATGGCCCACAGGACTGAGGGGGCAGCATATAACATGGCTGAACCCAACGCTCGCGCTAGAGACCTCGGAGAAAAGCCTGAGGGAAAAAGGCTGATAACCTTAGTTTAAGCTCTCACAACCCAGCAGAGAATGGGAGCCTTAGGCACTGAGTCTAGCCGCCCCATCATTATCCTCCAAGAGTTTGCCCCACCCCCACCTGCCCAGTGCTAGAAACCAAACAGTAGCAGTGTCAGATCAAAAGAACACAATATTTGCTGTTCTGAGAACTGTGGTCTGCAAACACAGATTTGCAGCCCAACTAGTTCCGACAAAGGGGAGGGAACTGTGGAAGCGGGACCGGCTGTGGTGGTGGTCGCCACCATTGCTCTGGATGACCTCTCATAACTCACCCTGGCCACACCTATCTGGGCGGATCCCTGCAGGCGTAAACAGAACTGCTGAAACTTAAGGGCTCTGAATCTGGTGCAGAGGGAGCTTTGGAACTTCAAAACCTCTCTGCATACCAACACGGGACGCTACGCCCTATGACCTAGGTGAACTACTTACACAGGAGAAGCCCATCTCCCAGGGATTCCCCCAATTGTGTGAGAAGCTGAAATAGTGCAGAGAAAAGATAGCACTATTGTGTGAGTGAGGAAAAATAAGGTTGCAGTCAGAGAGAAAATAAAACATTCTACCAATAAGCACTGGAAAACAAAAGAAAGACCTCTTCCTATCAACCTGTTGCAGAAGCCACTCCTATAGATGTCTAGGAAGAGAAATAGTAAATCGTTTATTGCCATGAATAACCAAGGCAACAAGATAGCTCAGAAAGAAAGTGACAAGTCTCCAGAAAAAGAACTTAAAGATATGGAAATATGTGATTTAAATGACAGAGAATTCAAGATTGCAATTCTGAAAAAACTGAACGAGATGCAAGAAAACACAGACAGGCAGTATAATGAACTCAGAAACACAATCAAAGAACACCATGAGCATTTTACAAAAGAGATTGAAATTTTGGAAAAGAACCAAACAGAATTTCTGGAGATTAAGAATTCAATAGAAGAAATGAACAATAAAATATCCAGCTTAGGAAGTAGAGTTGACCAGATGGAGGAAAAAATCAGTGATATCGAAGATAGAAACCTGGAATTTACACAGGTGGAAGAAGAAAGAGACTTGAGACTTAAAAGAAATAAAAACTCTACAAAAACTTTCTGACTCCATCAAAAAGAGCAATATAAGAATACTGGGATTCCAGAAGAAGAAAGAGAGAAGGGGACAGAGAATATATTCAAACAAATTGTCAAAGAGAAATTCTCAAACATATGGTAAGAACTAGATCCTCAAATCCAAGAAGCAAATAGAACACCTAATTACCTCAATCCAAACAGGCCTTATCCAAGGCACATTGTATTGAAGCTGTCTAAAATCAACGACAAAGAAAGAATCCTCAAGGCATTTAGGGAAAAGAAGACGGTAACCTACAAAGGAAAGCCCATTAGATTATCATTAAATTATTCAGCAGAAACTCTACAAGCCAGGAGAGAATGGAACCAAATATTCAACCTATTGAAAGAGAAATTAGGAGCCAAGAATAATATATCCAGCAAAGTTATCCTTTAGATATGATGGAGGAATAAAGACCTTTCCAGACATCCAGAAGCAGAGGGAATTTTCTAATACACGACCTGCACTACAAGAAATACTAAAGGAGGCTATTCAACCACCATCAACAGCGACAATTTGTGGCAACAGAAACATAAAACCATGGAGAGCAAAGGCGTGAAATGGAATATGAGAATAGAAAAAGTAAGTGTGCTGAAGAAACTGGAATACTCTAAACATCAAACTTTCCTTTACATATACTTAAGGGAAACCACTCAAAAAAAAATCCAGAACTGAAATATATACTGTAATAAAAGAAGAAACAGAGGGAAACATCATAGAATACAACCACGCAGAAATAAAAGACAACAACGAAAAGGCAAAGAAACAATGGAGACTCAGCCTTACCAGACACTAGAGATAGAATGACAGGAAATTCTCATATATCAATAATCTCCCTAAATGTAAATGGACTGAACTCACCAATAAAGAGACACAGAGTAGCAGAATGGATCAAAAAACTAAACGCAACCATAAGCTGTTTCCAAGAGACACATCTCAGCTACAAGGAAAAGCAGAGACTCAAAGTGAAAGGGAGGAAAGTGACATTCCAAGCAAATGGTACACAGAGAAAATCAGGTGTAGCCATAATTATATTAGATGAAACAGACTTCAGGATGAAAAAGATAACAAGAGACAAGATAGACATTTCATAATGGTTAAGGGGACTATACAAGAAGAAGACATAACAGTCATCAATATTTATGCCCCAATCAGGGAACACTGAAATATACCAAGCAACTACCAACAGAACTAAAGGGAGAAATTGACCAAAACATAATTATACTAGGGGACTTAAATACATCATTGACAACTATGGATAGATCATCCAAACAGAAGATGAATAACGAAATAGCAGCCCTAAATGACATATTAGATGAAATGGTTTAATTGACATTTATAGAGCACTTCATCCTAAAACATCAGACTATACATTATTTTCGAGTGTACATGGAACATTATCAAGGATAGACTATATATTGGGACATAAAATCAGCCTCAGCAAATTTAAGAAGATTGAAATCAAAGCAAGCATATTCTCTGATCACAAAGCTTTGAAATTGGATATCAACTGTGAAAAGAAAGCAGGATAAAACACAAATACATGTGTCGTGCGGGGTGTCTGGCGGGGCGGCCTGCAGGGTCTCTGCTCCCGCTCCCCACATAAGAACGCAGGACATGGTGAGGCCAAAAAGGAACACCCACGGAGCCATAGGTAGGAAAGTCATACCACTATGGTCTCACTAGAGGCTGGGTTTACACGACGTGCGAACTGCTGTCCAATTTGCTGCCAATCAACCAACTCTTCTTGACTCTCCTTACTCTCCTTCAGTCTCCTCCTTCACTCTCCTCGGCTCCCCTCCGTAGCCGCGGCAGTTATATCAGTGACCAATGGCTTAATGGCTACAGCTGATGGCCAACAAGCCACAGCTGACGGCCATCCACTATCTGAGACAGCACCTCTCCACATGAGGCCGAGAGCCTGGAAACTGCTTCTGGGGCTCTGTCCCCACAAAATGGAGATTAAACAACATAATTTAAACAACGACTGGGTCAAAGAAGAAATTAGAGGAGAGATCAAAAGATACATAGAAACAAATGACAATGAAAATACGTCCTACCAAAATTTTGGGATGCCGCGAAAGCAGTTTTAAGAGGGAAATTTATATCATTACAGGCCTATCTCAAGTAACAAGAAAAATCCCAAATAAATAACCTCATGTTACACCTTAAAGAACTAGAAAAAGAACAAGCGAAACCCAATGTCAGCAGAAGAAAGGAAATAACAAAAATCTGAGCAGAACTAAATGAAATACAGAACAAAAAGACAATAGAAAAAATTAATGTGACAAAGAGCTGGTTCTTTGAAAAGATTCACAAAATTGACAAACCCTTTGCTAGACTCACTAAGATACAAAAAGAGAGAAGACACTAATTAACAAAATCAGAAATGAAAAAGGGGAAGTTATCATGGACACCACAGAAATAAGAGGATCATGCAAGAATACTATGAAGGACTATGCCACCAAATTCTATAACGTAGAAGAAGTAAACAAGTTCTTGAAAACATTTAGCCTTCCAACGCTGAATCATGAAGAACTGGAAAATCTAAACAGGCCAATCACCAGTAACGAAATTGAATCAGTCATTAAAAACCTTCTTAGAAGCAAAATTCCAGGACCAGATGGCTTCACTAGTGAATTCTACCAAACCTACAAACAGGATCTCATACCAATCCTGCTCAAATCTTCCAAAAATTCAAGAAGAGACAGCACTCCCTAACTCATTTTATGAGGCCAACATTACCCTGATCCAAAACCTGGTAAGGACAACACAAAAAAAAGAAATCTACAGACCTGTATCTCTGATGAATACTGATGCAAAAATCCGAAACAAAATTCTAGCAAATCGAATACAACAATGCATTAAAAAGATTATTCATCACGACTTTGGGGTTCATCCCCGGGGCACAAGGATGTTTCAACATCCGCAAATCCATCAATGTGATACATCACATAAACAAAATAAAGGACAAAAATCATATGATTATATCAATTGATGCAGAAAAAGCTTTTGACAAGATACGACATCCTTTTATGATTAAAACACTTAATAAAATAGGTATAGAAGGAAAATACCTCAACATATTAAAGGCCATATGTGACATGCCCTCAGCTAATCTCATACTTAATGGTGAAAAGCTGAAGCCCTTTGCTCTACATTCAGGAACACGACAGGGCTGTCCCCATCACCTCTGCTTTTCAACATAGTGTTGGAAGTCCTCACCAAAGCAATCAGGCAAGAGAAAGAAATAAAAGGCATCCAAATTGGGAATGAAAAACTTAAATTGTCACTCTTTGCAGATGACATGATGCTATATATAGAAAACCCTCAAGACTCCACCAAAAAGCTATTAGGAACAATCAACGAATACAGTAAATTTGCTGGCTACAAAATCAACCTACAAAAGTCCATTGCTTTTTTATATACCAACAATGAAATCTCAGAAAAAGAAATACAAAAAACAACTCTCTTTGCAATTGCAGCAAAGACAATAAAATACCTAGGAATAAACTTAACCAAGGATGTGAAGGACCTATATGCTGAGAACTATAAGACATTTTTGAAAGAAATTGAAGAAAACAAAAAGAAATGGAAAGACATTCCATGCTCATGGATTGGAAGAATCAACGTAGTTGAAATGGCCATATTACCCAAAGCAATATACAGATTTAATGCAATCCCCATCAAAATCCCAATGGCATTTTTTAAAGTAATAAAAAAAAAATCATCAGATTTTTTTGGAACCACAAAAGACCCCGAATAGCCAAAGCAATATTAAAAAAAAAAAAAAAGAACAATACTGGAGGTATCACACTCCTGACTTTTACTTGTAGTATAGGGCTACAATAATCGAAACCCATGGTATTGGCAGAAAAACAGACACATAGACCAATGGAATAGAATTGAGAATCCAGAAATAAAACCACATGAATATGGACAGATAATTTTTGACAAAGAAGCTAAAAACATACAATGGAGGAAAGACAGCCTTTTCAATAAATGGTGCTGGCAGAATTGTATAGCCACGTGCAAAAGAATAAAACTGGACTGCTATCTGTCACGATTTACCAAAATTACTTCAAAATGGATCAAAGACTTAAGCATAAGACCTGACACAATAAACTGCATAGAAGATAACATAGGTACTAAACTTATGGACCTTGGGTTCAAAGAGCATTTTATGAATTTGACTCCAAAGGCAATGGAAGTAAAAACTAAAATAAACGAATGTGATTATATGAAACTGAAAAGCTTCTGCACAGCAAAAGATACTATTGACAAAATATAGAGGCAACCAACTGAATGGGAGAAGGTTTTTGCAAACTGTGCCTCCGATAAGGGGCTAACATCCAAAATATACAAGAAACTCATGAAGCTCAACAACAAAAAAACAAACAACCCAATTGAAAAAATGGAGAGAGGACCTGAAGAGACATTTCTCCAAAGAGGACATACAAATGGCAAATAGACATATGAAAAAAATGCTCAACATCACTAATCATCAGAGGAATGCAAATGAAAACCACAATGAGATATCACCTCACCCCAGTCAGAATGGCTATCATCAAGACAAATAGTAACAAGTGTTGGAGAGGCTGTGGAGAAAAAGGAACCCTCATACACTGTTGGTGTGAATGCAGACTGGTGCAGCCCTTATACAAGGCAGTGTGGGGGTTCCTCAAAAAACTACGAATAGAATTACCGTATGACCCAGAAATCGCTCTCCTGGGTATCTACCCAAAATATCCGAAAACATTTAAACATAAAGACACGTGTACTCCAATGTTTATTGCAGCTTTGTTTACAGTGGCTAAGACATGGAAACAACCAAAATGTCCTTCGATAGATTAATGGATAAAGAAGTTGTGGTATATACACACAATGGAATACTATTCGGCGGTAAGAAAAGATGATATAGGAACATTTGTGACAACATGGATGGACCTTGAGAATATAATTCTAAGTGAAATAAGTCTGACAGAAAAAGCAGAGAACCATATGATTTCACTGATATGTGGTATATAAACCAAAACCAACAAAAGAACAAGACAAACAAATGAGAAACAAGAACTCATAGACACAGACAATAGTGGTTACCAGAGGGTAAGGGGGGTGGGGGGTGGGAGATGAGGGTAAGGGGGATCAAATATATGGTGATGGATGGAGAACTGACTCTGGGTGGTGAACACACAATGGGATTTATAGACGATGTAATACAGAATTGTACACCTGAAATCTATGTAAATTTACTAACAATTGTCACCCCAACACGTTTAATTAAAAAAAAAAAAGAACTGCGGCCAATAATTAATATTCCACAGATAGAGAACATGAAGAAGGCGAAGCCGACTGGTGCAATGCTTTGGTCACTTTGTGAAATCTTGCTAAACCCTAAGGATTCTCAAGACTCGAGTCTTTTCTTAGAAGAAGGAATAGGAATTATGACTTTCGCTTTCCATTATTAACATGTTCTACACAAAATCATCCACAAGCTCCAGAAATCTTAAGATAGTCTATATATCCTGATATTATTTCCAGACCCTAAAATAATACATGTGGAATAGGAGAGCTCAGGAAGCAGAGTTGTATTTTTCATAAGGATCCTTTTCATTAAAAATAATAGCCCTACAATACCCTCAACAATAACCTTTAGCAATAAAAACACTTGCTTGTGTTTGGTCTATGAAAAGCCCTGATATAGGCAACATTACTATGTAAGAACTATTTATTTACATACTGCTATATAGTACTACCTGCTAAGAACTCTTCTAGGCATTTACAGATTTAACAGATTCAGTACTGCAGTAGGTACTATTATTGCCACCATTTTTCAGATGGACCCTGAGGCACAGAGGTTACCTACATTGCCCATATCAGAGAGCAAGTGACAGAAGTAAGATTTATACTCAGGCAGTCTGGCTCTAGAGCCTGTGCATGTAACCACCATTTAAACTCCTCATAAAATAAGAAAACAACACTAAGATCCATGTTATTGGAATATGGAATATGATCCATATTGATACGCATTAATTATTCAAAGCAACTGAGCTCCTTTAAATCAACAGGTCTGTATAAAACCAGAAACACCATCTGGTGAAAATTATTGTCTTTTCCTTCCTTTTCAGAAAGATTAGGATCATTAAATTATAGAGACAATGATAGTTTAATTAAAAGGCAATTGTGGTATGGGAAAGTTTCATTTGAAAGAGTGAAGTACTGGTTATTAGAACCTCCCAAGAGGGACCAGCTTAGTGATGGCTGATCAGATGTGGGAAGGATGTCACTGTTGGAGGCTCTAATTCTTGGACATGAAAACATGTGCTATCTCTCAGTACATCATTAACTGAAGCACCTGGGGATACTTAAAGTGGCAGTGGATGACAAGCTTTTGCTCCTGCAGAATTGCTGATTTATAAGGCAGTTGATAATATGTTTCTGCAGTGGAAAGGATGTAAGAGTAGGAAATGAAAGAATAGTTTACTGGACTCTGAGATCAGGCACTTTCCCAAGGTCACAAGCCCTCCCTTGAGTAGGCACTAGGGAAGCAGGGCTGGAATGGCACCTGCCCCAAGGGAGCCCCACCAAGTGGAGGAGGCAAGGATGAAACTGTTACATCCACACCGCTTGACAGACAACATGGAGGGTCTTACAGAACAGAGAAGAGAAAATACCTTACTTGGAAGGGGGAAGAGTAGGTATGGCTCTGAAGGTCAGCATATCCCTGCTTTCCTCAGACAGAAGCATGGCACTAAGGTGGAAATAGCTGTAAAAAATAAAAATAAATATAAACAGAGCCACTTTAAAATGGAGCTGGAGCTGCCATTCCAGAGGAACTGCCTTGCACATCTTATGCCCCAAATCTTTGGAATGTTACAACAATGTGAAATAACCTTTGGATTGGGATTCAAGCAACCTTGTGTCTCAAAGAACTCTTTGCAAGGATAACAAAAAAGCAAATATTATTTCTACCGCACTTACAACTATGGGACTGAAAATTAAAAACATTGTTTAGAATTAACGACACTATGTTATCTTATCTCTACCTATAAAAATGCCTTCCTTCTATTGATGTAATTGCTCCCTATCCCTTTCTCATAAATAACCCTTGTATCTTGTCTCCTAATTGGAATACAATTTGAGTTTCTGCCTGAACCCAGGCTTCACGCATAGCTATTTCTTTTGATCTCAAATAAATGCTTGTCGCTACTAACTTTGGTGTTTTATATTTAGTTTAACACATATTAAGGGCAGAGCTTTTTCTATAAACACATGTTATCATCATTCATTTTGCTAGCCTTCATGCAACAAAATCAAAAGACTTAGAATACAAGAGAACTAGGACATCATCAAAATGGCGGCGTGAAGTGACCTCTGTAAAGCTCCCCGGGAATTAACAACTAATCGGACTGTAACTCCACAAAGGACTCCCTGCACAACAGACAGGCAAGACGAACAGTCCCACTACTGAATTCACCAAAAGGTGGGAGAATCATGCGAACGGGGGAGGAGGGAAGGGAGAAGTGCAAAGACAGAGCTGCCCAGGCACAGAACTCAGACCTAGCTCAGTGCTCGGAGCTCCCTGCATCCCGGAACTACCGCAGCTGCAGGAGAGGGAAGAACTTGGACTGCTAGGGCTCCGCTTACGGACCACAAGTCTTGGGGGCAGCATATAACACGGCTGAACCCAACGCTCACGGCAGAGACCTTGAAGAAAAGACTGAGGGAAGAAGGCTGAAAACGGTGGTTTAAGCCCTCACTGACAAGCAGAGAATAGAAGCCTTAGGCACTGAGACTAACCGCTCCCTCCCTACCATCCCAGAGCTCGCCCTAAACCAACCTGTCCAGTGCTAGAAGCCTAATAGGAGCAATGTCAGATAGAAAGAACAGAATATTTGCTGTTCTGAGATCTGTGGACCGCAGACACAAATTTGCAGCCCAACTAGTTCCAGCAAAAAGGAGGGAGCTGTGGAAGCGGACCAGCTGTGATGGTGGTCGCTGCCATTGCTCTGGGCTACCTCTCACAACTCACCCCACCCCTGGCCCCACCTATCTGAGCGGATCCCTGCAGGAGTAAACAGAACTGCTGAATAATACGGGCTCTGAATCTGGTGCAGAAAGAGCTTTGGAACTTCAAAAGCTCTTTGCACCCCACAGGACCGTGGCGTCCTATGACCGAGGCGAACAGTTAACAGAGGAGAAGCCCATTTCCCAGGGAATCCCCCCATTGTGTGAGAAGCTGGAATACTGCAGAAAAAACATAGCACTACTGTCTCAGAGAGAAAAAAAAGGCTGCAGTCGGAGAGAAAATAAAACATTCTACCAACAATATTGGAAAACAAAAGAAAGACCTCTTCCTATCAACCTGTTGCAGAAGCCACTAATAGAAATAATAAATCAGTAATTTCCATGAATAACCAAGGCAACAAGACAGCTCAGAAAGAAAGTGAAAAGTCTCCAGAAAAGGAACTTAAAGATATGGAAATATGTGACTGAAATGACAGAGAATTCAAGACTGCAGTTCTGAAAAACCTCAATGAGATGCAAGAAAACAGAGAAAGGCAATTTTATGAACTCAGAAACGTAATCAAAGAACAACATGAGCATTTTACAAAAGAGATTGAAATCTTGAAAAAGAACCAAATAGAATTTCTGGAGATTAAGAACTCAATCTAAAAAATTAAGAATGAAATAACCAGCTTAGGTAGTAGAGTTGACCAGATGGAGGAAAAATCAGTGAAATCGAAGACAGAAACCAGGAAATGATACAGATGGAAGAAGAAAGAGACTTGAGACTTAAAAGAAATGAAAAAACTCTACAAGAACTTTCTGACACTATCAGAAAGAGCCATATAAGAATAATGGGCATACCAGAAGAAGAAGAAAGAGAGAAGAGAACAGAGACTACATTCAAACAAATTGTTGATGAGAAGTTCCCAAACTTGTGGACAGAACTGGATCCTCGAATCCAAGAAGCAAATAGAACACCTAATTACCTCAATCCCAACAGGCCTTCTCCAAGGCACATTGTATTGAAGCTGTCTAAAATCAACAACAAAGAAAGAATTCTCAAGGCAGCCAGGGAAAAGAAGACGGTAACCTACAAAGGAAAGCCCATTAGATTATCATCAGATTTTTCAGTAGAAACTCTACAAGCCAGGAGGGAGTGGAACCAGATATTCAAACTATTGAAAGAGACAAATTATGAGCCAAGAATAACACTTCCAGCAAAGACATCCTTTAGATATGATGGAGAAATAAAGACCTTTGTAGACATACAGACGCTGAGGGAATTTTCTAATACACGACCTGAACTACAAGAAATACTGAAGGAGGCTCTTTGACCACCATCAACAGGGACGATTTGTGGCAACATAAAAAGGAAGAGAGTAAAGACCTGAACCGGAATATGAGAAAGGAGAAAGTAAGCGTGCTGAAGAAAATGGAATACTCTAAGTGTCAAACTTTCTTTTACATAAACTTAAGGGTAACCACTCAAAAAGAAAATCCATAACTGAAATATATACTGTAATAAAAGAAGAAACAGAGGGAAACATCATAGAATACCACCACACAAAAATAATAGACAAAAACAAAAAGGCAAAGATACAATGCAGTGACAGCCTTACCAGAAAACTAAGGATAGAATGACAGGAAATCCTCACATATCAATAATCATCCTAAATATAAATGGACTGAAATCACCAATAAAAAGGCACAGAGTAGCAGGTTGGCTCAGAAAATTAAACCCAACCATATGCTGTCTCCAAGAGACACATCTCAGTTACAAGGAAAAGCAGAGACTCAAAGTGAAAGGGTGGAAATTGACACTCCAAGCAAATGGTACCCAGAGAAAATCAGGTGTACCATAATGATACCAGATGAAACAAACTTCAGGGTGAAAAAGGTAACAAGACACAAAGATGGACATTTCATAATGGTAAAGGGAACTAAACAACAAGAAGACATAACAGTCATCAATATTTATGCCCCAATCAGGGAGCACCAAAATATACCAAGCAACTACTAACAGAACTAAAGGGAGAAATTGACCAAAGCACAATTATACTACGGGACTTAAATACATCATTGACAGCTATGGATAGATCATCTAAACAGAAAATAAATAACGAAATAGCAGCCCTAAATGACACATTAGATGAAATGGACATAATTGACATTTATAGAGCACTTCATCCTAAAACATCAGACTATACATTCTTTTGGAGTGTATATGGAACATTCTCAAGGGTAGACCATATATTGGGACATTAAATGAACTTCAGCAAATTTAAGATTGAAATCATACCAAGCATATTCTCTGTTCACAAGACTTTGAAATTGGATATCAACTGCAAAAAGAAAGCAGGAAAAAACACAAATACATGGAGATTAAACAACATACTTTTAAAGAACGACTGGGTCAAAGAAGAAATTAGAGGAGAGATCAAAGATATATAAAAACAAATGACAATGAAAATACATTCTACCAAAACTTTTGGGAGGCAGCGAAAGCAGTTTTAAGAGGGAAATTTATATCATTACAGGCCTATCTGAAGAAACAAGAAAAATCCCAAATAAATAACCTCATGTTACACCTTAAAGAACTAGAAAAAGAAGAACAAGCAAAACCCAATGTCAGCAGAAGAAAGGAAATAACAAAAATCTGAGCAAAACTAAATGAAATAAAAAACAAAAAGACACTAGAAAAAATTAATTAATGGATTTGTGGATGTTGAACCATCCTTGTGCCCCGTGGATGAACCCCACTTGGTTGTGATGAATAATCTTTTTAATGCATTGTTGTATTACAGCAATCTTACAGCATGTGATCTTCAGTACATGTTGGGAGTTTGTGAGCAGTAGGCAAAAACACAAAGCTGCCTATTAGCTTAGGCCATTTCCCATCTTGAATGGTTTGGTGCTATCAGTGGGAGCAACATCTCTGTGCCATGCAGCATTTAGATTTTTCTAAATGGTCAGGCTTTATTTAGTAAAACCGAATGAAGGAGAGTCAGAATTTTTTTTTAAAAGAAAAATAACATATTGTCAGTAAAAAATATGAGCCTCACAATAATCATCAATGTCTTAGTGCTAAAGCCAAGATTTAAAAGAATGCTGCTTTTTGTTTAAAAAAATGTGACATAATTGTGTCCTATGCAGAGCAGAAGAGAAGGTCTCCAAGGAGGGTTGATGCTTGCCATCATTCCAGAGCACCCAGGAGTACAAAGAGGCTCATCTGGAATTTGAGAACCAGCCAATTGGGATGTCAAACGTTTGGCTTATGAATGAATGGGGAAGACAAAGATGTCCCCAGAAGGGAAGAAACATCCAAACAGAACTATAGACTTTCAGAGGTGTAAGAGACTTCAGTAATCAATAGTCTGCAGAGAGTTGGGGCAACTGGGAGAGACCAGAAGAGTGAAGGAAATTACCCAAAGGAACCCAACCAGAAAGCACCACGTCTTAGCTTGGGTTTCCCCAGAGAGCAGAGCCTGAGACAAAGGCTTGGGTGCAGGCAATTTATAGGAGTGGTGGTCCCAGGAAACACAGGTTAGGGAGACTGAGACAGGGTAAAAGGAAAGCCAACCTAAAGGGCATTTGCCGTGGTCACTGCTATGGGCAATGGGAGCTCATATTCCAATAGGACCTCCTGAGAAGTGCCCTGAAGGAATATCTGCCAGAGAATGAAAGGCAGAAGCATTTGTCCATTAGGTCTTGTCTGTCAGTGGTAGAGGACTGTCCCTGGAGCTTTTAATTCTTCTGCACTCTGCACACACATTGGCTGAGCAAGCTCCTGCTAACTCCATTATTGAAAGAGCTCCAGTGCAGAAACCCAAGACAAGGGACACACGCTTAAACCCAGACACTACCAGCAGAAATTTCTATCAAAGCCTGCATTGAACTGTCCACCCTGGCCATGGCTGGACTCAGAGGTGAGCTCAAAAGAATGCAATCTGGGGCACCAGAGGTGTCTACAACAAACAATTGATTTTGAGTTGATGCCCTAATGATAAACCATATCCTGTGAAGTCACAGGGGTATGCAATGACCTAAAAAGTTCCTGAAACAGTTAGGGAGCCCATTTTTCTATCACCACCATCTAACCAGGTACTCAAAGCTCTAACCAGAAACTCATTTACATATTGCCTTGAAAACCAAAAATGTAAAATTCCGCCATGTAATATTCTGACTCTACCTTGGGGTCACAGGTGATTTTGAACCCTAATGTTAACAGGCAACTCTGAGCTACTTGATGGCACAGCCAATACCGTGTCCTAAGAGTATGTTGAGACAGAAATTTTTCACCCATTAAAGCATCCTTAAAGCCAGCTTTGATGTCAATATATAATAGAGATCTGAAAGAAAATAGGTCAATCCTAAAGGAACATTTAAGCAGCAGTCCTCAGAAGCCCAGAATCAATGTTATCCTTTTTTTGTTGTTGGTAGGCTGTTCCTTGAGTTTGTAAAGGAATCTCAGATTATGGATTAAATGTAGAACCAGTGAAGTGTCTGGAAATGTCAAAAACATAACAGGCGATGCCAAAAATCTGTCATATCCATTTGCAAGGTGCACATGAGCAATCAAACCAACCCTGTCATTCAATTTTATTGTTCCAGGAAGGCTGCTTGGTGCAATGCCATCCTTCCTAAACTGAGCTGGGCAAGCTTCCCAGGGAATGAAGCTGCACGCCAGAGGTGCTGCAAAATGCTTGATAAACATGCATGTATTCAGGGCTATCCATTCTGTTTAAACATATCAGGGGCTTATATTTCCAATGATGTTTTATGGAGTGGAATGCCAAATTGATATTAATTTGATATTAATTTGGTAAGATAAAACCATTAACTTTAAAGAATTTTCGTGCTGTTATGGGCAATTTGAGCAGCAGCCTTCAGACCCCCTGGGAGTATGAACTCACTGTCCTCAGTCCATGGACTAATTCTGAGAAAAAGGGTTAAAAAGACTGGGGAGGGAAAAAGCTTTCTGGAGTCAGAGAGAGTTCAATTCAAAAAATTCTTTCTAACAGATTCATTTTTGGTGAGATATTTAACTTTTCTGAGCCTCAGTTTTCTCATCTGTTAAAATGTGGGTAAAAATGCCTACTTCTTAGGGTTGCTGGGAGAAATAAATGGTATACTGTAATAAAATATATAGAGCATAATTGGAAATAATAAATACTTGTTTGCTCTCTCGTTTTTATAAGGTGAAAACAAATGGAAAAATAGGTTCAAGAAGGGCTTAATTATAAGGACAATGATAAGTCAGTGAGCTAAGGGTCTGTGGTATCCTGATTGCATTAATGGATAATTTTTCACCCTCCTTCCCCCACCTCCACACCCTTTGCTGTGTGAATTTGCAGTGCCCTCCTACTCTGACATTGACCTTGGCCATATGACTGGTGTCTTAGCCTGTTTGGGCTGCTACAACAGAATGTTTTATAAACAACAGACATTTATTTCTCACAATTCTAGAGGTGGGGGCAGTCAAGGCACTGGCAGAGTCGGTATCTCGTGAGGACTCACTTTCTTGTTCACAGATGGCTGTCTTCTCTTTGTGTCCTCACATGGCAAAAGTGGCAAGGGAGCTCTCTGGGGTCTCCTTCACCTGGGCACTAATCCCATTTATGAGGGCTCCACCCTCATGATCTAATCACCTCCCAAAGGCTTTGTCTCCTAATACTATCACACTGGGGGTGAGGATTTCAATGTGTTCATTTGGTGGATAAGACATAAACATTAATTCTATGACAACTGGCTATAGATAATGGGATGTTAAAGGACATGACAAAAATAGAGATTTTAAAGGTGTTTTCACTCTCGGTTTGCTCTGCTTTTGTCTTCTGTCATCACCTTGAGAAGGACATAGTTGGGCTTGCCTGCTGGAAGAGAAGACACAAGGCATCTCCATAGAGCCCAGTTGTCTCAGAGCCCAGTTGTCTCAGTTGTCCCAGCCAAGGCCATTCTAGATAAGCCAACATCCAGCTGATCCATGGAAACATGCTCGAGCCAAGTCAAGGTCACCTCAGCAGCCTGTAGCTGACTCTTGACACAAGAGGAAGCCCAACCAGAAAGCTAAATAACTGTTTCTTGTTGAGTGCCCCTGTGCTGTTCTGGGTGTTTGTTACACACAGGCATTATGGAGATAGATAGCTGACCCAGTGTTATAGGTTGAACTATGTCCCTCCAAAATTCATGTTGAGGCCTTAACCACTTGTACCTCAAAATGTGACTATATTTTGAAAGAGGGTCGTTCAAGAGGTAATTCATTTATTATGAGGTCATTAGGGTGGACACTAGTCCAATCTGACTGGTGTCCTGATACGAGGTAATTTGTACACACTAAGGGACACCAGGGGCCTGCATGCATAGGGCAGAGACCATGTGAGGACACAGTGAGAAGGAGGCAAGCCAAGGGGAAAGGCCTGGAACAAATGCTTCATGGCGGTCCTCAGAGAACACCAACACTGATAAAAGCTTCATCGTGGACATCCAGGCTCCAGAACTGTTAGAAAATAATATTTTGTTCTTTAAAGCACCTAGTCTGTGGCATTTTGTTATGGCAACCTGAGTTGAGTGATCCCTGGGATCAGTGACGTTTAGTCAAGAGGCAGGCTCTCTACTGGGCACTCCACAGGCATCACTCATCCAGTCCTCATAACAACCATGTGTGATTTGCCTAAGAATCCCGTGTACAAGTATGGGAGTGACCACTCAGTCTGGGACAGTAGACATGGCGCAGTGCCACACAGCCCGAGTGGCAGGCCCTGCCCTCTCACAGGGGTCTCCACAGCTGATGTTCCTTCCAACGTGCATAACCAGGAAATGAGGAGCATTAGACAGTTCTACCAACATTTTGCCTTTGTCCCTTGTCCAAATGAAATTCTCATAATGTTTAAAAAACAAACAACACCATAATTTTCATGCTGATGCTAAGCACATGTCAAAGTATTACTTAACTGATCAATGAAGAATCCAAAAGAAAGACTCCCCAAAGAGAGCTTTGCTAATGTGAGTTACAGCTATCAATGTTTGCCATAGTAAAAATTAAAACTAAGAACTTTTTAAATAGTTATTAATTATTTTTAAATAACAATAATAAACCCATTATATGTTAATGTAAATAACATATTTTTATGAGAAATACATTTTCCAACAAGAATATTTAGTGAAAAAAGTGGGAATGTTTCACATCTTTGTAAATCTCTTTATTGTTTGGTTTTAGTAGAAGACATCTGGATTCTCACATCTGCTTCTGCACCCAATCTGTTACTGGATGATGGTAGGAGAGGCCTTGACCCTTCCAATCCTTGGCTGGACCATCGGTGGACTCTTGCCAAGGGGACTTTTTTTGCTAGGCAATCCTGCATAGAACTGATAGCAGAGGATTTTCTGCAGGCATCATTCCCAGGAGCTGGCTGTTAAGTCCTTTGTGGATAAAGGGGGATTGGATAGTACAACACAGTGCCTACCACAAACAGCAGTTATAACAGAAGAAAAGAAGGAAAGATGGGTACAGCTATGAACAGGTGTGGATGTTAGGTGATGGGGAAATTTGATAAATTCACTTTTTTCTGTGAAGAGGTAGATCCTCTACTAAAAGCAGGGGGTGTATGTGTGTGTTTGTGGTAGAGTGTATGGTCCTGAGAAACTTAGTGATGTCTTCGAGATTAGTAATCAAGAGTTTATAGTAATATGACTTTTGCTCTATTGGGGACACACATCTATTCAGTTACAGGTAGAGTGAAAACAGTTTGCAACTTTCATGCAGGCTTGAGTTTTGCCTGGTAAGGTTAGAGTGTTAGAAAGATGTGCCATGAATCCAAGCTCTGTAAGAGAGCTGATGGTAGCAGAGGCTGAAATCGTCAATGGCCAAGAAGCCTTCATAAGATTGAAAAACTGGCATAAAGGAAGTCATTCAATGAGCAACCAGAAGGCCAGAAAGTTGCAATCTGACAGTGGGATACTGGAATTAGCAACTCTGGATATGGAACAATTTAGGGTGAGCTCTATTGCATAACCTGTCAGTAGGTACTGGAGGTGGAATAGGGGAATAATTATAAAAGGTGAGGGAGTGACAGAACTAAGAGATCAGTTTATTTGAAGGGACATTTGAGTAGATGGGGGACTCACCCAGTATCTTGGCAGGCTGGGAATCAAGAAGGCAGACAGGAGCCCTAAATAGAAAACTTCTATATGAAGAAAGAGTGGAGTAGCCATAGGTATGTCTGATCATTTCCATGCAACCTTAACATGAAAATAATTACAACAAATCATTTCACATGAGTTATTCAATTTGACTTTCACAAAAGCTCTGTGGAACAGGCAGAAAAAATATTTTCCTCCATTTACTACCAAGAAATAGAAGTTCTACAAGCTTGAATGAGCTTCCAAGGACTGGGCCTGGAAACCTAATCAGGGGTCTCTGTCTCTTCCAGAGGCCCTCTCAACCCACCCCGAGAGGAAAGACCATCCCTCCATAGGCCTTACTTCTTGTTGCCCTTAGGCTCCTATTCCCTTATATGTCTTCTCTCCTATCAGCGGTGAGGTTGGTAGCAGTAGGAATTGTGTTTCACATGGTACCACACATTCGGTAAGTGTCAGTGAAGGAATTCTGATGCCTCCGTTGATGCTTTTTACCCTTGGGAGACAGAATCTGCCTCTTTCTTCATTCACATTAGGGCCAACTTATAATAATTATTTCCCCTGAAAATATGGATGTTGGCAGATTTAGGGGAGAAGGAATATCAAAGACAAGAGTTTGTATTTTCTACATTTATGTGCTTTGTACCACACACTGCCATTGATAAATGAGCAATACCGAGGACAACCAAAGTCCTGATTGTTGTCTAGACCAAAATCAGATGCTGACACATTAGGGTGAGAAGGAGAACAGAGAGTTCATAAAAGATAGAGGAAGAAGCTCCAGATTTTCCTATAAGGAAAACACAAAACTTTTAATTATCAATAAAAAAAACAATATAAATACCCCAAACCCCTGTGTTCCACCCATGTGGTGGCTGATTTCCCAAACAGAAGAAGCACTCTGACTGTCAGACAATGTCTGTAAGAGTTCAGTGAATCTGGAAAAACCTAAGATGCTCAAGGAAAATAATGGAAAAGCAAGAAATAAAAGAAAAACAAATAAATAAAATGGAGACAAGGACAAGAGAGCAATGGCTTTTGGAGCTGCACTGACTCCAGGAGCGGATTATTGGAAGTGAAGCTGCCGTGTCTCTGGTGGGGAACTCACACTGCAGCAGCTCCTCAGCAGCTGAGCATTCTCCATACCAGCTGTCCAGCACTGCTTCCCATGAGC
The DNA here is from genome assembly GCF_964194185.1 of Rhinolophus hipposideros. Taxonomy (NCBI): domain Eukaryota; kingdom Metazoa; phylum Chordata; class Mammalia; order Chiroptera; family Rhinolophidae; genus Rhinolophus; species Rhinolophus hipposideros. The sequence continues at coordinate 2,994,283 of NC_138052.1, read as the reverse complement.
AGCCAGGTGGCCTCACTCCCTGCTCAAGATCCTCAGTGTCTTCTTGCCCTTTGGATAAAATCCACACAGGAGTCATCTTGTCTGGCTCTTGCCTCAACACAGCCTCTTCCAGTCTCATCTTAGGGTACTCTGCCCTTCACTTACATGTTTCAGTCACACTAACTCAACTTTTCTGCTTCAGGACCCTTGCACATGTTACTCCACCTACCTAGAAGGTTCTTCATCCCACCCACCCCTGCCACCCTAGTTATCTCCTACTCATTTTGCAGCTTTCAAATAAAATGTCCCTTTTTTGGCAAAGTCTTACCTAATATTCAACATGATGAAATCATTCTATTATAATCACTTATTACACCCTGAAGTTTTCTTGCATAACTCATATCCAAATATGTAAAGATACACTTATTATTGTGATTGTTAGTTTAATGTCTATCTCCCCAACTAGACTACAATTGCCACGAGGCAGGAAACATGTACATTGGTGACAGCTGTACCCCAAGCAGGCAACACAATGCCTGTCACCAAGCAGGTATTTATAGAACATTTGGTGAAGAAATGATAATAGAATTGTTCTGGCAGCAGAAAAAGCCAATGTAAGGAAGAGCCTGGAAGAGGAATGGCTTCAGGGACAGATAGTCATCTGAACCTCAGAGGATCTGAAGAGCTCAAACTTAAGACAGTCTCAGCTGTGGGCTTGAGGGGCGATGAGGAAAATTAACATCTCAATAGCTTATGATATCTCCTGTTTAAAAGCCAAAACCTCAGCGACTCTGGGTGGCGCATTCTTGGATGTTGTTCAATTACTCTGTTTCCTGTCTAAAATATGACCCTCCTCTCCAGGAGACTTCTATCTAGTTGGGAAGGAAAGATTATCAAGAAGAGAATAATAGGTAATGTAATATCAAGAGAACAAATGGAGTAAGGGAAGCACTAAAAGTAATAGACGTATAAGATTGTCCTGGGCTGAGTAGTTAGAGATGTCATGGAGGAGGGCACATAAGCCAGGCTATGAAAAATGGGTATGATTCACCTCAATGAGTACAAAAGAAAAGCTCCTATAGAAAGAGATCAGCACATAGTGCGGTTAGGGCAAAGTAAAAGTCAGTTTGATGGGAGAACAGGACTCCTCCTACCCTGGTGGAGTCTGGAACAGACACAGAAGGACAAATAAGTGTATGAGAGATGAAGGCTTTAGCCTTGTAATAGAGCTATCCATTCAAACTTTTTTAGAACTCTTAGTCCATCTTGTTCCAGAGCAGATGTAATGTCCCCAAAACCACTTATGGGGCACTGAGCATGTACCAGGCTCTGTGCTGAGCTCAGGGAATAGACGCACAGAGTCAAGAGGCCTGGATAGCTCTACAGCAGGTAGATTACGACTCTGAGGGGAGAGCCCAGCTACCGCAGGGCTATCTGCTGGCTCTGCCTGGACAGTAGCGTGTCCTTCGGCCAGAGCATTTCTTTTTCCTTTTCATTTCTTAATGTAAATGCCTTTAGGCGGAACTAATCCTCTCTAATTAGAGACTACAGTTCCCACTTTTTTCCCTTTCCTTTACCCATAGTGACTTCCCATCATCTTCCTGTCCCCTAAGTGCCACACCCAGAACAAAGAATACGGGATTTGGAGCCAGACAGACAAGAGTTCCAATTCTGGCATGAACTGTACAACCCAGAGTCAGTGCCTTAGCTTCCTGAGTCCCTTCCTCCTTAAAATGTGACTTTGGACAGTGAATTTTACCACATAGGGAAAGGTTTGAGGCCAAGGAAAGGTCTTCCCAGCCAGAGCTGATTGTAAGGGACAAAATCAGGCTAAGCTTAAGGGAAAGTGTCTCTATTTTGCATTAGTGGAAGAGTGGACTAGACATCCTGGGAATTCAAAGAAAGGTCAGTTGCAGAGCAAGGAAACCTTAAATGTGTTACCCAAAACTGTGAGAGCCAGATCACAGAGCACAAAGAAATAAGAAGCCAGGAGATGTGACCGAGGAGTGTTGCCAGAGGATTGCAAGCCCAAACAGATTCCCCAAAGAGAGGGAATCACAGCTCTTTATAAGGTCCGAATTGCTTGGGTGCAGGCAGTCCATTGCCAGGGGTTCAAATGGAATGGTGCACCAAGCCTACTGCTTCCCGTGTCCTCTACCATGTTGATAGAAGGTTATTTATTGTCCTTTACTTGCAGTTGTCATATTTTGCCCCTCAGCTTTCCTGTGTTATATCCAGGTTTCTTCCATGGTGTAAAGCAGTCGCTTCCAGCCCCCTGTGGAAGCCTCCCCTGCCTGTGGGCTGATTTCTCTGTAGAAATAGTCACAGGGCTCTCTTTTTAATGTCCTAAATACACTATGTAGCTCCTAATTATCCAGTATGGACACTAATTTATTCCTGAGGGCTGGTATTGTCTCCCCAGCAGCATCACGAGTCCCATAAAGGAGGAAACATGTGCCACATAGGGTTAAACACCCCACAGTTGGAAAACACTATGGCATGACCCGCAAAGATAGACATGCACACATCCCACAACGCATCAATCCCTGTCTTACTTTCACCCTAGAGAAGCATTTGCTAATGTGCAGAAGGAAACTGCAAGAGTGTTCAGAGCAACACTTTTACCAATAGCAAATACACAAGAAACAACTTAAGTGGTCCTCTTCCATAAAATGGATAGAAAAATGCTGGTATATTCATTCAATAGCATAGAATACAGCAATGAAAATCAATACAGGCATACACACCAACATGGATGGATCGAAGCACAAGGTTGGATAGAGGAAGCCCACACAAAACTGTAGGATTCAATCAACATAAAGTCAAAAGCAGGTAAAACTAAAAACTGTGTGGACGAGGATTGTGTGCAAATGTAATGAAATGATAAAGGAAAACAAGGAAATATTTAACACAAAATTCAGATGGATATTTATTTCATTGTTAGTTCTTAAACTGCAAACACCATTACATATGGTATTTTGTGATGCAGTGCCCAATTTAAAAAGGAAAAAAGAAATAACTCAATAACACTCAGCACAGCAGTGGAGATAGAATTGTTTTGTTTTGATTCTAATAAGAAGAAAGTCTTTGAAGATAAACGATAAACATGGTGAGGATAAAAAACAACATGTGAAAAGAAATCTGTATGTGATATGTGACAGACTAGAAAATTATGTAACATGAGACAGATGATAAAAAAAGAAAAAAAAATTCTCACCACCATAATTTTCCAAATCCCAGTCAAACATAAAAACAAAAGGAACATCTCTCACTACCATTATTTTCTACATCTCAGCTTATCTTCCTCTTGAACTTTTATTGACTGCTGGGTACATACAAATTCTCCATCTTGTCAATTGAAAGTATTGGCATTAGCCTTCCTGAGTGTCTCCTCTCTTCAAGAATATCACTCTCCTTTCTGCTTCCCCAGATAGCATGTGGGTGCTGGGAAAGGTTACAGACCTGGTGCTCTGGCACACTGATTGGTGGGTGTCTGTAGCTGTGGTTCTTTCCAAGACTCAGCCTTCTTGCCAGAGCTGATGTTTCTCAGGGAACTCAAGGCCTGCATCACTCCCATTGGATCCCCACCTTCAACCAACTGCTTGCCCAAGACCCTGGGAAAGTGGGAATCACATCTCACACCAACATTCAAGCATTTTTTCATTGCTTTCTGATGCCATGTGAAAAGTGGTAACCCCTCAGTTTATTCCTAAGAGGTGTGTAGTCTTTCCAGGCCATGCAAGGACAAACCTTCTGCTGGAACCCCGCATACCTCTCTGGAAGCCACTGTTCACCTGCCTCCTCCCCACCAAAAGACAGGGCACATAAAGAATGCTGGACTCTACATTCTTGTCCTCCACTCTCCCCAGCTCAGTCCCTCATATGGGAACATTCTTCTTGCCCAACCATCGTCTCAAAGGTCAACAATTCACCTTCAGTTTCTTGATATGTGATTAGTAGTGATATGGTTTGCCTACAATTGATAAAAGATTCAAGTAACAAGATCTTTTCATTCACCTAAAGATTAGCATATCAGTTTTCTATTGCTGTATAACAAATTATCACAAATGTAATAGCTTTAAACAACATGAAGTTATTGTCTCACAGTATCTGTGGATCAAAAATCCAGATCCAGACTGGCCCAGTTGTGTTCTCTTCCCAAAGCCTCTCAAAGCTGAAATCCAAGTGTTGGTTGGACTGCACTCTTACCTGGAGTCTCCAGGAAAGAATCCACTTCTAAGTTCACCCAGGTTGCTGGCAGAACTCGGTTCATTGCAGTTGTAGGACTAAATCCCCATTTCTTTGACACATGGACTTCATCTTTAAGCCAACAACCACGATTTTGCATCCCTCTCATGCTTTGAACTCTGACTTCCCATTCTCCAACCAGCTGGAGAAAGATCTCTCCTTTCAAGGGAGCCCACAATTTAGATTTCCCCCCCCCCCCGGTTAATACAAAATACTCTTCCTAGCTTAAAGTAATGAATCGGTAACCTTAATTGCATCTGCACAGTCCATTTTGCCATGTAATGTAACATACTCATCAGATAACGGGCAAAGGACCAGGCTGCACCTTTTCATCACCCCAGGAAGGAGCCCTTGTCCTTCGTGGTATAGGAGGTGGCATACAAGTGACAAGGCAGATGGGCACAGGGTTCAGTCTGACCAGGTTTTGAGGAAGGTTCCCAGCAGCTGCTGCATTATTCTGCTGCCTTTGTCTTATGGGTCTGACTTTATGACTTTGTAACATCTTCACCTGGCTACAAAGGAGGCTGGGTAAAGTAGCTTTATTCTGGGTGAAAGAAAGGGAGAGTGGTTAGTCAGGCACAGTACGTAAAAAGACACAAAGCTTTATGAATGGGACTATATCAAACTAAAAATTTTCTGCACAGCAAAGGAAACCATCAACAAAACAAAGAGGCAACTAACCAGATGGGAGAAGATACTTGCAAACAATGCCTCCAATAAGGGGCTAATATTCAAAATATATAAAGAACCCATGCAACTCAACATCAAAAAAAACAAACTATCCAATTAAAAAGTGGGCAGAGGACCTGAACAGGCACTTCTCCTAAAAAGACATACAAATGGCCAACAGATAATGAAAAACTGCTCAACTTCACTAGGTATTAGGGAAATGCAAATCAAAATCACAATGAAACACCACTTCACACCTGTTAGAATGGCTATTATCAACAAGACAAGTAATAACAAGAGTTGGAGAGGCTGTGGAGAAAAAGGAACTCTTATACACTGCTGGTGGAAATGTAAATTGGTACAGCCACTATGGAAAGTAGTATGGAAGTTTCTCAAAAAAATAAATAAATAAAATTAGGAATAGACTTACCATATGACCCAGCAATCTTTCTTCAGGGTGTCTACCCCAAAAATCTGAAAACATTTATCCATAAAGATATATGTTCATTGCAGCTTTATTTATGGTAGTCAAGACATGGAAACAACCCAACCAACTGTCCGTAGATAGATGATCAGATAAAGAGGATGTGGTATATATACATAATGGAATATTACTCAGCCATAAGAAAAGATGAAATATTGTCATTTGCAACAACATAGATGGATCTTGAGATTATCATACTAAACAAAATAAGTCGGAAAAAGTCAAAAAACATACGATTTTACTCATATGTGGGATATAAAACTGAATGCAACAAAGTAACAAGACAAAGAAACGAAAACTCATAGACACAGACAATAGTTTAGTGGTTACCAGAGGTAAGCAGGGTGGGGGTGGAAGATGAGGGTAAGGGGGATCAAATATATGGTGATGGAAGGAGAACTGACTCTGGGTGGTGAACACACAATGGGATTTATAGATGATGTAATACAGAATTGTACACCTGAAATCTATGTAATTTCAGTAACAATTGTCACCTCAATGAATAAATTTAAAAAATAAAAAATAAAAACAAATAAAAAAATAAAAAAAAACTTCACAATTCAAGGAAACCCAGTTACAACACCTTTTCTCTCTCGTGAGCTTGGTTTTCAAGGCTTTAAAAACCTTTGGTTTGAAACTGAAGCAATAAAATAGGCATTTTTGTTCCAGGTTATGTTCATCCCCCTTCTCCCTGGGTGATCAGTCTCAGCCTATAAGCCTAGAATTACTGGCAGTAAAGCCAAAGGAAAGGAGGTGAATTTGGGAGAAGATAATTTTCGTACCACATTTGAAAACAGAAGATACAAGAGGGACTTTTGTCCCCAAATGTGTACTCCCACCACTGTCCAGAAGTGTTTGACTTACAGCATTCCTTATGCTTGTACAAGAGTAAAGGGAGGAATATTGCAAGACCATCTTTCATGCAAGTACTTGGTCTCAAGCTTTGCAAATATAATTCCAGTTGCAAAGCCTAAAAAACCAAGCGTTTTTTTTCTTTTACAAAAAAGGAGAAAAGACATCCAATTATGTCGTGCAATTAAAACCCCTCCAGGACATATTATAGAAAAATCACAGAAATAAAACCTGCAATGAGTGATTTTTCAGCCATGCTTAAGAAATACAGTGGAATAGAGCCCGTCACAAGTTGTCAGTCACCCTCAGTCACAGAACCACAGAACCGTCAGAGGTGTGGCTCCCAGTTAGGACAAGGAGGAAACACCTAGGCTGGAGCTCCTGGGGCTAATGGAACCCTAACACTCTTGGTGCAAGTGGAGATTTCTTAATGCAGACTCCTGCCACAAGCAGTTTGTTTTTATTCCTGATATCTACTTCTTAGAAAATGTCATAAATTAATAGTTTCTAAACTTAGAGTGGCCTAGAGGGGGAAAAAACAGAAATTTAATTCTGATGAATCTGAATGTGAAAGTTGTCTCAGTCACTTTCCAACTGTGAGAGTTTAGCAAAACAATTGAAACTGTGAGCTTCTGAGTCTTCACTGCAGGGACTGTAATATTAACATGACCTTCCATTCCCAGAGTCCCACTTGAAAGTTCTAGCACATAGCAGGTCTCAGAGTAGTAGAGAGTGACTGCTGCTGTAACACGTCAAATCAGGATGAAATGGCTATTAGAAGGGGGTATGGCCAGGCCCTGCTGAGACAATCCAAGCTGCTGATCTAAGACTCACTGAGTATGACAGAGGGGGGAGACATCGATGTTTAGTGACAGCGTCAGATGGCTGTCATTTGACATTCCGTCCAGGCTGCAGGGAAAACCTTAGGTAACTGCATAAAAGGCACATCCACTTTATTTATAACAATGCTCAGGAAATGCTGAGATGTAAGGGCTTCACCCACTCTGATTCTGATGAAAATGGGCAAATAGCAGATGCTATTTGATACCTAAGTCTCATTCCTTATCACAAGTGTCCATGACAAGAGATCTCCATGTCCCTATGCACCTTCCCCCACACTTGATGTGACCAGGATGACCCAGGCAGAGAAAGAACACAGAAGGTATCTGGTATTCGGTGTTGGACCCCATCCTCCCAGGATCAGGACTGGCCTTCAGCCTCTCTCACCAGTTCCCAGGAGTACTCTCACCAGTACCAGTGCTGCACATCCAGGGGCCACAGTGGAGAAGCACTGCCGCAGGGCAGAGGTGGAAGGCTGAGTCCCACCTGCTACTCTTGCTCATACTGCCTGTGAACTATGAAGCTTACTACATGTGGGTGAGGAGTATTTCATAACACTTGAAAATCATATGGAATTCTCCTTTCAGTGTCCATATAGATAAAGATGTATTGACAGACAACCGTGCTCACTTATATACAATCTGGCTGCTTTTGCACTTCAAGGGCAGAGCTGAGAAATTGCAACAGAGACTGTATAGCCCATAAATATTTACTATGTAATTTTTTATAGAAAATCCTTGCTCTAGGGTAAGCAATGGCCTCTCAGACACCTGAGGGGGAAGAGTTATGCCCAGTGCTCTGGATTCACCTGAGGATGGACACTTTGCAAAGAATGACTTATTTAATGCTTAGGTATTAATAAAAGGAAAAGACTTCTTTTTAATTACTTTTAATCTTTCTCTTTCTGTTTATATTCAAAAAAGAGCAGGCAGAGTACTGCTAAAAAGTATGGCAATTTATGTAAAATTAATGTAACAGGAGCTTAAAGCAAATGTATTTATTGAAGAAACCCACATAACCAGCAGCAAATAGAAAGGGAAAAAAATCTAGGAACCTGTGATTCCTAGCTGGTATTTCATATATATATATATATGATTAGTTTCATTTTAGTTTGCCTTTAAATGATAACACATCTGTGGCAAATTATTTCAGACTTTTTGTATCAGACAAAAGGAAGAGAAAAATGTACTCATTGAACAGAAGCTCGACAAGAAGCAAAAAGTGATAAACTTCCCTAAGACTATTTACAAATGCAGTCGATGAAACAGAATTTTAATGAATTGTGCCACATAATCTAGTGGTTAATGAGCTGCAAAAGCCTTTGTCAATTAAGGTGACTGGGAACTAACTCTTTCAGATTCAAGATCAATAAGAGAATTCTGGGCTCTGCACAACCCACAGGTGGAACTCTGGGGACAAGGAAGTTGTCATAGGTGCTCCCTCCGCAGATAGCAGACCACAGGAGCAAGGCTACCACCTGTCTCCTGCACCCCCTCTTCTTTAAATCCTGACTTCAGACCTGAGAAGGAGCCAAAGACAGTTTGGAGATCAAACAGCACAGCTTCTATGACCTGCCAATACAAAATGACAACACAAAGGCTTGAATGACTCTAATAATAGCTGCCAATACTTGCATTTTTTAAGCTGTATTAAGTTCAGTTGCTGTTGTGGACTTTGGGAGGGGATGAAGCCCTTGACATTCAGTGTTCTTGATTTGCAAAGGTAATGGGCTGTTTAGGGATCGATTACTGACCTAAAGCTTCTTGCTAATGCTGCCTTTCATAGCACATCTTTTACCTGCTGTTTTCATTGCTCTGGCTCCAAAGAGTCACACTCTTTTTCAGAGGCCTGGTATATGCAACTATTGTATTATCCATCTCCATTCCCCAGAGTTGTTGCTGTGGAGATACAGCCGTTGCTATGGACCTGATACTACAGAAGAGAAGAAATCCCAGGTGGAAAAGGCCCATCGCTCAACAGTAGGTCAACAACATCTATTGAGCTCCTACTGAGTGGAAACAATAGGAAATCTTGGGAAGGTGAAGAGAATGTGATGTCAAAACCTGCACTTAATTTGCTCTTAGACTACTGGAAGAAATAGACACTTGTATTCATTAAATAAATTAGTAGACAATTGGGTTATAAATTTTTGGTTAGGCAGAGGCCTTAAAAAGATTTTATTTCCTGTTAGGGGCCCACTGAATATGTTTCAATTAAATGGCAAGAAATGTATATTTTCAAACCCACACCAAACTAAGGGAAGATATTCCTACCATGCCCTCCTCCTACACCCATCTCTGAGCTTACTTAGAGGCAACTTCCACTATGCTTCTATTTCCATCCATGAAGGTTCTCTCTCTGAAATCAAGATATGGGACCTTTAGCAAAAGCTACAGGAAAGCAATTTGGGGGTAGGGGGAGGGAACTTATAAAATGTGAAAACTTAAAGTGATGCTGAATGTTATATTGAATAAGTTGCCACAGGCAATCCTATTCTGTCAACAGAATGTTCCACCGCCCTGCAGTCACAAAACAGGTGAAATGTGTTACCATATGGTGATGCCAAGAAGAGGGCTGTGAAGGAATCATCCAGCAGTCAGTCTTATGTTTGGTAAACTTGATTGGACTACGGAGAGATGGAAAGATGTAGCCCCTATCCTCAAGGAGTTTACTGACCACATGGGCAGACTTGCATACAGGTATTCATACCAGAAAGGAAATGAAGCAGTTCCAGTGAGCAGGGGTAGTTGAAGACCAGAGAAAGAACAGCTGAACCTTCTTCTTCTGCAGGAAGATGCTGCATGCAATAGCAACCCTCCTGGACAGGGGAAACCAGTACTCCAGAGACTGCCATGAAGGGATGGGGAGGGGCTCATCCATGAGGAGAGGCTTTGGACCCCACAGCCCAGCTTTGCCCTCCTGTGGTTACCTTTTCCTGGACTCACAGACAGGGGACAGGTGCTTTTGCAAATACGACTCAAATGTGTGTGCAATCTGTCCCTCAGGTGTCAGTTCATTCAGACGACACTCAATTCAAATGTGTCAAGGGTAAGGGGTAAAAACCAACTGTTTTGAAAATAGTCCCAGGTTACCAAATGTGACAACCTGGTCTTTTACTCACAGCCCTTCCTCTGTCCCCCAGGAGCTTCTATCTCCTGGCTCTGCCTTTTATCCTTGTGGTGGCACCATGTTGGCATCACCACACAGGAGCCCATGCCAGGATATTTCTTCAGTCCTGAATCAGAGTGAGAGATGTTTTCACAGAGGGGAGTTTCCTGCCTACAGTTCAGCTCTGGCTCCTTCTCCAGGGGTCACCTTGGAAGACCCGCAATGACCACAGGGGCACAAACTGCAGTCCAGCTGTAATAGTCATACCTGAGCACAAAACAACAGCCAGAATTGTTGGTAAGTGGAGATAAGAAACACACAGAGCTGGAGCAGGACAGGCAGTTGTTCATTTTTATTCAACAGATGTGTTGGAACCAGGAGATTGTCTTTCCAGGCCACTAATTCCAACTGCAGAGAAGGATGTGCTGTCATTTTGCCATCTGTCAAGGTGGAAAAGTTTCATCCCTCAATCCCTCTCCTTTGGATCTTTGCTGGTTCTCTAAACCTCCAATGACTTTCCCTCTGCCCCTCCATTAACTCCCCCAAATATTCCCCCTCACTTCATATGTACTTATCCCATTGTTCTTGCCACTTTCTGAAGCAATTCTGGGAGTCCTCTTTCATGAATGTCTTTAGTTGTGCTGTCCTGGCTCCCTTCTTGTCCTGAATCATTTTGACTTTGGGGAAGAGCCAGAAGTTACATGGTGCCAGATCTGGTGAATAAGGTGGATGAGGACACACCGTAATGTTTTTATTTGACAGAAATTGCCGTATTCCAGAAACAATATGTGGCACGAAGCATTGTCATGATAGAGGATGAAATGAAGACACTCACAAAAGAGGACTTCCAGAACTGCTTCAGAAAGTGGCAAAAATGATGGGATAAGTGTGTTCAAAATGAGGGGGAGTATTTTGAGGGGAATTAATGGCAATGTGTCTTTTACTGAAATTATTTTTTTGTTGTTTAAACATTCCCTGTATTTGTTGATCACACCTCATAGCAGCACCTGTGCTGGATCAGGTACAGTCTCCACACTGAGGAAGCAAAGTCAAATAAGATGTGACCCGTACTGTCAGCGAGCTTACCATCAGCGAGGGAGATGCACCAGAGACCCAGGACCCCCACCTGCAGGAAGTGAGCAAGGGCAGGGTAGTGGACACTGCATTGTCACACGGGGACAGCAGCATCCAAGCAAACGGAGGGAAGTCATAGAAGGAAGAAATCGCATGGCCCCTTCAGAGCAGCAGGGGCAGCAATTCTGGATGGGCTCGGATGGGATGATGTTAGAATGCCAAGCGAGAGCCAGTTCACAAAGGATCTGCTGTACCACACTCAGGAAATGAAAGCCCAGAAATGGTTTAAGCAAAGAAATATTTGCATTTTCAGCTCTGGGGAGGCTGGATGGGGAGAGGGACACAAACTGGAGGAGAGTTCTGGGACAGCCACAGTTGTCCTGGTGAAGACGCTGAGGCCAGCAGAAGGGCAGGGAGCCTGCAGCAGGAAGGGGATGGTGTGCATGAGCAGCATTCAAGAAATAAGTATGAGGCATTTGGCAACTGACCAAACTCAAGTTTGAAGGAAACATGATATGTTTATGCTCAATCCTTCTTTTCATTCTTTTCCTAGGGGCTCCCCAGCCTGAAATACCTTCTCCTCCCTCTCATGCTTCAGGGTCGAGAACTTCTCACCTCCTCCAGGAAGCCATCCCTAGCCGCCTCCTCCCGCCCTGTTCTCTAGTTTCTCAGTGGCCATTGTCATGAACACCCAGTGGGAAGACTTTTCCTCATTGTTCCATGAGCTGGTCCAGTGTGAGTTCCTAGGGGTAGACTGCCAGGCCATCTCTCATCCTGCAGTGCTTCACAGGCACCTTTCACCTCCGTCAGTCTTATCCTGTCCCCATTTGCAGAGACAAGTGCCACCCAGCTATTACAGTGGATGCAATAATAGCTGACTACAAATCATCATCATTTCTTTTAAGAGCCAGGTATAGCAGCATGCTAGGGTGAGATCCATCTATGTATGTATGTATGTATGTATATATGTGTGTATGTACATGTATGTATCTGTTTACCTACCTTATATTTTACACATTATATTATACGTTATAGGTTATATATTATTGTCCTAACAATACTCCTTCTAGGTAAAAAAAATTACCTGTTTTTCAAAGACCCAGCACCAAGTGTTAAAGTGTTGAACAGAAACTGTGAAGGGCCTAAGATTTCACCCTACTTGCAAGTTACCAAATTGGCTGTCCCCATTTTCTGCACATATACTAACAAAAGACACAAGATTCCTGGGGCACAGACAAAGTCCAATTATTTCTCATGGCAAAACCAGCAGCCAGAGCTGTTTCTTATCTTGTGTCACAGGAACGACATGGTGAGGGCTAGATGCTGTCTGCACCTGCAGTGGGTGCATCACAGGATAGGAACCCCAAATGAGAAAACTCTGATCTTATATGGGGCTGCTGATAACTGCCAATTCTCAGAGATGAGAGACAGAGAGAGAGAGAGAGAGAGAGAGAGAGAGAGAGAGAGAGAGAGAGAGAGAGAGAAGGCGCTTTTTTCACTTAGAATGCAGTAGCTAATCTCTCTAGGGAGAGGATGGGAATTTACTAGCATGGAATGTCCCCAGAGAGCCAGGTACCTCTAAGCTTTATCATCCCACCTTCCAAGGTCAGTGCCTTTTCAAAAATGCTTGAACAAATAGTCTGGGAAATGTGGAACTACCATGGAGAGTTGCCTTTAGATTCCAAATCATTATGGGTTGTTCCCAAACTTGTCCCCAGATGTGTCCATGATGGTTCTGTGGTATATAGTTACTTATTCTAGGGCCCATATTATCCTTCCCAATGGCTGGCTCTGGGAAACCAGAACAAGTTAGCAATGGTCACTGTCACTCTAACCCTTGCCGTGTGCTATGGACCATGCCAGGTGTTTTGCAAACATTGTCTCCAATTCTTGGAACAACCCAGTAAAGTAAGTGAAATCATTACCACTTTAAAAATGAGGAAATTATGGCTTGGAGGTGAGTGTCTTCTCATTACTAAGATGTGAAGGCATGGTTCCATGCCAGGTCAGTTTGATTATAAAACCTGTGTTTTTCTTCCACTCTTAAAGCCTTGTGAACCAGCTGAGGCCATGCAGAGGTCAGGCTTTACCCTGCCTCGGTAGAGGCAGTCAAGTAGCCACCTTGCTCACTACTAATGAAAAGGAAAGCCATTACTTACCCAGACCCTTCCTAGCAAGATAGCCTTTAAGAATAGCAATTAAGGTGACATCATAGGAATGGCGGCAGCGGGGCACACTTTTTGAGTTCTCCTCCGCATCTTATCACAAATGGGACATATAACCCATCAAAGGACTCTCTGCTCATCACACAGAACAGCTAAGAGACTCTTGCAAGGATTACTTGAAGGTGCACAAATTGAGCAGGCAGGGGAAGAAGGAAGGGAGCCGGTGGAGACGCGGACCGCATCTGTGGCTGTGGAAACGGGGTCCGCCCACTTGGCCGGGGAGACACGGCCCGCACCTTCTGGAGTGGAAAGGCAGCCAGCATCTGCGACAGTGGAAACACTGCAGCATCCGCAGCTGCAGAGACTCAGGGGATCCCAGGACGGAACACAGAACCCAAAAGCCAGGGGGAGGACTCTTTCCCTGTGTCGCACAGCTACCCCTAGGGGATAGCTAGTTGGACCCTAGGTCGGACAAAGGACACAAACTTCATACCTGGGCCCTCCCTCCCGCTCTTCCAATCCTACCCCCGCCCTTCCAAAGACTTAAACTGGCCCCTGAACTGAGGAGTAGTGTCAGATTACAGAGGAGCCTTAGTGCTCAGGCTCTGGGAAGACTGGCAGGCAGCTCTGACCCAGGAAAGAGGCTGGGAAGAGTGTGATTTTTGCTGGATTAGGAGAGAAGAGACTCCTCTTTGTTCTGAAACCACCTTTTCTGCCTAAGTGGAGAGTGTGACACGGCTGGGCTAGGAGAGAAAAGACCCCTCCATCCCCAGCCTCCACCCATTCTGGCTTGCCTAGGGCAGGGTATTTACATCTGCGGAGGCACTCCCAGAGATCAGCAGTAAGTGGCAGACACAGCTCCAGGCTTTCAGCAGCTCAGAAATCTCCTGCCTACCACACACACACACACACACACACACACACACACACACACGGAAGAAGTGCCCTAATACTCAGGAGAACTGGACACAGGGCTGGTGGTGCTACTCTGAGTGTGCATATGTGCAGGCAAAGGAAAAAATTGCACTGACTTTGTAAAAACTACCATCCAGACCCCTCAGCCCCATGCGTCTAAATCTGCAGTCCCAACATCACTCTGGGCACCAGGTGACCAGTTCTGCCTGCACAATACACAGGGGACTCTTTGGTACAGCAGAGGACAACCTGGTGGGTTTAAGCCAAGACTGGTACTGCTTTTTGTTTTGCTTTGTTTTGTTTTGTCTTTATATCTTTGATATCTTTGCCTGTCTGTGTGGAGTGGGAGTTGTCGGTTGTTTTTACATGTGAATGCATTTGATTTTTTCTTTTGTTGTTGTTGTTGTTGTTGTTGTTGTTGTTATGCTTGGTGATTTTCTTTGTTCTGAAATTGCCCTACCAGGGCCCAGCTTAAGAGGCACAACATTCAACATATCCAGAGGCCAACTCCAGACCAAACCAGAGTACTACCGGGTTTGACCTACAAGTCACACACCCAGAAGAAATTCCCTACAGGCACAAGAGCCCATAGAGGCCAAACCACATTTAAGCGGTCAACCCTCATGCAGCAGAACACCCTGAGGTGGGCAGAGCCAAGTCTCACAACTAGTCAGCCTAGGAGTTAACCCCACCTACTCACAAGCAAAAAGCAATTAAAGATCTTCTTTAACAGGACAATATACACAACATAAGAGTCACCTTTGGAGCACATCCAGAGGAGAAGAACGAAATAGTGCAAGTCAGTATAAAGGACACATACTATACAAGATAACCCAGCAAGAACTAAGAGCTCTAGGGGATCTACCTAATACATCGGAGCAAACACAGATGGTCAGCCAGAATGGGGAAACAAAGAAACATGTCCCAAATAAAAGAACAGAAGAAACCTCCAGAAATGGAACCAAATGAAACAGAGGTAACCAACCTATCAGAGACAGAGTTGAGAACACGGGTGATAAGAATGTTTAAGGAGCTTAGAGATGACATAAAGAAGGATGTAGAAATCATAACGAACAACCAGTTAGAACTAAAGAATACAATTACCGAAATAAAGAAGTCACTTGAGTGGCTGCACTAATCTGCAATCCCACCAACAGTGCACTAGTGTTCCCTTTTCTCCACATCCCCGCCAGCATTTGTTGTTTGTTGATTTATTGATGATAGCCATTTTGACTGGGGTGAGGTGGTATCTCATTGTGGTTTTTATTTGCATTTCTCTGATGGTTAGTGAAGTTGAGCATTTCTTCATATGTATTCTTGCCTTCTGTATGTCCTTTTTAGAAAAATGTCTCCTCAAGTCCTCTGCCCATTTTTTAATTGGGTTGTTTGTTTTTTTAGAGTTGAGCTGAGTAAGTTTTTTATAGATTTGTGATATTAATCCCTTATCAGATATATCATTGGCAAATATCTTTTCCCATTCAGTAGGATCCCTTTTTGTTTTATTGATGGTTTCCTTTGCTGTGAAAAAAAATCTTAGTTTGATGTAATCTCACATGTTCATTTTTTCTCTTACTTCCCTTGCGCGAGGGGATATATCAGTGAAAATCTTACTCTGGGTAATGTCCATGAAGTTTTTTCCTACATTTTCTTCTAGATATTTTATGGTTTCAGATCTTACATTTGAGTCTTTAAGCCATTTTGAATTTATTTTTGTATATGGTGTAAGGAGGTGGTCCAGCTTCATTTTCTTGCATGTGTCTGTCCAAGTTTCCCAACACCACTTATTGAACAGACTGTCTTTACCCCATCGTACATTCTTGCTTCCATTGTCGTAGATTAGATGGGCATATAGGCATGGATTTACTTCTGGAGTCTCTATTCTGTTCCATTGATCTATGTGTCTATTTTTATGCCAGTACTATGCTGTATGGAGGTATCTCAGGAATCTGAAAATGGAACTACCCAATGATCCAGTAATTCCACTCCTAGGCATCTACCCGGAGAAATCCAAAACTCCAATTCAAAAATCTGTATGCACTCCTATGTTTATTGCAGCACTTTACACAATAGCCAAGATATGGAAACAACTGAAATGCCCATCGGTAGATGACTGGATTAAGAACCTGTGGTACATTTATACAATGGAGTATTATGCAGCCATAAAGAAGAAAGAAATTTTATCATTTGCAACAACATGGATAGATCTAGAGAACATTATGTTAAGTGAAATAAGTCAGAAAGAGAAAGACAAGTACCATATGATCTCACTTATATGCGGAATCTAAAGAAAAGAATATGTGAATGAACTAATCAGAAACAGTTTTGGGTACACAAAGAAAAAACCGAGAGTTGTTAGGTGGGCGGGGGGGTATAAGGGCAAATGTGAAGGGATTAGGAAGCAGCTGGTAACCACAAGATGGCCTCAGGGTTTTTTGAAAATTAATTTGGGGAATGTATTCAATAATGTTGTAAAGATTTTGTTGGGTATCTGATGGACATGCGTCCTATTGGGAGACCACCTCAGGGATACTGTGGATGCCTGATCATGGCATTGTACACCAGAAGCTAAACATTAATGAATGCCAGCTATAATTTTATATATATAATGTGATGGTTCGGTGTGAGGTCGGAGGGATAGTGGATGGAGGAGGGGGGTTCACAGTGTGAGGGATATAAATGATGAACGTCTAAGTATTACCTTGTCTTGTACACCTAAAACTAATAAATTAAAATTTAAAAAGTATAAGGATTAATCAGAAACAAAAAAAAAGAAAAAAAACTCACTTGAAGGAATGACCAGCAGGTGAGATGAAGCAGAGGATCGAATCAGCGACTTAAAAGACAAGTTAGCAGAGATCACCCAAACATAACAACAGAAAAAAAAAAAAAAGAATAAAAAACAATGGAGATGGTTTAAGAGACCTCTGGGATAACATCAAGCGCAACAACATGTGCATCATAGGAATACAAGAAGGTGAAGAGAGGTAGCAAGGGATTGAGAATATATTTGAAGTAATATTATCTGAAAACTTCCCTAACCTAATGAAGGAAACCAATATACAAGCCCAGGAAGTGCAGAGAGTTCCAACCAGGATAAACCCAAACAGGTCCACACCAAGACACATTAGAGTTAAAATGGCAAAGCTTAAAGACAAAGAGAGAATCCTAAAAGCAGCAAGAGAAAGACAAAAGGTTACATACAAGGGAACTCCCATAAGACTTTTCTATAGAAACAAATGACTTTTCTACAGAAACATAAGTCCAGGAGGGAGTGGCAGGAGATACTCAAAGTGATGGAAAACAAAGGCCTACAACCTAGATTGCTTTGTCCTACAAGGCTATCATTTAAAGTTGATGGTGAGATAAAGAGCTTCCTGGAAAAGAATAAGCTAAAGGAATTTATTAACACCAAGCCAGCTTTGCAAGAAATACTAAAAGGACTTCTGTAAATAGATGAAAGATGAAAACAATCTAACTACAAATTTAAAAATGACAATAACTATGTACATGTTAATAATCACTTTAAATGTAAATGGATTAAATGTTCCAATCAGGAGACATAGGGTGGCTGAGTGGTTAAGAAAGCAAGACCCCCGTATATGTTGTATACAAGAGACTCACCTCAGATCAAAAGACGCCCACAGGCTGAAAGTGAAGGGTTGGAGTAAGATAAATCATGCAAATGGAAATGAGAAAAAAGCTGGAGTTGCAATACTTATATCTGACAATGAGGAACATATTAAAAGACAAAGATGGGCACTATATAATAATAAAGAGATCGATCCAACAAGAGGGCATAACCCTAGTAAACATGTATGCACCTAACATAGGAGGATCTAAATATATAAAAGAAATATTGACTGACATAAAGACAGAGATCAACAGCAATACTATCATAGTAGGGGACTTCAACACACTTCTGAAAACTAGGGACAGGTCTTCCAGACAGATAATCAATATGGAAACAACAGCCTTAAATGATTCATTGGACCACTTGATTTAATCAATATTTTCAGAGCATTTCGCCCAATGCTGCAAAATACACTTTCTTCTCAAGCACACGTGGAACATTTTCCAAAATAGACCATATGTTAGGCCACAAAACAAGTCTTGATAAATTTAAGAAAATTGAAATCATACCAATTGTCTTCTCTGAGCACAGTGCTATGAAATTAGAAAATAACTACAGGAAAAAAACTGGAAGACACACCAATTCATGGAGGCTGAATAACATGTTACTAAACAATGAATGGATCAAGCAGAGAATCAAGGAAGAAATCAAAAAAAATCTTGAGACAAAGGAAAATTAAAACACGACAACCCAAAATCTATGGGATGCCGTGAAAGATATCCTAAGAGGGAAATTCATAACATTACAGGCCTACCTAAAGAAACAAGAAATATCACTAATCAACAGTTTATCTTCACACTTAAGAGACCTGGAGAAAGAACAGCAAAATAAGCCCAAAGGGAGTATACGGAAGGAGATAATAAAGATCAGATCGGAAATAAATGAAATGGAAACCAGAAAACAATACAAAAGATCAATGAATCCAAGAGTTGCTTCTTAGAGAAGGTAAACAAAATCGACAAACCTTTAGCCAGACTCATCAACAAAAAGAGAGAGAAGACCCAATTAATAAAATCAGAAATGAAAGAGGAGACCTGACAACAGACACTGCAGAAATACAAAAAAAATTAAGAAATTACTATGAGCAACTATATGCCAACAAATTTGACAATCTGTAAGAAATGGACAATTTTCTAGAGGCGTACAAGTCTAACTCAAGAAGAAACAGAAAATCTGAATAGACTGATTACCACCAGGGAAATTGAATCAGCAATCAACAATCTCCCAACAAGCAAAAGCCCTGGACCAGATGGCTTTACAGCTGAATTTTACAAAACTTTCAAAACAGAATTATCACCTATTCTCCTCAAGCTTTACCAAAAATCCAGAAGGTGGGAAGACTCTCAATCACTTTTTACGAAGCCACTATCACCCTGATCCCAAAAGCAGACAAAGACACCACAAAAAAAGAAAACTATAGGCCGATGTCACTAATGAACATAGATGCAAAAATCCTCAACAAAATATTAGCGAACAGAATTCAGCAATACATTAAAAAGATCATACACCATGATCAAGTGGGATTCATCCCTGGTATGCAAGGGTGGTTCAACATCTGCAAATCAATTAATGTGATACACCACATTAACAAAATGAAAAATAAAAATCACATGATCATATCAATAGATGTAGAAAAAGCATTTGATAAAATCCAGCAGCCATTTATGATAAAAACCCTTAAGAAAGTGGGAATAGAGGGATCATATCTCAATATAATAAAGGCCATATATGATAAACCCACAGCTAACATCATACTCAATGGGGAAAAGCTAAAACCATTCCCCCTAAGATCAGGAACAAGGCAAGGTTGCCCACTTTCTCCACTTCTATTCAACATAGTGCTGGAAGTTCTAGCCACAGCAATCAGACAAGAGAAAGAAATAAAAGGCATCCAAATTGGTAAGGAGGAAATAAAATTGTCATTATATGCAGATGATATGATACTATATAGAGAGAACACTAAAGACTCCACCAAGAAACTATTAGAACTGATAGATGAATTTAGTAAAGTAGCAAGATACAAAATTAATAGTCAAAAATTAGTTGCATTTGTATATACCAATAATAAAACATCAGAAGGAGAAATCAAAAAAGTAATCCCATTTACAGTTGCTCCAAAGACTATAAAATACCTGGGAATAAATTTAACCAAAGAACTAAAAGATCTGTACTTAGAAAATTATAAGACATTGAAGAAAGAAATGAAAGAAGATACAAATAGATGGAAACACATACCATGTTCAGGGATAGGAAGAATTAATATAGTTAAAATGTCCATACTGCCTAAGGCAATATACATATTCAACGCAATTCCTATGAAACTACCAATGACGTTTTTCACAGAAATAGAACATATAATCCTAAAATTTATCTGGGACCATAAAAGACCCCGGATAGCCGAGGCAATCTTGAGCAATAAGAACAAAGTGGGAGTTATAACAATACCTGACATCAAATTATACCACAAGGCTACAGTAATCAAAACAGCATGGTACTAGCATAAAAAAAGACACATAGATCAATGGAACAGAATAGAGAGCCCAGAAATAAATCCATGCCTATATGATCATTTAACCTACGGCAATGGAAGCAAGAATATACAGTGGGGTAAAGAAGTCTATTCAATAAATGGTGCTGGGAAACCTGGACAGATACATGCAAAAAATGAAGCTGGACCACCTCCTTACACCATATACAAAAATAAATTCAAAATGTCTTAAAGACTTAAATGGAACATCTGAAAACATAAAATACCTAGAAGAAAATATAGGAAGAAACTTCACAGACATTACCCGGAGTAAGACTTTTACCGATATATCCCCTCGCGCGAGGGAAGTAAGAGAAAAAATAAACATTTGGGAGTACATCAAACTAAAAAGATTTTTCACAGGAAAGGAAACCATCAATAAAACAAAAAGGGATCCTACTGAATGGGAAAAGATATTTGCCAATGATATATCTGATAAGGGATTAATATCACAAATATATAAAAAAACTCACTCAATTCAACTCCAAAAAAAACCAAGCAACCCAATTAAAAAATGGGCGGAGGATATGAAGAGACATTTTTCTAAAAAGAACATACAGATGGCAAACAGACTTATGAAGAAATGCTCAACCTCACTAACCATCAGAGAAATGCAAATAAAAACCACAATGAGATACCACCTCACCCCAGTCAAAATGGCTATCATCAATAAATCAACAAACAACAAGTGCTGGCGTGGATGTGGAGAAAAGGGAACGCTTGTGTACTGTTGGTGGGATTGCAGATTAGTGCAGCCACTATGGAAAACAGTATGGAGGTATCTCAAAAATCTGAAAATGAAACTACCTTATGATCCAGCAATCACACTCCTAGGTATCTATCCAGAGAAATCCAAAACTCCAATTCAAAAATCTGTATGCATGCCTATGTTTATTGCAGCACTATACACAATAGCCAAGACATGGAAACAATCGAAATGCTCATTGGTAGATGACTGGATGAAGAAACTGTGGTACATTTATTCAATGGAGTATTGCACAGCCATAAAGAAGAAAGAAATCTTACCATTTGCAACAACATGGATGGACCTAGAGAACATCATGTTAAGTGAAATAAGTGAGATAGAGAAAGACAAACACCATATGATCTCACTTATATGTGGAATTTAAAGAAAATAAGTGAATAAACTAATCAGAAATAGTTTTGGAGATAATGAGGAAAAACTGATGGTTGCTAGGTGGGCGGGAGGGGTAGAGATAGAGAGGAAGGTGAGGGGATTAGAAAACAGTCGGTAACCACAAGATGGTCATGGGGTTTTGAAAATTAATTTGGGGAACGTAATCAATAATGTTGTAAATATTTTGTAGGGTATCCGATGGACACGTGTCCCATTTGGGAGACCATCTCAGGGATGATGTAGATGCCTAATCTCTGCACTGTACACCTGAAGCTGAACAATAATGAATGCCAACTGTACACCAGAAGCTAAACATTAATGAATGCCAACTATAATTTTATATATATAATGTGATGGTTCAGTGTGAGGTCGGAGGGATAGTGGATGGGGGGAGGGGGGTTCACAGTATGAGGGATATAAATGATGAACGTCTAAGTATTACCTTGTTTTGTACACCTGAAACTAATAAATAAATTAATTAATAAAAAAAAAAAAATAATGAATGCCAACTATAATTTTACATATATATACATATATATATGTATATATATGTGTGTGTGTGTATATGTAAGTATATACTTACAAGAAGCAGAGTACAGCATTAGGAATAGAGACAGTGGAAATGTAATGGCTCTGTGCGATGTCAGAGGTATAGTGAATGGGGGATGGGGGTTCACACAGTGTGAGGGATATAAATGATAAACGTCTAACTATTACTTTGTCTTGTGCACCTGAAACTAATTTTAAAAAGAACAGCAATTAAGAGTCTACACTTAAAAAAAAAAAGAGTCTACACTTTATAAGCATATCTAATTTACCTGAGTGCTGGACAAGATAAAAGGAACAAGCTCATTAGCTTAAAATACGAAGCTACCTTTGCTACAAAAAAGAATTTTTTTAAACCCACATCAGTGCATTAAGAAAATAATACGACATCCAGGCAGCTTCCTACATGCATATGAAACATAACCACAACATTATGATCACATATGCCAAAGCTCTGTGCAATAGTGTCATTGCCTTTCCAGGTACTGAGCAAATGGATGGGGCCAAAAGCAGCAGTTGGTGGTGCAGAGGTCCCTCTGCTCTGCTCCTGCAGCCTGTACTGCATGTACCACTCCTGTCCCAGCCAACACACATCACGGTCATCAAGAACTTTGGACCACAGTCTAACCGGCATGCAAAGAAAATCCTGGAAATATTTGTTTTATGATTACTGTTTTTAAATCTCTACCATCCAACTAGCAGTTTTCTTTCTTGAGGTCAAAACCATCAGTGGCACCTGCTGGGCATTTCATTAAGGCTTATTTGAAGACATTAGACATCTGTCAGGTTGGAAGCCATGGCTGCTTGTGTAAAAAGGACAATAGTTGTGCACCAGTCATGGAGAAAAGTCCAGCTCACTCCAGGTGACTGCTGTCATAGGAGCTATCAATTTTTGGGTGCTGCTCTGGTTCAAAGTTAAGCAATGAGTATGTCATCTGTATTGTTCCACCATGCACCAAATACCCTTGAGGATCTATTTGCAACGATCCTCAATGGAATGAAGATTGATGGGAAGGTTAGATTTTTCCATGGCCACTTGCAGATGGTTGCAGTTTTCGTGAGCGGGGGCTGCAGACAGCATGCAGAGTTCATCCTCATCTCACGAGTCCCTGCTCACTCACCAAAAATGAGCTTCTTCATGACTCCTCCAGTATCCTTCGGTCTCCTAAGTGAAGAAGCTAAAGCAGATGAACTTACTTTTCCTATTTCTTTCACTCTCCTGTTTTATCCTTTACTCTGGCTGAAGAGCAACATGTTTCACTGGAACAATTTATGGCATGAATTGGTAAATTTAGCGAACTTCTTATTCCCTTACCTTCCCAGTGGCAATTACATTTCTCCCCTATTTAATCACCTCATTTATTCCTGAAACCCCTAATGCTAAGTGAAAAGCCACTAACAGGAAAAAATATTTTAATGGGAAATTTTTTTTAACTTTGCCTGAAAATCACTCTACTCCTGGAAATAAGTTTAAGTAATAATAAACAATTTGAAAGTTTGCACATAAAACAGAATGCAACGAAGCAGGAAGTGAAGCTTGTTGGTGGCTGTGGGCAGGGGAGGAGGGCTGACCGGGGTGACCTTTTGAAAGTAGTACAGAATCAGGTGGCACACTTTCAGGCAAACGTTTCACACCAATATCAGGCAAGCTTGGTGATAACTTCCTTTTCCTTAAGACAGGTGCTAGAACACGATTCTGGTGTGGGAGGCATGTCTGTAGAAGCTGTGAGATGTGTAGGTGAAAAATAGGGGGGAGAAGGGCTTCAAAGTATGAAGAATAGCACACAGATTCTGCAGACTAAAGAGATGCAGAAAATCTTATCTCTTTATCCCTCTCGCTTGCATATGCGCACTCACAAAACAGTTTGTGTTCATCCACAATGGCATAAATTTAAATTGTTCCACATGGTATTCTCTGACTAGAAACTATTACGTCAATGTTGGTTGTATGTCTGCTGGACCTGCCATGCCCAGATGCCACTTCTTATTTATGTAGCATATTTGAGGGTGAAAAATCTTTATACTGGGAGAAGAAAGAGTCATTATCCAAAAAGCAGCATAATTTCCCAACAGCCATATGGTAAAAGTCATTAAGGGCACAATTAGGACTGTGCTGATCAGGGCTGCTGTCTGCCCTGGCCCCTTAGAGTTCCTGTTGCCGCCTGCAGCCCTCTTCAGGGAGCACAGAGGGGCCGGCCGGCCATAGGCAGACACAGGGGTCTCACTTATGAACTGAACTTGTTGTTTTCTGCCTTCATCTCCCTGTTTATCCCTTTGCCTGTAAAGTACCCAAACTAGCACCTGATAGGTGCTCAATAGTTGGATATTTTTGTTTACTGAATAGCTTTTTCATTCATATCAATAAAGAACCCCCACACATACTAAAACTTCTAAGGCAATGCACCAGCAGCAACCCCCAGGAACTCGTTAGAAATGCAGGTTCTCAAGCCTCATTCCGGATCTACTGAATCAGGAATTCTGGGGCAGAGGATTCATGTAATAACAAGGCCTCCAGATGACGCTGGTACACACTAAAGCTTAAGAACCTCTGCTCTGAGGAATCAGCAGACATTTAATCAAAAATTCCCTTAGAAACCTAAGGTATTCAACTAGAGAAATCAAACCAAATGCCCCTAGAAGAGGGGTCGCATTTTTCTCACTGGCTAACTTGTGCACGAATCTCTTAAAGGTGCTGATTGTCCTATGATTCACTAAAAGCTTAAAGTTTAAAAATAGAGGCTAATCAATAATCCTTCTCAATGTTTTCTATAGACAGAAAAATGTAAGAAACTTGGAATTGTCATTATATTAACCTTAACCCACCCAAATTATCAAGTGAAGTCAGCAATAAACTCATTGAGGACATAAAATTATAGTGTTTTCACCTTTGTATCCTAATAGCACAGCACAAAACTGGCCTGGAACTCATGCTTGTTGAAAGGTGGAATGTAGGTGAAAGTGGAACTACTGGTGTGAAGTCATCTGTATCCATAAAGCGTCTGTGCTTTACTTGCTATAATATGTACCATTGATTTCAGCCCATTCAAGAATGAAACTTCAATGACACCAAAAGAAAACATATGGTTCTCTTGTAACAATGAGGCATTATGCAGACATAACCTAAATTTGAAAACCTCTTAAAATAGAAACCTTGATTCCATCTGTCTCTTAAAAAAGAAAAACTCATAATTGCTTATAATCATGTTCATTTACCATTTTCTCAAATGCTTAACAGCTGGTGAGGGGCGGAGGACAGAAGAGTGGGACAGGACATGGATAATTGACAAAAGTCGTTATCCTGCCCTGATTTTAAATGTTATCTGTGCTTAAAATGTCAAATCCATGTCCCTGCATCCATCAAGTGACTTGCCCATGACATGTCATAACTGAATCTACTAGGCCAGCCCATGGGTTTATTCACCCTCAGAGAATTCTAAAGAATAAGCGATCTCAACCTGGCAAAACTGCCTCCTTTAAAGGACTTTCTGGAAGCTCTGGCTAGGGAAGAACAATTTGCAGGACCAATTCAACTGATAAATAGCAATAGATGGCAAATATTAATGTCTTAGCATTCAAATTGAACTTTGGCTGGGAGTAAAACCAGCAGGAAGTTGGACCTGGTATACATCTATTTCTGCCAGGAATGTAATTGATCACCTAGTGATGTGTGTATTCACAGGTATGCTTCAGTTGTAGTGTCTTGTCACTCACAGAGGAGAATCTGCCTTATTGAGGTGATAAACTGTCTTCCAGCTTCTCAGAGTTGGGTGTGAGGACCACTAACCCAGACCAGGCACACTTATCCCAGCTCCCAGACCCACAGAGCCAGAACTCCTGAGTGGAACCAGAACTGTATGTTACCAAATGCTCAGAGGACTCTGACGCAGTTCAGGGCTGTTTCCCTGCCGCTCACTCTGGGTATCTGCACCTGTCTGCATCGCTGAGGTAGGTCCCTCTTGACCAATTAGCTCGCTGCAAGTTCACCTAGAGGTAGTGTTTAGTCCACAACTATATAAGGACAGTAATTTTCTTGTTGAAAGTAGCTAAACACACACTGCTGGAATGAATGGTACCTGGGGAGTTCACGTCACCATAATGACGGAACATCCTGGAAATGGCAGTCGCTGGGGTTCCTGGCTGGCCTCCTTGTTCTTCCTCTTCAGAAAACAGTGAAACCGATTAGCCCTGCTGCTAAGAGCATGGTCTCCGTCCTCATCTCAGCAGGTGTCTTCTGATGACCGTCAGGTTCTGCTAGAGGTCCTTTCCCCATCCGCTCTCCCACTACACCAGCCTGCTCAGTCAAAGCCCTATTATTACACATGGAAAATCCTCAGTCTCTCCATCTGTAATTCTCAGACTTAAGTACATGGCGTAGGAGGAATAACAATGATAGTTGAGATTCAGGCCCCACACAAGGGCTTTGCAGGCCTCTCTCACTTAATCTGCACAACATCCTTCTGAGTGACTAGTTCTGCATCTATTTTGTAACGAACAAATGCCCAAGAACAAACAGATGGTCATGCTAATATAACAAGGCGGTTTACTTTGGAGCATGGGTTGGGAGTTAGTGTCCCTAGAGTCCAAATCCTGACTCTACCTTTAACTATTAAGTGTTGAATATTTACTTACTGTTGAATATTCACTAACTGTGCTCCTATTTTCCTCACCTGAAAAAGGGGGAACAATAATAGAATTGTTGTGGGGCTAGATGAGCTAACCTTCAAAACGCTAACATTGCTAGTGCATGATGGGCAATCAATAAACATTGTTGCCATTGTTGGACACTATTCCCAGGAGGTGCCTCCCTGCAGCACTCTCTCCAACATGTCTGTGCAAATAACCGACACCCCAGGGAGCAGCTTCCCTTCCCATGTGAGCTCAGTGATGCTGCGCCATGCTCTGGCCTGAGTGCCCTCAGCGCCCAGGCCAGTGACCATCTCCCGTTTTCTTCCCCTTTGTGCTGCATTTTGCTTACCTGGGGGCAATGAGAAGGGGCTATCCTGCTGACTTGGTGAGAAGTGTGCCTTCTTGGCATTAGCTAAGAATTCTTGGAATTAGACTAAGAATGGATTTTCCTCTGTTGCACAGAAATAAAACTGCTGCGGCACTTTCTCTCCGCCTCCTTTGAATGTCCTGCCAACCCCATCCCACCCCCCTAGCAGCGTTTCACATTCACATTCATCAGCCTGTCCTCAGCCCCACTGCTCCAAACACCACTGAAAGAAACCACTTGGGATTGGAACTACTTAGGAAAATGGACTTGCCTTCGTTGTGTCCCCAGGTATGTGAGCAGCAGCTGGGCTACAGAGAAGACAGAAGCCGGTTCCTATTTCACCAGATGGGATGTTCTCTCTTCCTTTAACCCCACTCATTCTCCCAGCGCAGGACCAAGGCCTTCCTCTGCATGAAGCTGCCCTGCCCACTCTGGCCTAAACAGACCCTCCCTTCTCTGAATCCTATGAAGCTTCTACTATTTTCCCACCCAACTGGTCTAAATTACTTCAACTTCTCAACTGTGTTTGCCTTCTCTCCTCTGAGCATGTAGTGTTTGGGGCCATATTCAGAGAAGAGGATAGGCTGGATCAGGTGTGGTTGGAAAGAATTCCCAAAATCCAGACATTGAGGATTATATATATATATAATTATAAATTATTATTATATAAATTTATACAAATTATATAAATTTATAATCATACATTGTATATATATAATTATAAATATTTAATATGTATGTAAGATATTTAATATATATATATATATATATATATAAAACGGTGGGCCATGTGTCATTTGTTACCACTACTTGATTCTGTCCATGTAGTGCCAAAGCTGCCATTGACAATAAGTAAATGAAAAAGCTGGCTGTATTCCAATAAAACTTTACTTACAAAAACAGGTGTGAGACAGGATTTGGCCCACAGGCCACAGTTTGCCAACACTTCAGTTTAAAAGAAAAAAAAGAAAGGCACAAATTGCAAATAATATAGATCTGTATATGTTCTTATTATGTATATACATACATTTAAAATGTCTTGAAGGAGTATTAAAAAAATAAAATCATTAGGCCACCTTTAAATAACAGTGTGAGGAATTTTGACACCTGTTTCTTTTATGCATGACCTCTATCTCCCTACAGCCTTCATTTAGACAGCAATTCTAACACATTATTCTTCTAAGAAAGTATTCAGTGAGAATTTTCACCCCCCTCCCAATGAACAATTGGCAGGCACCACATCTCAGAGCTCTCCTGACATCAGAATGGCAGGGCCAGCCCAAACAGGGGCCAAAGGAAAACGCAGCTTGCTGGAGCAGGGACATCGATAACTGCCTTTTGCTTTTAAAGATTCCAGAAGCCAAAAACAGGAATTATTTAAAGGGCAATTTGAAGTAATTAAAGTGCAGAATTACTGCATATGAACTGCATACATGCTCATAGTTGAAAAATTGCTTGACTTGAAAATAACCAAGGGGGCAGTGAATGCCAAGCAAGGCAGCAAAAAGACCTATTCTGCTTCAGGAGGATGAGGGAGGGAAGGGGGTGCCCACCGACACTCTGCTAGGACGGCCTCCAGCAGAGTCCTCTGAAGGGATGGAGCTTGCCACCTGGGAGGAAGGGGAACCAGGTTGTCAGGGCAAACTCACAGCCTCATGCAGTTAGAACCTTCTATAATACATCAACTTGTTTCTGACCATTTCCTTCTTGAGTCAAGGAAGGGAAGGAAGTTGTGAACAAACATGAAGCCCGTGAGTGGGAGGGTGTGAACCCATCATACTGTTGAAGGAAAGATGAAAAGTAACTCACTGTTTTGAAGCAGTGAGTGAAGAACCAGAGGCTGAGCAAAGCATCTTGACATCATTATCCCAGTTTTATTTCCCACAACTCCAAGAGATAGGGATTAACATTCCTATTTAATGGGGCTGAGGGGTAATGAAGCAGAAAAGTTAAGCAATTTGCCCCAGAGTCATGAAATTAAAGGGAAAAGGAAGAGAATGAAAGAGAAGTAATAAGAACCACAACAGTAATAACAACTGTAAGAATTACATCTGCTGAAGCTCTACATTTTAACCAGATCCATCACTTCCCTATTTTCACTTAAGCATCTCCTAAGTGGCAAGGCCCAGAAGAGGAAGCTCATCTGATAGCTCCACAGATGAGACTTCCAATGCCCATCTCCAGGTCACGGTTTTGGGACTGGACAACAGCCAGGACACTTGCACTGTGCTACAGGCTACAGCTCTCACAAGAGGGGCAGCTGAAACAATTCTACCTGTCTCAGCATCTAAGTGACTCCCCCCACCAAGACTCTGGCATTCTGGTCTACTCATATGACAAAGAACCACCTGAGGGTCCTAACCCATACTACTCATTTAAAGCAGCCTAACTCATTGGTGAGGGTAGACCATTTTTTTTTAATCATCAGCCCTGATCACCACCACCTCAGACAAGTTAGTCTAAACTGTTGCTTTCTGTAACAATTCAGAATTATCTAGTTGAGGGGTCTCTTTCTCTTTATATACCATCATCATCTTCTGTTCCTATACCCACATTTGTTTTCCTGGATTCATCTTATGATAACCTAGATGTTTGCCAAGAAGAATCTCCTTTTTATGTTGGAAAGCAGCTAGTGAGCTAGCTTACTAGACTTTATTGAAGACACTGAGGGGAGATTTTACATCACACCTTCCACAGCAACCACTCTAAGTTCTTTATTTGCTATTTTGGTTCTCAAAGTCCCTCTCTGGCCACTCCTGCCCTCAAGGGGATGCTTGTCTTTTCCTGTGTGAACCTAAGCTTCCCTGGCTCCTCCTTCCTGGATCTCTCACCCCCAATTTCAAATTCCTCTGCCCTGTAATGTTCATGGAATTTCTACCCTTCCCAGTTTGTAGTACTGCCCTTGTGCACCATGTGCATCCAAACAAGACCCATCCTTATAAAAGAAAGTTGATGAACCATCTTCTGTTACTAACCACATCTCATACCCAAAATAGCTCATCAGGGCAGCTCTTTCAAACACAAATGTTACTCCCCCAGGAAGAATTCAGGAGACATAACTTGTGCCCACCTTATTCTATATTCAAAAAGAGGTCTGAGAATGACATAGCCCTTTTCTCCTTTATACCTTGCTCCAGAAGAACAATGTCAGCTTTGGCCACTGATGAAAGCCTTAAATGGCCCCTGAGAGCTTCCTGCTGCTCTCCGATGAGCTATCTTGTGCCAAAGGGAACAGACTTGATGTTTGTGGTGTATAGGGACAACTGGGTGCCAGGATGGGCCTTGTAATTCAGGATAAAACAAATCTTTGTCATCATAGGAGCTGTACCACTGTGGACCAGACACCTTAGGTGGTCCACCCCACACCACTCCAAGGTGCTGGCAGACATTCCCATGATTGTATGACTTGAGCAAAGGTGGGATAGCATGGACTTCCAACTTCTCCTACAAAAGGTCTGAGACTACATTCTTGCTGCTCTGTTTTCAGAGGGGAAAGACAAGTCTGGATGCTGATAACGTAAAAGCGTACTTAATAGCTCCCACATTAACTCCTGACCTTGCTGCTCACTCTGTCTTACCAAGGAAACATTTGCTAGTCTAGCTTTAATGAGAAAAAATACATCTCACATTAGCAGCATTGGTTTGATTAAAAGCAAAAACACTTTGGGTTAGGAATTTTCCAGTCAAAATGGCAGAATAAGTAAAATGCTGTGTTTGCCTCCTCTCACAACTACATGAAAATCACAACTAAACTACAGAACAACCATCATTGAGAATTGCCTGAAGTCTAGCTGAACCAAAGTCCTACAACTAAGGATATACAGAAGAAGCCACATCAAGATTGGTAGAAGGGATAGAGACATAGAACAAGCTAGTCCCGATACCCACGTGTGGTGATTAATAATTGGGTGGGATATCTTGGCTGCATAGGTCCCCCCTTGGGAGCAAGGGGTCTCAACCTAACAGTAGGTTCCCCAGCCCAGGGTTCCAGTGCCAGGAAGAGAAGTCCCCATAACTTCTGGTTGTGAAACAGGAGGAGAATGTGGCTGAGTGAAGCAGGGCAGACATTCCTATTAAAGGGTCTGTGCACAGACTTACTCAATGACAGAAACACTTGCTCTAAACTCCAGCACTGGGGCAGCAGCTCAAAAGGCACTGGGACATACTAGGAGGAAATGAGTTGTCTGGCTTCAGGCCGAGGGCTAGAGGGGCAGCTTTCTGCCAGACAGAAGTGCTGATAGAAGCTATTGTTTCTTTGTTAAGCCCTCCCTTCTTCTGGCATGCAGACTTAGGCCAGTCACATATCAGAGTCTCAATCACCTGGCTAACACCATTTGCCCTGACCTGGTGATTCCCTGAGACACCACCCCACCCAAATTTTGGGCCCACTCAAGCCATTTCTAGTGACTTTTCCATACAAACAATCTTTCATGACTCATGCTGCAGACTTTCTTAAAATCTCTCAAAGGTTTAGAAAACCCAAACAAGAAGAATCTGTCTTGGCATGTCCCATACCTCTGGCTGAGGCACCATAAATCTGGCACTAACCATAGCTGATCTTGGTTGGTACATGGCTGCACCTTTTGAGGCAACTCCAAGTCTAGCACAGGTGACAGCCACCTGTGGATTGCATTATGGCCCATGCCAGGTTGCCCCAGGCAGGGCACAGGCTATGTTTAAACTTGGCTTTTAGAGGGGCCCTTCCCAGAAGGGCCTGGGACTGGCACATCTGGAAGCCAGCTTTAAACTGAGCTAGAACATCACCCTCCCACCTCCAAACACGACACACCCAAGAGGCAGACTGGGCAGACACCAGAGACCTGCTAAAGTGAACCCTGCTATGTAGGGCCAGCCCCTGCATGACTGCTCCTCCATTGTAGTCACAGCCAATCCTCACAACCAATCAACCCAAGGATCAGTCCCTTTGATTGATGTGCAAACAGCAACCAAGGCTCAGCTACAACAGGAGGACACACACAACACACACATGGAACACACCTGGAAAACCCAGCTGTGGTGACAAAGAAGACTGCACCACTGGGGCCCACAGCACACCTGCTACATAAGGCCATCTTACTAAGACCAGGAGACATAGCAGCCCTACCTAATACATAGAAACAAACAGAGAGGCAGCCAAAATGGGGAGACGAAGAAACATGTCCCAAATAAAAGAACAGCACAAAGCTCCAGAAAAGAAGTAAATAAAATGGAGACAAGCAATCTACCAGATGCAGAGTTCCAAACACTAGTTATTAGGGTGCTCAATTATCTCAGGGAGAACTTCAACAAAGAGATAGGAAACATAAAAAATGGAGATAAAAAACATAAAAAAAGAATTAGTAATAAAGACAGAATACAATAACTGAAATGAAGAATACATTAGAGGCAATCATTAGATCAAACAGAAAACTGAATCAGTGATTTAGAAGATAAGGTAGCAGAAAATACCCAAACAGAACAGCAAAAAGAAAAAAGAATCCAAAAATATGAATATAGTTTAAAACGCCTCTGGAACAACATCAAGCATAACAATATTCACATCATACAGGTATCATAAGGAGAAGAGAGAAAGTAAGGGATTGAAAACTTATTTGAAAAAAATAATGACAGAAAACTTTCCCTAACCTGGCAAAGGAAATAGATATACAAGCCCAGGAAACACAGAGAGTCCCAAACAAGATTAAGCCAAACAGGTCCACACCAAGACACATCATAATTAAAATGCCAAGAGATTAAAGACAAAGAGAGAGTCTTAAAAGCAGCAAGAGAAAGATAGTTAGTTACTTACAAGGGAGATCCCATAAGACTGTCAGCTGATTTCTCAACAGAAACTTTGCAGGCCGGAAGAGAGTGGCATGAAGTACTCAAAGTGATGAAAAGTAAGGACCTAAAACAAAACCTACTCTGCCCAGCAAGACTATCATTTAGAATTGAAGGACAGATGAAGAGCTTCCCAGACCAGAAAAAGCTAAAGTAGTTCATCACCACCAAACCAGTATCACCAGAAATTTTAAGGGGACTTGTTGAAGAAGGAAGGAGAAGGAGAAGGAGAAGGAGAAGGAGAAGGAGAAGGAGAAGGAGAAGGAGAAGGAGAAGGAGAAGGAGAAGGAGAAGGAGAAGGAGAAGGAGAAGGAGAAGGAGAAGAATATAAATAACAAAATGGTAATAACTACATTTACAGAGGGTGCCAAAAAAATGTATACACATTTTAAGAAAGGAAAAAACTGTATTAAAATTATGTTGATGGTAACCACTTTGAGCACCTCTTGTAATTACAGAAGTTAAACATGACTGTATTCATCTTTTGTTATCGGTATATATTATTACAATTTCAATACAGTTTTTTTTTTCCTTTCTTAAAATGTGTATACATTTTTTTGGCACCCTCTGTATATCAACAATTACTTTCAATGTAAGTGGATTAAACTCTCCAATCAAAAGACATGGATGTCTGAATGGATAAGAAAACAAAACCCTTACATATACTGCCTACAAGAGACTCACTTCAAATCAAAAGACAGATACAGACTGAAAAGAAAGGCATGGAAAAAGATATTTTATGAAAATGGAAACAAACAAAAAGCTGGGGAAGCAATACTTAAACCAGACAAAACAGACTTGAAAAGAAAGGATGTAACAAAAGACAAAGAAGGACCCAGTAATCCAAATTTGGGGTATTTATTCAAAGAAACACAAAACACTACTTTGAAGAGACACGTGCATCCATATGTTCATTGCAGCCTTATTTACGATAGCTAAGATGTGGAGGCAGCCTAGGTATCCATAAATGGATGAGTGGATAAAGAAGAGGTGGTGCATGTATACAATGGAATATTACTCAGACATTAAAAAGAATAAAATCTTGCCATCTGCAACAACATAGATGGACCTAGAGGGTATTATGCTGAGTGGAGTAAATCAGACAGAGAAAGACAAATGCCATATGATTTCACTGATATGTGAAATCTAAGGAACAAAATAAACAAACAAACAAAACAGAAACAAACTCACATATACAGAGAATAAACTGATATTTGCCAGTGGGAGGGGGTTGGGTAGTTGAGTAAAAAAGATGAAGGGATTAAGAAGTACAAATGGGTTGTTACACAGTAGTCATGGGGATGTAGGTTACAGCATAAGAAATATAGTCAATAATATTGTAATAACTATGTATGGTGTCAGATGGGTACTTGACTTACGGGAGATCACTTCATAAGTTACAGCAATACCTAATCCTTTGTTGTACACCTGAAACTAATATAATATTATACGTCAACTGTAACTGAAAAAATTTTAAATGTATTTTAAAAAATAATAAAAATAAAAGCAAAAACACTCTGTTATTTTAAATAGGTTAAGTTTAAAACTAAAATCTTGTTTATACTCCTAATTTGTTTAACAATTTTTTTTATAAAGATGAGCTCTGTCTTGGCCTTTGTGGGGGATCATGATCAGTTCTGAATTAGAAAAATTTTTTAATAGATAAGTTTTCCTTAAGGCTGAAAAATTCCACTGTGTGGTTGTCCCTATCCTATCCATTTTCCACCATAGTGGAGCTAAGCAGAGAGGAAAGCTCAAGCTAAGCCCCAGCTCTTCGGGCCATACAGCCCTAAGCACATGCTGAGGGCAGGCCAAGACCTGCTGAAATATCCTTCCCCCAAGGCTAACTGCCTCCTGTTCAGTTCTGTGTGGCTGGATGTGGTTTGGTTTAGTTTACTTTAACTTGGTCAGCTTTGCTTTTACATTTTGTATTGGCCCTAGGGGGTAAAGAGGAGTGGTGCAGAAACACTCAGAAAGATCAACATTTTAAGAATGTATGTTGGCAATGGAGTATTACGCAGCCATAAAGAAGAAAGAAATCTTATCATTTGCAACAACATGGATGGATCTAGAGAACATTATGTTAAGTGAAATAAGTCAGAAAGAGAAAGACAAGTACCATATGATCTCACTTATATGCGGAATCTAAAGAAAAGAATATGTGAATGAACTAATCAGAGACAGTTTTGAGGACACAAAGTAAAAACCGAGAGTTGTTAGATGGGCGGGGGCAGGGGGGGGTTGGGGATAAGGGGAAAGGTGAAGGGATTGGGAGGCGGCTGGTGGCCGCAAGATGGCCTCAGGGTTTTCTGGAAATTAATTTGAGGAACTTATTCAATAATGTTGTAGGGGTTTTGTTGGGTATCCGATGGGCATGCATCCTATTTGGGAGACCACCTCAGGGATGGTGTGGATGCCTGATCGTGGCATTGTGCACCAGAAGCTAAACATTAATGAATGCCAACTATAATTTTATGTGTGTGATGTGATGGCTGGGTGTGAGGTGGGAGGGATGGTGGGTGGGGGGAGGGGGGTTCACAGTGTGAGGGATGTAGATAGTGGGCGTCTAAGTATTGCCTTGTCTTGTACACCTGAAACTAATAAAAAAAAAAAGAATGTATGTTGGATGTGTTCCTGAAAATACGAGTAACTAGAATATTTTCTAAGCTCCACTCTGTGACCACCCAAAACTCAGGATATAGGTGTACTGTTATACATTCAACAAGCCCCCAGTCCAGCTGAAACTACAATCCTAACACCTGTGAAATGATGAGAAGCCTGGCTTATTCCTTTTCAATGTTTTTGAGTGTGTACTGTGTTCAGTTCCCCATTGTGTGTGGTCCCATGTGGAACCTGGTCCCGTCTCTGAGTGCTGATGACCTAGTGAGGGAGAGAAGACAGGCTCAATAACCCAATACACAAGAGTCATTCAGGCAAGTCAACACTCTAAGAGTCAGAGGAAAAAGGATCCATAGTTAGGTTGCCAAATTTAGCAAATAAAAATACAGGATACAGCAAATATCTGGGACACACTTATACTAAAACATAATAATTGTTTATCTGAAATTCAAATGTAACTGGGCATCCTGTGTTTTATCTGCCCGGAGAGATGAGACCAGGCTTCTTGTAGAAGATGGGATGTCCGTGAACCAGTGTGCTAAAGAGAGGAGAGATGTCACAGGGATTCATGAGGACAGTCAATGGGCGAGAAGTTCAGGATGGGCCAGCAGGTGGGTTTGGCCGGGGCACTTGTCTTAGTCCAATCTGGCTACTAACAGAATACCATGCACTGGGTGACTTATACACAGCAGACATTTATTTCTCACAGTCCTGGAGGCTGGGAAGTTCAAGAAGCAGGCATCAACCGATGCAGGGTCTAGTAAGAGCCCACTTATTCACAGACCACAATCTTCTGGCTGTAACTGCATATGATGGAAGATGACAGGGAGCTTTCCCGGCCACTTTTCTAAGGGCACCAAGCCCAGTCATCAGGACTCTGCTGTCAAGACTTGAGCCCTTCTCACCTCCCAATACCATCACTTTGGGGGTTAGGATTTCAACATAAGAAATAGGGGAGACCCAAATATTCAGTCCATAGCAGCCCCTTAATGCTGGAAAAGCAGAAGGGAACAGATGGCACAGGAGGTGGAATGTTGACTTGTGTCTGTCTCAGACAAGGAACTTGATTCATCAAGCCTATGTCTGTAAGAGAGGAACATCCTGTTTAATGGAAAATGCTGCAGAAGCTTTTGCAAGGCCAGTCTACCCATCTCCCAATTTATAAGTGTCAGTTACACTTTATAAATCAATGTAATTTCTTAAAGAAGGATCTATCTGTGCTGTAGTTTGTACCAGCTCATTTCATGCTGGGCAATTTCTTGAAAGAAACATCTCAGTCCCATTTGAACCCAGTTTGATTAAAATGAGAGAGAAGCGTAATCAAGAAGTTTTGGAAACTGTTAGAGTTTATGCAAATGAGTCCTGCTGATGACATTCCACGACCTCCTGCACCCCAGCACCCACAAGTTCCCCACTGTGAGGTTTTGGCAAAGTCCCACAGCTCTGAGTTTTGGTGTCCTCATATGTGAAGCCAACTATGCCAACCAAGGTAAGGAGCTGCAGCAGTGTCTGCAGAGCACCCAGCATTGTGCAGGACACAATGGGCACTCCATAAATGATAGTATTGGCAGGAACATACCTTCCAGACCATCCTTATAGCAACATGCAGATTTCCGGGCTACAAAACAGTCATCTGAATCTGAGCAGTCTTAAATCTCTCTTAAATAAAAGTTTATGAGTTGAATCCTTTTTCTCGCCAGTTACTTTTTAACTCAAATTTCATGTGTGGCAGCTGCACAGCCTAGTTAGCAATGAGACAGCCAAGCGCCAAGGCCAAGCCATGCTGAGCCCATGTATGCCTGCCAGGGCTCCGAGATTCAGGAAGACATGCACAATGGACCTTGGCAGCCAGCCGGTCTCTGTCTGCCATTTATCCTTCGCAGGACAAACTCAGCACATCCTCAACCCTAGGTGCTGCCACGGTGCTTTTAATTAAAAGATCCTTTGATGGAAAAAACAATGGTCTTATTTTTCTGATATGGCTTGAGTAGCCATTGGCTCCATTCCCATGCTGTTCTCTGCAGCCCCTTAGATTCCCTCACTGCCAGAAGCCAGTGGTCGACCTGCCCACACATGAGGCCAGAACAGGTCACTGCTGAGGTTGGCACCTGTTCCTGTATCCAGCAGCAAAGATATTTTCTGAGCCTAATATTAGGCCCTGAAAGAATAATCCTTATGAATTCCAGATGACATTAGCCAAGTTTCCTACACACCCTTCCAACAGCTGTACTGAGTAACTGGCTAACTCTTGCTGACAAGTGGACGGACCTCAAGATATAACATAATCAGCTCAGCTTCCTCATCTGTCAAATGGGGACAATATCACCCTTGGACAATTGTGAGGCTGGAATTTTTCTGTACATTTGTATCAACAAGCTTTGCTCCTAACACACAGCACTCAGTAAATGGTAGAGATGATAAGAATGACATTTATTGAGTGTTTACTATGTGCCAGCAATTGTTCTAAGTACTTTGCAAATATCAACTCAGTTAATCCCTACAACAACCCTGCAAGGAAAGTGCAGTGATTATCCCCCATTTTTCCAATGAGGAAATAGAGGTTTGGGGAGATTCTGTGTATTATCCAAGTTCGTGTGGCTCTTGCAGGTCAGCCGGCCCTAGAACTACACAGCTGGCTCCAGCCTCCAGGACCTGATCACTACCCAGTATTTGCTTCCTTCTAGTTACCTCTTAAAGACGTTACTGTCCTACTTTAGGACTGAGCAGTCACAGGCCCATGCTAGACACAGGGTAGGTAAGCCTCCAGACCCTGAGAATGGAGGTTCCACCCAAACCTCATGCCTCTACATTGGGCCCAGCACTGGCTCCCAGCCAAGGAGGCACATTGACTTGCCCACTATCTGTAGCCATCACCCTCTGTTTCTGAAGCTCAGTCACATCAGAGCTACCTGGAGCTCCTGATAGCATCTCTCAGGCCTAAAAGCCAACCTCCATCATACAGAGCCCTTCCTGAACATTCCTCAGCTTGGGCAGCTCAGCTGGCCTCCCTTCTTTATTTTGTGACAGGCATAGAGCCTTCTTTGTTTCCTTCTTGCATCCTCCATGCAGTCTCCACCCCCACCCCTCCCAAGGGCCTGTGAAAGTCCAGCTCTCCCCTCACTCCCCAGACACACACTTGGCTCCAGCGCTCCCCAGCCTTCCTGGGACTCAGCCCATCGTGCCTGGCACCATCCTGGCTATAAGAGCCTGCTGGTTGTGCTTCCATTATCATCAGCTAGTCACTCCTCAGATACAATTTCTCAGCATCATCACTGTAGTTACGGCTTTGGATCCTCCACATGATGGTTCTGTCCCCCAGGCCCAGCCTTAGGATGCTCTATAAAATAGCCTACTGAAGTAGCTGTGGCCCTGAGACTTCCCCAACTTATGTGTCACCCACATTGTCAGGAAGCTTATTATGCAACTGAGTGAGGGGAGAAAGCATTGTTGGGGTACATCCACTGGTACCCCAACAATGATACCCACCGACACCAGATGATCAGACCTCCTGCACTGCTCAATGAACAAGTTCCTCAGCTCACATTTTCCTGAGATGGACCCTGAGAGTGGAAAGCTTGAAAACAGCATCTACCAACATCTCTGCCACTGAAGAGGCTATGAAATGCTAAATAAGCTTTACCTAAAATATCCATCCTTCTTTTTTCACAGCTCACCCATTAAGTTCCTTGAAATTGACTCTATATTCCCATTTTTTTTGGCATTTACCTGCATTGCTTTTATTTCCACACAGGACAGGAGTAAAATGTAGTGAAAGCACAAACTTGTATGTAAAAAAGGGCTATTCTTCTCCACGAGTTTCACCACGGTAGATGTATTTTCTGGATAAATCACCTGTCAGTCACTTGAAACATTAGTGTGAGTGGGTTTACTTATCATCTCTTAACTGCAAAGAAATGGTATATAAAACAGGAAATGCACATTGGGAAGAAGGAGGAAGGGACAGAGACACATCATTTTAGAAAATGGCACCACTGAACATTCAGTGCTCAAACCAAGCCACCAGGAGCTCCTGGTTCCATGCATGTCCCTCGCAGGATGCTATCAGCCAATCGGCAAGTTCAGTCAATGCTCCTCCTTATGGTCCCTCTGTCCACTCTCTCCACCTCCCCTGCCACGACCCTAGTCACCTCTTGCCTAGTGTAGTTGTTGCCTCCTAACTGGCTCCTCACTTTAAATCTTGTCCCTTACCCCCCATATTTAACAGCAGGAAGAGTTATCTATTCAAAATATAAATCAGACAAATTCACACTCCCTGTTTTTAACACTCTGAAAGCTTCTCATTGTACCTGCCATTAAAACAAAGCCCTATTTCAATTTTCAAATCAGAGACCAAGTTCCTGCCCTCCTCTCTGATCTCATCTTCTAGTCTTCCTCCCCTGATCACTGCTCATCAGATAAACAGCCTTCTTTCCTCTCACCAGGCAAGCTTGATCTTGCCTCTGGTTTTTTCCATTAAAGGATCTTTTAATTAAAAGCACCATGGCAGCACCTTGGCACTTTCTCCTGCCTCTGTAGGAAATGCTCCTGGTTGACTCCTCCTCACCTTTAGGTCAAATGTCACTTCCTTGTAGGTGACTTTCCGAGCACCCTGTTTAAAAATAGTCACCTCCCTCACATGTCTCTCTGACAATCTCTCCTATCGCCCTTTTTTATTTTCTGCAGAGTCCCAATGAGGCCGAACAGTTGCATTACTTCTATGTTGCTGTGTTTATTATCTGTTTCCCTCCTAGCACGTGGGCTCCAGGACAACAGACACCATGTCTGTCTAGCTCTTTGCTATGTCCCAGGACCTAGAGCTGTGCATGACCTGTAGTTGGTGCTCAGATATTTGCTGAATGAAAATGTATACTTCTGGAGGGTGCGGAGGCTGACAGGGCTGGCTGAGAATCCCAAAGTCGATCAGGACTTCTGGACTCATCTGCGCATTAATTCATGCTGATATCTTTGGGTTCTGTGTTGACATGGGGCCATGCCACCAAGATGGGGATTTGTGGCTCCAGCGTCTAAGGTACAGGTCAAACAGCTCTTAGTCCTTCTTGGGTTCATGTCAACCACTGAGAGCCCTCACCTAAGGTACACCCTTCTTAGAGGGGCCCATATCCAATGAGCAATTGAAGTGATAGTATGAAGGCCCAGCCATGTGGGCCCTATGAGATAGATCTCTGATGGGTTGTTCTAGCTCCAACCCTCCCATGGTGCTGAGCTGGGCTGTTGTCAGGCCTGCACCCACCCACCTCACTCCTCTTCTGCCTACTCCTTCTTCCCCCACATCCCATCGAGTGCACAGGTATGTTTTCCAAGGTCACCCCCAACACACTTCCTGCCAGCTAACCTCCATCCCAGAGTCTGCTTCCCAGGAAGTCCAGCCTGTGATGCGCTCCTTCTGTTGTTCAGCACTGTGCCAGATACAGCAACATGAAGAAACAAAGACCAGGCACTCAGACCTAGTGAGACAAGTGGCAAATCATCCAATAGTCAGGGTAGTATTAGAGCAGTGCCAAGATGGAGGAAGGCACAAGGCTATCTGGGTACAGAGGGGAGCTCTAACCCAGCCTTGAGGCACCCCCGCTGGGTAAAAGCACCAAACTTCATGAAGAAAATACCGTTTAAGTTTAGTTATAAGGAACAAGTGAGAGTGAGCCAGGAAAACACGCCAGGCCGAGAGACGCAGATGCAGAGACACAGCTGGAAAGGTCAACAGGAGCCAGGTGAGGGAGACGCAGGAGGAATGAACCCAAGGGAATAGGACGGAGGCCCCACCAAGGGAGAGGAGATACAGCTGAACTGCCGAATATGAGAGGTGTCCCGAACCCTCGACCCCCACATCCCCTGCAAGGTCAAAGAGGACATTGGACTACACATCCCAGCCCCCATCTGGCCCTTCCTCACAATGGGCCTTGAATTTCTGGGTGCCTCTGTGTCTGCCATCCATCGTTGCTGAGCTGAGCTGTGCAGGGCTGAGGACCTGTCTAGGACACCTCTTCCTGAAGTCTCCTCTAATGGGAACATCCTCTGTGTCTGCGCTCGTTTCCCATGGCATGTTACCTGCTGCTCCTCTGGCCACTGATCTTTCTAAGTTCATCCATCACAAGTCCTCGTCACTTGGTATTTATCACCTGATGAAGTTCTGGCTGCAGCCTTCATTTATTTTTTTCACTCTTATCTTTTTTATTGAGGCATAATTGACATTTAACACGATATTAGTTTCAGGTGTGCCACATAATGATGCAGTATTTGTAGGTACTGTACAATGATCACCACAATAGGTCTAGTTAACACCTATCACCATGTACAGTTACAGATTATTTTCTCATCCTCACTCCTATCTCGACTGACTGGATTGCCTAGAGGGTTTTTTTAGTTGGTAATAGAGCATTGATTCTTTATCTAACTCAGTTCTTCTAAGAACACATTTTGATTATCTTTGAGGTATTAAAAAAGACCAAAATAATCCCGAATAAATTAACCTAATGTAGAAGAGCTGAGTCGATCCAAAGTAGTATTATATCAGCTAAAGGAGGGAGGGAATGATGAAGACAATTCATAGAATGACAGAATGTTCTGTTTTGCCACTTTCAACTTTTTTTTTTTAATTTATTGGGGTGACAATTGTTAATAAAATTACATAATTTCAGGTGTACAATTCTGTATTACATCATCTATAAATCCCATTGAGTGTTCACCACCCAGAGTCAGTTCTCCTTCTATCACCATATATTTGATCCCCCTTACCCTCATCTCCCTCCCCCCACCACCTTACTCTCTGGTAACCACTAAACTATTGTCTGTGTCTATGAGTTTTTGTTTGGCTGCAGACTTTCAAATCCAAGTGCGACCATCTAACTGAAGCCAACTCTCTGCATTTCCATATTCTGGTCAAAGTTACATTATCTACCCATGAGTGGAGTGCCTGGTGACCCCCTCTGTCATATTATACCATGATGAGTACAACTTCTATCAGGCTTGATATTTAAAAGTATTGATGTATCTCCTTCACCCAGCCTCTGTTGACCTTTTCAGTTGTGTCTCTGCATCTGCATCTCTGGTCCGGCCCCATTGTTTTGGCTTACTCTCACTCCCTGGAAAACTTCATCATTTGGGAGAATTTCCTTTTGACCCAGGTTTGTTTGTTTATTTGTTTGTTTGTTTAAGAAGGAGAGGGGGCCAAGAAAGTAGAGTTTGGGACTCAGATTTTGTTTTGATAGCTCATTTGTGTGTGTGTGTGTGTTACTTCTCTTCATTTCCTGATTTTTCATAAAGACTCTTAGGGTAACTAATATTTTTATTCTGAAAGCATTTCTATCTACACCAGACCACTGGCTCTGTTTTAGCTAATTAAACTTCAGAAGTGAGAGAGTGGATAAATGTCCATTGTAGAGGTACAGGCTAATGCAATGCTGTGTGCCCCCACAGAAGAGAGGCATATGTACTGCTGAGGGACTCTCCTGCTATGTCCCCTTACCTTGCACAGCCCGAAACATTGCGTGTTGGGGCTCCACTGCGAAAATCTGGAGAAAACGATACATTGGATCACGATACTTACTGCTTGCTTTGATATTCTAGGATACCACCCCCCCATCTTTTTATTTAATACTGTCAACAAATGACCCAGCAATGACTGGAAAGACCTCAAAAACTCCAGTCTGGTGTCTGGCATTTAAATCAACGTTCAGAAATTACAGAAGGAATTGGATATTATTAAAACAATAATGTTTTTAATAAAACAAATGTG
This sequence comes from Rhinolophus hipposideros, assembly GCF_964194185.1. NCBI lineage: Eukaryota > Metazoa > Chordata > Mammalia > Chiroptera > Rhinolophidae > Rhinolophus > Rhinolophus hipposideros. Next base: position 2,950,922 of record NC_138052.1, on the reverse strand, counting down.
TGAGATGGAGATGCTTAATAACAAGGGTTACCATTTAGCAGCTACAATGCACCAGATCCTGTCCAGATATTATTTCTTTTTCTCAGAACAATTCTTCAAAGCAGGATCATTGTCTCCAACGTCTAGAGAAAGGGCTGCATTTCTGAGACATTAAGAGGTCAAAAGTCACAGAGCAGGTAGGTGATAGACTTGTACCTGTGTCTACCTGACTTTCAAGTTCATACTTTATCTATGAAAGAGACTTAAACAGGGAACCTCTGGACCTGGCTGAGTGAAACCAGGTACCTGCAGAGAGGAGGGGAGAGAGGTCTGCAGTCCAGGCTAGTCCATGTCACCAGTTACCCACGTGACGTTTCTCTCCTTTGTTGTACAGTTGAAGTTCTGCTACTACTGATGATCATTGTTTCTATCTTTAAAGTAAGAGTGAGGTAAGGACTGCCTGCATTCCTCATTCCCCAGGGAATATGCACAGTTTAGATGCTCCCGACATCTGCCTATTCTACTGATGCTGAACACGGGAGGATACATGTGAACCCCGCTGGCATTTTGATGTCAAGAAGTGGAGAGCACCAGATACAACTGCAAACAAGTGGATGCTCTAGAACAGTCAGTGAGTGTCACACACGTGACGAGACTACAAATGACCAGTGTCTTCACACTGGTGTCAGAGGTCACGTTGGCGGCCTAATTTCTCCTAGTGAGCCTTGAGAAGATCATGCCAGTTTTGCCAGGAAAATAGTGTGGGGGGAAATGAGGGTGAACCGTACCAGATATTAAAATATGCTCCAAAGCTACTGTAATTTTTAACATTACTGCTTGTGCAGGAATAGAAAAGAACAAATAAAATGAAACAGAATAAAGTTACATCTAAATGACTTTTTCAGATGAAAATTTAGTAGATGATGAAGGTAGGATTTCAAATGGACAAGAAAAATTACAGGATTTTTAAAATGGTGACGTACATCTGTCCAGCAATCAGCAAAAATATGTAAGTAAACCTACTTCAATTTTTATACAAATAAATTTCAGATATATCAATTAAAATGTAAGAAATAAAAACATATGATCACTAAGAAAATGAGGAAATATATTTATAATCTTAGAGGAGAGAAAGCCTTTATGAGCATTCATGAAATTAAGAAGCCATAAAGGAAATATTAATAAATCTAACCATATAAATATTTTAAAACATCTTAATGTAGCCAAAAGACAAAATTGGAAAAATATATATGACTCTTAGCAGATGAAAGATTCATTTCCTTAATATATAAACAGCTCTCATAAATCAATAGAAGAAAATAAACCCAATAGGAAAAAGAAAGTTGCCAAGGCCAATGTCAGGCAATTCGAAGAAAATGATAAGCAATTGGCCATCACATAAGAACAAATGACCAACTTCACTCAAAATTAAATAAATGAAAATTACATCAACATGACGTATCTTTCACTGTTGTCTTCTTCTCAGAGCAAACACAACAATCGTTTCAAAATACAAATCTGATTAAGCCCCCCCCACCCCCCGTTTAGACTTCTTCAAAGGTTTCCCACTCCTCTTAGGAAAGGCTCTAAACTCTTAGGGTGGCCCTGATCCCACCTTTCCTATCTAACTTCTCCCCACTTTTCAGAACCTTTATCCATGGTCTATTCCATCTCCCTGTGTTGTCCTTTCCCTCTTCTTCTTTCTTCCTTCACTTCATGAGTGTACATTCATTCTTCAGGTTGTAGATTTATTGTCCCTTCCTGAGGAAATCTTGTCCCGGCCTACCCTCTAATTAGAACAGCTCTCTATTTTATATGCTTTCCTAACTATCATGTATTTCTCTTTTATGGCACTTATAAAAGTTGCAATTTACATTTATTTATATGATGATTTAATTAATGTTTGTCTCCCTATCTATACCATGAACTCCATTGGGAAAGGATCCTGCCATTTGCTTTTCTTTCTTTATTGTGTTACCAGAACCTAAAACATATGCTCAGCATACAGTAGGTGCTCAATGAACATTTTTGAGTGAAAGAAAATATTTTAAATGAAAGAATTCTTTTTGTCTAGTGATTTTGGCAAATATTAGAAAAATGCAGAGAGATTCAAGCATTTTCTTTTTTTTAAATTTATTTATTGGGGTGATATTGTTAATGAAATTACATAATTTCAGGTGTACAATTCTGTATTACATCATCTATAAATTCCATCGTGTGTTTACCACCCAGAGTCAGTTCTCCTTCTATCACCATATATTTGATCCCCTTTACCCTCATCTCCCTCCCCCCACCCCCCTTACCCTCTGGTAACCACTAAACTATTGTCTGTGTCTATGACTTTTTGTTTCTCATTTGGTTTATAATGCTAAGCGAAATAAGTCAGACAGAAAAAGCAGAGAACCCTATGATTTCACTGATATGTGGTATATAAACCAAAAACAAAATTCAAGCATTTTCATACACTACTGGCAAGAAAAATTGTTGGAGGCCAATTTAAATTGTGCCAAATAGAATAAATTTATCTATTAGCTATGCTTGTAGATGTGCATAAGATATGTGAAAGAAGATGCTGCTTGCAACATTGTTGGTGATACCAAAAGCCAAAAACAGCACATGCTCATACATTCTTCATCAGAGAACAAGACAAAAAGTTATGATACACTGCGAAGTATTGTGCTACCATTTCAGAGATGGGTGCTGATTCTTACTCAAAAGTGGGAAGATCTCCAAGGTAATGTATGAAGTGAAAAAGTTCACTTCATTCAAGTTGCAGAATGATTCATACATGTGATCCCATGTGTGGTTTTTTTAATGATATGATATGTATCCTTTCATTTGTATAGGAAATTTCTGGACAGATAAATAATAAGTGATTAATCATGGTAACTTCATGGGGAGTGGGTTAGAAGGAGACATACTTTTCACTTTATACGCTTCTGGGAAATTTTACCTTAGTCATGAATATACACACACACACACACACACACACACACATATGTATATATGTATGTATATATATGTGTATGTATATATATATATATATATATAACAATTTTAATGTTATGAACCAGTTATTTTCAAAAAATGATTATTTAATATGGGATCCTAAAACAAGTTCATTAGTACCATGTAACACAGACCCATTTTTTCCAATTATCTTTCTTCCTCAGTTATCTTAAAGTTCAGAAGTTCTTAACCCTGCACTCTCATTTTCTCGACCCTGTTTGTGCATTTTTAGCTTCATCAGTGACTTTTCAGCATTAGGGGAGCTTCAGTTTAAAAGGACATTTTCATAAAGCAGTAAAATCCCTCTAAAATTCCAGTAAATGCTCCAAGTATACCCAGTGACAAATGCTCTTTTGTCTGGGTTTTCGTACACAGAGGCTCGCCTAGATCAAGTTTCTCCAAGGAAGTCTGTCTTATGATTTCACATCTCTTTCAATGGCCCACTTAAGAACAATCTGTCAAAATAAAACTTATGTATTCTAGATCTGAATGGATCTGGTTCTTTCCCATACATCTCGTTAGTGCTTTGGATTAATTTTCAGGTTGAGATGCCAAAAGTTAGTTACTCCAGAAATAAATATATACCTGAACTAAAACAAATCTACCTGTAGTAACCATATGGTGTACTCTACCACTGCATTCAGGAGGAGAAAGGAATTATGTAACAACACACTGTGGCATAGTAGAGATTGTTTCCATGACTCTATAAATAATAAAACTAGATGCTGCTTTAAGTGAGCTGTGAAGGATACTTTATTTCTTCCAGTTCTGTTGGTCGTCTACCATCTGCTATGCTAATAACACCACTAAACGGAGCGTTAACACAGCTTAAAGCCTCCTCCAGGTTATATCTTTCTCTGGGTGCTCTTCAAACAGTGTACACTGCTGGGGCAGTGACCTGGCCAGTCATACTTTGAGTAACTCCAAGACCATGTTTCCATCTGTCTTGTTCCGTCTCCGGTGGGCCTCCCTTCCTAGGCTCCCCTCTGCACACCCTCACAGCAGGTGCAGGTGAGTTGACTTCACGAGGTATAACAGACCTGACCTCATGGCTGGCCCAGCCACACTCTAATACAAAAGAGGAGGACGGAGAAAAAAAAGAGGACAGGCCTGAGTGGTGAGTCCTGTTATAAAATGATACAACAGGACCAAAATAGAATTGCTATGCTAAGCCTCATGTCACCAAACTGAGAGTTAACTTAATTACAGTTGTGGCTCTCCCAGAAATGGAATCTAAAACTAGTCAGCCAGGAATCACCTGATTAGCACTAGTCAGATAATCTGGTTTTAGACTCCTGCTATCCCCTAAAGGAAAGCAACTTTGCAATAACCAACCTGATATTTTGCCTAGAATAACTTCCTGTTCCTGCCCGCTTCTGCCTATGAAAGTCTTTCATTTTGTACACCTCTTCAGAGCTTCTTTCTATCTGTTAGACTGGAGGATGCCTGATTCGAATCAATTTGGGCTCAAATAGACTCTTAAAAGTTCTAATATGCCTCAGTTTATCTTTTAACAGTTCCCACCAGAAGCAAAGGACAGATAACCCAGGGTGCTACTTCCAGGTGCTGTGTCTTCTCACAGCCTCTGGCAGGTAGAAGAGGAGGGTAAGGACATGGATGGAGGGGACCCCCCTTTCCAGCCTCTGCTAAGTATTTTTCTGCTCCCAAGGCCACTCTCTTCTGTGGGCCAACTTCTGCCACCATAGTCTCTTTTTCTCCAAAAGCCATGGGCACTCCATTTGTGAGACCCTGTCCCAGAAGCTCATCCTTACTTGGGTAAGCCTTTCTGCTACTCAAAGAAAGGAGAAGCTGTCTGAACTGCACAACAAAGGAATGGTAGAAAACTCACTAGAATTTGTTTGGGGTTTACTTTAGGACCTCAGTTATTGAGTTTTCATCCAGATGTCCTTGCCCTGTGGGTAGCCCATAATGACACCACCCATCCATCCCTCCCTCCAAAAAGCAGAATCCATGAATAACCAAGGCAACAAGATAGCTCAGAAAGAAAGTGAAAAGTCTCCAGAAAAGGAACTTGAAGATATGGAAATATGTGATTTAAATGACAGAGAATTCAAGATTGCAATTCTGAAAAAATTCAACGAGATGCAAGAAAACACAAAAAAGGCAATTTAATGAAATCAAAAACACAATCAAAGAACAACATGAGCATTTTACGAAAGAGATTGAAATTTAAAAAAAGGACCAAATAGAATTTCTGGAGATTCAGACCTCAATAGAAGAAATTAAGAATGAAATAACCAGCTTAGGTAGTACAGTTGACCAGATGGAGGAAAGAATCAGTGACATCGAAGATAGGAACCTGGAAATTACACAGATGAAAGAAGAAAGAGACTTGAGACTTAAAAGAAATGAAAAAACTCTAAAAGAACTTTCTGACTCCAGTAGAAAGAGCAATATAAGAATAATGGGCATACCAGAAGGAGAAGAAAGAGGAAGGGAACAGAGAATGTATTCAAACAAATCGTCGATGAGAACTTCCCAAACTTGTGGAAAGAACTGGATCCTCGAATCCAAGAAGCAAATAGAACACCTAATTACCTCAATACCAACAGGCCTTCTCCAAGACACATTGTATTGAAGCTGTCTAAAATCAATGCCAAACAAAGAATCCTCAAGGCAGCCAGGAAAAAGAAGACGGTAACTTACAAAGGAAAGCCCATTAGATTATCATCAGATTTTTCAGCAGAAACTCTACAAGATAGGAGGGAATGGAACCAAATATTCAAACTATTGAAAGAGAGAAATCATGAGCCAAGAATAATATATCCAGCAAAGATCTCCTTTAGATATGAAGGAGGAATAAAGACCTTTCCAGACATCCAGAAGCTGAGGGAATATTCTAATACATGACCTGCACTACAAGAAATACTAAAGGAGGCTTTTAGACCACCATCAACAGGGACAACTTGTGGCAACCGAAACATAAAAAGGGGGAGCGTAAAGGCCTGAACTGGAATATGGGAATAGAGAAAGTAAGCGTACTGAAGAAACTGGAATACTCTAAACATCAAACTTTCTTTTACATAAACTCAAGGGTAACCACTCAAAAAACATCCAAATCTGAAATACATACTGTAATAAAAGAAGAAACAGAGGGAAACATCATAGAATACCACCACACAGAAATAATAGATAACAACAAAAAGGCAAAGAAACAATGGAGACACAGCCTTACCAGCAAACTAAAGACAGAATGACAGGAAATCCTCACATATCAATAATCACCCTAAATGTAAATGGACTGAACTCACCAATAAAGAGACACAGAGTAGCAGATTGGATCAAAAAACTAAACCCAACCATATGCTGCCTACAAGAGACACATCTCAGCTACAAGGACAAGCATAGACTCAAAGTGAAAGGGTGGAAATTGACGTTCCAAGCAAATGGTACCCAGAAAAAATCAGGTGTAGCCATAATGATTTCCGATGAAACAGACTTCAGGGTGAAAAAGATAACAAGAGACAAAGATGGACATTTCATAATGGTAAAGGGGACTATACAACAAGAAGACATAACAGTCATCAATATTTATGCCCCCAATCAGGGAGCACCGAAATATACCAAGCAACTACTAACAGAACTAAAAGGAGAAATTGACCAAAACACAATTATACTAGGGGACTTAAGTACATCATTGACAGCTATGGATAGATCATCCAAACAGAAGATAAATAAAGAAATCATAGCCCTAAATGACACATTAGATGAATTGGACATAATTGACATATATAGAGCACTTCATCCTAAAACATCAGACTATACATTCTTTTCTAGTGTACATGGAACATTCTCAAGGATAGACCATATATTGGGACACAAAATCAGCCTCAGCAAATTTAAGAAGATTGAAACCATACCAAGCATGTTCTCTGATCACAAAGCTTTGAAATTGGATATCAACTGCAAAAAAAAAGCAGGAAAAAACACAAATACATGGAGATTAAACAACATACTTTTAAAGAACGACTGGGTCAAAGAAGAAATTAGAGGAGAGATCAAAAGATACATAGAAACAAATGACAATGAAAATACATCCTACCAAAATTTTTGGGATGCCGCGAAAGCAGTTTTAAGAGGGAAATTTATATCATTACAGGCCTATCTCAAGAAACAAGAAAAATCACAAATAAATAACCTCATGTTACACCTTAAAGAACTAGAAAAAGAAGAACAAGCGAAACCCAAGGTCAGCAGAAGAAAGGAAATAACAAAAATCAGAACAGAACTAAATGAAATAGAGAACAAAAAGACAACAGAAAAAATTAATGTGACAAAGAGCTGGTTCTTTGAAAAGATTAACAAAATCGACAAACCCTTGGCTAGACTCACTATGATAAAAAGAGAGAAGACACTAATTAACAAAATCAGAAATGAAAAAGGGGAAGTTATCACGGACACCACAGAAATACAAAGGATCATTCAAGAATACTATGAAGGACTATATGCCACCAAATTCAATAACCTAGAAGAAATGGACAAGTCTTAGAAACATATAGCCTTCCAGGTTGAAACATGAAGAACTGGAAAATCTAAACAAACCGATCAACAATAATGAAATTGAATCAGTCATCCATGACCTTCCCAAAAGCAAAAGTCTGGGACCAGATGGCTTCACTAGTTTGGTAGAATTCTACCAAACCTTCAAACGATCTAATACCAATTCTGCTCCAACTCTTCCAAAAATTTGAAGAAGACGCAGTACTCCCTAACTCATTTTATGAGGCCAGCATTACCCTGATACCAAAACCTGGTAAGGACAACACGAAAAAAGAAAACTACAGACCTATATCTCTGATTAATACTGATGCTAAAATCCTAAACAAAATTTTAGCAAATCGAATACAACAATGCATTAAAAAGATTATTCATCACGACCAAGTGGGGTTCATCCTCGGGGCACAGGATGGTTCAACATCCGCAAATCCATCAATGTGATACATCACATAAACAAAAAAAAGGACAAAATTCATATGATTCTATGAATTGATGCAGAAAAAGCATTTGACAAGATACAACATCCATTTATGATTAAAACATTTAATAAAATAGATACAGAAGGAAAATACCTTAACATAATTAAGACCATTAGCTAATCTCATAATTAGTGGTAAAAAACTGAAGCCCTGTGCTCTTCGTTCAGGAACACGACAGGGCTGTCTCCTATCACCTCTGCATTTCTACATAGTGTTGGAAGTCCTTGTCAGAGCCATCAGGCAAGAGAAAGAAATAAAAGGCATCCAAATTGGGAATGAAGAAGTTAAATTATCACTCTTTGCAGATGACATGATGCTATATATAGAAAACCCTAAAGACTCCACCGAAAAGCCGTTAGAAACAATCAACGAGTACAGTAAAGTTGCTGGCTACAAAATCAACATACAAAAGTCCATTGCATTCCTATATGCTAACAATGAAATCTCAGAAAAAGAAATACAAAAAACAACTCTCTTTGCAATTGCAGCAAAAAGAATAAAATACCTAGGAATAAACTTAACCAAGGATGTGAAGGACCTATATGCTGAAAACTATAAACATTTTTTAAAGAAATTGAAGAAGACACAAAGAAATGGAAAGACATTCCATGCTCATGTATTGGAAGAATCAATATAGTTAAAATAGCCATGTTACCCAAAGCCATATACAGATTTAATGCAATCCCCATCAAAACCCCAATGACATTTTTAAAAGAAATAGAACAAAAAAATCATCAGATTTGTTTGGAACCACAAAAGACCCCTAATAGCCAAAGCAATCTTAAGAAAAAAGAACAACACTGAAGGTATCGCACTCCCTGACTGTAGCTTGTACTACAGGGCTACAATAATCAAAACAGCATGGTATTGGTAGAAAAACAGACACATAGACCAATGGAATAGAATTGAGAACCCAGAAATAAACCACATAAATATGGACAGATAATTTTTGACAAAGAAGCTAAAAACATACAATGGACAAAAGACAGCCTCTTCAATAAATGGTGCTGGGAGAATTGGATAGCCACGTTCAGAAGAATGGAACTGGTCTGCTATCTGTCACCATGTGCCAAAATTAATTCAAAATGGATCAAAGACTTAAGCATAAGACCTGACACAATAAACTGCATAGAAGGAAACATAGGTACTAAACTTATGGACCTTGGGTTCAAAGAGCATTTTATGAATTTGATTCCAAAGGCAATGGAAGTAAAAGTTAAAATAAACAAATGAGACTATATGAAACTTAAAAGCTTCTGCACAGCAAAAGAAACCATCGGCAAAATAAAGAGGCAACCAATTGAATGGGAGAAGATTTTTGCAAACAGTGCCTCCAATAAGGGGGTAGTATCCAAAATATACAAGGAACTCATGAAGCTCAACAACAAAAACAAACAACCCAATTGAAAAATGGGCAGAAGACCTGAAGAGACATTTCTCCAAAGAGGACTTACAAATGGCAAATAGACATATGAAAAAATGATCATCACTAATCATCAGCGAAATGCAAATAAAAACCACAATGAGATATCACCTCACCCCAGTCAGAATGGCTATCATCAACAAGACAAATAGTAACCAGTGTTGGAAAGGCTGTGGAGAAAAAGGAATCCTCATACACTGTTGGTGGGAATGCAGACTGGTGCAGCCGCTATATAAGGCAGTGTGGCAGTTCCTCAAAAAATTACGAATAGAATTACCATATGACCAAGCAATCTCTCTCCTGGGTATCTACCCAAAAAAATTTGAAAACATTTATGCATAAAGACATGTGTGCTCCAATGTTCATTGCAGCTTTGTTTACGGTGGCCAAGACATGGAAACAACCAAAATGTCCTTCGATAGATGAATGGATAATGAAGTTGTGGTATATATACACAATGGAATACTATTTGGCGGTAAGAAAAGATGATATAGGAACATTTGTGACAACATGGATGGATTTTGAGAATATAATGCTAAACGAAATAAGTCAGACAGAAAAAGCAGAGAACCCTATGATTTCACTGATATGTGGTGTATAAACCAAACACAACAAAAGAACAAGAGAAACAAATGAGAAACAAAAAGTCATAGACACAGACAATAGTTTAGTGGTTACCAGAGGGTAAGGGTGATGGGGGGAGGGAGATGGGGGTAAAGGGGATCAAATATATGGTGATGGAAGGAGAACTGACGCTGGGTGGTGAACAATGGGATTTATAGATGATGTAATACATAATTGTACCCCTGAAATTATGTAATTTCACTAATAATTGTCACCCCAATAAATAAATAAAATAAAATAAAATAAAGAAATGTGGACCTCGGTGCTCAGAGCATAGACTGCAGAACCAGGCAGAGATGGGTTTCAATCCCCTCTCTGACACTTAACAGCTGTTCAATCCAGAGGTCCCTTAAACTCTCCAAGACTCAGTTTCTTCATCTATAAACAGGATGTAAGGAAATCTACTTTGTTGGACTGTTCTGAAGATTAAATGAGATCATGTGTTTAAAACACATAGCACACCTAGGTGTCCTTTCCATTCTGAAAAGTAAAACCCATCCGGTTTCCTCTTTTATTTTGGCAGCCAGAGAGCTCGGAGTAGAATCGAAAGCAACAAGGCAGGCACTGCCATGGGTACTCTTCCTCCCTTCTCTCCAAGCTGAACATATGTTGCCTGTTCTGCTATTCCCTGGGTCTACATCTTTGTTGTTATATTTATATTGCTTTATTTTATGTGCTCCTGTTTTAATTTGCCTCTGGATCTTTGTAGAAGAAGTATATACGCAGTAAGACAATTAAGTTCGCGAACTCATCCTAGAAAAAGTGCTACATACCTCATTGTTGAATATCACTACAATCACCTTTGAAGTACTCCCCTTGGGAAGCTATGCACTGATGCCAGTGCTTAGTCCACGCTTTAAAGCAATTTTGGAACTCTTTTTCTAGAATAGCCATCAGAGCTGTCATCATATTACCCTTGATGTCCTGAAGTCACCAAACTGTCTTACTTTCAGTATGTCCTTTATCTTTGGGTAAAGAAAGAAGTCATTGGGGGACAGATCAGGTGAGTAGGAAGGGTGTTCCAATACAGTTATTTGTTCACTGGCTAAAAGCTCCCTCACATTCAGTGCCGTGTGAGTTGGTGAATTGTCGTGATGCAAAAGCCATTTATTGTTGGCGAGAAAAGCTCAGGTCATCTAACTTTTTCAGCACTGCCAAATAGTAAACTTGGTTAGCTGTTTGTCCAGTTGGTACAAATTCATAATAAATAATCCCTCTGATATCAAAAAAGTTTAGAAACATCATTGCAACAAGTTAGCGAATTTAATTGTCAGATCTCACAAACAGTTTTGTGAAACCAAAAGAGGGTGCCTGCCTGCCAGTGAAGCTGCAACTTTGCACTGTGAGCTCAGCTGGGAGACAACCGGTTTGATAAAGATGATTAATATTCTTTTAGCTCTGACAGAATTCTAGGTTTCATGTGACCTTTCTTATCCTAATCCACAGAAGGTAAGTCACCTACAAATCATTTGGAATTCTTTAACGGTAGACAAGAGGGAAAACCAGGGTTGGATCTCTCACGTGTTCTAATCTGGGCTGAGGAGTATCCCAACATCAATGCTCTCCATGGAATGGGCATCGGCTAGTAAATCACACCTAGCTTATTCCCTACCCCAGCTCACAGCAGAGTTAAGCTTGCTAGGGGCCGCCCAGCAGCAATATGGTGCATGGGGGAGATCATTAGCTGGACACATCACCTGCCAGCATTGCCGATGTGTCCCCAGAGAACATCCCAGAAGGCACTGGAAGACACTGGCACCACGGAACAGGGAGTCCTGGAGATTTCTCCCTTTGCCGAAGGTACAGACAGGCCTGATGAACACAGGGCACTAACAAGGGGTTCTGCTTTGGCCTCCTGTCATGAAAAGAACAAATGCCACAGTGGATCCCTTATAGAGAGCCATGCAGTGGGGGTGCCCCTCCAGCAAATGTTTGGGGACCCAGGAGCTCACGTTCCATTTGCTGAAGCAGAAAGCCACGCACACCCTGAGAAGGCAAAAAGGCTGTCACAGCCCCTCAACAGGGCAAGGACACGAAGCACATCCAGGGGGCTCCCATTTCTGGAATACCTGCTAAATGTCAGACCCAGCACTTGGGGCATCCCCTAAGCCACTGTTGAATGCCCATGGGAAGCACTTGGCTAATGCCCCAGTTCATCCTCTTCTGAGCTTCCTGTCTGTCCTCAAGCAAACAAGTCAACATCAAAGACATTCTCAGTTCAACATGTGGGACCCAAATCTCCACTCAAGTGTCACTGTTTAGCTTCAAGTACATTACACTTTGCAACACTGAAAATGAACTCCATTGCTCTACTGTGAATTTTTTCTATCCATTGTGCCCTAAGTTCCAAGACAGTCACTCCTTTCTTCTCAGTACTTGGGACTGGGGGCATGGTGTATGGGTGATGGGGGTGGTGTAGGGTCTCATCCAGGCTCTCTCTCGCCATCACAGGCTTGGGCTTCCCGTCCCAACCTGTGTGCTGGCCTTCTGGTCAGCAGTCTCACTGGCTCAACTCACATTCTGCTCCCCTCCCTTCACTAAGTCACCCCCACCTTCTGCTTCAGAGTGTCTTTCTGTCTATTGATCAAGCCCAGATTCTCAACTGCTTTACAGAGTTTCAAAGTCTGTTTAGATTTTTCTCCTAGGCCTCCATTTTAATCCACCACTTGAGTCCAACTGTTTGCATTACCCTACCTAACACAACCCTAACTACCTTGTTCCATTCACTCAAGAAACAGTGAGTAAGCACTGTCTATTGGCACTGCATTGTCTGAGGTCTGGAAGAAACAGAGAAAAAATTTGCAGCCCAAGCTCTTAATGAACTGAGAGTGTAAGGGCAGAAAGGAAAAATAGCCTCTCTCTGTGTTATCACCTTGGTCTATGACCTCAAAAGAGCCCCTGCTTCTCATCTGGGTACTGGAGATAAGCCTTGTCTTACCCACCTGCATGCAATCCCCTCCTCTTTTGAACAAAACCTTTTATTTTTCTCCTCATTCTTTGCTATGTGATTTGATGAGGTTGAAATCCCCGCTCCAGGAGAGGGTTCCTGAGTCAGTCAGGAAATGCCATGCCTCTGGCTGTCAATAATTTGTTCAAGGATGGACACAAACGAGTCAGAGCCAAGGAGATGCAAAGAGAAATTTCTAGGGCTTGTGGGAAAAGCAATAATCTCTCCTTGTTCTGTAAATCTGCTAGAAGAGACCGTCTCTTCCCATTGATGATATAGTATGAGATTGTAAGGATTAGAACTCCAGCAATTGTTTTGAAACTGCAAGATTGCCTCAGCTACCAGGAGCCTTTCGTATAAACTTGAAGAGGAAGCCCATGCCAGGAAGGTAGGGTGGAAACAAGAAAAGTACCTGGCCCCCAGGGGTGCCTTTTGAGCCTTAGATAAAGCTTCACCTGAATAGGGACTACCTCTAAGAATATCATTTACATGAATGAGCCAGTAAATCCCCTTTATAGACCAAACAAGTTGGAGTATTTCATGTCACTCACAATCAAAAGCATCCCAACTTATGTCCTCCCTTAATTCTGGTGATTAGAATTAAGTGAGGAAAAGCGCTCTGAAATGCAGGAAGAGCTCTCCATACCCCAGGTAGTGTTATGCAGCAGGGAGTTTTTAGCAGCCGCCCAATAAACACTTTTGTATCTCAAGGCCTGATCACTCCCACAGAGAAATTATTTCGGAGTCTGAGGTGTCTTTTTGAACCAGAAGTTTCTGTAACAGCTGCTGTTACTGTAATCATGCAATTCATTGCCATGGGTGTCCCACAATTCACTCGATTTTGAACATTCCCAAGACTCGGGTGGAAATGAGATGCTTATATTCGGTGCCAGGAACTGAGAAGCAATCTCACGACACTATTCCTGGAAACTGAAAATAATCTAAGGTAAATGATTAGAGCAAGGGGGAAACTATTGGTGGAGGGACCTCAAGTAGAAATAAACAGGTCACTTTAGCCTTTGGGGGACAGAATACATACAAATGTTCAGAAAGCTAAAGATCTTTAAGTATTCGCTACAGGAGTGATTGCCAAACACAGAGTTCAAGATGCAACTCTGAACAAACATTATCAATACACTGACATTTGTTTCTCAGAAAATGGCATTCTGTGTGTTCCAAGATCACAGCCTCCCAAAGGTGACTGGTACCTGTGTTGCCCCTTACCAGAGTGTCAGAGGCTCCACAGCAGTGAGGATGACCCTGACCTTCCACTCCTTCATTCTTGGACTCCTTGGTTTGGTCCTCCAAGTACAAAGGAAGCTCTGTAACGGCTTCAGGCCATTCGAGGCCTCACTCCCAGCCCTTGAAAGTGTGCCCTCCAAGGGATCCCTATGGACCAGGAGCCCTCTTCTAAGTCTGCTCAGATTTCCAATCTGCTCTGGACAGGGAGGTGTCCCTCTTTTAGTCTGAACTACACAGGAGAACCAGATATAACATGGGAATCCACTTGTCGTCCCATGGAGCTTTAGCTGCCCAGAGACCACCCAAGGCCATCCACCACAACACACAAACACACAGTGGCTACACAGCAAAACACAGCTCCCATGCACAAACCTATCTCAATTTAGTTGTATGTAGGTCAAGATGCTGGGATATCCTGCCCTTCTGTGAAAATCCACAGACTTCAGTAATAGCAAACACTGAGTTTTCGCTAAATAATTAGATTTTATATTTCTAATGACTCTGTGAGTTTTATGGATGGTATTTCTTTGCTTTGGCTGCTAGGAAGTTCAGAACCAAATTTGTAATGACCTTTAATAACTGTCTAACACCCTACTACCAACATCTGTTATCTTATTTGTATGCCCTCAATTTTCCATAACTTCAACTTCTTCATCTTTTTTTTTTTTATCTGGTTGAGTTTTTTCATCTACTTAAGTTTGCGAACTTGTTGTAACGATGTTGCTAATCTTTTTTGATATCAGATATTATAAATTTACACCAACAGGACAGTTAACCTAGTTTACTATTTGGAAGTGCTGAAAAGGCTGCATGAAAAAGTTAGAGGACCTGAACTTTTCACCAACAATTCATGGCTCTTGCCTCACGACAATACACCAGCTCACACAGCACTGTCTGTGAGAGAGTTTTTAGCCAGTAAACAAATAACTGTATTGGAACACCCTCCCTACTCACCTGATCTGGCCCCCAATGTCTTCTTTCTTTACCTAAAGATAAAGAAAATATTGAAAGGAAGACATTTTGATGACATTCTTTACCTAAAGATAAAGGAAATATTGAAAGGAAGACATTTTGAAGGACATCAAGAGTAATAGGACAACAGCTCTGATGGCCATTTCAGAAAAAGAGTTCCAAAACTGCTTTGAAAGGTGTCCTAGATGTCGGTACATAGCTTCTCAAGGGGAGTTCTTCGAAGGTGACCATAGTGATATTCAGCAAGGAGGTATGTAGCACTTTTTAAAGGATGAGTTCACAAACTTAATTGTCTGACCTCATGTTTATACAACCACACACACACACATACACACACACAACCACACACACACAGAAAAACTGCCTCACACTCTTGTTGGAAGGAGGCTGGAGAGAGTACAGGAAAAGAACAGATCGAAAGAAACAAATCTTTTAAACAAATCTGTCTTATGATACAATCTTAGTACAAAATAAAAACTACAGTAAAGAAGGACTAAAGCCTCAAACTTTGGAACAGTTTTACCAGATTCCCTGTTCAGAAGTCCGAACATCTGAAAAATAATTTTATGTAGATTGAACAACCAAAGAGCCACTTTGGAGGTTATTTATGAACATAGGTGATTCTTGATGGAAATTAAACCATACATTTTAGAGAAGTCAGAAAATATTGAGAGACTAATTCAGAAAGCTCTTGTAAATGATCAGACAACCAAGAAGTAGAAATCCCATGAATATGGAAAGGACATGCCTACTGACCATCTAATAATTAGCCACCTTCATACCAGGAACTGTAGCATGAAGCAAAGTACTATGCAGCATAATTTACTGACACCTGAGCCAAGGTCATCACTGGGTGCACTGTTCACGAGACTTAAACCGGTGCATCATAAATGGTAGTTAATGGCCCATACCGAGGAGAACCTCTGCATACCTAATGGCCACAGGTGACATTTAAGAATATGTGTCCATTCAAAGTTACATGTTCACAGGAATCTGTAACTGAACACCTGCCATACAGCCCAAACTATGAGAGATGTTTCAGTCCTTGGCTGTGCTGAGCACCTAGTGCATACAGAGCTCGGTGTCCCTATCAACTCCCTCTGACTCACATACCATGTGTTCTACCTGCTTCCAGAGCTGTGTTGAACTAGTGTAGGAGAACTAGCCACATGCCTGGTAATATTAGTGTGTTTTCTGGAAAGACAAATATTCTAAGTATCCTGAAGGTCTTGGTTAAAGTAACTAACAGAAGAAGCAGCAAGATGAGGCATTCAACTGAACTAGACCCATGTCTGAAGGAAAAGGTGTCCAAAGCATAGTCCCTGGTCTCAAGAAGTTTATATTCTGCTTGGAGAGATGAAATTATTAATTCCCCATTTTGATTTTGAGGAGAGAGAGGCTCAGGGTCACATGACTTATCCAAAGTCAAAGAGCTTATTAGTGACAGAATCAAGACTCCAATCCAGGGCCCATGGCTATTCGGAATGTAGCAGATGCTGTCAGTGTTCCTCTGGCATCCTTCAATCCCCAGCATTTTAGGTGCTCCAAACAGCTACCAACTGCTGATTTGGGCACCTTTGTACCTAAAGGCTTTTTTTGTTTGTTTGTTTTTTTTTGTACCTAAAGGCTTTTGCAGAACTGTGGAAGGTTGTTCTGATTACCTGCATGGCAGATCAGACTGCCTGGGAATTAATTTCCCCAGGAGGGATCCTCAACTAATGACAGACAGGAGATGGACTGTAACTACCTCAGCTCCTTCATTCCTGGGAAGAGATCCTTCTGATGTTTCTCTTTTGTATAATTTCCTTGCCCTCCTGAATGACCTTCATATATATATATATATATATATATATATATATATATATATATATATATATATATATATATATATATAGTCAGTTAATTTAAAACAAAGGAGCCAAAAACAAACAATAGGAAAAGAAGAATCTCTTCAACAAATGGTGCTAGGAAAACTGGACAGCCAAGAAATGAACATCACTTTACACAATACACAAAAATTAACTCAAAATGAATTAAAAACTGGAATATAGGACTCAAACCATAAAACTTTTGGAACATAGGAAGTAAACTCCGTTAAGGAGTCTTGGTGATGATTTTTTTTTCTGATTTGGCACCAAAAGCAAAGGGGCAACAAAAGCAAAAATAATCAAATGGGACTACATCAAACTAAAAAGCTTCTGCACAGCAAAATAAACCATCAACAAAATGAAAAGGCAACTTACTGAATGGGAGAAAATATTTGCAAATTATATACCAAATAAAAGGTTAATATCCAAACTGCATAAAAAATTTGTACAGCTAAATATCAAAAAAACGAACAATCCAGTTAAAAAAAAAATGGGCAGTGGACCTGAATGACATTTCTCCAAAGAAAACATTGAGATTGCCAACAGATATATGAAAAGATGTTCAACATCATTAATCATCAGAGAAATGCAAATCAAATCTACAGTGAGATGCCACGTCACACCTGTTAGAATCACTACCATCAAAAAGACAACAAACAACAAGTGTTGAAGAGGCTGTGGAGAAAAGGGAACACTTGTGCACTCTTCGAGAAGTTGTAAATTGGTGCGGCCACTGTGGAAAACAGTATGGAGTTTCCTCAAAATAGAACTATCATATGATCCAACAATTTCACTTCTGGGTGAGTATTTATCCAAAGAAAATGAAAACACTAGCTCAAAAAGATATGCACCCTCATGTTCATTGCAACATTATTTGATTATTTATAATAGCCAAGACATGGAAGCAACCTAAGTGTCCATTGATGGTTGAATGGATAAAGAAAATATTACACACACACACACACACACACACACACACCACATTATTTAGCCATAAAAAAAAAGAAATTGAGCAATTTGCAACAACATGGATGGACCTTGAGGGTATTATGCTAAGTAAAATAAGTAGACAAAGAAAGAAAAACATCATATGATATCAGTTTTATGTGGAATCTAACAATAACAAAAGACAAACTCACAGATACCGTGAACAGGTTGGTGGTTGCCAGAAGCAGGATTTGGGGAGTGGGTGAAATGGGTGTAGGGGTCAGAAGGCACAAACTTCCAGTTATAAAATAAGTCATGGGGACATAATATACAGCATAATGACTATAGTTCATAATATTCTATACTATGTAATAATAATATTGTGTATTTGAAAGTTACTAAGAAAGTAGATCTTAAAAGTTCCCGTCCCAAGAAAAACAATTGTAACTACGTATGGTGAAGGGTGCTACCTAGCCTCCTTGTGGTGATCATTTTACAAATTATGAAAATATCAGATTATCATATTATACACTGGAAACAACTTACAAATATAAATACTAGTCAAGCCATATGACAAAGGAGAAAGAATGTGGGTTTTGCTGTCAGTAGACCTAGATCTCCGTTCTGACCCTCCGCCCATTAACTGTAGACGTGGTGACTCCTTTCAGGGTGCCCCTCCGCGTTCAGTAGACATATTCCTTCCTGGTGAATAACTTGCTTATATGGAGTAAGTCAGGGAAAGAGTCCCTCTTTACCAGGAGGAAGTAACTCTAATTTAGTCCTGGCTCTCTTTCTACAATGATGGAGTTACAGGAGAGGACAGTATGCTCCTGATGCAAAATCACAGATCTCTGCTTGGTTTTGGCCCAGGAGCCCGACCCAGTGGCATCACTAGGCACGCTTTTCCAGCCACATTCCCTCAGTAGTGGCTCATGGGACAGCTGCTCACCAGGCCCTGAACTACCTGGCATGAGCTCCTTTCCTTCACTTTCCCCACACATGCACTATCAGCAGCCATGTCTCACCACCCACACACACCTCAGCCCTGGCAATTCTCTGCAGTCTGGGCCAGACAGGCTGAGTTTGGGGTTTAGTCCCACCATAACTGGACAGCTATGTTGCTTGAAAGGATTCAACATAGAGGCTCTGTACTCAGAAAGAGCCCCTGACCCTGGCCTGGCTGGCTCTGGTCCACCCCAGACAGCACCACTATACTGATAGCTGTTTCCCCCTATTCTCACTTTCATCATGGTGGTGCCCTGCACATGGAGGAGCTTGTCACGTCCAGGCTAAGAAAGGCTGATAAGGAAAAACTGAAATATAAAATCACAGTTGTGACTGAGTGGAAATACAATGAATGTATGGGATGTGCCATAAAGAAAACAGAATCAGATTGACCTGGTGGTTTGAGAAGAACCCAGAATGTGCCCTCAGAAGACACTGAGGAGCTCACCAGCCATGCCAGAATCAGAGTTAGCACTGATGGAGGAAACAGCAGGGGCCAAGCCTCTGAGGTGGGGAAAGCTCGGCATGTTTGGGGGCTCTGACAGGTTGATACTGCTAGAAAGTGGCTCCTATGTGAGCTGCAAAATCCATGAGATTGTGGCAATTGATGATCCCTCCTATGTGGTGTGCTGAGCCGAATGGTATCAGAGCTCCCTAAGGAAGATCAAATCTAAAGCATAAGCATTCCAAACCCAAGCAAGACAGTAAATTAAACAATCAGGTGTTAAGCAGGGGCTTCTTCTGAATTAGCCCACTGTATTTGGTGTAACATAGCTGGCCATCCCCCTCTGGGCGTTACCATCCCAGGTCTGCCTTCCCCTCCTCCACCCAGAGAACACAGCTAGACCAAGATCACCAGGCACTGCCCAGGGTTTGGGTGAGTACCTGTGGTGGGGTGATAGGTTGCCACGATCATGGCAGGTAACTCCAGAGGTCATCCCCTGGATTCGGTGAGAGGTCAAAGCTATTGGACCCAAGCTACTTTGTATTATCAGTCCAGGGACCTTCACTGATGACGAGAAGCAAGGACTGAACTCAAAGAAGTGGGGTTCAGGACCCTGAGATAGACAGGCAGCGGGAGGGTGTGGGGACAGAGCCCCAGAGAGCAGTTTCCAGGCTCTCGGCCTCACATGGAAAGATACTGGCTCAGGTAGTAGATAGCCGTCAACTGTGGCTGGTTGGCCGTCAGCTGTAACCGTTGAGCCATTGGCCACTGATATAACTGCCGTGGATACAGAGGGAAGACGAGGAGAGTGGAGGAGAGTGAAAAAGAGTCCAGGAGAGTTGGTTGGTTGGCAGCAAAGTGGACAGCAGGTCGCACATCGTGTAAACCCAGCCTCCAGTGAGATCATAGTGGTATGACTTCCCTACCTATGGCTCTGTGGGTGTTCCTTTTTGGCCTAGACATATCCTGCATTTTTATGTGGGGAGATGGAGCAGAGACCCCGCAGGAGACCCCGCCCGACAGAGGGCTAAGCACAGGTAGTCAACATGAATTCTGGAGGGCAGGTGGAAGGAACCCAGGCAAGGTGGGGTGGATGAACACACCTCACGATGTGGCCATGCTGGGTGAGTCCAGGTGTGAGAAACACCACTCAAACAGACGGTGCTTACACCTGGGCCCTGAAAGGACTGGCCTTTGGGGCCGTTGACCACAGGTATGTTTCTACTCACTCCCTCTGCATGCACTGGCTCTGAATTTCTTGGGCTCAGAGGCAGTCTTCTCCAATCATAAACATGTGGCCCTCAGGGTCAAGCACTCAGCATTATTTTGTCATGCTATATGAAATGCATCCCTTTATCTCTAGGCTCTGAAACTCAAAAATGTATCGGCATTAAGTCAGGCCACTGTCTCCACGTGGCTGGGGTGTGACTCAACCCCCTGCCCATTTCTCCATAAATCCTTCTGTTGGATTCACTGACTTAAAAAGGGCTTGGCCATGCAAAGGAAGAAATATATTACTCCATGGTCTGCACTAAATGAGTCTAATAAACACAGCCTTGGGCTCCCCCTCACTGCTACCTCTCCACTAACCTAATAATTGTAATTTATGTGGCAGGAAAAGTGCACAGAGTCCAAAGGATTTGTTTTGTTGGATTTAAAGAAAACATCCATAGGTCATTTCCCATAATGAGCGACATTGCAGAAAGCTTGGAATAAAAATGCTGTTGAAAGAGGTTGTCCTATCCAGTCAGTTATGCTTTCTTGGGCACAGGCAGGAGTGGGAGACAGGGCCAGATGGACAGGACATTCAAGCTGGCTATCGGGTTTGCCTTTCTGTAGAAAGGGCTGTACACAGATCAGGTGTCCAACTGTAATGGGGAGATAAAAGGTGTTATTTAAAACCGAAAATGACCATGGCTGCTTTTGCCTTTTGCAGGAAGCATGACTCATTCATATCACAGGAAATTACGATGAAACTCTTCTTGCTTCAATTTTTGACAATAGATATCCAATGCCAAATTGCCTGTCAGATCACCAAGTGCAGAACTTATAAAGGTAGAATGAGAACCTCATCTACAACTTGAGAACTACCTCGCCCTTTTCACGAGTACAAAAAAAAGCATTATCATATCTTTAGAGCAAGCTATGCTGTAAATCCCACCTCCCATCCAAAAAGTGAGGTGTGGGGGTAGGGAAGAAGGACTTGATATACAGGGAGGGGACAGGGTTTCATGGAGAGCTCAGTTTGTGACCCTGACAGCTGGGGGTGGGGGAGCACTGGATTCCAGCTCCCACCTGGGAAATCTAGAGATCCAAGTTGGGTAAGAAGAGCACTTCTGAAATAGGATCAGCTTGCCTTCCCAGACAGCAGGGGATGTATGAGTGCTTCCCAAGGACTGATGTGAGCCACATGGGGGAGAAAGCCAGCCAGGATACCTTGGCATCATTAGGATCACCTAGAGAGCTGGAGAGATCTCTGCAGAAAGAAGTGGGAGGAAAGACAACATTCCTTGGGGCTGTAGGAGGTGTATCAAGCCACAACCCAGAACAGAGAAGTACAGACCTCCTCAAAGGAACCACTGCGGAAGCTCTGAAGAGCTTGCAAGTCCCAGCATGATTCAGCTGTAAGCATCTTCCAGGCCCAGAGGATAGGAAGGTCCCAGCAGAGCCAGCTAGAGTGAGACAGATCCCTCCCTCCACCTGTACCTCCACCTTCCTGCTCAGGAGGGTCTGAAATGGACCAGAATCTAGAGACTGGACAAAACACAAAATGAAGAAATTAAGAGAAGGCCAGTCATGTCCCCGAAGTTGAACCAAGCTTGTAGAGAAGTGAATACATGCCACCTCATTGAGTTACTATCTTGGACTGGACATTCAAATACAGAACTGAGACATGACATCCATATAATGGTCTATTACCCAAGAGTGAACAGAGAAGCCATGGATCTAACAGTTTCACCCAGGGCTGGGGGGAGAATTACCACCACTGAGCAACCTTTAAGGAGAGTGGGAGACAAAGACAAAGTTGACTTTGATCAAAGCCCAGCAGTCCATATATTAGTTGCAATATTAATGGGAGCTATACCTCTGCTCCCCTTGCAAAGACTGAGAGCACAGAGTTGTTCTCCAAAATTCCTTCTTTCTTCTGCGGTGGATGCAAGAACTGTAGCTGGACAAAACGTCATAGAGAGGCCACAGCTCCAGGTTCTGTGTGACCGGTGGAAACCTTGTAACCAGGTTCCTGAAGATGGGATGTGAGCAGGAGTGATACGTGCAGCTCCTAGGTCTGTTGCTGTGGACACTGGTCATGGACTCTTCCACACTCCCTCTCATCCTCACTGACAAGTCCACAGGCCAGGGCTAAGGCACCAGATGGAGGGAATTTGGGTCCCTGAATTAGTTCCTAGAGTGGAGCTGGACTACCCATCCCCAGACCTATTATGGGAAAAAGAAGTATGTTCCTCTCTTTTTGAGGCAGTGCAATGCGGCTTGCGTTGTTATAGCAGTTTATCTTTACCCCATCCAATATGAGGGGGAGAGCTGTGAAATCTGAAGTAAGTGTCTGTTGTCCAGCATATCAATGAAATACTGGAATTGCCAAGGAAGATCCAGAGTTGAGAGCCTGGTTAGGGACTGCTAAATTGCTCTATGTAATAAAGTGAGAGTCTTTTCTAGCATTGATAGTAATGGGAAGTGGTGGTAAACAGAGAAGAAACCAAACATAAGACACAACTGAATTTTGAGTTTTAGAAAGACTGAAGAGCATTTTTTTAAGAAATGGGAGCATCAAATTAAACATTCAGTATTAAATTAAGTATTATATGAAGCTTGGTGTAATCTCATTCACTACTACCTCTGAGTTTTCAATAAAAGTCTACCTCACAGAACTGTTTCATGTGTGTTTGTTTTGTTTTGCTTATGCTGTATTAGGACAATTTAGAAATATCTAAATTATGAAACTTTTCAAATATGAAGGAAAATAGCAATGCCGTGTGTATCTATCACCCAGCTTCCACAACCATCTTGTTTCATCTCTACCCTCACCCATTGTGCTCCCTCTCGGGGCTCTTTTGAAGCAAATCCTTCTTGATGGAAGTATTCAGCCCCACTTATGAAGCAATCTTGCCAAAAAATAAAAATGAAACTATAATCCAATCAATCCGTTTGATAGTTTAATTTCTTTTGGCAAAACTACTTCATAAATGGTGTTAAAAATCTTCACTGGGAGACATATCAAACTATTTCTCATTTTATGATACCAATACCCTTGATGATCATTGCCTATATCATTATTTCATTAAAGGTGGCAAAATAGTGGCATTCTCATTTTATTGTCCCTTCTGTATCTATTAGCCTCTATAAAGAGAAGCTTGGTCTTGTTAACTATTGGATTACTTCGAGGGTCAATTAGTACAGTAAGGGCAGGATAAAGGATGTTGTTTATCCA
Organism: Rhinolophus hipposideros; assembly: GCF_964194185.1. Taxonomy (NCBI): domain Eukaryota; kingdom Metazoa; phylum Chordata; class Mammalia; order Chiroptera; family Rhinolophidae; genus Rhinolophus; species Rhinolophus hipposideros. The sequence continues at coordinate 2,927,037 of NC_138052.1, read as the reverse complement.
TTACTTGCTATCTTTCAAAGTGATGAATACTTTCCCTAGAATCCAAAGCTTATAAATGAAACTATTATTATTATTATTATTATTATTATTACAATGGGCTCCTATATTTAAAAATATTTAATGTGTTCAATACGGTGCAGTTATTATTTTTATTAATGGTCAAATTGTCCTACATTTAACCAAGTAAGAGCTCTTTTAACATGACCCAATAGTATTGGAGAGTTCACTTTCATAGAAGGGAATAAATAAGCAGATCTGTTTCACATGTTTGGGTCAGCGTCAGGGCAGAAATAACAAAGCACTTTCAAAAAGCACAGTAGAAAATAATTTGACAAAGCCATAATTCTAGCCTGAAGTAACCAAAAACAAGTGTAAACAGGAATTCACAAAAACCTTAGTGAAGGTATTGAACCTTCCACAGGATGTGAGATGGAAGATGGAGCCAGTCTTATCTAGATAAAACAGGAAAAGGTGGCCACCCCCAACATCTGGTTTATGCAGTATGATTGTGGCAGTGGGGGATAATTTCCTTCCAAGTTTTGCCCATCCTCCTAAACTGTATATCATGGAAAAACACTTCCTCTCTTTGGACCTGTTTCCCTACCTATATAAAGTGATTATAGTCATGATTTCAAGGGTGCTTTTCTGTGATGTAGGTGAAGAGACTTTGAAAAGTAAAAATCATTATGTAAGTAAATATTCTTAACAATATACATCTCTAGATTCATTTTTTAAGATGTATTATTAGAAAAATTAGAGAGGATTCCTTGGTTAACTAAGGGGTTATGAATTGAATATACATTCTGCAGACCAGCAGAAAAAGAAATGTTAATCTATATTGAAACATTTGATAACCGAAGTACACAGTCCATTAACATGCAAAAGTCCCTTACGATTGGGGCTTGCTGAGTGGAAACACTACAGAATGGGTTAACTAAGATTTGTTTTGATGAAGTTAGCATTTGCTTCCCACCACTTAGATCTTCCTGATAAAATTTCAGTTCTTGGAGTGGTCTCTTGTCTTTAGGGATCCAAACACAAAAGAGATCATATTTTTTCATAAATGGATTGGTAACAAATGACTACACATTAGCCCCTTTCCCCAGGGCTTGCCCAGAAATAGGCTACAAACCATTTAAAAAGTATTTTTTGTTCTTCCCCAGAGTTCTCAGCCTTGGATGTCCTGGAGATCCAGAAGAAGAAATATGTCTGACCTCAAAGAGCTTACAACCATATTGGGGGTAGAAGATAAATGAAGATGTCATAGTAGCAAACAAAGCAAGATGGGTTAGACAGAAATCCTAAACTATAGGAGACTAACTTGGAGTGCTTCCAATAATTCAGAGAAGGCAGCACAAGGCAAGGCTCCACAGAGAAGTGAATGACAACCAGAGACCTTTTTATCTTTACTCAAAATGAAAACACCTATTTTTATATAATAATGTATGATCAGGTGGAAAACACCAATACCAAAAAAAGTGAAAGTTTCCTCATAATTCCACACCCAAGAGATAAGAACCATTAGTATGTCAGCACTGGTACACACACCCGTGGCAGACTGTGTTGGCTGTCTGCCCAACCCATTTCCCTCACCCTTCTATCATGTGAGTGTGTGTGTGTGTGTGTGTGTGTGTGCATTAAAAAACACAGGATATGAGATTTATCCTCTTAACAAACATAATAGTATTGCTAACTATAAGCATAATATTACACGCCAATCTCTACAATTTAATCATCCTGCATGACTGAAAATTTATACCCATTGAACAACAGTCCCTCTTTTCCCCCACCCCCATTCTAGCTGCTGGCAACTACCATTCTACTTTCTGCTTTGATGATTAACTACCTCTTATAAGTGGAATTATACAGTATTTGACCTTCTATGATTGTCTTTTTTCAGTTAGTACAATGTCCTCAAATTTCATCCATGTTGTAACAAATGACAGGTTTCTTTCCTTTTTATGGCTGATTCATATTTTGTTGTATGGAAAGACTATATTTTGTTCATCCATTCATTCACAGTTTGAAATTTAGGTTGTTTCCACCTCTGGTCCCTTGTAAACAATGATGCAATAAATATGGAATGCATATATCTCTTTGAGATACTAATTTCAACTCTTTTGGATGAATACCTAGAAGTGGGATGGATCACATGATAATTCTACTTTAAATTTTTTGAGGAACCTCCACAGTTTTCTATAGCAGCTGCATCACTTTATATTCCCACCAACAGTTAACACAGCTTCTAATTTTTCCACATCCTCACCAATACTTGTTAATTTCTTTTTTCCCAAAAATATTCATTGGTTTAATATTTTCATTAATAATTTCAAATTGTTTTAATACCACCTCATACTTCAGTTACATAATTGAAATTTTTACTTTTCTGGAATATCTTCTTTTTTATTTATTTTTTGTTATTAGTTTCAGATGTACAAAATAACATAATGATTAGACGTTTACACCCCTCACAAAGTGATAACTCCATCAAGTCTACTACCAATCTAATAAGGTACATAGCTATTACAGTACCATTGACTATATTCCCTATGCTATACTTCACATCCCATGAATAAATATACTCGTGTGTGTGTATATAATTATAGTTGACATTCAATATTATTTTAACAGTAGTTAGGCATTTATATAATCTATGAAGTGATCCCCCGATAAGTCCAGTACCCATCTGACACCCCCACATAGTCTTTACAACATTATTGGTTACATTTTTCATACTGTACTTCGCATCCCAGTTACAATTTTGTGACTACCAATTTGTACTTCCTAATCCCTTCACCTTTCTCACCCATCCCCCCAACCCCCACCCATCTAACAACCATCAGTTCTTTATCTATGAGTCTATTTCCATTCTGTTTGTTTGTTCTGTTCTTTAGATGCCACATATAAGTGAGATGAGATGATATTTGTCTTTCTCAGTCTGACTTAGCATAATATCTTCTAGGTCCATCTATGTTGTCACAAATGGTAAGATTTCATTCTTTTTTTATACCAGAGTAATACTCCATTGTATAAATGTACCATATTTTCTTTATCTAATCATCTATTAATGGGCATTTTGGTTGTTTTCATATCTTTGTTATGTTAAATAGTGCTGCAGTAAACGTTGAGGTGCATATATTTTTTCAAACTAGTGTTTTGGATTTCTTTGGATAAATACCCAGGAGTGGAATTGCTGGATCATGAGGTAATTCTATTTATAATTTTTTGAGGAACCTCCATGCTATTGTCCATAATGGCTGCACCAATTTGCAATCCCACCAACAGTGCACAAGTGTTCTCTTTTCTCTAAATCCTCACCAACACTTGTTGTTTTTTGATTTATTGATGATAGGCATTCTAACAGGTGTGAGGTGGTATCTCATTGTGGTGTTTATTTGCATTTCTCTAGTGGTTAGTGACATTGAGCATCTTTTCATATGTCTATTGGCCATCCTCTTTGGGGGAATGTCTGGTTAGGCCCTCTGTCCATTTTTCAAACTGGATTATTTTTATATGGAGTTATATGAGTTGTTTTATGCTGTTGTGTTGTGTTTTTTTTTTAATTTCGGATATTAACCCCTTGTCAGATGTATCATTGGTAAATATCTTCTCCCATTAGGCAGGATGTCTTTTCATTTTGTTGATGTTTGTCTTTGTTGTGCAAAAAAATTTTAGTTTGATGAAGTCCCATTTGTTTATTTTTTCTTTTGTTTCCTTTGTGGGAGGAAATACATCAGTAAAATATTACTAGGGATAATGTCTGAGAGTTTACTTCCTACATTTTCTTCTAAGAGTTTTATGGTTTCATGTCTGATATTTATGTCTTTAATCAATTTTGAGTTTATTCTTGTATGTGATGTTTCGTGGTTTTTTTGTATGTATCTATCCAGTTTTCCAGCACCACTTATTAAATAGACTGTCTTTACACTATTGTAATTTTTTGCTATTTTTGTAAAAGATTAAATGACCATATAGGCATGGATTTATTTCTGGGCTCTCTGTTATGTTCCATTAATCTATGTGTCTGTTTTTATGCCAATATCATGTTATAGCAGAATGTGATATCAGGTAGCGTGATACCTCCAGCTTTGTTCTTCTTTCTCAAGATTGCTGTGGCTATTCGGGGTGTTTTGTAGTTCCATATGAATTTTAGGATTATATGTTCTACTTCTGTGAAAAAATGCCATTGGTAATCTGATAGGAAATGCATTGAATCTATAGATTGCTTTGGGTAGTATGGATATTTTAACTATATTAATTCTTCCGATCCATTTGCATGGTCTATGTTTCAATTTATTTGTATCTTCTTTAATTTCTCTGTTCAGTGTCTTATAATTTTCTGAGTACAGGTCTTTTACTTCTTTGGTTAAACGCATTCCTAAATATTTTATTTTATTTTATGCAATTGTAAATGCAATTGTTTTCTTAATTTCTCTTTCTGATATTCCATTATTGGTGTGTAAAAATGTAACCAATATCTGAATATTAATTTTGTATCCAGTTTTTATAGTTTATCAGTACTAAATTCATTTATCAGTTCTTATAGTTTTTTGGTGTAATCTTTGGGGTTCTCTATATATAGTATCATGTCATCTGCAAATAATGACAGTTTTACTTCTTCCTTTCCTATTTAGATGTTTTATTTCTTTTTCTTGACTGATTGCTGGGGCTAGAACTTCCAATACCATGTTGAATAAAAGTAGTGAAGGTGGTCATCCTTGTCTTTTTCCCGATCTTCAAGAGAATGCTTTTAGCTTTTCTGTATTGAGAATGATATTAGCTGTGGATTTGTCGTATATGGAATTCATTACGTTGAGATATGTTCCCTCTCATCCCACTTTGCTAAGAGTTTTTATCATAAATGATGCTAGATTTTGTCAAATGCTTTTTCTGTATCTATTGATAATGACCATATGGTTTTTATTTTTCATTTTGTTTATGTGTTGTATCACATTAATTGATTTGCCAGTATTGAACCAATCTTGCAAACCAGGAATGAATCCCACTTGAACGTGGTATATGATCATTTAAATGTAATGCTGAATTCAGTTTGCTAATATTTTGTTGAGGATTTTTGCATCTATGTTCATTAGGGATAGTGGTCTATAGTTTTGGGTTTTTTGTTTGTTTTTTTGTTTTTGTTTGTTTGTTTTTTGTCTTTGACTGATTTTGGAATCAGGATAATGGTGGATTACAGTGTGAAGTTGGAAGCCTTCCACCTCTTGGATTTTCTAGGATAGTTTGAAAAGAATAGATGATATATTTTTTTTTAATATTTGGTAAAATTCACCTGTAAATCCATCTGGTTCAGGACTTTTGTTTGTTGGGAGAGTTTTGATTACTGATTTGATTTTCTTAGTAGTAATCAGTTTGTTCAGATTTCTGTTTCTTTTTGATTCAGCCTTGGAAGATTGTATGCTTCTAGGAATTTATCTATATATTCCACATTGTCCAATTTGTTGGCATATAGCTGCCCATGGTATTTTCTTTCTTTTTTTTTTTTTTTTCTATTTCTGTGGTGTTCATTGTCACTTCTCCGCTTTTGTGATATTATTTATTTGGGTCCCTTCTCTTTTTTTCCTTGATGAATCTGGTTAAGGGTTTGTCAATTTTGTTTATCTTTTCAAAAAAACAGCTCTTGGTTTTATTAATCATTTATATTGTTTTTTAAAGCCTCTATTTTGTTTATTTCCACCTCTGATCTTTATTATGTCCTTGCTGCTACTCACTTTGGGTTTTGTTTGCTGTTCGTTTTCCAGTTTCCTTACAAGTGAAGTTAGACTGTTTATTTGAGATTTTTCTTGTTTCTTTAGGTAGTTTAATTGCTATGAATTTCCGTCATAGGACTGCTTTCACTATGTCTCATAGATTTGGGGTCATCATGTTTTCGTTTTCATTTGTCTCAAGGTACCTTTTGATTTCCTCCTTGATCTCATTGTTAACCCAGTCATTGTTTAGTAGTATGTTATTTAGCCTCCTTATATTTGTGTGTTTTTCAGGGTTTTTTTTTTTTCTTGTAATTGATTTCTAGTTTCATACCATTGTGGTCAGAGAAGATGCTTGATATGATTTCAATCTTCTTAAACTTATTGAGACTTATTTTGTGGCCTAACCTGTGGTCTATCTTGGGAAATGTTCCATGTGCACTTGGAAAGAATGTATATTATGCTGCTTTGGGGTGAAATTCTCTAAAAATATCAATTAAATCCATCTGGTCTAATGTGTCATTTAAGGCTGCTGTTTGCATGTTGATTTTCTCTCTGAAAGTTCTGTCCACTGTTGTCATTGGGGTATTAAAATCCCCTATTATGATTGTGTTACTGTTTTTCTCTCCCATTATGTCAGTTGATATTTGTTTTACATATTTACGTGCTCCTATGTTGGGTGCACCAATATTTATTAGGGTGATGTCCTCTTGTTGGATTAATCCCTTTATTATTACATAATGTCCTTCTTTGGAGGACATTATATAAAACTCTTATTATAGTTTTCATTTTAAAGTCTATTTTGTTCAATATACATATTGCAACCCCAGCTTTTTTCTCATTTGCATTTGTGTGATATATCTTTCTCCATGTCTTAATTTTTAGTCTTTTTTTGTTTTTGATCTGAGGTGGGTCTCTTATAGACAGCATAGGCATAGGTCTCGTTTTTTTTTTTTCATCCATGCAGCTACCCTATGTCATTTGATTGGAGCATTACTCCATTTACATGTAAAGGGATTATTGATAGGTACATATGTATTGCCTTTTTATTATTCATATTTTTATCTTATTTTGTTTGTTCATTTTCTCCTTTCTTTTGCTTAAAAAATCCTTTAAACATTTCTTATTTTATTGGCTTCATGGTAATTAAAACCTATGGTCACACAAAAACTTGTACACAAAGGTTTATTATCGCTTTTCTATAACGGCCAAAAGCTAGAAACAGCCCAACGGTCCTTAAACTTGTAAATGGATAAACAAATTGTGCTACAACCATATGATGGAACACTACACAGCAATGAAAAAGAAACAAACTACTGATACACACAACAAATGGATGAAAGCAACTGTGTCATGCAAAGTGAAAGAAGGCAGACTCAGAAGGTTACATAATGTATGAATTCATATATACAATTCTTGTAAAAACAAAACTATAAGGACATCAAATAGATCAGAGTTTGTCGGGAGCTGAGACATGGGGGAACTTTGGAGGCTGCAGAATTAGTTTGTATCCTGATTGTGATTACACAACTATACACTTTTTTCAAAACTCTCAGAACTATATACTAAAATGGGTGAATTCAACATAAGTTTTAAAATGGCAAAACACTCATACATGCCTCTAGAAAAAAGAGGGGAGGATCTGGCACTGTGTCTCAATCTCTTTTTTGTTCCCTTACCAAGCAGGCGCTGAGCCCCTACTCAGACCCTGATGTATGTATGCTATCCCCTAGCTCTGTCATTAGCACCCAAGGTGGCACCTCCTGAAAGACCAAAGCAGCACAAGCTTGGCAACTATGTATTCTCCTGGCCTAAAACAACAAGGTTTCATTTTTCAGCTTATAAGAATATGTTTGCTTACAATCCACCAGGAGACCAAAATGACAGTTCTCCAAAGCAATTTTATCTTCAGTTTGGGAACAACTTTGCAATCCCTTTATAGAGCCAGCTTGAGACTAAGAATGCATCCCCTCTCAGTAATGGAAAAGCAGAGTGGGTGAGGCCAAATGGACCTGAGACTCCACTCCAAGGATTATTATGGGTCAGGTCCACCCTGATCCTATTGCCCACTATCTTGCTCTCAACAAAAATTTTATAAGCATATCAGACTAATGTTGGAAAGTGGGCATGTATTTTCTCTAGCATGGAATAATTTCTACCCAGGGATTTTCCTGCCATAGTTTGTCGATCAGATTCATTTGTTGGACAAATTAAAAGTAGCTGCTAAAAATACTATCCTGAGCTGCTGTTTTCTTGTTACTCTGACCAATCACACTCCTGCATCCAGAAATCTGCTGAGCTGAGGTCAGCCACCTTCTCCACAGCTCCCAAATGCCAAGGACAGCTCCCAACACATATCATACTGCCAATAAATAGATGTTGAATCAATAAATGAGTAAATGAACAAATATAAAACCATTCAAAATTCATTTCTTAACAAAATAAAATCTGTTGAAGAACAGAAGGTATTTCTTAAATGTTTCTCCCCAGTGTGGTTGTGGCTAAGGAGACTCTAAGACAGACCAATTCTTCTGATAGGACAACTTGAGGGGAAATCTTTAATAGTTTACTTGGCTCAGGAACATTCTGTATGCACACATACCTCTATGAATCAAGGAGGCTTCCACAAGCCCTTCTCCTAGGAACAGGGTTGTCTAGGGGACTCAGATGTCTACTGGGGCCTACCAAAGTCTACACATCTAATAAAAGTGAACAAAATCCCTAAATCCATAGTTTGTGAAGTTGAAACCCTTCACCAAGATTTTGCAACCCAGAGAGGCTTACACAGAAATGGTCAATTCTTCGGCTTTCTCCCACTCATGCTTTCTCCACTCTGCACCACCTCCACCCATCTAGATGTTAACCTGACTTTGCCCCAATGTTTTCTCTCTCTCTCTCTCTCTCTCTCTCTCTCTCTCTCTCTCTCTCTCTCTCTCTCTCTTCTCAACACAAAAACATTCATACGAAACACTGGTGTATGCAGCAGAATTCACTGAGACTAAGGGAAAGGATGTCCGTGGGGTCAGCTCCCACAGCACGTTATGTACCAGACATTCCTGTTCCCTCTCCAAGATCCCATCACCAGGGCACCTCACCTAACCCAGGGAGCTCCCCATTCCTTGGGAACTGGAGATTTCACCATATTGCCTGCTACTCATTTCTCCTTTTTCTGCCTCCCTCTTCTTCTCTTTCAAAGGATATAAAACAAATTCTTCTCATTGTCTCACTCAGAGCAGCTCAAAATCCCTTTGTGTGACACTCACATTCTCAGGGTCTCACCTTCTTCCTCAGTGGTTTTTCATGGTCTTTCCGTGAACAAAGACAGTTCCTCCTCAGGAGGGACAAGGGCCAGATGTTAAAATAACTGCTGGTCCTGCACCAAGCACAGCCAGAGCTGGGAGGACCTTCTGACCTGTATCTGTCATCACCCCTTCCATTCCAGCAACTCCCGGACAGAAAAGAGCACAGGTCCAAGGTGGCACCTTCCTTGCCTCACCTTGCATTATGTGTCCAAGTAGCTGGAACTAATCCTTTAGTATCCTGGTCGCTTAGTAGTACAGGACTCATTGAACAATTGTCCCACACCTTCTATGCATATGTCCTCCCATGTCCTGCTTTTCTCTCAGACCATAAATGCCCTCCTCCCTCACCCTAGGGTCCCAGAGCCATCCCACTCTACCATGTTGTCAGGACCCAGACATTAAGTGCCACCCATGACTTACGCGGTACCTCCTCTGACCTTCAGGGACCTCTTTGCTCCCTCCTTAAGGCTCTACTAGCAGCATCAAAAATTAGGCTGCTTTAGAACTACAAGGAACTTTCCTGGGGGCTAAGTTGAAAGCCCATCTATTCCTGGGTGATGAGGCACAATTGCAACCCCTGCAGAGTAAAATAGCAGGATGGCTGGTGAGACCTAGACTGTTGGGCAGTGGACCCTTTCAAGACCTATGGGCAAGTTAGCACATAGCAACTTTATTTCTACTGTCAGAAAAAAAGCTTCCTAGCAGATTTTGTTAGACTAAGATGCGTTATTGCCATCTGTTGGAAATGTGTAATAAATATACAAACCTACCGAATGAATGGCACTTCCTTAGGTGCAGAGCTATTGTGTAGTGCTCATCCTGCACAACAGTGTAACAACCTGCCCTTATCCCAGAGGACAGTCTCTAGTCACAGGCACTGCAGACATTAGCAGGGCCCACATGCCCAGTACAGCATCTGGCCATTGGTGCAGCAAAGCCATGCACTCCTTTGCCATGTGCCCAGACCCTGGCTGTGGCCAAGAATAATTATACAGGGTCGGGATTTGTCTCATGATATGCTCAGTCTTTGCAATAAATAAAAAAATGTTCCTGAAAAATTAACTTTAAATAGGTTGAGATCATAAAACTGCAGTGATACTATACCGTGGAGAGCCGTCAGAACAACATGCAAGTGTTAACTGTGTCTTTTATTTTCTGTATTCTAATGCTTTAACATCTGGAGCCACGCGAACTCCGGAGGGACTGCCCCTCCTGGGGACAATAAACAACTTACCTGTGAGTGCATTTTTCAAATACAAGCCAACAATCCACAGTGCACACCCCACCACCTTCTCTATCAGACTCTCACAGGGTTCTGACACTCCTGGACCCTGGACCCTTGCCCTCAACACCCCAGGGCAAGGTATCAAACAATTGCAGACTGTTGCTCTGTTCCAAAGCTCAGTGAGATGATTCCAACTAGCCAATCTCAAGTGGGCTGATCCTGCCTCACCCATTGCTTGGAAATCATGATGTGGTTCTTGCCCTAGTTTCTGCTGGCTCCCTCCGCCTCCTGACTGACCCTGGTGCTCCCCCGTGTGGCCTTCCGTGATGCAGCATGCCTCCTCCTCAGAACTGTAACAAACTAGATTTTCAGTGGCAGTCATCTCCTGACCTGTTGGCCTTACTACACCTCAAAATGTTCTATTCATACACTATATTTTAAAATAATCTGTAATTAACATACTAAATGAATACCTGTTTTCTAAATGAACATATGTGGAGTTCAGTGGTCCTGGCTCTGGCTCTTCTCCAAATCCCAGCAGGCTCCTCCCATCTGCCCCACCTGTACCCAGCCCGACCACCTGGCGCTCAGGGGCTGCCCAGTCCACTTTCACATCTTACTTGCCATGGTCTGGTTTTATTTCCTCTTGGGCATAAGCTGCACTATCTGCACGGTTTACATTGGACAAACATTTGAAACTAAATCTCTTAAAAGATACCATATCACACTTAGCTGAGTCTTTCCTTTTTGGAGGAGGGGTTGGTGTGAAATGTACCTGGAGCTCCCAGTTCAGGATCTGAAATTTATCTCAGCTCCACCATTCAGCACCCATGTGCTATCAGGCAAGTTAGGGAGGGGACAGGGGACTTGGAAGTCAGCCATCTGGGTTTAAATTCTAGATCTTTCCCTTACCAGCTGGGTGATGTTCAGCAAGTTTCTTAACCTCCTGTGTCTCAGTTTCTTCATATGTAAGATTGTGATGATAATAATAAAACTCTTGTCATAGGGTTAAATAGGTAAATACATGTACAGTCCTAAAAGTACTACCCGGCGCTAAGTAAATTCTAGCTATAAGTATCCAGCTTATTATAAACAGTTATATCCCCCAATTGTAAAGTGGAAAGAGAAATGAAACCATTCACTCGTGTGTTGTGAGGATGAGATGTCACAAGTCAGATCAAGTATGTGGCCCAGTGAATACGAGCTATTGTCATTATTGTTGCTCATCCAAATCTTGCTTACCTGCAGGGACCAGTTCAAGCCCACCTCTGAAGACCCCTTACTGCTAGGGCACCCTCTGACCTCTCTCTTTTTAAACACCTCTGAGCACTTCTCATCATCACTGCAGGTCACTTCCTGTCTCCCACCAGTCTCCAATTGGTCCATATGTGTATCTGTCTCTTTAGCTCCATTGTAAGTCCTCAAGGGCCATCACTGAGTCTGTATCTTTCCTGAATCTATGACAGTGACTAGCTCTGATCTAAATCCTGAGTGTTAAAAGCCATCCACTGAACTAAAACGGAGGACTCGATGCACACTATTTGATCCTTTCTTAAGGAGTAAATATTGAGTCTTTGATTTCAGCTAACACCATGGGGATATGCGCCACAAGGGAAAACAAATCAAGATGACTTACACCTAGGTGTCAGGAGTTGCACTCTGGTGTTACGGACATCCCAAACTGTTCATAGTAGGGAAAAATCCACAGCAAGCTTGTTTGGTTTGGTTGGACTATGAATGCAGATACTCTTGGACACTTGCTAGTGTGCCACAGTCCCCACATCTCCCAAATACTTAAACTCATCCATGTATGTTACCTGTCTGGCTCCCGCAGCATCAGAGTTCATGACCCCCTCCCGTTGCTTAGAGCTCAGGAAAAACAACAACTTCATAGTCTGTCAGTCTGGCTTTTTTCCATGTGTTTCTAAATGCATTTTATCATTAAAGTTATCCATTTCCCCTGGAGGCTCCAGTGATGACTCAGAGGTCACAGGAAAACCTGGCAGCTTATCATCCTTATATTTCCCTTTACAGAAATACACAGTGGCTGTTCAGTGTTCTGTTACTTTAAAATGCAGTAAAAAGAGGAGCCCTAACTGCGGGGTCCTCACAGGTCCTCCAGAAGGCCCTGGGTGACACAGCTGCCCTGTGGCTCAGAGCTCCTAGCTTTCTCAGTGCCCAGTCTCAGGGGCTGAGAGCTGAGGCAGCCCAGTGCTGTCCCCAACCCCACAGGGATACCAAACCCGGAATCACAAAGGCATCAGCAATTCATCAAATGTAATCATCACAAATTATATCCACAGGGACTGGATGGAGTTAAGAAGCTGCAGGATAAGAGGCTACATTTCTGATTAGAATTTCTCAGCCCTGAGCTACCGAATGTAATGAAAGTCATCACAGGGGAAATAAAAGAAAGGGAGAAGGAAGGAGGGAGACAGGCAGGCTGGCAGGCAAGTTTGGTCCTACTCTGATCTCTAGATAGAAGGAACACAGGGTTTCTCTATAATTCATTTTCCCTCGGGCTCCTGCAACCTCATGTTTCTCTCCTCTGGGACTAGCTGCAGCACAGTCCCACAGAGGTCTCTGTTCTTAACAGAATTTCCCAGGCCTTCACCACACCTACTCAGCAGAATGTCTAAGGATGGGCCCTAGAGCTGTATTTCTCACATACTTTCTGGATTATTCAAAGGCACAGCCAGGTTTCAGAAGCCCTACATTAGTGGAAGGCAGACAGTAATAATAAAGATTGCCCTTTTTGAGTCTTTCTTTAATGTGTTAAAAAGAGTTTTACACATTCTGTCACAAGGGCTCCCCGACACTGCAGCATTGTGCAGTGAATTACATACCCATATGTGAATTACATACCCATAATTCATCATTGTGCCTTGTCCCATGCTCTGCACAAGAGACAGAAAGGTGAAGAAGATCCAGCTGCTGCCCAACAGGAGCTCACGAGTACTCAGGGAAAAGACAGGCAACAGCATGAGGGTGCAGTGTGTTTGTACTCAAAAGAAGGGTGCCATCAGAGTGCCGATGGGAGGGCAGCATAGACACCTGGGGGGAGCCAGAGAAGGCTTCATGGAGGAAGAGATGAGATGGTCTCAGAGAGAACTGGATGGGAAAGGGAGGAGGGCTCCCCACATAGGGGACATCACCAGAGCATCAAGGAGCCCAGTGCTGTAGCAGAGACAACAGTTGACCAGCAAATCCATTCTGTTGCAGCATTGTTGCTAGGCGTATATCTGCTCAGGCAAGCACCACACTGCCCGGCCCCCTTCTGTCCTAAGGGCAGGTCTGAGGATATACACAGGAGTAATGTGAACAACTTCCGAGTCACCTCCCTCTTAAAAGGCCAGCATGCCCTCTGAGGAAGGACTTTAAACAAAGAAGTAATATAATTCATTTGTGTTTGAAAATTCCTTCTGGCAGCCAGTGTGGAGGGTGAATTGTCAGAAAGACAGGAGCCAAAGAAATTTGCAAGAAATTTCTTTCCATTCTTCACACAAAAGACAATGTTCTTCCTGAACTCCACCAGTGGAGGAAGGGAAAGCAGCAGCAAGACACTGGACATGCAAAGATGAAAAGGTGACAGATCCTGAATACCAGTGTGAGTAGGAGGAGAAGTATGGATCTGACTTGGGTGACTAAGGCCACTCCACCTCAAATCCCAAAATACAACTTTTTTATCACATGTTACCTCCACCATTCATTCTATCTTTGTCCCCACATTAGACAGTACCCCCACACACAGCCAGAACTGCTTTCCTGCCAGTGACACAGACCGTGAGACCTGTGGGGATCATCCTGAACATTCCCAGGAAACTGTCCTGAGTTCATCAAGGGAACCTCACCAAGCACATCAAATCCTTTGAGATCACAGGAGCACACACCTCCTAGGAGGATGGATGGAATAACAACAAGCACCTGAAAACAATTCTAAGACAAAATGCTGAATTTCTTCCCAAAATGGTGAGTTAGAGAGAGCATGTTTGGCGAGCAAGGACAGTAAAGGTTTAGAAGAGAGAGTAAGAGAAGCCCTGCACATACTTCATGTGTTAATCTTCATCCATCTCCTGACTCCTCCTCTGGGAGGATTCCTCTCAATTGGAAATAAATAACTCAAGGATTGGCGATATTATCAGAGCTCTTGATCTGGAGTGTGACCTTCTACTTTTCTCTATTTATTTTTAAGATTAATCAGAGTCTTTTCTGGGCTCATGTCAATAAACAACAGGCTTTTCCAATATACACCACCTGCACATCCAATATATCCAAGAAAATAAAAATATGTCAACAGGGATTAGTAGCCATGAATCACCAGAAGCCAAGGCAAAGTGCTGTAGATTTTAATCACCCCAACTATCTATCTCTTCTAAATGGAAAAGAGGTCAGCCCAGCCAGCCCCTGCTTATGAAAAGGAAATGTGATCTAATCTGCCATAGTTTTTACAAAACAGTCACTTGAAGAATACTAGCTGTGTTTTGATGGCTATGTCATGCACAAAAAATACAGATCTCAAAGGCGAAACATAAGTTTAACTGGGATAAAGAAGATAAAGAAGGGAAGGAAAGAAGGTAGGAAGGAAGACAGGGTGAGAGAAGCAGGGAAGAGAGGAAAGAAAGATAGAAGAAAATACCAGCAGAGTACAATGGCTTTTCTCCATGGCCTAGTAGGGAAATCCCTGGACCTCAGACAATGTGACTGGACTTCCCGTCCTGTAGCCACTTCTTAGAACATTGAGAAACCTGCTTCCTTCTCAAGGATTTAGTTTATCCAGCTGTAACATGGTGGACAGAGAAGGCAAACGTGCATAAACTTGACACAGGTGGCTTTGCAAATCATCCCAAAAGGACAGGTCACTCCATACATGGTACTGGAACATTTGATAATTTAAATGGATAACAGTAAAATCAGATTTATTTCTCAAAGTGCCCAAAAAGAAACACAGAAGAATTAGACACCTAGATATGTAAAGCAAAATTTTAAACTTTTAGAAAAAAATATAGGGTATCTTTCAACTCCTAGGTAAGGAAGGCTTTACAAAAGTCACAAACAGCACAAACCATATAGAACACTGGACAATTTGGGGGGAGGAGAGTTATCACTGTGTGAAAGATATAAATGATAAATATCTATTACATTGTTTTGTACACCTAAAACTAATTAAAAAAATAAAAGAAAAGAAAGAAAGAAAGAAAGAAAGAAAGAAAGAAAGAAAGAAAGAAAGAAAGAAAGAAAGAAAGAAAATTTGACTATATTAAACTTTTTAAATTTTTGTACAACAAAAATTATCATAAACAAAATTAAAAATGAAGACACAGACTGGAGGAAAAATCATTTTTTTTGACAAAGACAATGAAAAAGCAACAGGCAAATAAAGAGAAACACTGGCAAGTCCCCCAAAAAATGAAAAGGCCAATAAAAATATGAAAAGATATTCATCCTCACCAGGAATCAGGAAAATGCGAATTCAAACAAAAGCCACCATTTCACAATAAGGAGCAAAGCATGAGGGATGGGGGATCTGATAATACTGGGTGCTGGTGAGAATATGGGGAAACAAAAACTTCTCTTAACAAGCAGCTTTGCATCCGGCAAACCTGACCCCAGTAATTCCATTGGGAATAGTCACTAGAGAAACTCTCACTTATGCACAAAAGGAGACATGTGGACAAGAATGTTGCCAGCAGCTTTGTTTATAATAGCCCCCCCCCCGAAAAAAAAAATGAAAAGACACTGAAGACCTATCAACAGAAGAATGGATAAATGGCTTATGGTATATTCATACAATGGAAATCCCAACAATATAGTTAAAAGAAAAAAGCATGTGCAGAAGGATGCAGTTCTATAATATTGTTTATGAAAAATTTTAAACAGTAACATTTTACAACAGTGGTGTATGCTGTCTGTGACATACAGATATGTAGCAAGTGTGTAAGACATGCATGGGCGTGATAACACCACATTCAGCGTGTGGTTTACCTCTGGGGTAAGACAAAAAGGGATGGGATCTACGAGGGTTAAGTTGGGGAGATTTCCCACAGCTGGCATATTATATTTCTTAACACAGTTGATCAATAGTATACAATGTTATATTTTATCAAAGCGGAAACATGGGTACATATTTATTCATTATCTCATCTCTATATATTTTTAATTCTTTGAATCATTTTATGATAATATTTTTAAATGAAGGGGTTAGTCTTAATCAGCTTTCCCCAGAGTATTTCTGGTGATCTTATATTATTATGAGTGTTCTCCCAAAAAGATTTCACCATCAGATATGTTTGGGAAGGCTGCCTTCCAAATCTCCCTTCTTGAGGATTCAAATGCATGTGAACATATTCAAGGCTCTGAGAAGCCCCAAAGTAAAGAAGTTTTGTTTAACTTCATGAATCTCAGCATTTCCCAAACTTACCTAAACATGGAATTCCTTTTCAGCCTCTCACCTCATTTCAGTTGGCAGGGACCATGAACCTCTAAGTCAATAAAGCCATGTAGGCTCCTTCCTGTGTGGTCCCTTCACCTACACAGTCATTGAACATCCTACCTCTGTGTCTCCCACATGCCTTGAACCCCCTACTCCATTACCCGGCGATGCCCAGGTTCCAGTCTCCACCGTCTGCAATCTGGATGAGAACGTCAGGTTCCTAAAGGTCCTCTGACTCCTCTGTCTCTTCCTCCAGCACAACTTCCAGGCTGCAGGTCACTCTTTCTAGAATACAAAAGTGACCACTGCACTTCCTGAGTCTGCATCACCTTCAAAAGTAAACCCCTTTGCACTCTCTGGACCCTGTTCCCAACTCCATCCTCACCTCCTCTCTTTCATTCCTCCTCACAACTTAAACCCAGGCAATTCTAAATCACTAATTGCTATTCCCAGGACATGCCACAGGCTTCACACCCCCATTCTTAGCTCACCCTCTCCCTGGAAGGCTCTTTCACCTCTTTTGGCCTGGCCAATGGCCAGCTCAGACACCCCCTCCTACAGATGCTCTAATTGCCTTTCCAATGTGTTCTCCAAGCTCGTTGGAGGTAACTTTCTCACATGGGCACACCTTGAAATAAACTGAACAGGAAAATTTAACAGCTATTTTTGCAGCTGGGCACAAGACTGGTGAGAAGTAGTGAGGGAGATACATGGAGAAACTTCAAAATTTTGCTCATGGTGTCCTTGCTGTCTTGGTAAATTTAACTATTCTACACACTTCTAACTCATAAAACAACATAAGTCTAGATTTCAAGATGGGATATTAGATTGCCTTTTTGGCCTCACAGGAACAGTAAAGCATTTTGAGACTTTAAAGTTCATAAAATTTAAGATTTTTCTATTAGTTTTCCCAATTATCTTTTCTCTCCTTCTCAGCACAGCTAACCCATCACACATAAAATGAATAGGAGCCTTAGCTCCCAAGCCAAGCATCTCCAGGTATCAGGGTGGACTTGTGAGAATCAGGTAATGGGCTTAATCAAAATAATATAAATACATTATATTCATATGGAATGTTACACTTTTGCGAAGCATTTCCCTATATCCTAATGTGTTTTGCATTCACATCAATCATGAGACAGATGGAGCAAGTATGGGTTTTCATTTTGCAGAAAACAAAAGTGAGGCCAGAGAGGTTAAATGGCTTGTTTGAATTTCTTGATTAAATTTAAAACTGAAACCCATAAGCTATTTCTTATAAAAGTTAACATGCATCATTTACTGTATGACTATCACGTTCCATGTTTTCCAACTATGAGCTCATTTAATCTTCCCAATCATGTTAGGAAGCGGGTGCTATTATTATCATCTCCACGTAACAATGAGAAAACTGAATTTCTTTCCATTCAACCATAAGTCTACACAAAGAAGGAAACTCCATCAGCCCTTTTTCCTTGTTATAAGTGACAGAAACTGACCCTTGCTGCTGTAAGCAGAGAGCATATTTATTGAAAGTAATTGGATTTGAATGCAAATGACTTCTTGGTGTCAGAAAAAATTCTATTACTTTCATAGCTCATCTTTATCATATTTTTATATTCACTATTGTTTTATCTGAATTTTCTCTCTTTTCTTTAATCAATAAATTTAAAGTTGACTAAAGGTGATACACTTCATATATGTTCCAAGTGGAGTTGGTAATTTCTCACTTGTTCTATTGGAATGTTCTAAAACACTTTTCCAAATTGCAGCACTTTAATCAACTTTCGAATTAATTTTGCATCTCATTTGGAAAAATAAAAAGTACATGGAATGACTGACCAACATTCAGGAGGATACTACGAACCACTATGAAACGGCATCCAGAAGCAAAGCCCAAGTTCACTGTTGACCTGGGCTGCCCTGCCCACACCGCCATCACTCCACCCCCTCAACCCATTGCCCAGGGGCCTGCTGGCTCCCTGCTTGTCATTTAGAGCTGGGGCAACCTCACGACTGGCAACACCCAAGTCCCATGGCTGCCCCAGTGGGGAGGAAAGTGGAAAGCATGAGAGTCTGCATTTCCAGCTTCGACTATGAGTAGCGGGCTCAGACCCACAAGATGGCAGCAAATCTCCCAAACATGGGCAGGGAGCTAATTTAATGCGGCCCAAGGTTCCTTATCTGAAGGTCACCCAGAGGCTCACCCAGAACTGCCAAGTACCCTCCTTCTCTTCAGGCAGGTATGAGTGACATCAAGGGGCCTTGGGCTGCCACCAGATGGCCTATCCTCAGTCACAACTCACCTCCTCTGCTCCTAAGGTGGCAACTAGAAACACATTATGGAGTGATGGGTGTTCATTTTACCGTGACGCAGCTGCCTTCCCCCTTCATCCAGGAGGAAGCCTTCTCTGATCCCTGACCTCTGACCTCTGACCTCCTGATCCCCCTGATCTCCAGATATAGTAAGTAGTCTGATGTTACTCTCACCCTTCCTTTGTGCATCCCTGGTACATACTTATGCATATGTCACACTCCATTTTATGGATTTATTGCATATATGTCTTGAAGCTCCATGAAAACAGAGATAACTTTTATCTTAATGTATAACTTCAGTGCATAACACCATGCCAGGAACATATGTGATTTTAGTATGTAAAATCCATTCTAAGGACTTATCAATCAGAAGGCTGCATGTGCTCACTGATTTCTTGGTACTTACCAAAAAGCAAGAACTTGAATTTTTTTCTATCCAATATTAATCCATAGCTTAGCTACAGAAAACACTATTTAGAGACATTTGCCTGACTAATTTCAGTCCATTTATTTTTCTAAACAAGAATTCACAAACTGGAAGCCCAAGGCAGAGGTTGGTCCTCGGGAGTATTTAATTTGTTCTCTACAGTATTTTTAAGTGTGACTCGAATGCCCTTGCCCAATCTGGTGTTCCCCACAACTCTCTGTTGTCACACACTAGGCACAGACACTATCATTACCTGCCACATCCTGAAGGCATTTGGGTTTTAGATCTGTCCTGCTCAGATATGATGTATGTTACCTTCAGAGTAAGTTCAAAACCAGAATGTGTCATGCCTGGGCGTCATTGTTTCAGTACCATGTCAATTTCCCCTTACTATACTGAGCTGAGAGGGTGTGCCTTCAGCCAACACAGAGATGCAAGGCAAACAGTCCTATAAAAGACATTCCTCCCTGTATTCTTATGAGGATGGTTTTGCTGCTGTAGTCCTTGGAGTAAGGACTTTATGAGCTTTCAGCAGAAGCCACTGGAGACATTTGTGCCAGGAGTATCTGTGCCTCTTGAGAGCTCCTGGTTTATGATTGTTCTCATGGGATTCCATAAATCCTGTAAAGTTGACAGTGTTGTTGATTGTGCTTTCTTCTTGGGCTGGTGTTTAGAAAAAGACAGAGCTACACTTTTGATCCATCTCCAGAAAACTATCTGAGCCCCATGGATATATTTGGGGTAAAAACCATTCCCTGGTTTCATTACATTCCATTTTCTCCACTTTTTAAAAATGTGTTTAAACTGCAATATATCTTTCTAAAGTCTTGTTAAAATAATGTAAACTTACCAGAGGGTAAAGGGGTGAGGTGGGAAATGAGGGTAACGCGGATCAAATATATGGTTATGGAAGGAGAACTGATTATGGGTGGTGAACACACAATGGAATTCATAGATGATGTAATACAGAATCGTACACCTGAAATATATGTAATTTTACTAACAAATGTCACCCAATAAATTAAAAAAAGAAAAGAAAAAAATAATTATAATGTAAACTAAAAACAATAATATTAAAGACAGTCAACTATAATAATCGATCTCCTGGGAACTATCCAAAGGACATATTAGTTGAGGAGGTGGGAAAAGATAAGCAAACCTAAATTCCACTAGTGGAGAATGCAAACCTCATCTGGGACCACGCACCACAGTATATTTTTACTGTACATCTATTTCATTTTTTAAATTATTTCTTAAATGAAAGAATAAGCCCTCAGAACTAAAAATGGAAACAAATCTCTTACATACCCCTGTATGTTCAGACTGACCTGGCATACACAAGAAATCAATACATGTTTGTTGAACAAATAAATGAATGAGTAAATAAATTGAACAAATGAATAAGCAGTGTAAAAGAGGTCTAGAACAGCTGAGCTATGAGAGCAGACTTCCAGAACAGGAAGCAGCATCACCATCTCCATGACAAAGGTAAGCCCATCGGGGAAACAGCCAGCCAGTAGGCAGAAGAGAGTTTCATGCACCTGTAGTTAAGACCAGCCCAGGAAAGGCAACACCCAGCACAAAACCTAGCCGGAGCAGTGAGGATGGTGGCAGAACCAGAGCAGCAGAAGTCTTGACCAACCAAGTCCAACCTCAACACTTGGTCATTTCTCTATGCTCTGCAAAGTTCAATGGTCACTGTGGAGTTGCTTTCCCTGGATTTGACCAAGAGTTGCTCCGGAAGCAATACCAAAGTTGTTGTGGCAACACTATCAGTTCAGAACTCCCCGAAAGCTTTCAGTTCCCCTGATAATGATGTTCAGGAGATGAGGGTCTCCTGAAACATTTGATAATCCCCAGATTTCTGAACACCATAGCATACAATGTCCCCATTAAATATACAAAGTACTGCTAAACACTTATGAATCTTTTGTAACCCCTTAGTAAAAATAATTATGTACTCCAAAATGAACAAAAAATAACAAAACGAAAGGGAGCAGTGCTGTTACAGTCTTAGCAAGGTTCACTCACCAGCTCCTCCATACCAGCTTCACACTACACAGTATTCACATTTTATCTCTGAAAATGACCATTTATCATGGATTAAGGGTCCTTTGGAGGTGCTTTACAAATAAGTAGTAGAAACCACAAATATTAAAGCAGCCAATGGCAAGAGTATAAAGTCATCCTTAGTCCAAAATTAATTTACCAAACTCTTCCTCTCTCTCTCAATATCTCACTCTCTTTCTCTCTCTCTCTCTCTCTCTCTCTCTCTCTCTCTCTCTCTCTCTCTCTCACCCTCTCCCTTCCTCCCATCCTCTTTCCAGCCTCAGAAGAAAAACTATTAAAATGCAGACATTTAAATCCTGAGCAACTTCTGGTCATCAAAATGGCAGTGTGAGGTGAGCCTCTGTAAATCTCCCCTGGAATTTACAACTAATCAAACAACAATAACTCCACAAAGGACATCCTGCACAGCAGACAGGCAAGATGAAGAGGCCCACTATTGAATTCACCTAAAGGTGGGCGAATCGCACTAGCAGAGGAGGACAGAAGGGAGAACTACTGAGAAGAAGCCAAACGAGAGCAAAACGCAGACCCAGCTCAGTGCACCAAGCTCGCTGCATCCTGGAACTACCACAGCTGCGGCAAAGGGAAGAACTCAGACTGGGAGGACTCTGCTTATGGCCCACAAGGCTGAGGGGGCAGCATATAACACAACTGAACCCAACGCTCACAGCAGAGACGTCGGAGAAAAGACTGAGGGAAGAAGGCTGAAAATGGTGGTTTGAGCCCTCACTGCGAGCAGAGAACTGAAGATTTAGACACTGAGAATAGCCGTCCCCACCCTACCCACAAAGCGCTCGCCCCGCCCCCACCTGTCCGGTGCTAGAGCGGAAGAGTAGAAGTGTCAGATCAAAAGAACAGAACATTTGCTGTTCTGAGAACTGTGGACCGCAGACAACGATTCACAGCCCAACTAGTTCCAGCAAAGGGGAGGGAGCTGTGGAAACAGGACCGGGTGTGGTGGTGATCGCCGCCTTTGCTCTGGGCCACCTCTCACAACTTACCCCACCCCTGGCCCACATATCTGGGCAGATCCATGCAGGAGTAAACAGAACTGCTGAAACATGCGGGCTCTGAATCTGGTAAGGAAGAGCTTTAGAACTTCAAAAGCTCTCCGCATACCCACACAGACACTATGACCTGTGACCCAGGCGAACTATTAACAGAGGAGAAGACCATCTCCCAGAGAATCACTCCATTGTGTGAGAAGCTGGAATACTGCAGAGAAAACAGAGCACTACCGTGTGAGAGAGGGAAAAAAAGGCTGCAGTCGGAGAGAAAATAAAACATTCTACCAACAAGTAATAGAAAACAAAAGAAAGATCTCTTCATATCAATCTGTTGCAGAAGCCACTCCTGTAGATGCCTAGGAAGAGAAATAGTAAATCGGTGATTGCCATGAATAACCAAGACAACAAGATAGCTCAGAAAGAAAGTGAAAAGTCTCCAGAAAAGGAACTTAGAGATATGGAAATATGTGATTTAAATGACAGAGAATTCAAGGTTGCGATTGGGAAAAAACTGAACGAGATGCAAGAAAACACAGAAAGGCAGTTAAATGAACTCAGAAACACAATCAAAGAACACCATGAGCATTTTACAAAAGAGATTGAAATTTTGAAAGAGAACCAAATAGAATTTCTGGAGATTAAGAACTCAATAGAAGAAATTAACAATAAAATATCCAGCTTAGGTAGTAGAGTTGACCAGATGGAGGAAAGAATCAGTGACATCGAAGATAGGAACCTGGAATTTACATAGATGGAAGAAGAAAGAGACTTGAGACTGAAAAGAAATGAAAGAACTCTACAAGAACTTTCTGACTCCATCAGAAAGAGCAATATAAGAATAATGGGCATACCAGAAGAAGAAGAAAGAGAAAAAGGAACAGAGAACATATTCAAACAAATCGCCGATGAGAACTTCCCAAATTTGTGGACAGAACTGGATCCTCGAATTCAGCAGCAAATAGAACACCTAATTACCTCAATCCCAACAGGCCTTCTCCAAGGCACATTGTATTGAAGCTGTCTAAAATTAACACCAAAGAAAGAATCCTAAAGGCAGCCAGGAAAAAGAAGACGGTAACCTACAAAGGAAAGCCCATTAGATCATCATCAGATTTTTCAGCAGAAACTCTACAAGCCAGGAGGGAGTGGAAGCAAATATTCAAACTATTGAAAGAGAAAAATTATGAGCCAAGAATAATATATCCAGCAAAGATCTCCTTTAAATATGAAGAAGGAATAAAGACCTTTCCAGACATCCAGAAGCTGAGGGAATTTTCTAATACACGAACTGCACTACAAGAAATACTAAAGGAGGCTATTAGACCACCATCAACAGGGACAACTTGTGGCAACCAAAACATAAAAAAAGGGAGAGTAAAGGCCTGAACTGGAATATGGGAATAAAGAAAGTAAGCGTGCTGAAGAAACTGTAATAGTCTAAATATCAAACTTTATTTTACATAAACTTAAGGGTAACCACTCAAAAAACATCCAGAACTGAAATATATACTGTAATAAAGAAGAAACAGAGAGAAACATCATAGAATACCACCACACAGAAATAATAGACAACAACAAAAAGGCAAAGAAACAATGCAGACACAGCCTTACCAGAAAAACTAAAGATAGAATGACAGGAAATCCTCATGTATCAATAATCACCCTAAATGTAAATAGACTAAACTCACCAATAAAGAGACACAGAGTAGCAGATTGGATCAAAAAACTAAACACAACCGTATGGTGTCTCCAAGAGACACATCTCAGCTACAAGAACAAGCATGGACTCAAAGTGAAAGGGTGGAAATTGACATTCCAAGCAAATGGTACCCAGAGAAAATCAGGTGTAGCCATAATGATTTCCGATGAAACAGACTTCAGGGTGAAAAAGATAACAAGAGACAAAGATGGACATTTCATAATGGTAAAGAGGACTATACAACAAGAAGACATAACAGTAATCAATATTTAGGCCCCCAATCAGGGAGCACCAAAATATACCAAGCAACTACTAACAGAATTAAAGGGAGAAATTGACCAAAACACAATTATACTAGGGGACTTAAATACATCATTAACAGCTATGGATAGATCATCCAAACAGAAGATAAATAACAAAATAGCAGCCCTTATTGACGCATTAAATGAAATGGACATAATTGACATATATAGAACACTTCATCCTAAAACAGCAGACTATATATTTTTTTCTAGTGTACATGGAACATTCTCAAGGATAGACCATATATGTGGACATAAAATCAGCCTCAGCAAATTTAAGAAGATTGAAATCATGCCGAGCAGATTCTCTGATCACAAGGCTTTGAAATTGGATATCAACTGCAAAAAGAAAGGAGGAGAAAACACAAATACATGGAGATTGAAGGACATACTTTTAAAGAACGACTGGGTCAAAGAAGAAATTATAGGAGAGATCAAAAGATACATAGAAACAAATGACAATGAAAATACATCCTACCAAAATTTTTGGGATGCCGCGAAAGCAGTTTTAAGAGGGAAATTTATATCATTACAGGCCTATCTCAAGAAACAAGAAAAATCCCAGATAAACAGCCTCATGTTACATCTTAAAGAACTAGAAAAAGATGAACAAGCGAAACCCAAGGTCAGCAGAAGAAAGGAAATAACAAAAATCAGAGCAGAACTAAATGAAATAGAGAACAAAAAGACAATAGAAAAAATTAATGTGACAAAGAACTGGTTCTTTGAAAAGATTAACAAGATTGACAAACCCTGTCTAGACTCACTAAGATAAAAAGAGAGAAGACACTAATTAACAAAATCAGAAATGAAAAAAGGGATGTTATCACGGACACCACAAAAATACAAAGGATTATCCAAGAATACTATGAAGGACTATATGCCACCAAATTCAATAACCTAGAAGAAATGGACAAGTTCTTAGAAACATATACCCTTTCAAGGCTGAATCATGAAGAACTGGAAAATCTAAACAGACCAGTCACCAGTAAAGAAATTGAATCAATCATCCAAAACCTTCCCAAAAGCAAAAGTCCGGGACAAGATGGCTTCACTAGTGAATTCTATCAAACCTTCAAAGAGGATCTAATACCAATCCTGCTCAAACTCTTCCAAAGAATTGAAGAAGAGTCTGTACTCCCTAACTCATTTTATGAGGCCAACATTACCCTGATACCAAAACCTGGTAAGGACAACACAAAAAAAGAAAACTACAGACCAATATCTCTGATGAATACAGATGCTAAAATCCTAAACAAAATTCTAGCAAATTGAATACAACAATGCATTAAAAAGATTATTCATCACAACCAAGTGGGGTTCATCCCCGGGGCACAAGGATGGTTCAACATCCGCAAATCCATCAATGTGATACATCACATAAACAAAATAAAGGACAAAAATCATATGATTCTATCAATTGATGCAGAAAAAGCATTTGACAAGATACAACATCCATTTATGATTAAAACGCTTAATAAAATAGGTATAGAAGGAAAATACCTTAACATAATAAAGGCCATATATGACAAGCCCTCAGCTAATCTCATAATTAATGGTGAAAAACTTAAGCCTTTTGCTCAACATTCAGGAAGACGACAGGGCTGTCCCCTATCACCTCTGCTTTTCCACATAAAAAAACAGAGGAAGTCCTGACAGAGCAATGGCACGCAAGATAATAAAAGTGTTGTAAGTCCTTGCCAGAGCAATCAGGCAAGAGAATGAAATAAAAGGCATCCATATTGGGAATGAAGAAGTTAAATTATCACTCTTTGCAGATGATATGATGCTATATATAGAAAACCCTAAAGACTCCACCTAAAAGCTGTTAGAAATAATCAACGAATTCAGTAAAGTTGCTGCCTACAAAATCAAGGTACAAAAGTCCATTGCATTCCTGTATACTAACAATGAAATCTCAGAAAAAGAAATACAAAAAACAGTTCCTTTTCAATTGCAGCAAAAAGAATAAAATACTTGGGAATAAACTTAACCAAATATGTGAAGGACCTATATGCTGAAAAGCATAAGACATTTTAGAAAAAATTTGAAGAAGACACAAAGAAATGGAAAGATATTCCGTGCTCATGGTTTGGAAGAATCAACACAGTTAAAATGGCCATGTTACCCAAAGCAATATACTGATTTAAAACAATCCCCATCAAAATCCCAATGGCATTTTTTAAAGAAATAGAACAAAAAATCATCAGATTTGTTTGGAACCACAAAAGACCCCGAATAGCCAAAGCAATCTTAAGAAAAAAGAACAATACTGGAGGTATTGCACTCCCTGACTTTAGCTTGTACTACAAGGCTACAATAATGAAAACAGCATGGTATTGGCAGAAAAACAGACACATAAACCAATGGAATAGAATTGAGAACCCAGAAATAAAACCACATAAATATGGACAGATAAATATTGACAAAGAAGCTAAAAACATACAATGGAGAAAAGACAGCCTCTTCAATAAATGGTGCTGGGAGAATTGGATAGCCACGTGCAAAAGAATGAAACTGGACTGCTATCTGTCACCATGTACCAAAATTAATTCAAAATGGATCAAAGACTTAAGCATAAGACCTGACACAATAAACTGCATAGAAGAAAACATAACTACTAAACTTATGGACCTTGGATTCAAAGAGCATTTTATGAATTTGACTCCAAAGGCAATGGAAGTAAAAGCTAAAATAAATAAATGGGACTATATGAAACTTAAAAGCTTCTGAACAGCAAAAGAAACCATCAACAAAATAAAGAGACAACCACTTAAATGGAGAAGATTTTTGCAAACAGTACCTCCGATAAGGGCCTAATATCCAAAATATAAAAGGAACTCATTAACTCAACAAGAAAAAAACAAACAATCCAATTCAAAAATGGGCAGAGGACCTGAAGAGACATTTCTCCAAAGAGGGCATACATATAGCAAAAAGATATCTGAAAAAATGTTCAACATCACTAATCATCAGAGACATGCAAATAAAAACCGCAATGAGATATCACCTCACCTCACTCAGAAAGGCTATCATCAACAAGACAAATAGCAACAAGTGTTGGAGAGGCTGTGGAGAAAAAGGAACCCTCATACAGTGTTGGTGGGAATGCAGACTGGTGCAGCCGCTATGGAAGGCAGTGTGGAGGTTCCTCAAAAAATTACAAATAGAATTACCATGTGACCCAGCAATCCCTCTCTGGGTATCTGCCCATAAATCTGAAAACATTTGTACATAAAGACACATGTACTCCAATGTTCATTGCAGCTTTATTTACAGTGGCCAAGACATGGAAACAACAAAAATGTCCTTTGATAAATGAATGGATAAAGAAGTTGTGGAATATATGCCCAATGGCATACTATTCGGCAGTAAGAAAAGATGATATAGCAACATCTGTGACAACATGGATGGATCCGGAGAGTATAATGCTAAGCAAAAGAAGTCAGAGAGAAAAAGCAGAGAACCATATGATTTCACTGATTGTGGTATATAACCCCAAAACAACAAAAGAACAAGACAAACAAATGAGAAACAAAAACTCATAGACACAGACAATAGTCTAGTGGTTACCAGAGTGTAAGGGGGGTGGAGGATGGGAGATGAGGGTAAGGGGGATCAAATATATGGTGACGGAAGGAGAACTGACTCTGGGTGGTGAACACACGATGGGATTTATAGATGATGTAATACAGAATTGTACACCTGAAATCTATGTAATTTCAGTAACAATTGTCACCCCAATGAATTAAAAAAAAAAAAATCCTGAGCAATAACTAACAATGCTGGAGAAGCAACAACCTCAGAAAATTACTAAAGACAGCATCAAATATAAATTAGAACACCAATCACAATTTTTTTTTCCAAATTATCAGAATACCTCACCTCTCACTCAATATCATTTGTGTTTTCTTCATTAATTTTGAATTTTACCTCATCTCATTTTCTTCTCTCCCCTCAAATATTTGTATATTGCTCTGTCCGTAAGGTTTGATATGAAGGGAAAATTCAGACTACAAATATTGAATCTGAGCTTCACAAATAGAGTAATAATGGAAAAGTCAGACAGCAAACCTTTGTAATAATAGACTCAGAAAAATAAAGCCTTGAAATCAGCTGGTATAGTGAAGTCTAAATTGTTTATGCAATCAGTTATGCCCTAAGAGCTACCGGGCCTCCTGCCTTTTGATTTGGGCTCTAATGTGTGTCCGAGCATGGATCACCTGGTTTTTTAAAGCTGCTGCCAAAAATTGTCTCTAGGATCACAACTAGAGTATCACCAATTTTCTTTTGTCCATGCCCAGCTCCCAGTCATTTATCAGTCTGATCACTCCTCTAATTTGTTCTGCTTTTGGTGCCATATTCCTCTGGTCTTGCTCTGGCCTGCTCTAAAAAGTGTCATGTGAAATGCTGGTGTCTTTCTGCTTACAATAAAGGCCTCCCCAATGCTGATGATTTGAGGGCCAGGAAGGCCAGCTGAGAGGTAGAAAAATAAATGTTTTTGGAATGTGTTTCATTATTATCTTGTTCTGCAAACAGTAACCCTGACAAGTTAACAAAGTTCCTTAATTTATTTACTATTCCAGCTTAGAACAGCGCTGTCCAATAGAAATACAATTCAAGCCACATATTTAGTTGTTTTTATTTTGTTTTTGTTTTTATTTTTTGTAATTGAAGTTTATTGGGGTGACAATTGTTAGCAAACTTATCTAGATTTCAGGTGTACAATTCTGTAATACATCATCTATATATCACATTGCGTGTTCACCACCCAGAGTCAGTTTTCCTTCCATCACCATATATTTGATCCCCCTTACCCTCATCTACCACCCCCCTTTCCTCTTGCCCTCTGGTAACCACTAAACTATTCTCTGTGTCTATGAGTTTTTGTTTCTTCATTTGTTTGTCTTATTCTTTTGTTGTTTTCAGCTTTATATACGACGGTTCTCAAATCATGGTTCTCAACTTTTTCTGTCTGTCTTATTTTGCTCAGCAAAATAAACTTAAGATCCATCCATGTTGTCGATAATGGTACTATTTCATCTTTTATTATGGCAGAATAGTATTCTATTATGTATATATACCACAGTTTCTTTTTTTGAGGGATTTAGAGTTTATTTTTAATAAAAAGAGAGAAAAAAAACCTAGTCATTCTCATAATTCACTATTTTTTATGTTCTTTTTTTCATGTTTCTTACTTTTTTATCTTTTATTAATTTCAGGTGCACAAGACAAAGTAATACTTAGACGTTTATCATTTATATCCCTCACACTGTGTGGACCCCCTCCCCCCATCTACTATCCCTCTGACATCGCACAGAGCCATTACATTTTCACTGTCTCTATTCCTAATGCTGTAATCCGCTTCTTGTAAGTATATACATATACATATATATGTGTATATATATATATATACATATATATAAATACACATATAGATATAAACTTGTAGTTGACATTCATTATTGTTCAAGTTCAGCTTCAGGTGTACAGTGCAGTGATCAGGCATCTACAGCATCCCTGAGGTGGTCTCCCAAATGGGACAAGTGTCCATCGGATACCCTACAAAATCTTTACAACATTATTGATTACATTCCCCAAATTAATTTTCAACACCCCTTGGCCATCTTGTGGTTACTGACTGTTTTCTAATCCACTTACCTTTCCCCTTATCCCCACCCCCTCCCATCTAGCAACCCTCAGTTTTTCCTCTATGTCTCCAAAACTGTTTCTGATGAGTTCATTCACTTATTTTTTTCTTTAGATTCCACATATAAGTGAGATCATATGGTATTTGTCTTTCTCTGTCTGACTTATTTCACTTAACATAATGTTCTCTAGGTCCATCCATGTTGTTGCAAATGGTAAGATTTCTTTCTTGTTTATGGCTGTGTAATACTCCATTGTATAAATGCACCACTGTTTCTTAATCCAGTCATCTACCGATGGGCATTTTGATTTTTTCCATGTCTTGGCTATTGTGTATAATGCTGCAATAAATATAGGGGTGTATAAAAATTTTTGAATTAGCGTTTTGGATTTCTCCAGACAGATACCTAGGAGTGGAATTGTTGGATCATAAGATAGTTCCCTTTTCAGATTTTTGAGATACCCCCCTACTGTTTTCCATAGTAGCTGCACAAATCTGCAATGCCACCAACAGTGCACAAGCGTTTCCTTTTCTCCACATCCATGCCAGCACTTGTTTGTTGATTTATTGATGATAGCCATTTTGACTGTGGTGAGGTGGTATCTCATTGTGGTTTTTATTTGCATTTCGCTGATGGTTAGTGAGGTTCAGTATTTCTTCATATATCTGTTTGCCATCTCTATGTCCATTTTAGAAAAATATCTCTTCTTGTCCTCTGCCCATTTTTAAACTGGGTTGTTAGTTTTTTTGGAGTTGAGTTGAGTGAGTTTTTTATAAATTTGTAATATTAACCCCTTATCAGATATATTATTGGCAAATATCTTATCCCATTCAGTAGGATCCCTTTTTGTTTTATTGATGGTTTCCTTTGCTGTGAAAAAAACTTTTTAGTTTGATGAAATCCCACATGTTTACTTTTTCTCTTACTTCCCTTGCGTGAGGGGATATATCAGTAAAAATCTTACTCCGGGTAATTTCTGTGAAGTTTCTTCCTATATTTTCTTCTAGGAATTTTATAGTTTCAGACCTTACATTTAAGGCTTTAAGCCATTTTGAATTTATTTTTGTATATGGTGTAAGGAGGTGGTCCAGATTCATTTTTTTGCCTGTGTCTGCCCAGGTTTCCCAGCATCATTTATTGAATAGACTGTCTTTACCTCACTGTACATTTTTGCTTCCATTGTCACAGATTAAATGGCCATATAGGCATGGATTTATTTCTGGGCTCTCTATTCTGTTCCATTGATCTATGTGTCTATTTTTATGCCAGTACCATGCTGTTTTGATTACTGTAGCCTTGTAATATAATTTGATGTCAAGTATTGTTATACCTCCCACTTTGTTCTGGTTTCTCAAGATTGCTGAGTCTATTTGGGGTCTTTTATGGTCCCATATAAATTTTATAATTACATGTTCTATTTCTGTGAAAAACGTTGTTGGTAGTTTGATAGGAATTGCGTTGAATATGTATATTGCCTTAGGCAGTATGGACATTTTAACTATGTTAATTCTTCCTATCCATGAACATGGTATGTATTCCCATCTATTTGTATATTCTTTCATTCCTTTCTTCAGTGTCTTATAATTTTCTGAGTACAGATCTTTTACTTCTTTGGTTAAATTTATTCCCAGGTTAAAAAAAAAAAAATTAACCCAGGTATTTTATAGTCTTTGGAGCAATTGTAAATGGGATTGCTTTTTTTCTTAATTTCTCCTTCTGATGTTTTATTATTGGTATATACAAATGCAAGTGATTTCTGAATATTAATTTTGTATCCTGCTACTTTACTAAATTCATCTATCACCTCTAATAATTTCTTGGTGGAGTCTATAGGGTTCTTTATATATAGTATCATGTCATCTGCATTTGGCAGTTTTACTTCCTCCTTACCAATTTGGATGCCTTTTATTTCTTTTTTTGTCTGATTGCTGTGCCTAGAACTTACATCACTATGTTGAATAGAAGTGGAGAGTGGGCAACCTTGCCTTCTTCCTGATCTTAAGGGGAATGGTTTTAGCTTTACCCCATTAAGTATGATGTTAGCTGTGGGTTTATCATATACGGCCTTTATCATGTTAAGATCTGATCCCTCTATTCCCACTTTCTTAAGGGCTTTTATCATAAATGGCTGCTGGATTTTATCAAATGCTTTTTCTGCATCTATTGATATGGTCATGTGATTTTTTATTTTTCATTTTGTTAATGTGGTGTATCACATTAATTGATTTGCAAATGTTGAACCCCCCTTGCATACCAGGGATGAATCCCACTTGATCATGGTGAATGATCTTTTCAATGTATTGCTGAATTCTGTTCGTTAATATTTTGTTGGGGATTTTTGCATCTATGTTCATTAGAGATATCGGCCTATAGTTTTCTTTTTTTGTGTGGTGTCTTTGTCTGAATTTTTGATCAGGGTGATAGTGGCTTCGTAAAAAGTGTTTGGGAGTCTTCCTTCCTTCTGAATTTTTCAGAAGAGCTTGAGGAGAGTAGGTGATAATTCTTTTTTGAAACTTTTGTAAAATTCACCTGTAAAGCCATCTGGTCCAGGGCTTTTGTTTGGTGGGAGATTGTTGATTACTGATTCAATTTCCCTGGTGATAATCAGTCTATTCAGGTTTTCTGTTTCTTTCTGAGTTAGCCTTGGAAGGTTCTATGTCTCTAGAAAATTGTCCATTTCTTCCAGATTGTCAAATTTGTTGGCATAAAGTTGCTGATAGTAATTTTTTAAAATTTTGTGTATTTGTGCAGTGTCTGTTGTCACGTCTCCTCTTTCATTTCTGATTTTATTAATTTGGCTCGTCTCTCGCTTTTTTTTAATGAGTCTGGCTAAAGATTTGTCGATTTTGTTTACCTTTTCTAAGAACCAACTCTTGGATTTATTGATCTTTTGTATTGCTTATCTGGTTTCTATTTTATTTATTTCCACTCTGATCTTTATTATCTCCTTCCTTGTACTCTCTTTGGGCTTATTTTGCTGTTCCTCTCCAAATCTATTAAGTGTGAAGATAAATTGTTGATTAGTGATGTTTCTTCTTTCTTTAGGTAGGCCTGCAATGCTATGAATTTCTCTCTTAGGACTGCTTTCGTGATAGCCCATAGATTTGGGGTCATCGTGTTTTCATTTTCGTTTGTCTCGAGACATTTTTTGATTTCTTCCTTGATCTCCTGGTTGACCCATTCATTATTTAGTAACATGTTATTCAGCCTCCGTGAATTGGTGTGTCTTCCAGTTTCTTTCCTGTAGTTCATTTCTAATTTCATAGCACTGTGGTCAGAGAAGACAATTGATATAATTTCAGTTTTCTTAAATTTATCAAGACTTGTTTTCTGGCCTAACATATGGTCTATCTTGGAAAATGTTCCATGTGCACTTGAGAAGAACGTGTATTCTGCATCTTTGGGCTGAAATGCTCTGAAAATATTGATTAAATCCAAGTGTTCCAATGTGTCATTTAAGGCTGTTTTTTCTATATTGATTTTCAGTCTGGAAGACCTGTCCCTTGTTGTCAGAGGTTTGTTGAAGTCTCCTACTATGATAGTGTTACTATTGATCTCTGTCTTATGTCGGCCAATATCTGTTTTATATATTTAGGTGCTCCTATGTTGGGAGTAAACATCTAGTAAACATCTAGGGTTATGTCCTCTTGTCAGGTTGATCCCTTTATTATTATATAGTGCCCATCTTTGTCTTTTAATATGTTCTTCATTTTAAAGTCTATTTTGTCAGATATAAGTGTTGCAACTCCAGCTTTTTTCTCGCTTCCATTTGCATAAAATATCTTACTCCAACCCTTCACTTTCAGCTTGTGTGTATCTTTTAATCTGAGGTGACTCTTTTATATACAGCATATACAAGGGTCCTCCTTTCTTATCCACTCAGCCACACTATGTCTCTTGATTGGAGCATTTAATCCATTTACATTTAATGTGATCATTGATAGGTACATAGTTATTGCCATTTTTAAAATTTGTAGTTAGATTCTTTTCATCTTTTTTCTATGTACAGAATTCCTTTTAGTGTTTCTTGCAATGCTGGCTTGGTCGTAATAAATTCCTTTACCTTATTCTTTTCCGGGAGGCTCTTTATCTCTCCATCAACTTTAAATGATAGCCTTCCTGGATAAAGCAATATAGGTTGTAGGCCTTTGTTTTCCATCACTTTGGGTATCTCCTGCCACTCCCTCCTGGCCTTCAATGTTTCTGTAGAAAAGTAATTTGATAGACTTATGGGAGTTCCTTTGTATGTAACCCTCTGTCTTTCTCTTGCTACTTTTAGAATTCTCTCTTTGTCTTTAGCCTTTGCCATTTTTAACTATATGTGTTTGGGTGTGGACCTGTTTGGGTTTATCATGGTTAGAACTCTGCACTTCCTGGGCTTGTATGTTGGTTTCCTTCATCAGGTTAGGGAAGTTTTCAGACATTATTATTTCAAATATGTTCCCAATCCCTTGCTTCCTCTCTTCATCTTCTGATATTCCTATGATGCGTATGTTGTTGCACTTGATGTTATCCCAGAGGTCTCTTAAACCATCTTCATTGTTTTTTATTCTTTTTTCTTTCTGTTGTTCTATTTGGGTGATCTCTGCTAACTTGTCTCCTAAGTCGCTGATTCGATCTTCTGCTTAATCTAACTTGCTGTTAATTCCTTCAAGTGAGTTCTTAATTTCGGTAATTGTGTTCTTTAGTTCTAACTGGTTGTCGGTTATGAGTTCTACATCCTTGTTTATGACGTCTCTAAGCTCCTTAAACATTCTTATCATCAGTATTCTGAACTCTGTCTCTGATATGTTGGTTACCTCTGTTTCATTTGGTTCCGTTTCTGGAGGTTTCTTCTGTTCTTTTATTTGGGACATGTTTCTTTGTTTCCCCATTCTGGCTGACTCTCTGTGTTTGCCTCGATGTATTAGGTAGATTCCCTAGAGTTCTTAGTTCTGCTGGGTTATCTTATGAAGTATATGTCCTTTATATTCTACTTGCACTACTTCATTCTTCTCCTCTGTGTGTGCTCCAAAGGTAACTCTTGTGTTGTGTATATTGACCTGTTAAAAAAGATCTTTAATTGCTTTTCGCTTGTGAGTAGGTGGGGTTAACTCCTAGGCTGACTAGTTGTGAGACTTGGCTCTTCCCACTGCAGGATATTCTGCTGCGTGAGGGTTGACCACTTAAATGTTGTTTGGATTCTATGGGCTCTTGTGCCTGTAGAGAATTCTCTCTGGGTGTGTGACTTGTAGGTCAAACCCGGTAGTACTCTGGTTTGGTCTGGAGTTGGCCTCTGGATATGTTGAATGTTGTGCCTCTTAAGCTGGGCCCTGGTAGGGCAATTTCAGAACAAAGCAAATCACCAAGCACAACAACAAAGAAAAAATCCAATGCATTCACATGTAAAAACAACCGACAACTCCCACTCAACACAGACAGGCAAAGATATCAAAGATATAAAGAAAAAGAAAAAAACAAAACAAAACAAAGCAAAACAAAAAGCAGCACCAGTCTTGGCTTAAGCCCACCAAGTAATCTCCAGGTTGTCCTCTGCTGTACCAAAGAGTCCCCTGCGTATTGTGCAGGCAGAGCTGGTCACCTGGTGCCCAGAGTGATGTTGGGACTGCAGATTTAGACACATGGGGCTGAGGGTTCTGGATGGTAGTTTTTACAAAGTCAGTGCAGTTTCTTCCTTTGCCTGCACATATGCACACTGAGAGTAGCACCATCAGCCCTGTGTCCAGTTCCCCTGAGTCTTAGGGCACTTCTTCCGTGTGTGTGTGTGTGTGTGTGTGTGTGTGTGTGTGTGTGGTGGGCGGGAGATTTCTGAACTGCTGAAAGCCCAGAGCTGCATCTACTATTTACTGCTAATCCCTGGGAGTGCCCCCACAGTTGTAATTGCCCCACCCTAGGCAGGCCAGAAAGAGTGGTGGCTGGGGATGGAGGGGTATTTTCTCTCGTAGCCCAGCCATGTCACACTCTTCCCGCAGGCCAGAAAAGGTGGTGGCTGGGGGTAGAGGAGTCTCTTTTCTCCAAGTCCAGCAAAAATCGCACTCTTCCCAGCCTCTTCCCTGGGTCAGATCTGCCTGCCAGTCTTCCCAGAGCCTGAGCACTAAGGCTTCTCTGTAATCTGACACTACTCCTCAGTTCAGGGGCCAGTTTAAGTCTCTGGAAGGGTGGGGGTAGGATTGGAAGAGTGGGGGGGAGGAGCCCAGATATGGAGTTTGTGTCCTTTGTCCGGCCTAGGGCCCAACTGGAGGTCTCAGCTGAGGTTATTGCCTCAAATAGTGGATATGCTGCCCTCTCTACGGGAGAGATCAGCTGTGGGACACAGGGAAAGAGCCCACCTCGTGGCTTTGTATTCTCTGTTCTTTCCTGGGATCCTCTGTGTCTCTGCAGCTGCAGATGCCGTCCGCGTTTCCACAGCCACAGATGCGGGCTGTGTTTTCACAGCTGAAGTTGCGGGCCGCGTCCCCACAGCCGCAGATGCAGGCCCCATCTCCACTCTGCTCCCTTCCCTCTTCCCCTGCTCGCCCAATTTGCGTACCTTCAAGTAATCCTTGCAGGAGTTTCTTAGCTGTTCTGAGTGATGAGCAGAGAGTCCTTTGATGGTTTATAGGTGTCCCGTTTGTGATAAGATGCAGAGGAGAATTCAAAAAGTGGGCCCCGCTGCCGCCATTCCTATGATGTCCTCATAATTAACTATTATTCAAAAATCAATTAAATGTTCTATCTTGTACCCTGGAGTAAATTGGGCATAATGTAATCCTGGAGTAACAACAAATTTCATGTGCATCTTTTAACTGTGTTGTCAGAGAGTGGGTAGGCATTCCAGGATGTAAGAACAAAGCCTCGTGAATAAATCCAAGGAGGTCAAGCATTTATTGAAAGAAAATATAGTCCCAAAATGCAGTACATAAGTGCAGGAAGAAAGTGACTGCCTATACCACAATTTCTTTATCCAATCATCTATCTAAGGACACTGGTTGTTTCCATGTCTTGGCCACTGTAAATAATGCTGAAATGAACATTGGAGCACATATATCTTTACAAATAACTGTTTTCAGATAGATACCCAGGAGAGAGATTTCTGGGTCATATGGTACTAACAGTCACATGTAAATAAATGAAAACAGATGAAATTACTCTTTAAAATATTTTTATTTAATTCAATATATCCAAAATATTATCACTTCAAAATTTAATCAATATGTCTCCAAAATATGGGGTGTATTTCACACTTTGAACATATATTAATAAAGACACTTATTTGCATCAAAATACTTGATCTATATTTAGAGTTTGTTAAATTTACAGTTGAAATTGTACCCAAATTGTTCACATATGCAAGTTGTTCCAAATGTACATAAAAGCTCTCCAATAACTGAATGGAGTGTGTTTTCAATTTTAAATTTAAATAAATTAAAATTCCAAAACAGTAAAAATTTGTTCAGTCACACTAACCACATTTCAAGTGCTCAAGGCCATGTATGGCTAGTAGCTACAGTCTCAGCAATACATGTTTAGAGAAGGGACTGCCTTTCCAGTGTACCTTATGAGCTGGGCTGTCAAGTCAGTGCAAGCTAGATTGAAATCCTGGCTGGCATACTTACTGTCTGGTGATCTTGGGCAAGTCATTTAACCTCTCTGAGTCTCCTGTTTCTCATCTAGAAAATGGAGCTAACAATGCCTACCCTCACAGAGTTGTTAGATAAAATCTTAGCTATAAGAGGTTCCCTGCTATCAGTACTTAATAAATGCTACCTCCCACTCACCCATTGAAACCTCTACATCTCCTTTTTTCACAAACTGATTTTTGTGATTACATAATGCAATTAACATATAAACTTAATTTAATCAAGTAGGAAGACTTTTCCTCCAAGAACTGCAAAGATTCTACTCAGTCCTATGGTCACCAGTGTCATGTTAAGCCCTCTGGGCCTCTCTACTGAGCAGGTGCCATGGGCACTGTAATTGTCTGTTTACACATCCATTCTCCCACACACTCCAGGAGCCACCAAAATATAGTTTAGTTTTTTAATAAAGGAATGAATTACCCTATGATACTATCTGTGAAAAAAAAGAGTAGGTGGAAAATCCTTGCACTGGAGATGGGGAGGGGGGATGATGACTTCTAAATAGTAGAGATGCATATTATCCATGAAGCTTTCCTCAAAATACTCTGGCCCACAGTATGCTCAAATTGTCTGAAGTCCAGTGAATTTTGAAGGACAACTCAAAAATCCCGCATATAATGCTATGATATTTTTCTCCAGTACTTCCACTAGGCAGCACCTCCTCTCCACTCATCTCATTCTGGTTTATGTATTGGAAAAGCCTTTTCTACCTTCTTTACTATCAGGCATACATTTAATAAATCCTTCAAAATTCAGCTTATCCAGTACTTCCCCGAAGAAGCCTCACCTATACCTTGCCCTTCAGCCCACTGTATTTTCACTACGCCATTTTAAGATTTGTAATAGTTCTCCTTTGCACTTAACGGTGCTACATTTCAAATTGTTCACTGAAGTGTCTGCCTCTTCTCCCAGGACCTGAGTGTGAGCATCCTGAGACAAGAGCTGTGCACCCCCAGTCCCAGCTAAATGTCAGGTGCAGGACTGTGGGGTCAGTGTTTGGGGAACTGAACTGAATTGGACTGAATTCAAATCTGTGAAGTGTATGAATCTTAAATGACTAAAGTTCAAAGAACTGCATTTTATAGTTTTAATTACTGTTTTCTAGAATTCTATTTTTGTGGCATTTCATCTTTTCAGGAAAAAGGACCCAGCATGTGTTACTCTAGTAGTACACCCCAAAAAAATGCAGAGATAAAAATGGGGGTGACTGAAGGTAAGGCAAGATGACAGCAGTATGAACCCCCCTTCACACAAGCACAATGGAGTACACACTTATATAGGAAACTAGTATTCCTGAGAGACAACTGAGGGCTGATTAAACAGCTTCTTAACAATAAGTTAGGGGAAATGATTGAATAAAGAAGGTTGGGAAACCACGAGAGCTCTCTGGGAACTTTGAGGACTCTCCGAAATGGAGGTGCTGGTGAGCAGCATTATTTATATCCACCTCTACTTCAATCGGGTGGACGGAGCTCTGTTCAAGTGCAAGATTGCAATGACACATTCCCAGCCACAAAACCCAGAACCTATTTTTTTTATTAAATTTATTGGGGTGACAATGGTTAGTAAATTTATATAGATTTCAGGTGTACAATTCTATATTACATCATCTATCAATCCCATTGTGTATTCAACACCCAGAGTCAGTTCTCCTTCCATCACCATATGTTTGATCCCCCTTACCCTCTGGTAACCACTAAATTATTGTCTGTGTCTATGAGTTTTTCTTTCTCATTTGTTTGTCTTGTTCTTTTCTTGTTTTTGGTTTATATACCACATATCAGTGAAATCATAGGGTTCTCTGCTTTTTCTGTCTGACTTATTTCACTTAGCATTATACTCTCAAGATCCATCCATGTTGTCACAAGTGCTCCTATATCATCTTTCCTTAATGCCGAATAGTATTCCACTATGTATATATACCACAACTTCTTTATCGATTCATCTATTGAAGGACATTTTGGTTGTTTCCATGTCTTGGCCACCGTAAACAAAGCTGCAATGAACATTGGAGCACACGTGTCTTTATGGATAAATGTTTTCAGATTTTTTGGGTAGATACCCAGGAGAGAGATTGCTGGGTCATATGGTAATTCTATTTGTAATTTTTTGAGGAACCTCCACACTGCCTTCCATAACGGCTGCACCAGTCTGCGTTCCCATCAACAGTGTATGAGGGTTCCTTTTTCCCCACAGCCTCTCCAACACTTGTTACTATTTGTCTTGTTGGTGATAGCCATTCTGACTGGGGTGAGGTGATATCTCATTGGGGTTTTTATTTGTATTTCTCTGATGATTAGTGATGTTGAGCATTTTTTCATATGTCTATTTGCCATTTGTATATCCTCTTTGGAGAAATGACTCTTCAGGTCCTCTGCCCATTTATCAATTGGGTTGTTTGTTTTTTTGTTGTTGAGTTTCATGAGTTCCTTGTATATTTTGGATATTAGATCCTTATTGGAGGCACCATTTGCAAAAGTCTTCTCCCATTCAGTTGGTTGCCTCTTTATTTTGCCAATACTATCTTTTGCTGTGCAGAAGCTTTTAAGTTTCATATAGTCCCTTTCGTTTATTTTAGCTTTTACTTCCCTTGCCTTTGAAGTCAAATTCATAAAATGCTCTTTGAAACCAAGGTCCATCAGTTTAGTACCTATGTTTTCTTCTATGCAGTTTATTGTGTCAGGTCTTATGCCTAAAGTCTTTGATCCATTTTGAATTAATTTTGGTACATGATGACAGATAGCAGTCCAGTTTCATTCTTTTGCACGTGGCTATCCAATTCTCCCAGCACCATTTATTGAAGAGGCTGTCTTTCCTCCATTGTATGTTTTTAGCTTCTTTGTCAAAAATTATCTGTCCATATTTATGTGGTTTTATTTCTGGGTTCTCAATTCTATTCCATTGGTCTATGTGTCTGTTTTTCTGCCAATACCA
The DNA here is from genome assembly GCF_964194185.1 of Rhinolophus hipposideros. Lineage (NCBI taxonomy): Eukaryota > Metazoa > Chordata > Mammalia > Chiroptera > Rhinolophidae > Rhinolophus > Rhinolophus hipposideros. Next base: position 2,886,371 of record NC_138052.1, on the reverse strand, counting down.
CGTTGTTTTGATTATTGTAGCCCTGTAGTACAAGCTAAAGTCAGGGAGTGTGATACCTCCAGTATTGTTCTTTTTTCTTAAGATTGCTTTGGCTATTCGAGGTCTTTTGTGGTTCCAAACAAATCTGATGATTTTTTTTTCTATTTCTTTAAAAAATGCCATTAGGATTTTGATGGGGAATGCATTAAATCTGTATATTGTTTTGGATAGTATGGTCATTTTAACTAAGTTGATGCTTCCAATCCATGATCACGGAATGTCTTTCCATTTCTTTGTGTCTTTTTCAATTTCTTTCAAAAATGTCTTATAGGTTTCAGCATATAGGTGCTTCACATCCTTGGTTAAGTTTATTCCTAGGTATTTTATTCTTTTTGCTGCAATTGCAAAGAAATTGTTTTGTGTATTTCTTTTTCTGAGATTTCATTGTTAGTATATAGGAATGCAATGGACTTTTGTACGTTGACTTTGTAGCCGGCAACTTTAGTGTATTAGTTGATTGTTTCTAATAGCTTTTTGGTGGAGCCTTTAGGGTTTTCTATATATAGCATCATGTCATTTGCAAAGAGTGACAATTTAACTTCTTTCACAATTTGGATACCTTTTATTTCTTTCTCTTGCCTGATTGCTCTGGCAAGGACGTCTAACACTATGTTGAAAAGCAGAGGTGATAGGAGACAGCACTGTCGTGTTCCTGAATGTAGAGCAAAGGGCTTCAGTTTTTCACCATTAATTATGAGATTAGCTGAGGGTTTGTCATATATGGCCTTTATTATGTTAAGGTATTTTCCTTCTATACCTGTTTTATTAAGTGTTTTAATCATAAATGGATGTTGTATCTTGTCAAATGCTTTTTCTGCATCAACTGATGTAATCATATGATTTCTGTCCTTTATTTTGTTTATGTGATGTATCACATTGATTGATTTGCGGATGTTGAACCATCCTTGTGCCCCGGAAATAAGCCGCACCTGGTCGTGGTGAAAAATCTTTTTAATGCATTGTAGTATTCGATTTGCTGGAATTTTGTTTAGGGTTTTTGCATCTGTATTCATCAGAGATATTGGTCTGTAGTTTTCTTTTTTGTGTGTTGTCCTTACCAGGTTTTGGTATCAGGGTAATGTTGGCCTCATAAAAGGAGTTGGGGAGTACTATCTCTACTTCAATTTTTTGGAAGAGTTTGAGCAGGATTGGTATTAGATCTTCTTTGAAGGTTTGGTAGAATTCACTAGTGAAATCATCTGGTCCCGGACTTTTGCTTTTGGGAAGGTTTTGGATGATTGATTCAATTCCGTTACTGGCGATCGGTCTGTTTAGATTTTCCAGTTCATCATGGTTCAGCCTTGGAAGGCTATATGTTTCTAAGAACTTGTCCATTTCTTCCAGGTTATTTAATTTGGTGGCATATAGTCCTTCGTAGTATTCTTAGATGATCCTTTGTATTTCTGTGGCGTCCTTGTCAATTTTGTTAACCTTTTCAAAGAACCAGCTCTTTTTCACATTATTTTTTTTCTATTGTCTTTTTGTTCTCTATTTCATTTAGTTCTGCTCTGATTTTTGTTATTTCCTTTCTTCTGTTGACCTTGGGTTTCATTTGTTCTTCTTTTTTGAGTTCTTTAAGGTGTAACATGAGGTTATTTATTTGGGATTTTTCTTGTTTCTCAAGATAGGCCTGTAATTATATAAATTTCCCTCTTAAATCTGCTTTTGCTGCATCCCCAAAATTTTGGTAGGATGTATTTTCATTGTCATTTGTTTCTATGTGTCTTTTGATCTCTCCTCTAATTTCTTTGACTTGGTCATTCTTTAAAAGTATGTTGTTTAATCTCCGTGTGTTTGTGTTTTTTCCTGCTTTCTTTTTGCAGTTGATATCCAATTTCAAAGCTTTGTGATCAGAGAATATGCTTGGTATGATTTCAATCTTCTTAAATTTGCTGAGGCTGATTTTATCTCCCAATATATGGTGTATTCTTGAGAATGTTCCATGTACACTAGAAAAAATTGTATAGTCTGATGTTTTAGGATGAAGTGCTCTATATATGTCAATAATGTCCATTTTATCTAATGTGTCATTTAGGGCTGCTATTTCGTTATTGTCATTCTATCTTTAGTTTTCTAATAAGGCTGTGTCTCCATTGTTTCTTTGCTTTTTTGTTGTTGTCTATTATTTCTGTGTGGTGGTATTCTATGATGTTTACCTCTGTTTCTTCTTTTATTACATTACATATTTCAGTTCTGGAAGTTTTTTGAGTGGTTACCCTTAAGTTTATGTAAAATAAAGTTTGATATTTAGATTATTACAGTTTCTTCAGCATCCTTACTTTCTTTATTTCCATATTCCAGTTCAGGCCGTTACTCTCCCCCTTTTTGTTTTGGTTGCCACAAGTTGTCCTTGTTGATGGTGGTCTAATAGCCTCCTTTAGTATTTCTTGTAGTGCAGGTCGTGTATTAGAAAATTCCCTCAGCTTCTGGATGTCTGGAAAGGTCTTTATTCCTCCTTCATATCTAAAGGAGATCTTTGCTGGATATATTATTCCTGGCTCATAATTTCTCTTTCAATAGTTTGAATATTTGGTTCCATTCCCTCCTAGCTTGTAGAGTTTCTGCTGAAAAATCTCATGATAATCTAATGGGCTTTCCTTTGTAAGCTACCGTCTTCTTTTCCCTGGCTGCCTTGAGGATTCTTTCTTTGTCATTGATTTTAGACAGCTTTAATACAATGTGCCTTGGTGAAGGCCTGTTGGAATTGAGGTAATTAGGTGTTCTATTTGCTTCTTGGATTCGAGGATCCAATTCTTTCCACAAGTTTGGGAAGTTCTCATCGATGATTTGTTTCAATATGTTCTCTGTTCCTTTCCCTCTTTCTTCTCCTTCTGGTATGCCCATTATTCTTATATTGCTCTTTCTGATAGAGTCAGAAAGTTCTTTTAGAGTTCTTTCATTTCTTTTAAGTCTCAAGTCTCTTTCTTCTTCCATCTGTGTAATTTCCAGGTTCCTATCTTCGATGTCACTGATTCGTTTCTCCATCTGGTCAACTCTACTACCTAAGCTGGATATTTTATTGTTAATTTCTTCTATTGAGTTCTTAATCTCCAGAAATTCTATTTGATTCTTTTTCAAAATTTGAATCTCTTTTGTAAAATGCTCATGGTGTTCTTTGATTGTGTTTCTGAGTTCATTAAACTGCCTTTCTGTGTTTTCTTGCATCTCGTTCAGTTTTTTCAGAATTGCAATCTTGAATTCTCTGTCATTTAAATCACATATTTCCATATCTCTAAGTTCCTTTTCTGGAGACTTTTCACTTTCTTTCTGAGCTATCTTGTTGCCTTGGTTATCCATGGCATTCACTGATTTACTATTTCTTTCCCTAGACATCTACAGGAGTGGCTTCTGCAACAGATTGACAGGTATGCGAAGAGCTTTTGACGTTCCAAAGCTCTATCTGCACCAGATTCAGAGCCCGTATGTTTCAGCAGTTCTGTTTACTCCTGCAGGGATTCACCCAGATTGGTGGAGTCAGGGGCGGGGTGAGTTGTGAGAGGTGGCTCAGAGCAATGGTGGCGACCACCACCACAGCCAGTCCTGCTTCCACATCTCCCTCCCCTTGCCGGAACTAGTTGAGCTGCGAATCTGTGTCTGCGGTCCACAGTTCTCAGAGCAGCAAATATTCTGTCCTTTGATCTGACACTGCTACTTTATCGCTTCTAGTACCAGGCCGGTGGTGGTGGGGCGAGCTTGGGAGGGTAGGGAGTGGGCAGCTAGTCTTCGTGCCTAAGGCTTCCGTTCCCCGCTCGGCAGTTAGGGCTTAAACCAACGATTTCAGCCCTTTTCCCTCAGTCCTTGCTGCCGTGAGTGTTGGGTTCAGCCATGTTATATGCTGCCCCCTCAGCCCTGTGGGCCATAAGTAGTCGAGTCCTTCCCTCTCCCGCAGCTGCGGTAGTTCTGGGATGCAGTGAGCACGGAGCGCTGAGCTAGGTCTCCGTCCTGCGCCTGCGAGACTCTGTCTCCACACTTCTCCTCTTTCTCCTCCCCAGCTTGCACGATTCACCCACCTGGTGGTGAATTCAGTAGTGGGCCTCTTCGTCTTGCCTGTCTGCTGTGCAGGGAGTCCTTTGTGGGGTCCGATTGTTGTCCGATTCGTTGTAAATTCCAGGGGAGTGCTACAGAGGCTCACCTCATGCCGCCATTTTTTCCCCAGAACCTATTTTTGATTCAAACAAAGGGAGCAATCAGGATCAACAATGCATCACCACACACTTGGCTTCCCTACCTGAAGCCTCTCCAGCTAGGTATGCCAGCAAGTCAGAGCACCAGGCACCATAACCACCCACCTGGCTACAATCAGCCCACCAAAGCTACCCAGCCCACGCAGCCTACACAGAAGTCGCTTATTTACAAGATCACTTTTCATACAAAAAGAGAGAATAACCATGTAGAGAAGACTGGGGAGTTGTGGGAACTCTCTGGAAACTGGGAATTCTCTGGAGTCAGAGGAGCCAGTGAGCACCATTGTGTATGTCCCAGTCCACCTTGGTAGGGTAGACGGGAGCTCTATCCAGGTGCTCTGACCTACCTGCAAGGTCACTGCAGTGCATTTCTGAACACATCTCTTGAGCCCATGTAAGCTCCAAACAAAGGGAGTTAGCAGGATCAACAGAGCATTACTACACACACCTGGCCTCCCTGCCTGGAGCCACTCAATGTTGGTAGGCCAGGGCCCCAGAGATCACAGGCACCCTCTCAGTTCCAACTAGCCTGCCATAAATAAATAAATAAATAAATAAATAAATAAATAAATAAATAAATAAATCCAGCACACATAGACTACACAGAGATTGCTTCTACACAGGCCACTTTTTCAAGGATGGGAGAGATAGCTGTTTTGTCCAATTCATATACACAAACATAGGAAGTCAAACAAAATGAAAAGACAGAAGAATGTCTCTCAAATGAAGAAATAAGAAAAATCTTAGTTAAAAGAAAAAAAACCTTAATAAAACAGAGAAAAGTGAGTTGACTGATAAAGAATTCAAAGAAACAGTCAGAAGGATGCTCATCAAACTAGTAAGTGAAATAGATACCACCTACGGGTGTCACCAGACCCCTACCACCAAACACTTTTGGTCTAATAATCGGAAGAGGCAGTTTGAGCCTACAAGGCCTATATATTTACCATGGTGTTATAGACAATGATTTTACTGGAGAAATACAGATTGTAGCCTCCTCCACTTCCTCTCTCATTTCTATACAACCGGGACAGAGAATAGCTCAACTACTCCTTCTCCCACTCCAGACCACCCATAAATCTGCCAACAATGAGCCTAGAAACAAAAAAAAATTTGGGATCCTCAGATGCTTATTGGATTCAAAATCTCTCCCCCAATAAGCCCATGCTAGATTTAAAACTTGATGGAAAAACCTTTAAAGGCCTTATTGACACTGGTGCTGATGCAACCACTATTAGACAAGAAGACAAGAAGACTGGCCGCTTTCTTGGCCCCTTTCTGACACACTTACTCACCCCTGACCTGGGAGAAACCCTTGTTTTAACATCTGGGTGGTTATCTTGGAATTGGGGCTGAACATGATTACTCCCATTTGGGATAATATGTCACGGCCCCACAGATTTACTGGGAGGTTGGGTACAACGTAAGGTTGTACTGTGCCAGAATTATTTTCTTTATCTAGCCATGTTAGAAACTTGGCGCTTTCTCAGACAACAAATAGAGGCCTTGCAGGCCAAGCCCATACAGGTCCATTACACCAGACTGGAGATGCAAGAGCGAGGAGATCCCTATCTCCAATAATAGGAGTCATAAAACAGGACTCCTCCCCTGTGAGATGAACTGGATAGCCAATGACGGGTAAGAGGACAGCTCTCTAAGTAACATAAAAAATCAAAACCTGTTGCTGTACCAGGTGTCACAGAGATGGACTGTCCCAACCTAAGACAGGCACAGGTCCCTAGGGGCTTAGAGCTCTTTTTTTATAAAACAGAAAAGGGGGACCTGTAGAGGGCGGGTGCCTGTAAGGCACCATCACATGACTGAGAAGCATGAGATAGAGGAAGTTACTTGGGTCTTTAGATAACACCCACATTTCTGTAGGGGGTGTCCGGATGGCTTAAGACCTCTAGCCGGCAGCAACCCTTCTTATGTTAATGCCCCTCCACCCAGCAAAAGAATGTATATAACCCCTGATTGAGCTGCAATAAAGAGAGACTTGATCAGAACTTCTGTCTTGTCTCCGGTCTTTGTGTCTCCTATTTTCCTCCCTTCTAGGTGCTTCGGGGTCCCTCGTGTAGTGTCCCGCGGGTCGGGACAAACATTCACATTATATGGATCCAGAAGAAAAAGAAAGAGGACAAAGAAACAGAAACTTTATTGAAATAAATAATGTCTGAAAACTGTCCTAACCTGGCAAAGGAAATTAACATTAAGGTCCAGGAAATACAGATAGTTCCAAACAAGATGAACACAAAAAGACCCACAACAAGACATATTGTAATTGAAATGGCAAAAGTAAAGATAAAGAGAAAATTTTGAAAGCAACAAGCGGAAAATGACTACTTACATACAAAGGAAACCTCATAACATTATAAGCTGATTTCTCAGCATCAACTTTATAGGTCAGAAAGAAGTGGCAGGACATCTTTAAAGTGCTAAAAGGAAGCACTTTAGCACTATAACCTAGCACTATAACCTAGAATAATCTACCTGGCAAAGTTATCATTCAGAATTGAAGGTGAGATAAAGAGTTCCCCAGACAAGCAAAAACTAAAGAATTTCATCATGATTTAACAAGCTTTATGACATAGGTTAAAGGGTATTCTTTAAGCAGGAAATGAAAGACCATAACCAGAAATAAGAAAATGTGACAAAGGAAAAATCTCACAGGTAAAGCCAAATGTCCATACTACCCAATGCAATCTACAGATTCAAAGCAATTCTTATCAAAATACCAATGGCATTTTTCACAGAACTAGAACAAATAATTCTAAAAATTGAATGGAACAACAAGATACCCCCAATAGCCAAAGTGATCTTGAGAAAGAAAACAAAGCTAGAGGTATCATGCTACCTGATATCAACAATACTACAAGGCTACAGTAATCAAAACAGCATGGTAATGTCATGAAAACAGACACATAGCTCAATGGAACAGTATAGAGAGCACAAAAATAAACCCATGCCTATATGGTCAATTAATCTATGAAAAAGGAAGCAACCATATACAATGGGGTAAAGATAGCATCTTCAATAAATAGTGTTTGGTAAACTGGACATGAAAAAAGTATGAAACTAGATCACTTTCTTAAACCATGTACAAAAATAAACTCAAAATGGATTAAAGACTTAACTGTAAGACCTGAATCTCTGAAATTCCTGGAAGAAAACATAGGCAGTAAACTCTCTGACACTGCTCTTAGTAATACTTTTTCTGATATACTTCCTTGGGAAAGGAAAATAAAAGAAAAAAATAAACAAACAGGACTATGTCAAACTGAAAACATTTTGCACAGCAAAGGAAACCATCAACAGAATGAAAAGACAACCTACTGAATGGGAGAATATATTTGCTAATGATACATCTGAAAAGGAGTTAATACCCAACATATATAAGAAACTTATACAACTTAACACCAATAATACAAACAACCCAATGAAAAAATGGGCAGAAGACCTGAATAGACATTTCTCCAAAGGGGACATGCAAATGGCCAACAGACATATGAAACGATTCTCTATGTCACTAATCATGAGAGAAATCAAATTAAAACCACAATGAGATATCACCTCACACCTGTCAGAATGGCTATCATCAAGAAATTAATAAAAAGCTAGTTTTGATGGGACAACCAAGATGGCGAAGTAGGTAAATGCTGTGCTTACTTTTTCTCACAATCACATCAAAATTACAACTAATCTACAAAACAACCATTATTGAGAATCACCTAAAATCAAGCTGAAATGAAGCCTTTCAACTAAGGATATGCAGAAGAAGCCACCTTCAGAGTGGTAGGAGGGGCAGAGACACAGAATGGGCTGGTCCCACACCCGTGTGTGACCATTAAAGATCAGGAGGGTCCTCCCCACCCCAGAGAGGAGCAAGAGGTCCCAACCCCACCCTAGCCCAGGGTTCCAGTGCTGGGGAAAGAAATCCCCATAATTTCTGGTTGTGAAAATCAGCAGAGATTGTGACTTAGTGAAACTGAGTGCAGCAGCATTCCTAGGCACTCCTTTTAAACGGACCACATGCAGACTTACCAACCAATCGAATCACTCGCTCTGAGCTCCAGTGCTGGGGCAGCAGCTGGAGAGGTGGCAGTGACATACGGTGGGGAACTGTGTTGTCTGGCTTGGGATGTGGGCTGCAGAGGTAGCTTTCTCCTGGACAGGGAAGCCCTCCCCCTTTCCCACATGCAGACACAGGTGGCCTCCATATCTGAGTCTCCGCCAATCGTTCACCATGCCCTGGTGATTTAAGACAACACTTCACCCAACTTTCAGGCCCACCCAGGGCTTCCAGTGTCTTTTTCATAAAAACCACCTGCCTTGGCTCAAGCTGAAGACTTTCTTAGTCTCTCAAAGGTTCACGGAACCCAGACAAGCAGCATCTGGCTTAAGCATGTTCTGTACCTCTAGCTGAGAAGCCCTAAGTGTAGCATCAGTGATAGCCAGCCTTTGTTCATGGCTGGCCCTCCCAAAGCACTTCCAAGCAGAACATCAGTGGCAGTCATCTTCAGATTTCTTTGTGGCTCCTGCTAGGTGGCCCCAAGTGGGTCACGGGTTGTGGCTGAACTTAACCTACAGCAGATCCCCTCCAAAGTGGTCCTGGGGCTGGCATCCCTAGGGGCCAGATTCAAAACGAGCTGGAACATCACCTAGCCATCTCCAAGTACAACACACCCAAGGGGAGGATTGGGCAGGCACCAGAGTCCTGCTGACGCAGATCCTGCTCTGTAGAATCAGTCCCTGCACAACAACTCTTCCACTGTAGTCAAGGCCAGTCCTCACAACCAGTGAGCCCAAGGGTCAGTCCTTCAAACTGATATGAAATTATCAACCAAGGCTCAACTACAAGAGGAGGACACACACAACCCACACAAGGGACACAACTAGAGTGCATGGCTCAGGAGACCAGAAAAACTGTGCCACTGAAACCCACAGCATACCTACTACATAAGGCCACTCTACTAATACTGGAAGACATAGCAGCACTACCTAATACATAGAAACAAACACAGGAGGCAGCCTAAATGGGGAGACAAAGAAACATGTCCCAAATGAAAGAACAGAACAAAGCTCCGGAAAAACAGCTAAGCAAAATGGAGATAAGCAACCTATCAGATGCAGAGTTTAAAACACTGGTTATAATAATGCTCAGAGGTCTCAGGGAGAACTTCAACAGAGAGCTAGAAAGCATAAAAATGGAGATGGAAACCATGAAAAAGAACCAGTCAGGATCAAAAAAAAAATGGCGGCGTGAGGTGAGCCTCTGTAACGCTCCCCTGGAATTTACAACGAATCGGACAACAATAACTCCACAAAGGACTCCTTGCACAGCAGACAGGCAAGACGAAGAGGCCGACTACTGAATTCACCGCCAGGTGGGTGAATCGCGCGAGCGGGGGAGGAGGGAGAGGAGAAGTGCGGAGACGGAGCCGCGCGGGCGCAGGACACAGACCTAGCTCAGTGCTCGGAGCCCGCTGAGCCCGGATCTTCCGCAGCTGCTGCGGGAGAGGGAAGGACTCAGACTGCTAGGGCTCCGCTTACGGCCCACAGGGCTGAGGGGGCAGCATACAAAACCGCTGAACCCAACGCTCGCTCACGGCAGACCTCGGAGCAAAGACTGAGGGAAGAGGGCTGAAATCGGTGGTTTAAGCCCTCACTGCCGAGCGGAGAACGGAAGCCCTAGGCACGGAGACTAGCCGCCCCCTCCCTACCCTCCCAGAGCTCGCCCCGCCCCCACCAGCCCGGTGCTAGAAGCGATAAAGTAGCAGTGTCGGATCAAAGGACAGAATATTTGCTGCTCTGAGAACTGTGGACCGCAGACACAGATTCGCAGCTCAACTAGTTCTGGCAAAGGGGAGGGAGCTGTGGAAGCAGGACTGGCTGTGGTGGTGGTCGCCGCCATTGCTCTGGGCCACCTCTCACAACTCACCCCGCCCCTGGCCCCACCTATCTGGGCGGATCCCTGCAGGAGTAAACAGAACTGCTGAAACAAACGGGCTCTGAATATGGTGCAGAAAGAGCTTTGGAACTCCAAAAGCTCTTCGCATACCTATCAACCTGTTGCAGAAGACACTCCTGTAGATGTCTAGGAAGAGAAATAGTAAATCAGTGATTGCCATGAATAACCAAGGCAACAAGATAGCTCAGAAAGAAAGTGAAAAGTCTCCAGAAAAGGAACTTAGAGATATGGACCTTTGTGATTTAAATGACAGAGAATTCAAGATCGCAATTTTGAAAAAACTGAACGAGATGCAAGAAAACACAGAAAGGCAGTTTAATGAACTCAGAAACACAATCAAAGAACACCATGAGCATTTTACAAAAGAGATTGAAATCTTGAAAAAGAACCAAATAGAATTTCTGGAGATCAAGAACTCAATAGAAGAAATTAACAATAAAATATCCAGCTTAGGTAGTAGAGTTGACCAGATGGAGGAAAGAATCAGTGACATCGAAGATAGGAACCTGGAATTTACACAGAGGGAAGAAGAAAGAGACTTGAGACTTAAAAGAAATGAAAGAACTCTACAAGAACTTTCTGACTCCATCAGAAAGAGCAATATAAGAATAATGGGCATACCAGAAGGAGAAGAAAGAGGGAAGGGAACAGAGAATATATTCAAACAAATCGTCGATGAGAACTTCCCAAACTTGTGGACAGAACTGGATCCTCGAATCCAAGAAGCAAATAGAACACCTAATTACCTCAATCCCAACAGGCCTTCACCAAGGCACATTGTATTGAAGCTGTCTAAAATCAATGATAAAGAAAGAATCCTCAAGGCAGCCAGGGAAAAGAAGACGGTAACTTACAAAGGAAAGCCCATTAGATTATCATCAGATTTTTCAGCAGAAACTCTACAAGCTAGGAGGGAATGGAACCAAATATTCAAACTATTGAAAGAGAGAAATCATGAGCCAAGAATAATATATCCAGCAAAGATCTCCTTTAGATATGAAGGAGGAATAAAGACCTTTCCAGACATCCAGAAGCTGAGGGAATTTTCTAATACACGACCTGCACTACAAGAAATACTAAAGGAGGCTATTAGACCACCATCAACAGGGACAACTTGTGGCAACCAAAACATAAAAAGGGGGAGCGTAAAGGCCTGAACTGGAATATGGGAATAGAGAAAGTAAGCGTACTGAAGAAACTGGAATACTCTAAATATCAAACTTTCTTTTACATAAACTCAAGGGTAACCACTCAAAAAACATCCAAATCTGAAATATATACTGTAATAAAAGAAGAAACAGAGGGAAACATCATAGAATACCACCACACAGAAATAACAGACAACAACAAAAAGGCAAAGAAACAATGGAGACACAGCCTTACCAGAAAACTAAAGACAGAATGACAGGAAATCCTCACATATCAATAATCACCCTAAATGTAAATGGACTGAACTCACCAATAAAAAAACACGGAGTAGCAGATTGGATCAAAAAACTAAACCCAACCATATGCTGCCTACAAGAGACACATCTCAGCTACAAGGACAAGCATAGACTCAAAGTGAAAGGGTGGAAATTGACACTTCAAGCAAATGGTACCCAGAAAAAATCAGGTGTAGCCATAATGATTTCCGATGAAACAGACTTCAGGGTGAAAAAGATAACAAGAGACAAAGATGGATATTTCATAATGGTAAAGGGGACTATACAACAAGAAGACATAACAGTCATCAATATTTATGCCCCCAATCAGGGAGCACCGAAATATACCAAGCAACTACTAACAGAACTAAAGGGAGAAATTGACCAAAACACAATTATACTAGGGGACTTAAATACATCATTGACAGCTATGGATAGATCATCCAAACAGAAGATAAATAACGAAATCGCAGCCCTAAATAACACATTAGATGAATTGGATTTAATTGACATATATAGAGCACTTCATCCTAAAACATCAGACTATACATTCTTTTCTAGTGTACATGGAACATTCTCAAGGATAGACCATATATTGGGACACAAAATCAGCCTCAGCAAATTTAAGAAGATTGAAATCATACCAAGCATATTCTCTGATCACAAAGCTTTGAAATTGGATATCAACTGCAAAAAGAAAGCAGGAAAAAACACAAATACATGGAGATTAAACAACATACTTTTAAAGAACGACTGGGTCAAAGAAGAAATTAGAGGAGAGCTCAAAAGATACATAGAAACAAATGACAATGAAAATACATCCTACCAAAATTTTTGGGATGCCGCGAAAGCAGTTTTAAGAGGGAAATTTATATCATTACAGGCCTATCTCAAGAAACAAGAAAAATCCCAAATAAATAACCTCATGTTACACCTTAAAAAACTAGAAAAAGAAGAACAAGCGAAACCCAAGGTCAGCAGAAGAAAGGAAATAACAAAAATCAGAGCAGAACTAAATGAAATAGAGAACAAAAAGACAATAGAAAAAATTAATGTGACAAAAAGCTGGTTCTTTGAAAAGATTAACAAAATCGACAAACCCTTGGCTAGACTCACTAAGATAAAAAGAGAGTAGACACTAATTAACAAAATCAGAAATGAAAAAGGGGAAGTTATCACGGACACCACAGAAATACAAAGGATTATCCAAGAATACTATGAAGGAGTATATGCCACCAAATTTAATAACTTAGAAGAAATGGACAAGTTCTTAGAAACATATAGCCTTCCAAGGCTGAATCATGAAGAACTGGAAAATCTTAACAGGCCGATCACCAGTAAGGAAATTGAATCAGTCATCAAAAACCTTCCCAAAATCAAAAGTCCTGGACCAGATGGCTTCACCAGTGAATTCTACCAAACCTTCAAAGAGGATCTAATACCAATCCTGCTCAAACTCTTCCAAAAAATTGAAGAAGAGTCAGTACTCCCTAACTCATTTTATGAGGCCAACATTACCCTGATACCAAAACCTGGTAAGGACAACACAAAAAAAGAAAACTACAGACATATATCTCTGATGAATACAGATGCTAAAATCCTAAACAAAATTCTAGCAAATCGAATACAACAATGCATTAAAAAGATTATTCATCACGACCAAGTGGGGTTCATCCCCGGGGCACAAGGATGGTTCAACATTCGCAAATCTATCAATGTGATACATCACATAAACAAAATAAAGGACAAAAATCATATGATTCTATCAATTGATGCAGAAAAAGCATTTGATAAGATACAACATCCATTTATGATTAAAACACTTACTAAAATTGGTATAGAAGGAAAATACCTCAACATAATAAAGGCCATATACGACAAGCCCTCAGCTAACCTCATAATTAATGGTGAAAAGCTGAAGCCCTTTGCTCTACGTTCAGGAACACGACAAGGTTGTCCCCTATCACCTCTGCTTTTCAACATAGTGTTGGAAGTCCTCGCCAGAGCTATCAGGCAAGAGAAAGAAATAAAAGGCATCCAAATTGGGAATGAAGAAGTTAAATTGTCACTCTTTGCAGATGACATGATGCTATACATAGAAAACCCTAAAGACTCCACCAAAAAGCTATTAGAAACAATCAATGAATATAGTAAAGTTGCTGGCTACAAAATCAACGTACAAAAGTCCATTGCTTTCCTATATACCAACAATGAAATCTCAGAAAAAGAGATAGAAAAAACAATTCCTTTTGCAATTGCAGCAAAAAGAATAAAATACCTAGGAATAAACTTAACCAAGGATGTGAAGGATTTATATGCTGAAAACTATAAGACATTTTTGAAAGAAATTGAAGAAGACACAAAGAAATGGAAAGACATTCCGTGCTCATGGATTGGAAGAATCAACATAGTTAAAATGGCCATATTACCCAAAGCCATATACAGATTTAATGCAATCCCCATTAAAATCCCAATGGCATTTTTTAAAGAAATAGAACAAAAAATCATCAGATTTGTTTGGAACCACAAAAGACCCCGAATAGCCAAAGCAATATTAAAAAAAAAGAACAATACTGGAGGTATTACACTCCCTGATTTTTCCTTGTACTACAGGGCTACAATAATCAAAACAGCTTGGTATTGGCGGAAAAACAGACACATAGACCAATGGAATAGAATTGAGAACCCAGAAATAAAACCATATAAATATGGACAGATAATTTTTGACAAAGAAGCTAAAAACATACGATGGAGGAAAGACAGCCTCTTCAATAAATGGTGCTGGCAGAATTGGATAGCTACGTGCAAAAGAATGAAACTGGACTGCTATCTGTCACCATGTACCAAAATTAATTCAAAATGGATCAAAGACTTAAGCATAAGACCTGACACAATAAACTGCATCGAAGAAAACATAGGTACTAAACTTATGGATCTTGGGTTCAAAGAGCATTTTATGAATTTGACTCCAAAGGCAATGGAAGTAAAAACTAAAATAAACAAATGGGATTATATGAAACTGAAAAGCTTCTGCACAGCAAAAGAAACTATTGACAAAATAATGAGGCAACCAACTGAATGGGAGAAGATTTTCGCAAACAGTTCCTCTGATAAGGGGCTAATATCCAAAATATACAAGGAACTCATGAAACTCAACAACAAAAAAACAAACAACCCAATTGAAAAATGGACAGAGGACCTGAAGAGACATTTCTCCAAAGAGGATATACAAATGGCAAATAGACATATGAAAAAATGCTCAACATCGCTAATCATCAGAGAAATGCAAATGAAAACCACAATGAGATATCACCTCACCCCAGTCAGAATGGCTTTCATCAACAAAACAAATAGTAACAAGTGTTGGAGAGGCTGTGGAGAAAAAGGAACTCTCATACACTGTTGGTGGGAATGCAGACTGCTGCAGCCGCTATGGAAGGCAGTGTGGAGGTTCCTCAAGAAATTACGAATAGAATTACCATATGACCCAGCAATCGCTCTCCTGGGTATCTACCCCAAAAATATAAAAGCATTTCTCTATAGAGACACGTGTACGCCAATGTTCATTGCAGCTTTGTTTACGGTGGCCAAGACATGGAAACAACCAAAATGTCCTTCGATAGATGAATGGATAAAGAAGTTGTGGTACATATACACAATGGAATACTATTCGGCGTTAAGGAAAGATGATATAGGAACATTTGTGACAACATGGATGGATCTCGAGAGAATAATGCTAAGTGAAACAAGTCAGACAGAAAAAGCAGAGAACCCTATGATTTCACTGATATGTGGTATATAAACCAAAAAGAACAAGACAAACAAATGAGAAACAAAAACTCATAGACACAGACAATAATTTAGTGGTTACCAGAGGGTAAGGGGGTGGGGGGTGGGTGATGAGGGTAAAGGGGATCAAATATATGGTGATGGAAGGAGAACTGACTCTGGGTGGTGAACACACAATGGGATTTATAGACGATGTAATACAGAATTGTACACCTGAAATCTATGTAAATTTACTAACAATTGTCACCCCAATAAAATTAATTAAAAAAAAAAAAAAAAAAAAAAAAAGAACCAGTCAGAAATAAAGAATACAATAACAGAAATGAAGAATATATTACAGGCAATCAACAGTAGATTAGATGAAACAGAGGATACAACCAATGATGTAGAGGATGTTAGCAGAAAACACCCAACCAGAACAGCAAAAAGAATCCAAAAAATTGAGGAGAGTTTAAGGGGCCTCAAGGACAATGTCAAGTGTACCAACATTCACATTATAGGGGTACCAGAAGGAGAAGAGAGAGAGCAAGGAATTGAAAACCTATTTGAAGAAATAATGACAGAAAACTTCCCTAACCTTGTGAAGGAAATAGACACGGGAAGCATAGAGAAGCACAGAGAATCCCAAACAGGATAAAACCAAAGAGGTCCACAACAAGACACATCATAAGTAAAATGCCAGTGGTTAAATACAGGAGAGAAACGTAAAATATCAAGGAAAAACAGCAAGGAAAAACCTATAAGGGAGCCCCCTAAGATTGTCAGCTGATTTCTCAATAGAAACTTTGCAGGCAAGAAGGGAGTGGCAGGAAATATTCCAAGTGATGAAAAGCAACAACATACAATCAAGATTACTCTACACAACAAAGCTATCATTTAGACTTCAAGGACAGATAAGGAGCTTTTCAGACAAGAAAAAGCTGAAGGAGTTCATCACCACCAAACTCATATTACAAGAAATCTTAGAGGGACTTCTTTAAGATGGGAGGGGGTTAAGGATGGGTGAAAGGGGAAAGGATTAAGAAGTACAAGTTGGTTGTTACACAGTAGGCATGGGGATGTAGGGTATAGCATAAGGAATATAGTGAATAATACTGTAATAATTATGTATGGTGTCAGATAGGTACTAGATCTATCAGGGTGATAGAAGGGAATGGGGTTGGAGACAAGGTGAAAAAGGTGAAGGTATTAAGAAATACAAATTAATAATTAATACAGTGTGGGGAATATAATCAACAATGTTGTAAAGATCATGTAAAATGCCAGATGGGTACTGGACTTATCAGGGAGATCACGTCATAGACTGTGTCCAATGCACTATACACCTGAAGCTGAAGTAGAATAATATTGAACGTCAACTATGACTAAATATATAAGTGTAGTCACAGGATGTGGAGTTCAATATAGGGAAAATAGTCAATGGTATTGTGACAACTATATAAGTTGTCAGAGGGGCAGTAGCTTGGTGGATGGGTTATCACTACATGAGGTGTTTAAATGTCTATTAAGTTGCTTTGTAGAGCTGAAACCAAAAAAAAAAAAATGCATGCTATGTTTCAATGACAGAGTTTCATAACTCCTTCTGCTCACTTAAAGCCCAGCTAAATTCTCACCTTTTCTTGAAATGTTGCAATACCGTAGAACTTCCATGAATTCATAAATGTTGCCACATTTCATCACTTATGATACTGGATTTTGTCATGTTTCATTTTTTTACTCTTTGTGATGAAATGTACATACAAGATCTGCCAATTAAGTTTGCAAACTTGTGGCAACGATGTTGCTAAACTTTTTTGATATCAGAGATATTATTCATTATGAATTTGTACCAACTGGACAAACAGTTAACCAAGTTTACTATTTGGAAGTGCTGAAAAGGCTGCGTGAAAAAGTTAGATAAAAACTACTTGAACTTTTTGTCAACCATTCATGGCTCTTGCATCACGACAATGCACCAGTTCACAAAGCACTGTCTGTGAGGGAGCTTTTAGCCAGTAAACAAATAACTGTATTGGAACACCCTCCCTACTCACCTGATCTGGCCTCCAATGACTTCTTTCTTTTCCTGAAGATAAAGGAAATATTGAAAGGAAGACATTTTGATGACATTCAGGACATCAAGGGTAATACAACAACAGGTGTGATGGCCATTCCAGAAAAAGAGTTCCAAAATTGCTTTGAAGGGTGGACTAGGTGCTGGTGTCAATGCATAGCTTCCCAAGGGGAGGACTTCAAAGGTGACCATAGTGATATTCAACAATGAGGTATGTAGCCCTTTTTCTGGTACAAGTTTGCAATCTTAATTGTCAGGCCTCATATTATTTATGCTGCCTTTAATAATTTGTGAGTATATGAGTTCACAGCATGAATTATAATCACAATGCTGTGTAAGCATCACTACTATCTAGACCCCAATCTTTTTCATCATATCCAACAGAACCTCTGCACTCATTAACAGATCACTCTACCTTAACCCCTACTTCCAGCCTTTGTAATCTCTACTTTCTGTCTCTTTGAATTTGCCTATTCCAGGGACCTCACATAAATGGAATGATACATTATTTGTCTTTCTCTGCCCGCCTGATGTCACTAAGCATCATAGATTTTCAAGGTCCACTCATGTTTTAGTATATTAGAAGATCTAATCCCTTTCATGACTAAATTGCATTCCACACACAAGCATGTACATCACATTTTATTCATCCACTCATCACTTAATGGACTTCGGGGATGTTTCCATCTGTGGGCTACTGTGAATAATGCAACTATGAACATTCCTGTACAGATCTCTGTGTGATATTCCAATGGTGAAAGATATTATGATATTGCCAAAAGTCATAGAATGTCACAGCACAAGAAGTAAATCCTAATGTGAACTGTGCACTTTTTAATTAATAAAAATATAGTTATATTTTTTTAAAAAGCTAATTTTGGTGAGAATGTGGACGAAAGGGAAACCTCATGCACTGTCGATGGGATGGCAAATTGGTACAGCCACTATGGAAAATAGTATCGAGGTTCCTCAAAAAATGTTTAAGAAAATTTAATCTTTTAATAAGAACTATGATATAACCCATCAATACCACTTCTAGGTATTATCCAAAGAAATCCAAAACACTAATTTAGAAAGATGTATGTACCCCTATGGTCATTGCAGCATTATTTACAATAGCCAAGATATAGAAGTAACCTAAGTGTCCATCAATAGACAAATGGATAAAGAAGTTTTGGGGCATATACAGAATGGAATATCACTCAGCAATTAAAAAATGATGAAATATTGCCATTTTTGACAACATGGATGGACCTAGAGAGCATTACACTAAGTGAAATAAGTCAGACAGAGAAAAACAAATACCATATGATTTCACTTGTATGTGGAATCTGAAAAACAAAATAAATAAAAAAACAAACTCTTAGATATGGAGAACAAATTGATGGTTGCCAGATGGGAGGAAGGTTCAAATGGGTGTAAAAAAGAAAGTGAAGAGGTTAAGAATAAACTAGTCATGGGGATGTAGAGTACAGCATAGGGAATATATTCAATATTATTGTAATAACTATGTGTGGGGTCACATGGGTACTAGACTTACTAGGATGATCACTTCGTGAGATATATAAGTGTCTAATCACAATGTTGTACACCTGAAACTAATATAATACTGTATGTCAACTTTAACTAAACATTTTAAAATTAAAAAAAAAGAATTATTACCATATGTACCAAATAAAATTAAGGATAAAAATCATATGATCATCTCAATAAATGCAGAAAGCATTTGAAAAAAATTAATATCCTTTTATGATAAAAACTCTCAACAAAGTGGGTATAAAGGAACATACCTCAACATGATAAAGGCTATATATTACAAACCCACAGCTAATACTATACTCAATGGTAAAAAGCTAAAAAATTTTCTTCTAAGATCAGGAACAAGGCACAGATGCCCACCAGCACCACTTCTATTCGACAAAGCATTGGAAGTCCTGGCCACAGCAATAAGACAAGGAAAAGAAATAAAAGGCATCCAAATCAGGGATATGTAAAACTCTATTTGCAGATGACAGGGTACTAAATGTGGAGAACCCTAAAAACTCCACTAAAAAAACTATTAGAACTAATAAATGAATTCAGTAAAGTTGCAGGATACAAAATCAATGTACAAAAATCTGTTGCATTTCCATACACCAAATAACAAATGATCAGGAAAAATAAGAAAACAATTGCATTTATAACTGCATCTAAAAGCATAAAACAACTAGGAATAAATTTAACCAAATAGGAAAAAAAAACCTGTTCGCTGAAAACCATAAAGCACTAAAGAAAGAAATTGTAGAGGATACAAATAAAATGGAAGGGTATCCCATGCTCGTTAATTGGAAAGATTACTATAGTTAAATGTCCTTAGTAACACAAGTAATAAACAGTTTCAATGCAATCCTTATTAAAATACCAGTGGCATTTTACTCAGAACTAGAACAACTAGTCCTAAAATTTATACGGAACCACAAAAGATCCCGAATAGCCAAGGAAAACTTGAGAAGAATAAAGTGGGAGGTATCACACTCTCTCATTTCAAATTGTGCTACAAAGCTACAATAGTCAGAACAGTATGATACTGGTATCAAAAGAGATATATCAATCAATGGACTAGAATCGAGAGCCCAGAAATAAATCCTCACTTATGTGGTCAATTAATCCATGACAAAGGAGGCAAGATTATACAGTGGAATAGACCGTCTCTTCAATAAGAAATGTTGGAAAAACTGAACCGATATATGCAATAAAGGTGAAATTGGACCACTTGCTTACAACATATACAAAGATAAACTCAAAATGAATTGAACACTTAAATGTAAGACCTGAAACCATAAAACTCACAGAAAAAAACATAGGCAGTAAACTATATGACATCAGTCTTAGCGATATAAAAAAAGCAAGCAATCCTATTTAAAAATGGACAGAAGATCTGCACAGATATTTCTTCAAAGAGGACCTCCATATGGTTAATAGGTGCAAGAAAAGATGCTCAACATCATCACATATCAGGGAAATGCAAATTAACACCACAATGAGATATTGCCTCACACTTGCCAGAATGGCAAGTATCAATATATCAACAAACAGCAAATGTTGGCAAGAATGTAGAAAAAAGGGAACCCTCGTGCACTGTTGGTGGGATTAAAAATTGGTGCTGCCTCTATGGAAAACAGCATGGAATTCCTCAAAAAACTAAAAATAGAGCTGCCATATGACTCAGCAATATCAATTCTGGGTACTTATCCATAGAAATTAAAAACAATAATTCAAAAAGATACATGTACTCCTATGTTCATTGCAGCATTACTTACAATAGCCAAGATATGGAAGCAATCTAAGTGTCCATCAAGAGATGGATGGATAAAGACATGGTATATATACATAATGGAATATTATTCAGCCATAAAGAAGAATGAAATCTTATCATTTGCAACAACATGATGGACCTAAAGAGTATTATACCAAGTGAAATGTCAAACAGAGAAAGACAAATACCATACTATTTCACTTAGAAGTGGAATTAAAAAAAAAAATTAGTGAAGAAACAAAACAGAAACACCTATAAAGAACAAGCTGATTGTTGCCAAAGGGGAAGATTTGGAGACATAGATGATATATTTTTTAAATGAGGTGACTGAGGAAAAGAAGTTGGGATGTTCTACTTTCTGGACACCTACTCTAATCCCAGCACCCACGTTTCCCCGAAAATAACACCTAGCTGGATGATCAGCTCTAATGCATATTTTGGAGCAAAAATTAATATAAGACCCAATATATCTTAATTATATTATATTATAATATATTATATTATATTACATTATGTTATTTTTTTTAATTAATTTTATTGGGGTGACAATTGTTAGTAAATTTACATAGATTTCAGGTGTACAATTCTGTATTACATCGTCTATAAATCCCATTGTGTGTTCACCACCCAGAGTCAGTTCTCCTTCCATCACCATATATTTGATCCCCTTTACCCTCATCACACACACCCCACCCCCTTACCCTCTGGTAACCACTAAATTATTGTCTGTGTCTATGAGTTTTTGTTTCTCATTTGTTTGTCTTGTTCTTTTTGGTTTATATACCACATATCAGTGAAATCATAGGGTTCTCTGCTTTTTCTGTCTGACTTATTTCACTTAGCATTATTCTCTCGAGATCCATCCATGTTGTCACAAATGCTCCTATATCATCTTTCCTTAACGCCGAATAGTATTCCATTGTGTATATGTACCACGACTTCTTTATCCATTCATCTATCGAAGGACATTTTGGTTGTTTCCATGTCTTGGCCACCGTAAACAAAGCTGCAATGAACATTGGCGTACACGTGTCTCTATAGAGAAATGCTTTTATATTTTTGGGGTAGATACACAGGAGAGCGATTGCTGGGTCATATGGTAATTCTATTCATAATTTCTTGAGGAACCTCCACACTACCTTCCATCGTGGCTGCACCAGTCTGCATTCCCACCAACAGTGTATGAGAGTTCCTTTCTCTCCACAGCCTCTCCAACATTTGTTACTATTTGTTTTGTTGATGAAAGCCATTCTGACTGAGGTGAGGTGATATCACATTGTGGTTTTCATTTGCATTTCTCTGATGATTAGCGATGTTGAGCATTTTTTCATATGTCTATTTGCCATTTGTATATCCTCTTTGGAGAAATGTCTCTTCAGGTCCTCTGTCCATTTTTCAATTGGATTGTTTGTTTTTTTTGTTGTTGAGTTTCATGAGTTCCTTGTATATTTTGGATATTAGCCCCTTATCAGAGGA
Source organism: Rhinolophus hipposideros (assembly GCF_964194185.1). NCBI lineage: Eukaryota > Metazoa > Chordata > Mammalia > Chiroptera > Rhinolophidae > Rhinolophus > Rhinolophus hipposideros. The sequence goes on along the minus strand of NC_138052.1, from coordinate 2,864,143 downwards.
ACTATTTGCAAAAATCTTCTCCCATTCAGTTGGTTGCCTCATTATTTTGTCAATAGTTTCTTTTGCTGTGCAGAAGCTTTTCAGTTTCATATAATCCCATTTGTTTATTTTAGTTTTTACTTCCATTGCCTTTGGAGTCAAATTCATAAAATGCTCTTTGAACCCAGGTCCATAAGTTTAGTACCTATGTTTTCTTCAATGCAGTTTATTGTGTCAGGTCTTATGCTTAAGACTTTGATCCATTTTGAATTAATTTTGGTACATGGTGACAGATAGCAGTCCAGTTTCATTCTTTTGCACGTAGCTATCCAATTCTGCCAGCACCATTTATTGAAGAGGCTGTCTTTCCTCCATTGTATGTTTTTAGCTTCTTTGTCAAAAATTATCTGTCCATATTTATGTGGTTTTATTTCTGGGTTCTCAATTCTATTCCATTGGTCTATGTGTCTGTTTTTCCGCCAATACCAAGCTGTTTTGATTATTGTAGCCCTGTAGTACAAGGAAAAATCAGGGAGTGTGATACCCCCAGTATTGTTCTTTTTTTTTAATATTGCTTTGGCTATTCGGGGTCTTTTGTGGTTCCAAACAAATCTGATGATTTTTTGTTCTATTTCTTTAAAAAATGCCATTGGGATTTTAATGGGGATTGCATTAAATCTGTATATGGCTTTGGGTAATATGGCCATTTTAACTATGTTGATTCTTCCAATCCATGAGCACGGAATGTCTTTCCATTTCTTTGTGTCTTCTTCAATTTCTTTCAAAAATGTCTTATAGTTTTCAGCATATAAATCCTTCACATCCTTGGTTAAGTTTATTCCTAGGTATTTTATTCTTTTTGCTGCAATTGCAAAAGGAATTGTTTTTTCTATTTCTTTCTCTGAGATTTCATTGTTGGTATATAGGAAAGCAATGGACTTTTGTACGTTGATTTTGTAGCCAGCAACTTTACTATATTCATTGATTGTTTCTAATAGCTTTTTGGTGGAGTCTTTAGGGTTTTCTATATATAGCATCATGTCATCTGCAAAGAGTGACAATTTAACTTCTTCATTCCCAATTTGGATGCCTTTTATTTCTTTCTCTTGCCTGATAGCTTTGGCGAGGACTTCCAACACTATGTTGAAAAGCAGAGGTGATATGGGACAACCTTGTCGTGTTCCTGAACGTAGAGCAAAGGGCTTCAGCTTTTCACCATTAATTATGAGATTAGCTGAGGGCTTGTCGTATATGGCATTTATTATGTTGAGGTATTTTCCCTCTATACCAATTTTAGTAAGTGTTTTAATCATAAATGGATGTTGTATCTTATCAAATGCTTTTTCTGCATCAATTGATAGAATCATATGATTTTTGTCCTTTATTTTGTTTATGTGATGTATTACATTGATGGATTTGCGAATGTTGAACCATCCTTGTGCCCCGGGGATGAACCCCACTTGGTCGTGATGAATAATCTTTTTAATGCATTGTTGTATTCGATTTGCTAGAATTTTGTTTAGGATTTTAGCATCTGTATTCATCAGAGATATACGTCTGTAGTTTTCTTTTTTTGTGTTGTCCTTAACAGGTTTTGGTATCAGGGTAATGTTGGCTTCATAAAATGAGTTAGGGAGTACTGACTCTTCTTCAATTTTTTGGAAGAGTTTGAGCAGGATTGGTATTAGATCCTCTTTGAAGGTTTGGTAGAATTCACTGGTGAAGCCATCTGGTCCAGGACTTTTGATTTTGGGAAGGTTTCTGATGACTGATTCAATTTCATTACTGGTGATCGGCCTGTTAAGGTTTTCCAGTTCTTCATGATTCAGCCTTGGAAGGCTATATGTTTCTAAGAACTTGTCCATTTCTTCTAAGTTATTAAATTTGGTGGCATATAGTCCTTCATAGTATTCTTGGATAATCCTTTGTATTTCTGTGGTGTCCGTGATAACTTCCCCTTTTTCATTTCTGATTTTGTTAATTAGTGTCTTCTCTCTTTTTATTTTCGTGAGTCTAGCCAAGGGTTTGTCGATTTTGTTACTCTTTTCAAAGAACCAGCTTTTTGTCACATTAATTTTTTCTATTGTCTTTTTGTTCTCTATTTCATTTAGTTCTGCTCTGATTTTTGTTATTTCCTTTCTTCTGCTGACCTTGGGTTTCGCTTGTTCTTCTTTTTCTAGTTTTTTAAGGTGTAACATGAGGTTATTTATTTGGGATTTTTCTTGTTTCTTGAGATAGGCCTGTAATGATATAAATTTCCCTCTTAAAACTGCTTTCGCGGCATCCCAAAAATTTTGGTAGGATGTATTTTCATTGTCATTTGTTTCTATGTATCTTTTGAGCTCTCCTCTAATTTCTTCTTTGACGCAGTCGTTCTTTAAAAGTATGTTGTTTAATCTCCATGTATTTGTGTTTTTTCCTGCTTTCTTTTGGCAGTTGATGTCCAATTTCAAAGCTTTGTGATCAGAGAATATGCTTGGTATGATTTCAATCTTCTTAAATTTGCTGAGGCTGATTTTGTGTCCCAATATATGGTCTATCCTTGAGAATGTTCCATGTACACTAGAAAAGAATGTATAGTCTGATGTTTTAGGATGAAGTGCTCTATATATGTCAATTATGTCCAATTCATCTAATGTGTCATTTAGGGCTATGATTTCTTTATTTATCTTCTGTTTGGATGATCTATCCATAGCTGTCAATGATGTGTTTAAGTCCCCTAGTATAATTGTGTTTTGGTCAATTTCTCCCTTTAGTTCTGTTAGTAGTTGCTTGGTATATTTCGGTGCTCCCTGATTGGGGGCATAGATATTGATGACTGTTATGTCTTCTTGTTGTATAGTCCCCTTTACCATTATGAAATGTCTATCTTTGTCTCTTGTTATCTTTTTCACCCTGAAGTCTGTTTCGTCGGAAATCATTATGGCTACACCAGATTTTCTCTGGGTACCATTTGCTTGGAGTGTCAATTTCCACCCTTTCACTTTGAGTCTATGCTTGTCCTTGTAGCTGAGATGTGTCTCTTGTAGGCAGCATATGGTTGGGTTTAGTTTTCTGATCCAATCTGCTACTCTGTGTCTCTTTATTGGTGAGTTCAGTCCATTTACATTTAGGGTGATTATTGATATGTGAGGATTTCCTGTCATTCTGTCTTTAGTTTTCTGGTAAGGCTGTGTCTCCCTTGTTTCTTTGCCTTTTTGTTGTTGTCTGTTATTTCTGTGTGGTGGTATTCTATGATGTTTCCCTCTGTTTCTTCTTTTATTACAGTATGTATTTCAGATTTGGATGTTTTTTGAGTGGTTACCCTTGAGTTTATGTAAAAGAAAGTTTGATATTTAGAGTATTCCAGTTTCTTCAGTACGCTTACTTTCTCTATTCCCATATTCCAGTTCAGGCCTTTACGCTCCCCCTTTTTATGTTTCGGTTGCCACAAGTTGTCCCTGTTGATGGTGGTCTAAAAGCCTCCTTTAGTATTTCTTGTAGTGCAGGTCGTGTATTAGAAAATTCCCTCAGCTTCTGGATGTCTGGAAAGGTCTTTATTCCTCCTTCATATCTAAAGGAGATCTTTGCTGGATATATTATTCTTGGCTCATGATTTCTCTCTTTCAATAGTTTGAATATTTGGTTCCATTCCCTCCTAGCTTGTAGAGTTTCTGCTGAAAAATCTGATGATAATCTAATGGGCTTTCCTTTGTAAGTTACCGTCTTCTTTTCCCTGGCTGCCTTGAGGATTCTTTCTTTGTCATTGATTTTAGACAGCTTCAATACAATGTGCCTTGGTGAAGGCCTGTTGGGATTGAGGTAATTAGGTGTTCTATTTGCTTCTTGGATTCGAGGATCCAGTTCTGTCCACAAGATTGGGAAGTTCTCATCGACGATTTGTTTGAATATATTCTCTGTTCCCTTCCCTCTTTCTTCTCCTTCTGGTATGCCCATTATTCTTATATTGCTCTTTCTGATGGAGTCAGAAAGTTCTTGTAGAGTTCTTTCATTTCTTTTAAGTCTCAAGTCTCTTTCTTCTTCCCTCTGTGTAAATTCCAGGTTCCTATCTTCGATGTCACTGATTCTTTCCTCCATCTGGTCAACTCTACTACCTAAGCTGGATATTTTATTGTTAATTTCTTCTATTGAGTTCTTGATCTCCAGAAATTCTATTTGGTTCTTTTTCAAGATTTCAATCTCTTTTGTAAAATGCTCATGGTGTTCTTTGATTGTGTTTCTGAGTTCATTAAACTGCCTTTCTGTGTTTTCTTGCATCTCGTTCAGTTTTTTCAGAATTGCGATCTTGAATTCTCAGTCACTTAAATCACAAAGGTCCATATCTCTAAGTTCCTTTTCTGGAGACTTTTCACTTTCTTTCTGAGCTATCTTGTTGCCTTGGTTATTCATGGCAATCACTGATTTACTATTTCTCTTCCTAGACATCTACAGGAGTGTCTTCTGCAACAGGTTGATAGGTATGCGAAGAGCTTTTGGAGTTCCAAAGCTCTTTCTGCACCACATTCAGAGCCCGTTTGTTTCAGCAGTTCTGTTTACTCCTGCAGGGATCCGCCCAGATAGGTGGGGCCAGGGGCGGGGTGAGTTGTGAGAGGTGGCCCAGAGCAATGGCGGCGACCACCACCACAGCCAGTCCTGCTTCCACAGCTCCCTCCCCTTTGCCGGAACTAGTTGAGCTGCGAATCTGTGTCTGCGGTCCACAGTTCTCAGAGCAGCAAATATTCTGACCTTTGATCCGACACTGCTACTTTATCGCTTCTAGCACCAGGCCGGTGGGGGCGGGGTGAGCTCTGGGAGGGTAGGGAGGGGGCGGCTAGTCTTCGTGCCTAGGGCTTCCGTTCTCCGCTCGGCAGTGAGGGCTTAAACCACCGATTTCAGCCCTCTTCCCTCAGTCTTTGCTCCGAGGTCTGCCGTGAGCGAGCGTTGGGTTCAGCAGTTTTGTATGCTGCCCCCTCAGCCCTGTGGGCCGTAAGCAGAGCCCTAGCAGTTCGAGTCCTTCCCTCTCCCGCAGCTGCGGAAGATCAGGGAGCAGCGGGCTCTGAGCACTGAGCTAGGTCTGTGTCCTGCGCCCGCGCAGCTCCGTCTCCGCACTTCTCCTCTCCCTCCTCCCCTGCTCGTGCGATTCACCCACCTGGAGGTGAATTCAGTTGTCGGCCTCTTCGTCTTGCCTGTCTGCTGTGCAAGGAGTCCTTTGTGGAGTTATTGTTGTCCGATTCGTTGTAAGTTCCAGGGGAGCGTTACAGAGGCTCACCTCACGCCGCCATTTTTTTTGATCATTATGTTATATTAAGAGCTGGTCTTATAGTAAAATGGGCTGGGTCTTATATTACATTAAACCTGGTCCAAACATTATAGTAAAATAATATAATATAGCAAAATAACATAATATAGCATAACATAATATAGCAAAAAATAATATAAGACCAGGTATTTTATATTATATTATATTATATTATATTATATTATATTATATTATATTACATTATATTATATTATATTAATTGTATTATATTATATTATAAACACCCGATCTTATAGTAAAATAAGACTGGGTCTTATATTAATTTTTGCTCCAAAAGATGCATTAGAGCTGATTGTCCAGTTAGGTCTTATTTTGGGGGAAACACAGCATATACCCCTCATATGCACCATGACACCAAATTGTCACTATGATCTCTGCAGTAGTTACTCTTATTCTTATTAAATAGGTGGGGAAAGTGAAGCTAAATAACTTGACAGAGCTAGAATTCAAATCCATTTCTGTTGCGATCCAAACTGAGTGCTGTCGGTTCTGCTGTGCTGCTTCCAAGTCTGAAATGACAACTAAAAAGGTGTGGGGGGCGGTTGGGCAGAGGTCGGTAAGACACAGGTAAAGGAGAGGATGGGATTTAAAGGTTTGCCAACTGCCAATCCCTCCAGTCAATGTAAAACAAAAGGAAGATAATTCACTCTGTTTAGCCGGGAAAGTGCCACAGAGAAGAGAAAGAAAATGGCCTGCCAATTTATTTGTTTGTTGCACACATATTTACTTAGTACATAGTAAAACATCAGAGTCAGGAATGAGGGAGGACTTTAAAAAAATAAAAAGTGCATAAGTTTGAATATCAAAGCTGCCCCATACAGCTGTCTCACTTTGGACAATGTACTTAACCTCTTGGCACCTCAGTTTCCCTATCTTCAAAGACTAGTAATCTACCATGCCGATTTGAGTTAATATAAGTAAAGAACTCAGCACAGAGTGTCACTGATAGTTGGTGATCAGTAAATAAAACTGTTATTGTTACTGAACAAAGGTGGTAAGAGTTCCTAGCTCCCCATTTACAGAGAAGCCAAAAGTCTGAGGAAACGTTTTCAAGAAAAGAGTTTATTCATCTGGCCAGCTGAACGAGGAGATCAGACACAAGGTTCAAATTAGTCTCCCCAAACTAAAGCTTGGGGTTCGTTTTAAGAGGTGAGGATAAGGAGAGGTTATACATATTTATCAATGATTTTTTATAGTAGATAAAAATAAATGTACTTTTTATCTTCTTTTTTTATTATTATTAGTTTCAAGTGTACAAAACAATGTAATTGTTAGATCTTTACACCCCTCACAAAGTGATAACCCCCTCCCCAACTCCCCCAATTTACTACCCCTCTGCCATCGTGTATAGCTGTTACAATTCCATTGACTCTATTCCCTATGCTGTACTCCACTTCCTGTGAATATATATATATATATATATATATATATATATATATATATATATATAATATACCTATATTCAGTATAGGTATATTGAATATTGAATATACCTGAATGTCAAATATTTGACATTTGAATATACTGAATGTCAGTTATGATCAAATGTGTCTATATATATATATATATATATATATATATATATATATATATGTGTGTGTGTGTGTGTGTGTGTATATATATTCAATATTATTCAGCTTTAGCTTCAGGTGTACACTGCAGTGGTCAGGCACCTACACCATCCATGAAGTGGTCTCCCTAATAAGACAAGTGCCCATCTGACACCCAACAAAATCTTTACAACATTATTGATTATATTCTTCAAACTGTCTTTCATATCCTCATGACAATACTGTGACTACTAATTTGTACTTTCTAATCCTTTTACCTTCTCCCTCATCCCCATCCTCTCCCATATCACAACCATCAGTTTTTTCTCTATATCTAGAGAATATTATGCTAAGTGAAATAAGTCAGATGGAGAAAGATACATGCCATAGGATCTCACTTGTATGTGGAATCTAAAGAACATAATAAATATGCAAACTAAACAGAAATAGACTCAAATGTACTTTATTTTTTTTAAATATATCTTCCTCTCATTCACATCTAGAGAAAGAGAAACCTAATATACTGAAGTGCTCAGTGTATTTGAAGCAAGTCTTTAAGTTGAAAATCTCAGACTTCCATCTTCAAGAATCAGTACCAGCATAAAACCTTAGAGGGCAGGTAGATGGAGTTTGGTAAGGGCTGAGTGGGGAGGGAAGTGGGGCAAGAAGGGGCGGCAAAGGAGGGCAGGGCCCTTTGTGAGGCTCCAGGCCCAATAGCTCTGGGCAGACAGATGCCAGGATGGGACCGCCTCCTGTCCTTATTCCTGTCAGTCCCGGTAACACTATGCAGTGGAGGACCTGGGAATGGGGGTGAGGACAAGCAAGCAAGCAGTGGAGCAGAGATGTTTGTGGCCAGCAGCCTTGGAGAGCACAGTTCCAAGGAATCAGCAAACTCAGCTTCAGAGATGGCCTTGGACTTGGTCCCTGTGTACCTTCATCCCCTGCCCACCTTCATTATTCAGGTTCCCATCCCACTTCCTCTCATGGGGCCCCTGCAGGGAAAGAATCCCAGATACAAGTAAACTGAGGCTCCAACTCCACATTTCAAGGATTGACCTGGCCACAAACCTACCCCAGTCAGAAGCTCCAGAGTCCACAGCCCTTGAGGCAGCAGATCCATTCCCCAGATAGAGCTGGCCTCCCCTTCTGGCTGCTCGATCCCTCAAGCCATTTCTTTAGATCAGCTGAGTCTTGACCTTTTCTATTCCTTCTTCCTTCTATGCCCTCTTTTCTCCTCCCCCCACCATCCTCCCTAACCCTTTTTGTATTTCCCAGACCAAGTTGGCATTGCCCCCAAGTGAAGCCCCCATCCTAAGCCTTCATCTGCTGGAAACCCTGGAGCCCCTTCTCAATGAGCACTGTGGATGAAAAAAAGTGGTTCTGTGGAAAGTAACTTCACAGGGTAATCTGACCAAGGATTCCTAATTGGGCAGTTCATGTTGGGTAGTCACGCCCCAGGCATATAGTTTCTTTAGTGAGAGGCTTATCTTTGCCTTAAGCAGCCCTGTCCATCATTTCTGTGCGTCTAGGTTAACACACCTTTGAAATGCTTCTTTTCAAATCCTCCTGAAGCTTAACCATCTCAAGAGAGCAAATACTCTAAACTATCCTGTAATCCATCCCCCACCTTGTTTCCTCCCACCTTGGTGTTATCTTTACATTCCCTCCTTAATTTCAAATTTGTAAAATAGAAACTGCAAAACTGTTATTCTGCAGAACTTTGAGATCTTGTATATGTCATCAGTTTGGCTCAAATAAAGTCATAACAATTCTCTACCAGTTTGGACGTTTCTTATGTCGACAGCCCCTTCAGATTCCCTTGGCCAGGCTCTGCCCTTGACACCGGATTACCAGGCCAAGATGTCAATGATCGTGCCCATGACTAGCTCCAGTTCTGTCATGATGCTGCATAGGGACCCATGTTCCTGCTGGGGCTGGCATGGCTGAGGAAGTGTCCATGTTTGTGAATGCTAACCCGGAGGGTCTAGTTGGGAGTCTTGGAACTAAGCCATCCATAGTTAGGGATGTGGAAGGGGCCACAGAGAAAAAAATTCAATCTGTCTGAGTTTGATGTGTCAATCTTATATGTGTCCAAATTAAAACTAGTAAAAAACTATTAGGGTCTGGTTTCAGTGTTAGGGCCCAGTTTCATTATTATTGTTCTTGTTACTGATTCTAGTATTGCAAAGTCAAAATAAGCATCTTGACCTCAGTGAATGTATAGTCAAGTAGAGGAGAGAAACAAGGAAACTAATGATTAAATATATTGCAGCAAGTCATTATGTAGAAATCAAGGAAGTATTCCCACCCCAAGCAGGCTCCCACCCCCAAACAATGGATTTTTCTTGAGACACAACATGCATGTCTTTCCCACTCTCAACCTAGAGATGTCCTAGAGGTGATGTTAGGGCCCTTTCTATACCACCTTTGGCAGCTGTACGCCATGATCCTCAAAGCTGATAGGATGATGGTTTCTCCAAGCAGATACCAGCCTACTTCAAGGAAGCCCTGGCCCCTAACCACATAGGAAATGAGACCCAAAGTCCCCTTGGCTGGGAACAGGCCCTTCACTGACACTTGGGTGAGCTGATCGTGTGCCTGACTTAGTACCATGTAGGACAAACAATAATTAAACAAGCCAGCTTGGCCCAGGCACTCACGCATGCAGAATGGGCATCTGTGTGGACTTGTTTCCAGAGTGATACACATGGCTATTTCTTTCTTTCTTTTTTTTACCCTGACAATGTTGTGACTAATGGCTTTACTTTTAGAGATTATGGATCATTGAGTACATTTTATGGTCATTAGTGAGAGGGAAAACAGCCTGCTTATTCTTCATCAGTTTATCCTCAAAATATTTTCTATCCAGCTCTTTCCATTGCTGTCACAATCAGCATGAGTGCCCTTGATGTGGGTATAATATCATTTGGCTTGCAGTCACCACCGACCAACAAATAAACAGCAGCAACAACAAGGTGCAGATCACTCCAGCATGACAGCCTAGAACTGTAATGGATGTACCAGTCAATTTGTCTGCCCAGCCAGGCACCCCGTCCTCTTGCCCTCCCTCCCCGCTGCCCAGGCCCTTTCTCAGAAAAATCTGCTCCCACAAAATGCCCTCAGCAGGCAGCATTCCAAAGGATTATACTCCAGCACTAGCCAATTAAACCTGTAGTCACTACTTGACACAACTCTAACCAACCAACTGGCCAGCCAGCAATCAAACATACTCTGTCTCTAAAATCTGAATTAAGGGACACAGTTATGCTAATCATTGACAGGCAATGAAAATGTCCTGTCATGCCCACTCAGTGGCCCCTTTGGTTATGTGCATGGCAGTATTCAAAGAGGAACACAAATAAGAGTTTGGCGGACACCAACAAAAGCAGGAATGGAGGCCATTCAGCTCAAGGGCAGAGGACTGGAGAGGAGCTGCCAGAATACATTCCACTGTGTATAACTGGGGCCATAGGTGTCCTGAATGAGCCAAGAATGGTTTATTCAGAAGGCCTTGGAAATTCCTCTAATACAACCACCTCTCTTACGATGGGAAAACTGAGACCGGAAAGGGACATGGTTGACCAGGAATACCCAAGGTGGCAGTGATGGACCTAAAAGTTGACTTTAATGGTTACTTTTATGTATTAAGTTGGCTAGCAAGGGCTCTGCACCCAATTCCAATGTGTGTGTATGTGTGGGGAGGAGGGTTCCACCCCAACAAGCAACTCTCAGACATGAGCTGGGTGTCCTACAGTTAAGAAGAATTCTGACACGATCTACGTGGAGATAGCATCACTTCCCACAGCTAAAGTCTCAATCCTGTGGGTGAAAAGGGGCCACGTACTGAACCTCACATGCTCAGGAGAGGCACGTGTGGTGGGTCTTATAAACTCAGAGATGGAAAAGAATCACACAGGATGGTCTGAACATAAAAATTCCTAATTAAAAGTGGGCCGTGGTAGGTAGTCACATCTTAGGCCTGTAGATCCTTGACAAAGGTCAATCTTTACCTTAAGGAAGCCTGTCCTGTCTTTGTGATCTAAGATAACATATCTTTGAAATATCAGATGAATTTTCTTTTCAGATTCCTTGAGGCCCAACCACTGGCACCAGATCTCGTGGACCACAGAACCCCTCATTGTTATCTTGTTGCTTACATACCATCTCGATGTACTACAAATGTTAACTATTCTATATCCACCAATGCATAAGACGTATGTGTCTCTCTGATTTGCTTTTTATCCATTCCCAGAGATTTTCGTGCTTTGCTTTCTCCTGCCCCATTTATTCACCATCATCAGATCCTTGCATCTCCTCCTTTGATTCTAATATATAAAATAAGTGGCAAAACTGCCATTTTTGGGGGGAGAATTTTCTCAATCAGTTGAGATTTTGCTTCCTGGCAATTATCATCAGTTTGGCTCAAATATACTCTTGTAAGACCTTTCTTAGGTTGGATGTTTTTTGTCAACATTTACCTAGCGTAGTCAGCTGAATTCCAAAGAAGCCCACCCAGGACCATCCTGCAGACCTGGACCAGTGCTAGGTACCAGCAGGAGCCCACTGAGACCACTGGCTCCCTGCTTCACATTGGGTGAGGTTGGGTGCATTTTCTATTGTAATCCAGGACCTCCCCTTTGCTTGTGGTGGCATGACTGAATTTATTTGAGCTGTTGTTAGAAATCCTTGAAGTGGCATTAAAGGATAGGACTTGAAATGGATGGCTGGTTTTAATTTCAGCTTTTTAAATGGAACCACTCATTGAGAGTCTGAACAAAACTTTTTGCTAGATAAATGAGTCTGAGCTCATTCATCTCTGAAAATAAGGGGTATTGACTCCCTCTGCCTTGAATTTCAGGTATTCTTAGATGACTAAGAATCTATGTGAAGGTTCTGAGGTTTCCTTCAAGATGAATAGTAGCCCCACAGGGAATTCCAACACTGTAATTAAATAATTGACTTGTCCAGGTACGTGCACATAAAGGCTGGTTACCTAGTGCTCCAGGGCCACACGGTTGTACTAGACAACTGGGGAGAAAAACTGAGGCATGTAAGAGAGTTGAAGAGACTCAGGAGGTGACAGCTCCTTGGAGCTCAACCCATAAGCAGCACACTTCAACCCACCATACAATATCCCTAGAAATATGTTCAGACGGGGCAGATCTCAGAAGAAAAGGAAAATTAACATGCAAAACTGTGCTTCTAAGGCTGATAAACCCCAAATAAAACCCAGCCTCCCATTAATACTCCAGCAGGCTATGTGTACAATTTTTAGGGAGCCTCAACTTGCAAGTACCTACAGAAATGGGAAAATATCAGCTCGAGATGGCCAAAGTGGGGAACTTTTGACACCTTTGAATTGATTTTTTTGTATGCTCAATTAGAAAAAGCCAGCACTAAAATTAAAATCAATGAATGGAAAGCTTACCTTAATTAGAAGTTAGAGGCTTGTAAGTGGAGCACAGATAAATTCTTTTCTCTACAGGAAGTTAATAAGAAAATTTTAGAGACTATTGCTTAACTAAAGAAGCCTTATGAAGCTGATAAATGCTAACAGCCCATTCCTCCTCCCTCTCCAGCTCCACCTTATCCTTTGCATTCTGAGCTTCCTTATCTGAATTTGCCCTACCCTCCCTTTTACCTCCCCCTTCTATCTCTTCTATATCTCCATCACCATTCCCTATGGACTTAGGGGAAACTGAGAACAGAAAGACAGACCAAGACAGACAAGAAGAAAAACAACAACAAAAGAAAAAGAAAGGAAAAAAAAAAACAGGAATTCTGGCAGCTCCCTTTAGGGAAAAGGCAGTCTCAGCTAGAGGTAAACCTGTAATGTTTAATGTTCCTAAGATCAGAACTGAATTGAGGAATCTAACTAGATTTTTCCCAACCCTCTGCATGACCCTGATGGGTTCACAAAGAAATTTGATTTAACTAGAAGAACATATGATCTTGGCTATTCTGACCTATTCTGATACATCTACTGGTTTCTGAGAGCAAAGCAACAGAATAGCTAAATAAGTTTCACTGGAAAACTCTTGTAGAGGACTTTTTAAAACAGAAAGACATACCAGGAAAAATGCAGGGAATTAGCCCACAAGCTTAACTAAGCAATACCTAAGATTTTTCCCTAGAAAATTGACTGGGCCAAGATCCAGCAAAGTAAGAGAAAACCTGATTTCTTTGAATGTTTCGAAAAAACTTTCAAACAAAATTCAGGTCTGTCTCCAGACACTTTCAAGGATCATCAAACTGATCTCTTACTAAATAGGCATTTTGGGAAGGATTAGAGGAACAGTTTGTAAGTCTGATTAAACAACATAAATTGAACAGTCTGAACATACCTATTGATAAACTAGCAATACTGGCTGATCAACTATCTAAAACCATTCAAAAGAGAGAAAAAGATAAAGCTGCCCAAAATCATGAACTTACAACTCCCACAATTAAACTATCAGGTCAGATCACCCTGAAAGTTTTTTAGACCAAGAGAAAGAAGAGTCTACTTTTATGTTAGAAAACCAGGTCATCAAAGGATTGTAGAAAATTGAAATGGGATTAAGAAAAAGAAAAGAAACAGAAGCAAGAATAGGGCTGTTCTGAGGAAAAATTGAAAATACCATAAAAGAAGAGACTACTACAGCCTTTGTGGATACTGGGGCTACTTTGTCTGTTCTTAACTCTACCCATTTAAGTTGCCCATTTCCTCAGAGTAAAATTTCAGTACAGGACTCCTGCTAGGCAGAATGCCGGCAGTGAGGCGGACTTCTTAAGTTCTCCTCCGGAGCTTACCACAAATTGAACATCTGTAACCCAGCAAAGGACTCTGTGCTCATCTCACAGAACAGGTAAGAGACTCGTATGAGGATTACTTGAAGGTGGGCAAACTGGGTGAGCAGGGGAAGCGGGAAGGGAGCTGAGTGGAGACATGGCCTGCATCCTTGGCTGCAGAGACACAGGGGGTCCCAGGACAGAACAGAGACCACAAAAGCCAGGAGGTGGGCTCTTTCCCTGCGTCCTACAGCTAATCTCTCCCCCCTAGGGGGCAGCATATCCAGCATTTGAGGCAGTAACCTCATTTGAGACCTCCAGCTGCGCCCTAGGTCGGACAAAGGACATAAACTTCATATCTGGGCCCCTCCCCCCACTATCCCAATCCTACCCCTGCCATTCTAGAGACTTAAATTGGCCCCTAAACTGAGGAGTAGTGTCAAATTACAGAGAAGCCCTAGTGCTCAGGATCTGGGAAGACCCAGCGGGCAGCACAACTCTGACCCAGGGAAGAGTCTGGGAAGAGTGTGATACTACTGGGATGGGAGAGAGAAGACTCCTCCATCCCCAGCCCCCCCTTCTGATCTGCTTAGGGCAGGGCAATTACAACTGCGAAGACACGCCCAGGGATCAGCAGTAGGCAGCAGACACAGATCAAAAATCTCACACCCGCCACACACACACACACACACACACAAGCAGAAGAAGTGCTCTAAGACTCAGGAACCGGGGCACAGGGCTGGTTGTGTTACTCTCAGTGTGCATATGTGCAGGCAAGAGCAAAAACTGCACTGACTTTGTAGAAACTACCATTCAGACCCCTTAGCCCCACTCATCTAAATCTGCAGTCCCAAGGTCACTCTGGGCAGCAGGTGACTGACTCTGCCTGCACAATATGTAGAGGACTCTTTGGTACAACAGAGGACAACCTGGAGATTACCTGATGGGCTTAAGTGAAGATTGGCGCTGCTTTTTTTGTTTTCTTTTGTTTTTATTTTCATGTTTGACATTTTTGACTGTGTTAAGTGTGGGTTATCGGTTGTTTTTACATGTGAATGTATTTGGGTTTTTTGTTGTTGTTGTTGTTGATGTTGTTGTGCTTGCTGATTTACTTTGTTCTGATATTGCCCTACACCAGGGCCCAGCTGAAGAGGCACAAGATTCAACACACTCAGAAGCTAATTCCAGAACTAACAAGAGTATTAATGGGGTTGACCTACATGTGACACACCCACACAGAATTCTCTACAGGCACAAAAGCCCATAGAGGCCAAGCCTCATTTAAGCGGTCACCCCTCACGCAGAAGAATATTCTGCTGTGGGCAGAGACACGTCTCACAACTAGTCAGCCTAGGAGTCAATCCTACCTACTCACAAGCTAAAAGCCATCAAAGATCAACTTTAACAGGACAATATACACAGCACAAGAGCCACCTTTAGAGCATATGCACAGGAGAAAAAGGAAGTGGTGCAAGTCAAATATAAAGGACACATACTACATAAGATAACCAGCAAAAACTAAGAACCCTAGGAGATCTACCTAACACATTGAAGCAAACACAGAGAGCCAGCCAGAATGGGGAAACAAAGAAACATGTCCCAAATAAAATAACAGAAGAAACCTCCAGAATTGGAACCAAATGAAATAGAGGTAACCAACCTATCAGAGACAGAGTTCAGAACACTGATGATAAGAATGTTTAAGGAGCTTAGTGACAACATAAAGAAGGATAGAGAAATCATAATGAACAACCAGTTAGAACTAAAGAATACAATAACTCAAATAAAGAACACACTAGAAGGAATTACCAGCAGGTTAGATGAAGCAGAGGATCAAATTAGAAGACAAGTTAGCAGAGATCTCCCAACGGAACAAAGAAAAAAGAGGGCCGGCCCAGTGGCTCAGGCGGTTAGAGTTCCATGCTCCTAACTCCGAAGGCTGCCGGTTCGATTCCCACATGGGCCAGTGGGCTCTCAACCACAAGGTTGCTGGTTCAATTCCTCGACTCCCAAAAGGGATGGTGGGCAGCGCCCCTGAAACTAAAATTGAACACAGCACCTTGAGCTGAGCTGCCGCTGAGCTCCCGGATTGAAAAAATAATAATAAATAAAATAAAAAACAATGAAAATGGTTTAAGAGACTTCTGGGATAACATGAAGCACAACAACATGAGCATCATAGGAATACCAGAAGGTGAAGAGAGGAAACAACAGATTGAGAACATATTTGAAATATTAATGTCCAAAAACTTCCCTAACCTGGTGAAGGAAACTGACATATAAGCCCAGGAAGTGCAGAGAGTTCCAACCAGGATAAATCCAAACAGGTCCACACCAAGACATATTATAGTTAAAATGGCAAAGGTTAAAGACAAAGACAGAATCCTAAAAGCAACAAGAGAAATACAGCGGGTTACATACAAGAGAACTCCTATAAGACTATCAAGTGACTTTTCTACAGAAACATTGCAGGCCAGGAGGGAGTAGCAGGAGATACTCAAAGTGATGGAAAACAAGGGCCTACAACGTAGGTTGCTTTATCTAACAAGGCTATCATTTAAATTTGAAGGAGATGTAAAGAGCTTCCCAGAAAAGAATAAGCTAAAGGAATTTATTACCACCAACCCAGCAATGCAGGAAGTATTAAAAGGGCTTCTGTAAACAGAATAAAGATGTAAACGATCTAAATAATGAAGACCAAAATGGCAATAACTATGTACCTATCAAAAATCACTTTAAATGTAAAAGGATTAAATGATCCAATCAAAAGACATAGGGTGGCTGAGTGGATAAGAAAGCAAGACCCTTGTATATTCTGTGTACACGAGACTCACCTTAGATCAAAAGACAGACACAGGCTGAAAGTGAATGGCTGGAGTAAGATATTTCATGCAAATGGAAATTAAGAAAAAGCTGGAGTTGCAACACTTATATCTGACAAAATAGACTTTAAAATGAAGAACATATTAAAAGACAAGATGGGCACTATATACGAATAAAGGGATTGATCCGAACAAGAGGACATAACCCTAGTAAACATCTATGCACCCAACATAGGAGCACCTAAATACATAACACATATATTGACTGACATAAACACAGAGAAAAATAGTAACACTATCAGAGTAGGGACTTCAACACACCTCTGACAACAACAGACAGGTCTTCCAACAGAAAATCAATATGGAAACAACAGCCTTAAATGGCACATTGGACCACTTGGATTTAATCGATATTTTCAGAGCATTTCACCCCAAAGCTGCAGAATACACATTCTTCTCAAGCACACATGGAACATTTTCCAAGATAGACCACATGTTAGGCCACAAAACAAGTCCTGATAAATTTAAGAAAATTGAAATCATACCAATTGTCTTCTCTGACCACAGTGCTAGGAAATTAGAAGTGAACTACAGGAAAAAAAACTGGAAGACACATCAATTCATAGAGACTAAGTAACACGTTACTATATAATGAATGGGTCAA
Source organism: Rhinolophus hipposideros (assembly GCF_964194185.1). Lineage (NCBI taxonomy): Eukaryota > Metazoa > Chordata > Mammalia > Chiroptera > Rhinolophidae > Rhinolophus > Rhinolophus hipposideros. The sequence continues at coordinate 2,847,058 of NC_138052.1, read as the reverse complement.
CTATGAGGTCAAGGAAGAAATCAAAAGATGTCTCGAGACAAACGAAAATGAAAACACAACGACCCAAAATCTATGGGATGCTGTGAAAGCAGTCCTAAGAAGGAAATTCATAGCATTGCAGGCCTACCTAAAGAAACAAGAAAAATTGCTAATCAACAGTTTATCTTCACACTTAAGGGATCTGGAAAAAGAACAGCAAAATAAGCCTAAAGGGAGTACAAGAAAGGAGATAATAAAGATCAGAGTGGAAATAAATGAAATAGAAACCAGAAAAACAATACAAAAGATAAATGAATCCAAGAGTTGGTTCTTAGAGAAGACAAACAAAATCGACAAACCTTTAGCCAGACTCATCAACAGAAAGAGAGGACCCAAAATAATAAAATCAGAAACGAAAAAGCAGATGTGACAACAGACACAACAGAAATACAAAAATTTAAGAAATTACTATGAGCAACTTTATGCCAACAAATATGACAATCTGGAAGAAATGGACAATTTTATAGAAGCATATAACCTTCCCAGGCTACCTCAAGAAGAAATAAAAAACCTGAATAGCCTGATTAGCACTGGGGAAATTGAATCAGTAATCAACAGTCTCCCAACAAACAAAAGCCCTGAAACAGATGGCTTTACAGATGAATTTAACAAAACATTCAAAAAAGAATTATCACCTATTCTCCTTAAGGTTTTCCAAAAAATCCAGAAGGAGGGAAGGGTACCAAACACTTTTTATGAGGTCACGATCACCCTGATCCCAAAATCGAACAAAGACAAAACAAAAACGAAAACTGCAGACTGACATCTCTAATGAACATTAGATGCAAAAATCCTCAAAAAAATATTAGCAAACAGAATTCAGTAATACATGAAAAAGATCATACACCATGATCAAGTGGGATTCATCCCTGGTATGCAAAGGTGGTTCAACATCCTCAAATCAATTAATGTAATACACCACATTAACAAAATGAAACATAAAAATCACATGATCATATCAATAGATGCAGAAAAAGCATTTGACAAAATCCAGCAGCCATTTATGATTAAAAACCCTTAAGAAAGTGGGAATAGAGGGATCAGAACTTAACATCAGGAACAAAGCAAGATTGCCCACTTTCTCCACTTCTATTGAATATCATGCTGGAAGTTCTAGCCATAGCAATCAGACAAGGAAAAGAAATAAAAGGCATCCAAATTGGTAAGGAGGAAGTAAAATTGTCATTATATGCAGATGATATGATATTATATAGAGAGAACCCTAAAGATTCCACCAAGAAACTATTAGAGCTGATAATTGAATTTAGGAAAGTAGCAGGATACAAAATTAATACTCAGAAATCAGTTGCATTTGTATATACCAATAATAAAATATCAGGAGAAATTAAGACACCAATCCCATTTACAATTTCTTCATAGACTATAAAATACCTGGGTATAAATTTAACCAAAGAAGTAAAAGATCTGTACTCAGAAAATTATAAGACACTGAAGAGAGAAATTAAAGAAAATACAAACAGATGGAAACACATACCATGTTCAAGGATAGGAAGAATTAATATGGTTAAAATGTCCATACTGCCTAAGGCAGTATACATATTCAACACAATTCCCATCAAACTAACAAGGACATTCTTCACATAAATAGAACATATAATCCTAAAATTTATATGGGACCATAAAAGACCCTGGATAGCCTCAGCAATCTTGAGAAATAAGAACAAAGTGGGAGGTATAACGATACTTGACATCAAATTATACTACAAGGCTACAGTAATCAAAACAGCATGGTAATGGCATAAAAACACATAGATCACTAGAACAGAATAGAGAGCCCAGAAATAAATCCATGGCTGTATGGTCATTTAACTATAACAATGGAAGCAAGAATTTACGGTGCAGTGAAGACTATCTATGCAATAAATGGTACTGGAAACCTGGATAGACACATGCAAAAAAATTAAGCTGCACTACCCCCTTATGTCATATCCATTAATAAATTCAAAATGGCTTAAAGACTTAAATGTGAGATCTGAAACCATAAAATCCCTAGAAGAAAATATAGGAAGAAACTTTACAGACATTACCTAGAGTAAGATTTTTATTGATATATCCCCTGGTGCAAGGGAAGAGAAAAAATAAACATGTGGGATTACATCAAACTAAAAAGCTTTTCACAGCGAAGGAAACCATCAATAAAACCAAAAGGAATCCTACTGAATGTGAGAAGATATTTGCCAATGATATATCCAATAAGGGGTGAATATACAAAATTTATAAAAAACTCACTCAACTCAACTCCAAAGAAAGAAACAGCCCAATTAAAAAATGGGCAGAGGACATGAAGAGACATTTTTTCTAAAAAGGACATACAGAAGGCAAAGAGACAAATGAAAAAATACTCAACCTCACTAACCATCAGAAAAGTGCAAATAAAAACCACAATGAAATACCACCTCACCCCAGTCAAAATGGCTATCATCAATAAATCAACAAACAAGTGCTGGTGAAAATGTGGAGAAAAGGGAAACCTTGTGCACTCTTGGTGCGATTGTAAATTGTTGCAGCCGCTAAAGAAAGCCGCTAAAGATAAAGGTATCTCAAAAATCTGAAAATGGAACTACCTTATAATCCAGCAATTCCACTCTTAGGTATCTATCCTGAGTAATACAAAACTCTAATTAAAAAAATTTTACGGACCCCTATGTTTATTGCAGCACTATACACAATAGCCAAGACATGGAAACAACCGAAATGCCCATCGGTAGACAACTGGATTAAGAAACTGTGGTACATTTATACAATGGAGTATTACGCAGCCATTAAGAAGAAAGAAATCTTACCATTTGCAACAACATGGATGGACCTAGAGAAAATTATGTTAAGTGAAATAAGTCAGACATAGAAAGACAAATACCATATGATCTCACTTATATGTGGAATCGAAAGAAAAGAATAAATCAGTGAAGAAATCAAAACTTCAGGGTTACTTTGGTATTCTTTTTTTTTATTGGGGTGACAATTGTTAGTGAAAGTACATAGATTTCAGGTATACAATTCTGTATTACATCATCTGTAAATCCTATTGTGTGTTCAACACCCCGAGTAAGTTCTCCTTCCATCACCATATATTTGATCCCCCTTACCCTCATCTCCGTCCCCCAACCTCCCTTACCCTCTGGTAACCACTAAACTATTGTCTATGTCTATGACTTTTTGTTTCTCATTTGTTTCTCTTGTTCTTTTGTTGTGTTTGGTTTATACACCACATATCAGTGAAATCATAGGGTTCTCTGCTTTTTCTGTCTGACCTATTTCACTTAGCATTATACTCTCAAGATCCATCCATGCTGTCACAAATGTTCCTATATCATCTTTTCTTACTGCCCAATATATTCCATTTTGTATATATATATATATATATATATATATATATATATATATATATATATATATATATATGACAACTTCTTTATCCATTCATCTATGGAAGGACAGTTTGGTTGTTTCCATGTCTTGGCCACCGTAAACAAAGCTGCAATGAACATTGGAGTACACATGTCTTTATGTATAAATGTTTTCAAATTTTTGCAGAGACACCCAAGAGAGGAATTGCTGGGTCATATGGTAATTCTATTCATAATTTTTTGAGGAACCTCCACACTGCCTTGCATAATGGCTGCAGCAGTCTGCATTCTCACCAACAGTGTATGAGGGTTTCTTTTTCTCCATAGCCTCTCCAACACTTGTTACTATCTGTCTTGTTGATGATAGTCATTCAGACTGGGGTGAGGTGATATCTCATTGTGGTTTTTATTTGCATTTTTTCTGATAATTATTGACGTTTAGCATTTTTTCATATGTCTTTTTGCCATTGGATGTCCTCTTTGGAGAAATGTCTCTTCAGGTCCTCTTCCCATTTTTCAATTGGGTTCTTTGGTTTTTTTTGTTGTTGAGCTTCATGAGTTCCTTGTATATTTTGGATATTAGACCCTTATCGGAGGCACTGTTTGCAAAAATCTTCCCCTATTAAGTTGGTGCCTCTTTACTTTGTAGATGGTTTCTTTTGCTGTGCAGAAGCTTTTAAGTTTGATATAGTCCCAATTGTTTCTTTTAGCTTTTACTTCCATTTCCTTTGGAATCAAATTCATAAAGTGCTCTTTGAACCCAAGGTCCATAAGTTTAGTACCTACGTTTTCTTCTATGCAGTTTATTGTGTCAGGTCTTATGCTTAAGACTTTGATCCATTTTGAATTAATTTTGGTACATGGTGACAGATAGCAGTCCAGTTTCATTCTTTTGCACGTGGCTATCCAATTCTCCCAGCACCATTTATTGAAGAGGCTGTCTTTCCTCCATTGAATGTTTTTAGCTTCTTTCTCAAAAATTATCTATCTATATTTATGTGGTTTTATTTCTGGTTCTCAATTCTATTCCATTGTTCTATGTGTCTGTTTTTCTGCCAATACCATGCTGTTTTGGTTATTGTAGCCCTGTAGTAGAGGCTAAAGTCAGGGAGTGTGATAACTTCAGCATTGTTCTTTTTTCTTAAGATTGCTTTGTCTATCCGGGGTCTTTTGTTGTTTCAAACAAATCTGATGATTTTTTGTTCTATTTCTTTAAAAAACGCCATTGGGATTTTGATGGGGATTGCATTAAATCTGTATATTGCTTTGGGTAATATGGCCATTTTAACTATGTTGATTCTTCCAATCCATGAGCATGGAATATCTTTCCATTTCTTTGTGTTATCTTCAATTTCTTTCAAAAATGTCTTATAGTTTTCAGCATATAAATCCTTCACATCGTTGGTTAAGTTTATTCCTAGGTATTTTATTCTTTTTGCTGCAATTGCAAAGGAAATTGTTTTTTGTATTTCCTTTTCTGAGATTTCATTGTTAGTATATAGGAATGCAATGGACTTTTGTACGTTGATTTTGTAGCCAGCAACTTTACTGTATTGGTTGATTGTTTTTAACAGCTTTTTGGTGGAGCCTTTAGGGTTTTCTATATATAGCATCATGTCATCTGCAAAGAGTGATAATTTAACTTCTTTATTCCCAATTTGGATGCCTTTTATTTCTTTCTCTTGCCGGATTGCTCTGTCAAGGACTTCCAACACTATGTTGAAAAGTAGAGGTGATAGGGGACATCCCTGTCGTGTTCCTGAACGTAGAGCAAAGGGCTTCAGTTTTTCATTATTAATTATGAGATTAGCTGAGGGCTTGTCATATATGGCCTTTATTATGTTAAGGTATTTTCCTTCTATACCTATTTTACTAAGTGTTTTAATCACAAATGGATGTTGTATATTGTCAAATGCTTTTTCCGCATCAATTGATAGAATTATATAATTTTTGTCCTTATTTTGTTTATGTGATGTATCACATTGATGGATTTGCGGATGTTGAACCATCCTTGTGCCCCAGGGATGAACCCCACTTGGTCATGATGAATAATCTTTTTTAATACATTGTTGTATTCAATTTGCTAGAATTTTGTTTAGGATTTTTGCATCTGTATTCATCAGAGATATTGATCTGTAGTTTTCTTTTTGTGTGTTGTCCTTAGCAGATTTTGGTATCAGGGTAATGTTGGCTTCATAAAATGAGTTAGGGAGTACTGTCTCTTCTACAATTTTTTGGAAGAGTTTGAGCAGGATTGGTATTAGATCCTCTTTGAAGGTTTGGTGGAATTCACTAGTGAAGCCATCTGGTCCCGGACTTTTGCTTTTGGGAAGGTTTTGGATGACTGATTCAATTTCGTTGCTGGTGATCAGTCTGTGTAGATTTTCCAGTTCTTCATGGTTCAGCCTTGGAACGCTATATGTTTCTAAGAACTTGTCCATTTCTTCTAGGTTATTGAATTTGGTGGCATAGAGTCCTTCATAGTATTCTTGGATGATCCTTTGTATTTTTGTGGTGTCTGTGATAACTTCCCCTTTTTCATTACTGATTTTGTTAATTAGTGTCTTCTCTCTTCTTATCTTAGTGAGCCTAGCCAAGGGTTTGTCAATTTTGTTAATCTTTTCAAAGAACCAGCTCTTTGTCACACTAATGTTTTCTATTGCCTTTTTGTTCTTTATTTCATTTAGTTCTGCTCTGATTTTTGTTATTTCCTTTCTTCTGCTGACCCTGGGTTTCACTTGTTCTTGTTTTTCTAGTTCTTTAAGGTGTAACATGAGGTTATTTATTTGAGTTTTTCTTCTTTCTTGAGATAGGCCTGTAATGATATAAATTTCCCTCTTAAAACTGCTTTCGCGGCATCCCAAAAATTTTGGTAGGATGTATTTTCATTGTCATTTGTTTCTATGTATCTTTTGATCTCTCCTCTACTTTCCTCTTTGACCCAGTCGTTCTTTAAAAGTATGTTGTATTATCTCCATGTGTTTGTGGTATTTCCTGCTTTCTTTTTGCAGTTGATATCCAATTTCAAAGCCTTGTGATCAGAGAATATGCTTGGTATGATTTCAATCTTCTTAAATTTGTTAAGGCTGATTTTATGTCCCAATATATGGTCTATCCTTGAGAATGTTCCCTGTACACTAGAAAAAAATGTATAGTCTGATGTTTTGGGATGAAGTGCTCTATATATGTCAATAATGTCCATTTCATCTAATGTGTCATTTAGGGCTGCTATTTCGTTATTTATTTTCTGTTTGGATGATCTATCCATAGCTGTCAATGATGTGTTTAAGTCCCCTAGTATAATTGTGTTTTGTTCAACTACTCCCTTTAGTTCTATTAGTAGTTGCTTGGTATATTTCGGTGCTCCCTGAATAGGGGCATAAATATTGATGACTGTTATGTCTTCGTGTTGTATAGTCCCCTTTACCATTATGAAATGTCCATCTTTGTCTCTTGTTATCTTTTGCACCCTGAAGTCTGTTTCATCTTATATCAGTATGCTACACCTGATTTTCTCTGGATACCATTTGCTTGGAGTGTCAATTTCCACCCTTTCACTTTGAGTCCATGCTTGTCCTTGTAGCTGAGATGTGTCTCTTGGAGACACCATATGGTTGGGTTTTGTTTTTTGATCCCATCTGCTACTCTGTGCCTTTTTATTGGTGAGTTCAGTCCATTTACATTTAGGGTGATTATTGATATGTGAGGATTTCCTCTCATTCTATCTTCAGTTTTCTGGTAAGGCTGTGTCTCCATTGTTTTTTGTCTTTTTGTAGTTGTCTCTTATTTCTGTGTGGTGGTATTCTATGATGTTTCCCTGTGTTTCTTCTTTCATTACACTGTATGTTTCAGTTCTGGATTTTTTTGAGTTGTTACCCTTAAGTTTACGCAAAGGAAAGTTTGATATTTATAGTATTCCATTTTCTTCAACACACTTACTTTCTCCATTCCCATATTTCGGTTCAAGCCTTACTCTCCCCCTTTTTATGCTTTGGTTGCCACAAACTGTCCCTGTTGATGGTGGTCGAATCTCCTCCTTTAGTATTTTTTGTAGTGCAGGTCATGTATTAGAAAATTCCTTCCACTTCTGTATGTCTGGAAAGGACTTTATTACTCCTTCATATCGACGGGTTATCTTTGCTGGATATATTATTCTTGGCTCATAATTCCTCTTTCAATAGCTTGAATATTTGGTTCCACTCCCTCCTGGCTTGTAGAGTTTCTGCTGAAAAATCTGATGATAATCTAATAGGCTTTCCTTTGTAGATTATTGTCTTCTTTTCCCTGGCTGCCATGAGGATTCTTTCTTTGTCATTGATTTTAGACAGCTTCAATACAATGTGCCTTGGAGAAGGCCTGTTGGGATTGCGGTAATTAGGCGTTCCATTTGCTTCTTGGATTTGAGGATCCAGTTCTGTCCACAAATTTGGGAAGTTCCCATTGATGATTTGTTTAAATATATTCTCTGTTCACTTCTCTCTTTCTTCTCCTTCTGGTATGCCCATTATTCTTATATTGCTCTTTCTGATGGAGTCTGAAAGTTCTTGTAGAGTTCTTTCATTTCTTTTGAGTCTCAAGTCTCTTTCTTCTTCCGTCTGTGTAATTTCCAGGTTTCTATCTTCGATGTCACTTATTCTTTCCTCCATCTGGTCAACTCTACTACCTAAGCTGGCTATTTCATTCTTAATTTTTTCTACTGAAATCTTAATCTCCAGAAATTCTATTTGGTTCTTTTTTAAAATTTCAATCTCTTTTAATAATGCTCATGTTGTTCTTCGATTGTGTCTCTGAGTTCATTAAATTGCCTTTCTGTGTTTTCTTGCATCTCTTGAGTTTTTTAAAAACTGGAATATTGAATTCTCTGTCATTTAAGTAACATATTTCCATGTGTTTACGTGTTTTTTTTTTTTTGGAGACTTTTCACTTTCTTTCTGAGCTATCTTGTTGCCTTGGTTATTCATGGCAATTGCTGATTTATTATTTCTCTTCCTAGACGTCTGTAAGAGTGGCTTCTGCAACAGGTTGATATTAAGAGGTCTTTCTTTTGTTTTCCAGTACTTGTTGATAGAATGTTTGATTTTCTTTCCAACTGCAGCCTTTTTTTTCTGTCTCACACGGTAGTGTTATGTTTTCTCTGCACTATTCCAGCTTCTCAAAGAATGGTGGGATGCCCTGGGAGGTGGGCTTCTCCTGTGTTAATAGTTCACCTGTGTCACAGGGTGCAGTGTCTATGTGGGTATGCAGAGAGCTTTTGAAGTTCCAAAGCTCTTCCTGCACCAGATTCAGAGCCCATATGATTCAGCAGTTCTGTTTACTCCTGCAGTGATATGCCCAGATAGGAGGGGTCTGGGGCGGGGTGAGTTGTGAGAGGTGGCCAAGAGCGATGGCGGCAACCACCACCACAGCCAGTCCTGCTTCCACAGCTCCCTGCCCTTTGCCGGAACTACCTGGGCTTCCAATCTGTGTCTGCGGTCCACAGTTCTCAGAATAGCAAATATTCTGTTCTTTTGATCTGACACTGCTACTGTTCTGCTTCTAGCACTGGGCATGTGGGGGCGGGGCGAGCTCTGGGAGAGTAGGGAGGGGGTGGCTGGTCTCAGTGCCTAAGGTTTCTGTTCTCTGCTCGGCACTGAAGGCTTAACCCACTGTTTTCAGCCTTCTTCCCTCAGTCTTTTCTCCAAGGTCTCTGCCATGAGCGTTGGGTTCAGCTTTGTTATATGCTGTCCCCTCAGCCCTGTGAGCCATAAACTGAGCCCTAGCAATCCAAGTTCTTCCCTCTCCCATAGCTGCAGCAGTTCCTGGATACAGCGAGCTCAGAGCACTGACCTAGGTCTGTGTCGTGCACCCGTGTGGTGGCTCTGTCTCTGCACTTCTCCCTTCCCTTCTCCCCTGCTCTCATGATTCTCCCACCTTCAGGTGAATTCAGTCGTGGACCTCTTCATCTTGCCTTTCTGTTGTGCAGGGAGTCCTTTGTGGAGTTATAGTTTTTCGATTAGTTGTAAATTCCAGGTGAGATTTACAGAGGCTAACCTCACGCTGCCATTTTGATGATGTCTAAATAAAGGTCTTTTTAACGTTTTGAAATTTTATTAAATATTTTTCGTCACTCCAATAAATACATTTAAAAAATATTTTACATTACTCATCTAAAAATAAAACTATTTATGATTGTGTCATTCACTGTCTATCTCAATGCCAAAGTAAAGAATAGGTATCATGTTTTCTGGTGTGGTGTCTACATATGTACAAATTTGAAAGGTGTTCCTCAGCTATCATTTGCAATTTTTGTGAATAGTGTCCTAATTGGTGAGTACTTCCAATTGGAATATGAAAAGAAAAAAAATGAATGTCAACACTGTTTAAAATAACACTTTGTTTTGCAAGACTCTACTGTATTCACATGTCCTGAGACAAAAAATTATGACTATTTAATTAGTCTGTCTTCACGGGAAAGCTTGACAGTTTTAAAGATAAGGGAAAGCTTATCTTTACCTTTACTTAAGTGCTTCTGAAACTCAAATCCTCCTGGTCTCCCAAAGCAGTGTTCATCTCCAAAGTCTGCAGTGGCACAGCCCAAATTTTGACGTCTGCCAACACAGTTGTCTGTTATTTTGAGACAATAAAAGCTGTGAAGAAGTGTTTCCGTGTGGGCTGAATGGTGTTAGTCACCAGAGTGGATGTCTAAAGGTATAGTCACTCGATGCCAGTGTTAAGCTCCAAGAGACAGAAGGTACCACGTATTCTCAAATAAACATATTCTGTGTGTCTGTGATATATAAGACTGTCTAAAACATAGCACCCAAAATAGGGTTACCCTTGCCAGTGTTGTAGGGGAGCATCAGGATGCAAAGCCAATCATCCTGGACCTGAGTTCATTCACTGAACTCCACCATTTTTCAGTGTGTGCATTCGGATGAATAGGAAGCTCATCATATACCACTAGACTATCAGTTCCTCTACTACCGTGGACTCTAAATTTCTGATAGCCAACAACTTAGTCTGACTTTCACCACTGTACACTCAGCACCTAGCACAGTAATTTGACACAAAACTTGGGCTCAGTAATTACTTGACTAATTAATTGAGTTCCTAAGCTAACTGAGATCCTTATTTTTTAAATCTTAAAATAGGCACAGTTATACCTTACCTGATTAAGATGGTTTTGAGGATTACATGTGATAATGTTTGTAGAACTACAGAATATTCTTTGACATGTGATAGGTACTCTATTAATATTTGATAAATTAATTATAATAAGTAAAGTTAGTAAGCTCCCAGAGGACTCTTTTCTCATTTACAAAATGGAAGAAGTGATACCTGTGTTGTGAAGACTGTTTTAAGAATTAAATAAGATAACGTATCTGGCACATATTAAGGGATCACTACTGAGTGGTAGCAGTGTTGATTACAAGATGATGATAATGATGACAATGACAGCAACTCCAAGCTTGATGCCAAGCACATCTCACTGCACTCACTTCATAACATTATGAAGCACTCCAAAAGGGCATAACAACAAGACAAAAAACCAAGAGCACACAATATTATTTAGACCACAATATTTTAAAATTATTATTGTTCTCTTAATTATTAGTTAGTCATGAAGTATTTATTTATGTAATTTTCACTAATGCAAGAGAACAGGCACAGAGAAGAAAAACTAGATTAGTTTCCATGGGAGCATATATTGTCCCATTGAGAAGATGACTTTAAAATACAAAGAAAGACTTTTTTTAATAACATAAGACAGCACATAGCACTAAGTCAAATGTTAAATTGTATAATTCTGACTACCTAAAACAGGAACGCTGAAGGAAAGGTGGTCGGTGAGGCTGGAACAATCAGAGTATTTGTAATTGAATGACAGAAGAAAGGAAAAGAAAAAAGGAGGGGAGGAGAGAGAGTAAAAAAATGGGAGGGAGGGAGGGAAAGAAAGAAGGAGGAAGTATGGGAGGGAGGAAGGTGAGGGAGGGAAGGAAGGGTTAAAAAAGAAGGAAGAAGGTACCAGAGTTGAGGGGACAGCGATGAGTAGGGATGTTACAGTGCACATGGGTTTATTTCAATAACGGGGAGAATGGAAACGAATACATTAAAATCAACATTCCCCTTCTCATTAGGTCTAGTTACTAGTTTTTTCAGACTTTAAGGCTGAGGCCCTGTCCTTTGAGGTTAAATGATGCTAGTAGGAGGAAGCAGATGGTCTTCATGTAGCAGAAATAATCACCGCATTGATCTTGGATCCATATGGGAACTTCAGTTAACACAAACTTTGACATACACTTTTATTGTTCTTTCTTTTCTGATTATTACCGAGTTTGTTCACTGCAGCTCCTGGTATTTAAGTACCATCAGTTGGCATTCTCGTTATTATTCACCATTAATTCCTCGGGCACTCCATGGCCACAGTAATTATTAACCATCTGGTCCATCCTTCCACTTTTGCATGTTGCTTACATGTGGCAATTACCCAAGTAAATGTGGCCATTTAGACAGATAGGTTTTCACTCATTTCCAAAACACAGTTACAGGGATAAAAATTTGTCAATATTAAAACATTTTAACCCCATCTCCTCATTTTCCAATTGCAACATCCTATTTCCTGGACTGAGGCTCATTGCTCCTGGACAGAGGGTGGCCAGACCATGACTCCTTTAACAAAACAATAAGTTTAAGTCAGACATTGAAAAGAAGAGAAAGGATTTTCTAAGTTTATTTAGAGTCTATTCACTACCTCAGGAGCCAGGACTGGGAGACTTCAGACTCTAGCATCTTTTTGCAAGGAAAGATCCAATTGGAAAAGGAAGGGAAAACCACCTCTCCAGCCCAGGGAACTATGGGAAAAGAAGGCCACCAGGGAATGGAGGGAGCAGAAGGGGAGGGATTTTAGATGAGGGGCAGGGACCCCCAAGGTCTGTGGGCCCTGCCCACTCATAACAAGAGATTCTTGGAAGGAGCCACCTCAAATGTCCTTCCAAGAGTCCTTCTTTTTCCTTCACCCCAGGATACCAGTTGCCAACTTGAAGAAGAGTTGGGAGGGAAAAATGTGAAAATAAAAAGGCTATGCATTTTTTTCCTAAAAGATTTAAATATATTACCTAATGAATTAATCAGGTCAGACAGTGTTAAACCTTGAAGTACTTAAAAGTCAATTTAGAGAAAAACTAGAATTATGGAAAACATAAAGAAAATATACTTTTATCTACATATCTGAGTAAATTTGTTTTCTGCAACATTCAGTCACTTTTGTCAATGCGTATTTTCTTCACTAATGTTGAATCCATGTGAATTTAGATATACAAAATTGATGCATTCATCTAGGGACAAGATAACTTACTGCGCTCATCTTACAGAGTAAATCAAATTATGGGAGAAATATTTACCTACTTGAGAGAAGAAAACTATTAAACATCTCAAAAGCACAGTTTGCTCACAAAGAATGTAATCTCAGCTAAAGAAGCAGGATGTGATGCTCAGACTAGTGTGTGATATGCTAATACATCATCTAATATGAATTTATTATTAATGTAAGCTAACATTTACCGAACCTTTATATGGCCAGTCAATGTGCTAAGCACTTACATTAACTCCAACCCTAGGAAGGATGCTATTATCTCCCTTCATAATGAAGGATCAAAACTACAAGAAATATCTGTTGTATTTATTGAACTTCTTGTACAAAACTTTTATACTTTATGAGGAAGTTACTGGCTGGTAAAATAGTCAAATCCATCGAATAACAAAGTACATATTATAACAGAGGTCAACAGTATGAGGGCCTTTTATTTGGAGAATAAAATTACCCCAGGGGTTAATTTTTGGATAAACAACTTGGAGTTTATTTTCAGACCATTTCTCCCATCACTGAAATGCAGCTATCTCTGCTGTAGAGATAAGTGGCTCTTGACCCACCCACAGTAATATGAGTCTCATTTTGCCAAAATCCTATCATAGGCAGGGTTATAGATGTTACTGCTCACTTTTCCTGATTAGTTTTTAAGGTCAGAATGCAGTAAAACCCCACCCACCTCAGTAAGAAAATCCATTTTTGTTTATTCCAAAGTCTTGGTTGAAACCTCCCAAGAGGCTGCTCCATGAGGTCATCACTCCCTCACTGCATCTCTGCCCACCCACAGGAAGCAGTCTGCCGGGCCTCACTCCTTCTTGCACCCCATTCCAACCCCAATGGGCTCCTCACTAGTCTGCTTTTAGCTAGATACAAGCCTCCTCAGTACCCCTGTGCTCTGTCCCCTCTGCCTGGGGATGCTTCTAGACATTCCCATGGCTCATTCGTTCAACCCCTTCAATCTTGGCTCAAAAGATACCTTCTCAGTTGGTCAGACTACCTTTCTGTAAATGGAAAATGCCCCACTCATCCACACACACAGCCTTGGCATTCCCTATCTTTATTAGACAGATCTATTTTCTTTCCATCATGCTTCTAACATTCTAACATGCCCTAAAACTAACTCTCTCCATGGACTAGAACTTAAGCTTCATGATGAGGGCAGGGTTTTTGTCGTTTTTTTTATTTACTAATATATCCCCAGGACCTAGAGCAGTGCCTGTACTGCACACAGTAAATACCCAGTAAAGATTTGTTAAACTGAATTGGATTTTTATTCACTTAATACAGCACAAAACTTGCTCCTCCACCATTAAATATTCATCTTTATCATCATCTTAGTGACAGTAAGGTATAGCATCTGCAGATGCTGTACATTTTTATTTTACCAAGCTAATTATGAAAATTAAAGGTTTTGGGGGTTTATTGGTAAATCCGATTATGTCTGGATCAAAGGAAATGTAAATTTGGGAGTCTTTGGACATATATTGATATTCTAGGGGTGCAAAAAAAATGTACACAGGGCCGGCCCAATGGCTCAGGCGATTGGAGCTCCATGCTGCCGGTTCGAATCCCACATGGGCCAGTGGGCTCTCAACCACAAGGTTGCCAGTTCAATTCCTCGAGTCCCACAAGGGATGGTGGGCTGCGCCCCTTGCAACTAAGATTGAACACGGCACCTTGAGCTGAGCTGCTTTCCAGATGGCTCAGTTGGTTGGAGTGCGTCCTCTCAACCACGAGGTTGCCGGTTCGACTCCCACAAGGGATGGTGGGCTGCGCCCCCTGCAACTAGCAATGGCAACTGGACCTGGAGATGAGCTGCGCCCTCCACAACTAAGACTGAAAGGACAACAACTTGACTTGGAAAAAAATCCTGGAAGTACACACTGTTCCCCAATAAAATCCTGTTCCCCTTTCCCAATAAAAAAATCTTTTAAAAAAAAAGTATACACATTCACCTTTTCTTATTGATATATATTATTACAATTTTAATATAGATTTTTTCCTTTCTTAAAATGTGTATACATTTTTTTGGCATCCTCTGTATTGTTTTTCCAGTCTTAGATTTCCCTTTATAAGCAAAATCTAATTAACATTGTACTTACAATTTTATATCCATTTGATATTGATTCATTTAAATAAATTCCTGGAAGTGAAATAACTGGGTGAAGGGGTATGTATTTTTGTTATTACTTTGATACATAGAGACTGTACTTTTCCTAATTGTTGACTAGCTGGATCGGTAGATAATACATCTTATTCCCCTGCATAGTCTCTCTGTCTCTCTCTCTCTCAATCCCACCCAAGCCTCCTATACAAGATTCTCTATAAGTCGCTTGGGTGACACCGGTGTGCATCTGGGGTTTAGACTTACTGGTGGAGGGGCTGAGTGGCCCTGTCATTGGGAGGCAGCCCTGCCAGTAGGGCTCCCAGTGTCTGATCAGGGATGCCGCACTTTCGGCCCCCCACAACTTCACTGTATCCACAAACATGTCTATATGAAACTGTCAACACTGCCCAGAGGACAGCCTTCAGGTCAGAGGCCAAGAGGGGCCAAGCTAACAGAGTCTGCTAGAAAAGGGACAAGGATGTGAGCTGTCAACTCCCAACGGGGCACCAGAAAAACCTGTCCACGAAGCAAAACTAGTCTCACTGCAACAAAGGACTCAGACTCACCCACCTTGGCAGTCTTAGTGGTGCCTCAGAGTAGGAAATTGGGGAGGAGGATTCCTAAGGTTCTGAAGGCTTGGCCTGGATAATTTTAAGGTGAGTATTACAAAGTGGAGAACAGACTGACATACGTCGAGTTTTGACATAATAGCTTATGTTGGTAGGCATAGTAAGGTGAGGGTCTGGAAGCAAGTTTTGGTGGAAAAGCTGTTAATCTTCTTTGTTTATCATCTTATCTTCCAGGAACAGGCATTTTCTAGAGTAAGCAGCTAAATTATTTTGTCTAGTCCCAAGATTGTAAGCACAAAATCAGGAAAGTGTGCTTTCCATAGAATTATTTAGCACAAGGCCAGGAAAGTATGTTTGTTCCCTATGCTGTTTAACATGGTGAAGCTGCTTTCAGTTCTCAGGGAGAAGACATTACATGGCCTCCTTGCTTGGGGCTTAAAAATACAAATTACTAAATCTTTCTTAGAGTAAAATGGATCTCCTTATCTTTAATCAGAGTCTAATTTGTTTTAATTTATTGGGGTGACAATTTTTAGTAAAATTACAAAAATTTCAGGTGCACAATTCTGTATTACATCAGCTATAAATCCGATTGTGTGTTCACCACCCAGAGTCAGTTCTCCTTCCATCACCATATATTTGATCCCCCTTACCCTCATCTCCTACCATCCACCCCATCTCCTTATCCTTCCTTACCCTCTGGTAACCACTAAACTATTGTCTGTGTCTATGAGTTTTTGTTTCAATCAGAGTCTAATTTAAAGCTCACAATTACAAAGGTTAGGGCAGCTGGTTGGTGCTTGGCATAAGCCTTTTGGGTTGGTGTGTGTGTGTGTGTGTGTACACGCACATGCACAAGCACACATCTGTGTATGTATATATCTGCTTACCCACCAAAACCAAGGTAGGTGCCCCTAGGCTGAGCTCTATAGAGCCTAGAGTGCATGTTTGTGACTTGGCATTTAACAAAAGTCATTGAAATCACCTGTCCACCTGTCTAGATTGTCCCCTGCACTGAAAGCACATAGCTTAGCACCAAGGGTTGGGTTCTCTCTGTCTCTGAAGTTCTTGACACAGGGTCTAGCATGTGAGAGGAATTTAATATGTGGTTTTTACAACTGCACGTTGTGGATCTTTTTCTTTTTTTTATTGGGGTGACAATTGTTAGTAAAATTACATAGATTTCAGGTGTACAATTCTGTATTACATCATCTATAAATCCCATTGTGTGTTCACCACCCAGAGTCAGTTCTCCTTCCATCACCATATATTTGGTGGACCTTGTAGATCTTAGGGCAGTTCTCCAGGGCCAAGGAAGACAAGCCTTTTTCAGGAATGTTCCTCCTTGAGGAGTGAGGTTTCAGGCTGGGAGTTCAGGACAAAAGACATAGCCAGAGAACCCAGTGTCCAGCCAGGCCATGCTTTAACCTAGAGAGGGGAAATGCCATCCTTAGGGCCCAGACCCTGACAGCTTGTAGCAAACATAGCCTGGCAACTTTGAGGGAAAGGGACTGAGAGATGACCCTGGGACTCATGTTACACCATATGTAACTCTTGCTTTTTTCTACTTACAGAAGAGGTCTGTCATCGGATCTCTCCTAGTTGCACTTTTTGAGGTTGTCCTTCTAGAATGCATAACTGAAGACATTTATGTAGAGGCTAGAGTGTAACTCAGTCAACAATGCTGAACTCAAACATTTATGTAGAGGGTAGAGTGTAACTCAGTCAACAACGCTGAACTCAAACTGCCGAGCACATGGCTTCCATCTGCATTGCTGGGGAAAAGGCCACTGGCTTCACTCTGACATCCAGTCAGTGTGGCCTGTGCCAGGAATCAGAGAGGTGGCTTCTCTGTAAGCGATTAAAGAGGAAAAGACACCCAACTGTCTAGAATGCGTGGCTGTGGTTGCCAGACATGGGAGCGTAAACCAAAGTCCTGGAATTCTGTGATTATAAACTCCAGTATAGATAAATACCTCTGCAGAGGGATTTAACTCCCCTTTGCCTCACTCAGTTTTCCCATTGACCAAGTACTTTGCAGTGTTGCCATGAGGATTAAATAACACATATAAAGTACTTGGAACAGTACCCAGCACATAGTGAGTGCCGCAGAAGGGACCACTATGGGTGTTTTCTAATACCCTCTGTGAATCTTCATCCTCATTTTCATCATTGTTCCATCTCCATGTCTGCAATATATTTCAATGGGGTAATTGAGGGGGGTGAAAACATCTTACTCTTTTTGTGTATAAAGCACAAATATATACAGTACATAAACAGATATACGGTATATTTGTGGTATTAAAAATTTCGTGGGAGAGGGTCAATTTAAAAAAATCTCCTTGGGACAGGGCAGAGAGCAAGGGGTAGGGGGGAGCATCAATAATGAAAAAAAGTTGGAAAGCCTACCCAGAACTGTGAGGCCTGACAGCAGACCTGCTGGCTCCTGGAACGCCCAGCCTGTAGCAGAAAACCTGCAGAAAGTACAGTGCCCATAAATAAACTCACTTCAGTCTCAGGTGATCCCTTAAAAGCCCAGCTTTCCCCTGAGGACACGCTAGTCTCAGGATCCCATAGAATGCACTGCCAGAGGCAAGAATCAGGAAATGAAGGGAGCCCTAGAGAAGCAATTTAACAATAGCTGGTACCTGGGACCTATGGGGACTCCACCCACCAGATCCTCTCACACAGCACCAGAGGCCTTTCATGCCAGCTCTTAGGAAAATACCAGCCAGGCAAAGGGGGTCTGCAAGGCCTCTGCCTCCCTTTCAGCCCCCAGCAGTTACCAGCAGCCTAGGACCCACCTCAGCAAACCCTCAACCAAACTACCCAGGTCCACACCATGAGGGTTATTGATCAGACAAGTCAACTGAAGTAAACATGCTGATGGCTGATACCTTTAACGATTTCGCATCTCAAATCTGAATAGAAGATAATACCTGCACCCTTAGGTAGAATACAGTATGGTGGGATTTCAGGCATCTGCTACAAGTCATTACCGGTGTTTTGTTTGGGGTTTTGGTTAGTGTTATTTTTACAATATTTTGTTGTTTTGGGAAGCTTTTCTTGATAAAAGAGATGCCTTTCTTGGTGCCTTGAATCACACCAGGCAGCTAAGTTACTGAGTTGCCTTAGTATAGAGCTGGCCTGGTTAATACCATTTGGTTAGAAACGTGCTAAAATCAAACAAGAATATCCCAAAACAGAGGCCAGCACGGAGTAATCGTTCAACACATGTTCATCAACTGTACGTAAAGCACAGTTTTTTTAAGTCTTGGCTATTGGTAACCTTTAATTTTACAACAGGGAGAACAAGGGAAGAACTCCATACCGTGTCACCTGCCTAAGTCACTCAACCCATGCTCAGTCTCCTGGCAGTGCTTGCAATAGGCAGCAGAAATGGGGGTCCACTGCGACTCCTCTGCCCGGCCTATGTGAAATGACTGAGGGCCCCTGGTTGGGGTCTGTATACATGGAAGCAGTATCATCCATCACAGACTCTCTGGAAGCTGCGTCCCTACCCTGCCTGTAGCTCAGTGAGGTGAGACAGCCTGAGAAACCGCACACATAAAAGTGCCTGGGAGGAGGCCAGGAGACCCCCGGCACAGGGAGATCTCTTCAACTGAACCCTAGGAGGAGGCGATGAAATGTACAGTTGTAATTACAGAGAGCAGGATCCTTTATTTACCCTTTTTCTTCACTCATGTCTTTAATGAGCTCCCGCTAATGGCACATGTGAATTGAAAAAGCCTTAACTGCACTTTCTACACCTTGTCATTCTTATGAGCCAATTACAGGGAACTGCTCATTGCTGAGTACAGCAAACTGCATACTCATTACACTGAACAGGTGTCTCTCTCCTACCAATAATAATGATCATTATGGCCTCCTGCAGACAGGTTGCAGGAGGAATCATAATGGCAATGGAAGGACGACTCTGCCCTGCTAGTGACAACTGCCGGTGGTGTGGTGCCATCATGTGATTCCTCCATCCTCACCCGTGCAAAAGGCTCTCCTCACTCTTCCAACATCCCACCCACTGTGTTCCAGATATTGCTTTAGCTAAAAGGTACAACGCTTCCCTGTCCTCAAGAAGCACTTTCCTTCCTTCGTCCGAGCCAGGCGCTGGGCTGCGTGCTGCCGGCATGCTCATGGAATCCTCACCACAACTTTATGAGGTGGGAATAGTGCTCCTGTTCTATGGACAGGAAACTGAGGCTGTTGGTCCAATGCAGTGAATATTGAACTTTCGGGACTTCAGAATCACCTGGGGGGCTCATTAAAGCATAAATTACTAGGCCCACACTCAGAGTTGATAATTCAGTAGGTCTGGGGCAGGACCAAGAATTTGCATTGCCAACAAATTCCCAGATGAGTGATGCTGCTTGTCTGGGCTCACATTTTGAGAACCTCAGGAATAGAGGGATACCTACCAGCTGAAGTTTAACATAGACTTAGGCTCAAGTATAAACCCTATTTATTACCTTCAGTATGACAATTGGCATGTTACTAAACTACCTGAGCTTTGACTCTAAAAATGGAGATAACGGAGCCGCGGCCCGGCAGTGCCCGCACTTCCAGGGACTCCCGGGACCCAGGGCGGAACAGAGAACACAAGAGCCAGAACAGCTAAGAGACTCGTGGAAGGTTTGCTTAGGGGTACGCTAGTTGGGCGAGCGGGGGAAGAGAGAGGGGCGCGAAGTGGAGAGGCGCACTCCCCCAGTAACGCGCACACCCGCAGCTCCAATGACACACGGGAGTCCAGGGCGGAACGGAGAATACAAAAGCCAGGAGAGCAGTTAAGAGACTCATGGAAGGTTTGCTTAGGGGTGCGCTAAGTGTGCGAGCGTGGGAGGAAACAGGAGGGTGAGAGAAAACGCGCCACGCGCCCCCTCCCCCCACGGCGGAGCCGCGGCCTGGCACCCAAAGCCCCACGGACTCCCGGGACCCAGGACGGAATGGAGAACACAAGAGCCAGAAGAACAGCTAAGATACTCGTGGAAGGTTTCCTTAGGGGTACGCTAGTTGGGCGAGCGGGGGAGGAGAGAGGGGCGCGAAGTGGAGAGGCGCAATCCCCTGGTGGAGACTTGCATTCCCCCAGTAAAGTCCTGCCGACTGGCAGCGCACAAATGACAGGAGGGTGAGAGGAAACGCGCTGTGCGCTTCCCCCCTCCACGATAGAGCTGAGGCCCTACAGCACGCCCAAAGCAGCGCAGGAGTCCAGGGCAGAACAGAGAACACAAAAGCCAGGAGGTGGGCTCTTTCCCTGCTGCCCACAGCTGATCGCTCCTGCCATGGGCAGCCGGAGGGCCCTAGGGCAGACAAAGAACAAGGACTCAACACCTGGGCCCCTCCCTCCGCTCTTCCAATCCTCCCCCCACCCCCCACCCCACCCCCCCTTCCAGAGACTTAAACTGACCCTGAACTGAGAAGTAGTGTCAGATTACAGAGGAGCCTCTGTGCTCAGGCGCTGGGAAGATTGGCAGCCAGCTCCAACCGTCAGAAGAGGTTGGGAGGAGGAGTGGGATTTTTGCTAGACGAGGAGAAAGGAGACTCCTCCACCCCCAGCCACCACCTTTTCGGGCCTGCGGGAGTAGTGTGACTCAGCTGGCCTGGGAAAGAGAAGACCCCTCCATCCCCAGCCCCCATCCTTTCTGGCTGGCCTGGGGCGGGGCAAGTGCAACTGCCGAGGCACTCCCTTATCAGCAGTAAGCGGCAGAGGCAGCTTCTGGCTTTCAGCAGCTCAAAAATCTCCTGCCCCCCGCCCCCCCCCACACACACATGGACAAAGTATCCTAAGTCTCAGGAAAACTGGACACAAGGCTGGTCGTGCTACTCTCAGCGTGCATATGTGCAGGCAAGGGCAGAAACTGCACTGACTCTCTAAAAACTGTCATCCGGACCCCTCGGCCCCTGGAATTTAAATCTACAATCCCAAATTCACTCTGGGCACCAGGTGACCCGCGCTGCCTGCACAATAGGCAGAGGACTCTTTGGAACAGCAGAGGACAACCAGGAGATTACTTGGTGGACTTAAGCCAAGACTGGTGCTGCTTCTTGTTTTGCTCTCCTTTGTTTCTTTTTTTTCCTCTTTTTTTCTTTTTTTTTTTCTTTTCTTTTTCTTTTTGTTTTTTTGTTGTTGTTGTTTTTTTTCTGGGTTTTTTTTCCTCTCTTTTGTTTTGCTTTCTTTTTTCTTTTTCTCTTTTATTTGTTTGTTTTTGCTTTGTTTTTGTTTGTTTCTTGTTGGTTTGTTTGTTTTCTTTTGCTTTGTTTTGTCTTTATTTCTTTGATATCTTTGTCTGAGTTGAGTGTGGGTTGTCGGTTGTTTTTTACACATGAATGTACTTGACTTTTTTTTCTTCTTCGTTGTTGTTGTTGTTGTACTTGGTAATTTGCTTTGTTCTGAAACTGCCCTACCAGGGCCCAGCTTAAGAGGCACAAGATTCAACATATCCAGAAGCCAACTCTAGACCAAACCAGAGTACTACTGGGTTTGACCTACAAGTCACACACCCAGAGGGAATTCTGTGAAGGCACAAGACCCCATAGAGGCCAAACCTCATTTAAGTGGTCAACCCTCTCCCAGCAGAACACCCTGCGGTGGGCAGAGCCAAGTCTCACAACTAGTCAGCCTAGGAGTTAAACCAACCTACTCACAAGCAAAAAGCAATTAAAGTTCTTGAACAGAACAATATACACAATACAAAAGTCACCTTTGGAGCACAAGCAGAGGAGAAGAATGAAGTAGTGCAAGTCAAATATAAAGGACACATACTACGTAAGATAACCCAGCAAGAACTAAGAACTGTAGGGGATCTTCCTAATACACCAAAGCAACATATAGAGTCAGTCAGAATGGGGAGACAAAGAAACATGTCCCAAATAAAAGAACAGAAGAAACCTCCACAACTGTAGCCAAATGAAGCAGAGGTAACCAACCTATCAGAGACAGAGTTCAGAACACTGGCGATAAGAATGTTTAAGGAGCTTAGAGAAGACATAAAGAAGGATATAGAAATCATAAAGAACAACCAGTTAGAACTAAAGAACACAATTACCAAAATTAAGAACTCACTTGAAGGAATTACCAGCAGGCTAGATGAAGCAGAGGATTGAATCAGCGACTTAGAAGACAAATTAGCAGAGATCACCCAAACTGAACAACAGAAAGAAAAAAGAATAAAAGTCAATAAAGATGGTTTAAGAGAACTCTGGAATAACATCAAGCGCAACAACATGCGCATAATAAAAATATCAGAAGATGAAGAGAGGAAGCAAGGGATTGAGAACATATTTGAAGTAATAATGTCTGAAAACTTCCCTAACCTGATGAAGGAAACCAACATACAAGCCCAGGAAGTGCAGAGAGTTCCAACCAGGATAAACCCAAACAGGTCCACACCAAGACACATTATAGTTAAAATGGCAAAGTTTAAAAACAAAGAGAAAATCCTAAAAGCAGCAAGAGAATGACAGAGGGTTACATACAAGAGAACTCCCATAAGACTATCAAGTTACTTTTCTACAGAAACATTGAAGGCCAGGAGGGAGTGGCAGGAGATACTCAAAGTGATGGAACACAAAGGCCTACAACCTAGATTGCTTTATCCAGCAAGGCTATCATTTAAAGTTGATGGAGAGATAAAGAGCTTCCCAGAAAAGAACAAACTGAAGGAATTTATTACCACCAAGCCAGCATTGCAAAAAATACTAAAAGGACTTCTGTAAATAGAAGAAAGATGAAAACAATCTAACTACAATTTTTTTTAAAAAATGGCAATAACTATGTACCTATCAATAATCACTTTGAATGTAAACGGATTAAATGCTCCAATTAAGAGACATAGGGTGGCTGAGTAAATAAGGAAGCAAGACCCTTGTATATGCTGTTTACTAGAGACTCACCTCAGATCAAAAGACACACACAGGCTGAAAGTGAAGGGTTGGAGTAAGATATTTCATGCAAATGGAAGTGAGAAAAAAGCTGGAGTTGTAATACTTATATCTAACAAAATAGACTTTAAAATGAAGAACATATTAAAAGACAAAGATGGGCACTATGTAATAATAAAGGCATCAATCTAACAAGAGGACATAACCCTAGTAAAAATCTATGCACCTAACATAGGAGCGCCTAAATATATAAAGCAGGTACTGACGGACATAAAGACAGAGATCAACAGTAACACCATCATAGTAGGGGACTTCAACACACCTCTGACAACAAGGGACAGGTCCTCCAGACAGAAAATCAATATGGAAACAACAGCCTTAAATGATACTTTGGACCACTTGGATTTAATCGATATTTTCAGAGCATTTCACCCCAATGCTGCAGAATACACGTTCTTCTCAAGAACATTTTCCAAGATAGATCATATGTTAGGCCACAAAACAAGTCTTGATAAATTTAAGAAAATTGAAATCATACAATTGTCTTCTCAAACCACAGGGCTATGAAATTAGAAATGAACTGCAGGGGAAAAACTGGAAGACACACCAATTCATGGAGGCTGAATAACATGTTAGTAAATAACAATTGAGTCAACCAGGAGATCAAGGAAGAAATCAAAAGATATCTCGAGACAAATGAGAATGAGAACACGACAACACAAAATCTATGGGATGCCGCGAAAGCAGTCCTAAGAGGTAAATTCATAGCACTGTAGGCCTACCTAAAGAAACAAGAAACATCACTAATTGACAGTTTATCTTCACACTTAAGGGATCTGGAAAAAGATCAGCAAAACAAGCCCAAAGGGAGCACAAGGAAGGAGATAATAAAGATCAGAGCAGAAATCAATGAAATAGAAACCAGAAAAACAATACAAAAGATCAATGAATCCAAGAGTTGGTTCTTAGAGAAGATAACAAAATTGACAAACCTTTAGCCAGACTCATTAAAAAAAGGAAAGAGAGGACCCAAGTTAATAAAATCAGAAATGAAAGAGGAGAAGTGACAACAGACACAACAGAAATACAACAAATTTTAAGAAACTACTATGAGCAAATATATGCCAACAAATTTCACAATCTGGAAGAAATGGACAATCTTCTAAAGGCATACAACCTTCCAAGGCTAACTCAAGAAGAAACAGAAAACCTGAATAGACTGATTACCACCAGGGAAATTGAATCAGTAATCAACAATCGCCCAACAAACAAAATCCCTGGACCAGATGGCTTTACAGGTGAATTTTTCAAAACGTTCAAAAAAGAATTATCACCTATTCTCCTCAAGCTCTTCCAAAAAATCCAGAAGGAGGGAAGACTCCCAAACACTTTTTACAAAGCCACTATCACCCTGATCCAAAAATGAGACAAAGACACCACAAAAAAAGAAAACTACAGGCCCTTATCTGTAATGAAAACAGATGCAAAAATCCTCAACAAAATACTAGTGAACAGAATTTAGCAATACATTAAAAAGAGGGGGTTAGGTGGAGGGAGATGAGAGTAAGGGGGATCAAATATATGGTGATGGAAGGAAAACTGACTCTGGTGGTGAACACACAATGGGATTTATAGATGATGTATACAGAATTGTACACCTGAAATTATATAATTTCATTAACAATTGTCACCCCAATAAATAAATTTTAAAAAAATCATACACCATGATCAAGTGGCATTCATCCCTGGTATGCAAGGGTGGTTCAACATCCACAAATCAATCAATGTGATACACCACAGTAACAAAATGAAAAATAAAAATCACATGATTATATCAATAGATGCATAAAAAGCATTTTATAAAATCCAGCAACCATTTATCATAAAACACTTAAGAAAGTGGGAAGAAAGGGATCCTATCTCAACATAATAAAGGCCATATATGACAAACCCACAGCTAACATCATATTCATTGGGGAAAAGCTAAAAACCATTCCCCCTAAGATCAGGAACAAGGCAAGGTTGCCCACTATCTCCACTTCTATTCAACATAGTGTTGGAAGTTCTAGCCACAGCAATTCAGACAAGAGAAAGAAATAAAAGGCATCCAAATTGGTAAGGAGGAAGTAAAATTATCATTGTATGCAGATGATATGATACTATGTATAGAGAACCCTAAAGACTCCATCAAGAAACTGTTAGAACTGATAGATGAATTTAGTAAAGTAGCAAGATACAAAATTAATGTTAAGAAATCAGTTGCATTTGTAAATACCAATGATAAAATATCAGAAGGAGAAATTAAATAAACAATTCCATTTACAATTGCGCCAAAGACTACAAAATACCTGGGAATAAATTTAACCAAAGAAGTAAAAGATATGTACTCAGAAAATTATAAGACACTGAAGAAAGAAATGAAAGAAGACATAAATAGATGGAAACACATTCCATGTTCATGGATAGGAAGAATTAACATAGTTAAAATGTCCATACTGCCTAAGACAATATACATATTCAATGCAATTCCTATCAAACTACCAACGACGTTTTTCACAGAAATAGAACATATAATCCTAAAATGTATATGGGACCATAAAAGATCCCGAATAGCCTCGGAAATCTTGAGAAATAAGAACATAGTGGGAGGTATAACGATACCTGACTTCAAATTATACTACAAGGCTACAGTAATCAAAACAGCATGGTACTGGCATAAAAATAGACACATAGATCAATGGAACAGAATAGAGAGTCCAGAAATAAATCCATGCCTATATGCCCATCTAATCTACGACAATGGAAGCAAGAATGTACGATGGGGTAAAGACAGTCTGTGCATTAAATGGTGCTGGGAAACCTGGACAGACACATGCAAGAAACTGAAGCTGGACCACTCCCTTACACCATATACAAAAATAAATTCAAAATGGCTTAAGGACTTAAATGTAAGATCTGAAACCATAAAATATCTAGAAGAAAATATTGGAAGAAACTTCACGGACATTACCCGGAGTAAGATTTTCACTGATATATCCCCTCGGGCAAGGGAAGTAAGAGAAAAACTAAACACGTGGGATTACATCAAACTAAAAAGTTTTTTCACAGCAAAGGAAACCATCAATAAAACAAAAAGGGATCCTACTGAATGGGAAAGGATATTTGCCAATGATATATCTGATAAAGGATTACTATCACAAATCTATAAAAAACTCATCAACTCAACTCCAAAAAAACAAACAACCCAATTAAAAAATGGGCAGAGGACATGACGAGACATTTTTCTAAAAAGGACATACAGATGGCAAACAGACATCTGAAGAAATGCTGAAACCTCACTAACCATCAGAGAAATGCAAATAAAAACCACAATGAGATACCACCTCACCCCAGTCAAAATGGATATCATCAATAATCAACAAACAACAAACGCTGGCGCAGATGTAGAGAAAAGGGAACGCTAGTGCACTGTTGGTGGGATTGCAGATTGGTGCAGCCACTATGGAAAACAGTATGGAGGTATCTCAGAAATCTGAAAATGGAACTACCCTATGATCCAGTAATTCCACTCCTAGGCATCTATCCAGAGAAATCTAAAACTCCAATTCAAAAATCTGTATGCACTCCTATGTTTATTGCAGCACTATACATAATAGCCAAGACATGGAAACAACCGAAATGCCCATCAGTAGATGACTGGATTAAGAAACTGTGGTACATTTATACAATGGAGTATTACGCAGCCATAAAGAAGAAATCTTACCATTTGCAACAACATGGATGGATCTAGAGAACATTATGTTAAGTGAAATAAGTCAGAAAGAGAAAGACAAGTACCATATGATCTCACTTATATGCGGAATCTAAAGAAAAGAATAAGTGAATGAACTAATCAGAAACAGTTTTGGGGACAAAGAGGAAAAACTGAGAGTTGTTAGATGGGCGGGGGGGTGGGGATAAGGGGGAAGGTGAAGGGATTAGGAAACAGTTGGTAACCACAAGATGGCCTCAGGATGGTTGAAAATTAATTTGGGGAACTTATTCAATAATGTTTAAAGATTTTGTAGGGTATTCGATGGACACGTGTCCCATTTGGGAGACCACCTCAGGGATACTGTAGATGCCTTATCATGGCACTGTATACTAGAAGCTAAACAATAATGAATGCCAACTATAATTTTATATATATAGTGTGATTGCTCAGTGCGAGGTCGGTTGGAGGGATAGTGGGTGGGGGGAGGGGGGTCCACAGTGTAAAGGATATAAATGATGAACGTCTATGTATCACCTTGTCTTGTACACCTGAAACTAATAAAAAATAAATTAATAATAATAATAATAATTTAAAAAAATAAAAATGGAGATAACGGCATCTACTTTGCAGTGTTGCTCAAAGAATTAGCAATAAAGTGTGGAAAACGCCAAACTAGGACCCAGGCAGGAGGCACTCCACAGGGCCTTCCTGCTGTTGGAGATGCGCGCTTCTCGCTGCTTTGCATTGAGCCAAGCACAACAGCCAGAACTAAAACCAAGCTTGCTCCAGAGCTTGGCTGTTCTCCTTGTGAGGCCTTCCTGAACTCTCTTATACCCAGTCCTTTCCCCCCAAATCCTGATTCCCTTAAGGACATACCAGGAAATGGCACTCATGATTCTAAACAGTGTGGCTCAACCAGTATTGTTTCCTACATGTATCTTACTCCCCAGCCAAATGTACATCCCTTGGGAGGGAACCATGCTTTATACTGCTCTATATCCCCCTCTACAAGAAGACTGACACAGACCCCTCGTGGTAGTCCGTGGGCACAGAGGCCTTCCCTCACTGTTCCATCCCACTCCATCCTCAAGGAATGGCCCCTCCTCTGTCTCCATTTTCACCTGTGTTTGTCAAAGCACTTAACACACTGCATGGTCACCAGTTATCTACCAGACCCCCACACACATTAGACCCTAAGCAGCACAAGAGAGATCCTCAATAAGTATCTGTTAGAGGAACAAAGTCCCTATTTGAGCCCATTGGAAAGATTTTCTTCTTTCCTATATTGGATATGGAAAATTCTAGAAGTAGGGAGATGACCTGATGTCATCATTGCTGGTATTCAATGTTAGAGGTCTCTGGCTAGGGTATCTATCATCTCATTTTGCCCAGAATGGTCCTGGGTTTCACTTGGGCTGTGCTGTTCACCTCGGACAGTCCTATGTCCTCTGTTATAACACTCTGCTTCACTCTAAAAAGTGTCCATATTTGGAGAATAAGTTATATGGCCACTTTATCACTGGTCTAAAAGAGAGCTGGTGACAACACAGCTTTCGGGATCCAAAAGCAAGTCATTGAGATCTTAAGGACATACCATGAAATGGCACTCATGATTCTAAACAGTGTGGCTCAACCAGTATTGTTTCCTACATGTATCTTACTCCCCAGCCAAATGTACATCCCTTGGGAGGGAACCATCTCTCTGCCACTACTGGCAGTGAGAGAGAAGTTTCGAAGTGCAAACTCATCCCACCTTCCAACCCTCTGCCCTTCACAGCTTTAAAAGCAAGTGTAAAACATACACTCGACCTCACTTGTCATCTCTGAGCCAGAAAGGTCATTGCATGAAATTATGGACTGCTTCTAACACGTTGTTGTGGACCACGGGCTCAAGATGAAGCCTTTCCTATTATAGAGCTTGACACCTCAAGGAAGGAAGGCACATTCATCAATGCTTTATGTGCCCTGCCTCTCTCCCCATTGCATAGTCTATAAATTAGAGAATGGGAGGGAGATGGAGAAAGGGAAACAGAATTGCTATTTACTTGGAGCAAGGTCACCCCCATCCCCATCCCACACAAGCCTTCTTCCAGCAAAGCTGTTGAGGCAGCTGAAAATGTGGGAGCTGCAACTGCAGCCTGACTCTGCCAGCCTGCCTAGATTTGTGCCCATGACTAACACACACCCCAAGCTAGACATTCACACATTATCCAACTGTGGGGGCATAGCTAGAGGAATACTGAAGAAGTCTACAGCCTGCATTCTAGTTTGGGCAACAAGATTAAAACAATGAAATGTATGGAGTAAAGTCCAGTCCTCTTGGGCTTTTACTGGGTTGAATGGAAACATTCTGGTATTCAAAATGTGTCTTAGCTCAGACTGCTATAACAAAATATCATAGATTGAGTAGCTTAACCAAGAAATATATCTCACAGTACTGGAAGCTGGAAGGCCAAGATCAAAGTGCTTGCAAATTCCATGTCTTGTGAAGGCCCGCTTCCCAGGTTACAGTCACGTTCTCACTGCATTCATTTGGTGGCCTTTCCTTTGTGACTAAGCATGTGTAATGAGAGAGCCCTCATGTCTCTCTTTCTTTTTCTAAGGGCACTCATCTCATCAAGAGAGTCTTACCCTCATCTAAACCTAATTACCTTTTTAAAGGCCTCACATCCTAATGCCATGATATTGGGGTTGAGGGATTCAATGCCTGAATTTGGGAGAGACACATTCAGCCCATAATAAAACTCCTATATTAGGAGACTAGTCATTCAACAAACACTCATGCGCATCAGCCGTGGGACAAGGTCTATTATGGGCACTGGAGATATATAAGTGTTTATGGGAATCTTCCTGCCCCCATAGAATGCACATTACAGTGGGAGGGCTTGGAAACTGCCCAGCAGCAGTTAATGCAGCTGCCAATATGTTCATGGACTTGCACGCAAAGCAAATCCACCAGAGTCACAGTATTGGACACCATTCCCTGGTAGGAATTGTTGGTGTTTCACCCTTATCCTTTTGTCACCCCTTTATTCGTCACCACACCCAGTATTACCCAAGCATGGGAAAGGAAGCTGTCAAGGTCAAAGGGACTGGAAAGAACTTTTGGTGGATTGTCTCACCTGTCATTACAACTGCTCTAGTTTTACTACCTAAAAGCTCTGATTTCAACTCTCAGAATTCTGAACAAAATTTCCATGTAGGTAAATGCGTGGTCCCACTGGGCTTGGCAGGATAATACTGTTTAGCTTATTACCATCACTTTGAACGTTCCCTATTTGAAACCATTATTAGTCATATTGTCTCTCCTGGAGGAAAGGTAAACTGAATAATGAAGTGTACAAATGACTTACTGAAAGCCGTTGTGATATTTATATCACTGAAAACCTAAATTCCATTCACCCTAGTTCTTTATGTCAACATCGGCAGTAGTGCTGTGTTGTGGCAGACCCACAGCTTTGGGGACAACAGACATGAGGTCACACACTGATGTGACCTTATGCAAGTTACATGAACTCTCTGAAACTTTGTTTCCTCATCTGTGAAATGAAAGCAGAGAACTTCTAAGTTTATTGCACACTATATGCAAAGTGCTCAGCACGGAACAATCACAAAACAATTGGTACAGACTGCTGATGCTACTGTCATCATTGTTAATAACCATCACTAGTGATTACAGAAGACACAATCCTGCAGATATATTCCTTAAAATATCTTAGTATGAACAGCATGATGTAATTTGTATACACATAACTGTCATCTATACCCAGGGGGTGGTAGAAGAACATTTGAATCATCTCATCATAAATCCATGCTCCAGAAGTGAGTAAGGTCTTGCCTTTCAGTGTTTTCATCTATATCTATACCGGAGGGTGCATTTATTAGCCTAAGGGATGAGAGATAGTACAAAGTGTCAAGTTGTCAAATAAGACTCACATAAATTGGAGCTCTTACCCAGTATCAAGACTTCCTAACAATTTCAAGGATACAAGTAACTGGGAGGCACAGGTAAAACAAAGGGAAGCCTGGAGCCCCAGAAGAACACCCCAAGTCCTTCCTTCTTACATTGCATGCATTTTGAGGTCTCTAAGTATTGCATGTGGCCCATCACTTACACAAAGGGAGATGTGTAGGTTATGAAACATCTCTGCTTTTATACCCAAATTGTCACATAGCCTAGATGACATTTTCCAGGAAGTCATGGGCCATAAATCCATAGACTCTAAGTCTCCTTACCATAAGCAGTTTTACACAGACCAGCGACATCCTGTTGAAAACACTCCTGTCAGCCACCATTAGTGTTACCATTAATGGCTTGCCAGAAGGTCTGAAATTGGCATGTTTTCAAGAGATTTTACCCACCTTCTTTCTTTGCCAAAGCATCCCAGCACCCCTGCAAGAAAGGAAAGGACTAGATTACAGGCCTGCTCTTAACCATCCTTTCCTCAATGTTAGAAGCACATTTTCATTGGTTGCTTGAATTGTGCTCAAGGAATGTGGCTGGCTAGAAAGACTGACAGGTATTACTGCCCTTGCAAAAATGAGGTATAAGAAATAAACTATCAAACTCCAAAGGATTCACCTCTGGAAAAGTGTTCCAGGTCTAGAGTGTGCCCTTCCACTTCCCTCAGCTTAACAAAAGATTTTGTCCTCTGTGTAGAAAGTTCTCTGATTCTGCCACCAGAATATTGTGGCCTTTGCCAACAAGTGGACCTTTTGTGCATGGTGCTTGTCAAAGAGCCTAAGAAAGAGTATGGACTTGACCTGAGTTTAGAGAAAGACGTAGAACTCTTCTTTGCTGCTATTCAATAGGACTTTGTAATAAATGTAGTACTGTAGCAGAACTAAATGTGAGATTTGTTTTCATTCTAATTCACCACCTGATGGCAAATGTGGGGGGCAGGGCATAATGTCCTACCTTCCTCAAAACATCAAATTTGCCAAAGACCCTAGCAATTATCAAAAGGACGAATTAGTCGATAGCAGGTAGCAGAGAAGTTGGGAGACCCTGATCCTTGTGCTGCTCTGCCACTATCTAACTAGGTCACTTTGGCTTAGACAGTGCCCCTTCTTGCCTCAGTTTCCTCATCTGGACTAAGTCCTACTCAGATCTCTGTTCACAGACTGATTTTCTCCTTGTTGTGACACCTTTTGTCCTACTAGAGGGCACAATGATAAAAAATAGGAGAGGAGGGAGGGAAGGAGATAGCAGAAATTTACTTAACTGAAAAATGATCAATAAAAGGGGAAAGCTAACTGTTGCCATGTGGTTGTGGAGATTGAGGGGTCTGGATGGCTGGGGGAGAAGCTTATTCTTCAATGACCCCTCTTGTCTTTGAGAAAGTTGAAATAAGGGACCTGAAGAAATTCGAATAAGCAGAAGGCAAAAAAAAACCTGTTAATATCTAGGGTGATTATATAAATTGTTGTCCAAACTAGGACTCTTTTGACAGTGTTAGGGGATATTATGAAGAATTACTTCAGAGCAGACATAAACTATAGCTGTGCCAGGCACAGCAGAATGAATCGTAGCTGCTTCAGAGCTGGCCCCACGTGCACATGGACATAAAAAAGTTAGTCAAGCACTACCTACCACAAGGAAGGATGAGCCAAGGTAACAATTTCTTTCAAAATACTTATTTTAAAAAATGAAAACATTCAAGCAAATATGGAAATTTAAAAAATGTAACTTGCTATTGTCATTTTTTACTCTTAATTACTATTTTAGTTTAATTGATGGTCTTATTTTATCTCTTGTCCTTGATAAAGAACTTTAACCCTCAAGAAATAAGAGAGAGAGGGAGGCAGAGAGAGTGGTTTCCTCTCACCAATGGTATGAATATTTTAAGTAGGCAAACTAGAAAGTATTTTTCAAGCTTCAATTAAAAGGCTACTCAACTAACCAGACTCCCTTTTATATCATGTTCATCATTAAAAATTAATCTAGTAATTTCAGCTTTTCAAATAAATTAGGGAAAGTAGTACCTTGCTTCAGGAAAAAATATATATTTGTGAGAGCAACACTGAACAGAGTGAAACTGCTAAATCAAAAGGGGTGTAATGTAAATGTCAACTACAAGAAATGGTTAAATAAATTGTAGTGCACTCATATAATGGGGAAATTGTGCAACTATGAAAACTAATAATTTAAAATGATATTAACAAAGAAAGATGTTTATTATATATTATGTTCAAAAAAGGAATATTGAAACACATCAAGTATTTTTAAATCTATGAGTTCATAATGATACCAAACGAAAAAAAAAAAGAAAACCTTCTGGTTCTCTTTGGAGGGATGATAATGAACCAACCATTATTTAGAAATCTAGGACATAAAGGAAAAGAATCAAGCATTTATCTTGCCCTTGGGTTAATTATGCCTATGGGTAACCAAATAGTTGGTGAGGGGAAATTTATCTTGACAGAAGTATCTTAGCCAATAAACAAAAAAAGATGTGATAGGATTAGAGTATTGCTATTTTATATCTTCTAATGAATTTATACATGTACTAGGTTTCTTGGGCTGCCCTGACAGAGTACCACAGAATGGGTGGCTTAAACAACAGAAATTTACTTCCTTACAGTTCTGGAGGCTAGAAGTCCAAGGTCACAGTGTCCACAGTGTCAGTTCCTTCTGAGGCCTCTCTCCTTGGCTTATGGGTGGCCATTTTCTCCCTTTGTCTTCACACGGTCATCTTTCTGTGTGTGTCTGTGTCCATATTCCCTCTTCTTATAACGACACCTAATGACCTTATTTCAACTTAACCACCTCTTTAAACACTCTATCTCCAAATATAGTCATAATCTGAGGTACTGTGGGTTGGGACACAGTTGAATTTGGGGAGGACTACATTTCAGCCCATAACAATAGATCTATGTAACATTACAATAAGAGAAATACAAGACATCATATACCTCTTGATGGATGTACACAATGCCATTTATAAAGTAGACTTAACTAGTAAGAACAGAATCTGAATCTGATCAAGATTTGAGATCTAATTAGCAATTTAGAGGGACATTATAAATGACACCATGGGGAAGAAATCAGCAAAATTCAGACTGAGAAACACTATAGAACAGATGATCAAGTTTCTTCAATAAATAAACTGGAAGGGGAAAAAAATAGAGGAGTACATAAATAAATAAAAAGTCTGCTGCCTTCAGTACCTCTTGTGGGTGGCAATTCTAGTTATGCTGATGGGTAGAAGCTTATTGCTTCACTAATCCTTCTTGCTATTGGAGTTTGGGGCCATTAAGGCACATTCCCCTGTGGAGTAATATAACATCTGAGATCATGTCAAACCAACATTTGAATGGTGAAAAATGTATGTTTCACAGGCATACCACAAAAAATATAATTATACCCATTAAATATGAAGCATATGAATTCCAAAGGTTACTGAATAAATGATGTTATTTAACAGAGTGAAATTGGATATGAGTTGATTGAAATTAGAGCTTATTTCCCTTCTGAAAAGTCCATCTGTGCACCCCAAGAAGAAAGATTCATTTGATGTGAACACCAAGGAGGAATTTATCTGCTAAGATGAACTCCCCATGGTCAACCAAGGGCCCAAATTTTGTAAATAATGAGTACTATTTGCTAGTGGACATTCTCACATACTCTGTATACTGGGAAGAACCTTAGACTGACCTCTCAACTTCCCTCACTATGCCAGCTTGTTTCCACCTTCTGAGTTAACCACTGCAGGGAAATAGTGATTTTGTCTTTTGATCAATAAACTGAGACCTGTCCTGTCCAATCAGAACTGCTCCATAACAACCATCAGAAGAAGTAATACTGACCGATCAGGACTATGCTATTCAGACCAATCAGAACCATATGAATTTGGATACCTCATCTACATAAAACATAACTAATTGGAAACTGGGGTGGGAACTTTCCATTTCAACACGGTCTCCCCTTTGACTCAGTGGAGCACACTTTTGGTTTCTACCAGAGGCTGCATTTCCCCAGTTTGCAAACTGTTTCACCTGAATAAAATTTCTCATTTTCTGAACCTCTTTGAGAATTTTGGATTACACATCCCTCTCTTTAGAGAGTGAACAGATGGGAGCATTCTCTCCAGCCCAGCACTCTCCTATCTCACTTGAGAAAGTCTTGAAGGAATGGTCAAGAATTGGCCTGGTAATACCCCTCTCTCCTCCTGTGTGCACCAGGAAACTTCATTGGGGCTGGTTCATACACACTTATTTAGTGCCTAACATACAGAGAGTTCTATTTGGCAGTAGGGTGGAAGGTTTGAAGGGCTAGGAGGATGGGGGTAAAAAATAAAATGACTTTTTAAACACTGGCCTAGCATCAGAAGATTGAAAACTAATTGAGGTCACACACCACTAATACTAGAAAAACAATTACATTATTATAAGCATTCCGGCTATTATGGACTTAATTGTACGCACACAAACACACACACACACACACACACACACAAATCTATAAGTTGAAGCCCTTATTCCCAATGTGATTGTCTTTCGACAGAGAGCCTTTAAGGAAGTAATTAAGGTAAAATGAGGTCATAGGGTCGGGTCCTAATCCAATAGGACTGGTGTCCTTACAAGAAGAGGAAGAGACACAAGGAATGAGCCTGCAGAGGAGAGGTAATAGGAGAACATGGTCATATGAGAGACAGCATTCTGCAAGCCGAATAGAGAGATCTCACCAGAAACCAATCCTGCTGGCCCCTCGATCTTAGACTTCCAATTTCTAGAACTGCAAGAAAAAAATATTTATGTTGCTTAAGTACCCAGTCTATGGTATTCTCTTGTGGCAGCACCAGCTGACTAAGACACCTGCAATTCAAATTTCTTCACTTCACAGGAAGTACTTCACATTCTTCACTTTCATCTACATCTTCACTCTTCAAGAATAGCCACTCCTACAGACCTATATCTCTGATGAATACAGATGCTAAAATCCTAAACAAAATTTTAGCAAATCGAATACAACAATGCATTAAAAAGATTATTCATCACGACCAAGTGGGGTTCATCCCCGGGGCACAAGGATGGTTCAACATTCGCAAATCCATCAATGGTATACATCACATAAACAAAATAAAGGACAAAAATCATATGATTCTATCAATTGATGCAGAAAAAGCATTTGATAAGATACAACATCCATTTATGATTAAAACACTTACTAAAATTGATATAGAAGAAAAATACCTCAACATAATAAAGGCCATATACGACAAGCCCTCAGCTAATCTCATAATTAATGGTGAAAAGCTGAAGCCCTTTGTTCTACGTTCAGGAACACGACAAGGTTGTCCCCTATCACCTCTGCTTTTCAACATAGTGTTGGAAGTCCTCGCCAGAGCTATCAGGCAAGAGAAAGAAATAAAAGGCATCCAAATTGGGAATGAAGAAGTTAAATTGTCACTCTTTGCAGATGACATGATGCTATATATAGAAAACCCTAAAGACTCCACCAAAAAGCTATTAGAAACAATCAATGAATACAGTAAAGGTGCTGTGTACAAAATCAACGTACAAAAGTCCATTGCTTTTCTATATACCAACAATGAAATTTCAGAAAAAGAGATAGAAAAAACAATTCTTTTTGCAATTACAGCAAAAAGAATAAAATACCTAGGAATAAACTTAACCAAGGATGTGAAGGATTTATATGCTGAAAACTATAAGACATTTTTGAAAGAAATTGAAGAAAACACAAAGAAATGGAAAGACATTCCATGCTCATGGATTGGAAGAATCAACATAGTTAAAATGGCCATATTACCCAAAGCCATATACAGATTTAATGCAATCCCCATTAAAATCCCAATGGCATTTTTTAAAGAAATAGAACAAAAAATCATCAGATTTGTTTGGAACCACAAAAGACCCCGAATAGCCAAAGAAATCTTTAAAAAAAAGAACAATACTGGAGGTATCACACTCCCTGATTTTTGCTTGTACTACAGGGTTACAATAATCAAAACAGCTTGGTATTGGCGGAAAAACAGACACATAGACCAATGGAATAGAATTGAGAACCCAGAAATAAAACCACATAAATATGGACAGATAATTTTTGACAAAGAAGCTAAAAACATACAATGGAGGACAGACAGCCTCTTCAATAAATGGTGCTGGCAGAATTGGATAGCTACGTGCAAAAGAATGAAACTAGACTGCTATCTGTCACCATGTACCAAAATTAATTCAAAATGGATCAAAGACTTAAGCATAAGACCTGACACAATAAACTGCATTGAAGAAAACATAGGTACTAAACTTATGGACCTTGGGTTCAAAGAGCATTTTATGAATTTGACTCCAAAGGCAATGGAAGTAAAAACCAAAATAAACGAATGGGATTATATGAAACTGAAAAGCTTCTGCACAGCAAAAGAAACTATTGACAAAATAATGAGGCAACCAACTGAATGGGAGAAGACTTTTGCAAACAGTGCCTCTGATAAGGGACTAATATCCAAAATATACAAGGAACTCATGAAACTCAACAACAAAAAAACAAACAACCCAATTGAAAAATGGACAGAGGACCTGAAGAGACATTTCTCCAAAGAGGATATACAAATGGCAAATAGACATATGAAAAAATGCTCAACATCACTAATCATCAGAGGAATGCAAATGAAAACCACAATGAGATATCACCTCACCCCAGTCAGAATGGCTTTCATCAATAAGACAAGTAGTAACAAGTGTTGGAGAGGCTGTGGAGAAAAAGGAACCCTCATACACTGTTGGTGGGAATGCAGACTGGTGTAGCCGTTATGGAAGGCAGTGTGGAGGTTTCTCAAGAAATTACGAATAGAATTACCATATGACCCAGCAATCGCTCTCCTGGGTATCTACCCAAAAAAATCTGAAAGCAGTTCTCTATAGAGACACGTGTACTCCAATGTTCATTGCAGCTTTGTTTACGGTGGCCAAGACATGGAAACAACCAAAATGTCCTTCAATAGATGAATGGATAAAGAAGTTGTGGTATATATACACAATGGAATACTATTCCGCGTTAAGGAAAGATGATATAGGAGCATTTGTGACAACATGGATGGATCTTGAGAGTATAATGCTAAGTGAAATAAGTCAGACAGACAAAGCAGAGAACCCTATGATTTCACTGATATGTGGTATATAAACCAAAAAGAACAAGACAAACAAATGAGAAAGAAAAACTCATAGACACAGACAATGATTTAGTGGTTACCAGAGGGTAAGGGGGTGGGGGGTGGGTGATGAGGGTAAAGGGGATCAAATATATGGTGATGGAAGGAGAACTGACTCTGGGTGGTGAACACACAATGGGATTTATAGACGATGTAATACAGAATTGTACACCTGAAATCTATGTAAATTTACTAACAATTGTCACCCCAATAAATTAAAAAAAAAAAAAAGAATAGCCACTCCATGTAGGCCAACAGTGGCCATGGAAATCCCCTTGCTTGTCCTCACCACCTTGTGGAGTCCTTTTCCAAATGTACTGTGTCTGGAATGCCAAAACCCAGGAACATAGTGAGCCCAGGTAGAACCTTTGGGTGAATTAGAAAAAGGCCCTTTGTCTGAGTCAGTATAGCCCTGGAGGAGTCCAGCAGGGTGAGGTGACAGTACCTATAGAATAATCAGAAAATCGTGCCCCTCCCACTGTACAGACCCAGCCCCATGCCAAGTAACAGCCAGCAAGTAGAACTCTGTTGGGCTGCTTGGCCTGATGTTGTTGTGTACAACTGCATGCAGAGCTCCAGCCCAAACCCTTGACATACCTATTCAATGGCCATCCTCTTACCTCAGGCCAAGGCAGCTCCCATGGGGGAAGATGGCAGTTGGATAGACACAGAGATAGTTAACCCCCGAAAGTCCCTCCTCCTCATTCTCCATCACTGGCTCCGGCCCTAGTCCCATCAGCAGGCAGAAGCCACGGTCACACTGACCACCCATTCCAGAACCTCAGCCCAGCCTAAGTCTGGGTATCCCTGTGACCTTTAGATAGTGCCTCCTTCACCCCTTTCACCCCATGTGCATTTGTCATCCCTAAATGATAAAGGGGCAAATGATTTACCATATTTTGCCATGTGTAATGTGCACTTATTTGCCCAAAGTTGTGAGGAAAAAGTAAGGATGTACATTATACATGGTTGGTACTAATTCCGTATCCATATAAATGTTTTTAATTCTTTTATGTATGCTTGTGAGTTAAAAGTATAACCCTAGAAATCAATAATCATATCCGTATGCAAAATAATACCTGGAAATATAATCATCGGTTTTGTTGAACTTACAATGAACTTGCAACGATGAAGAGTTTTTGGCCTTCTGTGAGGTGTCAAGATCATAAATTTGTTACCAGTATATAAAATTTCTTGTATCATAATATGTTAAAAAATAAATGCTAAAATTCCCTTATAATACAAAATCCAAGTACCTAAATGTAAACAAATAAAAATTTGAATTAAAAAATTAAAATGAAAGATTTTTTTCCCTGAAAGTTTAGGACTAAAGTATGGGTGCACATTATACAAGGGAGCACATTATACACGGCAAAATATGATAATGTCCCCAGAGGCACTTAGGAGGGAGCTTCTTACATTATCTGTTTCTTAATTGTTGCTGATAGAGAATTCCCCTGGAGGCTGCCAAGGTGGTCAAGAAGGGGAGGGGACCATCACCCCTCAACTCCGCAGTGGCCCCTACCCCCAAGGCTCTCAGCCCAAGCAGAGACTGTCAAAGCTCTTTCAGAAAGGGTCACCTGTGCAAAATTAACATCCTACTGTTACCCTAGTGGTATCTCCCATTCGAAAGGATGACCCATGTAAGGGCAGATTGAAGAATCTAGCTCAATATTGATTTTTAAAAAGAATGAAAGTGCACCAACACTGTCATGGAAAAAAATGCAAATTCTGACTGAAGGTAATAATTGGGCTCCCCTTAGTCTTCTAATCCCTTTCATTCTGTTCATGAACAGCTCACAGCTGATCACTACTCTTCTGATACCACATCTGAGGATCAAGAATGAGGGTCACATACTTCGTCTTGGATGTGATCATGAACGAGGCTAATCGATGGACAACAAACTCCATCAAAAGCTTGGTGGGATTTGAAAGAATTTTGTAAAAAACTTCCAGCCAAAAAGGCTTCCTTAGCTCCTTGTCACAGGGCTTTATTCTTTTGGCCTCATTCTTGGCTCTTTTAAAATGCACCCATTCTGGAAGCAATGGCATACGGAACTCTTGCTACCACACATCATAGGACAGCCATTAAAAGAATGGGTTGTGAAGACAGGTTTAGGGGTTCAAATCCTGGCTTCTCCACTCACTGGTGTATTACCTTGGGAAGGTTACTTATCTTCTTCTGGAGCCCATTGCTTCATTTGTACAGTGAAGGTCATGAGTACTATCTTCATAGGCTTGCTGGAAGTATGAGAGGAGGGAATATGTAAGTTGGTTAACATAGTGACTGACATGCAGTAAGCAATCAATAAATGTTAACTATCATTAGTTTATAATACTCAAGTATAAATTAGTCTATCAGCTCTGTTCCTTAAAGGATGGCAAAAATTTAGACATGATTGGTTTTAAGTTAACTGACTAAAGAGTCAGTGATTCTAGCTTCTCTCAGTTGTCATCTGCTTTTTCTCTAATGTCACCCCCTCTCAGGCTGATGTCACCCTCCCTCTCTCCAAAATCAGTCATCCTCACTGCAGTGCCACTACTTACCCCCTGTTCCTTGGGGCTTTACATCCCACACATAAGTTGAAGAAGCTTCACCTGGTCCAACATTTAGCCAAGGGAAAACATTTAGGCAAGGGAACATTAGCCTTTGACAGGAAACTGGAATGTAAGACAGAAAATACTGAGAGTTGTTGAAAAACCAAGTCAGGGACACTTCGCTGAGGGCAAGATAAATATGGCTGAAATCCTGTCCCTCTCAAGTGGCTGTAAATTTGATTTAATCAGAAAAGCATGGGTTAAAGATTTAATGGAAACCCACCTCCAGTTTGGAAAGAAGAAGAGTAAAAAGAGAACAGTTATTGACATTTTTACTGCCTAGCAAGGGATGCATGTCTAGCCCAA
Source organism: Rhinolophus hipposideros (assembly GCF_964194185.1). Taxonomy (NCBI): domain Eukaryota; kingdom Metazoa; phylum Chordata; class Mammalia; order Chiroptera; family Rhinolophidae; genus Rhinolophus; species Rhinolophus hipposideros. Next base: position 2,805,904 of record NC_138052.1, on the reverse strand, counting down.
GCGAGTGAATCAGGGTTTCCATAAGCATTGGAAAATGGATAACGTGCCAATCAATCTCTCTCCCACTAAAATGGAGCTGGCAGCAACAGTCAAGCTGTTCACCAGGTGATCACCAGCTCTGCTCCTAGACTTACAGGGCCAATAAGGACAGTTGGGCTGGAATTTAGTTGAAAATCTATGATAGGGATTTGTTCTGTCTCATCTCTGATATGGGCAGCCTTCAAGATTTGAAGCTGAATCTCCCTAGCATACAGGTGAATATGTGCGTCTCTGCAAATTATCTGAAGATAGCAGGAATCCCCACCACGATTCCAAAATACCTCCTCTACCATTCGAGTCATTGAGTTATCTTCAGGTGGGCTGCTTTCCTAACACTCTTTCTAAAATTATAAATATTCTAGAATGATAATGAAATAAAATGTTATCAGATATTAATGACATAGGGTGAATTGGTTATTCATTTGCTTCCCTCGTGGTGGGGAGTCAAAATCTGGTTTGGGGGGAAGGGATTTGGCATTAGAAAGAATAGCAGAGATGGCTGAGGACCAAAGAAGGCCCATGCTCCACCTCCACAGCATCAAGTTGTTGCTGGGGAGCCAGCCAAGGACTATATTTATCAGCTGCCCTTGCATTTGGGTGGAACTACATGTCTTGCCAATGGAATGTGGATGGAAGTGATATATGTCACTTCTGGACTGACACAGTTGGGTATTAGATGCATGATTCTCCACACCCTTCTCCTATCTGCCAGCTGGATGACACCAGGCCTGCCTTATTGTAGCAGATTAAAACAGCTTGGATCCCTGAGCCACCCTTGGAAGACAACTGTCTGATTCAAGATGGACTGTGACAGTGAGATTGGGGGGGGGGGGGATTGTGCAGCCATTAATATGACTTCAAGAAAGGGGCATTAACAGAGAATAGGCCTGTGTAAGGAGCTCTCACAGATATGATTGTGGGGAGAGCGGGCCATGGGCATATCAGGAGAAGAAGAAAGGTGCACAGCAAGTGACTCATGCTTTTGTCAGGAATTCCAAGATGGTAGCCACCACAGTCAAGTCACATGAGGTCACTTGGCAGAAGGAACAAGAATCCAATGCCCCAGATAGGACTTGTTTTGTCAGAGAAACTCTTTCCTGCATTTTGTTGAGAATGATAGGTTGTTTTAATTTTTATTTTGGTTTTGATTTGGCTTTCAAAAGACTGGAAAAGCCATCCCAAATAAATGTAGTTTATCCCTAAACTTCTCTGAATACTTGGAAATAAAGCTCCAACAAAAGTGTCTCCTCAATCCAAGTAAGAAAGGTCTGACAATTAAGTTCACGAACTTATTGTTAACCTCTTTTGATATCAGAGAGATTATTCATTATGCATTTGTACCAACTGGACAAGCAGTTAACCAAGTTATTTGGAAGTGCTGAAAGGGCTGCATGAAAAAGTTAGATGAAAACAACCTAAACTTTTCGCCAACAATTCATGTCTCTTGCATCATGACAATGTACCAGTTCACACGGCCCTGTCTGTGAGGGAGTTTTTAGCCAGTAAAAAAATAACTGTAGTGGAGCACCCTCCCTACTCTCCTGACCTGGCTCCCAATGACTTCTTTCTTTACCTGAAGATAAAGGAAATATTGAAGGGAAGACATTTTGATGACATTCAGGCCATCAAGGGTAATACGACAACAGCTCTGATAGCCATTCCAGAAAAAGAGTTCCAAAATTTCTTTGAAGAGTGGATTAGGTGCTGGAATCAGTGCATAGCTTTCCAAGGGGAGTACTTTAAAGGTGACCATAGTTTTATTCAGCAATTAAATATGTAGCACTTTTTCTAGGATGAGTTCGCAAACTTAATTGTCAGAACTCCATACATGCTAATGTACTCATTTCAGTGGTTTTTGAACCTCCAAACTGAGATTTGGACCTGGTGCTAGAGCAAGGTGAGGCAAAGTCATTGATGGTAAGCATTTTACCTTTTAGTCATCTATTCTTAGTGCCTGTCATATGGCACACTTCCTAGCGCCAGGAACTATTCTAGGAACTTGGCAAAGATCAGTAAATGTCTGTTGAATAAATAAATGAAAAGATTTCCAAAACCATTCATCTTCTCTGTCAATCAGTCAAAATATCTTCTAAGTGGCTTCTATGCAAGCAAGACTCCCCCAGCCTCCTTTCTCTATAAATGCTGGGAAGGGGGTAGGGTAAGACAAAGTGGAAACAATCTCAAACAATACTTTTCTACATCATAGTTTTGGTTAAGGGTTGGCCCACATCGGAATCAGCCCATTCATCCCCTTGACAATTTCGCCCCAAGCCTTCTTAGGATGTCTACAGATGAATTAACTTGGTTCTTTCTCTAATGAAAGCTCTTGAAAATCCCAATTAGTAATATCCTCAGTGAAGTCCTAAAACACACACACACCAACACATGCATGCACTGAGTTAGATAGTATTGAACTCTTTAACAATCAGTGTTCTAGGAGGCAAACAACAGAAAACAATTCCAGCTAAGTTAAGCAGAAAAGGAATTTATTAGCAGTGCATTGGCTATCTCACAGAATCAATGGAAGTTTGGAGAATCTAGTTCAGAAGAAAGAGAAGAGCAAAGGGAAATAAAGCACTAAGATCATACCCAGAGAACAGTCTTCTTAGAACACTATCACTGATGCTATTGTCACTGGACTCTTGTATATCTCAGCCACAGAGAATAACCTCTGCATATCATATGCAACTGTCACTCAAGCTTCCAAGTCCTAAACAGGAGCATCCAATTGACTCAGGGTAGGTCACATGCCTACTCTTTAGCTGCCAGGGAGCTAGGAGAGGTGATAACTGTTCCATTTCATTTTCTGAAGTAGGTTATTTGGAGACTACATGTCAAAAATAACATATACCTGTTGCAGTCCATCCTTTTGGTGCCCCAACATTTCCTCATACTCTTATTCCGATATTTAAATGACCTAAATGTTCCTAACATAACACAACTATCCTTTAAAATACCGAAAGTACTTTCAACTCTCCTCAAGGAAAGCTCCCATAGTATATCAGTAATTCTGTGCAGCTCAAAGATTTCTAGACCATATCCATTCTGCTTCCAGTTCTGTTGCCATCCTCTCTTGATATTCAGTATTCTAGGTATTAATTATAAAATAATTAATTAATAATATCAATAATATTATAGTCAAAGAGAGAAAGGGAAAAGAAAGGAAATTAATTATAATTATAAATATATATTATACAAAACAAAGAATTAGTAGAGAATACAGTCCATGCTTCTGATGTGATGGAGATATCTCCCAACCTTCATTGCTTACTTCATGTTCCTTTGCACCCTGGCACCCGTTATAAGCTATTGACCTGGAAATATCTTTTCCTCTATTTCAATGAGCAGGAAAGTAAAATAAAACAGAATTTTAAAACCCATATAACTTGCTTTTATCTAATAGTGACAATACACCATCACTGTCTTTCTTTGGGGATATGTCATATCATCAGTTCTGTGCCATACTCGAGTTCACAGTAATAGTTTCCACACCACTATCATCTAGGATAGTATACTCACCCACAGTACTGATGGATGAGAGTGTGCAGAAATCAGAAAGCTGCTTTTACTAGAGGATTTTGTAAATACACAGAATCAAAAATAAACACCATGAAAATACTTGGGCTTGTCATCTCAGTAAAGTTTCCAGGGCCCAGTGATCTAGAACGTTGATTTCCATGCCTGTCAGTCTGGAATACTCTAGTTTTAAAGTTTTGGTATTCAAGGGATAAATAATTTACCAGAGGACACAACAATAATAATGGCCTCTTCGAGATGTCCACATTCTAATTCCTAGAACCTGTGAATATGTTTGGTTACATGGCAAAGGAGAATTAAAGTTGATAGTCAGCTGACATTAAAAGAGGGAGATTATATTGATGGGTACACTTAGAGTCATATTATGATGTTTACAATAATTCACAATTTTTAAGTCCTGCTCATGTTCTGCACTAGCAAAATTTGATAGAAATCAAGACTTTGATGGCATACTAATTTTTGCACTTCCCCCAAAACGTAGTATTGCTTTAGTTTACTATATTAGTAGTGAGGGATAATTCTCGGGGACTTTATTTGACCATTCCTCCCATAATATCCTTGACTTCATGGATCAGAGAGACAACATGGGGGTTCTAGCTTATATACATAGATGATAGATGATAGATAGATGATAGATAGATAGATAGATAGATAGATAGATAGATAGATAGATGATAGATAGATAGATAGATAGATAGATAGATAGATAGATAGATAGATGATATAGATATACATATACAGATATAATCTTCCAACTTAACACTCACACAATGGAAAAATAACCACAGGCTGTGGTTTATTGTAAAGCAAAGCAAACTCAGGCCAAAAATCCATAAATTTGACCTCCTTAAACTCCCAACAAAACCAGTAAATGACATTGACATTCTGATTCCATAGAAATTAGCCTTATCTTAAAACTAGTGTTAATAATAATTCCACAAAAGGACTAAACATTACCCTACCCCAAGTGCAGAGTTACCTTAGTAAATACACATGGTCCCTTTGCAAATTATTTAAAGAAAGAATCATGGCACATGTGTACTTGTGCTGATACTACAGTGTCCTCCTTCTAGGAAGTCTGATTCACAGAGTTTGGGTCTGGCTGCTGACCTAGTCTTAGGTGTTAGTTAAGGGCCATGATTTGATCACCACCTTTTAGGGACTTTTTGTTTGTTTGCTTTACAAATCAGGTAGACTCTTAGTGGGATGACTGTCTTTTTTAACTCTGGAGTCCCTAAAATTAACTAGCCCCAATGTGGACCAGAACATTTAAATCATTGCTCTTGCTACACACTAGCCATCATTGGGTAGCAATTTTGATTCTCTTAAAAATAGCTCTTTGGCCTCTTCCATTCCAGAATTCTCTCACTTTGACTGAAATCAGGAGAAATCCATTTCAGCTATGATGTTTCCTACCAAAAGATAGAAGAATCCCATACAGCACTACTACTTCCTCTCACCGATCTATTTCATAATGCCTTAATGAAGAGTAATGCGTAGGCCCTCTTGAGTGGCATTTTCAGTACCACCCTTAGTTCCAAGAAACCACGTCCCTTGCACTAGACTCTGCACCTTATAGGACCCCATTCTGGTCTTCCTCTGACTGTGCCCTGCTCAATAGGTGAGGTGTCTCCAAAGGTTACGGTGGTCAACTGTCGCCAAAGCTGTAGTTTCATCTGAAGGTTCAGCTGTGTGGGGAGTTGAGAGTGGATCTGCTTCCAGCCTCATTTAGATGGTTGTTGGCAGACCTCTGCCCCTCACAATATGGGTCTATAGAGTGTCCCATAATATGGCAGCTTAATTCTCCCAGAGCAAGTGATGTGAGAGAGTGAGAGAGAGAGCCCCCAAGTTGGAAGCCCGTGTGTTCATAACCTAATCTCTGAAGTCACATTGTGCCTGCTATACTCTATTTATTAGAAGGACTTCACTTAAACCCAGCCCAACACAAAGGGAAGGGATTACACAAGGATGCAAATACCAGGAGGCTAGTTACTGGGCAATCTTAGAGGCTGCCTAGCACATGTTCCTTAGTGGGGGCTCAGGAATATTCCCTAACAGGAAGAGTCTTTGTATAGGCAATAAAACAATGAATGTATATTAGGTAAATTCAATACCCATGAGTAAGGAAACCAATACAGACCCTGGAAAAATAAGGTAAGAGGTCATAGAACAATTTTAGAAGTTCTCCATTCCATTTTGGTTAGTTCCTGTGACACTTGTACAGGCCTGGACATTTGTGTGTGTAGATAGATAGTGCCCACATGGTGTGATTCAACAAACACAAAGAAAGTCTGTCTCCTGAGACAAAGGGGGCCTCTACCCCAGCTCCCGTGCTTCCACTCTCTTTTTCTCACACTTTGTGCATTCCAATATTAGAAAGATGTTCTTTGAGCATATGACTCTTTATTTAAGGCAAACACTTCTGAGTCTTTTAACTTGGGAAAGTTTTATCATTCATACCTTTGTATGAATTTGGTGACTCAGATCATTTCTTGAACATACTTTGATTTTGAAAGAAGAGTATAGGAAAAAACAAATACCAGCAGTATTCCTAAATATGGTTGTGAGATGGCGATTCCACCCAAGGGAAAAGAAGGAGCATTGAGAGGAGGTAGGTCAAGCCCAACATTCATTTTTTTTCATTTTGCCCACAATTTTGAGCCAGTAACAGCCAGTAACAAATAATAATGTGGTACTTATGTATAATTCTTGCTTTACCTGACATTTTTGCCTTATGACAAAATGTTAGGTAGTTATCATCTCCCCTATTTAATAGAGGAGGTCAAGTGACTTTCCCAAGTTCACATAGTTATCTTGTTATTTTACAGCAGAGTCAGAATTACAATCAAAGAATATATGTTCTAATATAAATGCTCTTTCTACTAATTATCCTCCAGTCTAAGGAAGGGAGAGTACCAAAACTGGAGATGAGGGATAATAAAATGGGTTTTCACAATGATTACTAGGGGAAAACTCATGAATGACAAGGAGAGTTGTCACTTCTTGTTACACTGACAGCACAGTAAAACAAATCCCTACTTGAATTGATGGCTAACCATTTTCTAGGCATTAAGGATTTTTTTACTCTAATCTTGAACATTCAAACTTAACTAGATGGAACATTTGTGAAAGGGCAGTTTAAGTTGAACAGAAAGCCATATAGTTTTGACACCAAAGCATGCAGACTGTGAGGGAGCTTTGGCATATCATGGCTTCTATAAATAAAGTTTCTATCTCAGCAGCAGTATTTTAGAGCCTAAAAGCACTTCATCATTTTCAATGCCTCATCAAGATACAGCCAAGGATAAGATGGTACTGGGATAAGCCATGAGATTTAGACAACTTGTTAAGTTCTTATTTTTATCTTTTCTTCCAAACTTGAGACTAAAGAGCCAAAAATATGTTGCTTAAAAACAAAGATGGGCAAACTTTTTCTGTGAAGTGCTAGCTAGTAAGTATTTTAGACTTTATGGGTCAGGGGGGTCTATGTCACAACTATTCAATGTACTGTTCTAGGGCAAAGGTAGCCATAGGCCATAGACAAATAAATGGTCATGGCCAGGAATGACCCTGCACTTAGACCTAGAGAATGAGCATCATCTTAATCTTTGCACCCTGGGCACCTTGCTTGTCTCACCTAGTCCCAGCTTTGGATGTGGTTGTATTTCAATAAACTTTTATTTACAAAAACTGTCAGCATCATAATAGTCAAATGGTGGAAATAACTCAAATGTCCATCAGTTGAGGAGTGGATGAACAAAAGTGGTATATCTATCAATGAAATATTATTGATGAGTAATAATTCACTCATAAAAAGGAATGAGGGATGTTCTGTTCAAGATGATAGAGTAGGAAAATGCTGTGATTGACTCCTCCCACAAACATATCAAAATTACAACTAAATTATAGAATAATCAACGTGGAAAATCATCTGAAGACTAGCTGAACAGAAGTCCTATACCTAAGGATATAAAGAAGAAGCCACATTGAGACTCATAGTAGGGGAGGAGACATGAAACAGGATGGCCCCACACCCATGTGTGGCAGTTTAAATCAAGTGGATCCCAAGCCTCGAGAACCAGTGCAGAGAAGAGGAGAGTCACAACACCTGGTTGTGAAAATCAATGGAAATTCCAATCTTCTGGGTGAGATGGAAGGCTACTAGAAACCCAGATGTCCTGTTAAAGGGCCCACACACAGACTCTCTCCATTCCAAGTACTCATCCTGGGTTCTGGCGGATGGACAATGGCTCAGGTGGCACCAGAGACATTCAAGGAGAAAGCAATGAGGGTTGGAGGGACAGCTGCCATTGTCCCTGTTTTGAGCCATCCTCCTGTGAAGCCTGCATGTGGGCACCATTTTTCCCCTATTGAGTCCTCCATCCACACAGCCAAATCTGAATCTGTATTAGCCTGGTAAACTCTACTTGCTCCACCCTGATGACCAGCCTTGGCTGGTTGATTGGTTACAGTCTTTCTTTAAAAATATCTCAAAAGTCCTCAGGCCCTAGGCAGGCCCTACCTTGCGTCAGTATGCCCTTTAGTTGATTGGCCCCAGGCTCAGCACTGGTGACAAATCTGAATCGGCATTAACCTGGTCAACAACAATCACACTTCCCTGGGTATGCACTGAGACCCTGCCTCACCCAACTCTCGATCCACCCAGGGCTCTTTCATAGGCTGAGCTTTATGGGCAGCCAGCATGCAGCAGCAGGCCTTGGGGTGCCCTTTGCCTTTTGCTGAGCAATCCCAGACCTGGTACTGGTGGCAGCAGACCTCAGTTTGCAGCATGGCCTCTCCCATGAGCTTACAGGTTCAGACCAGGCAGCTACCAAATGCCAATCACTTTGTAGCTCTTACCAGGTAGCGCCAGGCCAGTCACAGGAAACAGATGATGTTGACCTGCCCTGGAGCCTTTCCCAAGAGACCCCAGAACCAACATGCCCAGTGGCCAGCTTTGAACCAAAACAGAATACCATGCAATCAGCCATTCAAGAGGCACACCCAAAGGGTAGTCTCAGCAGGCACCAGAGTCTACTGGGGCAAATGCCACACCATGGGGTCAATCCCCTCACAGTAGCTGATACTCTGCAGTGGTAGCCAATCCTCAAAACCAGTCAATCTGAGGGTCAATCCCACCCAATGACATGCTAAGAGCAATAAAGGTACAATCACAACAGGAGGGTACTTACAACTCACACAAGGGACAGACATAAAGCACGTAGCTCAGGTGACCAGAGAGACTCCATCACTGGGTCCCACAGGACACATTCTACATAAGGCCAGACTGCCAAGACTGGGAGACATACGGGAACAGTTGATTCTATGAATCAACCTAATACATAGAAACAAACACATAAAGCAGACAAAATGAGAAGACAAGAAAAAACATATCCCAAATGAAAGAACAGGAGAAAACTCCAGAAAAATAATTAATAAAATGGAGGCAAGCAATCTACCAGATACAGAGTTCAAATTGCTAGTGTCACGCAGGAGACCCTGCTCGCTGCGCCATTTGTCGTGCAGGGTCTCAGCTCCTACTCCCCACCCAAGAGCGCAGGACACGGTAAGGCCAAAAAGGAACACCCACGGAGCCATAGATAGGGGAATCAAACCAATATATTCTCGCTGGCGGCTGGGCTGGAGACACAGGAAGCAGGATCTACATAATCTGCCTAACAGCAGTCCGCGCTTGCCAGCCACCATCTTCTTGCTAGCCCCCATTCCATTCCTGCTAGCGTAGCCACAGCAGTTATATTAGTGGCCAATGGCCTACGGGTTACAGCTGACGGCCAACTAGCCACAGCTGCTGGCCGTCTGATCACAGTTGATGGCCATTTACTACCCGAGCCAGCACCTTTCTATGTGAGGCCGAGAGCCTGGAAACTGTTTTTGGGGTTTTGTCCCCACAGCTAGTTATAAGGATGCTCAAGGAACTTAGTGAGAACTTCAACAAAGACATAGTAAGCATAAAAAGGACATAGAAGCCATAAAAAAGAACCAGTCAGAAATGAAGACTACAATAACTAAAATAAAAAACACACTAAAAAGAATCAACAGCAGATTAGATGAAGCAGAGGACTGAATCAGTGATCTGAAAGACAACATAGCACAAAACAATCATAAGAGAAAAAAATAATCCCAAAAATTGAGTATAGTTTAAGGACCTCCGGGAAAACATCAAGCATAGCAAATCATACATTATAGGATACCTGAAAGAAAAGAGACAGAGCAAGAAATGAGAACCTACTTGAAGAAATAATAATGAAAAACTTCTGTAACCCAGCAATGGAAATAGACATCCAAGTCCAGGAAGCACAGAGAGTCCCAAACAAGATGAACCCAAATAGGCCCACACCAAGACATGTTATAATTTAAATGCTAAAGGTTAATGACAAAGACTCTTAAAAGCAGCAAGAGAAAGGCAGTCAGTTACCTACAAGGGAGTTGGCTGATTTCTCAACAGAAATTTTCCTGGCTGGAGGGAATATTCAAAGTGATAGAATTAAGGGAACTACAACCAAAATTGCTCTATCCAGCAAAGCTATCATTTAAAATTGAAAGAAAGATGAAAAGCTTCACAGACAAGAAAAAGCTCATCAACAGCAAACCAGTACTACAGGAAATGTTAAAGAGACTTCTTTAAGAAAAAAAGGGGGTAGAAAATCATAAATATGAATAATAAAATGGCAATAACTATGTATCTTTCAATAATCACTTTAAATGTAAATCAAAAGATATAGGGTAGCTAAACGGATAAGAAAATAAGATCCATACTTACGCTGTCTACAAGAGATCCATTTTAGATCAAAATTGTTCTACCCAGCAAAGCTATCATTTAAAATTGAAAGAAAGAGCTGCAATAAACATAGGAGTGCATACTGATTTTTGAATTGGAGTTTTGGATTTCTCCGGGTAGATGCCTAGGAGTGGAATTACTGGATCATAGGGTAGTTCTATCTTCAGATTCCTGAGATACCTCCATACTGGTTTCCATAGTGGCTGCACTAATCTGCAATCCCACCAACAGTGCACTAGCGTTCCCTTTTCTCCACATCCGCGCCAGCATTTGTTGTTTGTTGATATATTGATGATAGCCATTTTGATTGGGGTGAGGTGGTATCTCATTGTGGTTTTTATTTGCATTTCTCTGATGGTTAGTGAGGTTGAGCATTTCTTCATATGTCTTCATGCACTTTACACAATAGCCAAGATATGGAAACAACCGAAATGCTCATCGGTCGATGATTGGATTAAGAAGCTGTGGTACATTTATACAATAAAGTACTACGCAGCCATAAAGAAAAAAGAAATCTTATCATTTGCAACAACATGGATGGATCTAGAGAACATTATGTTAAGTGAAATAAGTCAGAAAGAGAAAGACAAGTACCATATGATCTCACTTATATGTGGAATCTAAAGAAAAGAATATGTGTATGAACTAATCAGAAACAGTTTTGGGGACACAAAAAACTGAGAGTTGTTAGATGGGCGGGGGGGAGGGGGTTGGGGATGGGGGGAAGAGTGAAGGGATTGGGGGGTGGTTGGTGACCACAGGATGGCCTCAGGGTCTTTTGAGAATTACTTTGGGGAACTTACTCAATAGTGTTTGGGGATTTTGTTGGGTGTCCGATGGACATGTGTCCTGTTTGGGAGACCACCTCAGGGATGCGGTGGATGCTTGGTCATGGCATTGTACACCAGAGACTGGACATTAATGAATGCCAACTATAATTTTATGTGTATAATGTGATGGCTCGGTGTGAGGTCGGGTGGTGGTGGATGGGGGGAGGGGGGTTCACGGTGTGAGGGATGTAAAAATAAAATAAAATAAAATAAAACTAAAAAAAAAAAAAAAAAAAAGAAAGATAAAAAGCTTCCCAGACAAGAAAAAGCTCATCAACAGCAAACCAGTACTACAATAAATGTTAAAGAGACTTCTTTAAGAAAAAAGGGGAGTAGAAAATCATAAATATGAATAATAAAATGGCAATAACTATGTATCTTTCAATAACCACTTTAAATGTAAATCAAAAGATATAGGGTAGCTAAACGGATAAGAGAATAAGATCCATACTTATGCTGTCTACAAGAGATCCATTTTAGATCAAAAGACACACACAGACTGAAAGTAAAAAAAATAGAAAAAGATATTACATACAAATGGAAATGAAAAGAAAGTTGGGGTAGCAATACTTATATCAGACAAAATAGACTTTAAAGTAAAGGATATAACAAGAGACAGAGGACATTTTATAATCATAAAGAGATCTATCCAACAAGAGGATACAACTTGTAAACATTTATGCACTCAACATAAGAGTACTTAAATACATAAAACACTCTTAATGGACATAAAGAGAAACACTAACAGTAATACAGTCCTTGTAGAGGATTTTAACACCCAATTGACATCAGTGGCTATATCTTCCAGATAGAAAATCAACAAGGAAACAACAGCCTAAAATGACACATTAAAACAGGTGGATTTAAATATTTTTAGAACATTTTATCATAAAGCAGCAGAATGCACATTCTTTTCAAGTGTACATGGAATATTTTTCAAAAATAGAAAACATGTTAGGCCACAAAATAAGTCTCAATAAATGTAAGAAGACTGGAAATCATATCAAGCATCTTCTCCAACCACAATGATAGGAAACTAGAAATAAATCACAAGGAAAAATAAAACTGGAAAAGCACACAAACAAAAGGAGGATAAATAACATGCTACTAAACAATGACTGGGTTAACAATGAGATCAAGGAAGAAATCAAAAGACACCTTGAGACAAATGAAAATGAAAATACAGCAACTCAAATTCTATAGGATTCAGCAAAAGCAGTGCTAAGAGGGAAATTCATAACGATGCAAGCCTCCATCAGGAAAAAAAATCTCAAATAAACAATCTAAGCTTACACCTAAAGGAATTAGAAAAACAACAAACGCAGCCCAAAGTGAGTAAAAAGAAAAGAAATAATAAAGATCAGAATGGAAATAAATGGAATAGAGTCTAAAATACAATACAAAAGATCAATGAAACTAAGACTAGATTCTTTGAAAAGATAAAATTGATAAACCTTTAACCAGACTCACCAAGAAAAAAAAAAAGAGATGACCCAAATAAGTAAAATCACAAATGAAAAAGGAGCAGTGACAACTGAAAATACAGAAACAGAAAAGACTATAAGAAAATAATATGAGGATATCATCAAAATGACGGCATGAGGTGAGCCTCTGAAACCTCTCCCAGATTTTACAACAAATTGAAAAACTATAAACCCACAAAGGACTCCCTGCACAGCAGACAGACAAGATGAAAAGTCTTACTACTGAATTCATCTAAAGGTGGGCAAACTGCACCAGCATGGGAGGAAAGAAGGGAAAAGTGTGGAGACGGAGCTATGCAGGTGCAGGACGCGGACCTGGGCTCAGTGCTCTGAGCTCGATGCATTCCGGAACTACTGCAGCTGCGGGAGAGGGAAGAACTCCGATTGCTAGAGCTCCGTTTATGGCGCACAGGGCCATATAACACATATGTGTTACATGTAACTCATATACCACAGCATATAACACAGCTGAACCCAACGCTCATGGCGGAGACCTCGGAGCAAAGGGAGGGAAGGAGGCTGAAAATAATGGTTTAAGCCCTCACTGCCTCAGAGAACCGAAGCCTTAGGCAATGAGACTAGCTGCCCCTTCTCTATCCTCCCAGAGCTCACCACGCCCCCACCTGCCCAGTGCTAGAAGTGGAACAGTAGCAGTGTCAGATCAAAAGAACAGAATATTTGCACTTCTGAGAACTGTGGTCCACAGACACAGATTCGCACCACAACAGGTTCCGGCAAAGTGGAGGGAGCTGTGGAAGCAGGACTGGCTGTGGTGAGGGCCACAATTGCTCTGGGCCAATTCTCACAACTCTCCTGCCCCTGTCTCCACCTATCTGGGAGCATCCCTGCAGGAGTAAACAGAACTGCTGAAACAAACAAGCTCTGAATCTGGGGCAGGAATAGCTTTGGAATTTCGAAAGCTCTCCGCATCCCCACAGGGACATGGTGCCCTGTGACCCACGGGAACTATTAACAGAGGAGTGCCCACCTTCCGGGGAATCCCCCAATTGTGTAAAAAGCCGGAATAGTACAGAGAAAATATAATACTATAGGGTGAGAGAGAAAAAAAGGCTGAAGTCAGATGGAAAATAAAACATTCTACCAACACCTCCTGAAAAACAAAAGAAAGACCTCTTCCTATCAACCTGTTGCAGAAGCCACTCCTATAGATGTCTAGGAAGGGAAATAATAAATCAGCAATTGTCATGAATGAACCAAGGCAAGAGGACAGAACAGAAAGAAAGTGAAAAGTCACCAGAAAAGGAACTTAAAGATATGGAAATATGTGACTTAAATGACAGAGAACAAGATTGCAGTTCTGAAAAAACTCAACAAGATGCAAAAAAACATAGAAAGGCAATTTAATAAACTCAGAAACATAATCAAAAAACAACATGAGCATTTTATGAAAGAGATTGGAATTTTAAGAAAAAACCAAATAGAATTTCTGGAGATTAAGAACTGAATAGAAGAAATTAAGAATGAAATAGCCAGAGACGTCATCAAAATGGTGGTGAGAGGTGAGCCTCTGTAAAGCTCCTCTGGAATTTACAACTAATTGAAAAACAATAACTCCACAAAGGATTCCCTGCACAGCAGACAGGCAACACAAAGAGCCCCACTACTGAATTCACCTAAAGATGGGAGAATCATGCGAGCAGGGAGGAGGGAAGGGATAAGTGCAGAGACGGAGCCGCCCGGGCGCAGGATGCAGACCTAGCTCAGTGCTCCCAGCTCGCTGCATCCTGCAACTACCACAGCTGCAGGAGAAGGAAGAACTCGGACTGCTAGGGCTCCGCTTATGGCCCACAGGGCTGAGGGGGCAGCATATAACACGGCTGAACCCAACGCTCACGGCAGAGACCTTGGAGAGAGGACAGAGGGAAGAAGGCTGAAAATGGTGGTTTAAGCCTTCACTGCCAAGCAGAGAACGGAAGCCTTAGGCACTGTGACTAGCCGCCCCCTCCCTATCATCGCAGAGCTCGCCCCGCCCCCACCTGCCCGGTGCTAGAAGCGGAACAGTAGCAATATCAGATCAAAAGAAAAGAATATTTGCTGTTCTGAGAACTGTGGACCAGAGAAATAGATTCAGAGCCAAACTAGTTCCAGCAAAGGGGAGGGAGCTGTGTAAGCGGGACCAGCTGTGGCGGTGGTCGCCGCCATTGCTCTGGGGCACCTCTCACAACTCACCCCGCCCCTGGCCCCATCTATCTGGGTGGATCCATGCAGGAGTAAACAGAACTGCTGAAATATGCGGGCTCTGAATCTGGTGCAGGAAGAGCTTTGGAACTTCAAAAGATCTCTGCATTCCCACATGGACGTGGCGCCCTATGATCCAGGAGAACTGTTAACAGAGAAGAAGCCCGTCTCCCAGGAATCGCTCCATTGTGTGAGAAGCTTGAATAGTGCAGGAAAAATATAGCACTATTGTGTGTGAGAGGAAAAAAGGGCTGCAGTCAGAGAGAAAATAAAACATTCTACCAACAAGTACAGAGAAAAAACAAAGACCTCTTCCTATCACAGGTTGCAGAAGCCACTACTGTAGATGTCTAGGAAGAGAAATAATAAATCAGTAATTGCCATGAATAATCAAGGCAGACAGCTCAGAAAAAACTGAAAAGTCTCCACAAAAGAAACATACAGATATGGAAATATCTTCTGACATAAATGACAGAGAACTCAAGATTGCAGTTCTGAAAAAATCCAACGAAACGCAAGAAAACACACAAAGGCAATTTAATGAACACAAAAACGTAATCAAAGAAAAACATGAGCATTTTAAGAAAGAGTTTGAAATTTTAAAAAAGAACCAAATGAAATTTCTGGAGATTAAGTACTCAATACAAAAAATTAATAATGAAATAAACATCTTAGGTAGTAGAGTTGACCAGAAGGAGGAAAGAATCAATGACATCGAAGATAGAAAGCTAGAAATTACACAGATGGAAGAAGAAAAAGACTTGAGACTTAAAAGAAATGAAAGAACTCTACAAGAACTTTCCGACTCTAACAGAAAGAGCAATATAAGAATAATGGGTATACTAGAAGGAGAAGAAAGAGAGAAGGGAACAGATAATATATTCAAACAAATTGTTGATGAGAACTTCTCAAACTTGTGGACAGAACTGGATCCTCGAATCCAAGAAGCAAACAGAACACCTAATTACCTGAATCCCAACGGGCCTTCTCCAAGGCACATTGTATTGAAGCTGTCTAAAATCAATGACAAAGAAAGAATCCTCAAGGCAGCCAGGGAAAATAAGACGGCAACCTACAAAGGAAAGCCCATTAGATCATCATCAGATTTTTCAGCAGAAACTCTACAAGCCAGGAGGAAATGGATCCTAATACTCAAACTATTGAAGAGAGAAACTATGGGCCAAAAATAATATATCCAGCAAAGATATACTTTAGATATGAAGGAGGAATAAAGACCTTTCCAGAAATACAGAAGCTGAGAGAATTTTCTAATACACAACCTGCACTACAAGAAATACTAAAGGAGGCTATTCGACCACCATCAACAGGGACAATTTGTGGCAACATAAAAAGGTGGAGAGTAAAGGCCTGAACTGAAATATGGGAATTAAGAAAGTAAGCATGCTGAAGAAAATGAAATACTCAAATTATCAAACTTTCTTGTATATAAACTTAAGGGTAACTTCTCAAAAATAGATCCAGAACTGAAATATATACTGTAATAAAAGAAGAAACAGAGGGAAATATCATAGAATACCACCACACAGAAATAATAGACAACAACAAAAAGGCAAAGAAACATTGGAGACACGGCCTTACCAGAAAACTAAAGATAGAATGACAGGATATCCTCACGTATCAATAATCACCCTAAATGTAAATGGACTGAACTCTCCAATAAAAAGGCACAGCGTAGCATATTGGATCTAAAAACTAAACCCAACCATATGCTGTCTCCAAGAGACACATCTCAGCAACAAGGACAAGCATAGACTCAAAGTGAAAGGGTAGAAATTGACACTCCAAAGAAAGGGTACCCAGAGAAAATCAGGTGTAGCCATAATGATATCAGATGAAACAGACTTCAGGGTGAAAAAGGTAACAAGAGACACAATGGACATTTCATAATGGTACAGGGGACTATACAACAAGAAGACATAACAGTCATCAATGTGTGCCCCCAATCAGGGAGCACCGAAATATAACAAGCAACTACTAACAGAAGTAAAGGGAGAAATTGACCTAAACACAACTATACTAGGGGACTTAAATACATCATTTACAGCTATGGATAGGTCATACAAACAGAAAATAAATAACGAAATAGCAGCCCTAAATGACATATTAGATGAAATGGACATAATTGATATATATAGAGCACTTCATCCTAAAACATCATACTATACATTTTTTTTTAGTGTACATGGAACATTCTCTAGGATAGACTATATATTGGGACATAAAATAAGCCTCAGCAAATTTAAGAAGATTGAAATCATACCAAGCATATTTTCTGATCACAAGGCTTTGAAAGTGGATATCAACTACAAAAAGAAAGCAGGAAAATAACACAAATAAATGGAGATTAAACAACATACTTTTAAAGAACGGCTGGGTCAAAGAAGAAATAGAGGAGAGATCAAAAGATACATAGAAACAAATGAAAATGAAAATACATCCTACCAAAATTTTGGGGATGCAGCAAAAGCAGTTTTAAGAGAGAAATTTATATCATTACAGGCCTATCTCAAGAAACAAGAAAAACTCAAATAAATAACCACATGTTACACCTTAAAGAACTAGAAAAAGAACAAATGAAACCCAAGGTCAGCAGAAGAAAGGAAATAACAAAAATCAGAGCAGAACCAAATGAAATAGAGAACAAAAAGATAATAGAAAAAACTAATGTGACAAAGAGCTGGTTCTTTGAAAAGATTAAAGAAATTAACAAACCCTTCGCTAGACCTACTAAGATGAAAGGAGAGAAGACACTAATAAAATCAGAAATGAAAAGGGGGAAGTTATCATGTATGCAACGGAAATACAAAGGATCATCCATTAATACTATGAAGGACTATATGCCACCAAATTCTTTAACCTAGAAGAAATGGATGACTTATGAGAAACAATTAGCCTTCCTAGGCTGAACCATAAAAATTGGAAAATCTAAACAGACCAATCACCAGTAACGTTATTGAATCAGTCATGGAAAACCTTCCCAAAAGCAAAAGTCCGGGACCAGATGGCTTCACTAGTGAGTACTACCAAACCTTCAAAGAGGCTCTAACACCAACCTGCTCTAACTCTCCAAAAAATTGAAGAAGAGTCACTACTCCCTAACTCATTTATAAGGCCAACATTACCCCAATACCAACAGACAACACAAAAAAAGAAAACTAGAGACCAATATCTCTGATGAATACAGATGCAAAAATTCTAAACAAAATTGTAGCAAATTTAATGCAACAATGCATTAAAAAGATTATATATCACGACCAAGTGGGGTTCATCCCAGGGGCACAAGGATGGTTCAATATCCGCAAATCCATCAATGTGATACATCACATAAACAAAATAAAGGACAAAAATAATATGACACTATCAACTGATGCAGAAAAAGATTTGACAAGATACTACATCCATTTATGATTAAAACACTTAGTAAAACAGGTATAGAAGGAAAATACCTTAACATAATAAAGGACATCTATGACAAGCCCTCAGCTAATCTCATAATTAATGGTAAAAAACTTAAGCCCTTTGCTCTACGTTCAGGAACACAACAGGGCTGTCTCCTATCACTTCTGCTTTTCAACATAGTGTTGGAAGTCCTTGCCAGAGCAATCAGGCAAGAAAGCATCCAAATTGGGAATGAAGAAGTTAAATTATGACTCTTTGAAGATGATATGATGCTATATATAGAAAACCCTAAAGATTCCACCCAAAAACTATTAGAAACAATCAATGAATACAGTAAAGTTGCTGGCTACAAAATCAACGTACAAAGCCCACTGCATTCCTATATACTAACAATGAAATCTCAGAAAAAAATACAAAAATCAATTCCCTTTTTAATTGCAGCAAAAAAAATAAAATACCTAGGAATAAACTTAACCAAGGATGTGACAGACCTATATGTTGAAAACTACAAGAATTTTTAAAAGAAATTGAAGAAGACACAAAGAAATGGAAAGACATTTCGTGCTCATGGATTGGAAGAATCGACATAGTTAAAATGGCCATATTACCCAAAGCAATATACAGATTTAATGTGATCCCCATCAAAATCTCAATGGCATTTTTTAAAGACGTAGAACAAAAAATCATCAGACTTGTTTAGAACCAAAAAATACCCCGAATAGCCAAAGCAATCTTAAGAAAAAAGAACAATACTCGAGGTATCACACTCCCTGACTTTAGCTTGTTCTACAGGGCTACAATAATCAAAACAGCATGGCATTGGCAGAAAACCAGACACATAGACCAATGGAATACAATTTAGAAACCACAAATAAAACTACATAAATATGGACACATAATTTTTGACAAAGAAGCAAAAAATATACAATGGAGAAAAGAAAGCCTCTTCAATAAATGCTGCTGACAGAATTGGAAAGCCACATGCAAAAGAATGAAACTGGACTGTTATCTGTCACCATGTACCAAAATTAATTCAAAATGGATCACAGACTTTAGGCATAAGACCTGAAACAATAAACTGCATAGAAGAAAACATAGGTACTAAACTTATGGACCTTGGATTCAAAGAGCATTTTATGAATTTGACTCCAAAGGCAAGGGAAGTAAAAGCTAAAATAAATGAATGGGACTATATGAATCGTAAAAGCTTCTGCACAGCAAAAGAAACCATCGACAAAATAAAGAGGCAACCGACTGAATGGGAGAAGACTTTTGCAAACAGTGCCTCCGATAAGGGGCTAATATCCAAAATATACAAGGAACTCATGAAGCTCTACAAGAAAAAAACAAACAACCCAATTGAAAAATGGGCAGAGGACCTGAGAAGACATTTCTCCAAAGAGGACATACAAATGGCAAATAAACATGAAAAAATGCTCAACGTCACTAATCATCAGAGAAATACAAATGAAAACCACGATGAAATGTCACCTCACCCCAGTCCGAATGGCTATCATCAACAAGACAAATAGTAACAAGTGTTGGAGAGGCTGTGGAGAAAAAGGAACCCTCATACATTGTTGGTGGGAATGCAGACTGGTGCAGCCGTTATGAAAGGCAGTTTGGAGGTTCCTCAAAAAATTACGAATAGAATTACCATATGACCTAGCAATCCTTCTCCTGGGTATCTACCCAAAAAATCTGAAAACATTTATACTTAAAGACACGTGTACTCCAATGTTCATTGCAGCTTTATTTACAGTGGCCAAGACATGGAAACAACCAAAATGCCCTTCGATAGATGAATGGATAAAGAAGTTGTGGTATGTATACACAATGGAATACTGCTCAGCAGTAAGAAAAGATGAAATATGACCATTTGTGACAACATGGCTGGATCTTGAGATTATAATGCTCAGCGAAATCAGTCATACAGAAAATTCAGAGAACCATATGATTTCACTGATATGTGGTATATAAACCAAAAACAACAAAGAGCAAGGCAAGCAAATGAGAAACAAATCTCATAGACACAGAAAAATGTTTAGTGGTTACCAGAGGGTAAGGGAGGTGGGGGGTGGGAGATGAGGGTAAAGGGGATCAAATATATGGTGATGGAAGGAGAACTGACTCTGGGTGGTGAACACACAACGGGATTTATAGATGATGTAATACAGAATTTTATACCTGAAATCTATGTAATTTTACTAACATTTGTCACCCCAATAAACTTTAATTTTAAAAAAAGGAAGCCATTAAGGAATAAATGTGAGGTTAAAATTTTATTTTTTAGGTTTGTAAATTCAGGAAAAGGAAAATTGCCCATTTGTAAGAGAACTGTGAAGAATGTTGTTTTAATAATCCAGTCATTATAAGTGAAAAATATATACTTTGGACTCAGACAAATTTGATCTGAATTTGAGCTTTACAATTTTCTACCTATGTCATCTGGGGCTACTCAATTTCTCTATGCCTTGGGTTTCTAATCTGTAAGTAGGTATAAGAAAATTTACCTCCCAATGTTGTATTGAGGATTAAGTGGGACAATGAATATATTGTAATATTAGTAACTTATTAATATAAGTGTTAACTGATTTTATTAACTTATTGTAATGAGACTAGATGCCCAATAAAGCCCTAGCCAGCCCAAAACAAACAAACAAAAAAATAAAGTGGCTAAATGGATAAGAAAACAAAACCCTTCCATATGCTGCCTACAAGAGACTCACTTCAGATTGAAAGACACACACAACCTGAAAGTAAAGAGATTTAAAAAGTTATTTCATGAAAATGGAAATGGGAAAAAGAGAAGGCTGGGGTGGCAATACTTACACCAGAAGAACTGTAACATGAGACAAAAAAGGACGCAGTAATCCCACTTCTGGGTACTTACCTGAAGAAATCAAAAATGCTATTTTGAGGGGATTTGTGTATTGATATGTTCACTGCAACATTTACAATAGCCAAGATGTGGAGGCATCCATTGATGGGTGTCAGTTGATGGGTGATTGGATGAAGAGGAGGTTGGACACGTATACAATGGAATATTGCTTGGCCAGGGAAGGAAATGGGTTCTTGCCATCTGTCGTGACATGAATAAACCTGGAGGGTACTGTGCTGAGTGATTGCAGACAACAAAAGACAGATGCAATGTGATTTCGCTTACATGCGGAATCTAAAGAACAAAATACACAAACAAAACAGAAACAGACTCATAGATACAGAGAACATTTTGATGGTTGCAGGTGGGGGGGTGGAAGGGGTGAGTAGGAAAGGGGAGGGGATTAAAAAGTACAAATAGGTTGTTACACAGTAGTCATGAAGATGTAGGTTGTAGCATAAGGAATATAGTCAATAATATTGGAATAACTATGTGTGGTATCGTATGGGTACTAGATTTATCAGGGTGATAGATGAGAGAGGGTTGGGGAACAGGATGAAACAGGTGAAGGGATTAAGAAGTACAAATTGGTAGTTACAAAATAGTCATGGGGATGTAAAGCAAAGCCTAAGAAATATAGTCAATAATATGGTAATAACTATGTATAGTGCCAGGTGGGCACTAGACTAATCGAGGAGATCACTATATAAATTATATAAATATCTAACCACTATGATTTACACTCAGAATGAATATATAATAATATTGAATGTGAGCTGTAACTGAAAAAAATAAATAATCACTTAGTTGACAAGGTGAGGACCAGAGTTCCTGCTGATTTCAGAGGGATGCCCTTTAGGGCATCCCTCGGACAAAAAAATCTCACCTCTTATCTCCTCCACTTGTGTGGACCAGATCCCTGAGAAAGATAAGGATGCAATAAACTGTTTATTGATTTAGTTTGTATTTAGAGAAAAAATATTTTGTAATAGTTAAGAATACAGACTGTAGAGCAGGACTGCCTGGATCCAAACTCCAACTCACAACAGCATGACCCTGAGCAAATCACCTCGTCTCACTTTGCCTCAATTTCCTTGTCTGTAAAATGGGGATAATAAGAATTGCTATCTGATAGGATTGTTGTGAGAAATTAATGAATTGTACATATAAAACAGAACAGCGAAGCAGATTGGCTACTATTAATTATAGGCGATGCTTCCCAATCGTGTTGATTCTCTCACAGGGAATGCAGTCTATTCTAATGATGGGTGTTTCTGGCATCAAAAACAGACCAGGGAGGAAAATTGGGGGGATAAAGGAGAGGTTTGGCCCTAGTCAAATCACACTATAAACAGGTGTTTCTCTTCAACCAAACTGACGACACCCCCAAGGATCCTGCTGTCCAGAGTGCACAGGACATTTGGGGTAATGGGCGGCCTCTAGAAAACAGGCAGAGGAGGCATGCTTTGCCTGCCTGTGTGGTGGGATGGGGGCTGGGGGTAGAGTGTACACCAGCCTTCTGCACTCAGCATCGTCCAGCTGCATCTCCCATTCCATTTAGTTTATAATAGCAGATATGAAAATTTCATCAGGTTTTCTGCTTTACTCTAGTGAAATATTAAACATTTAATAAATTATTCATCCCAATGTAAAATACTACAAATGTTCATAGATTTCATCAAGCAGTACTTCAGAAGCACATTTGTTGCAGGGCTATTTCAGGGAAAGCCACCTGCTCCAGTAAGGGGTGCCTTGTCTCTTCTTCCCTCTTTGTGCTCTTTAGTAGGGAAATGTCTATTCTGGGAGTCAGGTGCTACAAGCTCATCAGGAAGCAGGGATTCTGTATAAGTAGCTGCTTCACCTTCAGGGAAGACTGTGGGCAGGATCTGGAAGCTGTGTCTAGGGGAAGGGAATGGAGCTGAAAGGGTGGGGCCTGAACTTGAGATAAATGACATGGGTTTGGTGTCCCCAAAGTGACGTTTTCTTTTAATTCTGGAGCAGAAAGCTCATCGTGGGCAGGAGTTGTGTCCACAGGAACTTCTGATAGCCTAGGAATGTATGTTTGGTGACATGATCAGAAGTAGCTGAATCAAGGTTGTTTTCCTAGGAGACCCACTGTTCCTGAGAGAACTCAAGCTAGCTGAACAGGTGGCCCAATGAGAGATGCCCGTTTGCTGGGAAGCTAAGGGACCTCTCTGAAGAGCTCCCCCTAAGAACATGTAAAACCCTTGCATTTGGTTGAAAGAAGGATTTCTGAGGCCATCACTGTTGCTGCTTCTGAAACTTCCACGGTCCAGCCTCCTGAACACGTATCTGGGTCAGAAAAACAGAGATGTCTCTGAGAGAAACCCAAAATAGAAGCCCCACTACACTGTGCTACACATTAGGGCCCAAGCGACTCTACTTGGGGGCCTTTCTTTTATAGAATGTCCTGAAAAGGAGAGGCACTTTGCCCTGCTTGTCACAGATCACCACACAGCTCAGCACACAGATGACAGTCAAGCACAGACGGGAACACTGGCCACAGGGCAGTGTGGAGCAACACTGGAGGCTGCATGGCATGGCCATTCCCAGGATGGCAACACAGACACAGGTGGAGTCAAGCCTCTGAAGAAAGCTGGAGGGCAAAGGGAGCGGTGCCTGCAGGGCATCCCAGCCAGCCCTGCTCCCCATCTACTTCCCCAAGAACTAAGGCTGCACCTTGCCCTTTCACCTCCTGCCCTACCCGAGGAAGTCCTCCTGGTTCCCAACCCAAGTGTGCTCCTTCACGCCTCCATCCTACCCTCCTCTCTGTCTGCCTCTGTTTCTAACTCTCTGTCTCTATGTGCATGTGTATCTGTGTATAGGTATCTGTTTATACAATTTATTTTGTAAATCAGTGTAGCATACTACCCAGCAAGAAAGAAGGCTGTGACAGGAATGAGTTTACCTATAAATAATAGAAACCTAACCTGCTGTGGCTTAGCACGTGACAAGAGTTCTTGCTTACTTCACACATGGCTGGTGGTAGGTGAACACGAGGAGCGAGCTCCGTCGTTCTTTCACCACTTTCTATATTTCTTAGAGTGTTGACTCTTTTCTTCATGTGATCACTTCATGCCACAGATCTAGGCACTGTGTCTTCCCATGCAACATCAAGAACAGTAAACCTGACTTCAGTAGTTTAAACAAACAGGGCCTGTCAGTATTGTTCTAGCCACTCAATAATGCTGCCTGCCACCTTCTATGCTTGCACATGTCCATCCTTAGAAGGTTGGCTTTCACAATGCTCTCTGTCCATGGTAACAAGATGGCTGCTTCAGCCCCAGACATCACATCTGCCTTCAAGGTAGGAGAGGGAAAAGTGTATAGAGCCAGCTGCAGCTGCATATAGCTGT
This sequence comes from Rhinolophus hipposideros, assembly GCF_964194185.1. Classification (NCBI taxonomy): domain Eukaryota; kingdom Metazoa; phylum Chordata; class Mammalia; order Chiroptera; family Rhinolophidae; genus Rhinolophus; species Rhinolophus hipposideros. The sequence continues at coordinate 2,781,338 of NC_138052.1, read as the reverse complement.
TTTTACCAGAAAAGCAAAAGACATATGAGGTGTAATCAAATAATATGGTGAATGCTGCTCCAAGTGCCATCCAACTGAAAGGAAGGGATCTTCAATACAAGAAGCGGCATGTCAAACTTTAGTAACAGTGTGGGACAAGTTTCAACTTTTTCAGTTCAGTCGGTCGGGTGTGAGCCCTGGTTGAGAAAAAGTGTGTTTCAAAGTGTGCCAACAAATCATCCTCCATCATGACAATGCTCCATGTCACATATCGCTTCTGTTATACAGCAATTTCTGTCACATAAAAACATTACAGTGTGTCCTCATCTACCTTACTCACCAGATCTGGCACCTTGAGACTTCTGGCTCTTCCCCAAAGTCAAAATGATTCAGGACATCAAGGGAGCCACAACAGAGCAACTAACGACACACACGAAAGAGGACTTCCAGAACTGCTTCAGAAAGTGGTAAGAACAACGGGATGTGTTCAAAGCAAGGGGGAATATTTTGAGGGGGATTAATGGCAATGTGCCTTTTACTGTACTAAGTTGTTGGTGGTGTTGTTTTTTAATTTAAACATTCACCATAGATTTTGATCACACCTCGTATTCACGATGACGCTCTTATCTCTATCAGCAGTCTAGGCCTCTCTCCTCTAGTGACACAAATCCACATTAAACTGTCTACTGAACATCTCTTGGATTCCCACAGATACCTGAGAAAACCAGGACACCTGGGTGTGAGACCAAGCTATGTCACTAGCTGGTAGCGTTGGAAAAAGAACTTAACTTCTCTGATCCTCAGTTTCCATCTAATGCTGGGCTAATATTCCCTGCGCACCCCCACGGAGCTCCTACGAGTATCAAACTAGATAATGCAAGTTAAAGTGCTTTGAAAATTGTAAAACACAGTGCCAGCATTTCCTCAAGTATGTTCCAAGATAACAGAAATAAACATGTCTGTTTGTAGTCTTTCCTACTACCCTCCCCTCCTTCCAGATTTTTCTTTGTACTGTCACCTCACTGGCCCTCTTTGTTGGGCAGAGTCCCAGCAACAGGCTGATAATCCAGAGAAAGCAGCTGCACAGCTCACATCTCAGGCCCTCTCCCAGGTGAGAGGTGAGATGGGAGTGGTGAGATGGGAGGTGTATTAGTTAGCTCTGCTTCCATAAGCAAGTACCACAGGCTCAATGGTTTAAACACTGAAATTTATTTTCTCACAGTTCTGGAGACCGGAAGTCTGAGAGCAGAGCTGGTTCCTTCCGAGGCCTCGCTCCTTGGCTTGCAGACGGCCTCTTCTCCCTGAGTGTTCACATGGTCTCCCCCAGCACCCCCGTGTGTGTCTGTCCTAATCTCTTATTCTCATAAGGACACCATCATAGTGGATTAGGGTCCACGCTAATGACCTCATTCTACCTTAATTACCTCTTTAATGACCCTATCTCCAAATACAGTCACTTTCTGAGGTGCTGGGGTTCAGACTTCAACAAGAGGGTTGGTGGAAGAAGGTGGCTATGAAGGGGGAAGAGTCTCTGGGGCATCTTGAAGTCAGCAGGAAAACCCTCACCCAGATCCGCCTACCGATGCCACTCACACCTCCATTCCTCCATCCGTCCCTCTTTCCCCGTGTTCGCCTAGTGGAGCAAAGGCTGCCATGAAGGACAGGACTTGTGGGGACAAAGCAGCCTGCTGGAAGGAGAATTTTTCACAGCTGCCACATGTGGAGATGGGCTAGGGGGAGAGCTCTAGAGAGGCCTTCATGGGAAGGTTAGGGCCCCTCCACAGGCTGCTACACCACTTCTGGGTGAGAACCCCTTGGCAAGCCCCAGGCTATATTCAGATGACACAGGAATACTACTAGCTCCTGAGGAAATTCATGGGTGTTAATGCTTTAGAACAGTTTGGACGACGTGTTTAGGATATTCTCGCTGCAAGGATATGAATCTGGTTTCTTTGGGTGGAATCTCTCACCCCCAACATGAAGGCCTGAGCACAGAATATGCAGCGTTCTGACCTGCTGCACCTTGGAACGCTTGGAGGGTTGGTCTGGTTTCTCCACAACATGTATCTCAGGACCAGTCTTAAGTGAGAAGCACAGGAAACTACATCCCCCCTCACAGTAAGGCATGGTGGCATTCTTAAGCCAGTCCCAGAATTCAAACAGCCTGGCTCTGCCTTTGAGGGGTCCCCAGTCTTTCTTTACTCACCATCCCTGTCTCTGCTCAGGCAGTGCAGTCTACCACCTCCCATACCCTGAACTGCACCCTGCCCTCTCTCCTTGCCCCCACCCTCCACTCTGCTGCCCGCACCCCCATTGCTCACCTAAACAATTCTCAAGATCTCTGACAAGGTATTCCTGCCACCAGTTTCCCCTCTTTTCTCTCACCTGCCAGTCCTCATGAGGGAGGCAACCCATGACCTAATGAAAAATTTGGGAGCATTATTCCTAAGGGAGGCAGGAGGCACTTTAGTGGGGCTGGGTGATGGACCAGGAATAAGGTGCGCAAGTGAAAGCCCAGGGTACCTCTATTGACCTCTGGCACCCCTCTTTCTTCTTCTCACCACAAGTTGGCCTATCCATATGCCTAACCTCAGAGATGCTGGGAACCTATATGGCACCTTTACACACACGCAGGTGTATACACACACACACACACACACACACACACAATCTCCCGTCTCAAAACACTCCATTTCCGTTCACTGTAAAACTGTCACCATTTTCTTTATTTATTCAAGTGAGACACATTATTTCCATTTTCCAGGACTGTCTTACTAGACATATCAGTCTGTGGTTTCCATGATGTGAATGGTACCCCCTTAGACGTGGAATCTTTGGATAGTGCCCAGCCTGCACAACTGACACGAGGCTCTGTCCAGCCTTCTGTCTGCTAGTGCTAGAGCTGCGTTCTAGAGCCTGTCCGCTTCCCTCTCCTTCTAGTCATTGACAGAACCACCTCTACACACACACACGCACACACACACGAGCCAACTGCCCACCTGAGTTCCAAAACTATCTGCTACTCGGACATCTCGCTTGCAAGCCCAATTGGCACCAGAAGCATGCTGACTCGTCTTGCACCCTGTCAGATAGTCCACATTCTGTGCACAGGAAATCCTCTGCAGTCCCATGTCCCCACTCACCACCTATACTTTCTTCTCCTTGTTTGGAAACCACCCTCCAGGCACCCCTCAGCACTCTGCTCAAAGCCCCCTCCTTCAGAGTGTGTACCCCAATGCCCAGGTGAGTGAGAGGCTCCCGTTTCTTGTCCCCACTTCCCCCACACATGTCTACCATTTCACTTACCAGCTTGTGCCTTATCTTTTTGTGTGTTTGTTATCCCCAACAGAAGGTGGCTCCTTGAAGATGGGCCTGTTCCTTATCCATCCTTGTAGTTTCCCGGTTACACCAAGCCCTGCAGTGCTGGCCACAGGAGGGATCCCTTGTCCAACAATGATGAAATTTGTCTCATTCTGCACCCTCCTGGTTTATGGAGTGCACCATGAGCTCAGGGTTGGGGAGCTGGGTGCAGAATGTAAGCTCCTGTCATCAGGTGTACAGAGAGGACACTGCGAAGGCTGCGTTAAATGCAGTGATGTTTAGAGCAAATGTAGTGATGCGTTTATGGTAAAAGGATGCTGCCTATGTCTTATATTATCCTCCTTCGTGAGGAAACTGTCCTCCAAGTGTCATCAGAGACGTCCTGGTCCCCAGGCCTCCGGGGGCCTGAGTTTCCTAGTCTTCTTGTCTTTCCTCGCGTGGAGGAGGAGAGAGGCAACCTTGGTTCCCTGAGGGGCAGAGGCTAACGGATGCCCAACTCAGTGACTTTCACACTGAAAAGCGCTGGCTAATAAAAATCACCTATAGAAAACTAGTGAAGACTTTGCCTTCTCACTCCCCAGTCAAAGCCTGATCATCTCCAAATGTTACGTTCATGCGGGTCGAAGAGGCTGGCCCACCCAGCTGCAAACTCGTACCCACGCCTCCAGATGCTCCCAAATATGGTTCCATGTCCACTGGCCAGACTCATTTCTCACCTCAGGTTTGGCCGCCTGTGCCTGCCCTGGCCTGCCCTCAGGGCCACGCATCGCCCTCCATGCTTTTCCTGCAGCTTCTGTGAGGGACGTAACAACTCTGCACCACTGCAAAAGCACTCTTACAGCTCAAGGTCAAGGCTGACCATGCTGCTTTTGGTCTGTGCTACCTCTTCGCTAAACATCAGCATGCTTAGCTCTGTGGGGACAGAGCCAGGAGCACAGTTTCCAGGCTCTCACCCTCACGTGGAAAGGTGCTCACTCCGGTATCAAATGGCCATCAATTGTGATTGGCTGGCCATCAGCTGTGGCTAGTTGGCCGTCAGCTGTAACCAGTGAGCCACTAATATAACTGCTGTGGCTACGCTAGCAGCAAATGGGGACTGGCAGGAGCATGGTGGCTAGCTAGCAAGAGAGGATTGCCGCTAGCAAGTGAGGTTGGTTACTAGAGAGAAGTGGATGGCAGGTTACTGATTGTGTGCCTCCTGTTTCCTGTGTCTCCAACCCAGCTGCCAGCGAGAATATAGTGGTATGAACCCCCTATCCATGGCTCCGTGGCTGTTCTTTTTTTGGCCTCACCGTACCCTGCGTTCTTATGTGGGGAGCGGGAGCTGAGACCCCACATGACACCCTGCATGACACTCATTAATCCGCTTGGTTCTGTGAAATGAGCTATTAATACCCTCATTTTCTGGAAGAGAAAACTGAGACTTAGGGAGCTGAAGCAGTCTGCCCAAAGCCACACAGGAGTCTGCCACTGAACTCTGAGCTTCTCAGTACTAAGGTCGAATGCCAGCCTCTTCAGTAGACTGATCTGATTTGTCTGTTTTGGGTGATTTGCCCCAGCCTCTGCCTCCTCCAAGGGGGCCGCAGCCCCACCCTCAGAGTAGATACTGCAAAGAGGAGGGAAGGTTCCAGAACCTATCTGACTAGTTGGTCTGCAGAGTGGGAGGAGGAAGGAGAGATGGACACACAGCCTTTACGGTGTGGTAGTTTCTGTTCTTGGAGCCAGGCTGGGGCTTCTGTACTCTCAGTAGCTTCTGAAAATTCCCCTCTATTCTAGGCTTCCATCCTAGGATAAATTCTCCTTTTATGCTTAGGCAAGCTCAAGTGGATTTCAGTTACTGGCCAGCAAATTAGAGTTTGTCTCTACTTGATGGTGCAAAACTTTAGGATAAATTAATCAGAAATTTCCATATTTGTTTATTCCTAAGGGTATAATTATCGAATACAATAAGCAGTCAGAGGAAAATAGAGTGTATGATGCCATCCTTCTCTCCTTTTTATGCATTTAAACGTAATTTGGTTAATAACACAAAAAACATTAAATAAATACTAGTTTCCTGCCCTTCAGCCCCAACCTTCACAGCAGTGCCTCTCAGAGCAGTCTCCCGTCCAGCAGCACTGGCATTACCTGAGAACGTGTTAGAAGTGCAAACTCCACCCTAGACACATCCACGCAGAAACGGGCCAGGGCCCAGTCAGGTGTATTTTGATAGCGTCCAGGTGATTTTGGTGTGTGAGACTGTTTGGGACCCACAGGTTTACTAGTTACCAGATGCTTTCACATAGAGCATCCCAGCAGCTCCTCAACATAAGCTTGTGAATAACTCCTCTTATCCCAGCTTCATGGGATTTGACTTGAGAAAGTCATGTGTCTGGACCAGGGGTCCTGGCAGGCACACTGGACATCTGGCCTGGTGCTGTCCTCTCTTCCATTCCCCCCATTTAGCCCTCCCTGGCACTTCTCCCCTCCCACCCACTCAGGAGGCTTAGTCACCTCCTGGGTCCAGCGCAGACCCACAGGAGTTGTTTTTCTGCCACCACCACACACAGGCTTTCCCATAAGTCAGTGTCATGCGGGGACTCTGGTCCCGCTCCCTGCACAAGAATGCATGATATGGTGAGGCCAAAAAGGAACACCCACGGAGCCACAGATAGGGGAGTCATACCACTATATTCTCGCTGGTGGCTGGGCTGGACACATAGGAAGAAAGAGCCACGTGATCCGCAATCTATCGTCTGCTTCTCTGCCAATCAACCAACCAACTAGCGTAGCCACGGCAGTTATATTAGTGGCTAATGGCTGACTGGTTACAGCTGACGGCCAACTAGCCACAGTTGATGGCCATCCAATCACAGTTGATGGCCATTTACTACCTGAGCCAGCACCTTCCCACGTGAGGCCAAAAGCTTGGAAACTGCACTCCTGGCTCTGTCCCCGCAGTTAGTCTCGGGGGTTGTTCCCTGCCGATCCCACTCATCACAGCCCTGTCATTCAGGCCCCCCCCTTTTTATTGGAGGTTGTCCTATAAGGACAGAGACTGTCTTCTTCACCTTTGTGTCTTTCCCAATGTAGGGACAGAGCCCCAGAGAGCAGTTTCCAGGCTCTCGACCTCATGTGGAAAGGTGCTGGCTTGGGTACTAGATGGTCATCAGCCATAACCAGTTAGCCAGTGATATAACTGCCAGGGCTGAGCTAGCAAGCATGGATTGCAGTTAGCAAGGGGTTGGTTTGTTGGTTGGCAGAGAAGGCAGGAGATTGCAGCTAGAAAGTGGGGTTGTTTGGCAGAGAAGCAGAGGGTGGATTGCGCATCATGTGGCTCCTGCTTCCTGTGTCTCCAGCCCAGCCGCCAGCGAAAGTATAGTGGTATGAACCCCCTATCCATGGCTCCCTGGGTGTTCCTTTTTGGCCTCACCATGTCCTGCATTCTTATGTGGGGAGTGGGAGCAGAGACCCCGCGTGACACCCTGTCACGCAGGGGACCCTGCTCGCTGCGCCATTTGTCATGCAGGGTCTCAGCTCCCACTCCCCGCCCAAGAATGCAGGACACGGTAAGGCCAAACAGGAACACCCACGGAGCCATAGATAGGGGAGTCAAACCAATATATTCTCGCTGGCGGCTGGGCTGGAGACACAGGAAGCAGGATCTACATAATCTGCCTAACAGCAGTCCGCGCTTGCCAGCCACCACCTTCTTGCTAGCCCCCATTCCCTTCTGCTAGCGTAGCCACAACCGTTATATTAGTGGCCAATGGCTTACGGGTTACAGCTGACAGCCAACTAGCCACAGCTGCTGGCATCTGATCACAGTTGATGGCCATTTACTACCCGAGCCAGCACCTTTCTATGTGAGGCCGAGAGCCTGGAAACTGTTTTTTGGGGTTTTGTCCCCACACTCCACCCCTACAGGGTCTCGCCTCACAATCTACGCGACAAGCGTCTTCTGCGAGGGTCCCTGTGCAAGGAGCCTGGAGGTGAATGCAATATCCTGGACACAGCCAGGCTCTCTGGGCACAGCCAGGGTTTCTCAGGGCACCACCAGTACTTCTGGGCACAGCCAGACTTCCTGGGCTTCTTAAGGTACCACCAGTCTCCCCGGGCACAGCCAGGATTTCTCAGGGCACCACCCCAGTACTTCTGGGCACAGCCAGACTTCCTGGGCTTCTTAGGGTACCACCTGTTTCCCCGGGCACAGCCAGGTTTTCTCAGGGCACCACCACAGTACTTCTGGGCACAGCCAGACTTCCTGGGCTTCTTAGGGTACCACCTGTCTCCCCGGGCACAGCCAGAGTTTCTCAGGGCACTGCTACTCTCTCTGGACACAGGCAGACTTCCTGGACACAGCCAGGGCCTCAGGGCACTGCCACTCTCTCTGGGCACAGCCAGACTTCCTGGACACAGCCAGGGCCTCTCAGGGCACTGCCACTCTCTCTGGGCACAGCCAGACTTCCTGGACACAGCCAGGGCTCTCAGGGCACTGCCACTCTCTCTGGGCCTCTCGGGGTACTGTGCTGGAACAACAGCGGCTCACATCAAGGTGCTTACATATTATCAATGGCGGCCAGTCAAGACACAAAAGCAAACATCAAACCAGTCCCACTACATGGTGGTATGTTCCCAAACAGTCAAGCGTCCATTAAATTAGGGATGGAAGGCAATTCCCCATAGTCCATAGTCATTCGCCAGGGCTGTCCTGGGGGTGAGGGATGACCTTGACCTCACCCTCATGTCCCACGGAGGACTCAGCATGCATTTCCTCCTGGGACAAGTCCTGCATCCGGGCTGCTCAGCAAGCAGTTCCCAGCCCACAGGGCAGCAACAACCTTCGCTTTCTCCGCTTTCTCCGGCCTCTGCTGGTTGGGGAACCATCCACATCTTTCCACCCCTCCACGGGAATCGAGCTCTCCGGCAGCTGCTCCTCCTGGTCTTCCTCAGACTGAGCTTTCTTACGCACAAACTGCTCCACCGCCCTTCGAAAAGCTTTGGCTGGCACCGTATCCTGCCGACTACGCCATGTGTCACGCAGGGGACCCTGCTCGCTGCGCCATTTGTCATGCAGGGTCTCAGCTCCCACTCCCCGCCCAAGAATGCAGGACACGGTAAGGCCAAACAGGAACACCCACGGAGCCATAGATAGGGGAGTCAAACCAATATATTCTCGCTGGCGGCTGGGCTGGAGACACAGGAAGCAGGATCTACATAATCTGCCTAACAGCAGTCCGCGCTTGCCAGCCACCACCTTCTTGCTAGCCCCCATTCCCTTCTGCTAGCGTAGCCACAACCGTTATATTAGTGGCCAATGGCTTACGGGTTACAGCTGACAGCCAACTAGCCACAGCTGCTGGCATCTGATCACAGTTGATGGCCATTTACTACCCGAGCCAGCACCTTTCTATGTGAGGCCGAGAGCCTGGAAACTGTTTTTTGGGGTTTTGTCCCCACACACCCCGCATGACAAGGTCTCTTTCCAGTTTGCCTATGATTTTACAATTTTGAGTCCTTCTGATACACGGACTACCACGAGGTTGGAAGTCCTTCCCTGGAAGCATGTTTTACCTGCTTAGCATTAAATTTGGGCAGCAATGCTGCATCCTTGGAGAGAGTTCACCCTGAAGCGATAACAGGTCGTTTATGTCTAAGTGTGAATGAAGGACTTGAGAATTAGTAGAAACACTCCCTGTGTGTTTCAAAGCTGGCTTTATCAGCACATTCACCATGCTGACCAGAAAGAGGATGAGAGAAGAGCAAGAGAGGATTCTGCTTCCCTGGAGCCCAGCCTTGCTGACAGTGGCACTTATCAAAACCAGGGAGAGAGGAGGATGTAGAGAATATGAGCAGGTGGGAAAGACTAAACACCCAAGGTCAAAGTTGTAGACAGTCTCCAGTCTCTTTCATAATAGCAGCACCATCAAGCAGGTCCCCCCGGACAATCTGAGTTTCTGTTGCTTACAGACTGTCTGCTTCTGGCCATCACCTTACTCCAGCTGGGACACTGTCATGCGGGATGGCCTGCGGGGTCTCAGCTCCCGCTCCCCACATAAGAACGCAGGATATGGTGAGGCCAGAAAGGAACACCCACGGAGCCATAGGTAGGGGAGTCAGACCATTATAGTCTCGCTGGTGGCTGTGTTGGAGACACAGGAAGCAGGAGCCACACTGTTTGCAACCCTCACTGCACCGCTTGCAGGCTCAGCCACCATCTTCTTGCTAGCCCCCATCTTCTGCTAGCGTAGCCATGGCAGTTATATTAGTGGCCAATGGCTCACTGGTTACAGCTGATAGCCAACTAGCCACAGCTGATGGCCATCCAATCACAGTTGATGGCCATTTACTACCTGAGCCAGCACCTTTCCACGTGAGGCCGAGAGCCTAGAAACTGCTCTCTGGAGCTCTCTCCCCACAGATACCCACCTGGAAGAATATGGACCCAGACACCTGAGCACACAAGGCCAGAGATCCTGGGGGAGAAACAAAAAGGACAAATATCACGTCTGCGGGGCTTCTCCCTGACAGAGATTTTCTAGGGTCACCTCAAAAAAAGCCCCCCGCCAATCAGGGTACTCCAAGTGGGAGAGGCTCAGGCCTCTGATGAATCTGTCCCTGAGAAGCATCAGAAGCTGAGTCAGCTGCCAGCTGTGACTTCAGGGCAGGGCTCTAATTGTCCCCAAATAGTGTCAGAAAGACTGAGCAGGGAGGGAGAAAGGGGATATCTCAGAGTGAAGAAAGTGTGAGGTTTTTCTCTCATACCAGAAAAGACAACAAGGAGAGGAGTAGGGAATATGGAAGGAAGCTACGATATGTTTTAAAAAATAATAGACCAAAAGTAAGTAACAATCATAATAATAGATCTACCTATTTATAAGGATTGAATGAAAAAATGATTATAACTATAAATACTATGCTCCATGCCTTGTGCTAGGTGATTTCCACACCAGGTTTTAATACTCACAGTGCCCTGGAGGGTAGAAATTATTACTCCCACTTTGCAGATGAGAAAACTGAGTCTCAGTGAACTATCTCAGTAAGTCGCTGTGGGCTACTGCTGGAATGGGCTTTTCCTGGACATCTTGGCTCCTTCCAGTCCAGTCTCGTTGTTCTTGAGGTCACTAGTCTCGTGTTCTGGTTGGCTGCCCTCTCAGAGAAACCCCTTCAGCACAATAGTCTCAAACATCTGCCCTTCCTCCTTTCTGAAATTGTTCAAGTATCACCTCAGCCACCTCCTCCATGAAAGTGACCTCCATTCACCCCGTCACAACAGTCAGAAGCCAGGTGTCCTCCGGGACCCCTGCCTCTCTCGCTCTCTCACCTGCTCCATCCACTACGTGGGCAAGTCCCATCATCTCAAATCCACCCACATCTCAGTATCCTCACAGCCACCAATGCAGGCCACTGTCCTCTGTCACCTGGACACCCGCAACTGATCGCCCAATAACTTCTCCACTCCTCAGCCAGAATGAACCTCCTAAAATGCAAACTGGACCCTGTCACTTCCCTTTCATGGCGTTAGTGGCTTCTGTAGGCTCTCAGGGTCATGCAGAGGCTTTAATGCATACTGGCTTCCCAGACCCCGCCCCCTCCAGTCTAGCGCTCACTGTTCACCCCGCAGACCCTGAAATTGAAAGCTCTCCTTCACCCTCTGGCTCAGGTACATACTGATCTCATCCCCTGAGCCAGTGTCTTCTCACCTTCTGCCCTGAGCTCAGCACTACTCAAAACCAAACTGAATAAAAGGACCCTCTTCCGTACTGCCCTATGGCCCTTGCTCACCCCATCAAAGCACTGGTCATTCTGCACAGCCACTACTTGTGTGTGCACTGGTGTTTCTGCTGATAAGACTTAGGTCGCCAAGGGCCATATCTTATTGACATTGTACCCAGTCCCCTGACAGCACCTCATGGATACACTGAATAGCACATGAACTGAATGAACAAATGAATGATCGGGCACGTCCAGTGCTGAGCCCGTAGTGGTGGAGGTGAGGTTTGGTATGTCTCATCAGTGCCCGCCAGCCTAAGGCCACCCAGAGCTCACCAGTGGTTGCACTAAGCAGAGTTGACTGATTCATTGCAACCAGGGAGAACATACCACAGGGAACTCTGGGGCATCTCCCCGAGAGGGTATCAGAAAGGACTTCAAGGTGCGTCCTGCTGTTGGTGATTTGGGTGCTGCAGGCTCTGGATCGGAAGCTGTTAGGAAGCAGGGTTGATTCTATGATGGGTATTTCACTAACTCTTATCTGAAAGGTGGGAGGAATGAAATGTGCAATTAATGAAGATGCAGCCGTCACTCATATAGCCAGGCTATGGGGATACTTCCTGTTTTATGGCTTGGACAGCAGTCTTGTTTTCGAGTTCAGAAATGATTACAGAGGGTTCTTGTCTTTGCCTTGATACATCATGGTCACAGAGCAGCCTTGACTGCTGTCAGGGTCCTATTATGTTCAACAGGAGAACATCACAGTCCAGCTGTGGGTGCCAGGCCAGGTCGCAGCTGTAAGGGACTGCACTTCTCATTCTCAGTCTTTTGCCACCCAATCCTGCAGTTAGCTGGCCTGGCACAGCCACAGGTGCCAGAGGCTCAGCACAATTCTTTGCTTTCCACTCAAGCCATATGTCAGGACTCAGAAGTCACAGGGGTGGGAAGTGCAAGGGGCTTCCAGTCTCCCCCCTTCATCTCTTCCTCCATTGATGGGGAGCCCGCATTCTTAGCTCTCAGCAGCTGCAAAGGCAAATCGGCTCCCTGTTGGAAACTCACTCTCCTCCCTCTTCCCAGGGCCCCGAGGTTCCTTTAATCCTTTTCTTCCCAGACCTCCACCCCAGCTTATTTCCAGGAACCAGTTCTTTGGCTCCATCGATTTCCACTCATGATGAGTTTGCTGGAGGAACAGTGGAAGATGCTGCAGATTCTACAATCAGAGGGGAGGTGAAAGAAAGGAGACTTCATGAGTCCTAACCCTTTGAGTCATATCTCCTAAACAATCAGACCCTTTGTGCTGCTGCACTCAACCTCTTCTTAGCTCATATATTAGCCTCATCTTGCTAAAACACTCTGTCTCTCTATACCTTGCATTGTATTACCAGTTGCACTGTGTAAGGAAGATAGAGCCACCAAAAAGAAATATAATTAATAAACATGAAACTTTCCTTATTAATTCCCCATATGTCCCTAAATTGCCAAACCCCTACAGTCCACGCTTTCCACATTGTATTCTTCACAGTGGTACTGCTTTGTATACATCTCCCCTGTGTTACTTTGGTCCCCCCAACTAGATTGTAAGCGCTGAGGAGAAGAACTACACCCATTATTCTCATCGCTGCCTCCCAGCCCAAGCCTGGACTGACTTCCGGTCTCGTTGCCTCATCCAAATCCTGGCCACACCCATCTAAAGGACTCACTGTCTCCACTGAACCCTTCCATGGTCCCCATTGCAGGTCCAAAAGGAATTTAAACATAGATCCTCTGCCAGTAATCTCCAGCTGGGAAAGGGGCTGCAGGGGACAACCTCCATTTAATGGTGATGAACTTTCTCTTTTTTCCCACAGAAGGGGCCAGGGCCTGAGCCTCAGCAGAGCAGGAAATGTCAGCTGAGGTCCTCTTTCCACCTGTGGTTAAAAGGGTGATTTATTGTCTCCAGGCATCTGAGGATATGTGCACAGAATAAAATCCTCTTTCATATGCTCCGTTCAGAACAGCTGGTTCAAATGAGAAAAGCCATGATCTCTGCCGGCACATACAAGCTGGCTTTGTGAGTGTGTGTTAGGGCCAACAGGATAGGGAAGGGGGAGCTTTCCTGAAAGCTATTTTCCTGACATGTGTGGGCAGTGCTTCAGCCACCACTATCTCCTCCTTTCCCAAGAGGTTTGCTCCCTGCACTCTGAATTACATTCAATGCAGCTCTGTCATGAACAAAATCTCCCCCAAATTTTCACTGCTTCCTAGCCAGGGTGTGGGTTGAGGGTGGGAATGAGAGAGAGAATAAAATAATGTTCTCAGGGCAGGACATTTCTATATCGTTGTCGTGCAGGGTGTCAGGCGGGGTCTCTGGTCCCTCTCCCCACACAAGAACACAGGACACAGTGAGGCCAAAAAGGAACACCCCTGGAGCCATAGGTAGAGGAGTCATACCACTATAGTCTTGTTGGCAGCTGGGTTGGAGACACAGGAAGTAGGAGCCACACTGTCCGCAACCCGTCGTCCTAACTGCAATTCGCGCTTTCCAGCTACCATCTTCTTGCTAGCCCCCATTTTTCTGCTAGTATAGCCACAGCAGTTATATTAGTGGCCAATGGCTCACTGGTTACAGCTGATGGCCAACTAGCCACAGCTGATGCCCATGCAATCACAGTTGACGGCCATTCACCACCGGAGCCAGCACCTTTCCACATGAGGTCGAGAGCCTGGAAACTGCTCTCTGGGGCTCTGTCCCCATAATCGTGGTAACTTATTTCACCCTGCAGGAGCTGAATATGGCTAGGCAAGCAGTCACATACCTGGCATTTGTTATGGCCCATTTATCGCTGCCAAGATGCTGTCATATTCACCATCTTTACTCTGTGAGGTCAAGGGGAAAGCACGAGGATACCATCTGAGCCCAAGAGGCTGAGGCAGGACTGATTTTAATGTCCAACATCGTCTGCTTCTTCATCCATGCCTATTCTAAGTGTGAAAACACAGTAGGAAATATCTAAACTTGAAAATCACACAAATTAGGAAAGATTACTCACATTACAAAAATATTATTTCTTGAAGGATTTTCTCAAATAAGAAACATTTACGCATTTTAGTTGTGTGTTTCCAAGATACCACTTACTTGTCAAAATAAAAGCCATGAAGGCAAAGAAACTGAAAATTAAATGAATAGATTAAAATAGTAATTATTTAAAAATTAAAACAGCAATAAACTGAACGAAAACAGAATTGAACATGTTTTAAACATACAAAAGAGAAGAAATTCCTAAGCTTAACTGAATAGAAGAAGAAAATGAGCATACCCTAGTAAAAACTACATGTGGTAAAAATAAAATACATGTGGTTAATCTTTAATATCTAAAACTAATACAAACTAATTAAAAAGCACAAATAATGCAAACAGTTTAGAAAAAGGAACTGTAATTAATAAATAAACATATGGGATTATATTCAACTTCACTGGGAATTAAGTAAATATGAATTAAAACAATAGAAGAAAACTTTTTTTTGGCATAAAAATTAGCATAAAATTGTCGTTGAAGGTGTGGTAAGCGAGGCAATGTAATGCACTCCTGGCAGAAGCATATACATTCCCTGTCTTGGGAAGCAACTGAAGGGATGTGTGTGTGTGTGTGTGTGTGTGTGTGTGTGTGTGTGTGTGTTTGGTCTTTTCTTTAGCTTTGGAAGAATGTGAACCTTATGATTATATTTACATCTATACATAATGTACTATAATATACATAATACGTATTAATATGTACTGTGTATCATATATTGTACTATATATAATGTACTATACTAAATATATTTTAAAAATATGTATATACTGAAACGTAAAACATTTACATCTTGCCGAAGCTAAAGAAAGAAGTTAAAATAGAGAAAAGACCAAAAACAAAAGGCTTCTCTTCGGGGCCGCCAGGTAGCTCTGTTGGTTAGAGCGCATGCTCTGAACGACAGGGCTGCCAGTTCAATTCCCACATGGGCCAGTGAACTGCACCCTCCACAACTAGATTGAAGGAAAACAACTTAGAGCTGATGGGTCCTGGAAAAACACACTGTTCCCCAGTATTCCCCAACCACCCCCGCCAAAAAAAGGCTTCTCTTCAACACCCATTAAATGAACACTCACATCTTCTACCCAGAGCAACCTCTGGATTTTCATCCCCCAGTGTCCTTTGTAGAGGCTAAAGATGGTTTCAGGCTCATTATTTCCTCCAGTGGTTCTCAGATGTCAGCCTGCACCAGAACACCTGGAAGTCTGGTCAAACACAGATCACTGAGCCCCACCCTGGAGTTTCTGCTTTGACAGATCTGCAGGGGGCCCCTAGGATGTGTGTTTCTCACAGTTCCCAGACATGCTGATAACCCCTGGACCACACTTTGGGAAGCATTGACCTGCCCTTCAGGTACCCATCCTGGTGCCCACCTGAGCAACCTCCAGCCTCCTCCCTGACTGGCAGAGCATTGTTGTACAACTCTAGCTAATAGACAAGCCATACCGCTTCATCAGGACATAGGAGTGAGGATGTGCATCAGATCCCAGGGATTGGTGGTGCTGGTAATCAGGCAGAAACTGCTTTGAATCCTCTCAGCACGCATGCCTTTTGTTTACATGCAGTAAATTAACAGCCCCTGTGGTAAAGGAACTAGTTGTCTAGCTGACTGGATGCCTCCGTTTTTCTTCACTTCCTTCAGTTTTCTCCCCTCTCCCCAGCTTGTTGCTCGACAGCTGTCCTCAGAGGGGACTATAAAGGGCTCCAAAGTGTGTTCATATCCTGTCTTGGCCACCTTCTAGCTATAAAACCCAGGACAATTTCCTTCACCAGCATGAGCGTCAAGGTCTCCATTGGTTAATGGGCATAGAACATCAGTGCAGTGATCAAATTAAAAGTGAACACGAAGCTCCTGGCACAAGACTTGGCTAGTATTGAGCAGTTAGAAAAAGCTGCTCATTTCCATTGTGATTCACTACCCAATCTCACCTGAAACCTTCAGCTTTTCTAGTCAGTAAGCCAATCTATCCTGTTTGTTTTTATTTGAACTATGTACCTTTGATTCTTCCATACTGCCAAATGCTTTTATTTTTTTAATGGCTTTATGGAGGTAATACTTGTTTATCATTTTAAGTCATCCATTGTGCAGTATAAAAAGGAAGTTTCCCCCACCTCTTTTCTATCCCAGTCCTCAGAGGTAACTACTGCTAGCAGTTTGGTGTGCATCCTTTGCAAACTTTATCCACAGATATACAAATATATACATACATGTATCCAGTCTATATATTTATTTATCTGCAGGAATGAGGTAGTGCCACACGTTTTTCTGCAAGTTTTTTGTTTTCCCTTTTCATGCTGGAAATTGTATTTAAGGGACTTCCAGTTTCCATTCCCACAGGTAAAAAGTTTGGAAGTTATCACTCCCATCCTCACAACATGAAAAAAGTGAACCAACTGAAAAACCAATGAAGTTTTGGGGCCTATCAGAGAATTAAGGTTACAGGGCAAACCATCACCCCAAAAATCTGGACAAACAGATGAATTGAAAGAATCACAGCCAGGATCAGCTAACTTGAGCAGGAGTCCTGGCAATCATAAACTGGTAGGGGCACTTCAAGGCAATTCTGATGAATTTCTAAAGGTTGAGTGTAGACAAGGATGAGAGTGAGAGACTCCTGGGGGCCATAGTCTTAGGGGGATCCTACATTTTTCTGAGTTTTAGTTCTAGGAATCCCACCACATTATCATGGTGAAGAGCTAAGAAAGAATTTTTGTATGTCTTTAGGGAAAGGGCGGGGGGGAGGGTTACCATTTTTAAATAGCCTCGAGCATTTTTCATTACCAAGACCTACTCTCCAGGAGAAATGATCAACTCTAGCTATTCTAGCCTCACTGTTTCACCTAAGGAGTAGGGAAGCTAAGAAACACTTGTGAAGGTCACAACTCAGAGACATAGGCAAACTAAAGGATTGAAATTTATTCATACAATTATAGAATATATCCCCTTTCCCAGTGTTTACTAACACCCCAACAGGGCTCCAGTGTAGTAATAGTGGATTACAAACAAAAGAGCAAGGCAAAGAGTCCATTTAAAGGCATCTCTAGGAAAATACAAAGACAACAGGGAAGACAAAAAAAAAAACACAAGAAAACCAGAGCAATTTGAAGACGTTTGCCCCTACTATGTATGTTTGCTATAGCAAACATTTACCACAGCCCACCTCCTAGCAAGATTAACATAAAACCTTACACAAAGGCCTATTACCTGGAAAGTCATGTCTAGATTTCAACAACAACAAAATTACAAGGCATGCCAAAAGGCAATAAAAAGCACAGTCTGGAGAGACAAAATAAGCATCAGAAATAGATCCAGATATGAAACATATTTTAGAATTATCAGACAGGGAATTTAAATAACTGTGGTTAATATGTTAAAGGTTCTAGTGGAAAAAGTAGACAACATCTAAGAACAGATGAGTAATGTAAGCAGAGAGATGGAAACTCTAAGAAACAATCAAAAAGAAATGCTAGAAATCAAAAACAAGAAATGCCTTTGATGGACTCTTCAGTAGACTAGACATCACTGAGGAAAGAATCAATGAGCTGGAAGAAATATCAATAGAAACTTCCCAAACTGAAGTGCAAAGAGAAAAAAGAAATTTAAAAAACACAAAAGAATATCCAAGAACTCTGGGACAATTTCAAAAGTTATAACAAATGTATAATTGAAATAACAGGTGAAGAAGAAAGAATGAACCAGAAAAAAAATATTTGAAGTAATAATGGCTGAAAATTTTCCAAACTTAATGATAAATACCAAACCAGAGGTTCAGGACACTTGGAAAATGCCAAGAATGATAAATGCCTGTGAATGAAAAAGAGGCTATGTAATAAATCTGATAAGCTCAGTGACCAACAGTAACCTCTTAGCGTGATCTGATCACAAATTTCTAACTGAGCACATCATTATGGGTGGTCACACTCCAGTCTTATAACTTCTTTAGTAAAAGGTCTATCTTTGCCTAAGCAAGCCCTGTCCATTGTTCTTGTGCATCAAGGTTAACACACCTTTCGAATGCCAAAATAATCCTCTTTTTCAGACCTTTTGGAGTCACAACCACCCTCAAATGAGCACATGATTTTACTGCCAATGGATTAATCTACCTCCAATGGATTTCATTTAACATCATCCCAAGTCACTGTTATTGTTAAATGTTAACTTTCATGTACCCACCAATGTAAATGAAGCATATCTCTCCATTTTATTTTTTATCCAACCATAGGGATTTCCCCACCTTGCTTTCTCCACCTCCTTAATCTACCACCAATGGATTTCATGTAGTTTTCCTTACATTCCCTCCTTTGATTCCAAATACATAAAAGAACACAAAACTGCCATTCTACATAGCATTTTAAAATCTTGCTTCTGGGCATGTCCTCATTTTGTCTCAAATAAGCTCATAAAATTTTCTATAGGTTTGGACATTCTTGCATCAACATGCCCAAAAATCTGCAGTTCGCATATTCTAATCAAATTGCAGGAAACCAAGACAAAGAGGAAATGTTGAAATAAGCCGGTGGTTGGGGAGTAGGGAGACACCTTTCCTATGTAGGAACAAGTATAAGATTTAACACAGACATCTCATTAGAACCCATGTGAGCAAGAGAGTGTGGAGTTGAAAGAAAAACACCACCAACCTAGAACTCTATATTCAGCAAAGCTATTCTTCAGCTTTAAGGATAAATACAGACTTTTTAAGACAAACAGAATTCATCACCGGCACATCTTCCCTGCAAGAAATGTTGAAAAAATTTCTTTAGAGAGAAGGAAAATGATATAGGTCAGAAACTTGGATCTATATAAAGAGAGAAAGAGCATCTGAGAAGGAGTAAATGAAAATAAAATACTTTCTTATTCTTAATCTAATAAAGAATTCTTTATTCAAAGTAACAACAGTAATGATGTATTAGTTATTATAGCTTATGAATAAGTAAAATAATATTATAAAGGATCAGAAGGAGGAATTGAAAATACTCTGTTATAAAGTATCTACACTACTCATAAAATAATATAGTATTATTTAAAAATACCATATGATTTCACTCACATGGGGGGTATAAAACTGAAAGCAATAAACAAATAAGACAAACAAAAACTCATAGACACGAAAAACAGTATGGTGGTTACCAGAGAGTAGATTGGGGGAGAATGAAGCAGGTAAATGGGGTCAAATACATGGTGATGGAAAGAGACTTGACTCTGGGTGGTGAACACACAATGCAATATACAGATGATGTATTATAGAATTGTACACTTGAAAATTATATAATTTTATTAACCAATGCCACCCCAATAAATTTAAGAAATTTTTTTAAAAAATAAATACATTTAGATTTATTATAAATCTATGTTTCAAAATCTAAAGCAACGATTTAAAAATTTGTTAAAGTAGTAAATTGATGTGCTAAGAGAGGAAAGGAAATGGAATCATACAAAATGCTCCATTAAGTTGAACTTGAGCATGTGCTGCTTGCCCAGTGTGCCGCACTCATTCACTGAAGTGTTTAGAGCTTTCCATTTTTCAGCGGTTTGAGATAACTAAGGTATTACTGTACATTTAAAATTTTCCAACAACCACAATGATTCTTCTTCTAAAACCCCTAGCAAATGGGGACACATAGTCAGTTCCAAGTGAATACCTATAAACTTGATTACAGACATTAGGTTGTCCCTCTCTGACCAAAGGCTAGATGCCCTCTGGCTAAAATAAATCCCATCACTGGTCCCTGTGGACATACATACAGGGGTGGAGTGGTTGCATGAATCTCTTTTCTGGAATCTGATTATCTTCCCAGTAAGGGGTACGGAAGTTGAGCATAGAAAGGGCTGAAAACTCTAGGAGAACCAAAGAACTGGAGGAAAAGTAGAATCTATTTATGATATTTTTAGGAGAATTCCCATCTTCAGGCATCCTTCTCTTTCACGTGAAACCTGCCCAGAGTCTCCATGAGCTTTTTTTATGGAATATTTACATGGAAGTGTACTGACATTTTACAAAAGATAGTCAGAGAGAGGACACCCCAACAAGTTCCTTGTGAATACATCACATAAATTTTTTAAAAAGAAAACAATAAATGACTCACAAATGAAGAAGGATTGGAACTGTGTTGGACCTGAGTGTGTTAGAGGCACTCTCTAGTTACTCATGGTCTACAGGGTCAGAGTGAGGCCACATGTAGCAGACAAACTACTGCTCACCACTGTCTGGTCCCTTTCACCACCAAGCATCATGGGGATTGTCCACCACTCATTTGAAAGTCAGTGGGGCCACATGTCTTGCTATGGTCAATAAAATATTAGTATCAGAGCCGATGTGCTCTCCATCTTTTCTTCCCCTGGCTTTAGCAATTGAAGAGCTTGCAAATGGTAAACCCAGGGCCCTTGAGAGAAGGGGAACTGATACAGATCCCCATGACAACTTACTATGGACATGCAGCATAACAAGAAATAAAACTTTGTTACTTAGAGCCACGGGGATTATTTTTAACAGTTATCTTGCTTCTGTAAATAAATCACCAAGCCTCTGAGAATATTTATGCAATAGAACCTACTCGGTATATGTATCAGTGATTTAAATGAACACACAGCTAGTGAGGTCATTTTATAGCTTAAGTTATCAAATTCAATTTCCTCTAATCAACATATTTTATAACTTAAATGACCAAGTACAATTTCCTATAACAAACCTTGTTTCCAAGTCTATGTGACTAAACCATTACACTTACCAGCCTCCCTTCTCATTGACTAACCACTAGTAACATGGGGGGAAGATCTTGTCACTGAAAAGCCTATGCCCACCTAGCTCTTTTCTCACACTTTGATGGGAATTAAAGTGAATATCTCCCTCTTTCATTGAAGAAGACAATTACAACACAACAGTGAAAGTCCATAGGCTTCTTATTAAATATCATCATAGATTACCTTCTATAACTAAATCAATCTATGAAAACAAGGGTTACAACATCCAGTTTCCAGTATGATCATGATTTTTTTTTAAAGAAAAGAAGCCCTATACATTTTGAAAAAGGCAAAAATAATGGCATAAATTGTAGATAGCTGTGTTTGAGTGGTAGGAATATGAGCGATTTTATTGTTCCAATTTTTTTCTGTTTCCAAATTTTTATAAGTACATATTATTTTTATAATGGGGAAATATATACCTATAATAGGCTCAGTTACATTAATGGATGTATTAATCTAAAAAACATAAATTTCCACCCAATTTACAGAGTTTGTATTATATTATAATCTGTCTCTAAAAGAAAAGTGGTCACCAGATGTGAAACTGGGCTGTAGAATTGCTAACCCCATGACGGATGGACCAAATGAATGTGGTATGGAGACACAGGGTGAGACTGAAAAGAAAGAAAAGCCAGCTAGAAACACAAGAAAACAGTAGTTCTCAAATTTTCAAATACAGTACAAAAGAATTACTGAATAGCTTATCAAAATTTGGACTCTTGGATCCAGCACCCAGGGATTTTGATTCAGTAGGTCTGCAGTAGAGCCCAGGAATCTGCATGCTGAGCAGCCCTTCCAGATGATTCAATACAGAGGTCTCTGTGCCACACTTTGAAACGACACATGCCCTAGAGAAAGCAGAATGGTTGGATCCAATGGAGAGGCTGAGGAGTGGATCCATAAGGAATAATTTAGCTCCATGGGTTTCATCCCTGGCTGCATACTGGAATCATCTGGGTGGCTTTTTAAAAATGCTTATGCCCGCAAATACTAATGGACGGCATCTCTGGGCAACTGCAGATTTTGAAAGCTCCCCTGGTGATTCTGATGCATGGCAAGGTTGAATGCTGCTTTGACTGAACAGAAAAGTCTCATGCCTCCAACTGGCATCCCAGAGGTGACTGACTGCCTGCTCTGTCCATCTCTGGCTGCCACTCAGGTCGTCTATCACAAACCCTGGTGACTGGGCAGAAGACAATTTGGCTGAAAGCAAGCTGGCCAGAATGCAAGTTTTAAATCCTTCAAACAGTGGATGAAACTGAAAGTATGGCCAAAGCCACAAAGCAGACATAATTGGCTTTAAATGAATTCAAACTTTAAAACAAGGAACTTCAAACCTGAAAAAGTTCAGGTAATATTTTCTGCAATTTCTTTTGTTGACTGACTTTAGTTGTTCATTTCCATTTACGAAAGCAATCCATCCTTACGAAAGAAATGTGAAAACAAATACAAGCAAAAAAAGATGAAGAATACCCATAATTTCACCCACTCAGAGACCATCAATAAAGTACCTTGGAGTGTATCCTTCCAGAACTTTTCTTATGGAGATATGTGCATCTATTTTTGTCTAACAGATTTTTCCAATTAATTCCATTAGGCATTTACAAAGACCCAAGTTGCCATGTTATAAAAAGCACAGAAAGGGAATAAATGCTGAAACTTAATGTTAAATACAAAAGAAAAGAATGTAAGAAAAATGAAACTCTGAAAAACTAACTAAAAATTCTCAAAGACATACACATTTTTGCAAAGCCACTCTAATTATATTTAAATATTGGAAAAAATAAGGACATATTTTAATGAAATGATCACTAGCCAAATCGTTGTGAAGAGCAGCATGATACATTTGGTCAAATTGCTTTCTGTCCAGTAGTACACTGCCTTCTCTCAGTGTCCTTCATGTGGAACTGACATGCTCATTCCTGACTCCGCCGTCCTCTCCTCCCCTCTTGAATACCCATCCTGTTTAATTTAGCCCAATTCTTTCCATCATTCAAGGCCCAGTTTAAGTCCAACTCCCCTCTCCCAACCATGCCCCCACAATTCCCCCGACTCGCCCTGTTATATTAACTCTGAACCCCTCAACATTTGCTATGCCTTTGCCTGAGGGTTTAATCGATTGTTATTCTAAACACTTCAGAGTCCCCTGTGCATTAATCTCAGGTCCACATTGAGATAATCTCACCAAGAGCTGAACCCAGCTGACCCCCTTTTGTGTCTCCACAGCATGGAGACACACAATAAACAGTTGATAAATATTGAATGAAGTAGAGAGAAATTATAGGAATATTTCTTTTTAAAAATAGACATTTTATTCACCAGTAAAGCTCAGTGGTGTGGGGGTCCAGCGGAAACCTCACTGTTGCAAAGAGCAGGTCTGATGGGGGAGCTAGAGGGTAGTACTGTGTTCCAAAAGGCAGACAGCTGAATGGAAATGAGGGGCCAAGCTGTGGTGAGGAACAAAGGAGAGGAGCACAGATGTCTCCTGTCAGAGCATTCCCCAGCCCAGACCCTCAGACAAAAGCAGTCCCAACATAGTGCTCTCCATCGCTCAGGATCAGATGAGGCAGGAAGGGAATCCAAGCAAGCTGGCCGTCGCCTGGGGCCAAGAAGCCCAACACCAGATCAATTCTTGGCAGCCAAGAAATACCATAACCCGTGTTAATGAAGACAGAGGAACACGTGAGGGGCGAGGCCGCCTAATTCCCACTGACAGGAAGAGCCGGCTATGATGTCCAAATGACCGTGGCCTTGAGAAGTACTGACAACATCATCCTGGAGACCCTGAGGACAGGAAAGCTGGCCAAAGGCAGGATCCACTCCAGACTTGGGGGAAAGAGTTGTTTTGATTCCATGAAAAAATAAATATGATCCCATGGCTCAGGACACGCAGAAAGCTAAAGGAAATTAAGTTCTCATCATAAAATTCCAAGTCTCCCACTGAGGAAGAGGAGGGGATGCTGTCTTAGAAACACAAAGGGCTCACCAGGGGCACCCCCAGACCAGGAGGTGAATGTGCCCAAGGAGTGACACCAACGAAATTTCATCAGGAAGGCTAAAGCCCAGGATGATCGGAGACCTGCAAAAGAAAAGAGAGCAGAAAAGCTAGGGTTTTTTTTTGTTTTTTTTCTTTCTTTATTTTAAATTAAATTTATTGGGTTGACAGTTGTTAGTAAATTTACATAGATTTCAGGTGTACAATTCTGTATTACATCATCTATAAATCCCATCGTGTGTTCACCACCCAGAGTCAGTTCTCCTTCCATCACCATATATTTGATCCCCCTTACCCTCATCTTCCACCCCCCACCCCCTTACCCTCTGGTAACCACTAAATTATTGTCTGTGTCTATGAGTTTTTCTTTCTCATTTGTTTGTCTTGTTCTTTTGTTGTTTTTGGTTTATATACCACATATCAGTGAAATCATAGGGTTCTCTGCTTTTTCTGTCTGACTTATTTCACTTAGCATTATTCTCTCGAGGTCCATCCATGTTGTCACAAATGCTCCTATATCATCTTTCCTTAACGCCAAATAGTATTCCATTGTGTATATATACCACAACTTCTTTATCCATTCATCTATGAAAGGACATTTTGGTTGTTTCCATGTCTTGGCCACCGTAAACAAAGCTGCAATGAACATTGGAGTACACGTGTCTTTATAGAGAAATGTTTTCAGATTTTTTGGGTAGATACCCAGGAGAGCGATTGCTGGGTCATATGGTAATTATATTCGTAATTTCTTGAGGAACCTCCACACTGCCTTCCATAGCGGCTGCACCAGTCTGCATTCCCACCAACAGTGTATGAGGGTTCCTTTTTCTCCACAGCCTCTCCAACAATTCCTTTTGCAATTGCAGCAAAAAGAATAAAATACCTAGAAATAAACTTAACCAAGGATGTGAAGAATTTATATCCTGAAAACTATAAGACATTTTTGAAAGAAATTGAAGAAGACACAAAGAAGTGGAAAGACATTCCGTGCTCATGGATTGGAAGAATACACATAGTTAAAATGGCCATATTACCCAAAGCAATATACAGATTTAATGCAATGCCCATCAAAATCCCAATGGCATTTCTTAAAGAAATAGAACAAAAAATCATCAGATTTGTTTGGAACCACAAAAGACCCCGAATAGCCAAAGCAATCTTAAGAAAAAAGAACAATACTGGAGGTATCGCACTCCCTGACTTTAGCTTGTACTACAGGGCTACAATAATCAAAACAGCTTGGTAATGGCGGAAAAACAGACACGTAGACCAATGGAATAGAATTGAGAACCCAGAAATAAAACCACATAAATATGGACAGATAATTTTTGACAAAGAAGCTAAAAACATACAATGGAGGAAAGACAGCCTCTTCAATAAATGGTGCTGGCAGAATTGGATAGCTACGTGCAAAAGAGTGAAATGGACTGCTGTCTGTCACCATGTACCAAAATTAATTCAAAATGGATCAAAGACTTAAACATAAGACCTGACACAATAAGCTAGTTTTTTATAGAAATAAATAAAGATTGTATTCACAGGAATTGTTTGGGAGCGATTGCACTGTACTTCTTCAAAAGAATTATCTTAATAAGCCACTTCAGATAGAAGCTGTGGACTGTAGCGAATTTGCCAAAAGCCAATTCAGAGAAAGTTAATTCTCTACAACACAAAATGTTGACTGTTTAATTCACTTACCAATTTGCCAAAAACTGTTAGACAAATACTATAAAACAGGCCCTCGCCAGTTTATCAGGCCTGCTTTATCACATCCTACAGAAGTTAAGTGGTTTGCAGTGTTTTCCCTGGTTCAGTTTCATGATCTTTCAGGATGAGACTAATTTATGTGCTCCAATCTCAGGTGTTGTGAGATGCCTCCTGTGTCTGTGGGACAAGATTTCTGTCTTCTAGCATTTTTTCTCTCATTCCCCTGCCTTCACTTAAATCAAAGAGACATTAAGTAGCTACGTCAAATGAATATGTTAAGTATAGTTCACCTTGGAGGTAGTTGCTTGTGAGAACAGTTTAATACTCCAGGTGTGAAAGGATGGCTTTGCTGGTTCACCATTTTATACTGGCTCAAGTTCCCTCTATTTTGTGGACTACATTTTCAGCCTGACACACAGAAGTGGGGGTACTATGAAACTGCAGACATAGAGCCCACGTAGGCTGATTTAGGCAGAAGTATGCAAAAACAGAGAAGACAGTGACCTGCCCCAAGGATAAGCCACCCCACTCCTATCTGACACTTGTTGTGGGACTCGACATCAGCCTCTGGAATGTGAAACACATGCAACACTCACATCCATTATACCTGCGTGGACACCACAACAGAACCACTGCAGTGCCCTTTGTAACTCTGGACTTTGATCATCCAGAAATTGATTTTTGGTGAATTAACATATATCCAAAAAGGGACCTTCCATATTGGCCCAAACTGTCTTGTGTAATACCATTAGGGAGATTTCTTGGCTGCAAAGAGACAATGGAGGGGGACAAAGAAGAGAGGAAAGGAGAAAACAGGCACCGCTGGTGAGATAGGGGAAGACTATAACACTATGACTTGTGACCCCCAAAATTGTCAGTAGAAGTCCACAAAAAGTCTTAAAGGACCTGATATGAGTGGTTTCCTTTGGGAGAAGCAGAGTTGTACATCCAGGGAGTTGGGGGCAAGGTAGAGTGGTGGGCAAGGCAGATGCACGATTAATATGACAGAGAAAAATTATGGGAACCTGAACACATCTTGGAGAGAGCTTTGAATCATCACAGGTCAAAGAAGGGGAATTCAATTCAATTCAACCATATCCCTAAGAGGCAGGGGGCCCAGGTGACATCTGGGCTGGATGACCCAGGAGGGGAAAAGTTTGGCCCACTTACTTCCATTTGGAGCAAGAAGATAGACAATGAAAGGAGAGTTCCAGTGCTTTAGGATGTTATAAGATTCGTAAGATGAAAGGAAGCAGAACTATACACACTTAGCCTTGCTTTCATTTTCCCTCTCTGGAAAAAATGGTCATCAACCTTGAAACTTGGTTATTCTGAAAATGAAGTAAAGGTGGAAGAGTAACAGCCCCCAAAGATGCCCACACCCTAATTTCCAACATCTGTGAATGTTACCTTACAGCAAAAGGGACTTTGTAGATATAATTCAGAGTACAACATTGTAATGGGAAGCTTATTCTGGATGATCTGGTGGGCCAATATAATCATAATTGTCCTTAAAAATGGAGAGCCTTTCATGACTGAGGTCAGCGATAAGAGGAAGAAGGGGAAGAGATTCAAAGTATGAGAAGGACTCAACCCACCATTGCTGGCTTTGAAGATGGGGTTGGGGGAAACCATGAGCCCAGAAATGCAGGAGCCTCTCGAAGCGAGAACAGCCCTCCGCTGATGGCCTGCAAAGAAATGAGGATCTCAGTCCTCCAACCACATGGAGCTAAATGCTACCAACAACCCAAAAGAGGAGGGAAACAGATCCTCCCCTAGAGCCTCCAGAAAGAACAGAGCCCTGCAAACTGGGTTTTAGTCCAGTGAGACCAGATCAGACTTCTGACTTGCAGAACTGGAGAAAACACATCTGGGTTGGTTTATGCCACTAAATTTGTGCCAATTAATTATTGCAGCAATAGAAAACTAACATGATAAATAAGTAAATAAAAAGAAAGCACGCAACCCCTTGGGGCCTGATTATGGCCTAGAGAGTATAGGAAAAATGTGACATGGCAAAGTGAAGAAACTCTACATGTTGTACCCCTTCTTAGAGCTTCTCAAGATTCATCAGCATATTAAAGGCTCTGAAAAGTCATGCCCCAGCAAAAAAATTTTTCACTTTTTCCAAAATTGTATAACTTTGAAACTCTGCTTTATATAACATCTGATAATATCTGCAGAAGCAGTTTCTGTGGGCTGCTGCTGATGGATATACATTCAATCATCTCACTCCACTGTTAATAATCCTTCAGGGGCACCCACAGCCCTTCTTCAGGATCAATTACATGGCTTTCAGCACGGAGCTCAACGCCATCCATTAGCACCCCTGCCAGACACTTCAGCCACATCTACCAGCGTACTCCCCACATATTCTTTGATAATTATAAGTGAGTTAAATCTTTTTTGAAACGTTGTGTTCTCTAATTAACTAAGACCAAAATCCTGCCCCTCTCAGTTTCCCTCTTTCCTTTAATTCTAGCCATATTGAAGAAATTTCTCTAGGGTTCCACTTTATCTCATTTCCATTCCTTCCCATGAGCTATTTCCTTTGCCTGGAACATATATTCCTGAATTTCTTTGCTTTGAAATGTCTCTTTTCCCTCAAAACTCCATTCCCATGCCACTTCTTCCAGGCAGCCCTTTTGACTTTCCCACACACAATTCATGTTGAGGCGCCTCCACTCTGCTCCTCCAACACCCCTAGTTTCTGTCTATGATCACAATCGTCTAAGTGGTACTTTTCTGTTCATTTCCCTACCCTCCCAACTAGAAAATGAGCCCCTGGAGAGCAAAAGTCTTAATTTTCTTCCCAGATAAATAGGAGGCCACTGGCTGTGACCAGGCTGGATGGGAGAGTGGACAATACAGCCATTGGGAGCAAAAGTGAACAGCAGGTAATTTCCTAGGCAAAGCAAGCCCAAAGATGGTATGAGCTGATGAGCAGGAACAAGAACTAGATACAAATGAATGAGGCAGGATGGAGCCAGTGAACTAGAGCAGGAAGAAGAGGCTTCCATGGTAAACAAAAGGAGGAGGCCTCGTGGAGTGCCTGAGGCCTTGCTGGCAGTGAGGAGAGAAGTGCTCAGAGCTCAGATCAGTCCAGCTCTAAGCCCCGTTTCTTTCTTGGCTTGGAGCCACATCATCTATCCTTTCACAGAGAGCACATTCATTCAACAGATACTTTCTGGATTTCAATATGTGCCAGGCACTGTTCTAGAAGATAGGAGTACATGTTGAACAAACTAGTCACAACACATGCTATCAAGGAGCTTATGTTCTAGAAGAATGAGACCAATAAGAAATGAAGCAAGAAAACCTCAGGTAGTGGTAAGTGCTAGAAAGAAAATAGTGATATGACAGAGACTGGGGATAAGGGGGTATCACTTACATCAAGTGGTCAAGACCAGAGGTCCCTATTATCAAAAAGACTAAAGGTAAGTCTTGGTGAGGATGTGGAGAAAAAAGAACCCGTGTGCACTTTGGTGAGAATGTAAATTGGTGCAGGCACTATGGAAAAAAATATGGAGGTTCCTCGATAAATTAAAAATTGCAATACTAATATGATCCAGCAATCCCACTTCTGGGTATACATTCAGAGAAAATGAAATCAGGATCTTGAAGATATGTCTGCATTCCCATGTCAACTACAGCATTATTATTCATAATAGACAAGATGTGGAAGCAACCTAACTGTCTTAAGTGTCTATCGATGAATGACTATGTGGAGAATACAATGGAATATTATTGGGCCCTAAAAAAAAAGGAAATCCTGCCATTTGCAACAACATGGATGAACCTAGAAAGCAGTGTGCTAAATGAAATAAGCCAGGTACAGAGGACAAATACTGCATGATCTCAGTTGTACGTAGAATCTGAAATAGTCATACTAAGAGAAGCAGAGTGTAGAATGGTGGTTTCCAGGGGCTTGAGGTGGTGGGGTGAAATGGGAAGATGTGGGTCCAAGAGTACAAAATTTCGTTATGCAGGATGAATAAGTTCTGGGGATCTAATTTTCAGCAATGTGACTATAGTTAACAATATTGAAATTTGCTAAGAGTAGATCTTAAGTGGTCTCACCACAAAAAAAAAGGAGACAAGAAAATGGTAATTATGTGAGGTGATGCATATGTTAATTAAGTTGACCTTGGTGATTATTTCACAATATATATGTATATCAAAACATCAAATTGTATACCATATACATATACAATTTTTATTTGTCAATTAAATCTCAATAAAGCTGGAAGAAAAAAAAAAGAAAGAAAGAAAAAGACCAGGCGGCCTCTCTGGGAAGACGACATGAGTTGGGTCCAAATGACAAGGAGTTAGACACCTGAGATCTGGGGACAGAGTGATTCAGGCAGAGGAACTGCCGCAGTAGAACCCCCGCAGTAAAGTCCCTGAGGCTGGAACCAGCTTGGGGTGTGGCAGAACTTAGTAAATATCGGAGGCAGGGCAGAGGATGAAGGCAGAGAGATAGGGGGGCCACAGCACACAGAAGTCAACAGTGTGTGTCCTTTACCCAGAAGTATGAAGAACAACAGAAGGAAGCAGAAAAATAGTTGACAGAAAGCAAGATATCCTCCCAGTGCTTCCAGTACCAAGGAAGCACTGGGACCAAGCTGTGGTGTTTAGCTGTTATCTGCAAGGTTGCTATACGTTCCATTCCAGGGCCCACCAGCCACCTCGTGCTTCCACTTCAGTTATGCCACCTCAATTGTAATTTAGCAGAGTCAAAGGAGACTCACTGCTGAGTGGAAAAGCTGAATAGGTGTCCCAAGTAAGGTGGGTTTTCCCTCATTGTGTCCTTTCTCACAGCGAGCTCTGATCACCAGCCTGGTCCAGTGCCAACATTCTGGGGAGGTGTGATAAATGAGTCCATTCTCTGCACAGACATTGTGTTTTCTAACCAGTTCAGAGCAAAATTTCAACATGTTATTGGTGTATCTAGTGGTCAGTTCTGCCCCATTTACTCACATTATCTTGAGGGCAGAGAGGAAAAGAGAGTTTGGCTTTGGTTTTGGTTTTCAATTGGAACTCATACAAACACAAGGTAATGGAACGGAATTAACCAAACATCTAAGACAGAGAAGGAAGTTGCAAGCTGTCCTCGGGACTTCTACCCTCTGCCTCACCACTGCCTGCAGTCTGCTGCTAGCAGGGAGACAGGATCTGTTTGACCAGCTCTAGCAGGAAAAGCCAGAGCAAGCCTCAGACCCGATCATCCAAGGGAGGTGACAGAGCTGTGTGGGTGTCCCAGTTTTCAACATACAAATTGAGTAACAGGAAATTAATTGATTAGGAAGCATGGTTTGCATCATGAGGACAATTATTGTTAGCGTTTCTTCATGGCTGAGGCCTACACGATGAAGTAAAGGGGAATCAATTGTGTGGGCAGCTTAGAAGCTTGTAGATTGTTTCTCAAGTAGCCATCCATCCTTCTTGACAGAAAGAATTTCTGTTACTATTCAAGGCTGTGAACCACACTGCAGTTTGTGTTCCAGGAAGCCCTTCATTTTGATTTTAATGTGACATTCAGGATTTCCTTGGCGATGTTTCTATTACTTTCAACCCATAGCTTTTATACTTCTCATGATTAAAAACCATCTTCATTATTGAAATATACATTTAAAAAGTAACTTTGTAATGGCAAATCTGAAACTCTGACAGTTAACCCCTTTTCCCACTGAAGCAATTAGGTGTCTAATGAAGTAAGTCTCATAATCTACTTCACAGGGTCATCATAAGGAAAAACGAACAATATGTACATAGTAGACAATAAATGTTAGTTTTCTTCATTCCACTTACCCCCACCTGTATGAAGAGTTTGAAATTATCCTGAAGGCATAAAGCACCAACAGGACTTTGAGGAAATTTTGAGCTTTAATGGGTAAAATTCAGACTTCAGAGTCAAACAGACAGTGAAATCCCAGCTTCCACTCTGATTAGCTGTATAACGTTGACTGAAATACCGCACCTTAAACCTCATACCAAACCTCAATTTTCTCATATATAAAATGAGGGGAATAATATATATCTTGCAGGAGTTTGGTCAAGATGAGGCAAAATATATGAGTATCAGACCCCAGCCAGAGGAAGCTATCTATAAAACGAACACTGTTTTTACCTCTTAGTGCCGCAGGGGATGGAGCAAAGGACCAACTCTAACCCCGTGTCCTGCCCCTCCAAATCTGGTGAGCTCTGACTCATCATTATTCTCTAGTTCTCAGGAAGGGAATTCCCCCGTTTCTGATCTTTGGGACCCCAACCTTGGGACCCCAAACTTGCCAAAAGCAAGTTTTCTTTTCTGCAAGCAAATGCATGCACTAGGGATTTGTACTGGGGCATTTGCTGCTGTCATTTATTGATGCAGTCCCTGGGCATGAGGCCATGAATTTTATCTAGAGCCAAGCTCCAGCTGAGATCTTCACAGGTGAAATATCTCACAGTCATGGTCAGGCAGTACCAGCTACTCCACCAAAGTGTTCTCTTTTCTCTGAGAAGCTGGAAGTCAATATCAAATCTTCGGGGAATCCTACGCTTCCACGGTTAGGTGGGAGGCAGGTTGAAAGGTCGTGCAGTCTATTACCTGTGTGAGCCCAGAAAGTTGCTCACATTTATTTTCTTCTCAGAGTCTCCATTTCCTCATCTATAGACATACTGCTTTCTCGTGATAAAGCTCAAGTGGTACCAATGTGTGTAGCACGTAGTAGCCACTAGGCAAGCAGAAACAATGACAGCTGGGAGGGGCAGGTGCAGGAAAAGGAAGGGAAGGAGGAAGAGCAGCTGCTGACTTGTTTGAGGCACGATTCCTGTCAAAACCGGACAGGAGGAGAGAGTTGGTCCTCAATGCTCAGCACTTCACTACATTGCCTCCCACCCTCACCCTAGCTGAACCCTCAGGGGCAGTGGGATCACTCCCCTCTTCTCCTCACATGCTGAGATTGCTCACGCTGGTCAGAATACAGAGGCATTTCATGGGTGGGTTTCGCATGAGAAGCACTATCTCTGTGAGAAGAATTTCAAGGTGAGCAGTTTAGGGATGAAGCAGACCCCTTAACTGGTACTCTTGCAGGTGGTACCTCCTCATGGTGGGAAGCTTTTTAAGCTCTCCATTCATTCAGTCAATCAGTCAGTCAGTCAGTCGGTCAATCAGTCACTCACTCACCAAACACATGCTAAAGATCCACTGTCCCCAGGAAAGACAGACAGGTGAACGGACATCTGCAGTATCCTTCTCCCTGGGTTGAGCATGAATCTCTAAGTTGGACAGACGTGAATGCAAACCATGCCTCTGTGCACTAGAACTCTTGAACTGTCTCTGAGCACATTTCCTCATCTTCTAAGAGGGACGATGTTAAGATCCATCTCTCAGAATTGCTGTGAGATTGCTGTGCATTCTAGTTTATCCTACAGCCCTGTCCCAACCGCACCTTCCACCCACATGCACAACTTTAAAACCCTCTGAGCCAGCCAGCCTATGTGACTGAAGCATGTGGCCAGAACCCCACAAGGACAGATGCTGCTCAGTGCTACCATCTTGGTCATGGCCCACTTCCTGCCTGTCAGCTTCATGCTCTGACTTCCCACGTCTTCTCCAAAAGACCGCAGCCTGTGCCTTTTAGCTAGTCTCCCAGCTGCAGCCTAATGATGCCCCTCCTGCCTGGTGTGTAACTGACCCAACCCTTCCTCCACTGCTGGGACATTCATGTGCTCCTAGGACAGCATCTGTTCTCAGCACCTCTGAGATCCTCCCCATTGGTCTTGGGGGCCTGTGTTCTGCCAAGTACACTATAGTCTCCAAAGAGAAACAAGAAACTAAGAGTTAAGTTCTAATTTCTGAGGTCTTCCCATTCTGGACGAAGACTTGAGTGTGGATCCAGCTCCCCCAAGTTGTTGAAAGCCAGAAGAGAGTACAGTGTCCTGTGTGACTAACAGCAACCCAAATAAAGTATTGTCAGGGGCACAAAAAAGCTTATACACCCCGAAATGCCTCCCTCACTTGCTCACCGATGCCTGAAATTACTTCAACAGAAAACAACGTACTTTATTCCACAATTAGAAGCCTTTAAATGTAGATTTCTCTGGTCGACAAAACACAATGATTGCACTTATACTAAAGTATAAATCAATGATTCTCAAGGAAATGGAGAGTGTATCACGGTCTCCCGGGGTAGAGAATTTAGGACACGTGCATTCTTTAAAGCACATTCAATAGCATAATCTAAGTTTACACCTTCCAGCAGGCAGTTTGGTAGCATATATTAAAATGTTAAATAAGAACCTAATAATTCCTCTTCTGTGCCTCCAACTAGAGAAACCAGTGAGTATGTGCAGAAAGAGATATGTACCACAATATTCTTTGAATCATAACTTCTAAAAATAAAAAATAATAATACTCAATTTATATGCCCATTAATAGGGACCTGAAGTGTTTCTGTACTATGGAATACTACGAGGTCTGATAAGTTTGTGAACTTGTTGCAATGATGTTGCTAATCTTTTATTTTTAATTTATTGGGATGAAAATTCTTAGTGAAATTACATAGATTTCAGGTGTACAATTCTGTATTACATCATCTATTAATCCCATGGTGTGTTCACCACCCAGAGTCAGTTCACCTTCCATTCACCATATATTTGATTCTCCCTCCCCCGACTTCCCTTACCCTCTGGTAACCACTAAAGTATTGTCTGTGTCTATGAGTTTTTGTTTCTCGTTTGTGCCTTGTTCTTTTGTTGTTTTTGGTTTATATACCACATACCAGTGAAATCATAGGGTTCTCTACTTTTTCTATCTGACATATTTCACTTAGCATTATACTCTCAAGATCCATCCATGTTGTCACAAATGTTCCTATATCACTTTTCTTATCACCAAATAGTATTCCATTGTGTATATATACCACAACTTCTTTATCCATTCATCTATTGAAAGACATTTTGGTTGTTTCCATGTCTTGGACACCGTAAACAAAGCTGCAATGAACATTGGAGCACGTGTGTCTTTATGTATAAATCTTTTCAAATTATTTGGATAGATACCCAGGAGAGGGATTGCTGAGTCATATGGTAATTCTATTTGTAATTTTTTGAGGAACCTCCACACTGCCTTCCATAATGGCTGCACCAGTCTGCATTTCCACCAACAGTGTATGAGGGTTCCATTTTCTCCACAGCCTCTCCAACACTTGTTAATATTTGTCTTGTTGATGATAGCCATACTGACTGGGGTGAGGTGATATCTCATTGTGGTTTTTATTTGCATTTCTCTGATGATTAGTGATGTTGAGCATTTTTTCATATGTCTATTTGTCATTTGTATGTCCTCTTTGGAGAAATGTCTCTTCAGGTCCTCTGACCATTTTTCAATTGGGTTGTTTGTTTTTTTGTTGTAGAGCTTCATGAGTTTCTTGTATATTTTGGATATTAGCCCCTTATCGGAGGTATTGTTTGCAAAAATCTTCTCCCATTTAGTCAGTTGCCTCTTTATTTTGTCGATGGTTTCCTTTGCTGTGCAGAAGCTTTTAAGTTTCACATAGTCCCATTCATTTATTTTTAGCTTTTATTTCCATTGCCTTTGTTGTCAAATTCATAAAATGCTCTTTGAACCCAAGGTCCATAAGTTTAGTACCTATGTTTTCTTCTATGCAGTTTATTGTGTCAGGTCTTATGCTTAAGTCTTTGATCTATTTTGAATTAATTTTGGTACATGGTGACAGATACCAGTCCAGTTTCATTCTTTTGCACGTGGCTATCCAATTCTGCCAGCACCATTTATTGAAGAGGCTGTCTTTGCTCCATTGTATGTTTTTAGCTTCTTTGTCAAAAATTATCTGGCCATATTTATGTGATTTTTTTCTGAGTTCTAAATCCTATTCCATTGGTCTATGTGTCTGTTTTTCTGCCAATACCATGCTGTTTTGATTATTGTAGCGCTGTAGTACAGCTAAAGTCAGGGAGTGCAATACCTTCAGTATTGTTATTTTTTCTTAAGATTGCTTTGGCTATTCGGGTCTTTTGTGGTTCCAAACAAATCTGATGATTTTTTGTTCTATTTCTTTAAACACTGCTATTGGGATTTTGATACAAATTGCATTAAATCTGTGTATTGCTTGGGGTAATATGGCCATTTTAACTATATTGATTCTTCCAATCCATGAGCATGGAATGTCTTTCCATTTCTTTGTGTCTTCTTCAATATCTTTCACAAATGTCTTATACTTTCAGCATATAAATTTTTCACATCGTTGGTTAAGTTTATTCCAAGGTATTTTATTCTTTTTGCTGCAATTGAAAAGGGAATTTTTTTTTGTATTTCTTTTCCTGAGATTTTATTGTTAGTATATAAAAATGCAATGGACTTTTCTATGTTGATTTTGTAGCCAGAAACTTTACTGTATATGTTGATTGTTTCTAACAGCTTTTTGGTGGAATCTTTAGGGTTTTCTATATATAGCATCATGCCATCTGCAAAGAGTGACAATTTAACTTCTTCATTCCCAATTTGGATGCCTTTTATTTCTTTCTCTTGTCTGATTGCTCTGGCATGGACTTCCAACACTATGTTGAAAAGCACAGGGGATAGGTGACAGCCCTGTATGTTCCTGAACGTAGAGCAAAGAGCTTCAGCTTTTCACCATTAATTGTGAGATTAGCTGAGGGCTTGTCATATATGGCCTTTAATTATGTTGAGGTATTTTCCTTGTATACCTCTTTTATTAAGTGTTTTAATAATAAACGGATGTTGTATCTTGTCAAATGCTTTTTCTGCATCAATTGATATAATCATATGATTTCTGTCCTTTATTTTGTTTATGTGATGTATCACATGGATGGATTTGTGGATGTTGACCATCCTTGTGCCCCAGGAATGAACCCCACTTGGTCGTGAGGAATAATCTTTTTAATGCATTGTTGTATTCAATTTGCTAGAATTTTGTTTAGGGTTTTTGCATCTGTATTCAGCAGAGATATTGGTCTGTAGTTTTATTTTTGTGTGTGTGTGTTGTCCTTGCCAGGTTTTGCTATCAGGGTAAAGTTGGCCTCATAAAATGAGTTAGGGAATACTGTCCCTTCTTCAATTTTTTGGAAGAGTTTCACCAGGATTGGTATTAGATCCTCTTTGAAGGTTTGATAGAATTCATCAGGATGCCATCTGGTCCCGGACTTTTGCTTTTGGGAAGGTTTTCCATGACTGATTCAATTTCGTTACTGATGATCCGTCTGTTTAGATTTTCCAGTTCATCATGATTCAGCCTTGGAAGGCTATATATTTCTAGGAACTTGTCCATTTCTTCTAGGTTATTGAATTTGGTGGCATATATAGTCCTTCATAGTATTCTTGATATGATCCTTTGTATTTCTGTGGTGTCCATTCTCATTTCCCCTTTCTCATTTCTGATTTTATTAATTAGTGTCTTCTCTCTTTATGAATGAGTCTAGCCAAGGGTTTGTCGATTTTGTTAATCTTTTCAAAGAGCCAGCTCTTTGGTACATTATTTTTTTCTATTGTCTTTTGTCCTCTATTTCATGGAGCTCTGCTCTGATTTTTGTTATTTTCTTTCTTCTGCTGACCTTGGGTTTCGCTTGTTCTTCTTTTTCAAGTTCTTTAAGGTGTAACATGGGGTTATTTATTTGGGACTTGTATTGTTCCTTGAGATAGGCCTGTAATGATATAAATTTCCCTCTTAAAACTGCTTTCGCTGCATCCCAAAAATTTGGTATAATGCATTTTCATTGTCATTTGTTTCTATGTATCTTTTGATCGCTCCTCTAATTTCAACTTTGACCTGGTCATTCTTTAAAAGTATGTTATTTAATCTCTATGTGTTTGTGTTTTTTCCTGCTTTCTTTTTGCACTTGATATCAAATTTTCAAAGCCTTGTGATCAGAGAATATGCTTCGTATGATTTCAACCGTCTTAAATTTGCTAAGGCTGATTTTTATGACCCAGTATATGGTCTATCCTTGAGAATGTTCCATGTACACTCGAAAAGAGTGTACAGTGTGATGTTTTAGGATGAAGTGCTCTATATATGTCAATTATGTCCATTTCATCTAATGTGTCATTAAGGACTGCTATTTTGTTATTTATTTTCCTTTAGGATGATCTATCCATAGCTCTCAATGATGTATTTAAGTCCCCTAGTATAATTGTGTTTTGGTCAATTTCTCCCTTTAGTTCTGTTAGTAGATGTTTGGTATATTTGAGTGCTCCCTGATTGGGGGCATAAATATTGATGACTGTTATGTCTTCTTGTTGTATAGTCCCCTTTACCATTATGAAATGTCAATCTTGAGCTTGGAAAACTTAGCTGGGGAGGTGAGCCTTTGTAAATCCCCCTTTGAATTTACAACTAATAAAACAATAATAACTCCACAAAAAAAACTCCCTGCAAAGCACACAGGCAAGACGAAGAGGTCCACTACTGAAATCACCTCGAAGTAGGCGAATCGCGCAAGCGGGGGAGGAGGGAAAGGAGAAGTGCGGAGAAGGAGTTGCGCAGGCGCAGGACGTAGACCTACCTCAGTGCTCCGAGCTCGCTGCATCCCGGAGCTACTGCAGTTGCGGGAGAGGGAAGAACTCGGACTGCTGGGCTCTGCCTATGGCCCACAGGGCTGAGGGGGCAGCATATAACACAGCTGAACCCAACGCACACGGCAGAGACCTCAGAGAAAGGACTGAGGGAAGAAGGCTGAAAACGGTGGTTTAAGCCCTCACTGTCAAGCAGAGAATGGAAGCCTTAGGCACTGAGACTAGCCGCCCGCTCCCTACCCTCCCAGAGCTCGCCCCGCCCTGACCTGCCCGGTGCTAGAAGCAAAACAGTAGCAGTGTCAGATCAAATGACAGAATATTTGCTGTTCTGAGAACTGTGGTCTGCAGACACAGATTCACAGTCCAACTATTTCCGGCAAAGGGGAGGGAGCTGTGGAAGCAGGACTGGCTGTGGTGGTGGTGGTCGCCTCAATTGCTCTGGGACACCTCTCACAACCCACCCCGTCCCTGGCCCCACCTATCTGGGCGGATCCCTGCAGAAGTAAACAGAACTCCTGAAACATACAAGCTCTGAATCTGGTGCAGAAAAAGATTTGGAACTTCAAAAGCTCTTCACATGCCAACACGGGACGCTGCGCCCTATGACCTAAGTGAACTATTAACACAGGAGAAGCCCGTCTCCCAGGGACTACTCCCATTGTGTGAGAAGCTGGAATAGTGCAGAGAAAACAGCACTACTGTGTGAGTGAGGAAAAATAAGGCTGCAGCTGGAGAGAAAATAAAACATTCTACGAACAAGTACTGGAAAAAAAAAAAAGAAAGACCTCTTCCTATCAACCTGTTGCAAAAGCCACTCCTGTAGATGTCGAAGAAGAAAAATACTAAATCAGTGATTGACATGAATAACCAAGGCAACAAGATAGCTCAGAAAGAAAGTGAAAAGTCTCCAGAAAAGGAACTTAGAGATATGGAAATATGTGGTTTAAATGACAGAGAATTCAAGATTGCAATTCTGAAAAAGCTGAACAAGATGCAAGAAAACACAGAAAGGCAGTTTAATAAACTCAGAAACACAATCAAAGAACACCATGAGCATTTTACAAAAGAGATTAAAATTTTGAAAAAGAACCATATAGAATTTCTGGAGATTAAGAACTCAATAGAAGAAATTAACAATAAAATATCCAGCTTAGGTAGGAGAGTTGACCAGAAGGAGGAAAGAATCAGTGACATCGAAGATAGAAACCTGGAATTCACACAGATGGAATAAGAAAGAGACTTGAGACTTAAAAGAAATGAAAGAACTCCACAAGAACTTTCTGACTCCATCAGAAAGAGCAATATAAAAATAATGGGCATTTTAGAAGGAGAAGAGAGAAGGGAACAGAGAATATATTCAAACAAATCGTCAATGAGAACTTCCCAAACTTGTGGAAAGAACTGGATCCTCAAATCCAAGAAGCAAATAGAACACCTCATTACTTCAATCCCAACAGGCCTTCTGTAAGGCACATTGTATTGAAGCTATCTAAAATCAACGACAAAGAAAGAATCCTCAAGGCATCTAGGGAAAAGAAGACGTTAACCTACAAAGGAAAGGCCATTAGATAATCATCAGATTTTTCAGCAGAAATTCTAAAAATCAGAACGGAATGGAACCAAATATTCAAACTATTGAAAGAGAGAAATTATGAGCCAAGAATAATATATCCAGCAAAGATAACCTTTAGATATGAAGGAGGAATAAAGACCTTTCCAGACATCCAGAAGCTGAGGGAATTTTCTAATACACGACCTGCACTACAAGAAATACTAAAGGAGGGCATCCGACCACCGTCAACGGGGACAATTTGTGGAAACCAAACATAAAAAGGGGGAGAGTAAAAGCCTGAACTGGAATATGGGAAAAGAGAAAGTAAGCGTGCTGAAGAAACTGGAATACTCCAAATATCAAACTTCTTTTACATAAACTTAAGGGTAACCACTCAAAAAACATCCACAACTGAAATATATACTGCAATAAAAGAAGAAACAGAAGGAAACGTCATAGAATACCACCACACAGAAATAAAAGACAACAACGAAAAGGCAAAGAAACAATGGAGACACAGTCTTACCAGAAAACTAGAGATAAAATGACAGGAAATCCTCACATATCAATAATCACCCTAAATGTAAATGGACTGAACTCACCAATAAAAAGGCACAGAGTAGCAGATTGGATCAAAAAACTAAACCCAACAATATGCTGTCTACAAGAGACACATGTCAGCTACAAGGACAAGCATAGACTCAAAGTGAAAGGGTGGAAATTGACACTCCAAGCAAATGGTACCCAAAGAAAATCAGGTGTAGCCATAATGATTTCCAATGACTTCCGGGTGAAAAAGATAACAAGAGACAAAGATGAACATTTCATAATGGTAAAGGGGAATATAAAAGAAGAAGACCTAACAGTCATCAATATTTATGCCCCCAATTAGGGAGCACCAAAATATACCAAGTAACTACTGACAGAACTAAAGGGAGAAATTGACCAAAACACAATTAATGTATAGTAGTAAATACATCATTGACAGCTATGGATAGATCATCCAAACAGAAGATAAATAACGAAATCGCAGCCCTAAATGACACATTAGATAAATGTACATAATTGACATATATAGAGCACTTCATCCTAAAACATCAGGCTATACATTCTTTTCGAGTGTACGTGGAACATTCTCAAGGATAGACCATATATTGAGACATAAACTCAGCCTCAGCAAATTTAAGAAGACTGAAATCACACCAAGCATATTCTCTGATCACAAGGCTTTGAAATTGGATAACAACTGCAAAAAGAAAGCAGGAAAAAACACAAATACATGGAGATTAAACAACATACTTTTAGAGAACGACTGGGTCAAAAAAGAAATTGGAGGAGAGATCAAAAGATACATAGAAACAAATGACAATGAAAATATATCCTACCAAAATTTTTGGGATGCCTCAAAAGCAGTTGTAAGAGGGAAATTTATATCACTACAGGTCTATCTCAAGAAACAAGACAAGTCCCAAATAAATAACCTCATGTTACACCTTAAAGAACTAGAAAAACAAGTGAAACCCAAGGTCAGCAGAAGAAAGGATATAACAAAAATCAGAGCAGAACTAAATGAAATAGAGAACAAAAAGACAATAGAAAAAATTAATGTGACAAAGTGCTGGATCTTTGAAAACATTAACAAAATTCACAAACCCTTGCCTAGACTCACTAAGATAAAAAGAGAGAAGACACTAATTAACAAAATCAGAAATGAGAAATGGGAAGTTATCACGGACACCACAGAAATACAAAGGATCATCCAAGAATACTATGAAGGACTATATGCCACCAAATTCAATAACTTAGAAGAAAGGACTACTTCTTAGAAACATATAGCCTTCCAAGGCTGAATCATGAAGAACTGGAAAATCTAAACAGGCTGATCACCAAAAACGAAATTGAATCAGTCATCAAAAACCTTCCCAAAAGCATATGTCCAGGACGAGATGGCTTCACTTGTGAATTCTACTGAACCTTCAAAGAGGATCTAATATCATTCCTGCTCAAACTCTTCCAGAATTGAAGAAGAACATCTTCATAACTCATTTTATGAGGCCAACATTACCCTGATACCAAATCTGGAGAGGACATGAATGAGAGAAGATTTTGCACACAAAAAAGAAAACTACAGACCAATATCTCTGATGAATACAGATGCTAAAATCCTAAACAAAATTCTAGCAAATCGAATACAACAATGCATTAAAAAGATTATTCATCACGACCAAGTGGGGTTCATCCCCAGGGCACAAGAATGATTCAACATCTGCAAATCCATCAATGTGATACATCACATAAACAAAATAAAGGACAAAAATCATATGATTATATCAATTGACACAGAAAAAGCACTTGACAAGATACGACATCCATTTATGATTAAAACACTTAATAAAAGAGGTATACAAGGAAAATACCTCAACATAATAAAGGCCATATATGACAAGCCCTCAGCTAATCTCACAATTAATGGTGAAAAGCTGAAGCCCTTTACTCTACGTTCAGGAACACAACAGGGCTGTCCCCTACCACCTCTGCTTTTCAACATAGTGTTGCAAGTCCATGCCAGAGCAATCAGACAAGAGAAAGAAATAAAAGGCATCTAAATTGGGAATGAAGAAGTTAAATTGTCACTCTTTGCAGATGGCATGATGCTATATATAGAAAACCCTAAAGACCAAAAAGTTATTAGAAATAATTAATGAATACAGTATAGTTGCTGGCTACAAAATCAATGTACAAAAGTCCATTGCTTTCCTATATACTAACAATGAAATATTAGAAAAAGAAATACAGAAAACAATTCCTTTTGCAATTGAAGAAAAAAGAATAAAATACCTAGAAATAAACTTAACCAAGGATGTGAAGGACCTATATGCTGAAAACCATAAGAAATTTTTGAAAGAAATTGAAGAAGACACAAAGAAATGGACATTCCATGCTCATGGATTGGAAGAATCAACATAGTTAAAATGGCCATATTACCCAAAGCAATATACAGATTTAATGCAATCCCCATCAAAATCCCAATGGCATTTTTTAAAGAACTAGAACAAAAAATCATCAGATTTGTTTGAAACCACAAAAGACCCCAAATAGCCAAAGCAATCTTAAGAAAAAAGAACAATGCTGGAGGTATCACACTGCCTGACTTTAGCTTGTACTACAGGGCTACAATAATCAAAACAGCATGGTATTGGCAGAAAAACAGACACATAGACCAATGGAATAGAATTTAGAACTCAGAAAAAAATCACATAAATATGGCCAGATAATTTTTGACAAAGAAGCTAAAAACATACAATGGAGGAAAGACAGCCTCTTCAATAAATAATGCTGGGAGAATTGGATAGCCACGTGCAAAAGAATGAAACTGGACTGCTATCTCTCACCATGTACCAAAATTAATTCAAAATGGATCAACGACTTAAGCATAAGACCTGACACAATAAACTGCATAGAAGAAAACATAGGTACTAAACTTATGGACCTTGGGTTCAAAGAGCATTTTATGAATTTGACTCCAAAGGCAAGGGAAGTAAAAACTAAAATAAACAAATGGGACTATATGAAACTGAAAAGCTTCTGCACAGCAAAAGAAAGTATTGACAAACAGTGAGGCAAGCAAATGAATGAGAGAAGATTTTTGCAAACAGTGCCTCCGATAAGGGGCTAATATCCAAAATATACAAGGAACTCATGAAACTCAACAAAAAACAACAACGAACAACCCAATTTAAAAATGACAGGGGACCTGAAGAGACATTTCTCCAAAAAGGACCTACAAATGGCAAATAGACATATGAAAAAATGCTCAACATCACTAATCATCAGAGAAATGCAAATAAAAACCACAATGAGATATCACCTCCCCAGTCAGAATGGCTATCATCAACAAGACTAACAGTAACAAGTGTTGGAGAGGCTGTGGTGAAAAACGAACCCTCATACACTGTTGGTGGGAATGCAGACTGGTGCAGCCCTTATGGAAGGCAGTGTGGAGGTTCCTGAAAAAAATTACGAATAGAATTACCATATGATCCAGCAATCCCTCTCCTGGGTATCTACCCAAAAAAATCTGGAAACATTTATACATAAAGACACGTGTGCTCCAATGTTCATTGCAGCTTTGTTTACGGTGGCCAAGACATGGAAACAACCAAAGTGTCCTTCGATAGATGAATGGATAAAGAAGTTGTGATATATATGCACCATGGAATACTATTCGGTGGCAAGAAAAGATGATATAGGAACATTTGTGACGACATGGCTGGATCTTGAGATTATAATGCTAAGCGAAATCAGTCAGACAGAAAAAGCAGAGAACCCTATGATTTCACTGGTATGTGGTATATAAACCAAAAACAACCAAAGAACAAGACAAACAAATGAGAAAGAAAAACTCATAGACACAGACAATAGTTTAGTGGTACCAGAGGGTAAGCAGGGTGGGGGGAGGGAGATGAGGGTAAGGGGGATCAAATATATGGTGATGGAAGGAGAACTGACTCTGGGTGGTGAACACACAATGGGATTTATAGATGATGTAATACAGAATTGTACACCTGAAATCTATGTAAATTTACTAACAATTGTCACCCCAATAAATTTAATAAACCAAAAAAAAAAGAAATGTCCGTCTTTGTCTCTTGTTATCTTTTTCACCCTGAAGTCTGTTTCATCTGATATCATTATGGCTACACCTGATTTTCTCTGGGTACCATTGGCTTGGAGTGTAAATTTCCACCCTTTCACTTTGAGTCTATGCTGGTCCTTGTAGCTGAGATGTGTCTCTTGGAGACAGCATATGGTTGGGTTTAGTTTTTTGATCCAATCTGCTACTCTGTGCCTTTTTATTGGTGAGTTCAATCCATTTACATTTAGGGTGATT
The DNA here is from genome assembly GCF_964194185.1 of Rhinolophus hipposideros. Taxonomy (NCBI): domain Eukaryota; kingdom Metazoa; phylum Chordata; class Mammalia; order Chiroptera; family Rhinolophidae; genus Rhinolophus; species Rhinolophus hipposideros. Next base: position 2,736,868 of record NC_138052.1, on the reverse strand, counting down.
ATTGATATATGAGGATTTCCTGTCATTGTATCTCTAGTTTTCTGGTAAGGCTGTGTCTCCATTGTTTCTTTGCCTTTTTGTTATTGTCTATTATTTCTGTGTGGTGGTATTCCATGATGTTTCTCTCTATTTCTTCTTTTATTACAGTATACATTTCAGTTCTGGATTTTTTTTTTGAGTGGTTACCCTTAAGTTTATGTAAAAGAAAGTGTGATATTTAGAGTATTGCATTTTCTTCAGCACGCTTACTTTCTCCATTCCCAAATTCCGGTTCAGGCCTTTACTTTCCCCCTTTTTATGTTGCCACAAATTGTCCCTGTTGATGGTGGTTGAATAGCCTCCTTTAGTATTTCTTGTAGTGCAGGTTGTGTATTAGAAAATTCCCTCAGCTTCTGGATGTCTGGAAATGTCTTTATTCCTCCTTCATACCTAAGGATATCTTTGCTGGATATATTATTCTTGGCTCATAATTTCTCTCTTTCAATAGTTTGTATATTTGGTTCCACTCCCTCCTGGCTTGTAGAGTTTCTGCTGAATAATCTGATGATAATCTAATGGGCTTTCCTTTGTAGGTTACCATCTTCTTTTCCCTGGCTGCCTTTAGGATTCTTTCTTTGTCTTTAATTTTTGACAGCTTTAATGCAATGTGCCTTGGAGAAGGCCTGTTGGAATTGAGGTAATGGGGTGTTCTATTTGCTTCTTGGATTAGAGGATCCATTTCTTTCCACAAGTTTGGGAAGTTATCATCAACAATGTGTTTCAATATATTCTCTGTTCCCTTTTCCCTTTCTTCTCCTTCTGGTATGCCCATTATTTATAATGCTCTTTCTGATAGATTCAGAAAGTTCTTGCAGAGTTCTTTCATTTCTTTTTTTTTTATTAATTTATTTATTTATTATTAAGTCTCAAGTCTCTTTCTTCTTCCATCTGTGTAATTTCTAGGTTTCTATCTTCGATGTGCCTGATTCTTTCCTCCATCTGGTCAACTCTGCTACCTAAGCTGGTTATTTCATTCTTAATTTCTTCTGTTGAGTTCTTAATCTCCAGAAATTCTATTTGGTTCTTTTGTAAAATTTCAATCTCTTTCGTCAAATGCTCATGTTGTTCTTTGATTGCATTTCTGAGTTCATTAAATTTCCTTTCTGTGTTTTCTTGCATCTCGTTGATTTTTTTTCAGAACTGCAATCTTGAATTCTCTGTCATTTAAGTCACATATTTCCATATCTTTAAGTTCCTTTTCTGGAGACTTTTCTCTTTGTTTCTGAGCTGTCTTCTTGCCTTGGTTATTCATGGAAATTACTGATTTTTTATTTCTCTTCTTAGACATCTACAGGAGTGGCTTTTGCAACTGGTTGATAGGAAGAGGTCTTTCTTTTGTTTTCCAATATTTGTTGGTAGAATGCTTTATTTTCTCTCCGACTGCAGCCTTTTTATCCTCTCTCACACAGTAGTGCTGCGTTTTCTCTGCACTATTCCAGCTTCTCACAAAATGGGGGGATTCCCTGGGAAATGATCTTCCCTTCTGTTAACAGTTCACCTGGGTCATAGGGTGCCACGTCGCTGTGGGAATGAGGAGAGCTTTTGAAGTTCCAAAGCTCTTTCTGCACCTGATTCAAAGCCCGTATGTTTCAGCAGTTCTGTTTACGCCTGCAGGGATCCGCCCAGATAGGTGGGGTCAGGGGCGGGGTGAGTTGTGAGAGGTGGCCCAGAGCAATGGCGGCAACCACCACCACAGCCAGTGCTGCTTCCACATCTCCCTCCCCTTTGCCGGAACTAGTGGGACTGCGAATCTGGGTCTGCGGTGCACAGTTCTCAGAACAGCAAATATTCTGTTCTTTTGATCTGACACTGCTACTGTTCTGTTTCCAGCACTTAGCAGGTGGGGGCATGGCGAGCTCTGTGAGGGTAGGGAAGGGGTGGCTAGTCTCTGTGCCTAAGGCTTCCATTCTCTGCTCGGCAGTGAGGGCTTAAACCACCGTTTTCAGCCTTCTTCCCTCAGTCCTTTCTCTGAGGTCTTGCCGTGAACGTTGGGTTCAGCCATGTTATATGCTGCCCCCTCAGCCCTGTGGGCCATAAGCAGAGCCCTAGCAGTCCGTGTTCTTCCTTCTCCCACAACTGTGGTAGTTCCGGGATGCTGCGAGCTTGGAGCACTGAGCTAGGTCTGCGTCCTGCGCCCACGCGGCTCCGTCTCTGAAATTCTACCTTTCCTCCTCCCCCGCTCTCAAGATTCTCCCACCTTTAGGTGAATTCAGTAGTGCTTCTCGTCATCTTGCCTGTCTGCTGTGCAGGGGGTCCTTTGTGGAGTTATTGTTGTTCAATTAGTTGTAAATTCCAGGGGAGCCTTACAGAGCCTCACCTCATGTCGCCATTTTGATTGCTAATCTTTTTTTATATCAGAGGGATTATTCATCACAAACTTGTAACAACTTGACAAACAGTCAACCAAGTTTACTGTTTGGAAGTGCTGAAAAGGTTGCATGAAAAAGTTAGATGACCTGAATGTTTCACCAACAATTAATGGCTCTTGCATTATGACAATGCACCAGCTCACAGGGCACTGTTTTTAGCCAATAAACAAATAACTGTATCGGGACACCCTCCCTATTCACTTGATCTGGCACCCAGTGACATCTTTCTTTACCCAAAGATTAAGGAAATATTGAAAGGAAGACATTTGATGACATTCAGGACATCAAGGATAATACGAGACAGGTCTGATGGCCACTCAAGAAAAAGATTTCTAAAATTGCTTTGAAGGGTGAATTAGGTGCTAGCATCAGTGTATAGCTTCCCAAGGGGAGTACTTCAAAGGTGACCATAGTGATATTCAGCAATGAGGTATGTAGCACTTTTTCTAGGATGAGTTCGCAAACTTAATTGTCCAACCTCATATGTATGAGTTAAAAGACAATGAGGTAAAGTTGACAACTGGAAAGACTGACAACATGGAAAGACCTTCAGGATAGTTTGTAAGTGGAAAAAAAGCAAGCTGCAAAACAATGCACAACGATCAGTAGCATTCATGTAGAAAGAAAGCAAACCACCTTATTTCTATAGATAGTTGTGTCAGCATACAAATGCATAAGAAAAAGATTTTGAAAGATGCACATCAGAGATAGGCATAGTTGTCTCTTCAAGGGTCTTAGAATTGAAGAGGGACTTTAGTTTTATCTGAATTTTATTTATAATGATAATACATTCATGAAATACTTGCATAATTAAAGATATTTTTAGTAGGATTACATAATATTACGTTTGGAAAAAACTCTTTATAATCACAATACAAACTACACTATTAAAGCTAAACAAAAGTGGGTTCTGGGATAAAAAAATGGCAAGCAGTAACAGGAATAATATTTTGAAAGTTATTAATTTTTTCTTTTGTCTTCCTGACTATATAATCTTTGTCCTAGTCAATCAGATACATTCATTCATATTTTTTACAGAAGGGATACAAAGGAAAAGAGTGAGGAAATGAACAATCTGGTCTTGGCATGTAAAATACGATTTTTCAGCAAGAAAGACAGGATTTGTCAGAGTGGAGGATTTCCATTTCCTCTTGCTCTGACTTAGTGTGTCAAGTGCAAAGCCTGCGGGGTCCATCACATAGAGTCCCCACAGACAAGGGAAGGTAGTTGTGTACACATGACAGCTGGGTCATGGAGATTGCTGCCCCTCAGTGCTAGACAACCACAAATCTACTTTCTTTCTTCCTGACAGTTGAATGTGTGGTCTTTTGTGACTGGCTTCTTTCACTCAGCATAATGTTTCCAAGGTTTATTCATGTTGTAGCATGTATTAGTATTTCATTCCTTTTCATGGACAAATAATATTCCATTGTATGGATAAATCACATTTTATTTATCATTTATTAATTGATGGACATTTAGGTGGTTTACATTTTTTGTCTATTATGAATATTTCTATGAATATTCTTGTACAAGTTTTTCTGTGGACCTATGTTTTCATATCTTTAAGGTATATACCTAGGAGTAGAATTGTTGTGTCATAAGGTAACTCAATGTTTGATCTTTGAGAAACTGCCAAACTGTTTTCCACAGCAGCTGCACCGTTTTACAATCCCACCAGCAATATATGAGGGCTCCCACTTCTCCACATCCTTGTAACACTTGTTATTATTTGTCTCTTTGCTCAGTCTCCTTGAAAACAAGCCCATGTCTTAGGTTTCTCTGGTTTCCTGCTTCCCTCCTGGATCCTCTCCAAGATGCCCATGGAGCAGGATGAGCTTGGAGGATTTTCACTTACTCCAAAAACAGCCTCAAAACAATCTGGTCCTTTATTTTCCTTTTCCTATTTTTGAGGGTGTACTAAAAAGTTCTAGAATTTATTGTGGTAATGGTTACACAACTCTGTAACTATTAAAAGACATTGAATTATGCACTTTAAGTGGGTGAATTATATCTCAATGAAGTAGTTGAAAATAGAAAAATAAACATAGGAAAGGGCGAATGAAGAAATAGATTGTTTTGAGGCTGTTCTTGGAGCAAGTTAGCTAAGACAAATGTTACCTAAGACCTGTGAAAGACTCTGGGCATTCATGGCTTCTACCTTTACAGTTTTGCTATTCACAAGTCCATGATAGCATTTGTCATTTTCCTGAGTCACAAATTGAAATGTAACATACTCAAGGCTACCCTGAGGCAGGAAATTACTATTAAGCTTGTGAGCACAGCCAACTGCCAACCTCTGTTCCTCTAAAATGATTGTGTTCTTCTACCATCACTGTAACATATACAATATTTTTTTATGAATGACGAACATTTTGTTTCTCTGTGGAAATAAAGAAGGCCAACTGCAAGTGCTGGTGAAGGCAGTGAAAAGAATATGAAAAGTCTTAATGGAAAAGTATATCCTTCAACAGCAGTCCTTCTCATAAGGAGTGGTAAAGATTTCAAGACATAAGTTTCCAAAATGGATCTGCTGTGATGGAAATAGATGAGTTGAGAGAAACAGAACCTAGGAGAAGAGGGCCACAGAGACATAACCAAATGACAATTAAGCAACAAAATCATGTTTTTTGGGTCCTCCCCAAGGCCAGGCACTGTTCCTGGAACCACTCTAGGCATGGCAGGACCTGTGAAATCCAGGTCACCCTGCCATCTGGGCACTTGAAACCTGAGCTGTAAAAGAAAACTCAAACACTTGAAAATTCAAATAGGAATTCAAGAGAGAAATAAGACTTCAGAAAGGTAGTAGAAGAGATGCCACAAGGCAGGATATGATTAATGGCTAAATGAATTGTGGGAAGCAAAAGAAATAGAAGAGGTTTTAAGAAGACTGGCCTGGAAATATTTTGCTTTATAATACTTTTTTTTTTTCATTTAGATGTTTATCGATTGTCATGGACACATATCTATGACATTATGTAATGAAGTCATATTGTGCATGTATATAGTATGATTCAATAGGTACAAATTAGAAATATATATATACATTAGTAATATTTAGAAATAATTTTAAAAGATATAAATCAAAATGTTAACAATGAGGTTTTTTTTTATTAGATTCAGGTGCACAAGACAAAGTAATTCTTACACATTTCTCATTTATATCCCTCACACTGTGTGAACCCCGCTCCCCCCATTCACTATCCCTCTGACATTGCACAGAGCCTTACATTTCCACTGTCTCTATTCCTAATGCTGTACTCCACTTCTTGTAAGTATATACATACATATATATACATATATATGTAAAATTATAGTTGGCATTCATTATTGTTCAGCTTCAGGAGTACACTGCAGTTATCAGGCACCTACATCATCCCTGAGAGGGTCTCCCAAATGGGACATGTGTCCATCAGATAACCTACAAAATCTTTACAACATTATTGATTACGTTCCCCAAATTAATTTTCAAAACCCCGTGGCCATCTTGTGGTTACCGACTGTTTTCTGATTCCCTCACCTTCATCCTTATTCCCACTCCCACACCCATCTAGCAACCCTCAGTTTTTCCTCTGTCTCCAAAACTGTTTCTGATTAGTTCATTCACTTATTCTTTTCTTTAGATTCTGCATATAAGTGACATCATATGGTATTTCTCTTTCTCTGTCTGATTTATTTCACTTCACATAATATTCTTGAGGTCCATCCATGTTGCTGCAAATGGTAAGATTTCTTTCTTCTTTATGGCTGCGTAATACTCCATTGCATAAATGTACCAACGTTTCTTAAACCAGTCATCTACCGATGGGCATTTCGGTTGTTTCCATGTCTTGGCTATTGTGTATAGCGCTGCAATAAACATAGGGGTGCATATAGATTTTTGATTGGAGTTTGGGATTTCTCCAGATAGATACCTAGGAGTGGAATTGCTAGATCATAAGGTAGTTCCATTTTCAGATTTTTGAGATACCTCCATACTGTTTTCCATAGTGGCTGGACCAATATGCAATCCCACCAACAGTGCACAAGCGTTCCCTTTTCTCCACATCCGTGCCAGCACTTGTTGTTTGTTGATTTATTGATGATAGCCATTTTGACTGGGGTGAAGTGGTATCTCATTGTGGTTTTTATTTGCATTTCTTTGATGGTTAGTGAGGTTGAGCATTTCTTCATATGTCTGTTTGGCATCTGTATGTCCTTTTTAGAAAAATGTCTCTTCATGTCCTCTGCCCATTTTTAATTGGGCTGTTTGTTTTTTCTGAAATTGAGTTGCGTGAGTTTTTCATAAATTTGTGATATTAACCCATTATCAGATATAACATTGGCAAATATCTTTTTCCATTCAGTAGGATCCCTTTTTGTTTTATTGATGGTTTCCTTTGGTGTGAAAAAACTTTTTAGTTTGATGTAATCCCACATGTTTGTTTTTTCCCTTACTTCCCTCGCGCGAGGGGATATATAACTAAAAATCCTGCTCCGGGTAATGTCTGTGAAGTTTCTTCCGTTATTTTCTTCTAGATATTTTATGGTTTCAGATGTTACATTTAAGTCTTTAAGCCATTTTGAATTTATTTTTGTATATGGTGTAAGGAGGTGGTCCAGCTTCATTTTTTTGCATGTGTCTGTCCAGCTTTCCCAGCACCATTTACTGAATAGACTCTCTTTACCCTACCATACATTCTTGCTTCCATTGTCATAGATTAAATGGCCATATAAGCATGGATTTATTTTTGGACTCTCTATTCTGTTCCATTGATCTATGTGTCTGTTTTTATGCCATACCATGCTGTTTTGATTACTGTAGCCTTGTAGTGTAATTTGAATTCAGGTATTGTTATTATTTCTCAAGATTGCTCTCAAGAACTCCCACATGTTCCTCCCACTTTGTTCTTATTTCTAAAGATTGCTGAGCCTATCTGGGGTCTTTAATGGGCCCATATAAATTTTAGGATTATATGTTCTATTTCTGTGAAAAACGTTTGGTAGTTTGATAGGAATTGTGTTAAATATGTATATTGCCTTAGGCAGTATGGACATTTTAACTATATTTATTCTTCCTATCCATGAACATGGTATGTGTTTCCATCTATCTGTATCTTCTTTCATTTCTTTCTTCACTGTCTTACAATTTTCTGAGTACAGATCTTTTCCTTCTCTGGTTAAATTTATTCCCAGGTATTTTATAGTCTTTGGAGCAATTGTAAATGGGATTGCTTTTTTAATTTATCCTTCTGATGTTTTATTATTGGCATATAGAAATGCAACTAATTTCTGAATATTAATTTTTGTATCCTCCTACTTTACTAAATTCATCTATCAGTTCTAATAGTTTCTTGGTGGAGTCTTTAGGGTTCTCTATATATAGTATCACATTGTCTGCATATAATGACAATTTTACTTCCTTACCAATTTGGATGCCTTTTATTTCTTTTTCTTGTCTAATTGCTGTGGCTAGAACTTCCAGCACTATGTTGAATAGAAGTGGAGAAAATGGGCAACCTTGCCTTGATCCTGATCTTAGGGGGAATGCTTTTAGCTTTTCCCCATTGAGTATGATGTTAGCTGTGGGTTTATCATATACGGCCTTTATTATGTTGAGATACGATCCCTCTATTCCCACTTCCTGAAGGATTTTTATCATAAATGGCTACTGGATTTTATCAAATGCTTTTTCTGCATCTATTGATATGATCATGTGATTTTTATTTTTCATTTTGTTAATGTGGTGTATCACATTAATTGATTTGCGAATGTTGAACCCCCCCTTGCATACCAAAAATGAATCCCACTTGATCATGGTGTATGATCTTTTCAATGTATTGCTGAATTCTGTTCACTAATATTTTGTTGAGGATTTTTGCATCTATGTTCATTAGCTATATCAGCCTGTAGCTTTCTTTTTTTGTGGTGTCTTTGTCTGATTTTGGGATCAGAGTGATAGTGGCTTCGTAAAAAGTGTTTGGGAGTCTTCCTTCCTTATGGATTTTTTGGAAGAGCTTGAGTAGAATAGGTGACAATTCTTTTTTGAACGTTTTGTAAAATTCACCTGTAAAGCCATCTGGTCAAGGACTTTTGTTTGTTGAAAGTTTGTTGATTACTGATTCAATTGCCCTGGTGGTAATCAGGATATTCAGGTTTTCTGTTTCTTCTTGAGTTAGAATTAGAAGGTTGTACGCCTCTAGAAAATTGTCCATTTCTTCCATATTGTCAAATTTGTTGGCATACAGTTGCTCATAGAAATTTCTTAAAAATTTTCGTATTTCTGCAGTGACTGTTGTCACGTCTCCTCTTTCATTTCTGATTTTATTAATTTGGGTCCTCTCTCTCTTTTTTTTAATGATGCTGGCTAAAGATTTGTCAATTTTGTTATCTTCTCTAAGAACCAAGTCTTGGATTCATTGATCTTTTGTATTGTTTTTCTGGTTTCTATTTCATTTATTTCCGCTCTGATCTTTATTATCTCCTTCTTTGTGCTCCCTTCGGGTTTATTATGATGTTCTTTTTCCAGGTCCCTTAAGTGTGAAGATAAACTGTTCCTTGTTTCTTTAGGTAGGCCTGCAATGCTATCAATTTCCCTCTTAGGAATGCTTTCGTGGCATCCCATAGATTTTGGGTCGTCGTGTTTTCATTTTCATTTGTCTCGAGATATCTTTTGATTACTTCCTTGATCTCCTGCTTGATCCATTCATTATTTAGTAATAAGTTATTCAGCCTCCATGAATTGGTGTGTCTTCCACTTTTTTTCCTGTAGTTCATTTCTAATTTCATAGCACTGCGGTCAGAGAAGACAATTGGTATGATTTCAATTTTCTTAAATTTATCAATGCTCGTTTTGTGGCATAACATATAGTCTATCTTGGAAAATGTTCCATGTGTACTTGAGAAGAACTTGTATTTTGCAGCATTGGGGTGAAATGCTCTGAAAATATCAATTAAACACAAGTGGTCCAATGTATCATTTAAGGCTGCTGTTTCCATATTGATTTTCTGTCTGGAAGACCTGTCGTTTGTTGTCAGAGGTGTGTTGAAGTCCCCTACTATGATAGTGTTACTGTTAATCTCTGTCTTTATGTCAGTCAATATCTGTTTTATATATTTAGGTGCTCCTTTGTTGGGTGCATGGATGTTTACTAGGGTTATGTCCTCTTGTCAGATCAATCTCTTTATTATTATATAGTGCCCATCTTTGTCTTTTACTATGTTCTTCATTTTAAAGTCTATTTTGTCAGATATAAGTATTGCAACTCCAGCTTTTTTCTCGCTTCCATTTGCATGAAATATCTACTCCAACCCTTCACTTTCAGCCTGTGATCTGAGGTGAGTCTATGGTATACAGCATACACAAGGGTCCTCCTGTCTTATCCACTCAGCCACCCTATGTATCTTGATTGGAGCATTTAATCCGTTTACATTTGAAGTGATTATTGATATGTACATAGATATTGCCATTTTTATATTTGTAGTTAGCTTGTTTTCATCTTTTTTCTATTTACAGAAGTCCTTTTAGTATTTCTTGCAATGCTGGCTTGGTGCTAATAAATTCCTTTAGCTTATTCTTTTCCAGGAAGCTCTTTATCTCACCATCAACTTTAAATGATACCCTTGTAGGACAAAGCAATCTAGGTTGTAGGCCTTTGTTTTCCATCACTTTGAATATCTCCTGCCACTCCCTCCTGGCCTGCAAATTTTTTTGTAGAAAAGTCATTTGATAGTCTTACAGTAGTAGTTCCCTGGTATGTAACCCTCTGTCTTTCTTTTCTGCTTTTAGGATTCTCTCTTTGTCTGTAAGCTTTGCAATTTTAACTATAATGTGTCTTGGTGTGGACCTGTTTGGGTTCATCCTGGTTGGAACTCTCCGTGCTTCCTGGGCTTGTATATTGGTTTCCTTCATCAGGTTAGGGAACTTTTCGGACATTATTACATAAAATATGTTCTCAATCCCTTTCTTCCTCTCTTCACCTTCTGGTATTCCTATGATGTGCATGTTGTTGCGCTTGATGTTATCCCAGAATTCTCTTAAAACATATTCATTTATTTTTATTCTTTTTACTTTCTGTTTTATGTTTGGGTGATGTCTGCTAACTTGCCTTCTTTATTTTTTTTTTAATTCATTGGGATGACATTTCTTAGTAAAATTACATAGATTTCAGGTGTAAAATTCTGTATTACATCATCTATAAATCCCATTGTGTCTTCACCACCCAGAATCAGTTCTCCTTCCATCACCATATATTTGATCCCCCTACCCTCATCTTCCACCCTCCACCCCCTCCTTACCCTCTGGTAACCAATAAACTATTTTCTGTGTCTATGAGTTTTTGATTCTCATTTGTTTGTCTTGTTCTTTTGTTGCTTTTTGGTTTATATACCACATATCAGTGAAATAATATGGTTCTCTGCTTTTTCTGTCTGACTTATTTCACTTAGCATTAACTCTCAAGGTCCATCCTTGTTGTCACAAATGTTCCTATATAATCTTTTCTTATGACCAAATAGTATTCCATTGTGTATATATACCACAACTTCTTTATCCATTCATCTATCGAAGGATATTTTGGTTGTTTCCATATCTTGTAAACAAAACTACAATGAATAGCTTTGGATAAATATTTTTATGGATAAATGTTTTCAGATTATTAGGGTAGATACCCAGGAGAAGGATTGCTGGGTCATATGGTAATCCTTTTTGTAATTTTTTGAGGAACCTCCACACTGCCTTCCATAGCGGCTGCACCAGTCTGCATTCCCACCAACAGTGTATGAGGGTTCCTTTCTCCACAGCCTCTCCAACACTTGTTACTATTTGTCTTGATGATAGCCATTCTGACTGAGGTGAGGTGATATCTCATTGTGGTTTTTATTTGCATTTCTCTGATGATTAGTGACGTTGGGCATATTTTCATATGTTTATTTGCCATTTGTATGTCCTATTTGGAGAAATCTCTTCTCAGGTCCTCTGCCCACTTTTCAATTGGGTTGTTTGTTTTTTTATTGTTGATCTTCATGAGTTCCTTGTATATTTTGCATATTAGCCCCTTATTGCAGACACGGTTTGCAAAAATCTTCTCCCATTCAGTTGGTTGCATCTATATTTTGTTAATGGTTTCTTTTGCTGTGCAGAAGCTTTTAAGTTTCATACAGTCCCATTTGTTTATTTTAGCTTTTACTTCCATTGCCTTTGGAGTCAAATTCATAAAATGCTCTTTGAACCCAAGGTCCATAAGTTTAGTACCTACATTTTCTTCTATGCAGTTTATTGTGTCAGGTCTTATGCTTAAGTATCTGATCAATTTTGAATTAATTTTGATACATAGTGACAGATAACAGTCCAGTTTCATTCTTTTGCACGTGGCTATCCAATTCTCCCAGCATATTTATTGAGGAGGCTGTCTTTTCTCCATTGTATGCTTTTAGCTGCTTTGTCAAAAATTATCTGTCCATATTTATGTGGTTTTATTTACTGAGTTCTCAATTCTACTCCATTCGTCTATGTGTCTGTTTTTCTGCCAATACCATGCTGTTTTGATTATTGTAGCCCTGTAGTACAAGCGAAAGTAAGGGAGTGTAATACCTCCAGTATTGTTCTATTTTCTTAAGATTGCTTTAGCTATTCGGAGCCTTTTGTGGTTCCACACAAATCTGATGATTTTTTGTTCCATTTCTTTAAAAAATGCCATTTGGATTTTGATGGGGATTGCATTAAATCTGTATATTGCTTTGGGTAATATGGCCATTTTAACTATGTTGAGTCTTCCAATCCATGAGCTCGGAGTGTCTTTCCATTTCTTTGTGTCTTCTTCAATTTCTTTCAAAAATGTCTTAGAGTTTTCAGGATATAGTTCTTTCACATCCTTGGTTAAGTTTATTCCTGATATTTTATTCTTTTTGCTGCAATTGCAAAGAGAATTGTTTTCTGTATTTCTTTTTCTGAGATTTCATTGTTAGTATATAGGAATGCTATGGACTTTTGTATGTTGATATTCTAGCCAGCAACTTTACTGTATTCATTGATTATTTCTACAGCTTTTTAGTGGAGTCCTCAGGTTTTTTTATATATAGCATCATGTCATCTGCAAAGAGTGACAATTTAACTTCTTCATTCCCAATTTGGATGCCTTTTATTTCTTTCTCTTGTCTGATTGCTCTGTCAAGGACTTCCAACACTATGTTGAAAAGCAGAGGTGATAGGGGACAGCCCTGTCGTGTTCCTGAACGAAGAGCAAAAGGCTTCAGTTTTTTACCATTAATTATGAGATTAGCTGAGGGCTTGTCATATATGGCCTGTATTATGTTAAGGTATTTTCCTTCTATACCTATTTTATTAAGTGTTTTAATCATAAATGGATGTTGTATCTTGTCAAATGCTTTTTCTGCATCAATTGATAGAATCATATGATTTTTGTCCTTTATATTGTTTATGTGAAGTATTACATTGATGGTTTTGCGGATATTGAACCATCCTTGTGCCCCAGGGAAGAACCCCACTTGGTCGTGATACATAATGTTTTTAATGCAGTGTTGTATTCGATTTGCTAGAATTTTGTTTAGGATTTTTGCATCAGTATTCATCAGAGATATTGGTCTGTGGTGTTTTTGTGTTGTTGCCCTTACCAGCTTTTGGTATGAGGGGAATGTTGGCCTCATAAAATGAGTTAGGGAGTACTGTTTCTTCTTCAATTTTTTGGAAGATTTTGAGCAGGATTGGTATTAGATCCTCTTTGAAGGTTTGGTAGAATTCACCAGGACGCCATCTGTTCTAGGACTTTTACTTTGGGGAAGGTTTTAAATGACTGATTCAATTTCGTTACTGGTGATCGGTCTGTTTAGACTTTCCAGTTCTTCATGGTTCATCCTTGGAAGGCGATATATTTCTAAGAATTTGTCCATTTCTTCTAGGTTATTGAATTTGGTGGCATATAGTCCTTCATAGTATTCTTGGATGATCTTTTGTATTTTGTTGTGTCCGTGATAACTTCCCCTTTTTCGTTTCTGATTTTCTTAATTAGTGTCTTCTCTCTTCTTATCTTAGTGAGTCTAGCCAAGGGTTTGCCGATTTTGTTAATCTTTTCAAAGAACCTGCTCTTTGTCACATTTATTTTTTCTATTGACTTTTTGTTGTCTATTTTATTTAGTTCTGCTCTGACGTTTGTTATTTCCTTTCTTCTGCTGACGTTGGGTTTCACTTGTTCTTCTTTTTCTAGTTCTTTAAGGTGTAACATGAGGTTATTTATTTGGGACTTTTCTTGTTTCTTGAAATAGGCCTGTAATGATATAAATTTCCCTCTTAAAACTGCTTTCGCGGCATCCCAAAAAATTTGGTAGGATGTATTTTCATTGTCATTTGTTTCTATGTATCTTTTGATCTCTCCTCTAATTTCTCCTTTGACCCAGTCGTTCTATAAAAGTATGTTGTTTAATCTCCATGTATTTGTGTTTTTTCCTGCTTTCTTTTTGCAGTTGATATCCAATTTCAAAGCCTTGTGATCAGAGAATATGCTTGGTATGATTTCAATCTTCTTAAATTTGCTGAGGCTGATTTATGTCCCAATATATGGTCTATCCTTAAGAATGTTCCATGTACACTCGAAAAGAATGTATAGTCTGATGTTTTAGGATAAAGTGCTCTATATATGTCCATTTCATCTAATGTGTCATTTAGGGCTGCGATTTCGTTATTTATCTTTTGTTTGGATGATCTATCCATAGCTGTCAATGATGTATTTAAGTCCCCTACTATAATTGTGTTTTAGTCAATTTCTCCCTTTAGTTCTGTCAGTAGTTACTTGGTATATTTTGGTGCTCCCTGATTGGGGGCATAAATATTGATGACTGTTATGTCTTCTTGTTGTATAGTCCCCATTACCATTATGAAATGTCCATCTTTGTCTCTTGTTATCTTTTTCACCCTGAAGTCTGTTTCATCTGATATCATTATGGCTACACCTGATTTTCTCTGGGTACCATTTCTTGGAGTGTCAATTTCCACCCTTTCACTTTGAGTCTATGCTTGCCCTTGTAGCTGAGATGTGTCTCTTGGAGACAGCATATGTTTGGGTTTAGTTTTTTGATCCAATCTGCTACTCTGTGCCTTTTCATTGGTGAGTTCAGTCAATTTACATTTAGGGTGATTATTTATACGTGAGGATTTCCTGTCATTATATCTCTAGTTTTCTGGTAAGGCTGTGTCTCCATTGTTTCTTTGCCTTTTTGTTATTGTCTATTATTTCTGTGGGGTGGTATTCTATGATATTTCCCTCTGTTTCTACTTCTATTACAGTATGCATTTCAGTTCTGGATTTTTTTTGAGTGGTTACCCTTAAGTTTATGTAAAAAAAAGTTTGATATTTAGAGTATTCTATATTCTTCAGCACGCTTACTTTCTCCATTCCCATATTTCGGTTCAGGCCTTTACTGTCTCTGTTGATGGTGGTTGAATAGCCTCCTTGAGTATGTCTTGTAGTGCAGGATCTTGTCTTCTAAGTTACTGATTGTATCCTCTGCTTCATCTAACCTGCTGTTAATTCCTTCAAGTGAGTTATTTATTTTTGTAATTGTGTTCTTTAGTTCTAACTGGTTGTTCGTTATGATTTCTACATCTTTCTTTTTTTTTTTTTTTTTTTAATTAATTTTATTGGGGTGACAATTGTTAGTAAATTTACATAGATTTCAGGTGTACAATTCTGTATTACATCGTCTATAAATCCCATTGTGTGTTCACCACCCAGAGTCAGTTCTCCTTCCATCACCATATATTTGATCCCCTTACCCTCATCACCCACCCCCCACCCCCTTACCCTCTGGTAACCACTAAATTATTGTCTGTGTCTATGAGTTTTTGTTTCTCATTTGTTTGTCTTGTTCTTTTTGGTTTATATACCACATATCAGTGAAATCATAGGGTTCTCTGCTTTTTCTGTCTGACTTGTTTCACTTAGCATTATTCTCTCAAGATCCATCCATGTTGTCACAAATGTTCCTATATCATCTTTCCTTAACGCCGAATAGTATTCCATTGTGTATATGTACCACAACTTCTTTATCCATTCATCTATCGAAGGACATTTTGGTTGTTTCCATGTCTTAGCCACCGTAAACAAAGCTGCAATGAACATTGGCGTACACGTGTCTCTATAGAGAAATGCTTTTATATTTTTGGGGTAGATACCCAGGAGAGCGATTGCTGGGTCATATGGTAATTCTATTCGTAATTTCTTGAGGAACCTCCACACTGCCTTCCATAGCGGCTGCACCAGTCTGCATTCCCACCAACAGTGTATGAGGGTTCCTTTTTCTCCACAGCCTCTCCAACACTTGTTACTATTTGTTTTGTTGATGAAAGCCATTCTGACTGGGGTGAGGTGATATCTCATTGTGGTTTTCATTTGCATTTCTCTGATGATTAGCGATGTTGAGCATTTTTTCATATGTCTATTTGCCATTTGTATATCCTCTTTGGAGAAATGTCTCTTCAGGTCCTCTGTCCATTTTTCAATTGGGTTGTTTGTTTTTTTGTTGTTGAGTTTCATGAGTTCCTTGTATATTTTGGATATTAGCCCCTTATCAGAGGAACTGTTTGCGAAAATCTTCTCCCATTCAGTTGGTTGCCTCATTATTTTGTCAATAGTTTCTTTTGCTGTGCAGAAGCTTTTCAGTTTCATATAATCCCATTTGTTTATTTTAGTTTTTACTTCCATTGCCTTTGGAGTCAAATTCATAAAATGCTCTTTGAACCCAAGGTCCATAAGTTTAGTACCTATGTTTTCTTCAATGCAGTTTATTGTGTCAGGTCTTATGCTTAAGTCTTTGATCCATTTTGAATTAATTTTGGTACATGGTGACAGATAGCAGTCCAGTTTCATTCTTTTGCACGTAGCTATCCAATTCTGCCAGCACCATTTATTGAAGAGGCTGTCTTTCCTCCATTGTATGTTTTTAGCTTCTTTGTCAAAAATTATCTGTCCATATTTATGTGGTTTTATTTCTGGGTTCTCAATTCTATTCCATTGGTCTATGTGTCTGTTTTTCCGCCAATACCAAGCTGTTTTGATTATTGTAGCCCTGTAGTACAAGGAAAAATCAGGGAGTGTGATACCTCCAGTATTGTTCTTTTTTTTTTAATATTGCTTTGGCTATTCGGGGTCTTTTGTGGTTCCAAACAAATCTGATGATTTTTTTGTTCTATTTCTTTTAAAAATGCCATTGGGATTTTAATGGGGATTGCATTAAATCTGTATGTGGCTTTGGGTAATATGGCCATTTTAACTATGTTGATTCTTCCAATCCATGAGCACGGAATGTCTTTCCATTTCTTTGTGTCTTCTTCAATTTCTTTCAGAAATGTCTTATAGTTTTCAGCATATAAATCCTTCACATCCTTGGTTAAGTTTATTCCTAGGTATTTTATTCTTTTTGCTGCAATTGCAAAAGGAATTGTTTTTTCTATCTCTTTTTCTGAGATTTCATTGTTGGTATATAGGAAAGCAATGGACTTTTGTACGTTGATTTTGTACACAGCACCTTTACTGTATTCATTTATTGTTTCTAATAGCTTTTTGGTGGAGTCTTTAGGGTTTTCTATGTATAGCATCATGTCATCTGCAAAGAGTGACAATTTAACTTCTTCATTCCCAATTTGGATGCCTTTTATTTCTTTCTCTTGCCTGATAGCTCTGGCGAGGACTTCCAACACTATGTTGAAAAGCAGAGGTGATAGGGGACAACCTTGTCGTGTTCCTGAACGTAGAGCAAAGGGCTTCAGCTTTTCACCATTAATTATGAGGTTAGCTGAGGGTTTGTCATATATGGCCTTTATTATGTTGAGGTATTTTCCTTCTATACCAATTTTAGTAAGTGTTTTAATCATAAATGGATGTTGTATCTTATCAAATGCTTTTTCTGCATCAATTGATAGAATCATATGATTTTTGTCCTTTATTTTGTTTATGTGATGTATCACATTGATGCATTTGCGAATGTTGAACCATCCTTGTGCCCCGGGGATGAACCCCACTTGGTCGTGATGAATAATCTTTTTAATGCATTGTTGTATTCGATTTGCTAGAATTTTGTTTAGGATTTTAGCATCTGTATTCATCAGAGATATAGGTCTGTAGTTTTCTTTTTTTTGTGTTGTCCTTACCAGGTTTTGGTATCAGGGTAATGTTGGCCTCATAAAATGAGTTAGGGAGTACTGACTCTTCTTCAATTTTTTGGAAGAGTTTGAGCAGGATTGGTATTAGATCCTCTTTGAAGGTTTGGTAGAATTCACTGGTGAAGCCATCTGGTCCAGGACTTTTGATTTTGGGAAGGTTTTTGATGACTAATTCAATTTCCTTACTGGTGATCGGCCTGTTAAGATTTTCCAGTTCTTCATGATTCAGCCTTGGAAGGCTATATGTTTCTAAGAACTTGTCCATTTCTTCTAAGTTATT
This sequence comes from Rhinolophus hipposideros, assembly GCF_964194185.1. Classification (NCBI taxonomy): domain Eukaryota; kingdom Metazoa; phylum Chordata; class Mammalia; order Chiroptera; family Rhinolophidae; genus Rhinolophus; species Rhinolophus hipposideros. The sequence continues at coordinate 2,719,029 of NC_138052.1, read as the reverse complement.
AAATTTGGTGGCATATAGTCCTTCATAGTATTCTTGGATAATCCTTTGTATTTCTGTGGTGTCCGTGATAACTTCACCTTTTTCATTTCTGATTTTGTTAATTAGTGTCTTCTCTCTTTTTATCTTAGTGAGTCTAGCCAAGGGTTTGTCGATTTTGTTAATCTTTTCAAAGAACCAGCTTTTTGTCACATTAATTTTTTCTATTGTATTTTTGTTCTCTATTTCATTTAGTTCTGCTCTGATTTTTGTTATTTCCTTTCTTCTGCTGACCTTGGGTTTCGCTTGTTCTTCTTTTTCTAGTTTTTTAACGTGTAACATGAGGTTATTTATTTGGGATTTTTCTTGTTTCTGAAGATAGGCCTGTAATGATATAAATTTCCCTCTTAAAACTGCTTTCGCGGCATCCCAAAAATTTTGGTAGGATGTATTTTCATTGTCATTTGTTTCTATGTATCTTTTGAGCTCTCCTCTAATTTCTTCTTTGACCCAGTCGTTCTTTAAAAGTATGTTGTTTAATCTCCATGTATTTGTGTTTTTTCCTGCTTTCTTTTTGCAGTTGATATCCAATTTCAAAGCTTTGTGATCAGAGAATATGCTTGGTATGATTTCAATCTTCTTAAATTTGCTGAGGCTGATTTTGTGTCCCAATATATGGTCTATCCTTGAGAATGTTCCATGTACACTAGAAAAAAATGTATAGTCTGATGTTTTAGGATGAAGTGCTCTATATATGTCAATTATGTCCAATTCATCTAATGTGTCATTTAGGGCTGCGATTTTGTTATTTATCTTCTGTTTGGATGATCTATCCATAGCTGTCAATGATGTATTTAAGTCCCCTAGTATAATTGTGTTTTGGTCAATTTCTCCCTTTAGTTCTGTTAGTAGTTGCTTGGTATATTTCGGTGCTCCCTGATAGGGGGCATAAATATTGATGACTGTTATGTCTTCTTGTTGTATAGTCCCCTTTACCATTATGAAATGTCCATCTTTGTCTCTTGTTATCTTTTTCACCCTGAAGTCTGTTTCATCGGAAATCATTATGGCTACACCTGATTTTTTCTGGGTACCATTTGCTTGAAGTGACAATTTCCACCCTTTCACTTTGAGTCTATGCTTGTCCTTGTAGCTGAGATGTGTCTCTTGTAGGCAGCATATGGTTGGGTTTAGTTTTTTGATCCAATCTGCTACTCTGTGTCTCTTTATTGGTGAGTTCAGTCCATTTACATTTAGGGTGATAATTGATATGTGAGGATTTCCTGTCATTCTGTCTTTAGTTTTCTGGTAAGGCTGTGTCTCCATTGTTTCTTTGTCTTTTTGTTGTCTGTTATTTCTGTGTGGTAGTATTCTATGATGTTTCCCTCTGTTTCTTCTTTTATTACAGTATATATTTCAGATTTGGATGTTTTTTGAGTGGTTACCCTTGAGTTTATGTAAAAGAAAGTTTGATATTTAGAGTATTCCAGTTTCTTCAGTACGCTTACTTTCTCTATTCCCATATTCCAGTTCAGGCCTTTACGCTCCCCCTTTTTATGTTTCGGTTGCCACAAGTTGTCCCTGTTGATGGTGGTCTAATAGCCTCCTTTAGTATTTCTTGTAGTGCAGGTCGTGTATTAGAAAATTCCCTCAGCTTCTGGATGTCTGGAAAGGTCTTTATTCCTCCTTCACATCTAAAGGAGATCTTTGCTGGATATATTATTCTTGGCTCATGATTTCTCTCTTTCAATAGTTTGAATATTTGGTTCCATTCCCTCCTAGCTTGTAGAGTTTCTGCTGAAAAATCTGATGATAATCTAATGGGCTTTCCTTTGTAAGTTACCGTCTTCTTTTCCCTGGCTGCCTTGAGGATTCTTTCTTTATCATTGATTTTAGACAGCTTCAATACAATGTGCCTTGGTGAAGGCCTGTTGGGATTGAGGTAATTAGGTGTTCTATTTGCTTCTTGGATTCGAGGATCCAGTTCTGTCCACAAGTTTGGGAAGTTCTCATCGACGATTTGTTTGAATATATTCTCTGTTCCCTTCCCTCTTTCTTCTCCTTCTGGTATGCCCATTATTCTTATATTGCTCTTTCTGATGGAGTCAGAAAGTTCTTGTAGAGTTCTTTCATTTCTTTTAAGTCTCAAGTCTCTTTCTTCTTCCTTCTGTGTAAATTCCAGGTTCCTATCTTCGATGTCACTGATTCTTTCCTCCATTTGGTCAACTCTACTACCTAAGCTGGATATTTTATTGTTAATTTCTTCTATTGAGTTCTTAATCTCCAGAAATTCTATTTGGTTCTTTTTCAAGATTTCAATCTCTTTTGTAAAATGTTCATGGTGTTCTTTGATTGTGTTTCTGAGTTCATTAAACTGCCTTTCTGTGTTTTCTTGCATCTCGTTCAGTTTTTTCAGAATTGCGATCTTGAATTCTCTGTCATTTAAATCACAAAGGTCCATATCTCTAAGTTCCTTTTCTGGAGACTTTTCACTTTCTTTCTGAGCTATCTTGTTGCCTTGGTTATTCATGGCAATCACTGATTTACTATTTCTCTTCCTAGACATCTACAGGAGTGTCTTCTGCAACAGGTTGATAGGTATGCGAAGAGCTTTTGGAGTTCCAAAGCTCTTTCTGCACCAGATTCAGAGCCCGTTTGTTTCAGCAGTTCTGTTTACTCCTGCAGGGATCCGCCCAGATAGGTGGGGCTAGGGGCGGGGTGAGTTGTGAGAGGTGGCCCAGAGCAATGGCGGCGACCACCACCACAGCCAGTCCTGCTTCCACAGCTCTCTCCCCTTTGCCGGAACTAGTTGAGCTGCGAATCTGTGTCTGCGGTCCACAGTTCTCAGAGCAGCAAATATTCTGTCCTTTGATCCGACACTGCTAATTTATCGCTTCTAGCACCGGGCTGGTGGGGGCGGGGCGAGCTCTGGGAGGGTAGGGAGGGGGCGGCTAGTCTCCGTGCCTAGGGCTTCCGTTCTCCGCTCGGCAGTGAGGGCTTAAACCACCGATTTCAGCCCTCTTCCCTCAGTCTTTGCTCCGAGGTCTGCCGTGAGCGAGCGTTGGGTTCAGCGGTTTTGTATGCTGCCCCCTCAGCCCTGTGGGCCGTAAGCGGAGCCCTAGCAGTCCGAGTCTTTCCCTCTCCCGCAGCTGCGGAAGATCCGGGTGCAGCGGGCTCCGAGCACTGAGCTAGGTCTGTGTCCTGCGCCCGCGCGGCGCCGTCTCCGCACTTCTCCTCTCCCTCCTCCCCCGCTCGCGCGATTCACCCACCTGGAGGTGAATTCAGTAGTCGGCCTCTTCGTCTTGCCTGTCTGCTGTGCAAGGAGTCCTTTGTGGAGTTATTGTTGTCCGATTGGTTGTAAATTCCAGGGGAGCGTTACAGAGGCTCACCTCACGCCGCCATTTTTTTTTCTACCTCTACATCCTTCTTTATGTTGTCTCTAAGCTCCTTAAGCATTCTTATCACCAGTGTTCTGAACTCTGTCTCTGATAGGTTGGTTACCTCTGTTTCATTTAGTTCCACTTCTGGAGGTTTCTTCTGTTCTTTTATTTGGGACATATTTCTTTGTTTCCCCATTCTGGATGACCCTGTGTTTTGCTTTCATGTACTAGGTAGATCCCCTAGAGTTCTTAGTTCTTGCTGGGTTATCTTATGTTTTATGTGTCTTTTATATTTGACTTGCACAACTTCAATCTTCTCCTCTGCGTGTGCTCCAAAGGTGACTCTTGTGTTTTGTATATTGTCCTGTTAGAGAAGATCTTTAATTGCTTTTCACTTGTGAGTAGATGGGATTAACTCCTAGGCTGACTAGTTGTGAGACTTGGCTCTGCCCACCACAGGGTGTTCTGCATGAGGATTGACCGCTTAAATGTGGTTTGGCCCCTATGGGCTCTTGTGTCCATCGAGAATTCCCTCTGGGTGTGTGACTTGTAGGTCAAACCTGGTAGTACTCTGGTTTGGTCCAAAGTTGGCCTCTGGATATGTTGAATCTTGTGCCTTTCAAGCTGGGCCCTGGTAGGGCAATTTCAGAACAAAGCAACTCACCAAGCACAACAACAACAACAGCAACAACCACAAAGAAAAAATCAAATACGTTCACATGTAAAAACAACCGACAACCTCCACTAAACACAGGCAAAGATATCAAAGATATAAAGACAAAACAAAACCAAACAAAGCAAAACGCAGTGCCAGTCTTGGCTTAAGCCCACCAAGTAATCTCCAGGTTGTCCTCTGCTGTACCAGAGATCCCTCCATATTGTGCAGGCAGAGCCAGTCACCTGGTGTCCAGAGTGACTTTGGGACTGCAGATTTAGATGCGTGCGGCTGAGGGGTCTGGATGGTAGTTTTTACAAAGTCAGTGCAGTTTCTGCCCTTGCCTGCACATATGCACACTGAGAGTAGCACCACCAGCCCTGTGTCCAGTACTCCTGAGTCTTAGGGCACTTCTTCCGTGTGTGTGAGTGTGTGTGTGTGTGTGTGTGTGTGTGTGTGTGTGTGGCGGGCGGGAGATTTCTGAGCTGCTGAAAGCCAGGAGCTGCGTCTGCCGCTTACTGCTAATCCCTGGGAGTGCCTTTGCAGATGTAATTGTCCTGCCCTAGGCAAGCCAGTAAGGGAGGGGGCTGGGGATAAAGGAGTCTTCTCTCTCCCAGCCCAGCTGTGTTACATTCTTCCCGCAGGCCAGAAGAGGTGGTGGCTGGGGGTAGAGGAGTGTCTTCTCTCCAAGCCCAGCAAAAATCACACTCTTCCCAGCCTCTTTCCTGGGTCAGAGCTGCCTGCCATTCTTCCCAGAGCCTGAGCACTAAGGCTCCTCTGTAATCTGATACTACTCCTCAGTTCAGGGGCCAGTTTAAGTCTCTGGATTTAACCTCTGAGGATAAGATTGGAAGGGGGGAGTGGCCCAGTTATGGAATTTGTGTCCTTTGTCTGACCTAGGGCACAACTAGCTGCCCCTTTTGCGAGAGAGATCAGCCATCGGACGCAGGGAAAGAGCCCATTTTCTGGCTTTTGTGTTCTCTGTTCCATCCTGGTATCCCCTGCATCTCTGCAGCTGCGGATGCCGACCGCATTTCCACAGCCACAGATGTGGGCCACGTCTCCACAGCCAGAAGGTGCAGGCCACATCCCCACAGCCACAGGTATGGACCGTGTTTCCACCGCCGCAGATGTGGGCCATGTTTCCACTCCGCTCCCTTCCCTCTTCCCCTGCTCACCCAATTTGCGCACCTTCTATAATACTTTTAATTGAACTTCTCTTTCCCTTTGCAAGTTCAGTTTCCTCTCGTGCACCCTGGGGTCTATTTCACAGCCTGGACTCCCTAGTTCTCTATGAGCTGGACACCTCGTGACAGGGAGGAGTACAAGGGGAAGGAGAGGGAATATTAACTCCTGCACATGTCCCCATCAAAGTTAACTGTTGCACCCCACCATCATCTATCACCTTCTGTTCAGATGGCTGAGCTAATATCCCTTTGACTTCGTGCTGTACTCCCCAAAGTTACTAGTGACTTGAGTCAGAACAACTCATGAAAGTATCAGTCTTTATAACTTAGCCTCATTGTGTGGTCCCTACTGGAAAATGCAATGAGAATTGCATTGGTCTTGAAAAGGCAGCATGGCTATCTTAGTCCTTAACTAAATGGCTAGCATCAACATTCCTGGAAGAAGGTCACTTTCAGGACAAGCAGCATATGGCTTGCTTTGAGGCAGTTTGTTGGGGAACCAGAGAAAAGAGATCACCTATCTGCCAAGCTACGATGTTTCCCCAAAAATAAGACCTAGCCGGACCATCAACTTTCATGCGTCTTTTGGAGCAAAACTTAATATAAGACCTTAATATCATATCATATCATATCATATCATATCATATTATATTACATTATATTAAAATAAGAAAAGGTCTTATATTAATTTTTGCTCCAAAAGAGGCATGAGAGCTGATGGTCCAGTTAGTTCTTATTTTCAGGGAAACATGGTACTTGCTAGAACCTTGACAACCTCTTTGACTCTTCACAGTAAGCCTGCAAGTTAGACAAACTTATCCACATTTTATAATTATAGAAACAGACTTAGAGTCATTAAATAGTTTGCACTAATTCACATGATGAATTTGTGTTGAGTTGGATTATGATTTTAGGTGTGTCTGATCTCCAAAACTCTGTTTTTTGTATTTTATTACACTGCTCTGCATTAAGCCACATCCCATCAGACCTTATCTTTTAACTATGCTGAAGAGATCAATACAAATGATCATCATTATAATACCAGGAATTTTGTTCTGAGCCAGATGTTGTGCCAGGAACTCTACTTGTATTATAATTAAACATCAGGAAGTGATTATTCTTCCCATTTACTGCCATGGAAATTGAGGACTATATTAGGGAGGTTGGGCTAGCCTCTGCTGTATAACATATAACCCCAAAATCTCACTAGCTTCACAAAATCAACATTTACTCCTCGCTCATCTAATGTCCAACATAGGTCAGCGGGGGCTTTGCTCTACCCACTCACTCAAGGACCCAGATTGATAATAGGATTCACCATGTTGTAGATTCACCACATGGAACACTGGCTTCCTCATCATGGAGGCAGCAAAAGTCAAGCATGGCGACTCATGCCTATTCTGCTATGCTTCAGCACAGAAGAACATGCATACTCAGTGAGCATTAAATGTCACTACTACAAGTTCAGTTAGGTTAAGAATATTGTGCTAAACCCAGAGCTGAGACTTGAAACTGATCTATGTCTCTCCCAGGTTCATGACTCATTGTGGAATCCAGAAAAGTAACTTCTCTACATCCATCAGAATTACTATGTGGAGTCAGCTGTGATCATCTAATTTAGGATTTTTTAATGTCTGGAAGACACATTCAGGATTGCAGGAAACTATAAATGCCATTACTGATTTCAATCATGGATTTTTGTACTGATTTCTCTCAACTCTCCAGCACAATGGTCTCTCCTTTGCAGATTTATCCTAACCTCTGTGGAACTGCATTTATGTCTGACCTGTGTTTCCTCTATAGTCAAAAAGTTTTATTCTGCTTGTATCTTCTTTTGCATGTTTATATATCACCTTGTTCTACAAAGGTTTGCTGCAACATAACAAAATTGAGTAGAAAATAAATTTTTAAAATAAATCATAAGAAAATCAAGGTTGAGAAAAATAAAAATGGGAAAAATAAGACGAAGTTAAGGATAATTATATAATACAAAGTGCTTACTGTTGGGTTCAGTGCACTTATTTGGGACATGTCAAACATGGTTTCTTAGCTTCCAGACAACCAGTGAAAAACTGAAACAGATACTACATAATCCAGAAATACCCCTAAAGTAAAAATCCAGGCAGATTATCTATGAGAAGCTCAACTATTTCTGGTACTCACGCCTGGTAAAAATCTTCCCATGGGTCCTCCCAAAGAAGATATCGCATGAAAGAGTAGGGGGCAAAAACTTTAAAGGCAATTTCAGAAAATAAATGGCATAGCAGAAGCTCTGAGTGAATCTCTGCAGGGCTTGGGGAACAGAAAGAACATGGGTTTATGGGACTTAGACCACCTCCTCTGAGGGCAGGAAGGAATCACTTTCGCCAGAAGAGGGAGACCTCTGGCAAAAGAAGATCAGAGATGAAAGAAGAAAACAACGGAAACCTCAAGCAAATTTAAATAATTTCAGCTCTTTGATGGAATAGGGATGAGTTAGCTGCATAAGATACTTGATTTGGAAATGAGAAGCAAATCGGTATGGCAACCAGGGAATTCTTCACAGACTTTGGAATTCAAAAGGATAGAAATCAAGTTGCTCCATGGGGGACTGAGCAGAAGTACCAGGAAAGCTAGTTTCCTTTACCAGCCACCAAATACATGTGGCCCATTCTTGATAAAACATATTAATAAAATTCTATGAGAAGTGCTGGCCCTGAATCTGATAGTCCCAGGAATATTAGACGAAAATATGTGAAAGAAAACATAATTGGAGGGTCAGGTAAGTCATATACATTACCATTAATCCACTTCACAACCCCTAATGGTAGACCTTATTACTTTTCAAAGACTACTTCACAAATGACTGTATTGAGGTGAGGAACATGAAGTAACTTAGCTAGTACCACACAACCCATAAAGGGGAGTAGAGAACTCTCACTTATCACTGGCTGGTGCCTTTACCTGCACCTTTACTTAGTATAACACTGCCTCTAGACACCAAGGTAAATGGAAAAAAATGAAAATTGAAATAAAAAATGCATTGAAATCCCAAGTAAAGATAAAAAAGTGAACATATGCTTTCACTGGCTCCCTTATGAACCCCCTGACTCAACAATACATAAATTTTTGAAGACATTAATCCATGAAGACAGAGAGAACAGAAAATGGAATCACTGGATCAAAATTTTGCTAACCAGAAAGCAGATGGATGAGTGGGAACTGATTTAGAAGGTTCAATAACACCGAATCCTTAGATGGCAGTAGGTACAGAAAAGAAATGCCAAATTACCCTGCAGGACCCCTAAAAGATTCAGGAATTAGAGGTGTCTAATGCTTCTGGAAGTGGGGGTAAAAGTGGGACTAAAATAGGACTTATAAAAGGTCTGTAGAAAAGGAAACCACCAATCCCCTTCCAAACTGCACACAGCCTGGCACTTCTCCCCCTCCCTGAGCAAAAACCTGGAGGTTTATTCTCTGGAGAGGATAAAACAGAATCTCTGAGCCAGGGGCACCAGGTATTCCTAGGAGGGGAAACTTTTTTAACTAAGTGGTTCAAGTGCACATTTGCAAACAGAATTCCAAGGCTCACAATGTGCTGTCAGCTATGTGCAAATTCTCTAAGCTAGAGATTAGAAAGCCTTTCTCTTGAGGAAGATTCCCGAAGATGCTAACACTGGAGGTTCTCCAATGGATAACCCAGCCAGATCAGCCTATGTTGAATACCACTCACTATCCAAACTGCCTATCATCTAATAGCTCCACTCATAATTTTCAGGAAGGTGAAGGATTACCTTCACTTGGATGCATCTGAGGAAAGCATCCAACATGAATGCCAGACACAAAAACAAACAAGAAAAAACAAGTTGGAAGAAACAAAGAAATGCAAGAAAAGATAACAAAAATGTACCCTCAGATACATAAGATATTGTACTCATGAAATAAGTTGTTTTTTAATTCTTGTTGTTTGTTTTCCTCCAGAAAACAAAATGCTATTGCAAATTAAAAATATGAAAACAGATATGAGAAACTCAATAGAAGGTCTGGAATATAAAGTTAAGGTAGTATTCCAGATTAGAGTAAAAAGACAGTGGGCAATATAAAATGTTAGGATATTAAAATGACCACATGTCAAAGATTTTATTTAAGTCATCAATTAATGAGAAACCCCTAAGATGTTACAAATAGTTCAATGGAGAAATCAAAGAGCAAACACATAAATGGACATACAGGAATGCCAAAATTATGTGCTGCTTAACGAAAAATGTCTTCTTAGGGAGAGGTTTACCTCTGCACCAGACAAAAATTATTTGCGTCTCTCTGGAAAAGATCATTTGCATTACTATCAGTTTTCTACAACTCACAGAGTTGTAAAATGGCTTAAAGACAAGGAAAGGTGTGGCCCTTTCTAGATTCAGATAACGTAGAAGACTGTACTAACTGGAATACTCAATACTTCTTTTCCTGACAAAGAAAAAAAAAATAGAAGACTATTCCAAAAGCCCAACATTCAAATAACAGGCATTCAGAAAGAGAAAAAGAAAACAATAGGAAGAAAATCACCAAACAAATAATTCACAAAGATGTCCCAGAACTAAAGGATTGAAAGGGTTCATCTTTTATATACCTATCAAAACTTATAAAACTGTTCACGTAAAATGCTTGCCTTTTGTTGTATACGCAAATTAAGCTTTAATAAACTTGATGTTTTCTTTTTCAAAGAAGTCTCAACTAGCACCTGTTATATTGAGTAAACAAAGACCGCACAGAGACATTTATCATGAAATTTTTAATCTATGAATATGAGAAGATTCTACAAGCATGTATAGAATGAAAATTTCACATAAAAATATTTTAAAGTCAAACGGTCTCAAATTTTTCAAAAAGTAGAAGATAATAAAGTAATACCCCTAAAATTTATGAAAGAAAACAATTTCCAATTTAAAACTCTATACTCAGCTAAACCTTCATAAACATGTGCTAAGTCCCCCAAAAATTTACATTCCTTCAGACATTTCTTGGGAAGTTCATGGAGATTTCATTCCACCAAATTAAGGCAATGCACATAGGGAAAATGTTCAGGACACAGTAAAGGCAAAAGGCAGAAATCCCTTGAATGATGGTACAGAAGGTGCACAGTGATACTGGACACAAGGTACCAAGGGAACTAGTGCCCACGGGAGCAGATGAGCAGTCCCAGGGGATAGACCTTCCAGAAAGTAAAACTCATAGAATAGCTAATGCATCTGAATATCTTGAGAAGAAATTTAGATAATTGGTAAAGTTTTGAAATTGAACAAATGATAAACATCATTTGTTAGAATGATAGAAAACTGGGCTCACAAACCCAAAACAAGACCATTTCTACCTTCAAAGGAAAACAAAAGCGAGACATCATCAACATGGCAGCGTAAGGTGAGCCTCTGTAAAGCTCGACTGGAATTTACAACAAATCGAACAATAACTCCACAAAGGACTCTCTGCACAGCAGACAGGCAGGACGAAGAGGCCCACTACTGAATTCACCTAAAGGTGGGAGAATCGAGCGAGCAGGGGAGGAGGAAAAGGAGAAGTGCGGAGATGGAGCCGCGTGGGCACAGGACACAGACCTAACTCACTGCTCTGAGCTCGCTGCATTCCGGAGCTACCGCAGTTGCGGAGAGGGAAGAACTCAGACTGCTAGGGCTCTGTTTATGGCCCACAGGGCTGTGGGGCAAGCACATAACACGGCTCAACCCAATGCTCACAGAAGAGACCTCAGAGAAAAGACTGAGGGAAGAAGGATGAAAACAGTGGTTTAAGCCCTCACTGCCAAGCAGAGAATGGAATCCTTAGGCACTGAGACTACCTGCCTCCTCCCTACCCTCCCAAAGCTCGTCCGCCCCACCTGCCCGGTGCTAGAAGCGGAAGAGTAGCAGTGTCACATCGAAAGAACAGAATATTTGCTGTTCTGAGAACTGTGGACCACTGACAGAGATTTGCAGCCCAACTAGTTATGGCAAAGGGGAGGGAGCTGTGGAAGCAGGACCGGCTGTGGTGGTGGTCGCCGCCATTGCTGTGGGCCACCTTTCACAACTCACCCTGCCCCTGGCCCCACCTTTCTGGGCAGATACCTGCAGGAGTAAACAGAACTGCTGAAACATACTGGTTCTGAATCTGGTGCAGTAAGAGATTTGGAACTTCAAAATATCTCCCCATCCCCACAGGGACGTGGCGCCCTATGACCCAGGTGAACTGTTAACAGAGGAGAAGCCCGTTTCTTGGGAAATACCCCCATTGTGTGAGAAGCTGGAATAGTGCAGAGGAAACATAGCACTACTGTGTAAGAGGAAAAGAAAGGCTTCATTCAAAGAGAAAATAAAACATTCTACCAACAAGTGTTGGAAAACAAAAAAAAGACCTCTTCCTATCAACCTGTTGCAGAAGGCACTCCTCTAGATGTCTAGGAAAAGAAATAATAAATCAGTAATTGCCATGAACAACCAACGCAACAAGACAACTCAGAAAGAAAGTGCAAAGTCTCCAGAAAAGAAACTTAAAGATATGGGAATATGTGACTTAAATGACAGAGAATTCAAAATTGCAGGTCTGAAAAAAACTCAACAAGATGCAAGAAAACACAGAAAGGCAATTTAATAAACTCAGAAACACATCACAGAACAATGTGAGCATTATACAAAAGAGATTGAAATTATAAAAAAGGAACCACATGGAATTTCTGCAGATTAAGAACTCAACAGAAGACATTAAGAATGAAATAACCGGGGGAAAAAATGGCGGCATGAGGTGAGCCTCTGTAAAACTCCCCTGGAATTTACAATGAATCAGACAACAATACTCCACAAAGGACTCCCTGCACAGCAGACAGGCAAGACGAAGAGGCCCACTGCTGAATTCACCTCCAGGTGGGTGAATCGAGCGAGCAGGGGAAGAGAAAGAGGAGAAGTGCGGAGATGGAGCCACGCGGGCGCAGGATGCAGACCTAGCTCAGTGCTCCGTGCTCACTGCATCCCGTAACTACCGCAGCTGCAGCTGCAAGAGAAGGAAAGACTTGGACTGCTAGGCCTCCGCGTACAGCCCACAGGGCTGAGGGGGCAGTATACAAAACGACTGAACCCAACGCTTGCTAACAGCAGATCTAGGAGCAAAGACTGAGGATAGAGGGCTGAAATCGGTGGTTTAAGCCCTCACTGCCCAGCGGAGAACGGAAGCCTTAGGCACGGAGACTAGCCGCCCCCTCCCTACCCTCCCAGAGCTCGCCCCGCCCCCACCTGCCCAGTGCTAGAAGCGATAAAGTAGCAGTGTCAGATCAAAGGACAGAATATTTGCTGCTCTGAGAACTGTGGACCGCAGACACAGATTCGCAGCTCAACTAGTTCCGGGAAAAGGGAGGGAGCGGTGGAAGCAGGACTGGCTGTGGTGGTGGTCGCCACCATTGCTCTGGGCCACCTCTCACAACTCACCGTGCTCCTGGCCCCACCTATCTAAGCGGATCCCTGCAGGAGTAAACAGAACTGCTGAAACAAACGGGCTCTGAATCTGGTGCAGAAAGAGCTTTGGAACTTCAAAAGCTCTTCGCATACCTATCAACCTGTTGCAGAAGCCACTCCTGTAGATGTCTAGGAAGAGAAATAGTAAATCAGTGACTGCCATGATTTACTATTGGCATGGGACTGCCATGGGAACAAGATAGCTCAGAAAGAAAGTGAAAAGTCTCCAGAAAAGGAACTTAGAGATATGGAAAAATGTGATTTAAATGACAGAGAATTCAAGATTGCAATTCTGAAAAAACTGAACGAGATGCAAGAAAACACAGAAAGGCAGTTTAGTGAACTCAGAAACACAATCAAAGAACACCATGAGCATTTTACAAAAGAGATTGAAATTTTGAAAAAGAACCAAATAGAATTTCTGGAGATTAAGAACTCAATAGAAGAAATTAACAATAAAATATCCAGCTTAGGTAGTAGAGTTGACCAGATGGAGGAAAGAATCAGTGACATTGAAGATAGAAACCTGGAATTTACACAGATGGAAGAAGAACGAGACTTGAGACTTAAAGAAATGAAAGAACTCTACAAGGACTTTCTGACTCCATCAGAAAGAGCAATATAAGAATAATGGGCATACCAGAAGGAGAAGAAAGAGGAAGGGAACAGAGAATATATTCAAACAAATCGACGATGAGAACTTACCAAACTTGTGGACAGAACTGGATCCTCGAATCCAAGAAGCAAATAGAACACCTAATTACCTCAATCCCAACAGGCCTTCACCAAGGCACATTGTATTGAAGCTGTCTAAAATCAATGACAAAGAAAGAATCCTCAAGGCAGCCAGGGAAAAGAAGACGGTAGCTTACAAAGGAAAGCCCATTAGATTATCATGAGATTTTTCAGCAGAAACTCTACAAGCTAGGAGGGAATGGAACCAAATATTCAAACTATTAAAAGAGAAATTATGAGCCAAGAATAATATATCCAGCAAAGATCTCCTTTAGATATGAAGGAGGAATAAAGACCTTTCCAGACATCCAGAAGCTGAGGGAATTTTCTAATACACGACCTGCACTACACGAAATACTAAAGGAAGCTATTAGACCACCATCAACAGGGACAACTTGTGGCAACCGAGACATAAAAAGGGGGAGCATAAACCTGAACAGAAATATGGGAATAGAGAAAGTAAGCGTACTGAAGAAACTGGAATACTCTAAACATCAAACTTTCTTTTAAATAAATTTAAGGGTAACCACTCAAAAATCATCCAGAACTTCATATCTTAACATAATAAAGGCCATATATGACAAACCCACAGCTAACATCATACTCAATGGGGAAAAGCTAAAACCATTCCCCCTAAGATCAGGAACAAGACAAGGTTGCCCACTTTCTCCACTTCTATTCAACATAGTGCTGGAAGTTCTAGCCACAGCAATCAGACAAGAGAAAGAAATAAAAGGCATCCAAATTGGTAAGGAGGAAGTAAAATTATCATTATATGCAGATGATATGATACTATATATAGAGAACCCTAAAGACTCCACCAAGAAACTATTAGAACTGATAGATGAATTTAGTAAAGTAGCAGGATATAAAATTAATATTCGGAAATCAGTTGCATTTGTATATACCAATGATAAAATAGCAGAAGGAGAAATTAAAAAAACAATTCCATTTACAATTGCTCCAAAGACTATAAAATATCTGGGAATAAATCTAACCAAAGATGTAAAGGATCTGTACTCAGAAAATTATACAACACTGAAGAAAGAAATGAAAGAAGACATAAATAGATGGAAACACATTCCATGTTCATGGATAGGAAGAATTAATATAGTTAAAATGTCCATACTGCCTAAGGCAATATACATATTCAACGCAATTCCTATCAAACTACCAACGACGTTTTTCACAGAAATAGAACATATAATCCTAAAATTTATATGGGACCATAAAAGACCTCGGATAGCCTCAGCAATCTTGAGAAATAAGAACAAAGTGGGAGGTATAACGATACCTGATTTCAAACTATACTACAAGGCTACAGTAATCAAAACAACATGGTACTGGCATAAAAATAGATACATAGATCAATGGAACAGAATAGAGAGTCCAGACGTAAATCCATGCCTATATGCCCACCTAATCTACGACAATGGAAGCAAGAATGTACGATGGGGTAAAGATAGTCTGTTCAATAAGTGGTGTTGGGAAACCTGGACGGACACATGCAAGAAAATGAAGCTGGACCACCTCCTTACACCATATACAAAAACAAATTCAAAATGGCTTAAAGACTTAAATGTAAGATCTGAAACCATAAAATATCTAGAAGAAAATATAGGAAGAAACTTCATGGACATTACCCGGAGTAAGATTTTCACTGATATATCCCCTCGCGCGAGCGAAGTAAGAGAAAAAATAAACATGTGGGATTACATCAAACTAAAAAGTTTTTTCACAGCAAAGGAAACCATCAATAAAACAAAAAGGGATCCTACTCTATGGGAAAAGATATTTGCCAATGATATATCTGATAAGGGATTAATATCACAAATCTATAAAAAACTTACTCAACTCAACTCCAAAAAAACAAACAACCCAATTAAAAAATGGGCAGAGGACTTGGGGAGACATTTCTCTAAAAAGGACATACAGAAGGCAAGAAGACATATGAAGAAATGCTCAACCTCACTAACCATCAGAGAAATGCAAATAAAAACCACAATGAGATACCACCTCACTCCAGTCAAAATGGCTATTATCAATAAATCAACAAACAACAAATGCTGGCGCGGATGTGGAGAAAAAGGAACGCTAGTGCACTGTTGGTGGGACTGCAGATTAGTACAGCCACTATGGAAAACAGTATGGAGGTATCTCAGGAATCTGAAAATGGAACTACCCTATGATCCAGTAATTCCACTCCTAGGCATCTACCCGGAGAAATCCAAAACTCCAATTCAAAAATCTGTATGCACTCCTATGTTTATTGCAGCACTTTACACAATAGCCAAGATATGGAAACAACCAAAATGCCCATCGGTAGATGACTGGATTAAGAAGCTGTGGTACATTTATACAATGGAGTATTACGCAGCCATAAAGAAGAAAGAAATCTTATCATTTGCAGCAACATGGATAGATCTAGAGAACATTATGTTAAGTGAAATAAGTCAGAAAGAGAAAGACAAGTACCATATGATCTCACTTATATATGGAATCTAAAGAAAAGACTATGTGAATGAACTAATCAGAGTCAGTTTTGGGGACGCAGAGAAAAAACCGAGAGTGGTTAGATGGGTGTGTGGGAGGGGGTTGGGGATAAGGGGAAAGGTGAAGGGATTTGGAAGCAGCTGGTAACCACAAGATGGCCTCAGGGTTTTTCTTTTGAAAATTAATTTGGGGAAGGTATTCTATAATGTTGTAAAGATTTTGTTGGGTATCCGATGGACATGCGTCCTATTTGGGAGACCACCTCAGGGATACTGTGGATACCTGATCATGGCATTGTACATCAGAAGCTAAACATTAATGAATGCCAACTATAATTTTATATATATAATGTGATGGTTCAGTGTGAGGTCGGAGGGATAGTGGATGGGGGGAGGGGGGTTCACAGTATGAGGGATATAAATGATGAACGTCTAAGTATTACCTTGTTTTGTACACCTGAAACTAATAAATAAATTAAAAAAAAAAAAAAAAAAAAGAAAAAAAAAAATCATCCAGAACTGAAATATATACTGTAATAAAAGAAGAAACAGCTGAGCTCCTGGATGGCTCAGTTGGTTGGAGCATGTCCTCTCAACCACAATGTTGCCGGTTCAACTCCCTCAAGGGATAATCGGCTGTACCCCCTGCAACTAGCAATGGCAACTGAACCTGTGGCTGAGCTGTGCCCTCCACAACTGAAACTGAAAGGACAACAACTTGAAGCTGAACAGTATCCTCCATAACTAGGATTGAAAGGACAACAACTTGACTTGGAAAAAAAGTTCTGGAAGTACACACTCTTCCCCAATCAAGTCCTGTTCCTCTGCCCCAATAAAATCTTTTAATAAATAAATAAATAAATAAATAAATAAATAAATAAAGGAAGAAACAGAGGGAAACATCATAGAATACCACCACACAGAAATAATAGACAACAACAAAAAGGCAAAAAAACAATGGAGACACAGCCTTACCAGAAAACTAGAGATAGAATGACAGGAAATCCTCACATATCAATAATCACCCTAAATGTAAATGGACTGAACTCACCAACAAAGAAACACAGAGTAGCAGATTGGATCAAAAAACTAAACCCAACCATATGCTGTCTCCAAGAGACACATCTCAGCTACAAGGACAAGCATAGACTCAAAGTGAAAGGGTGGAAATTGACGTTCCAAGTAAATGGTACCCAGAGAAAATCAGGTGTAGCCATAATTAATTCCGATGAAAAAGACTTCAGGGTGAAAAAGATAACAAGAGACAAAGATGGACATTTCATAATGGTAAAGAGGACTATACAACAAGAAGACATAACAGTCATCAATATTTATGCCCCCAATCAGGGAGCACCAAAATATACCAAGCAACTACTAACAGAACTAAAGGGAGAAATTGACCAAAACACAATTATACTAGGGGACTTAAATACATCATTGACAGCTATGGATAGATCATCCAAACAGAAGATAAATAACGAAATCGCAGCCCTAAATGACACATTAGATGAATTGGACATAATTGACATATAGAGAGCACTTCATCCTAAAACATCAGACTATACATTCTTTTCAAGTGTACATGGAACATTCTCAAGGATAGACCATATATTGGGACACAAAATCAGCCTCAGCAAATTTAAGAAGATTGAAATCATACCAAGCATATTCTCTGATCACAAAGCTTTGAAATTGGATATCAACTGCAAAAAGAAAGCAGAAAGAAACACAAATACATGGAGATTAAACAACAT
This sequence comes from Rhinolophus hipposideros, assembly GCF_964194185.1. Taxonomy (NCBI): domain Eukaryota; kingdom Metazoa; phylum Chordata; class Mammalia; order Chiroptera; family Rhinolophidae; genus Rhinolophus; species Rhinolophus hipposideros. The sequence goes on along the minus strand of NC_138052.1, from coordinate 2,701,381 downwards.
ACTTTTAAAGAACAACTGGGTCAAAAAGAAATTAGAGGAGAGCTCAAAAGATACATAGAAACAAATGACAATGAAAATACATCCTACCAAAATTTTTGGGATGCCACGAAAGCAGTTTTAAGAGAAAAATTTATATCATTACAGGCCTATTTCAAGAAACAAAAAAAATCCCAAATAAATAACCTCATGTTACACCTTAAAGAACTAGAAAAACAAGAACAAGTGATACCCAAGGTCGGCAGAAGAAAGGAAATAACAAAAATCAGAGCATAACTAAATGAAATAGAGAACAAAAAGACAATAGAAAAAATTAATGTGACAAAGAGCTGGTTCTTTGAAAAGATTAACAAAATTGACAAACCCTTCACTAGACTCACTCAGATAAAATGAGAGAAGACACTAATTAACAAAATCAGAAATGAAAAAGAGGAAGTTATCACGGATACCACAGAATTACAAAGGTCATGCAAGAATACTATGCAGGACTATATGCCACTAAATTCAATAACCTAGAAGAAATGGACAAGTTCTTAGAAACATATAGCCTTCCAAGGCTGAATCATGATGAATGGAAAATCTAAACAGACCGATCACCAGTAACGAAATTGAATCAGTCACCCAAAACCTTCCCAAAAGCAAAAGTCCAGGACCAGATGGCTTCACTAGTGAATTCTAGCAAACCGTCAAACAGGATCTAATACGAATTCCGCTCAAACTCTTCCAAAAAATTGAAGAAGAGACATTACTCCCTAACTCATTTTATGAGGCCAATATTACCCTGATACCAAAACCTAGTAAGGACAACACAACAAAAAGAAAACTACAGACAAATATCGCTGATGAATACAGATGCAAAAACCCTAAAAAAAAATCTAGCAAATCAATACAACAATGCATTAAAAAGATTATTCATCACGACAAAGTGGGGTTCATCCCCGGGGCACAAAGATGGTTCAACATCCACAAATCCATCAATGTGATACATCACATAAAATAAAGGACAGAAATCATATGATTATATCAATTGATGCAGAAAAAGCATTTGACAAGATACAACATCCATTTATGATTAAAACACTTAATAAAATAGGTATAGAAGGAAAATCCATTAATTAATAAAGGCCATATATGACAAGCCCTCAGCTAATCTCATAATTAATGGTGAAAAACTGAAGCCCTTTGCTCTACGTTCAGGAACACGACAGGGCTATCCCCATCAACTCTGCTTTTCAACATAGTGTTGGAAGTTCTTACCAGAGCAATCAGGCAAGAGAAAGAAATAAAAGGCATCCAAATTGGGAATGGAGAAGTTAAATTATCAGTCTTTGCAGATGACATGATGCTATATATAGAAAACCTTAAAGACTCCACCAAAAAGCTGTTAGAAATAATCAATGAATACAGTAAATTTGCTGGCTACAAAATCAACGTACAAAAGTCCATAGCATTCCTATATACTAACAATGAAATCTCAGAAAAAGAAATAGAAAAAACAATTCCTTTTGCAATTGCAGCAAAAAAGAATAAAATACCTAGGAATAAACTTAACCAAGGATGTGAAGAATTTATATGCTGAAAACTATAAGACATTTTTGAAAAAAATTGAAGAAGACACAAAGAAATGGAAAGACATTCTGTGCTCATGGATTAGAAGAATCAACATAGTTAAAATAGCCATATTACCCAAAGCAATGTACAGATTTAATGCAATCCCCATCAATATCCTAATGGCATTTTTTTAAAGAAATAGAATTTAAAAACCATCAGTTTTGTTTGGAACCACAAAAGACGCTGAATAGTCAAAGAAATCTTTTAAAAAAAGAATAATACTGGAGGTATTGCACTCCCTGACTTTAGCTTGTACTACAGGGCTACAATAATCAAAACAGCATGGTATTGGCAGAAAAACAGACACATAGACCAATGGAATAGAATTGAGAACCCAGAAAAAAAATCACATAAATATGGACAGACAATTTTTGACAAAGCAGCTAAAAACATACAATGGAGGAAAGACAGCCTCTTCAATAAATGGTGTTGAGAGAATTGGATAGCCACGTGCAAAAGAATGAAAATGGACTGCTATCTGTCACCATGTACCAAAATTAATTCAAAATAGATCAAAGACTTAAGCATAAGACCTGACACAATAAACTGCATAGAAGAAAACATAGGTACTAAACTTGTGGACCTTGGGTTCAAAGAGCATTTTATGAATTTGACTCCAAAGGCAATGGAAGTAAAAGCTAAAATAAACAAATTTGACTACATGAAACTGAAAAGCTTCTGCACAGAAAAGAAACCATCAACAAAATAATGAGGCAACCAACTGAATGGGAGAAGATTTTTGCAAACAGTGCCTTCGATAAGGGGCTAATATATGAGGAACTCATGAAGATCAACAACAAAAAAAACCAAACAACTCAATTGAAAAATGGGCAGAGGACCTGAAAAGACATTTCTCCAGAGAGGACATACAAATGGCAAATAGACATATGAAAAAATGCTCAACATCACTAATCATCAGAGAAATGCAAATAAAAACCACAATGAGATATCACCTCACCCCAGTCAGAATGGCTATCATCAACAAGACAAATAGTAACAAGTGTTGGAGAGGCTGTGGAGAAAAAGAAACCCTCATGTACTGTTGGTGGGAATGCAGACTGGTGCAGCCGCTATGGAAGGCAGTGTGGAGGTTCCTCAAAAAATTATAAATAGAATTACCTTATGACCCAGCAATCCCTTCCTGGGTATCTACCCAAAAAATTTGAAAACTTTTATCCATAAAGACACGTGTACTCTAATGTTCATTGCAGCTTTGTTTACAGTGGCTAAGACATGGAAACAATCAAAATGTCCTTCAATAGATGAATAGATAAAGAAGTTGTGGTATATATACACAAAGGAATACTATTCACCGGTAAGAAAATATGATATAGGAACATTTGTTACAACATGGATGGATCTTGAGAGTATAATGCTAAGTGAAATAAGTCAGACAGAAAAAGCAGAGAACCTTATGATTTCATTGATATGTGGTATATAAACCAAAAACAACAGAAGAACAAGACAAACAAATGAGAAACAAAAATTCATAGACACAGACAATAGTTTAGTGGTTACCAGAAGGTCTAGGGTGTGGGGGGAGTGACATGAGGGTAAAGAGGTTCAAATATATGGTGATGGAAGGTGAACTGATTCTGGGTGGTGAACACACAATGGGATATATAGATGATGTAATACAGAATTGTACACGTGAAATCTGTGTAATTTCACTAACAATTGTCACCCCAATAAATTAAAAAAAGAAAACAAGAGCAATACAGAAAAGTAAATACATTCTTAGTGTACTACTTGATCAATTATAGGTATCTTTACATGTTCATAATAATGGAAATACCAAATATGATGCAACCAAAATTCTAATGTAACATATCGGAAGAATGGAGGACTTGGGAAGGACATATGTGTTTATGTGGTAGGTTGAGTCAAACACTTATCTTCTACAAAGGAAAGTCAATAGATGTTTTGAATAATTTTTAAATCAAGAGGTAGCAATAGATGCATGTTATTTGGTGATGTGATGGTAATACAAGAAGAATTGGCTAGAAGGAAGTTGAAAATATTCACATATGCAAAAGATAAAGTGGAAAGGATCATAGGACTGTTGTTTTCTTGTAGATCTATTTGTCTCTTTAAGTTATATACATCTGTAAGTTTGATAAACATAATTTTTTAGGAAGAATACATTGACATAGCTGTTATTATAAATTTTCTATACTCAGGGAAAGTAGGATTTCTTTTTGTTGATTCCAAATATCTATCTACTAAATTTCCAGGGGCACTCAATCTTAATATTCCAGAGTATCTCCAAGTCATAGCTGGCCAAAAGCAATAGTGTCCAAAGCAGAGGCAAAGTGACCCATTCTCTGATTTTTTGCTTTAATAATACAAGACAAAAGACTTTTTTGGTGGGAAGAGGCCTGCTGTGTGACTCATAATATCAATATTTTATTTCCCACTCATCAATCATTCAGCACCTGCTGGCAACAGCACCTCCCAGGAGGTGTCTCCAGGTTTCTGTCCAGCACCAGGACCATCAATATTTTATGGTTGGGAGATGGTGTTGCTACGGAGACATATTATCCCCTGCCTAGGCAGCACAGAGAGAAAGCTCTTCTTCCTTCAGGCAACTCCAGGAACACAGGGCAGGCAATACCCTTACATGGCTCCAGCCCTCCCTCTGAGCCTCGCACTCTGAACATCACGTGGCAGGAGCAGGGATGCACTTGCAGAGATGTATGTGCTTCCACAGTGGGGAATCAGGGCAGCCTTTCACGTGCCCTCAGCACTTTCCCTCCACTGTTTACAGTGCTCTCCCACCAGAATACATTCCTGTCTCTGGCCTCAGGCCAAAACCAAGGCATAAATTGAAGTACTGATTGATATGACCTAAAATCTCTTTCATTCACTGAAAAGCATTTACTGAAGAACAACAATGTTCCAGGCACCCAGAGAGGTGCTAGGAATACAAGTACACATAAGACATATTTGTGCACATGCCCGCCTATCTTCACGGCAATAGCAGTAACCTCTCATTTTCTGACGACTTGTGTGTACCAGTCACTGTCCAGGACATTTTATATATGACACCTTCAATTTTTATATCAAGTTATAAGGTAATTAAATTAGATTTCAAGGTAGATAATCACTCTAAGAGACTTCAGTAAAGACTTTACTTATTTTTTCCGTATCAAGTGTATTGAGAAACAATTTGCATGCAATAAACTGCATCCATTTAAAGAGTACAATTCTATGAGTTTTAACAGTTGTATACACGGCTGAAATCACCACCACAATCAAGATGCAGAACCTTTCTATCATGTCCAAAAGATTCCTCATGCCCTTTTATAGGCCACCCCGCCCTCTACCTCCATCTCCAGGCTTTTTTGTCACTATAAATAGGTTGTATTTTATGTAAAAGTTATCATGCAGAATGAGCTTTTCTGTATCTGGTTTCTTTCACTTAGCACTGTGATTTTGGGATTCCTCCATGTTGTTCCATGTACCAGTAGTTCATTCTTACTTACTGCCAAGTGGTTTTGCATTGTATGGGGAAGCCGCATTCTGTGTGCACAATCACCTGTTCATGGACACGTGTACTCTTTCCAGTTCTTAGCTCTTGTATATAAAGCTACTGTGAACATTTTTTGTGTGGACACATGTTTTTATTTCTCTTTGGTAAATATCTAGAAGTAGAATGACTGGATCAGATAGTAGACATGTGAAGTCATATTTTTTTAAGTATTTTTTTTATTTTTGAGCATATGGTTCTTTTTTAATTAAAGTTTATTGGGGTGACAATTATTAGTAAAGTTACATAGATTTCAGGTGTACAATTCTGTAATACATCATATATATATACATATATATATGTATCCCATTGTGTGCTCACCACCCAGAGTCAGTTCTCCTTCCATAACCATATATTTGATCCCTTTTACCTTCATCTATCACCCCTCTACCCCCTTACCCTCTGGTAACCACTATTGTCTGTGTCTATGAGCTTTTGTTTCTTTATTTGTTTGTCTTGTTCTTTTGAATGAAACATCAAGAATAGACAGGTCTCAAAGATGCCCAGTTTTATTTGCATTACATGATCAGCAGAAACCATTAGTCACCAAAGCTAAATAAATAATTATGTGTCTCTGGATGTCACTAGCTATCAAAATAATGCTTATTTGCATCATCAGGGAATAAGTAAATTCATGTAAGTAAATTTTCTAAAAACCAAAACTTAACATTTCAATATTCTGCGTTTAAATTATTTTAAATATTACCTGTTTCTAATAACATCAGAAATTTATTAGCATTCCTAATCCTCTTGAAATCATTTTGGAAGTTTTGTTGCTCTATTAAAGTGTGTCCTGTCTCACTGTCCTGTGTCAACCAACAGCTCAGAAGCACCACGCTGGCTGCTCAGTGCTCTCCAGTTAGTCTACCCATGCTAATGGCTCGTGGGAAGCTGTTTGCCCCGACACTAAGGTGCTGAGGTGCCTGTGCAAGTTCATTTGCTGGTTAGAGATGTTCTGCCTCTGTCCTGCTCCAATCCAGACCCTCAGTTCTCTCAACAATCAATACACCTATCCAGTCTACAGAGAGAGATAGACAGAGACAGAGAGGCATTTCTGCCAAGCTCTTCCCAAATTCCAAGTGGGCTAAGAAAGCAAATGACCAAGGTGAGGAATTAATTCAGTCAAACGAAATATTTGCACTTATGCACCATGATTATTTTTTAAAAGATATTCACAGTGGTGTTATTTGTATAATAAAGGGGTGGAGAGAAATGATCAAAATGTTTATTAATAGGGAAATGAATTCATGTGATCAATATCAGGTTGGTACAAACGTAATTGTGGTTTTTGCAATTATTCTTAACTTTTTAAACCACAATAACTTTTGGACCAATCTAAATCAAGAGTCTTGACTGAGATGCCAAGAGACAATTGATATCACATAACCAGGGGAGATTATGGAATCATCGAAGTACATATCTGAACACCAATCACAGACCTTTAGAATCCTCCCCAAATACCAACGGTGTGTAAAGGGGCTGAAAGAAAGATTTTGTGAGCAGGATTTTTAGAGCAGGCCATTGAAGTTCATGAGACTGACCCACAACTGGAAGGTAAATACTGCCTCTTTATCCTAGAGGCAAGTCTAGAGAGAGGGGCTTCCAAGTGAACACTTAAAGAGCTTGGTGTGTGGTCCCTGGAGTTTGGGAAGCACATCCTGAATCCTACCCCCAAAACAGAGAAGGCAAGGGAAGCAGACAATTAGTTTGGGAGTTGAGACATAGGAGAGGTGGCTGCATTGGGCTGGCTAGTGCTCCCAGATGTGTTAGGTGGGGACATATAAGAGCTGTATGTGGACCAGGTGTACGTTATTTGGGAGACAAAGTCACCCTGGAACATCACATGCAAGGGCAGGGGATCTCTAATAATCCAGGTGGAGAGGCCTGCTGGAAACTGGGGGCTGATGGGGACCAGCAAACAGAGGAGCCCAATACTCTGTCCCTGTCAGAAGAGTTGCCATTGGGAGATCCCAGACACACGAGTCATTTTCTCCTTCTCCCCTCCATGTTGAACCCTAGATGAGGGGAAGAACAGAAGAAAGTGACCACTCTCTTCACACTTCTTTCTCCAAAGGCTGGTGGCCCCACTACACCCATGCCATAGCCTGAAGGAGACGGGATACAGAGAGGATAAAAGAGTTAATATGTTGGATCACACATTCTCATTTCTGAATCAAGACCAAGTTTTGCTGCTTAAAGTGACCCATGAGTAATTAGACTACCTGAGGTTTTATCTAAGCCATGGAGAGAAACTCTCCACTGAGGACATTTTAAGACACAGTAGAAAATAAAAGGAAGTGAGGAACAGAAAAGGTAAAGGGACCTAGGGGCACTCTAAGATGTACACTCCCCTGTTAACAGTGGTTGCAGTAGGGCAGTAGTTTGGGGGCTGAAGAGGAAACATGGGCCAAAGGAGAAATATGAAGGAACAGTTTTCCTCTTAATTCTATTTGTATTGTTTTAAGATTTACAACAAATATGTGAGCATATGTTGCTTGTGTAGTTTTTCTTGCATGGTAAATTTGAATCAATAAATTGGAACCTGCAGGGTCCTTCTAGGGCTTTCCTCTGGCCTTTAGGGGAAGAGCTTTTACTGGCCATTCAAGCCAAACAAGGCTTAAATTTGCAGGTATCTCTAAGTTCACAGTTGTGTTCATTTCAGCAGACTGAGTTTGGGAGAAATCTGACTTGGCACTAACTGTGGCATTTGCTGTGCAGGATATTTCTACCAGGGAGCATTTGCTTTGAAGGTGCCTACTGAGAAGAAGCAAGAAGCAAAGGAGTACCACTATCCTCATTGTGAATTAGGCCCTGTGGGAACCCTCTCGCCTCACTTTCAGAATGAGACAGCATTAATCAATAGTAAATGCTGCTGAATTGGAATGACATTCCCAGGTGGGGACAACACTCATCCTTCCCAATTCATGTGGGTTTGCTACATCTGGCTGCTGAATTGATTCCACAGCACTGAGCACCAGCACTGAGTAACAGACCATTCAATCTCTGATTAAGTACAATGTGATATATAGATGATGTATTACAGGATTGTACACCTGAAACCTATGTAACTTTACTAACAATTGTCACCCCAATAAACTTTATTTTAAAAAAAAAAAGGAAAATAATAGTTCATAAAATAGCATTATTTTTATTAAAATAAAACAGTAGCTAAATGAAAAAAAAAAGTTTCAGTCAAAAAGTCCTATATCTCCGATCAACAATTGAGACTGCTCTAAATTATACCAACCTTAGAAAATCATGTATTTAGTAAACGGTAGAATTTAAAGACCATTCAAATCATAAGAATCATCAGAATGGTGCAGCCACTTTGGAAAACAGTCTGACAGTTCTACTGAAGGTTAAATATACAGGTATAATATGACTGAGCAATTCTACTCCTGGGTTATATACCCAAAGGAAATTAAAACGTATATTCACACAAAAACTTGTAACTGAATGTTCATGTAAATATTATTCATATTCCCAAAAAGTGGAAAAAACCCAAATGTCCAAAATATGATGGATGGATAAACAAAAGGTAGTGCATCCACACAATGGAATATTATTCAACCATAAAAAGGGATGAAATACTGACTCATGCTACAAAATGGATGAACCTTAAAAACATTATGCTACATGAATCTATTTATATGAAATGTGCAGATAAGCAATTAAAGACACAGAAACATAGTGGTTGCCAGGGAACAGGGCAGAAGGGAGAATAGGGGTAAGGGGGGTAACGGTTGAAGGATGAGGAGTTTCTTTTTTGAGTGATGAAAATGTTCTAAAATTGACTGTGATTATGGTTGCACAACTCTACAAATATATTAAAAACTATTGAATGTACACTTTAAATGAGTGAATTGTATGGGATTTGAATTACACCTCAAAAACATGTGTCTTAAAAAAAGGAAAGAGTAAGATATTTAGGTAATCTCCAGCTCACTCACCTACATTCTGGTCTCAAGATAACTTTCCTGATTTTCCAGTCAAAATGGTGGAGTAGGCAGATGCTATGCTTGCATCCTCTCACAACCACATTAAAATTAAAACTAAACTATTGAACAACCACTGTTGAAAATTGCCTTAAGAAGGCACCTCAAGACTGGTAGGAGGGGCAGAGATGAGAAATCAGCTGGTCCTACACCCATGTATGGTAGTTAAGAATTTGAAGGGATATCTCGGCTGCAGAGGTTCCACCCCTCGGCCCCCAGAAGAGCAAAGTGTCCCAGCCCCACACAAGGATTCCCCAGCCCAGGGTTCAAGTGGTGGGAAGAGAAGTCCCCACAACTTCTGGCTATGAAAACCAGCAGAGATTATGGCTGAATGAGATGGAGGGCAGCTGGATTCCCAAGCATTTCTCTTAAAGGATCTTTGCATGGACTCACTCAATGATAGACTCACTTGCTGATGAACTCACTTACCCTGAGCTCCAGTGCTGGGGCAGCAGCTCGAAAGGTGCCAGGGACATACAGAGAGGAATTAAGTTCTCTGGCTTCAGCATGAGGGCTAGAGAGGCAGCTATCTCCCAGACAGAAGTGCTGGCAGGTGTCATTGTTTCTTGGTTGCCCCACCCCCCATCTCCAGTGTGCAGTTTTAGGTTAGCGCCATATCTTAGTCTCCATCAACGTGATGATTTGCCCCACTCTGGTGATTCCCTGAGATCCCACCCCACCCGACTTTTCGGCCCACCCAAGCAGTGTCCAGTGGTTTTTCCATACAATGGCCTGTCTTGTCTCATGCTGCAGACTTTTCTAAAATATCTCAAAGGCTTTCAACCCCCAAACAAGCAGCATCTGGCCTCAACATGCCCCGTACCTCTTGCTAAGCAGACTTAAGTTCAGCACTAGCAGTAGCTGGCCTTGATTCATAGCTTAGTCTATCCCAGGCACCTCCAAGACTAACATGGGTGGAAGACATCTGCAGAACACTTTGTGGCTCATACCAAGTGGCTCCGTGCAGGGCACAGGTGAAGGTCAAACTTGGCCTTAGGTGGGAGGTCCTGGAACCAGCACACCAGTGACCCGCTTTAGACCACACTGGAACACCACGAGGCCACCTCCACAGGTGACACACCCAAAGGGCACACTAGGAAGGCACCAGAGCCCTGCTAAAGCAAATCCTGTTTTATAGGGTCAGTGCTTCCACAACAGCTCCTCCACAGCAGTCACAGTCAGTCCTCAGGATCAGTCCTTCCCATTGACACATAAACAGCAACCAAGGCTCAACTACAACAGGAGGAAAACACAACCCATACAAGGGACACACTTGCAGCATCCAGCTCAGGAGATCAGGGGAACTGCACCATTGGGACCTATAGGACACCTAACACATAAAGCCATTCTACTAAGACCTGAAGACATAGCAGCCCTACGTAATACATGGAAACAAACACAGAGAGGAAGCCAAAATGGAGAGACAAAGAAACATGTCCAATAAAAAAAAAACAGAACAAAGTTTCAGAAAATGAACTAAACAAAACAAAGACAAGCAATCTACCAGATGCAGAGTTCAAAACACTGGTTATAAGGATGCTCAATGATTTCAGTGAGGAGTTCAACAAAGAGATAGAAAACATAAAAAAGAACCAGTCAGAAATGGAAAGTACAATAACTGAAATAAAGAATACATTAGAGGGAATCAACAGTAGATTAGATGAAGCAGAGAATTGAATCAGCAATTTGGAAGACAAGGTAGCATAACACACCTAATAAGAACTGCAAAACGTTAAAAAGGAATCCAATAAATTAGAATAGTTTAAGGGGCTTCTGGGACATCATCAAGCATACCAGCATTTGTGTTATAGGGGTACCAGAAACAGAAGGAAGAGAGCAAGGAATTGAAAACCTATTTGAAGAAATAATGACAGAAAATATCCCTATCCTGGTGGAGGAAATAAATATGCAAACCCAGGAAGCATAGAGAATCCCAAACAGAATGAATCCGAAGAGGTCCAAACCAAGACACATTCATAATTAAAATGCCAAAAGGTTAAAGACAAAGAGAGAATCTTAAAAGCAGCAAGAGAAAAGCAGTTAGTTACCTACAAGGGAGCTCCCATAGATTGTCAGCTGATTTTTCAACAAAAACTTTGCAGGCCAAAAGGGATTGGCACGATATATTCAAGGTGATGGAAAGTAAGGACCTGCAATCAAAATTATTCTACCCAGCAAAACTGTCATTTAGAATCAAAAGACGAATGAAGAGCTTCTCAGACAACGAAAACCTAAATGAGTTAATCACCACCAAACCAGTATTACAAGAAATGGTAAGGGGATTTCTTCAAGAAAAATAAAAAATATAAATAATAAAATAGCAACAACTGCATACCTATCAACAACATAAATGGGTTAAATGCTCCAATCAAAAGGTAGGATGACTGAATGAGTAAGATAAAAAAAAAAACTTACATATGCTGCCTATAAGAGACTCACTCAGATCAAAAGACACACAAAAATGGAAAGTAAAGGGATGGAAAGATATTTCATAAAAATGAAAATTAAAAAAAAAAAAGAAAGAAAGCTGGGGTAGCAATACTTGTCTCAGACAAAATAGACTTGAAATCAAAGGCTATAACAAGAGACAAAGAAGGATCCAGTAATCCCACTTCTGGGTATTTATCTGAAAAAAAAAAAAAACACTACTTTGAAGGGAGATGTGTATCCATATGTTCGTTGCAGGATTACTTACAATAGCTAAGATATGAAAGCAATTTGGGTGTCCATCAATAGATTAATGGATAAAGAAGAGGTGGTACATATATACAATAGAATATTACTCAGCCATAAGAAAGAATGAAATCTTGCCATCTGCAACAACATGGATAGACCTAAAAGGTGTTATGCTGAGTGGAGTCAGACAGAGAGACAAATGCCAGATGATTTCACTTATATGTGGAATCTAGAGAACAAAATAAATGAAGAAACAAAACAGAAACAGACTTATAGATACAGAGAACATTTGGATGGTTGCCAGATGGAATGGGGTTAAGGGATATGGAAAAAAGGAAAGGGTTAAGAAGTACAAATTAGTGGTTATAAAATACGAGGTTAGAATATTAAGTTCGCAAATTCATCCTAGAAAAAGTGCTACATACCTCATTGCTGAATATCACTACGGTCACCTTCGAAGCATTCCCCGTGGGAAGCTATGCACTGATGTCAACACCTACTCCACCTTTCAAGGCAATTTTGGAACTCTTTTTCTGGAATGGCCATCAGAGCTGTCGTCGTATTAACCTTGATGTACTGAATGTCATCAAAATGTCTTCCTTTTGACATTTCCTTTGTCTTCGGGTAAAGAAAGAAGTCATCGGGGGCCAGATCAGGTGAGTAGTTATTTGTTTACTGGCTAAAAACTCCCTCACAGACAGTGCCATGTGAGCTGGTGCATTGTCGTGATGCAAGAGCCATGAATTGTTGGCAAAAAGTTCAGGTCTAACTTTTTCATGCAGCCTTTTCAGCACTTCTAAATAGTAACCTTGGTTAAAAGTTTGTCCATTTGGTACAAATTCATAATGAACAATCCCTCTGATATCAAAAAAAAGGTTAGCAAGATTGTTGCAATAAGTTCGTGAACTTAATTGTCACACATCGTAGTCAAGGGGATCTAAAGTACAGCATAAGGAATATAGTCAATAATATTTAATAAAGATGTACGGTGTTAGATGGGTACTGGAATTTTTCGGAGTGATCCCCTTATAAGTTATATAAATGTCTAATCACTATGTTGTACACTTGAAGCTAATATAATATTGCATGTGAACTATAATTAAAAAATAAAAAAGATTTTTAAAACGATAGTTTTTCTTAGATACCAGCTAGAATGAAACCCAAGAGTTTTGTCATTCATTTGTTCATTCATTCAATAAATGCGTGTACACACAAGGCTCCTACATAAGTGCCAGTCACTGTTCTGGCACTGAGGACTGTTCTGGCACTGATGACACAGCATTGAACAAGACAGACAAAATTACTGCCCTGTGTAGCTTCCCCCTGTTAGCGGAGGCAGGTGTCCTGAACAAGAATGTGACTGCGAGATAGTGAGAAATAATAGGAAGAAAAATAAGTCAGGCCATGCAAAGAGAGGCAAAAGAGGGTGTGATGTTGCTAGTGGTCAAGTAATTTTCTCAAGCAAGGTGTTTGAGCAGAGGCCTGAGAGGAGCAGCCCATGCAGGAGTCTAAGGAAAGAGAAATTGCAGCCAAGGGAACAGCAAAGTTCTGTTTCTTGTAAGAGTATGTTTCTCTTTCATCTTCATATTCCTCATTTGAAGGTAAGATACCTGAGGTTAAGTGAGGTTAAATAATATGCCTCATCAGTGGAAACTCTGATACAAGAACCCTGTTACCACCTGGGGGCTGGTGTAAATTCAGCTCCCCAAACCGAACTGCAGATCCTTCTTCTCTTCTCTCTCTCCCTTTCTTCACAATCAGCTTCTGTTCTTTGAAGAAGTGTTTGTTCATTAATTCTGCTAAAGAAGGAAGCAGTTTTCCAAGAGGAAGCCTGTTTGTGGAGGGCAATGAGGGATTTGGTTTGCTGCTGACCCTCTTTGAGCCCATCTGATCCCAAAGGCACAAAAGAAAGGTCCTGATTTAAATTGAGGTGTGTTTGAGCTCCACCTACTGACTCTCCTGGCCTCTCACACCCACCTTTGATTGGAGGCTCAGTAGATATGAGTTGACAGGCCATGTGAGGAATCCCAGCACAAGGAAAATCACAAAAATGACTAAACTGTCTTCAGATTTTTTGTTCACAAAATGGATTCAGTAAAAATTTCCATTAGAATTTATTTTTACCACAAATAAATCAATTTATATGCAACTTTTCAGGAACATATCTTGACACATAAGAAGAATCTGAGTGCCCCAGGCCATAGGAACTTTCATCTCCAAACCACATGTGTTAATAAGAGGTGGCCTGGGATGTTTTTGAGTCTAGAGCTGAATTTTGATCCTGTTCCAAAATCTTCAAACGGTGAGTCTTCTGAGCTTCAATTTCTCCCACAGTAAAATGAGGACTCTAATTCCTACTCCACAATCCTCTTATGAAGATGCACTTAAATAGCTAAACTTGCAGAGGGTTCCCCTTTATTGAGGGGCTACTATGTGCAAGGCCCCGTCAAAGTAGTCTGCCTCATTATTTCACACAATCCTTCTACAGGTGATATGGATTGCCCCAATTCACAGACCAGAGGCCCTAAGACTCTGGTCCAGTTGAGTCACCGGCGTCTGCATTATGGGGCCCTAAGAAAGAAACGGAAGCAGATGGGAGTGATGATGGTTCCATTCTGGTCATTATTGGAAGAGCAGTGACAGCAGAGAAAGGTCTCCAAGCTCAAGCACTCCTTTTACCTTAAAAGTTTGTGTGGGTAGAAAAGGTTCTCTACACAGACAGACAGTAGATTAGTGGTTGCCTTGGGTCGAGAACAAGGATTAGAGCTATAAACAGGCACAAGGGATCTTATTAGGAGGAATGAAAAAATTCTAAAACTGGATTATGGTAATGGTTGCATGACTCAATAAATCTACTTTAAAAATAAGAGAATTTTATGGCACATAAATTATTTTTTTAAGGTTTGCATGAGATGAAAGAGCAAAATTTGGAGAGGATGGCAGTTTTAACACATGGCTGAAAATTCTTTAACACTTTTCCCATTGAGAGATGGGGTCTATATCCCTTCCCTTTGAATCTGGGCAGGTTTATGATTGTGTCAACCAGTAGAGGCTAAAGGAAGTGACACTATGTGACTTCACCTGGTTCACTGGGACACTCCCCTGAGGCCACCATGCTATAAGGGGGTCCATGAGTAGGCAGTTCAGGCATTAATCCCAGCTGAGCTGGCATTCAAGTCATTCCTTCCCAGGCTGGAAGTGAGAGGATCTCCAGATGATTTCAGACCCATTAATTTAAGTCTTCCCAGCTGAGGCCTAAGACATGGTAGAACAGAAACAAGCTGTCCTTACAGCGCCCTCTTTGAATTTCTGACCTACAATCTGCAGGTCTTGTTTGTGATTTATGACTGTTATTAGGGTATTAATAGGATAGCAGGAACAGGGTTCCTGAGGGGACTGACTGGGGCCCTTGCCGGTGGGCCAGGATGTCTGAGTCCATCACAGACATCCTGAAGCAGAACTCTACTAGCAGCTGGTGCAGCAGGCATGCCCTCCTCTTCTCCAATGCCATTCCTTTTAGACCTGCCACCCAACAATCTGTAAGCCCTCAAAGACATTGGCCATTCCTTGCAAATCAGTGAGGAGCTCTACTTCCTTCCTTACCTAAACCTCCTTTGTCTGCCTCCAGAATGAAAAGGTCAACTACACAATAAAAGATCTCTTGGTCATCATTTTCTAGCAACTGCTACTGTATACCAGGGTCTGGGAAAGGCAGATGAATAAATGGTAGTCCTCACCTTTGAAGAGCTCACAGTCCAGTGGGAAGGACATACAGATCATCTCTGTAATTATTTACCTAAATTTTATCATTATTGTAATATCCATCTTTCCCACTGGACTGCAAACTCCTTAAGAAACTGGGTCTCTTTTGGTCATTTAGTTATTCCCAGAAGGCACTTGGTAAATATTTACTGAGTGCTTGAATTGAACTGCTAAATGATAATCTCTTCAATAGAGGTCCAAACAAGATCCAGAGCAAACTATAGATTATGCCACTGCTAAAAGCAAACTAATTTCTCACTGGAGAAATTAAACACTTAGAATGAATGGAAGCTTCTCCCAAAACCAACATGTCACCCACCTACTCTATGCTCGCTCTCATTGACTGGCTACAAGCTACCTGGGCTTTCTCCGTGTCATCCTCCTGTGGGCTTTGTGACCTAGAGAAACAGACCAAATCTGGACAGAGGTAGTACTGAAAATAATAGGTGCCTGCTTAAATCAAGAACAGAGCTACAAAGCTATGAATTTATCTTATTTTTATGTTTTTAGTTATAATAAATTCATACATTTCTTACAATTGTGTAAGTAACTTTCTATTCTTCTAAAATCCCAACTGTTTCAAGCATCTTGGGGACCCTCTCTGTCTGGACTCCCAGATCTAGTGAACAATTGTGTGCATTTGTAACCCCCAGTCATTTTCGCCATCAGCCACGATCTCCTAAAATCAGCTTCATGCTTGCAGTCTGAACTCAGATCACAGGCTTTTGGCTACACCTCCCTTGAGCATTTTGTTTCTATGCTTTATAGACCTTGTCAATATCCGAAATGAGAACTGCAACCTCAAATGAGTACAAGAGAGAGACACAAATTCACAGTCCTGTAAGCACACACTCAGCCAAGTTAAGCTCCTGGGGTGGCTGAAGCAGGCGGGGCCCTGCGTTTGAAACAACGCAGTCTGGAGTTCCTGGTTCTAAGGAGGCCCAACCCAGTGGCAAAGAGATATACACTGCCACTCCTCCAGGCTGCACTCCCTTTGCCTTTGGTCTGCTGGTCAGTCTATCTTTCCGTTATAATTAGATCACTGGAGACACAGCCAATGAAAAGGAGATTTATTCAGGCTTCACCTCCCTCTCCAGCTGTGCCTCCAGGGCTTTTGTCTGCTTTCTCAATCCCTGAATCAAGTCTCCTCCAGAGGCTCTGAGAAAGTGGGGGCCAGGAGAAGTCTCTTTCTGGAGAGCATTCCCGCTTACTCCTGGCTCCAGAGAAAAAATCTTTCTTTTCTATTTTGCTGAAGTTTCTTTTTCCTAATTTTTAAAAATATTTCTCCCATAAAAGAATATTTAGATGAAATATTTGGGAAGTTCAAGAAAAGTTCAAGAAGCCTATATAAATTCTTTTTTTTATTATTTATTGGGGTGACAATTGTTAGTGAAATTACATAGATTTCAGGTGTACAACTCCGTATCACATCATCTATAAATCCCATTGCGTGTTCACCACCCTAAGTCAGTCCTTCTTCCATCACCACATATTTAATCCCCCTTACACTCATCTCCCACCCCCCACCCCCTTTAACCTCTAGTAAACACTAAACTATTGTCTGTGTCTATGAGTTTTTGTTTCTCATTTGTTTGTCTTGTTCTTTTGCTGTTTTTGGTTTATATACCACATATCAGTGAAATCATAGGGTTCTCTGCTTTGTCTGTCTGACTTATGTCACTTAGCATTATACTCTCAAGATCCATCCATGTTGTCACAAATGTTCCTATATCATCTTTTCTTAACGCCAAATAGTATTCCATTGTGTATATGTACCACGAATTCTTTATCCATTCATCTATTGAAGGACATTTAGGTTGTTTCCATGTCTTGGCCACCATAAACAAAGCTGCCATGAACATTGGAGCACACGTGTTTTTATGGATAAATATTTTCAAATTTTGGGGGTAGATACACAGGAGAGGGATTGCTGGGTCATATGGTAATTCTATTCAAAATTTTTTTGAGGAACCTCCACAATGCCTTCCATAGCGGCTGCACCAGTCTGCATTCCCACCAACAATGTATGAGGGTTCCTTTTTCTCCACAGCCTCTCCAACATTGTTACTATTTGTCTTGTTGATGATAGCCATTCTGACTGGGGTGAGGTGATATCTCTTTGTGGTTTTTATTTGCATTTCTCTGATGATTAGTGATGTTGAGCATTTTTTCATATATCTATTTGCCGTTTCTATGTCCTCTTTGGAGAAATGTCTCTTCAGGTCGCCTGCCCATTTTTTAATTGGGTTGTTTGTTTTTTTGTTGTTGAGTTTCATGAGTTCCTTGTATATTTTGGATATTAGCCCCTCATTGAAGGCACTGTTTGCAAAAATCTTCTCCCATTCATTTGGTTGCCTCTTTATTTTGTCGATGATTTCTTTTGCTGTGCAGAAGCTTTTAAGTTTCACATAGTCCCATTCATTTATTTTAGCTTTACTTCCATTGCCTTTGGAGTCAAATTCATAAAATGCTCTTTGAACCCAAGGTCAATCAGTTTAGTACCTATGTTTTCTTCTATGCAGTTTATTGTATCAGGTCTTATGCTTAAGTCTTTAATCCATTTTGAATTAATTTTGGTATGTGGCGACAGATAGCAGTCCAGTTTCATTCTTTTGCACATGGCTATCCAACTCTCCCAGCACCATTTATTAAAGAGGCTGTCTTTTCTCCATTGTATGTTTTTTGCTTCTTTGTCAAAAATTGCCTGTCCATATTTATGTGGTTTTATTTCTGGATTCTCAATTCTATTCCATTGGTCTATGTGTCTTTTTCTCTGCCAATACCATGCTGTTTTCATTATTGTAGCCCTGTAGTACAAGCTAAAGTCAGGGAGTGTGATACTTCCAGTATTGTTCTTTTCTCTTAAAATTGCATTCGCAGTTCGGGGTCTTTTGTGGTTCCAAACAAATCTGATGATTTTTTATTCTATTTCTTTTAAAAAGTGCCATTGGGATTTTGATGGGGATTGCATTAAATCTGTATATTGCTTTGAGTAATATGGCCATTTTAACTATGTTGATTCTTCCAATCCATGAGCACGGAATGTCTTTCCATTTCTTTGTGTCTTCTTCAATTTCTTTCAAAAATGTATTATAGTTTTCAGCATATTTGTCTTTCAAATCCTTGGTTAAGTTCATTCCTAGGTATTTTATTCTTTTTGCTGCAATTGCAAAGGGAATTGTTTTTTGTACTTCTTTTTCTGAGATTTCATTGTTAGTATATAGAAATGCAATGGACTTTTGTATGTTGATTTTGTAGCCAGCAACTTTACTGTATTCATTGATTGTTTCTAATAATTTTTTGATGGAGTCTTTAGGGTTTTCTATATATAGCATCATGTCATCTGCAAAGAGTGACAATTTAACTTCTCCATTCCCAATTTGGATGCCTTTTATTTCTTTCTCTTGCCTGATTGCTCTGGCAAGGACTTCCAACACTATGTTGAAAAGTAGAGGTGATAGGGGACAGCACTGTCGTGTTCCTGAATGTAGAGCAAAGGGCTTCAGTTTTTCACCGTTAATTATGAGATTACCTGAGGGCTTGTCATAGATGGCCTTTATTATATTAAAGTGTTTTCCTTCTGTACCTATTTTATTAAGTGTTTTAATCATAAATGGATGTTGTATCTTGTCAAATGCTTTTTCTGCATCAATTGATATAATCATATGATTTCTGATCCTTATTATATTTATGTGATGTGTCACATTCATGGATTTGCGGATGTTGAACCTTACTTGTGCCCTGGAGATGAACCCCACTTTGTGGCGATGAAAAATCTTTTTAATGCATTGTAGTATTCGATTTGCTAGAATTTTGTTTAGGGTTTTTGCATCTGTATTCATCAGAGATATTGGTCTGTAGGTTTTTGTGTGTGTGTGTGTGTGTGTTGTCCTTACCAGGTTTTGGTATCAGGATAATGTTGGACTGATAAAATGAGTTAGGGAGTACTATCTCTTTTTCAATTTTTTGGCAGAGGTTGAACAGGATTGGCATTAGATCCTCTTTGAAGGTTTGGTAGAATTAACTAGTGAAGCCATCCTGTCCCGGACTTTTGCTTTTGGGAATGTTTTGGATGACTGATTCAATTTCGTTACTGTTGATCGGTCTGTTTAGATTTTCCAGTTCTTCATGGTTCAGCCTAGGAAGGCTATATGTTTCTAAGAACTTGTTCATTTCTTCTAGGTTATTGAATTTGGTGGCACATAGTCCTTCATAGTATTCTTGGATGATCCTTTGTATTTCTGTGGTGTCCGTGATAACTTCCCCTTTCTCATTTCTGATTTTGTTAATTAGTGTCTTCTCTCTTTTTATCTTAGTTAGTCTAGGCAAGGGTTTGTGAATTTTGTTAATGTTTTCAAAGAACCAGCTCTTTCTCACATTAATTTTTTCTATTGTCTTTTTGTTCTCTATTTCATTTAGTTCTGCTCTGATTTTTGTTACATCCTTTCTTCTGCTGACCTTGGGTTTCCTTGTTCTTGTTTTTCTAGTTCTTTAAGGTGTAACATGAGGTTATTTATTTGGGACTTGTCTTGTTTCTTGAGATAGACCTGTAATGATATAAATTTCCCTCTTACAACTACTTTCGCTGCATCCCTAAAATTTTGGTAGGATGTATTTTCATTGTCATTTGTTTCTATGTATCTTTTGATCTCTCCTCTAATTTCTTTTTTGACCCAGGCGTTCTTTAAAAGTATGCTGTTTAATCTCCATGTATTTGTGTTTTTTCCGGCCTTCTTTTTGCAGTTGATATCCAATTTCAAAGCCTTGTGATCAGAAAATATGCTTGGTATGATTTCAATCTTCTTAAATTTTCTGAGGCTGATTTTATGTCTCAATATATGGTCTATCCGTGAGAATGTCCCATGTACACTAGAAAAAAATGTGTAGTCTGATGTTTTAGGATGAAGTGCTCTATATATGTCAAATATGTCCATTTCATCTAATGGTTCATTGAGGGCTTTTATTTCGTTATTTATTTTCTGTTTAGATGATGTATCCATAGCTGTCAATGATGTATTTAAGTCTCCTAGTATAATTGTGTTTTGTTCAATTTCTCCCTTTAGTTCTGTTAGTACTTGCTTGGTATATTTTGGTGCTCCCTGATTGGGGGCATAAATATTGATGACTGTTATGTCTTCTTGTTGTATAGACCCCTTTACCATTCTGAAATGTCCATTGTGTCTCTTGTTACCTTTTTCAACCTGAAGTCTGTTTCATCTGATATCATTATGGCTACACCTGATTTTCTCTGGGTACCATTTGCTTGGAGTGTCAATTTCCACCCTTTCACTTTGAGTCTATGCTTGTCCTTGTAGCTGAGATGTGTCTCTTGTACACAGCATATGGTTGGGTTTAGTTTTTTGATCCAATCTGTTACTCTGTGCCTTTGTATTGGTGAGTTCAGTCCATTTACATTTAGGGTAATTATTCATATGTGAGGATTTCCTTTCATTCTATCTTCAGTTTTCTGGTAAGGCTGTGTCTCCATTGTTTCTTTGCCTTTTTGTTGTCTATTATTTCCGTGTGGTGGTATTCTATGATGTTTCCCTCTGTTTCTTGTTTTATTACAGTACATATTTCAGTTCTGGATTTTTTTGGAGTGGTTACCCTTAAGTTTATGTAAAAGAAAGTTTGATATTTAGAGTATTCCATTTTTTCAGCACGCTTACTTTCTCCATTCCCATATTCCAGTTCAGTCCTTTACGCTCCCCCTTTTTATGTTTTGGTTGCCACAAATTGTCCCTGTTGATGGTGGTTGAATAGCCTCCTTTAGTGCAGGTCGTGTATTAGGAAATTCCCTCAGCTTCTATATGTCTGGAAAGGTCTTTATTCCTCCTTCATATCTAAAGGATATCTTTGCTGGATATATTATTTTTGGCTCATAATTTCTCTTTTTCAATAGTTTTAATATTTGGTTCCACTCCCTCCTGGCTTGTAGAGCTTCTGCTGAAAAATCTGATGATAATCTAATGGGCTTTTTTTTGTAGGTTACCGTCTTCTTTTCTGGCTGCCTTGAGGATTCTTTCTTTGTCATTGATTTTAGACAGCTTCAATAAAATGTGCCTTGGAGAAGGTCTGTTGGGATTGAGGTAATTAGGTGTTCTATTTGCTTCTTGGATTTGAGGATCCAGTTCTGTCCACAAGTTTGGGAATTTCTCATCGATGATTTGTTTGAATATATTCTCTGTTCCCTTCCCTCTTTCTTCTCCTTCCGGTATGCCCATTATTCTTATATTGCTCTTTCTGATGGAGTCAGAAAGTTCTTGTAGAGTTCTTTCATTTCTTTTAAGTCTCAAGTTTCTTTCTTCTTTTAACCATGTCATTTCCAGGTTTCTATCTTTTATGTCACTGATTCTTTCCTCCATCTAATCAACTCTACTACGTAAGATGGCTATTTCATTCTTAATTTTTTCTATTGAGTGCTTAATCTCCAGAAATTCCATTTGGTTCTTTTGTAAAATTTCAATCTCTTTCGTAAAATGCTCATGTTGTTCTTTGATTGCGTTTCTGAGTTCATTAAATTGCCTTTCTGTGTTTTCTTGCATCTCGTTGAGTTTTTTCAGATCTGCAATCTTGAATTTTCTGTCATTTAAGTCACATATTTCTATATTTTTAAGTTCCTTTTCTGGAGACTTTTCACTTTCTTTCTGAGCTGTCTTCTTGCCCTGGTTATTCATGGCAATTACTGATTTATTATTTCTCTTCCTGGACATCTACAGAAGTGGCTTCTGCAACAGGTTGATAGGAAGAGGTCTTTCTTTTGTTTTCCAGTACTTGTTGGTAGAATGTTTTATTTTCTCTCCGAGTGCAGCCTTTTTTCTCTCTCACACAGTAGTGCTATGTTTTCTCTGCACTATTCAAGCTTTTCACACAATGGGGGGATTCCCTGGGAGATGGGCTTCTCCTCTGTTAATAGTTTGTCTGGGTCGCAGGCTGCATTGTCCATTTGGGTATGAAGAGAGCTTTTGTAGTTCCAAAGCTCTTTCTGCACCAGATTCAGAGCCTGTATGTTTGAGCAGTTCTGTTTACTCCTGCATGGATCTACCCAGATAGGTGGGGCCAGGAGCACGGTGAGTTGTGAGAGGTGGCCCAGAGCAATGGCAGCGACCACCACCACAGCCAGTCCTGCTTCCACAGCTCCCTCCCCTTTGCTGGAACTAGTTGGGCTGTGAATTTGTGTCTACAAACCAGAGTTCTCAGAAAAGCCAATTTTCTGTTCTTTGATGTGACACTGCTACTTTTCTGCTTCTAGCACGGGGCAGGTGGGCGTGGGGCAAGCTCTGGGAGGGTAAGGAGGGGGCGGCTAGTCTCAGTACCTAAGGCTTCCATTCTCTGCTCAGCAGTGAGGGATTAAACCACCATTTTTAGCCTCTTCCCTCAGTCTTTTCTCTGAGGTCTCTGCGGCGAGCATTAGGTTCAGCCATGTTATATGCTGTCCCCTCAGTCTTGTGGGACATAAACAAAGCCTTATCAGTCTGAGTTATTCCCTCTCCCTCAGCTGTAGTAGTTCTGGGATGCAGTGAGCTCGGAGCACAGCTAGTTCTGCGTCCTGCGCCCACGCGGCTCCGTCTCCGCACTTCTCCCTTCCCTCCTTCCCCACTCTCGCGATTCTCCACCTTTAGGTGAATTCAGTAGTGGGCCTCTTCGTCTTGCCTGTCTGTGCAGGGAGTCCTTTGTGGAGTTATAGTTGTTCAATTTGTTGTAAATTCCAGGGGAGATTTACAGACGTTCACCTTATGCCGCCATTTTGATGACGTCTCCTTAAATTCTATGATCATATATTAGACTCTCCTTTTCCTTTCTTTCTCTTTTTCATTTGCAAACTGAGTCATTTGATAGCTTTGTGCTCTCCAGTAAACCGTTACCATTCACCCCAACTAGCCTGCCCCACTCAGACTAGAGGCAGAAGACACCTCCTGGGGCAGCAGTCCTCAGAGTTCCAGGTCAGACCTGGATCCACTAGACAGGCTGGTGTACTAGAACTCTCTTTACCTCAATGTCCTCACCAGAAAGTGAAGTCAACTTCAAAGGGTTTTGATTGGATTAAGCAAGATGACAAGGAGCCATCCCTGAGTCTAATAAATGCTCAGTGAAGATTATCTCTTTTCCCCTTTCACAGCCTCACCTCCATCCCCCAATCATTTTTACCTGACTCTAAAGCTAGAATCCTACAAAGACTGCAACTATGAAGCCAAAGCCATAAAACAGAGGTAAAGGCATTAAAGGAGCAGAAATGTCTATTTGAGTAGGTGATTGCATTAAAGGAGCAGAAATGTCTATTTGAGTAGGTGATTGCTACCTCAGGTTCCCTAAAGCTGTTTCTACTCCTCCTAAAACCCAATGTACATGATGGCCCCCACTCCTCACCTTCCATCCCCTCATCCACCCTGCCTCCTGAGTGCTGAGGTCATTAGCCCCAGCAGATGTCATGCTGAAGATCCCAGGCTGTAATCATGTAAGAGATGTTGGAGGGGAGGAAGAATGGGGGAAAGAGAAAGAGGTGTATTGCTTCAGGGTCTAGAGAGAGGGTGCCTGGTAGTGGGTGAGCCTTAAAAAGAGCAAAGGGAAAATTGTAGAGTTTGGGTGAGCTGCGAACATTCTCACATGTTCCCAGTTTGGATTATAACATGACAGTAAAAATCTGAGAGTAACAGCCAAGAAGTAGGACCAAGGTGGGAATGAACGCCAGCAAGAGGCGGAGGATCCTTCAGAACAAACGTTCATCTCAGAGGCACTCTCCAGAAATAGTTTAAAAGTTCAGCTTTTTAAAAATATGAACATAGGAGCTTAATGATACATAATTTATGAAGGGCAATTTTGCAGTATGCAGAAAAATCCTTTAAAATATGTATATACTTTGACCCAGCAATTTCACTTCCAAGAATTTATCCCAAAAATATAGTGATACCAAATGCAATGCTGGGGACCTTATTTGGCTTCCACTTTAAACAAACTGAAAAGACATTTCTGAGACAATGAAGAAAGTTTGAATTCTGGCTGGACATTTGGTAATATTCAGAAATCATTTTTTGGTGTTTTTTTTACTAATTAAAGTCCATAGTTTGTTCAGGTGGCCTTTGTTTTGTTTTGTTTTTTTAATTTATTGGGGTGACAATTGTTAGTTAAATTACATAGATTTCAGGTGTACAATTCTGTAGTTTTTTAATATTTTATTTTATCATTAATTGTAAAATACACATAACATAAAATTTGCAATCTTAACCATTTCGAAATGTACGGTTCAGTGTCATTAAGTACGTTCACATTGTTATGCAGCCGTCATTACTATCCATTTCCAGAACTTTTTTTTCATCTTGCAAAACTGAAATTCTGTACCCATTAAACACTAGATCCCTTTTTCCCTAGCTCCTGGCAACCTCCATTCTACTTTCTGTCTCTATGAATTTGACTACTCTATGTGTCTCCTATAAATAGAATCATACAGTGTATGTGTTTTTCAGATTGGCTTGTTTCACTTAGCATTGTAATATCCTCAAGGTTCATCCATGTTGTAGTATGTGTCATAATTTCCTTCCCTTTAAGGCTGAATAATATTCTATTTAGGGATCCTGCACCCAATCTCAATGTGGGAGTGGGGAGATTTACCCCTGCACTAACACAGTGCTGTGGACACCGGCTGGATGTCCTACAATTAAGCTCAATTCTGACACTATCTTTAGGTGAAGATAGTGACAAATTCAACAGCTAAAGAGATCAGTGCTACAAGAATGCACCCCCCACTCACACTTCAGACACCAATGCAAACCCAGCTTATCACGTGTGCTTCTGATTGACTGGCTATAGACTGAGAGTTCAGTGACCCCCTCCTCGACTTCATATACCAGTAGAAGTAGTTACCTGTACTTCTGACCAACTGGCTATAAATCAGAGGTTTCCAGGACTCCTCCCCTTTTGATTTAATTAATTTGCTAAAGCAGCTCACACAAATCAGAGAAACATTTTACTTACTGGATTACCAGACTTTTTATAAAAGGATATAACTTAGGAGCAGACAAATGGAAGAGATGCATAGGGCAAGATATGCGGAAAGGGCATGAACTTTCCATGCCCTCTCCCAGTACATCACTCTCCCCAAAGCTCCACGTGGTCACCAAACTGGAAACTCTTCAAACCCAGGCCTTTTGGGTTTTTATGGAGGTTTCATTACATAGACGTGATTGATGAAGTCTTTGGCCACTAGCAATTGATTCAACCTCCAGTTCCTCTCCTGTCCCTGGAGATTAGGAAGTACTACTGAAAGTTCCAACCCTCTAAGCAAGAACATGGTTGGTTCCCCTGGCAACCAGCCCCCATACTTTTGTGGTCTACAAGTTGCCTAATTAACATAACAAAAGACACCTTTATCAACCTCACTTAGAAAATTGCAAAGGTTTTAGGAGCTCTGTGCCAAAAAAGAGAATGAAGACCAAATATATATTTCTTACTATAAATCACAATATCACATATTCTGTTGTATATATATACTACATTTTGTTTCATCAATCAATGGACCCTTGAGTTGCTTCCACCTCTTAGCAACTGTGAGTAATGCTGCTGTGAACATTCTTTTGAGTAAAATTATTAATTTTTATAGATTGATAATGGAGTTGTGGTCATGTTACTAAAGTATTTATGGAAGAAATGATATGAGAGCTTAGATTTGAATTAAATCCATCAAGGGTTGGAGGGGGTATAAATAAAACGAGATTGGGCATTTTGATAATTATTAAAGCTGGGTGATGGGTAAGTGAGAGCATGCCAGCCTACTCCCTACTTTTGTATTTGCTTGAAATTTTTTGTTTAAAAACAGATATGGTAATGGATGCAAAGATGTGTGTATTCAGAGCAAAATAAAACACAAACTATATGTACAAAAATAGAGGTTCGTTAAATAAATTATGATACATTTATATTGTAAAGTACACAAAGCAGCCTTTTTTAAACTTTCTCTGAAGTATATGTTATTTACAGGGATAGATATAATATATTGTAAAACATTAAAAATCAAGCCTATCACAATTATGTGTAGTGTGTTTCTACTTTAGTTTTAAAGCAATCACACATATGGGAGGCTGTAGCCAAAATATTATCAAAGATTTCCAGGGGGTAGTGGGATTAAGGTTACCATATTTTGCCATGTATAATGCACTCCTACATATAATGTGAACCCACATTTTTGGCCCAAATTTTCAGGGGGAAAAATCTTTCATTTTAGTTTTTTTAATTCAAATTTTCATTTGTTTACCTTTAGATACTTGTTTTTCTGTATTATAAAGGAATTTTAACATTTATTTTTAAACATATTATAGTACAAGAAATTTTATGTAACAAATAGTTATAAAATATAAGAGCAGATACAAGGTAGTACAACAAATTTTATGTACCGGTAACAAATTTATATTTATGCATCATAGAAGGCAAAGAACTCTTTGTCATTGCAAGTTCATTATAAGTTCAGCAAAACCGAATATCATATTCCAGGGTATTATTTTGCATACAGATATCATTATTAATTTCTACAGTTACACTTTTAACTCATAAGCATAAATAAAATAATTGAAAACATTTACATATATATGGAATTAGTACTATGCATGTATAATGCACATCCTTATTTTTCCCTACAAACTTGGGCAAAAAAGTTCCCATAGCAAAATATGGTATTCTTTTCTTTTGCCTACTGACACTTCCTAATTTTTCTACAATGAGCATGAATTACTTATTTAGTAAAAAATATTTTGAAAGAAAGCATTCCATTTGCATTCATGGCCACCTTGACCACTGCAGCAGTTTCTCTTCCTACATATGTGTTTGTGTCCATGTTAAGGTTGCCAAAGTGACTACGATCTACTACACATCACGAAATCAATAGATAGCCTTTGGGGTGACAACTATATGTCTAACCTAAAGGATTATTCATTTATTCATAAATAATTTCATTACAAACTGTTAGCAAATTAAAGCCATATTCCTGAGGTTGACAGGTCAATCACTGTCTTAGTCAAATCCCTTTTGTTTAGTCCCAACTTCAGAAGAACCTAAATCCGTGGTTCTAAAAGTATAATTCACTTTCAGAAATGTTATTTGCTTTCCCACTCTCATTCTCTCATGAGCATACAGTGGAGTTTTCCAGAAGCTATAAGAATGTGACATCACAACAGATTGAATGTAAGAGCAGAGAGAAGAATCCAGTCATCTTCTAGGAAGCCCGACGTTAAAGAGATTTGCAAAGCATTTATTGTTGGTAGTTTTCAATGAATCAATAAATATTTTTAAATGCCACAGTTTTCAATTGTAAATTCAGTAAATAACCATAAATATAATCTAAAGAAACACTTGTCTTAGGGGTTCTCAACAATTTTTTTTAAGTGTAAAGGAGTCCTGAGACTAAAACTTTTTTATAGACACTGTCTTAAAATGAACATACAACAGAAATTCTTTGGGGGGAAAAAAAAAACCTGTTGATGAAAGAACGTCCAGCCTAAAAACGTTTTGAAGAGTTTATTTGAGCCAAACTGAGGACAATCATAAAAAAGCAAAATCTCAACAGACTGCAAAAATGCTCCAGACAATGGCGGTTTTGCAGCTTTTCTTATACGTTATAATTAAAGGAAGAAAGGTAAGGAAGGTAACAAGAAATCCATTGGTGGAAGATTAAGGGAATGGGAGAAAGCAAAGCAGAGAAAACTCTGGGATTGGATAAAAAGTAAAATGGAAGAACACCTACTTCTTTTACATTGGTGGGTATAGGATAGATAATAATTAACATTTATAGAACATAGAGATTGTATTCGGAGAACAACATAACTATGGGAGGTTCTGTGGTCTTGTGCTCTGGTGCCAGCAGTTGTGCCATGATGGGTCTGGAAAAGGAGATTATTCTGCATTTCAAAGGTATGTTATCTTACCATGTTTCCCTGAAAATAAGACCTAGCCAGGCCATCAGCTCTAATGTGTCTTTTGGAGAAAAAATTAATATAAGACCCGATATTATATTATATTACATTACATTATATAAGACCTGGTCTTATATTATATTAAAATAAGACCTGGTCTTATATTATATTAAAATAAGACCAGGTCTTGTATTAATTTTTGCTCCAAAAGATGTATTAAAGCTGATGGTCCAGCTAGGTCTTATTTTGGGGGAAACACGGTAGATGCAAAAAGACAATACACAGCCTCACTTAAGGTAAAGACTGACCTTTGTAAAGGAATCTACATGTCTAGGACATGATTTCCCACCATGACCTGCTTTTAGTTATGAATTTTTACATTCAGACCACCCTGTTAATTTAGCCTCTGAGTTTGTAGGGCCTGCCATGCAGGCCTCCCCTGAGCTTGTCAGGTTTGGTATGTGGCCCCTTTTTCACCCATAACACAGTCATATCAGTGGAGAAAAAGGCAGTAGGCCCCTGTAGGCTGGGAAACTTGACCCCGGAACTGAATAGTGCTCAGGATCTCAGACAGCCTGGTCTTGGGATTTTTCCTTCCTAGTATCTGGTCTCTATTTCTCTTTGCTAGTCAACCACTCCTCTGTCCCTGCAGCCCCCTGATCTCTAGTCCTCTTTGCTGTATAAGACAGAAATGGATGCCCAGGGGCCCTCCATGTTCTCTCACTTCAATCACCATAGTAACCACCGGCCCACCTTAGTTTTGGTCCTATGTGTGGAACAAAGTGCTTCTCAGAAAAGGAGGTCCTATAAGCTGTAGGTACCCTAAGAACTTTGAATTCCAATCAGTCTGCTCACTGGGTCTGATGGCGACTTCTGCTCCAGCCTCCCCACAGCCTCTCCAGTCTCTCCTGGCCTCAGGCCATCCCACACAATACTGCTGGTGCTGCCAGGTAAGCCATCTGAGAGCTCAGCTCTGTCAAGTCACTCACTTCATCACTCTCTCTTGAGACCAAAATACTGGTAGGCTCACCACAGTCTGATCCCAAGAAACCACTCTAATATCCAACCCTTTGTCCCTCTCCCCAGACCTGGCACTTAAGCCACAGACAGTGGGTCTCTGCTATTTCCAGACCACTTGCTTTTCCTTCCTTCCTCCCTTGCTGGCACTGCATGCCCAGCACAGATGCTCTCCCTCTGTTTCTGTGTGACTAAGTCCTTCCCCTCCCAAACCACTGCTTCAGTGCCACTTACTCCAGGAAAAATTTCCCTTCTCCTTCCCCACTTGGTGTGAATAGCCTCACTCACTCCCATTTCTAATGAGGACACTAGCTCAGCTCACAACTGCACCTCAGTTAGCGCTTCTTACTCCCCTTATGAGGTCAGTTCTGAGGGCCTGTGACACAATAAAAAAATTAATATTTGGTCTTTGTTCCCTTCCTGGCACAGAGCTCCTAAAGTCTTTGGACTTCACTGTCTTTTGTAAGTTAATGAGATGACTAATGAGGAGGGAGGGGCACCTAGATAGCTTCAGGATGGGGCTGGGGGCCAGAAAAACCCACCAGTGATTAGTATTTTGAGCCCCACTCTGATCTCTGGAACTGGAGATTGAGTTCAATCACCAATGGCCAATGCTTTAATCAATCCTGCCTGTATAATGAAACTTTCATGAAAATTTCTAAACAACGGGGTTCAGAGAGCTTCCAGGCTGGTGAATAGTTGGAGGTGCCAGAGAGGGCAAGGAAGCTCCACACAGGCCCTCCCCCATACCTTGCCCTGTGTGTCTCCTCCATCTGGCTGTTTCTGAGTTGTATCTTTTATAATAAATCAGAAAATGTAAGTAAAGTGTTTTCTTCAGTTCTGTGAGTCATTCTAGCAAATTATGGAGACTGAAGAGGGAGCTAAGGAAGTGCCCAAATGTATAACCAGTCAGAAATACAGGTGGCCCCTGGCATCTGAAAGAGGGACAGTCTTGTGGGACTGAGCCTTTAGCCTGGGGGGGGGTCTGTACTAACGCCAGGAGTTAGTAAAGTGTTTTGAATTGAATTGAATTATTGGACACCTTTAATTGCAGAATTGGTGTGGGGAAAAAACACATGTTTGATGTTAGAAGTGGTGTCACTCCCTCTTGTGTTACCACACAAAGGGTTGTTCACCCAGTGCTATAGACAGCCAATTACGCTGACACCGGGATACAGTAAAAGAAAAAAAAAAGCTTTATTTCATTGGTATCGATGAAAGGACAATGGCCAGCAAAATGCTCAAAGACCCAAAATCCCTGTCTGCTTACTTGCAGTTGGTTTTAAAGGGTAAAATTGTGGATCGAGGTCTTCAATGCTTGATCAGCTCATGGGTATTTCTTGATTGGTTGGAGCTGGAGTTACAAAGAGATATTTTAGGAGTTCTAGTCATCAAGCCTCCGGTGCCAGCTAGTCTGGGGTTTACGTGACTGTGGTCAGTGAGAAACAGCAGTTTTCTACCTGGAGGAGGTTTTTTAGTTTCTATAAAAACAAATCAAAGCATGCATCAATATGTTACCTGTGATTCCAGAGGGGGGAATAGTGCCCCAAGACTATGATTTAAGTCTGAGAAAGTTGACTTACATGAATGCAAGGAAAAGGGACTCCAGTCTGTTTTCTTATAAGCAAAAAAAATGAGGGGGGGGGGTGGGTTCTGGCTCCATTTCACGACATCCCTTCCAATGAAGAAACTGAAGTAATGTGGAATGGAGGAGGAAGTGGCATGCTGGTGTTGTAGGAGCTGGGCACAGGCTCAGCCTGGCCTGACATTTCCAAGCACTAGAACACCAATCAAGACTTGCGGTCAACCTGTGTCTCACCTGTATAATGAAGAATTGAGGCCCATAATCTCCAAGGCCCTTCATAGCTACACAAGGTTTGTTCCAGTCTGTGATTCGATAAAGGCTTGGGACCCAGGTCACTATTAATAACACCCGTTTCCAGGATTGTATTTGATGAGTTGAGTGTCTGCACATAGTGACTTAAGAAAGGTAAAATAAGTAGTGACATCATAGGAATGGCCGCAGCTGGGGGTTCTTTTTTGAGTTCTCCTTAGGATCTTTTTGAAAACGGGACATATAACCCATGGAGGAGTTCTTTGCTCATCACGCAGAAGAGCTGGGAGACTCGTGAAAAAAATTACTTGAAGGTGCGTGCTAATTGCAAGCAGGGGAAGAGGCAGGACAGCGAAGTGGAAACGTGCCCCCCCACCACCACGGTGGAGCTGCAGCCGGCAGCGCCCAAAGCGCCAGGTTCGCGCCAAAGCCACAAGATGCGTCGGTCCCAGGGCGGAACGGAGAACACAAGAGCCCGGAGAAAAGCTAAGAGACTCGTGGAAGGTTTGCTTAGGGGTACGCTAGTAGGGCAAGTGGGGTAGGAGAGAGGGGCGCGAAGTGGAGACTCAGACTCCCCCGGCGGAGACACGCACTCCCCTGGAGGAGATGCGCACTCCCCCAGTAAAGTCGCCTCCCGCAGCTCCAATGACAAACAGGAGCCCAGGGCAGAAAGAAGAACACAGAAGCCAGGAGAACAGCTAAGAGACTTGTGGAAGGTTTGCTTAGGGGTGCGCTAAGTTGGCGAGCAGGTGAGGAAACAGGAGGGTGAGAGGAAACGCGCCGGCCCCTCCCCCACACAGTAGAGCCGTGACCCTGCAGCGCTGCTGCGCGGGAGCCCAGGGCGGAATAGAGAATACAAAAGCCAGGAGGTGGGCTCTTTCCCTGCGTCCCATGGATGATCTCGCCGGCAGTGGCAGGCAGCTACTGGGCTCTAGGGCAGACAAAGAACACGGACTCAACACCTGGGCTCCTCCCCCCGCTCTTCCAATCCTACCCCAGCCCTTCCAGAGACTTAAACTGAACCCTGAACTGAGGAGTAGTGTCAGATTACAGAGGATCCTCAGTGTTCAGGCTCTGGGAAGAGTGGCAGCCAGCTCTGACCCAAAGAAGAGGCTGGATGGAATGGGATTTTCGCGGGACAAGGAGAGAGGAGACTCCTCCACCCCCAGCCACCACCTTTTTGGGCCTGCAGGAGGAGTGTGACTCAGCTGGCATGGGAGAGAGAGGACCCTTCCATCCCCAGACCCATCCTTTCTGGCTGGCCTGGGGCGGGGCAAGGGCAACTGCAGAGGCACTCTTGGAGATCGGCAGGGAGAGGCGGCAGAGGCAGCTTCTGGCTTTCAGCAGCTCAAAAATCTCCTGCCCGCCCTCCCCACACACACGGGCAAAGTGTCCTAAATCTCAAGAGTACTGGACACAGGGCTGGGGGTGCTACTCTCAGCATGCATTTGTTCAGCCAAGGGCACAAACAACACTGACTCTCTAAAAACTGTCATCCAGACCCCTCAGCCTCTGGCATTTAAATCTACAGTCCCAAATTCACTCTGGGCACCAGGTGACCTGCGATGCCTGCGCAATAGGCAGGGGATTCTTTGGCACAGCGGAGGACAACCTGGAGATTACTTGGTGGGCTGAAGCCAAGAGTGATGCTGCTCCTTGTTTTGCTTTGCTTTGTTTTTTTGTTTTTTTTTTTTTTTTTCTTTTTCATTTTCTTTTGTTTTCTTTCGTTTGGTTTGGTTTGGTTTGGTTTGCTTTGGTTTTTTTTGTTTGGTTTTTGTTTGTTTGTTTGTTTGTTTTTGCTTTGTTTTGTCTTTATTTCTTTGATATATTTGCCTGTGTTGAGTGGGGGTTGTCGGTCATTTTTACATGTGAATGTACTTGGGGTATTTTTGCTTTGTTGTTGTTGTTGTTGTTGTTGTTGTTGTTGTGCTTGGTGATTTCCTTTGTTCTGAAACTGCCCTACCAGGGCCCAGCTTAAGAGGCACATTATTCAACATATCCAGAAGCCAACTCCAGACCAAAGCAGAGTACCATCGGGTTTGACCTACAAGTCACACACCCAGATGGAATTCTCTGCAGACACAAGAGCCCATAGAGGCCAAACGTCATTCAAGTGGTCAACCCTCACCCAGCAGAACACCCTGCGGTGGGCAGAGCCAAGTCTCAAAACTAGTCAGCCTAGGAGTTAAACCCACCTACTCACAAGCAAAAAGCAATTAAAGTTCTTCTTGAACAGGACAATATACACAACACAAGAGTCACCTTTGGAGCACAGGCAGAGGAGAACGAAATAAAGGACACATATTACATAGGATAACCCAGCAAGAACTAAGAACTCTAGGGGATCTATCTACTACATCAAAGCAAACGTAGAGTCAGTCAGAATGGGGAGACAAAGAAACATATCCCAAATAAAAGAACAGAAGAAACCTCCACAACTGGAACCAAATGAAGCAGAGGTAACCAAACTATATCAGAGACAGAGTTCAGAACACTGGTGATAAGAATGTTTAAGGAGCTTAGAGAAGACATAAAGAAGGATGTAGAACTCATAACGAACAACCAGTTAGAACTAAAGAACACAATTACTGAAATTAAGAACTCAGTTGAAGGAATTACCAGCGGGTTAGATGAAGCAGAGGATCGAATCAGCGACTTAGAAGACAAGTTAGCAGAGATCACCCAAACATAAAACAGAAAGAAAAAAGAATAAAAACAATGAAGATGGTTTAAGACACCTCTGAGATAACATCAAGCGCAACAACATGCGCATAATAGGAATACCAGAAGGTGAAGAAAGGAGGCAAGGGATTGAGAATATATTTGAAGTAATAATGTCCGAAAACTTCCCTAACCTGATGAAGGAAACCAACATACAAGCCCAGCAGGCGCAGAGAGTTCCAACCAGGATAAACCCAAATAAGTCCACACCAAGACACATTACAGTTAAAATGGCAGAGCTTAAAGACAAAGAGAATCCTAAACGCAGCAAGAGAAAGACAGATAGTTACATACAAGGGAACTCCCATAAGACTTTTCTACAGAAACAAATGACTTTTCTACAGAAACATTGAAGGCCAGGAGGGAGTGGCAGGAGATACTCAAAGTGATGGATCACAAAGGTCTACAACCTAGATTGCTTTATCCAGCAAGGCTATCATTTAAAGTTGATGGAGAGATAAAGAGCTTCCCAGAAAAGAATAACTGAAGGAATTTATTAGCACCAAGCCGGCATTGCAAGAAATACTAAAAGGACTTCTGTAAATAGAAGGAAGATGAAAACATTATAACTACAAATTTTAAAAATGGCAATAACTATGTACCTATCAATAATCACTTTAAATGTAAATGGATTAAATGCTTCAATCAAGAGACATAGGGTGGCTGAGTGGATAAGGAAGCAAGACCCTTGTGTATGCTGTATACAAGAGACTCACCTCAGATCAAAAGACACATACAGGCTGAAAGTGAAGGGTTGGAGTAAGATACTTCATGCAAATGGAAGCGAGAAAAAAGCTGGAGTTGCAATACTTATATCTGACAAAATAGACTTTAAAATGAAGAACATATTAAAAGACAAAGATGGGCACTGTATAATACTAAAGGGATCAATCCGACAAGAGAACATAACACTAATAAACATCTATGCACCTAACATAGGAGCGCCTAAATATATAAAACAGATACTGACTGGCATAAAGACAGAGATCAACAGTAACACTATCATAGTAGGGGACTTCAACACACATCTGACAACAAAGGACAGGTCCTCCAGAAAGAAAATCAATATGGAAACAACAGCCTTAAATGATACATTGGACCACTTGGATTTAATTGATATTTTCAGAGCATTTCACCCCAATGATGCAGAATACACGTTCTTCTCAAGCACACATGGAACATTTTCCAAGATTGATCATATGTTAGGCCACAAAACAACTCTTTATAAATTTAAGAAAATTGAAATCATACCAATTGTCTTCTCTGAACACAGTGCTATGAACTTAGAAATGAACTACAGGAAAAAAACTGGAAAACACACCAATTCATGGAGGCTGAATAACTTATTACTAAATAATGAATGGGTCAAGCAGGAGATCAAGGAAGAAATCAAAAGATATCTCGAGACAAATGAGAATGAGAACACGATGACCCAAAATCTATGGGATGCCGTGAAAGCAGTCCTAAGAGGGAAATTCATAGCACTGCAGGCCTACCTAAAGAAACAAGAAACATCACTAATTGACAGTTTATCTTCACACTTAAGGGATCTGGAAAAAGAACAGCAAAATAAGCCCAAAGGGAGTACAAGGAAGGAGATAATAAAGATCAGAGCAGAAATAAATGAAATAGAAACCAGAAAAACAACACAAAAGATCAATGAATCCAAGAGTTGTTTCTTACAGAAGATAAACAAAATTGACAAGCCTTTAGCCAGACTCATTAGAAAAAGGAGAGGACCCAAATTAACAAAATCAGAACTGAAAGAGAAGTGACAACAGACACCGAGAAAAACAAAAAATTTTAAGAAACTACTATGAGCAACTATATGCCAACAAATTTGACAATCTGGAAGAAATGGACAATTTTCTAGAGGCATACCTTCCATATGCTTCCATAACCTTCCAAGGCTAACTCAAGAAGAAACAGAGAACCTGAATAGACTGATTACCATCAGGGAAATTGAATCAGTAATCAATAATCTCCCAAAAAAAAAAAAAAAACCCTGGACCAGATGGCTTTACAGGTGAATTTTTCAAAACATTCAAAAAAGAATTATCACCTATTCTCCTCAAGCTCTTCCAAAAAATCCAGAAAGAGGGAAGACTCCCAAACACTTTTTACAAAGCCACTATCACCCTGATCCCAAAATCAGAGAAAGACACCACAAAAATGAAAACTAGAGGCCGATATCTCTAATGAACATAGATGCAAAAATCCTCAACAAAATATTAGCGTACAGAATTCAGCAATACATTTAAAAGATCATTCACCATGATCAAGTGGGATTCATCCCTGGTATGCAAGTGTGGTTCAACATCTGCAAATCAATTAATGTGATACAAAACATTAACAAAATGAAAAATAAAAATCACATGATCATATCAATAGATGCAGAAAAAGCATTTGATAAAATCCAGCAACCATTTATGATAAAAACCCTTAAGAAAGTGAGAATAGAGGGATCATATCTTAACATTATAAAGGCCAAATAGGACAAACCCACAGCTAACGTCATACTCAATGGGGAAAAGCTAAAACCATTCCCCCTAAGATCAAAAACAAAACAAGGTTGCCCACTTTCTCCACTTCTATTCAACATAGTGCTGGAAATTCTAGCCACAGCAATCAGACAAGAGAAGAAATAAAAAGCATCCAAATTGGTAAAGAGGAAGTAAAATTATCACGATATGCAGATGATATGATACTATATATAGAGAACCCTAAAGACTCCACCAAGAAACAATTACAACTGATAGATGAATTTAGTAAAGTAGCAGGATATAAAATTAATATTTGGAAATCAGTTGCATTTGTATATACCAATGAGAAAATATCAGAAGGAGAAATTAAGAAAACAATTCCATTTACAATTGCTCCAAACACTATAAAATATCTGGGAATAAATCTAACCAAAGATGAAAAGATCTGTACTCAGAAAATTATACGACTCTGAAGAAAGAAATGAAAGTAGACATAAATAGATGGAAACACATTCCATGTTCATTGATAGGAAGTACTAATATAGTTAAAATGTCCATACTGCCTAAGGCAATATACATATTCAACGCAATTCCTGTCAAACTACCAATGACGTTTTTCACAGAAATAGAACATATAATCCTAAAATTTATATGGGACAATAAAAGACCTTGGATAGCCTCAGCAATCTTGAGAAATAAGAACATAGTGGGAGGTATAACGATACCTGTCTTCAAATTATACTACAAGACTACAGTATTCAAAACAGCATGGTACTGGCATAAAAATAGACACATAGATCAATGGAACAGAATAGAGAGTCCAGAAATAAATGCATGCCTATATACCCATCTAATCTACGACAATGGAAGCAAGAATGTACGACGGGGTAAAGACAATCTGTTCAATAAGTGGTGTTGGGAAACCTGGAGAGACACATGCAAGAAAATGAAGCTGGACAACCTCCTTACACCATATACAAAAATAAATTCAAAATGGCTTAAAGACTTAAATGTAAGATCTGAAACCATAAAATATCTAGAAGAAAATATAGGAAGAAACTTCATGGACATTACCCGGAGTGAGATTTTCACTGATATATCCCCTCGTGTGAGGGAAGTGAGAGAAAAAATAAACACGTCGGATTACATCAAACTAAAAAGTTTTTTCACAGAAAAGGAAACCATCAATAAAACAAAAAGGGATCCTACTGAATGGGAAAAGATATTTGCCAATGATATATCTGATAAGGGGTTAAGATCACAAATCTATAAAAAACTCACTCAACTCAACTCCAAAAAACAAACAACCCAATTAAAAAATGGGCAGAGGACTTGAGGAGACATTTTTCTAAAAAGGACATACAGAAGGCAAGAAGACATATGAAGAAATGCTCAACCTCACTAACCATCAGAGAAATGCAAATAAAAACCACAATGAGATACCACCTCACTCCAGTCAAAATGGCTATCATCAATAAATCGACAAACCACAAATGTTGGCGCGGATGTGGAGAAAAGGGAACGCTAGTGCACTGTTGGTGGGATTACAGATTAGTGCGGCCACTATGGAAAACAGTATGGAGGTATCTCAGGAATCTGAAAATGGAACTACCCTATGATCCAGTAATTCCAGTCCTAGACATCTACCCGGAGAAATCCAAAACTCCAATTCAAAAATCTGTATGCACTCCTATGTTTATTGCAGCACTTTACACAATAGCCAAGATATGGAAACAACCGAAATGCCCATCGGTAGATGACTGGATTAAGAAGCTGTGGTACATTTATACAATGGAGTATTATGCAGCCATAAAGAAGAAAGAAATCTTATCATTTGCAACAACATGGATGGATCTAGAGAACATTATGTTAAGTGAAATAAGTCAGAAAGAGAAAGACAAGTACCATATGATCTCACTTATATGCGGAATCTAAAGAAAAAAAATATGTAAATGAACTAATCAGAAACAGTTTTGGGGACAAAAAGAAAAAACCGAGAGTTGTTAGATGGGCGGGGGGCGGTGGAGATAAGGGGAAAGGTGAAGGGATTAGGAAGCAGCTGGTAACCACAAGATGGCCTCAGGGTTTTTTGAAAATTAATTTGGGGAACGGATTCAATAATGTTGTAAAGATTTTGTTGGGTATCCGATGGACATGCGTCCTATTTGAGAGACCACCTCAGGGATACTGTGGATGCCTGATCATGACACTGTACACCAGAAGCTAAACATTAATGAATGCCAACTATAATTTTATGTATATAATGTGATGGCTCGGTGTGAGGTAGGAGGGATAGTGGATGGGGGGCGGGGGGATCCACAGTGTGAGGGCTATAAATGATGAACATCTAAGTATTACCTTGTCTTGTACACCTGAAACTAATAAATTAAAATAAAAAAATAGTAATTAAAAAAAAGAAAAAGAAGTAAAAGGCATTCAAATTGTTAAGGAGGAAAGGAAATTATCATTATATGCAGATGATATGATACTATACAGAGAGAATCCTAAAGACTCCACCAAGAAACTATTAGAGCTGATAGATAAATTTAGTAAAGTAGCAGGATACAAAATTAATATTCAGAAATCAGTTGCATTTGTATATACCAATGAGAAAATATCAGAAGGAGAAATTAAGAAAACAATTCCATTTACAATTGCTCCAAAGACTATAAAATATCTGGGAATAAATTTAACCAAAGAAGTAAAAGATCTGTACTCGGAAAATTATAAGACACTGAAGAAAGAAATGAAAGAAGACATAAATAGATGGAAACACATTCCATGTTCATGGATAGGAAGAATTAATATAATTAAAATGTCCATACTGCCTAAAGCAATATACATATTCAACGCAATTCCTATCAAACTACCAAACACACTTTTCACAGAAATAGAACACATAATCCTAAAATTTATATGGGACAATAAAAGACCCCGAATAGCCTCAGCAATCTTGAGAAATAAGAACAAAGTGGGAGGTATAGCGATACCTGACTTCAAATTATACTACAAAGCTACAGTATTCAAAACTGCATGGTACTGGCATAAAAATAGACACATAGATCAATGGAACAAAATAGAGTCCAGAAATAAATCCATGCCTATATGCCCATCTAATCTACGACGATGGAAGCAAGAATGTATGATGGGGTAAAGACAGTCTGTTCAATAAGTGCTGTTGGGAAACCTGGAGAGACACATGCAAGAAAATGAAGCTGGACAACCTCCTTACACCATATACAAAAACAAATTCAAAATGGCTTAAAGACTTAAATGTAAGATCTGAAACCATAAAATATCTAGAAGAAAATATAGGAAGAAACTTCATGGACATTACCCGGAGTAAGATTTTCACTGATATATCCCCTCGTGTGAGGGAAGTGAGAGAAAAAATAAACACGTCGGATTACATCAAACTAAAAAGTTTTTTCACAGAAAAGGAAACCATCAATAAAACAAAAAGGGATCCTACTGAATGGGAAAAGATATTTGCCAATGATATATCCGATAAGGGATTAATAACACAAATCTATAAAAAACTTACTCAACTCCAAAAAAACAAACAACCCAATTAAAAAATGGGCAGAGGACATGAAGAGACATTTTTCTAAAAAGGACATGCAGAAGGCAAACAGACATATGAAGAAATGCTCAACCTCACTAACCATCAGAGAAATGCAAATAAAAACCACAATGAGATACCACCTCACTCCAGTCAAAATGGCTATCATCAATAAATCAACAAACAACAAGTGCTGGCGCGGATGTGGAGAAAAGGGAACGCTAGTGCACTGTTGGTGGGACTGCAGATTGGTGCAGCCACTATGGAAAACAGTATGGAGGTATCTCAGAAATCTGAAAATGGAACTACTCTATGATCCAGTAATTCCACTCCTAGTCATCTACCCGGAGAAATCCAAAACTCCAATTCAAAAATCTGTATGCACTCCTATGTTTATTGCAGCACTATACACAATAGCCAAGACATAGAAACAACCGAAATGCCCATCGGTAGATGACTGGATTAAGAAACTGTGGTACATTTATACAATAGATTATTATGCAGCCATAAAGAAAAAGAAATCTTACCATTTGCAACAACATGGATGGATCTAGAGAACATTATGTTAAGCAAAATAAGCCAGAAAGAGAAAGACAAGTACCATATATACTTATACTTATATATACATATACTTATATGCAGAATCTAAAGAAAAGAATAAGTGAATGAACTAATCAGAAACATTTTTGGGGACAAAAAGGAAAAACTGAGGGTTATTAGATGGGCGGGGGGTTGGGGATAAGGGGAAAGGTGGGGGGATTAGAAAACAGTCGGTAACCACAAAATGGCCTTAGGGTTTTTTAAAAATAATTTGGGGAAAGTGATCAATAATGTTGTAAAGATTTTGTAGGGTATCTGATGGACACGTGTCCCATTTGGGAGACCACCTCAGGGAAGATGTAGATGCTTGATCAATGTACTGTACACCTGAAGCTGAACAATAATGAATGCCAACTATAATTTTATGTATATAATGTGATGGCTCGGTGCGATGTCGGAGGGATAGTGGATCGGGGGATAGGGTAGGGAGGTCCACAGTGTGAGGGATATAAATGATGAACGTTAAGTATTACCTTGTCTTGTACACCTGAAACTAAAAAAAAAAAAAAAGTACACTAGTAAAAAATAAAGAAAGAAAGGTAAAATAAAGCACTTGATTGATTTTTGTCAAAAATCAGTTTTTGAAAAAAAAATATTAACAGTTTTTAAAACCCCACAAACTTTCTAAAGAACTGGATACAGGTAGGGGAATTATTTTCCTCCTAAATAGACACAGACACAGTCGTTAAATCTCTATTGGGTTTTCTTTTTTCTACAGCAGTTCCTCTTATTTGCTGCCCATACATTTTCAACCTTCTAATTTGGGTATTCATTTGTCAGTCCTCCCTACTGTGGTCCCCAAGGCTTCCCAGTCTAGAATCACTTGTGACTCTAACGAAGGCACTGTTGGTCCCTCGTTCCCGGATCACTAATAAAGTGGCTTAGGGAAGTGGGGTCCCATGGCAACCCCGGCGTGATGGATGATTGTTGATCATCCCCCTTTGTTACTGCCCCTCGAAGTTTCTAAACCACATGCACATCCTGCTACCAGAGACAAATGAAACCATCAGTTTTCAGACCGCTTCAAGAAGAGGCTGGCCTTCCCACATGCATCTGCTTTCTCCCACACCTGTGCTAACTACATCTCCCATCACTCATCTGCCCTGTCTTCACAACACCCCTCTGTCCTTCTCTCTAACTTCTAAGGATATAACTGCAGCCGCTAACTGTCTGGTTTGGAGAAATCCGTGTGCCATTTTGCACTGACGCCCATTTTAATCTC
Organism: Rhinolophus hipposideros; assembly: GCF_964194185.1. Classification (NCBI taxonomy): domain Eukaryota; kingdom Metazoa; phylum Chordata; class Mammalia; order Chiroptera; family Rhinolophidae; genus Rhinolophus; species Rhinolophus hipposideros. The sequence continues at coordinate 2,659,476 of NC_138052.1, read as the reverse complement.
CCTTCTTCATCGGTCGGTGAGATCCCCACCTCAGCAGCCCCACCAGAAGTCTGGGTCTCCCAGCCTTTCAAAGTGACTCACGTGGCAGTATGGACCAGAGACAGCAGCTCCCAAGTCCCTACAGATTGAGTGTGAGGCTGGGCAAGAAGATAACTGGCATAGGAGGTTTATACCAGTCACATTTTAATGCCACAGCTCAACGAGTATGGAAGAGATTAACAGAGGACACCAGGTTAGAGGTGTTCAGATAGGGGACTTCTCAGGTCTGCCTGGGATTCCCTATTGGAGACATACTCACATAATGGCCACGGCATTCACCCGCCCCAAAGTGAGCTCCTGCAGGATTGCCAGAAGCCCAAAGTGAAGGAAGAGGGGTTTAGGAAGCCTCTCACAGCCCAACAGTGTTATCCTGAAACGTGTGCATACTTACCTTAGGAGGTTGCAAACCTGCCAGCAGCTAGGCCCAGCAACTATTCTAACGTCTAGGTGGCTATCCTTTACTCACCACCAACTCTACCTGTGGCACAGATTACAAGAAAATGACCAGGTGTCTCATATGTCCAGCCATGCTGTAACTTGGGTTTGCAAAATCTGCAGGGCCTCGGGAAGTCTCAGCCCCATAAGCCTCGCCATGGCCAATATCCCAGAGAAGAGAGTGGACATCCCCATGTTCAAGGACTGGGCCTCCAGAAAGCCCAGGGTAAATACACAACAGATGCACACACAGTGGCAAGGCCAGATGCCTGCCTCTGCCCTCCAGTGGTGTTAATTGTCCTGTTTACTTATCTAATGCTGCTCCTCACTCACCATCCCTCACCCCAGCCACTGTCAGCCCCTGCAAGGTATAAGATGTAATGCATACCCCTGATCTCCAACCATCCACACTGTCTAGCTCCAAACAGAAGTCCAGAATGATGCTGTGATGAACTGAGGTTTGTGGGGCACAGGGCCTCTTGGCCTTCCTTGCTCTCAGCGCCATGAGTGCTCCCAGTGGAAGCACATTTCACGCATCTCCCTGGGCTTCCTGCGGGAGCACAGAGCCAGGTGCTTGTTCATCCATGGATCCGACTACATGGGGGCAGCTTATGGAAGGGACAGCACAGGCTTCCAGAACAGACAGAGCTGGTTTAATGCCTAGATGAGTTGCTGTTCCTCTGTGCCTCAACTTTCTATTCTGTAAAATGGGATAGTGTTCTAAGTGCCTATCTTCCAGGGTTCTTAGGAGGAGATGAGAACACAGCTGAACACCAAGCCCGGTGGCCGGCACATGGTAAAGTGGCTTTTATAGTTGTCACCTTAATTCCCTCCTGAGACACAGTCTACAATATCCTGATCCCTCTGTCCAGTTACTTGAGGGACAAATTGAATCTTTTTAAATGCTCTTGAGGTACATGAAGCTTAGAGTTGCTAGATTGATCAAATAAAAATACAAGATACCCAATTACCTTTGAATTTTAGATAAATAGTGAATGAATTTACAGTATAAGCATGGAATATATTTATATTTAAACAGTACTTATTGTTTAGCTGAAATTCAAAGATATCTAGGCATCCTAAATTTTACCTAGCAACCTTGGTGAAACTCTCATTTGATGGGATCTGATCTTTGTCAGGACAATTGTAACCTCTTTTGAAGGCTCCGACCTGTTCTCCAGGAGAGAGCATTCTGAAGTGATGGTGAAACATTTCCCAACTCTTTTGTAACTGGCTTAGGGAGGAACCTCAGTGCATTAAGGTATAAACAAGCAGCTTTAATTTCCAGTATCTGCCACCTGCTGGGCCCACTGACAACCTCACCCCCCCATCCCCACAGGGGAGCAGCTCCCATAATGACATCCCAGTCGGATTCCATAATTTTGTGGTCATTTTCACTTAATTAAAGTGATCTCATCCTAGGTTTTAAGACTCAGTCCTATTCATTTTAGAACTTCAGTCTCATTTTCAATTCAAAGCATTCCCTGCCCCTCCAGCATAGACCAAGTTTATGGACCTTGCAGCTGGGGAGGACAGGGGCAGGGTAAAGATGCTGACCTTACCCTCCCCTTCCCAATGTTTCTCCCTCTGGGATTTGGGTGGGAGAAAGACAGAAAACAGACTGCCTCTGGAGTCTGCTGTCCTCTCCAGTGCAGCTCCAATTAGAAGGTATGGCGCCCCTTGTAAGAGGTGCCCCATCTTCCAGCTGAACCCCAACTATGGGCTTCCCTCCATATTCCTCCAGGGGTGATGCCAGCCACGCCCATTCCATCTCCTTCTGTGGGGCCTGCAGGCAGGAGCAGGTTCCAGCTCCTGTATCTCCCTGGTATTCAGAGGGGCTGGTCTTCGACCCCTGCCCACCAGCTGCCCCCCACCAAGCTCCCATCTCAATAGTCCAGCAACATCAGACACTATCATGAGTCAGGCTTCCAGGAAGCAGACTCTGAGATGAAGATTTGCAAGGAAGTGGATTATTAACAAATGGTGCTGGGGGAGCATGTTAGAGTGTGGGGAAAGCCAAACAGGGGAGGAGAACAGCCAAGAAAGGATGTGATTTCATTTGTTGAAATTCTAGGACAGGGGGGCAGCAAATTATGGCCCGGGGAGTTAAGGCCAGCCCACCACCTGTGTTCCATGGTGTGTGAGCTAAGAATACTTCTAGAGTTTTAAATGTAAAAATGTTTAGCTCCACTTCATTTTGTCTCTTGACCTGCAAAGCCTAAAATAGTTATCTAGCCCTTTACAGAAAAGTTTGCAAATGCTTGGGGATTGTGTACTCCTTGATTGGATCCTGGTTTGATAAACAGTCTGTAAAATATATTTTGGGGATAATTAGGAAATTTTTACTATGAACTGCTATTAGGTGATATCAGGAAATTTTTTAGAGATGTATGCTTAGTTATTGAGGGTTGAAAAGTTGTGATGATTGTAATTTACTTTAAAACTTCAACAAAGCAGATGAGGCAAGTATGGTAAAATGTCAATGACTATTAAGTCTGGGTGATGAATTTCATTATGCCATTCTCATTACTCTATGTTTGAAATTTTTACAATTAAAATTAGGAAATTAATACACATCTTCCTCTCTTTCACCTTCCATGTCTAATCCATCATCTCAGTCCTATTTTATTCTCTGAATTGCTCTCAAATGTGTTCCTCTCCTTCATCCCAGCTGTCATAGTTTCAGCCCAGACTATCATCCAAGACCATAGCGCCATTTTGTATAGGAATAAAACAAAAAATAGCCCTAGACATGATTCCTTCTTTCAACAAATATTCATTAAGGCACTGTGCTGCTGAGCACTAGAGCTGAAGCAGGGACAATAAAGAGCTGTTCCCTCTTAGAGTTCCTAGGCCTCAGAAATCCCCCATGAATCACCACTAACCACAACTATGTGTGTCCCTGATGAGCCCCAAAGAAAGGGGTTCCTTGGGCCACAGGTCTCCTGTGTGGAACGACTGGAGCTTATATCACCAACTCCAGAAAGATTTCCATGAAAATGTTTTTCTTTTTTTTTTAACTTTGGCTGTTGAAAGAGACACTCTCCCTGTCCTGAAAGGTGGCTCTCAGGAATCATCTTGCCAAGGCCGAGCCCTCAGTCTTCCCTCCACCACGTCGTCCCTTCCCCAATATGTTACATCGTTCTACCCAGTGGTATGATGGTAACGTTTTTACAAACTAGCTCTCTAGAAAAGGGAGAAAAAGCCCTGTCATGCGGGGTGTCATGTGAGGTCTCTGGTCCCGCTCCCCACATAAGAATGCAGGACATGGTGAGGCCAAAAAGGAACACCCACAGAGCCATAGGTAGGGGAGTCAAACCAATATATTCTCGCTGGCGGCTGGATTGGAAAAACAGGAAGCAGGAGCCACACTGTTCGCAACCCTCACTGCACCGCTTGCAGGCTCAGCCACCATCTTCTTGCTAGCCCCTGTTTTTCTGCTAGCATAGCCACAGCAGTTATATTAGTGGCCAATGGCTCACTGGTTACAGCTGATGGCCAACTAGCCACAGCTAATGGCCAGCCAATCACAGTTGATGGCCATTTACTACCTGAGCCAGCACTTTTCCATGTGAGGCCGAGAGCCTGGAAACTGCTCTCTGGGGCTCTGTCCCCAAACTCCTCCCCTACAGGGTCTCGCTTCACAATCTATGTGAAAAGCGTCTTCCGCAAGGGTCCCTGTGCGAGGAGCCTGGAGGTGAATGCAATATTCTAGACACAGCCAGGCTCTCTGAGCACAGCCAGGGTTTCTCAGGGCACCACCAGTACTTCTGGCACAGCCAGACTTCCTGGGCTTCTTAGGGTACCACTAGTCTCCCCGGGCACAGCCAGGGCTTCTCAGGGCACTGCCACTCTCTCTGGGCTCAGCCAGACTTCCTGGACTCAGCCAGGACTCTCAGGGCACTGCCACTCTCTCTGGGCACAGCCAGACTTCTTGGGATCAGCCAGGGTTCTCAGGGCACTGCCACTCTTTTTGGGCACAGCCAGACTTCCTGGGCTCAGCCAGGGCTCTCAGGGCACTGCCACTCTCTCTGGGCACAGCCAAACTTCCTGGACTCGTCCAGGGTTCTCAGGGCACTGACACTCTCCTGGGCCTCTCAGGGTACCATGCTGGAACAACAGCGTCTCCCAGTCAAGGTGCTTACATATTCTCAATGGTGGCCGGTCAAGACACAAAAGCAAACATCCGCCAGTTCCACTACATGATGGTACGTTCCCAAACAAACAGTCAAGTGATCCATTAAATTAGGGATGGAAGGCAATTCCCCATAGTCCATAGTCATTCGCCAGGGCCGTCCTGGGGGTGAGGCATGATCTTGACCTCACCCTCATCTCCCACGGAGGACTCAGCAAATGTTTCCTCCTGGGACTACAAGTCCTGCATCTGGGCTGCCTCAGCAAGCACTTCCAGCACACAGGGCCACAACAACCTTCATTTTCTCCAGCCTATGCTGGTTGGAGAGCCATCCATGTCTTTCCACCCCTCCACGGGGGTCAAGCTCTCTGGCAGCTGCTCCTCCTGGTCTTCCTGAGACTGTGTTCATACGCACAAACTGCTCCACTGCCCTTCGGAGAGCTTTGGCAGGCACAGTACCCTGCTCGCTGCGCCATTTGTCGTGCAGGGCGGCCTGCGGGGTCTCAACCCCCGCTCCCCACATAAGAATGCAGGACATGGTGAGGCCAAAAAGGAACACCCACGGAGCCATAGGTAGGGGAGTCAGACCACTACAGTCTCGCTGGTGGCTGGGTTGGAAAACAGGAAGCAGGAGCCACACTGTTCGCAACCCTCACTGCACCGCTTGCAGGCTCAGCCACCATCTTCTTGCTAGCCCCCATTTTTCTGCTAGCATAGCCATGGCAGTTATATCAGTACCCAATGGCTCACTGGCTACAGGTGACGGCCAACTAGCCACAGCTGATGGCCAGCCAATCACAGTTGATGGCCATTTACTACCTGAGCCAGCACTTTTCTATGTGAGGCCGAGAGCCTGGAAACTGCTCTCTGGGGCTCTGTCCCCACAAGCCCCAATTTGCATGTTTGGCAATTTCAGTGGTTTAAATACTCTCATTTACACCAAAGTACCAATGTGATGTCTCTACACACAAAACTGGGGAGAAATGCACAGTAGCACATAACACAGTATTTCTACCACCCAGTTATAATGAATAGAAATAACCTCAAGAGCATACATAATAGCAAACTATAGTAAAGTAACTAGAAAGTAGTGAGTTTTGAGTATTTATTTCCTTTTAAAAATATAAACATAGAGCTGCCAATTGTCTCAGTGGTTGAAGCACAGTGCTCATAACACTGAGGTCGCCAGTTCAATTCCCACATGGACCAGTGAGTTGTGCCCTCCACAACTAGATTGAAAACAACTACTTGACATGGCGCTGATGAGTCCTGGAAAAAACACACCGTTCCCCAGTATTCCCCAATAAAATTTTAATATATATATATGTGTGTGTATATACATATATATTAAATACATCAATTTGTGTAATTGATGTTTATATAATTTAATTTTTAATACTGGCTGAATTGAACGACTGGTTTTCAGAATTCCTGAAAAGGAAATAACAGGCTCTCAGGAGCTGGTACGAGCCTGCTCCAGCACCCCACTGCTCCAACACCCCACTGCTCCAACCTAGGGTACGTCAACGGCTCAAACTGCATAGTTTAGAATGGAATTGACCTGAGCTGAGTTTATTTGAACTAAGTTATCCGAAGTCAGCACCTCGGCCCTGCTCTGAGCCAGCCTGAAGGGTATTGAGAGCCTGCACCACTTACCACATGAGCCACCTGAGCAAGTTCTCTAATGCTCCTTACCCCTTCTATAGCACACAGGTGCACTACTGCCTTCCAGGGCTGTGTGAAGGGGAAGTTGGAGTCATATATAGGAGCCATGCAGATACCAGTGCTTCTGCTAAAATGTGCTCCTAAAAATTCTTGGGTTTTGCAAAATAACACACTAGGTTTTTTTTTTGTTTTTTTAAACAGATTCTATGAGAAAAATAGGATTCAAGGCAGACAGACCACTCAAAACCTAGGAGTCTATGTAATGAGAACACTAATAAAAACAATAACGGCCTAATAAAAATACCCACAGTTTAATCCACAGTCGGCGTGTTCACCCAGCATCACGGATGATCAATTCCTTGCACCCTTAACCTGGGGCTTGCGCTTTCTCCTTTGAGAAGCAGGTCCTTGCGAACATATACTTCCAGTAAAGACTTAAATCAGAATTAAAAATTTGATCCAGGGTGGAGCCTTTTCTTTTTTCATCATTTTTTGACACAATGGGAAATGTCTTCCCAGTTTCCCCCAGCTTAAGGTTGTGGAAGTGTAGGTTCTTGAAGCCCCTATCCAGCCATTATGGGCACTATAGAGGAATCCCTTCTGAATGATTTTCACCTTTTTTCTTAAGGTCTTATACTGCTGAGACTCTCTCTTTCATTGTGAGAGTGTTGCCCCACACCACCTCTCATGGCTTCAACCCTTAACATACTGAAAGAGAACAAATGTAAGCCCACACATGTTACTGACATCATTCCCCTACTTACCAAGCTTGTGTGAATCAGTGCATACCACAGAAACAGTTGTTGAAGCCGAGCTGACTCCAGCTATGGCTTAGAAATGGTGAATCAGGATGAAAATCCTTCCCCTTCTCCTCAAAAGCCCACAATTCCTACAGAGCAGTGAATGGGGGAGGGCTAGGGCTTCAGGAATTATGGAATCAAAAACATAGCCTTCTTTACTTAGCAGGATTCATCCCTCATTAAGCAAATCTATATTTAGGATTGCACATTCCTTCAGGGCAAACACTTTCTCTGCACCTGGTTGGCATAAAGAGAAATTAGTCATTCATTTCCAAGAAGGGGCCACTCAGTGCCATTTACCAATTCAGACACACACACGCACACACACACACCCCTTCCAAAGCTATAGTTCTTCATCTTACCAAGAAAAATCACACAACCAAAATAAAAAGACCCAAATTTCAGACACTTAAAAAGCAACAAAAATCCCCAGTGCTCTCCTGGAATTTCTCCATTTGTTGGCCTTTTCCATTTTGTAAAAACCTTTCTTTTCATCATCAATTCAATTTACAATGTTTATTAAGTAATTACTGTGTTGGGTCCTGTGCTAGAAGCTGGAAACTCAAGAAGAAGAATTTGTTTAGAAAGACTAGAATTTGTATGATACAATTTAGGAAGACTTTCATTAACTTTTTGCTTTTTGTTTTTTTAGACTTTGGCTACTGAATGTGATGAGCTCCCTAGGCTGTTTTCCCAAGGAACTTGGAATGAGGTTCCCTCTCCTCAAAGAGAATAGGGGAGAGAGACATAGAAATGAATTACTGTGCAGCTTAAAAGCAGCAATATTCCAAATATATGCAGGTAGAGAAGTAGGACAGAAAAGAGTGTAATTAACTGTTATGGTCAAGATTCCAGGATGCCTTCCCCAAAAAGGTGATACTTGAGATGGATTTTGAAGGACAGATAGGAATTTACCAGTTGAACTGAGATTAGCAGGTTATTATAAGGAACAGGGATGACAAGCACTAGAGGGATGACTCAGTGTTGAAAGAACTTTATACCATCCTCAATGGAGGAGGTATCCCAAGGTGCTAAAGAGTAGGGCTTCTCATATTTGTCAATGATATATCCGATAAAGGATTAGTATCCCAATTTATAAAAAAACTCACTCAACTCAACTCCAAAAAAACAAACAACCCAATTAAAAAACGAGCAGAGGACATGAAGAGGCATGTTTCTAAAGAGGACATACAGATGGCAAACAGACATATGAAAAAATGCTCAACCTCACTAATCATTACAGAAATGCAAATTAAAAACCACAATGAGATACCGCCTCACCCCAGTCAAAATGGCTACCATCAATAAATCAACAAACAAGTGCTGGCGAGGATGTGGAGAAAAGGAAACTCTTGTGCACTGTTGGTGGGATTGCAGATTGGTGCAGCCACTATGGAAAACAGTATGGAGGTATCTCAAAAATCTGAAAATGGAACTACTGTATGATCCAGTAATTCCACTCCTAGGTATCTATCCGGAGAAATCCAAAACTCTAATTGGAAAAAATTTATGCACTCCTATGTTTATTACAGCACTATACACAATAGCCAAGACATGGAAACAACCGAAATGCCCATCGGTAGATGACTGGATTAAGAAACTGTGGTACAGAACCGGCCTGGTGGCTCAGGCAGTTGGAGCTCGTGCTCCTAACTCCGAAGGCTGCCAGTTCGATTCCCACGTGGGCCAGTGGGCTCTCAACCACAAGGTTGCCAGTTCTACTCCCGCAAGGGATGGTGGGCAGCACCCCCTGCAACTAGCTATGGCAACTAGATCTGCAGCTGAGCTGCGCCCTCCACGACTAAGACTGAAAGGACAACAACTTGACTTGGAAAAACAACTTGACTTGGAAAAAAGTCCTGGAATTACACACTGATCCCCAATAAAGTCCTGTTCCCTTTCCCCAATAAAATCTTTAAAAAAAAAAACAAAGGAAGAAACTGCGGTATATTTATACAATGGAGTATTACGCAATCATAAATAAGAATGAAATCTTACCATTTGCAACAATATGGATGAACCTAGAGAACATTATGCTAAGGGAAATAAGTCAGACAGAGAAAGACAAATACCATATGATCTCACTTATATGTGGAATCTAAAAAAAGAATAAATGAACAAACTAATCAGAAACAGTCTCAGAGATATAGAGGAAAAACTGAGGGTTGCTAGATGTGGGGGCGGGTAGGGATGAAGGAGAATGTGAGGGGATTAGAAAGCACAATCAGTAACCACAAGAATGCCACGGGGATAGGAAAGTCAGCTTGGGGAATATAATCAATGATTTTGTAAGGTATCCGATGAACACTTGTCTTATTAGGGAAAACACTTCATGGATGGTGTAGGTGACTGATCACTGCACTGTACACCTGAAGCTGAAGCTGAACAATAATGAATGTCAGCAATAATTTTATATATATGTATATAGTCACAAGAAGTGGAGTACAGCAATAGGCATAGAGACAATGGAAATGTAACGGCTGTACGTGATGTCTGAGGGGTAGTAGATTGGGGGACGGGATTTATCACTTTGTGAGGGATAGAAATGATAAATGTCTAACTATTACATTGTTTTGTACACCTGAAACTAATAAAAAAATAAAATTTAGGGGGAAAAAAGTAGGGCTTCTCAACCTTAGCACTATTGATGATTTAGACTGCATAATTCTGTGCCATGGGCAGCTGTCTTATGCATTGTAGTATATTTAGGAGCTTCCCTGGCCTCTACCCACTAGATGCCAATAAAACTGAGCCCCAGGTTGTGACAACAACAAATGTCTCCAGACATTGCCAAATGTTCCCTAGAGGATAAAATCATCCCAGCTTGAGAACCACTGCTGCAGACATTTTTCCTGCAATGACACTGGAATAGAAATTTGGGCAGAGGGGATGCCTTAGGAAAGCAGAACTGATATCCCCTTCTCTATGGCCATCACATTTGTGACTTTCCAAGCAGCTCACAGCCCAGGTGCTATTCAGTCGGAGAAACTGACTGAGTCCTAAATATCAAGGGTAGGCCCAGTGGCTGAGAGAGGCCAAGGTACCTGGACTTTAACATCAATCACCTGAGAAATGGCCCCATTTCAAAAAGACAGTTGTTTGGGGGAACTGCCAGAAAGTTCTGGTGCAGGGCCAGAACTAAGGTTATAGTTGCAGGTCAAGTGTCCCCTGGCAGACTTTTGCCCTCTGAGTAATGCTGGAAACCTGCTGGGTGGTGGCAAGGCCTTCAGAAAGAGTGCCCCTCAAAGACAGCACTTCATTAAATCAATGTCTCATCACCATCTATCGTGTGGTAAGTAAGGGTCCATTCATGGACCCTCTCAGGGCCCAGCTCTCAGCCAAGTGTTGGGAAATAAGTGTGGCTCTAGAACAGAAATGAGTGGCCCTGTGCTGGCATCAGGGAGAGGGGACAGAGGACTTGAGATGAGACAGATCATGCCCTTGGGACAAAATCCCGAACAAGCTTCAAGAGCTGCAGGATTCCAGATCCACATTACCCGAGTAATCCAGTTTGAACTCCTTAGCCAAGTCTCTAAGGCCCTATCCCTCTTTTGCCTGGTCTCTCATCTCACTGCTTCACACCCAGAGATCTTTCCAACTATAAAGAGCTACTTACAGTTCCCAGAATAAACTGCATTGTCACGCTTTTGCCCACACTGTTCCCTCCATCTGAACACCCTTCCCATTTGCATCTCTACCTGTCTGGAAAACACTTAGCTTAAAGACTTAGCCTAAAGACTCCATCCTGAGGCCAAGTCCTTCTTAATCCCTTTCCTCAGGTAAAATTGTCCTCTCTGGTCACTCCCTGCAAGGTCTGTCAGCCCACCATGCCTCTCCTTTGATGTCCTTTTCCCACGTAGATCATGGGCTTTCTGAGGCCATGACCCGTTCTTCCTTCTACTTCTGATCGCAGAACCACACACAGTGCTGGGTACAGAATGGGTTCTCATGTGTTTGCTGAATGGATACAATCACTCCATGCTCCTCACCATGTCTCTGACTCCACAGGAATAAAGGAAGAGCCTGACCCTCTCTCACCCACAGCTGTGTGTGTGTGTGTGTGTGTGTGTGTGTGTGTGGTCTCCCAACTTCTCCTGCATACAGATTTTCTACTCCTTCAAATGACTTTCTTCTACCTGAGGTGTGAATGGCTAACAGTGTGCATGTTCTTACCCCAGATAACATCCTTGAGAGCTCATCCAGAGGTGTCTGTAAAAGGTGGGGTTCCCTGGACTCTCATTGAGGGATAGTTGGCTGCAATTCACCATTTCCCACCCTATTACAGAGAGTGAACAGGTTGTTTCCTGCAGCAGACAGGACCTGGACATATGTTAATAGTCTTAGGAAGAAAACTGCAGGTAATTTGGGGAACTCTTGGAGTATTTAGGGACCAAGTCAGCAACTGTCAAATGTCAAACTCTCCTTCTAGGAGCCTATGGATGATCAAGCAAAGATGACACTAAAGGCTTCCAGATCCAAGACAACATGGATTTCCCCTTGGTGACTGGCCAAATGGCAGGCCACCTTTGAAGGATTTGCAGTGAGAAGTTGGTGCAGAGGTGAACTATTTGCAGATATAATGGCTTACCTTTGTTTTTAATAATTGAACCTCTCTCTCTCCTATCATTATAAGGAATTATGAATGAAGAATATAGAGCTCCTTAGTAGGGCTGATATCCCAGAGAGGAGACAGTGGAAACAAAGCAAAAGAGCCCATAGTAATAACCCTAGGGTCTGGTGTCAGGGCACAGGTGATGAAGGCTATGCAGGATTTCAAGGTGGTGCCAGGACTCAGGGACTTCCACGGACGCATGAACCAATGGGACACACACAGAAGTTGTCTTATTCACCATTAGCATAGCACCTGGCACAGAGTAGGGGCTTCTTATACTTATTAGGTAAGTGAATTCATAAATTCTACATGCGTGTCTACCTGTTTCATCTATAATGCCATTTCTGATTGTGGGTGATATAGGAAGCAGGATTGACCCCGTGAGTAGCTTGGAGAGGTAAGGCCACCTTATAATGAAAAGTCCTGTGGAAGCAGGTCCCATGGCATGGTCCCTTTCATAAAGAAGTGTATACCATGCTTAGTGGCTTCAGACCTGCAGAGATCTGAAAGTATTTGTTAAGGGTGCTTGCCTAGTGCTCAGCCCTTCATGGTCAGAACCAAAGACAAAGTTCTGCTAGGCAAAGAGGGAAAATAATATACAAATAGAGAAAAGGGCTCATCTCTATGTGTATATGTTGACTACTTGAGCGCAACAACACCTTTGCTGAAATTTGGATCAAAGAACTGATTAAAGAACACTACACCCTAACACAAAACACCAAGAAATATAGTAGCTGGATAAATATAGTAAGCACCATTTTAAATCATGACAGAACCTCAACAGAAGGAATAGAATTCCTCAGAGACCAAAAAGGCGGGAGTTGCTGCTGTGACAAACTGATCAGGAGGATGAAGCAAGGGAGGGGTTGTAAGCTTTCAAAATCTAGAGGGATTGGGGTCTGATGTCTATATGGGATGGACATCTGAAAAAGAAAGAAAGTGTGAACTAGAAGAAACAGTCTCAGTAACGCAGGTTGATGATTAAGATATCTTAGCTAAGACTCAGGGTGGACAAAAAATAGATGATGATGATAGATAATAGGTAGATCGATGGATAGATGATAGAGATGATAGATGATAGATAGATAGATAGATAGATAGATAGATAGATAGATAGATAGATAGATAGATGGATGGATGGATGGATGGATGGATGGATGGATGGATGGATGGATGGATGGATGGATGGGTAGATAGATAGATAGATAGATAGATAGATAGATAGATAGATAGATAGATAGACAGATAGATAGACAGATAGATAGATAAAAGATTTCCCTGGGAATTCATAATCACAAACCCACCTTTATATAAATTTGAGGGTCAAATTTATACAACCCATGTTGGCATTGGAACTCCCAAGGTAAAAAAGTAACAAAATTTGGTTCTGAGCTAATGGTGCCCTGGGAGACTTAGCATACACAAATGTTCTGGAGTGGGATATTATTGAAAGACCTAATATTATAAACATATCCATTCCCTCCAAGTAGATTCATAGATTCGACCCAGTCCTAATCAAAACCATAGCAGGTGATTTTGTGGAAATTGATAAGCTAATTCTAAAATGCGTTTGGAAATGCAAAGAGCCAAAATTAAACAAAACACTTTTGAAAAAGAAGAACAAAGCTGGAGGTTCTACACAATAGATATCAAGACCTTTTACAAAGCCATACCATTTAAGACAGTGCTGTGTTGGTACGAGGGTAGACCAATAGACCAATGGGGAAAATAGAAAGTCCAGAAGGAGACTTCTACATATACAGTCACGCAATTTATGGCAAAGGTGTCACAGCTGTGCAAAAATTAATCTTGACCCTTACCGCACACCATATCAAAAAAAGAATTCCAAAAGATATTAAGTGTGAAAGGTAAGATAACATTTCTAGGAAATAATAGGGGAGAATAGCTTAATGACTTTGGGATAGACAAAGGCTTTATAAGCAGGACACAAAAGCGCTAACAACCATAATGGGGAAAATTAATAAATTTTAAATTTAAATTTAAAATTCTATATCAAATTAAGAAATTCTATTAAGAAAAGGTAAGCAACGGAGTATGAGAAGATATTTGCAATCCATTAAATCTGTCAAAGCATTCATATCCAGAATACGTAAAGAACTACAAATTAATAAGCAAAAGCAAGAAAACCCAACAGAAAAAATGGACAAAATACTTGAACAATTATTTTACATAAGAGAATATTCAAATGCCAATAAACACATGAAAAACTGCTAAACTCAATATTGGGGAGAATACAAGCTAAAACCACACCACAATACTGCTAATCATCTGTAAAAAGGGCTAACATGAGACAAACAATACCAACTGTTGGTAGGATTAGGAGCAGATGGAATTCTTACATATCGCACATCCACTTTGGAAAGCTGAGAGTGTCTGCTAAAGCTGAACATATGAGTACATATACTCTATAACCCAGCAATGCCACTCTTAGGTATACACCCAGCAGAGGTACTTCATGTGTACCACAATGATATGTACAAGAATGTTCACAGCATAACTGCTTGTAGCAGCCAAAAACAAGAAACAGCCAAATGTCTATCATCTGTAGAGCAAATACATTGTGATCCATTCATATAATGGAAAGCTATGTAGCAATGAAAATTAAAAATGTTGCTACATGCAATGGCATGGATGATTTCATATGATAATGCTGACAAAAGTCAGGCACTAAAGGGTACACACTGTATGATTCCATGTATCTGAATATCAGAAACAAGCAAAATGAGTCTATGCTGTTAGAAGTCAGAATACTGTTTACCTTTTGGAGGTAGTGACTAAAAGAGGGTTACAGGGAGATACAGGGAAACTGATAATGTTTGATTACACACATCAAGAATTGTTTTTTTTAACTAATAAACTTGTTTATTATAAAAGGATATAATTCGGGAACAGCAAATGAGAGAGAGGCATAGGGCGTGATATGGGGAAAGAGATTCCATGCTCCCTCCAGGCACACCTTCCTCCCAGTCTCTACATGTTCACTAATCCAGAAGCTCCAAGAGTTTAGTTTTTGAAAAAATAGATTGAGCTATATACTTATAATGTATATACTTTTTGGTATGATGTTATTTTTCAATAAAAAATTACTGAAGAAAACTGCTTAAATCTTTTTGTAGAGATATGCCCTTGACCCATACCACACAGGATTGCCATGAACAAAGCTCTTGTGAAGATCCTTTGAGAATCCAAAGTTTCAAAACACACAAGGAAATGATATACCACTTCCAAGAGCCAAGGAAACCCAATAAAGCAGGATTAGATGTCCAAGAACCTGAGATAACAGAACTATCAGATAGAGATTATGAAATGCCAGGTCAGTGGTCCATGAAGTGTGGGCTCCATGGAAGTGTGGGCTCCATGCTTACATCAGCATGACATTGTAAGAGGTGCAAATTCTTAGGCTCTACCGTAGACGTACAGGATCAGAAATTCTGGGGGTGCTATGACAGGACTTCCAGGTGACTCCAACACATACTAATGTTGACAACCACTACTTTTAAATCAACAAAGATTGATTTTTGTGCAATTGTTTTTTTCCTTAGATTTCTTTTTTGAAACTTTTTTTCTGATTACCAAAGAATTGAAGTAGTGGTTTTAGAAAATATAAAAATGTGTGATAAGAAAAATAATTATCACTCATTTTCCTACCACTCAGGGATTACCAGAAATACTTTTGAAGGTGTGTTTCTGAAAAGTGGTTACACCTTCCATCTGCCTCACCCAATGTGTATCTAGGATCTTATTTATTCTGTTTTCTTACTTTATGAGTGAGTCTTATCTCCTAAATAAGCCTGTAAGTTTCTAGACAGCAAGGGATGAGTCAGCATTAACAAAGCCATAAAGTCCCAGGCCGGGGGGGGTCTCCTGGACAGAGATATAGACTCACCTTCTAATTTTAAAGATGAGAGAGCAGAAGCCCCCAGTGCTACATGATTCAACCAGTGGATGCAGAATGACATCCAGAACCCAGATCGCCAGATCTCTTTCAATGTGAGGGATAGCCAGTCAATGTTGCACCTAAAATAGCATCCTTGGTGCCTGCCAAGGTCACTGGCTTTGTTCTTCTCTTGCTGGCTGGACAGCCCAACACATCATCAAGTGGTGATACTATCCACTGTCGAGGTGATGTTCCCACCTCCATCAAGACACCTCCTTCCTGAAAGACACCAAACTCAGTGGCATTGAGCCACATTGTTTTTTGGTGGAACTTTCCACAATTTAAGAACAACTCTTTTTCTCTTACATAAATGTGTTTCCATTAATGGTGAGATATGAATGGGAAACAGAGAACAGCCTATAGATATTTCATTTCATTTAAAATTATTTGAAATTCAATGTTACAAGACACTAGAAAAATTTTAATTTTCCTTGATTAGAAGGTGATGAACTTCTGGTTGTGTTAAAAGTATTTTAAGGGCTCTGGGCTTCAATGAAAGAAAGGTATTATTTTCTTTACTGTAGAATCAGGGACTTACAAGGTACTAACAAAAACTGTGGGGGTGATGTCATAAGAATGGTGGCAGCGAGGTGGTCTTCTTGAGTTCTCCTCTGGAACTTACCATAAATTGAACATATACAACCCATCAAATGACTCTCTGCTCATCACACAGAACAGCTAAGATACTCGCTGGAGGATTACTTGAAGGTGGGCAAACCAGGTGAGCAGGGGAAGACGGAGGGAGCAGTGTGGAGATGTGGCCTGATTCCGCAGCTGCAGAGACACAGGGGCCCTAGGACACAGAACAAAGATCACAAGAGCCAGGAGGTGGGCTCTTTCCCTGCATCCCACAGCTGATCTCTCCTGCCGAGAGAACAGCTCATCCACAGTAACCTCAGCTGAGATCTTGAGCTGGGCACCAGGTCGAACAAAAAGACAAATGGCAAACACCATACCAGGGCCCATCCCCCCACACTACCACAGCCATCCTAGCCCCACACTTCCAGAGTCCCAAGCTGGTCCCTGAACTGAGGAGTATTGTCAGATTACAGAGGAGCTGTAGCACTTGGGACCTGGAAAATGCGGTTTTCAGCTATGACCTAGGGAAGAGGCTGGTGTGGAGACAGAAGACTCCTCCCTCCCTTCCCAGGCCCCACCTTTTCTGGACTGCTTGCAGGACAATTATAGCTGCAGAGACACACGCAGGGGTCAACAGCAGGTGGTGACACAGCTCTGGGCTTTCAGCAGCTCAGAAATCTCGCACCCTCAAAACTCCCCAATGGAAGAAGGGCTCTAAGACACAGGAGACTCGGACAGAGGGAATGTGCCCACCTCCCAGTGGCTGGCTATGCTGCTGTAAGTGCACACACATGCAGGCGAGAACAGAAACTGCACTGACTTTGTAAAAACTACCAACCACAACCCATAGCCCCACTTATCTAGAATTGCAATGCCAGGGTCACTCGGGCCACCAGGTGGCTAACTCTGCCTCCATAAGACACAGAAGACTGTACAGCAGAGGACAACCTGGAGGTTGCTTGGTGGGCTTAAGCCAAGACTGGCAATGCTTGCTTTTTTATTTGTATTACCATCACTTTTAACATATATATATATATATATATATATATATATATATATATATATATATATATATATATACATTTTACCCTCTCTCTTCCTTTCTTTTTTCTCTTCCCTGCACGACTTTTCATTCCTCTTTCCATTTTTCTATATTGATTTTTTTTTTGTAGTTTTGATACTTTTGCCTGTGTTGAGTTTTGGTTATCAGTTGTTTTTACATGTGAATGTATTTGGTTTTTCCTTTGTTGCTGTTGTTGTTGCTGTTGATGTGCTTGTTGACTTGTTTTGTTCTGAAATTGCCCTACACCAGGGCCCAGCCCAAGACGCACAAGTTCAATACACGCAAAGGCCAACTCCAGACCAAACCAGAGAATTACCAGGTTTGACCTAAAAGTGACACACCTTGGGCACAAGAGCCCATAAGGGCCAAGAAAGCTTCATCTAGTAGTCAACTCTCATGCAGCCGCTCATCCACTGTGGGCATAGCCACTTCTCACAACTAGTCAGCCTAGGAGTCAATCCCACCTACTGACAAGCCAAAAGCAATTAAAGATCAACTTTAACAGGAGAATACACACAACATAAGGGTCACCTTTGGAGCACAAACACAGAAGATTAGGGAAGTGGTACAAGTCAAATATAAAGGACACATACTACATAAGATCACGTAGCAACTGAGAACCCTAGGGTTTCTACCTAATCCATCGAAGCAAACACAGAGAGTCAGCCAGAATGGGGAAACAAAGAAACATGTCCCAAATAAAAGAACAGAAGAAACCTCCAGAAGTGGAACAAAATGAAATAGAGGACACCAACCTACCAGAGACAGACTTTAGAACACTGATGATAAGAATGTTTAAGGAGCTTAGTGATGACATAAGGAAGAATAAAGAAATCATAATGAACAACCAGTTAGAACTAAAGAATACAATAAATGCAATAAAGAACACACCTGAAGGAATTACAAGCAGGATACATGAGACAAAGGACCGAATCAGTGACTTAGAAGACAAGTAAGCAGGGATCACCCAAGAGGAAAATAAAAACAAAAAAGAATATAAAACAATGAAAATGATTTAAGAGACCTCTGTGATAACATCAAGCACAACAACATGTGCATCATAAGAATACCAGAAGGTGAAGAGAGGGAGAAAGGGATCGAGAACATATTTGAAGTAATAATGACCAAAAACTTCCCTAATCTCATGAAGGAAACCGACATACAAGCCCAGGAAGTGCAGAGAGTTCCAACCAAGATGAACCCAAACAGGCCCACACCAAGACACATTGTAGTTAAAACGGCAAAGCTTAAAGAAAAAGAGAGAATCCTAAAAGCAGCAAGAGAAAGACAGCGGATTACATACAAGGGAACTCCCATAAGACTATCAAATGAATTTTCTACAGAAACAATGCAGGCCAAAAAGGAGTGGCAGGAAGTACTCAAAGTAATGGAAAACAAAGGCCTACAACCTAGATTGCTTTATCCAGTAAGGCTAACATTTAAAATTGAAGGAGAGATAAAGAGCTTCCCAGAAAAGAATAAACTGAAAGAATTCATTACCACCAACCCAGCAATGCAGGAAATGTTAAGAGGGCTTCCATAAACAGAAGAAAGATGAAAACAATCTAACTAGTGAAGATCAAAATACAAATAACAAAATGGCTATAACTATGTACCTATCAATGATCACCTTAATTGTAAATGGATTAAATGCTCCAATCAAAAGACATAGGGTGTTCATAAATTGGTGTAGTAAATATCAAAATCCTACAAAAAGAAAAAAAAGACATAGGGTGACTGAGTGGATAAGAAAGCAAAACCCTTGTATAGGCTGTATACAAGAGACTCACCTCAGATCAAAAGACTCACACACAAGACGTCATCAAAATGGCAGCATGAAGTGAACCTCTAAAAAACTCCCCTGGAATTGACAACTAATCGAACAAAAATAACTCCACAAAGGACTCCCTGCACAGCAGACAGGCAAGACGCAAGGCCCACTACTGAATTCACCTAGGGGTGGGCGAATCCTGTGAGCCAGGGAGGAGGGAAGGAAGAAGAGCGGAGACAGAGCCGCGTGGGCGCAGGACGCAGACCTAGCTCAGTGCGTCGAGATCGCTGCATCCCAGAACTACTGCAGCTGAAGGAGAGGGAAGAAATCGGACTGCTAGGGCTCCGCTTACGGCCCACAGGGCTAAGGGGACAGAATATAACATGGCTAAACCCAACGCTCACGGTAGATCTTGCAGAAAGGACTGAGGAAAGAAGGCTAAAAACAGTGGCTTAAGCCCTCCCTGCCGAGCAGAAAATAGAAGTATTAGCCACTGAGACTAGCCGCCCCTCCCATGGCTAGCCCCACCCTCACCTGCCTGGTGCTAGAAGCGAAACAGTAGCAGAGTCACATCAAAAGAACAGAATATTTGCTGTTACATTTCACAGACACAGACACAGATTCGCAGCCCAACTAGTTCCAGCAAAGGGGAGGGAGCTGTGGAAGCAGGAGCGGATGTAGTGGTGGTTGCCACCATTGCTCTGGGCCACCTGTCACAAATCACTCCGCTCCTGGCCCCACCTATCAGGGCAGATCCCTGTAGGAGTAAACAGAACTGCTGAAACATAGGGGTATAACTGCTGAATCTGGTGCAGGAAGAGCTTTGGAACTACAAAACCTCTCCGCATACCCACACGGACACTGCACAATGTGACCCAGGCGAATTATTAACAGAGGACAAGCCCATCTCCCAGAGAATCCCCCCATTGTGTGAGAAGCTTGAATAGTACACAGAAAACATATCACTACCATGTGAGAGAGAAAAAAAGGCTTAAGTCGAAGAGAAAATAAAACATTCTAGCAACAAGCGCTGGAAAACAAAGAAAGACCTCTTCCTATAACCTGTTGCAGAAGCCACTCCTGTAGATGTCTAGGAAGAGAAATAATAAATCAGTAATTAAAATGAATAACCAAGGCAAGCAGACAGCACAGAAAGAAAGTGAAAAGTCTCCAGAAAAGGAACTTAAACACATGGAAATATGTGACTTAAATGACAGAAAATTCATGATTGCAGCTCTGAAAAAACTCATAGAGATGCAAGAAAACACAGAAAGGCAGTTTAAGAAACTCAGAAACACAAAGAACAGCACGAGCATTTTATGAAAGAGATTGAAATTTTTTTTTAAAAAAAAAAGAACCAAATAGAATTTCTGGAGATTAAGTCTCAGTAGAAGAAATTAAGAATGAAATACCCAGCTTAGGTAGTAGAGTTGACCAGATGAAGGAAAGAATCAGTGACATCAAAGACAGAAACCTGGAAATTACACAGATGGAAGAAGGAAGAGACTTGAGACGTAAAAGAAGTGAAAGAACCTTAAAGAACTTTCTGACTCTATCAGAAAGAGCAATATAAGAATAATGGGCATACCAGAAGGAGAAGAAAGAGGGAAGGGAACAGAGAATATATTCAAACAAATCGTCGATGAGAACTTCCCAAACTTGTGGACAGAACTGGATCCTCGAATCCAAGAAGCAAATAGAACACTTAATTACCTCAATCCCAACAGGCCTTCTCCAAGGCACATTGTATTAAAGTTGTCAAAAATTAAAGTCAAAGAAAGAATCTTAAAGGAAGCCAGGGAAAAGAAGATGGTAACCTACAAAGGAAAGACCATTAGATCATCATCAGATTTTTCAGCAGAAACTCTACAAGCCAGGAGGGAGTAGAACCAAATATTCAAGCTGTTGAAAGAGAGAAATTATGAGCCAAGAATAATATATCCAGCAAAGATCTCCTTTAGATATGAAGGAGAAATAAAAACCTTTCCAAACATACAGAAGCTGAGGGAATTTTCTAATACACGACCTGCACTACAAGAAATACTAAAGGAAGCTATTCGACCACCATCAACGGGGACAATTTGTGGCAACCAAAACTTAAAAAGGGGGAGAGCAAAGGCCTGAACCAGAATATGAGAATGGAGAAAGTAAGCGTGCTGAGGAAATGGAATACTCTACATATCAAACTTCCTTTACGTAAACTTAAGGGTAACCACTCAAAAAAAAAATCCAGAACTGAAATATATACTGTAATAAAAGAAGAAACAGAGGGAAACATCATAGAATACCACCACACAGAAATAATAGACAACAACAAAAAGGCAAAGAAACAATGGAGACACGGCCTTAACAGAAAACTAAAGATAGAATGACAGGATATCCTCACATATCAATAATCACCCTAAATGTAAATGGACTGAACTCACCAATAAAAAGGCACAGAGTAGCAGACTGGATCAAAAAACTGAACCCAACCATAAGCTGTCTCCAAGAGACACATCTCAGCTACAAGGACAAGCATAGACTCAAAGTGAAAGGGTGGAAATTGACACTCCAAGCAAATGGTACCCAGAGAAAATCAGGTGTAGCCATAATGATATCACATGAAACAGACTTCACTGTGAAAAAGGTAACAAGAGACAAAGATGGACATTTCATAATGTAAAGGGGACTATACAACAAGAAGACATAACAGTCATCAATGTTTATGGCCCCAACCAGGGAGCACCGAAATATACCTAGCAACTATTAACAGACCAAAGGGAGAAATTGAGTAAAATACAATTATACTAGGGGACTTAAATACATCATTGACAGCTATGCATAGATCATCCAAACAGAAAATAAATAACGAAATAGCAGCCCTAAATGACACATTAGATGAAATGGACATTATTGACATATATAGAGCACTTCATCCTAAAACATCAGACTGAGATCAAAAAAAATGGCGGCGTGAGGTGACCCTCTGTAACGCTCCCCTGGAATTTACAACGAATCGGACAACAATAACTCCACAAAGGACTCCTTGCATAGCAGATAGGCAAGACGAAGAGGCCCACTACTGAATTCACCTCCAGGTGGGTGAATCGCGCGAGCGGGAGAGGAGGGAGAGGAGAAGTGCGGAGACGGAGCCGCGCGGGCGCAGGACACAGACCTAGCTCAGTGCTCAGAGCCTGCTGCTCCAGGATCTTCCGCAGATGCGGGAGAGGGAAGGACTCGACTGCTAGGGCTCTGCTTATGGCCCACAGGGCTGAGGGGGCAGCATACAAAACCGCTGAACCCAACGCTCCTGGCAGCAAAGACTAAGGGAAGAGGGCTGAAATCGGTGGTTTAAGCCCTCACTGCCCAGCGGAGAACGGAAGCCTTAGGCACGGAGACTAGCCGCCCCCTCCCTACCCTCCCAGAGCTCGCCCCGCCCCCACCTGCCCGGTGCTAGAAGCGATAAAGTAGCAGTGTCGGATCAAAGGACAGAATATTTGCTGCTCTGAGAACTGTGGACCGCAGACACAGATTCGCAGCTCAACTAGTTCCGGCAAAGGGGAGGGAGCTGTGGAAGCAGGACTGGCTGTGGTGGTGGTCGCCACCATTGCTCTGGGCCACCTCTCACAACTCACCCCGCCCCTAGCCCCACCTATCTGGGCGGATCCCTGCAGGAGTAAACAGAACTGCTGAAACAAACGGGCTCTGAATCTGGTGCAGAAAGACCTTTGGAACTCCAAAAGCTCTTCGCATACCTATCAACCTGTTGCAAAAGACACTCCTGTAGATGTCTAGGAAGAGAAATAGTAAATCAGTGATTGCCATGAATAACCAAGGCAACAAGATAGCTCAGAAAGAAAGTGAAAAGTCTCCAGAAAAGGAACTTAGAGATATGGACCTTTGTGATTTAAATGACAGAGAATTCAAGATCGCAATTCTGAAAAAACTGAATGAGATGCAAGAAAACACAGAAAGGCAGTTTAATGAACTCGAAACACAATCAAAGAACACCATGAGCATTTTACAAAAGAGATTGAAATCTTGAAAAAGAACCAAATAGAATTTCTGGAGATTAAGAACTCAATAGAAGAAATTAACAATAAAATATCCAGCTTAGGTAGTAGAGTTGACCAGATGGAGGAAAGAATCAGTGACATCGAAGATAGGAACCTGCAATTTACACAGAGGGAAGAAGAGACTTGAGACTTAAAAGAAATGAAAGAACTCTACAAGAACTTTCTGACTCCATAAGAAAGAGCAATATAAGAATAATGGGCATACCAGAAGGAGAAGAAAGAGGGAAGAGAACAGAGAATATATTCAAACAAATTGTCGATGAGAACTTCCCAAACTTGTGGACAGAACTGGATCCTCGAATCCAAGAAGCAAATAGAACACCTAATTACCTCAATCCCAACAGGCCTTCACCAAGGCACATTGTATTGAAGCTGTCTAAAATCAATGACAAAGAAAGAATCCTCAAGGCAGCCAGGGAAAAGAAGACGGTAACTTACAAAGGAAAGCCCATTAGATTATCATCAGATTTTTCAGCAGAAACTCTACAAGCTAGGAGGGAATGGAACCAAATATTCAAACTATTGAAAGAGAGAAATCACGAGCCAAGAATAATATATCCAGCAAAGATCTCTTTTAGATATGAAGGAGGAATAAAGACCTTTCCAGACATCCAGAAGCTGAGGGAATTTTCTAATACACAACCTGCACTACAAGAAATACTAAAGGAGGCTATTAGACCACCATAAACAGGGACAACTTGTGGCAACCGAAACATAAAAAGGGGGAGCTTATAGGCCTGAACTGGAATATGGGAATAGAGAAAGTAAGCATACTGAAGAAACTGGAATACTCTAAATATCAAACTTTCTTTTACATAAACTCAAGGGTAACCAATCAAAAAACATCCAAATCTGAAATATATACTGTAATAAAAGAAGAAACAGAGGGAAACATCATAGAATACCACCACACAGAAATAACAGACAACAACAAAAAAACAAAGAAACAATGGAGACACAGCCTTACCAGAAAACTAAAGACAGAATGACAGGAAATCCTCACATATCAATAATCACCCTAAATGTAAATGGACTGAACTCACCAATAAAGAGACACAGAGTAGCAGATTGGATCAAAAAACTAAACCCAACCATATGCTGCCTACAAGAGACACATCTCAGCTACAAGGACAAGCATAGACTCAAAGTGAAAGGGTGGAAATTGACACTCCAAGCAAATGGTACCCAGAGAAAATCAGGTGTAGCCATAATGATTTCCGATGAAACAGACTTCAGGGTGAAAAAGATAACAAGAGACAAAGATGGACATTTCATAATGGTAAAGGGGACTATACAACAAGAAGACATAACAGTCATCAATATTTATGCCCCCAATCAGGGAGCACCGAAATATACCAAGCAACTACTAACAGAACTAAAGGGAGAAATTGACCAAAACACAATTATACTAGGGGACTTAAATACATCATTGACAGCTATGGATAGATCATCCAAACAGAAGATAAATAACAAAATCGCAGCCCTAAATGACACATTAGATGAATTGGACATAACTGACATATATAGAGCACTTCATCCTAAAACATCAGACTATACATTCTTTTCGAGTGTACATGGAACATTCTCAAGGATAGACGATACATTGGGACATAAAATCAGCCTCAGCAAATTTAAGAAGATTGAAATCATACCAAGCATATTCTCTGATCACAAAGCTTTGAAATTGGATATCAACTGCAAAAAGAAAGCAGGAAAAAACACAAATACATGGAGATTAAACAACATACTTTTAAAGAACGACTGGGTCAAAGAAGAAATTAGAGGAGAGCTCAAAAGATACATAGAAACAAATGACAATGAAAATACATCCTACCAAAATTTTTGGGATGCCGCGAAAGCAGTTTTAAGAGGGAAATTTATATCATTACAGGCCTATCTCAAGAAACAAGAAAAATCCCAAATAAATAACCTCATGTTACACCTTAAAAAACTAGAAAAAGAAGAACAAGCGAAACCCAAGGTCAGCAGAAGAAAGGAAATAACAAAAATCAGAGCAGAACTAAATGAAATAGAGAACAAAAAGACAATAGAAAAAAATAATGTGACAAAAAGCTGGTTCTTTGAAAAGATTAACAAAATCGACAAACCCTTGGCTAGACCTACTAAGATAAAAAGAGAGAAGACACTAATTAACAAAATCAGAAATGAAAAAGGGGAAGTTATCACGGACACCACAGAAATACAAAGGATTATCCAAGAATACTATGAAGGACTATATGCCACCAAATTTAATAACTTAGAAGAAATGGACAAGTTCTTAGAAACATATAGCCTTCCAAGGCTGAATCATGAAGAACTGGAAAAACTTAACAGGCCGATCACCAGTAACGAAATCGAATCAGTCATCAAAAACCTTCCCAAAATCAAAAGTCCTGGACCAGATGGCTTCACCAGTGAATTCTACCAAACCTTCAAAGAGGATCTAATACCAATCCTGCTCAAACTCTTCCAAAAAATTGAAGAATAGTCAGTACTCCCTAACTCATTTTATGAGGCCAACATTACCCTGATACCAAAACCTGGTAAGGACAACACAAAAAAAGAAAACTACAGACCAATATCTCTGATGAATACAGATGCTAAAATCCTAAACAAAATTCTAGCAAATCGAATACAACAATGCATTAAAAAGATTATTCATCACGACCAAGTGGGGTTCATCCCCGGGGCACAAGGATGGTTCAACATTCGCAAATCCATCAATGTGATACATCACATAAACAAAATAAAGGACAAAAATCATATGATTCTATCAATTGATGCAGAAAAAGCATTTGATAAGATACAACATCCATTTATGATTAAAACACTTACTAAAATTGGTATAGAAGGAAAATACCTCAACATAATAAAGGCCATATACGACAAGCCCTCAGCTAATCTCATAATTAATGGTGAAAAGCTGAAGCCCTTTGCTCTACGTTCAGGAACACGACAAGGTTGTCCCCTATCACCTCTGCTTTTCAACGTAGTGTTGGAAGTCCTTGCCAGAGCTATCAGGCAAGAGAAAGAAATAAAAGGCATTTAAATTGGGAATGAAGAAGTTAAATTGTCACTCTCTGCAGATGACATGATGCTATATATAGAAAACCCTAAAGACTCCACCAAAAAGCTATTAGAAACAATCAATGAATACAGTAAAGTTGCTGGCTACAAAATCAACGTACAAAAGTCCATTGCTTTCTTATATACCAACAATGAAATCTCAGAAAAAGAGATAGAAAAAACAATTCCTTTTGCAATTGCAGCAAAAAGAATAAAATACCTAGGAATAAACTTAACCAAGGATGTGAAGGATTTATATGCTGAAAACTATAAGACATTTTTGAAAAAAATTGAAGAAGACACAAAGAAATGGAAAGACATTCCGTGCTCATGGATTGGAAGAATCAACATAGTTAAAATGGCCATATTACCCAAAGCCATATACAGATTTAATGCAATCCCCATTAAAATCCCAATGGCATTTTTTAAAGAAATAGAACAAAAAATCATCAGATTTGTTTGGAACCACAAAAGACCCCGAATAGCCAAAGCAATGTTAAAAAAAAAGAACAATACTGGAGGTATCACACTCCCTGATTTTTGCTTGTACTACAGGACTACAATAATCAAAACAGCTTGGTATTGGCAGAAAAACAGACACATAGACCAATGGAATAGAATTGAGAACCCAGAAATAAAACCTCATAAATATGGACAGATAATTTTTGACAAAGAAGCTAAAAACATACAATGGACGAAAGACAGCCTCTTCAATAAATGGTGCTGGCAGAATTGGATAGCTACGTGCAAAAGAATGAAACTGGACTGCTATCCGTCACCATGTACCAAAATTAATTCAAAATGGATCAAAGACTTAAGCATAAGACCTGACACAATAAACTGCATTGAAGAAAACATAGGTACTAAACTTATGGACCTTGGGTTCAAAGAGCATTTCATGAATTTGACTCCAAAGGCAATGGAAGTAAAAACTAAAATAAACAAATGGGATTATATGAAACTGAAAAGCTTCTGCACAGCAAAAGAAACTATTGACAAACTAATGAGGCAACCAACTGAATGGGAGAAGATTTTCGCAAATAGTTCCTCTGATAAGGGGCTAATATCCAAAATATACAAAGAACTCATGAAACTTAACAACAAAAAAACAAACAACCCAATTGAAAAATGGACAGAGGACCTGAAGAGACATTTCTCCAAAGAGGATATACAAATGGAAAATAGACATATGAAAAAATGCTCAACATCGCTAATCATCAGAGAAATGCAAATGAAAACCACAATGAGATATCACCTCACCCCAGTCAGAATGGCTTTCATCAACAAAACAAATAGTAACAAGTGTTGGAGAGGCTGTGGAGAAAAAGGAACTCTCATACACTGTTGGTGGGAATGCAGACTGGTGCAGCCGCTATGGAAGGCAGTGTGGAGGTTCCTCAAGAAATTACGAATAGAATTACCATATGACCCAGCAATCGCTCTCCTGGGTATCTACCCCAAAAATATAAAAGCATTTCTCTATAGAGACACGTGTACTCCAATGTTCATTGCAGCTTTGTTTACGGTGGCCAAGACATGGAAACAACCAAAATGTGCTTCGATAGATGAATGGATAAAGAAGTTATGGTACATATACACAATGGAATACTATTTGGCGTTAAGGAAAGATGATATAGGAGCATTTGTGACAACATGGATGGACCTCGAGAGAATAATGCTAAGTGAAATAAGTCAGACAGAAAAAGCAGAGAACCCTATGATTTCACTGATATGTGGTATATAAACCAAAAAGAACAAGACAAACAAATGAGAAAGAAAAACTCATAGACACAGACAATAATTTAGTGGTTACCAGAGGGTAAGGGGGTGGGGGGTGGGTGATGAGGGTAAAGGGGATCAAATATATGGTGATGGAAGGAGAACTGACTCTGGGTGGTGAACATGCAATGGGATTTATAGACGATGTAATACAGAATTGTACACCTGAAATCTATGTAAATTTACTAAAAATTGTCACCCCAATAAAATTAATTAAAAAAAAAACATCAGACTATACAATTTTTTTCTAGTGTACATGGAACATTCTCAACAATAAACCATATATTGGGACATAAAATCAGCCTCAGCAAATTTGAGAAGATTGAAATCAAAGCAAGCATATTCTCTAATCACAAGGCTTTGAAATTGGATATCAACTGCAAAAACAAAGCAGGAAAAAACACAAACACACGAAGATTGAACAACATACTTTTTAAGAACGACCAGGTCAAAGAAATTAGAGGAGAGCTCAAAAGATACATAGAAACAAATGACAATGAAAATACATCCTACCAAAATTTTGGGGATGCCACGAAAGCAGATTTAAGAGAGAAATTTATATCATTACAGGCCTATATCAAGAAACAAGAAAAATCCCAAATAAATAACCTCATGTTACACCTTAAAGAACTAGAAAAAGAAGAACAAATGAAACCCAAGGTCAACAGAAGAAAGGAAATAACAAAAATCAGAGCAGAACTAAATGAAATAGGGAACAAAAAGACAACAGAAAAAAATTAACGTGAAAAAGAGCTGGTTCTTTGAAAAGATTAACAAAATTGACAAGGACGCCACAGAAATACAAAGGATCATCTAAGAATACTATGAAGGACTATATGCCACCAAATTCAATAACCTGGAAGAAATGGACAAGTTCTTAGATACATATAGCCTTCCAAGGCTGAACCATGAAGAATTGAAAAATCTAAACAGACCGATCACCAGTAACGAAATTGAATCAATCATTTAAAACCTTCCCAAAAGCAAAAGTCCGGGACCAGATGGCTTCAATAGTGAATTCTACCAAACCTTCAAAGAAGATCTAATACCAACCCTGCTCAAACTCTTCCAAAAAATTGAAGTAGAGATAGTACTCCCCAACTCCTTTTATGAGGCCAACAATACCCTGATACCAAAAACTGGTAAGGACAACACACAAAAAAGAAAACTACAGACCAATATCTCTGATGAATACAGATGCAAAAATCCTAAACAAAATTCTAGCAAATCGAATACTACAATGCATTAAAAAGATTTTTCACCACGACCCTTTGCTTCAAGATTGGCCGGGCTTGGGGGTTGGGAGCTACATTGTCTCCACTGTGGGGCCCCTCTTCTAACAGGCGGACCCAGGCTTCCTGCGCCTCCAACCGGGACACCTGGTCCGGCACCTGGGCCATTTCATTAAGCGCATTTTCCGTGTTGAGACTCAAGGCCCTGAGGAACATCTAGCCCACGCGGCCAGCTGTAGCCTTCTCCTCCTCCAGCAACTGCTCAGTTAGAGCTTGCAGGGCCCTCTCCATGCTGGCTGGAGAGCCGTTCATGTCCTCCCACCCCTCCTTGGGGGTCCAACTCCTGAGAACAGTGGCCACCAAGCACCACACACTGTGCGGGGGCCACACGTCCTCCTGCCCAGAGTCAGACTCCATTCCTACCTGGTCGGAATCTTGCTCATCGTGCCAGGTGTCTGAGTGGGTGGAGGCCTCCGCGGAAGATGTCCACCAGCCCCGGAGCTTAAGGCCGCAGCAGATCACCAAAATGAAGGCAACGCCGTCCATGGCCAAGAAGGTGATGTGCCAGCTGGAGGCTTGAGTCTCCGAGGCAGACAGCGCCTACCGTTCCCCGTGTCACTCCTCATGGGCCTCTGTGGGGACAGAGCCCCAGAAAGCAGTTTCCAGGCTCTCGGCCTCATGTGGAGAGGTGCTGGCTCAGATAGTGGATGGCCATCAGCTGTGGCTGGTTGGCCATCAGCTGTAGCCATTAAGCCATTGGTCACTGATATAACTGCCGCGGCTACGGAGGGGAGCCGAGGAGAGTGGAGGAGGAGACTGAAGGAGAGTAAGGAGAGTCGAGGAGAGTTGGTCGGTTGGCAGCAAAGCGGACAGCAAATCACACGTCGTGTAAACCCAGCCTCCAGTGAGACCATAGTGGTATGACTTCCCTACCTATGGCTCCGTGGGTGTTCCTTTCTGGCCTCACCATGTCCTGCTTTCTTATGTGGGGAGCGGGAGCAGAGACCCCGCAGGCCGCCCCGCCGGACACCCCGCAAGACAGCCTCCCGAAGCTGGGCTCTCACACACACAAACCGCTCCACCATACTTTGGTAGGTTTTGGCCAGCACCGTACGCTGCTTACGAAACTGAGCTTTTATACGTGTAAACTCCTCCAGTACATTCCTTAGAGTTTCAGCCGACACCATATCCTGCCGACTACGCCATGTGTTGTGGGGGGTGTCCGGCGGGGCTGCCTGCGGGGTCTCTGCTCCTGCTCCCCACATAGGAACCCATGACATGGTGAGGCAAAAAGGAACACCCACGGAGCCATAGGTAGGGAAGTCATACCACTATGGTCTCACTGGAGGCTGGGTTTACACGACGTGCGACCTGCTATCCGCTTTGCTGCCAACCGACCAACTCTCCTCGACTCTCCTTACTCTCCTTCAGTCTCCTCCTTCACTCTCCTCGGCTCCCCTCCGTAGCCACAGCAGTTATATCAGTGACCAATGACTTAAGGGCTACAGCTGATGGCCAACCAGCCACAGCTGACGGCCATCCACCATCCGAGCCAGCACCTCTCCACATGAGGCCGAGAGCCTGGAAACTGCTTTTTGGGGCTCTGTCCCCACAGCCATCAACTGTGATTGGATGGCCATCAGCTGTGGCATCACCCATATGCCATTGGCCACTAATATAACTGCTGTGACTACGCTGGCAAAAGAATGGGGGCTAGCAAGAAGATGGTGGCTGGGCTGGCAAGCACAGATTGCAGTTAGCACGGAGGAGTGCGGGTTACAGATTGCAGAGAAGTGGACAGCAGGTTGCGAACAGTGTGGCTCCTGCTTCCTGTTCCTCCAGCCCAGTCGCCAGCGAGAATATATTGGTTTGACTCCCCTATCTATGGCTCCGTGGGTGTTCCTTTTTGGCCTCACCGTGTCCTGCGTTCTTATGTGGGGAACGGGACCAGAGACCCCGCAGGCCGCCCCGCACGACAGTCCGGGAAGTCTGGCTGTGTCCAGAGAGAGTGGCAGTGCCCTGAGAGCCCTGGCTGTGCCTGGGGAGACTAGTGGGGTACCCTAAGAAGCCCAGGAAGTCTGGCTGTGCCCAAAAGTACTGGTGGTGCCCTGAGAAACCCTAGCTGTGCCCAGAGAGCCTGTGCCCAGGATATTGCATTCACCTCCAGGCTCCTCGCACAGGGCCCCTCAACGGAAGACACTTGTCGCGTAGATTGTGAGGCGAGACCCTGTAGGGGTGGAGTGTGGGGACAAAGCCCCAAAAAGCAGTTTCCAGGCTCTCGGCCTCACATAGAAAGATGCTGGCACAGGTAGTAAATGGCCATCAACTGTGATTGGATGGCCATCAGCTGTGGCTAGTTGGCCGTCAGCTGTAACCAGAGAGCCATTGGCCACTAATATAACTGTTGTGGCTACGCTAGCAGTAAATGGGAGCTAGCAAGAGTGGATTGCAGAGAGGCGGATGCCGCCAGCGAGAATATAGTAGTATGACTCCCCTATCTATGGCTCCGTGGGTGTTCCTTTTTGGCCTCACCATATCCTGTGTTCTTGTGTGGGGAGCGGGACCAGAAACCCCGCAGGCCGCCCCACATGACATAGGCTCACCAAAACTCTCAAGATTTCCATTTTCTGTATTGCTTTGCCTCTTCCTTCTCTGTCTTTCCTATTCCTCTCCAATTTTCGTGCCTAGCTAAAGTGAAGACTTGAGGCTTATCAACATTACTGTCCCTTCACCTTCTCCACGGAGTGGCTGGGTGTCAGAACATCATAACCTGGGCGTCACTCAAGCTTTCTCCTTGTGTCAGGCTTGACTCACACAGCACCAAGCAGAATTAGAAGCAGCCCAGTCCTGAGCCATAATCGGTGACAGAAATTCCATGCAGCCGGTGTGCAAGGTGACGGACTCAGTCTTACAGTGATGGACAAGGTGACAGCCACTCTGGGCTCTAGCCAGTTCCACCACCCATCCTGTGTCTAGACCCAAATCTCTTCATAATCCAGGAGGCATTCCCCAGCCTACCACTTAGGTCCCTGTAAAAGGCAGCCCTCTGGCTACAGGTCACAGGACACCTGCCCAGATACAGCCCATCCTGATTCACATGTTTAAAAGGAGAAGGAAGGAAGATCTGCCCCATGCCCAGCAGCCCTGGTCTTCCCAACCTCTGCAAGGACATGTGACCTCACTTAGGAGAGAGGAAGGGAGGGAAAAGAATAAAGGAAACAAGGAGAGAGATGAAGAGAGGCTCCTAGCAGCTAGTGTCAAAAATCTACAGGAGACACATTTGTGTGCAATTCTCCACAAGCCCCAGTGGTCAGGCAGGAACAGAGGGGGCTGACCTGGCCTCCACTCACATACTCCCCCTCCACTGAACCCTCTGCAACTCTTTTGCCCCAACCACAGCCCACCTGCTGTTTGGTTTATTCAACAGACATTTATGAGATGCCAACACTGTGACAGTCCCTGCGGCACTGTCCCACCACTGACCTTCATGGCCAATGCTGGAAGTTGGGGCAATAGAGAGCTTCCCAGCTCTGGCTCTTGCCAGCAATTACCCTGGAGGGACCAGACAGATCCAGAGCACAGACTTAGTCGTGGTGGTCAGAGGCTCCTGGAGAACATGGGAGAGGAGCCCTGAGCCTGAGCCTGGACCAATGGGGATACAGAAACAGAAGGTGAAGGCCATGTTCCTGGGCAGCCCCACAGAAGGTGTGGGGAAGGACCTTATGAAGATGTCTCCAGGGCTGGAGACTTTGCAGATTTAGTTAAGAGGTCCAGATGGAAATGTATGCCACCTCAACCTACCCTACGCCCAAGATGCCTGAATATGAACGGTATGGACTGAGCTGGGGGCAGGGAAAGCCAGCTACTCTAATGCCTGCCGGATGCACCATGCAGCCAGCCAGCCCGCTGACATTTTATTCCTTTGCTCAGAATTATTTTGTTTGTTGGCTTGCTTTCATTCTGTTTCCTTTCCCATTTTTGGCTTCCTCATTAACATCATGTTCTACTGAGAATTATGTGCTTCAGAAGCTTAGGAAAAGGCCAGGAAGCTCAAGCAGGATCTGGGTTTGGAGGCAGCCCTGAAACCACCACAGCATTTAAACCTGATAGAATCATTTGTTTCTAGTGCCATCTTTCGGCCATTTCTGAGAACTGCAACTGATGGAGCTATAGTTACGGGACTACTTGCCCTTGACACTGAAAAAGCCTTTTTCTTTACTTCTAATTTAGGGAAAACAGCAGTCTAACGTAGCAAAAAGTCTGAGCTGGAGATCACTGCTGAGTAAATAGATGGTTTTGAAATTACCAAGAGCTTACAGTAACAGTTAGTGGGTCAGGGAGGCAGGTAGTCTTCTAAGAAACTGGGAGTTCTTGGTGGATAAGGTTTAACAGGTAGCTCATTCCTCATTTTATTCAATACCTGAATCACATCTGTTTTACATGCAAAAATAACTCTGGATTTTGCCCTTAAGAAGAGTTCAATGTCCATTTTTCCAGGCCAGCCAGGGCCCCTTACTCTTCTGGCCCTTTGTAGCCATCAGCCCCTCACCATCCAGCAGTTCCTGCCTTGGGTTATCAGAGAAAAATAACATCTTCTCAAGGCTGTGCATTCTTTGTGGGTCTAATCCCACCATGGCTGCAGGCATGTGTAGGTGCTGGTGTTGTCTCTTGGCATACAGTGCCCACATGGGGTTTCTCCTGCAAAAGACCTACCACCCATGCTAATCATGAATTCAGCTGGCTAAACCCAACAATGTCATTTCTAGGAATATATTCTCCCAAGAAATACACTAGTGTGCAATGCTATTTGAATAAAGTTATTCATAGTAATGTTTTAATAGCAAAATATAGGCAGTAATCTGAATGCCTCTCAACAAGATAATAGAAAATGAATTGTGGTACAATGTAAGTACAATGGAATACGAGGTAGTCATAAAAAAGGAATGATGTGGAAAGAGCTCCAAGATATATTGCTATATCAGGAAAGTGCACATAGTATGCTAGCATACACAAGTGTGTGTGTATATATAATGTATGCAACTGAATATTTCTAGAAGAGTACACAAGAAACCTATAATACTGGAGGCTTTGGGGAATGGCTGTGGACAGGAATGAGAAGGAGACTTTTGTGTCTTTCAATTTCAAACCAATGCATTTTAAATAAGTATATTTACTTTTTCAAAAGTATGTTTTAAAAAGTGGCCTCTGGAGGCCATTGGATGGCTCAGTTGGTTAGAGCGTGAGCTCTGAGCAACAGGGTTTCCAGTTCAACTCCCACATAGGATGGTGGGCTAAGCCACCTACAACTAGATTAAAAACAGTGACCGGACCTGGAGCTGAGCTGCACCCTCCACAACTAAGACTGAAGGACAACAACTTGACTTGGAGCTGATGGTCCTGAGAAAAACGCATTTTTCCCCAATAAAGTCCTAGGAATACACACTGTTCCCCTTCCCCAATAAAATCTTTAAATAAAAATTTAAAAATGTTACCTCTGTCATATGGAGACTGACCAGAATCTGGAAGGGCAGCATTCCATAGTAGACCATAAACAGAAAATGAATGATACATTTTGCAGATAGATTAGCAAATTTCACACATTTCTCTGTATTCGCTTCTTCTTTTTTTTTTTTCCTCCGGGGCTTTTAATAAAGTACTGTTTGAATATTCTAAGCTTATATCAGCCATGCTGCAGGATGTAGCTAGCAATACCAAAAATGCTAAGATACGGTCTGCCTTCAAGAAATACTTACAATACCTTGAAATTAATAAATTCGGGTTATCTTTTCTATGCTATTAACTACCACAAAAATTAGTGGCTTAAAACAATAATTTATCCTTATCTCCTTAACTGGGTTAACTAGGATCAGCTGGTGATAGCAATCTGAAGATGTTTAATGTGATTGCGTTCTTTTTTTTTTCTTTTTTTTTAATTGTTTTTTAATTAAATTTATTGGGGTGACAATTGTTAGTAAATTTACATACATTTCAGGTGTACAATTCTGTATTACATCATTTATAAATCCCATTGTGTGTTCACCACCCAGAGTCAGTTCTCCTAAAGGTGGCTGGAGTTGGAGTCACCTGACCATTTGACTGGGCTGGACATTGAAAGTGACTTCTTTACTCACACGTCTAGTTCTACAGCTGGGTGCTGGCCCAACACCTCTCTCCATGTAGCCCCTCCACATGGCTAATTTGGTTTCCTCACTGTATGGCTATCATAAATGGTAAATGGCTTCTCCCCAAAGCTGTAAGACTTCTGATACAACCTCAAGTCATGCAGTCTCTTCTGCTATCTTTGTCAAAGGTGAATCACAGAGCCAGCCCAGATTCAAGGGAAGAGGACAATACGGGGCATGAATACTGAAAGGCACGGTTCCTTAGGGGGTCATCTTTGGAGAATGGACACCACAAGCTAAGATACAGACAAGTCCAGAGTGCGATAGGACCCCAGAACTTGAACCTGACTGACTGACTGTCTCTTCCAGAGTTTATACCAAACCAGAGCCCTTTCATGCTTTTGAGCGGAAAAAAGCTTTCGGAGAGTTATTCAGGACTTCAAACTGCAAGCCCAGAAAAATGAGAAACAAATCATACAATTTTAAAACTTATTTCTCCTTTACTGTATTAGAAAGACATCTGACAAACACACACACACACACACACACACACACACACAGTAGCTTTCTCAACCTGTCTGTTCACCGTGAAACAAGATCATCATCCCTGCTGGATTTTTTCTTTTTTTTCTCTCTTTTAACATTTTTTATTAGTTTTAGGTGCACAAAATAATGTAATACTTAGACATTTATCATTTATATCCTTCACACAGTGACAACACCCCTCCCCCCATCCACTACCCCTGACATCGCACACAGCCATTACGTTTCTTTCCACTGTCCCTATTCCTAATGCTGTACTTCACTTCTTGTAAGTATATACATATATATACAAATATAAACTTATAGTTGACATTTATTATTGTTCAGTTTCAGCTTCAGGTGTACAGTGCAGTGATCAGGCATCTACACCATCCCTGAGGTTGTCTCCCTAATGAGAAAAGTGTCCATCGGATACCCTACAAAATCTTTACAACATTATTGATTACATTCCCCAAATTGACTTTCATAACCCCGTGGCAATCCTGTGGTTACTGATGGTGCTTTTTAATCCCCTTACCTTCTCCCTTACCCCCACCCCCACTTCCCATCTAGCAACCCTCAGTTTTTCCTCTATGTCTCTGAGACTGTTTCTGATTCATTCATTCATTTATTCTTTTCTTTATATTCCACATATAAGTGAGATCATATGGTATTTGTCTTCCTCTGTCTGACTTATTTCATTCACTTAACATAATGTTCTCTAAGACCATCCATGTTGTTGCAAATGGTAAGATTTCATTTTTCTTTATGGCTGCGTAATACTCCATTGTATACATGTACCACAGTTTCTTAATCCAGTTGTCTACCAATGGGCATTCCGGTTGTTTCCATGTCTTGGCTATTGTGTATGGTGCTGCAATAAACATAGGGGTGCATAATTTATTTTTGAATTAGAGTTTTGGATTTCTCCGGATAGATACCTAGGAGTGGAATTGCTGGGTCATAAAGTAGTTCCATTTTCAGATTTTTGAGATACCTCCATACTGTGTTCCATAGAGGCTGCACCAATCTGCAATCTCACCAACAGTGCATGAGGGTTAGCTTTTCTCCACATCCTCACCAGCACTTGTTGTTTGTTGATTTACTGATGATAGCCATTTTGACTGGGGTGAGGTGATATCTCATTGTGGTTTTTATTTGCATTTCTCTAATGGTTAGTGTGGTTGAGCACTTTTTTTTATATGTCTGTTTGCCATCTTAATGTCCTTTTTTTAAAATGTCACTTCATGTCTTCTGCCCATTGCTTAATTGAGTTGTTTTTTTGGAGTTCAGTTGAGTAAGTTTTTTATAAATTTGGGATATTAATTCCTTATCGGATATATCATGGGAAATGCCTTCTCCCATTCAGTAGGATCCCTTTTTGTTTTATTGATGGTTTCCTTCGCTGTGAAAAAACTTTTTAGTTTGATGTAATCCTACATGTTTATTTTTTCTCTTACTTGACTTGCCCGAGGGGATATATCAGTAAAAATCTTACTCTGGGTAATGTCTGTAAATTTTCTTCCTATATTTTCTTCTAGGAATTTTATGGTTTCAGATCTTACATTTCAGTCTTTAATACATTTTGAATTTATTCTTGTATATGGCATAAGGATGTGGTCCAGCTTCATTTTTTTGCATGTATCTGTCCAGGTTTCCAGTACCATTTATTGAATAGACTGTCTTTACCCCACCGTAAATTCCTGCTTCTATTGTCGTAGATTTAACGACAATGTAGGCATGGATTTATTTCTGGACTCTCTATTCTGTTCCATTGATCTATGTGTCTGTATCTATGTGTCAGCCAGTACCATGCTGTTTTGATTACTATATCCTTGTAGTATAATTTGATATCAGGTATTGTTATACCTCCCACTTTGTTCTTATTTCTCAAGATTGCCCAGGCTATCTGGGGTCTTTTATGGTTCCATATAAATTTTAGGATTACGTGTTCTGTTTCTGTGAAAAATGTTCTTGGTAGTTTGATAGGAATTGTGTTGAACCTGAATATTGCCTTAGGCAGTATGAAAATTTTAACGATATTAATTCTTCCTATCCATGAGCAAAGTATGTGATTCCATCTATTTGTATCTTCTTTAACTTTTCTCATCAATGTCTTATAATTTTCTGAGTATAGATCTTTTACGTCTTTGGTTAAATTTATTTCCAGGTATTTTATAGTCATTGAAGCAATTGTAAATGGGATTGTTTTCTTAATTTCCCCTTCTGATATTTTATTATTGGTATATACAAATGCAACTGATTTCTGAATATTAATTTTGTATCCTGCTACTTTACTAAATTCATTTATCAGTTCTAATAGTTTTTTGGTGGAGTCTTTAGGGTTCTCGCTATATAGTATCATGTCATCTGCATATGATAATTTTACTTCCTCCTTACCAATTTGTATGTATTTTATTTCTTTTTCTTGTCTGATTGCTGTGGCTAGAACTTCCAGCAGTATGTTGAATAGAAGTGGAGAGAGTGGGCATCCTTGCCTTGTTCCTGATCTTAAGAGAAATGGTTTAGCTTTTCCCCATTGAGTATGATGTTAGCTGTGGGTTTATCATATATACTCTTTATTATGTTGAGATATGGTCCCTCTATTCCCACTTTCTTAAGAGTTTTATCATAAATGGCTGCTGGATTTTGTCAAATGCTTTTTCTGCATCTATTGATGTGATCGTATGATTTTTATTTTTCATTTTGGTAATGTGGTGTATCACATTAATTGATAAGCAGATGTGGAACCACCCTTGCATACCAGGAATGAATCCCACTTGATCATGGTGTATGATCTTTTTAATGTATTGCTGAATTCTGTTCGCTAATATTTTGTTGAGGATTTTTGCATCTATAGTCATTAGAGATATCAGCCTGTAGTGTTCTTTTTTGTAATGTCTTTGTCTGATTTTGGGATGAGGGTGATAGTGGCCTTGTAAAAAGTGTTTGGGAGCCTTCCTCTTCTGGACTTTTTTTAATAGCTCGAGGAGAATAGGTGATAATTGTTTTTTGAATGTTTTGTAAAACTCACCTGTACAGCCATCTGGTTGGTCCAGGGCTTTTGTTTGTTGGGAGCTTGTGGATTACTGATTCAATTTCCTTGGTAGTAATTAGTCTATTCATGTTTTCGGTTTTGTCTTGGGTTAACCTTGAAAGGTTGTATGATTCTAAAAAATTGTCTAAAAACTGTCCATTTCCTCCAGATTGTCTAATTTGTTGGCACATAGTTGCTCATAGTAATCTCTTAAATTTTTTTGTATTTCTGTGATGTCTGTTGTCGCTTCTCCTCCCTCATTTCAGATTTTATTAATTTGAGTCCTCTCTTTTTTCTGATGAGTTGGGCTAAAGGTTTCTCAATTTATCTTCTTGAAAAACCATCACATAAATTCATTGATATTTTGCATTTTTTTTGGTCTCTATTTAATTTATTTCCACTCTGATCTTTATTATCTCATTCCTCATACTCCCTTAGGCTTATTTTTCTGTTCTTTTTCCAGATTCCTTAAGTGTAAGGATAAACTATTTATTTGTGACTTTTCTTGTTTCTTTAGGTAGGCCTTCATTGCTATGAATTTTCCTCTTAGGACAGCTTTCGCTGCATCCCATAGATTTTAGGTCGCTGTTTTTTCATTTTTGTTTGTCTCGAGATATCTTTTGATTTCTTCCTTGATCTCACGGTTGATCCATTCATTATTTAGTAACATGTTATTCAGCCTCCATGAATTTGTGTGTCTTCCAGTTTTTTTCCTGTAGTTGATTTCTAATTTCATAGCACTGTGGTCAGAGAAGAAAACTGGTATCATTTCAATTTTCTTAAATTTGTCAATACTTGTTTTTTTGTGGCCTAACATACGGTCTATCTTGGAAAATGTTCCATGTGAGCTTGAGAAAAACGTGTATTTTGCAGCTTTGGCGTGAAATGCTCTGAGAATATTGATTAAATCAAACTTGTCCAATGTGTCATTTAAGGCCATTGTATCCATATTGATTTTCTGTCTGGAGGACCTGTCCTTTGTTGTCAGAGGTGTGTTGAAGTCCCCTACTATGATAGTGTTACTGTTGATCTCTGTCTTTATGCCAGTCAGTACCTGTTTTATATATTTAGGCACTCCTATGTTAGGTGCATAGATGTTTATTAGGGTTATGTCCTCTTGTCAGATTAATCCCTTTATCATTATATGGTGCCCATCTTTGTCTTTTAATATGTTCTTCATTTTAAAGTCTATTTTGTCAGATATAAGTGTTGCAACTGCAGCTTTTTTCTCGCTTCCATTTGAATGAAATATCTTACTCCAACCTTTCACTTTCAGCCTGTGTGTGTTTTTTGATCTGAGGTGAGTCTCTTGTAAACAGCATATACAAGGGTATTGCTTTCTTATCCA
Organism: Rhinolophus hipposideros; assembly: GCF_964194185.1. Taxonomy (NCBI): domain Eukaryota; kingdom Metazoa; phylum Chordata; class Mammalia; order Chiroptera; family Rhinolophidae; genus Rhinolophus; species Rhinolophus hipposideros. The sequence continues at coordinate 2,619,255 of NC_138052.1, read as the reverse complement.
CTCAGCCACCCTATGTCTTTTGATTGGAGCATTTAACCCATTTACATTTATAGTGATTATTGATAGGGACATAGTTATTGCCATTTTTTTTATTTGTAGTTAGATTGTTTTCATCTTTCTTCTGTTTGCAGAAGCCCTTTAATATTTCCTGCGATGCTGGCTTAGTGGTAATAAATTCCTTTAGCTTATTCTTTTCTGGGAATTTCTTTATATCTCCTTTAATTTTAAATGATAGCCTTGCTGGATAAAGCAATCTAGGTTGTAGGCCTTTGTTGTCCATCACTTTGAGTACCTCCTGCCACTCTTTTCTGGCCTTCAATGTTTCTGTAGACAAGTCATTTGATAGTCTTTTAGGAGTTCCCTTGTATGTAACCTATTGTCTTTCTCTTGCTGCTTTTAGGATTCTTTTTTGTCTTTAACCTTTGCTGTTTTAATTATAATTTGTCTTGGTGTGGACCTGTTTGGTTTTATCCTGGTTGGAACTCTCTGCACATCCTGGGCTTGTATGTCAGTTTCCTGCACCAGGTTAGGGAAGTTTTCGGACATTATTACTACAAATATATTCTCGATCCCTTGCTCCCTCTCTTCACCTTCTGGTATTCCTATGATGCGCATGTTTTTATGCTTGATGTTATCCCTGAGGTCTCTTAAACCGTTTTCATTGCCTTTTTCATTTATTGTTTTTTTTCTTTTTGTTGTTCTGTTTGGGTGATCTCTGTTAACTTGTCTTCTAAGTCATTGATTCGATCCTCTGCCTCATTTAACGTACTGGTAATTCCTTCAAGTGTGTTCTTTATTGCATTTATTGTATTCTTTAGTTCTAACTGGTTGGTTGTTCATTATGATTTCTCTATCCTTTATTATGTCATCACTAAGCTCCTTAAACATTCTTATCATCAGTGTTCTAAACTCTGTCTCTGGTAGGTTGGTGTCCTCTATTTCAGTTGGTTCCAATTCTGGAGGTTTCTTCTGTTCTTTTATTTGGGACATGTTTCTTTGTTTCCCCGTTCTGGCTAACTCTCTGTGTTGGCTTCAATGGATTAGGTAGATCCCTTAGGGTTCTTGGTTTTTGCTGGGTTTATTATGTAGTATGTGGCCCTTACATTTGACTTGCACCACTTCCCTGTTCTCTTGTGTGTGTCCTCCAAAAGTGACTCTTGTGTATATTGCCCTGTTAAAGTTGATCTTTAATTGCTTTTGGCTTGTCAGTAGGGGAGATTTACTCCTAGACTGACTAGTTGTGAGACTTGCTCTGGCCACAGTGGATGTTCTGCTGTGCAAAGTTTGACCGCTCAAATGAGGCTTGGCCCCTATGGGCTCTTGTCCCTGTAGAGAATTCCCTCTGGGTGTGTCACTTGTAGGTCAAACCCAGTAGTACTCTTGTTTGGTCTGGAGTTGGCCTCTGGGTGTGTTGAATCTTGTGCCTCTTGAGCTGGGCAATTTCAGAACAAAGCAAATCATCGAGCACAACAACAACAATAATAACAAAAAAAAAAGAAACACAAATACACTCACATGTAAAAACAACCGATAACCCATACTCAACACAGGCAAAAATATCAAAAATACAAAAACAAAACACAACAAAAAAAAGCAGCGCCAGTCTTTGCTGAAGCCCACCAGTTAATCTCCAGGTTGTCCTCTGCTGTACCAAAGAGTCCTCTGCATCTTGTGCAGGCAGTGCCTCCACCTGGTGCCCAGGGTGACCCTGTCACTGTAGTTCTAGATGAGTGAGGCTATGTGGTCTGAATGGTAGTTTTTACAATTCAGTGCAGTTTCTGCTCTTGCCTGTATGTATGTGCACTGAGAGTAACACAGCCAGCCCTGTGCCCAGATCTCCTGAGTCTTAGGGAACTTCTTCTGTGTGTGTGTGTGTGTGTGTGTGTGTGTGTGTGTGTGTGTAGGGAGCAAGATTTCTGAGCTGCTGAAAGTCCAGAGCTGTGTTTGCCTCCTGCTGCTGACCCCTGGGTGTGTCTCCACAGTTGTAATTGCCCTGCCTTAGGCAGGCCAGAAAGGGTCAGGGCTGGGGATGGAGGAGTCTTCTCTCTCCCAGCCCAGCAGTATCACACTTTTCCCAGCCTCTTCCCAGGGTTAGAGCTGCAAGCCAGGCCTTCCCAAATCTTGAGTGCTAGGGCTCCTCTGTAATCTGACAATACTCCTCAGTTCAGTAGCCAGCTTGAGTCTCTGGAAGGATAGAGGTAGGATTGGGAGTATGGGGGTAGGGGCCCAGGCATGGTGTTTGCATCCTTTGTCCAACCTAGAGCCCAGCTGGAAGTCTCAGCTGAGGTTACTACTTCAAATGCTTGATATGCTGCTCTCTCGGCAGGAGAGATCAGCTGTGGGACACAGGGAAAGAGCCCACCTCCTGGCTTGTGGTCTCTGTTCTGTCCTGGGACCTCCTGCGTCTCCACAGCCATGGATGCTGGCCGTGTCTCCACTCCACTCCCTTCCTTCTTCCCCTGCTCGCCCAGTTTGCCCACCTTCAAGTAATCCTTGTGTGAGTCTCTTAGCTGTTCTGTGTGATGAGCAGAGTCCTTTGATGGGTTATAGAGGTTCAATTTGTGGTAAGTTCTGGAGGAGAATTCAAGAAGACCACTTTGCTGCTGCCATTTCTATGACATCACCCCTGTGGGGTTCTTGCTCTATCCAAATATGAACCCAAATAATCAACAAGGAAGTTTTAAAATTTTTTTAAATACTAGTGAGATTCATTCTTAGACTTCATTCAGATATATATGATATAAAGAGAATAAAATATAAGTAGAATGACATCTTATATAACTAGAGTAACATTTTTTGAACAAGATTTAATAATACGAGGATGTGATCATGATACATTATTAACTGAAAAAAGAAGACACAAACTATTCAGGTTTTATAAACACAGGGAAAAAAGATTAGTTGAAAATATTAACAAGGACTCTCTCTAGTAGTACGATTATGGAAGACTTTTACTCTTTTTTAATTTCTATATTTTCTAAAATGAATACGTACTCCTTTTATAAATAAAAAAATGTGCATATATATGTGCATATATATCTACTTTGTTTTCTTGTTCTTAAATCCTCTTTCCCAATTCCTACATTAGAATTTCCCTGTTGACTCCACTTTGAATTTTCAATATTTTTTTATACCCAAAGCAGAATTGATTACCCTTTAACGTTTCCGTCATGTAGAAGCTAACTTCTTAGAAATAGTTCAACATACATGTCTTAGTTTCTCGTGTTTTCAAGACAGGATATTATGTATTTGGTATGTTTTCAAAGAACAGTAATGCACACATTATTTTCAAGTTTCTTTCAGATTACTAAAATGTCTTTTGCTGAAAATCTCTGTTGATTTTTAAAATAAAAAATAATGGGAAATTTCCCATTTGTCCCTGGATTCTAGTAAGCAAAGTTCGTGAACTATGTTTAGAAGTACAAAACATCCTGCTGTATTGTTTTAAGATGAATCATATGGGGGAATCATTGTTTGATAACCTGATATAAATTTCAGGTGTACAATCTTACAACGCAGCTTCCGTATACTCCTTTGTGTGCTCTGCACCCAATGTCTAGTTTCCATCCCTCACCCTATAGTTGACCTATTCACACATTTTGTTTTCCCCCCACCCCCATTCCCCTCTGGTCACCACCATTCTGTTGTCTTTATCTATGAATTTCTCTTTGTTTTCCATCTTTGTTTCTTGCTTTCTCTTGTAATCTCATGTGGAGTGAAATCACATGGCCTCTGTGCTATTTAGACTGACATATTTCACTTATCTTGGTGGAGAAAAGACTGGTGACAAAGGCCAGTTTCACCAAATAGGTATCAGAAAATTACAGCTAGTGAGTGGCAGAGCCTGAGGCTGCTGGCTGAACGTAACCCTGACATGCCCAGTGCTGTCCAGTGAGCACCCACCCAGACTAAGGACTCATGGCTGGATGAGCCACCAGGGTGAAGGTAGGAGCTTGTAGCACTAGGGCAAAGAGAGACAACCAGTGTGGCCACCACTTGGATGGTGAAAGAGGTCAGTGCGTGGCAGACCAGGGTGGGTTCCCAGGAGGCCGGTGGGTAATAGCAAGCTCTCAGGCAGAAGCCAGAGCTGGCTTACTGGGCCTGGCTAACTGGGGCTCCAGAGGTACTGGGGGCTATGAAGAGTGAATATCCTGCCCCACAGGTTTGGCCTGGGGTAAGGGTGGGGAGGAAGTGGTGCTATAAACTGGTGGGGGCTCCAGAAGGAGTCTAGCATTTCCAGGGCACCTGTATTATGCTGGAGTCCTGACAAGTCAGTTCAAGTTCAGGACAAACAAATCCAAGGTTTGCTGTTGAATGAATTTCTCTGCCAGTGGCCTGGTAAAGTCTGTTATTACAAACCTCCATCCATCCATGCCACCTGAGACAAAGAAATTAATATTCAGAGAAGGCCCTGGAAAAGGGCTTGCCGAGTTCCTGGGGGACAGGCCTGGACGTTGCCTAAAATTTGGAAGTCAGGCAGTCACCATTTTGCCCTTCCTGGAGAGTCAGCACAGTGACAAACACCAGGGGTTCTGTGGGGCAGCTGGCCACTTGGGGTTCCAATCTCACACCTGCCCTGTGTCCAGGTCACCCCTATTCATGTTGCAGCTCCAAGTCTGTTGACTGGCAAGTAAGTCCCCAAAACCTACTGTTTTTGCCTGCCCACATCCCCCTTGGAGCTTTCACTCACCCTGTGTCATCAGTTTCCTCTTTTGCAAAATGGAACCGGTCGGGCACAAAGCAACGAGAGTGTTCTGTGATATCAGAAGCGAGTTGACATGCCCTTGGTTCCCCAGGACTGCCTGGCTGGCACAGGTGAGTTGCCCAATCAATGCTTCTTTGAGGGAGGACTGGCCCTTGTAGCATCCAGCACGACATGGGTTGTGGGGAGGGAGAAGAACGGTGCAGGGTTAAGAAAAGACAGTAGCCAGGAATAGAGTGCAAGCACGGGTCAAGGGGAACAGTCTCAGGGACTGAACCCCGAATCAGGCCAACGTGTAGTTTTTATTGGTAAACTTCTAAAGAGGTAATGATTGTTAATCTCAAGATCTGTGTGTTAGTAGCCTGCTGGCTGTCTTTCCGAAAGTTCCCATTGTGTTCCAGAATGAACTTTGCCTTCACACACGCACATCTCCAAGGAATCCATTGAAGGGGAGGGACCGATATTATTCCATCAGGTCTCAGTTTGCTGAGACTTCCCCTCAAAGGAGCTTATCTCAAAGGAGCTTTTCCGATATATCTCCATCGGGCCTCAGTTTTCTGAGGCACTCCCTTGTGAAATCCTGGGAAGAGTGCAGGGGAACAAATGGTTTGGCAGCTGTAAGGCAAAAAGTCCTCAATAAAAAATAGTTGTTGTCGGTGCTATTGATGCTAGCCTGTCAGCGACCTCTTTTTTCCCCATTCTCCCTTTGTGTTTTTTCATTACCCTGGAGCCACACTCCTTCCCTTGACACACACATTCCATTTGTCTTCTGCTGTAAGCCCTGACCACCAACTTTCTGTCCCTGCAAACTCTCCCTACCAAAATACCAAATTCCCTTGTTGTTTCCAGTCCCCTTAAACCCACCCACTTCTTCGCTCCCCTCTCCCATTTTCCCACATTCTTCATCACCACCCCAGCCTTACCCAGAATCCAGAACCCAACCATTTCACCCTTTTCCAGCTCATTCTCACCTCTCCTATTCTCACCTTGAATAACCCCCACCTGCACAGTAGGCTGCTGTGCCCCCAGCTCTGGGTCCTTTGCTCCTCTCAAGCCCACCACCCAGCCAGGCAGGGACAGCAAGGGAGTGAGTTCCTGGGGCTTGTGGTTTTGTGGTTCTTTGTAAAAGTGGCCAATGGCTCAGGAAGTGTATATGCCATGCACACTTCTCCCCAGCCATGCTGCCAAGCATACTCCCTCACCTCCTGAGCCAAAGCCAGTCAGAAGGCTGAGGAGACTGACCAAGGTCCAGGCATGCAGGGAACTCAAGAGAAAGACATGGTCGTGCAAGGAAACGTTGGCTGGGATGTTTGACTTTGAGGGTCTTTCTGTGTCAGTGTCAAACTGGGACAGCCGAGGCCATCCTAACTTGGATTGTCCTGCTGCAGATGTTGTGTTGAGCCATGTCCCTAAGGGTGTGGGCACTGAGTTCATGTGAGTGCCTGGCTGTGCTTGTTTGTTGTCTGTTGGGGGGGAGTGAGAGGGACGGTCTGTTATGTGGATGTGTGTGTGAGAGGCATGCATGTAGACATACAAGCATGTGTAAATGTGTGTGTGTCTGCTTGTGTGTGACTGTCTGAAAATTTCCCTGAGTGCCTGGGTGTGTTTGATCATATGGGGGTGTCGTGTGTCTGCTGAAATGTGAGTGTAAATTGGCATGTGTGGGTCGTGTCTGCTGTGCGTACCAATGTCTAGATGAGTGTGTGAACATTTCATTTTTCCCCACAGAGTTCTGTAAATCTTTTTTAGGGCACGGGTTTGGGGTTTGGATGGAAATGTCAAGGCGAATACAGTCAATAAGATTGTGATAGAGCACGTGGTGACAGATGATTACTAGACTAAGTGTGGTTATCACATTGTAAGGTATGTAAACGTCAGATCACTATATTGTGCCCTGAAACTAATGTAATGTTGCACACCAGCTATACTTACATAAAGTACACGGATTTAAAAAACATAAAAGAAATCAAACGAATGAAATCAACAACAGAAACCTCTACAAAAAAGACCCTGTGAGCTTCATGTGCTGCATCCCTACTGCCTTCAGGGGGCGCACAGCCAGTCATTGCTGGACTGCTTTGACAGCATGCTTGGTGGCCTGCACAGGTTAAGGGCAGAATCCATCCACAGGATGAGGATGCCTTCCTGTCCTCAGGAGGAGGAAGCCCCGCCCATGCTTTGGGAGAATTGGAAGCCTAGTCCACCTGAGGGACAAGCTTGAAACTACAGAATATCAGACTGAGGGCTAAGTGATTTTATTATGGAAGGGAGGAATGAACTTTTAAACTCTGAAACAAAGTAAAACACACAATTTATTAAAAACCTCAAAAAGGATTTCTTCCAGGATATTGCAGACCTGTGTGTCATGTTAGGACAGGGTGATGAAGTGTCTACTGTGGGTCGCATGTGTGGTCATCAATGACTGACGTCAGCCTTTTACCTTTTCTCTAAAGCATCCCATGAAATATTATATTAAGCCTCTTGTTGACCCCAACAGCAGCTCTTTCTAACTGAACTCTGCCAAAGTCCTCAGAACTGTTTTCTGAGACACCAGCCCCTGTGAGCACAACATGGTGGACCCTCTGTCTCAAGTTGCAGTGGTCCCCAAAACCTGACTGGGTCATGATGAAATCATAGATTGCAGGGAAGAAGGAGAGTGCCAAACCTGTTTTTCTGAATTGTTTTTCACCAGGATATGAGGAGACACATCTGGGCCCCAGGGCAGTGTGATGCCCAGAGCTCCTCAATGGAAATGAAGGAAAGCAGTGAGGACAAGGGAAGGCCAGGCTGCTCTCATCACAGGGACACTAAGGACGAGGCCTAATCACTGTGATTCCTTTACGAATGCCTCCTTCCTGCTCTGGCTGTGCCCTTGTCTGGCACACCAGCTTGGCTCAGGCTCAGTGGTGACTCCACAGGCTGAGGACTTGCAGTGACAGTCAGAATCTACTGTTTCCTTCACAGTGATCACTTTTCCCTGCAGACAGCTGAGCCCATAGCCTATGGACTTGCTCCAGTTTCATCTGTCCCTCAGTTCAGCTTAGAAGAAGGGCTTTGTCTCTTTGTTGGGCAGACCCTGCCATGTGGATCTGTCTGATTTGTTTCTTCCTACTCCTGCCACCTTTACATACTCCATATGTAATATGCAATATGCAATATGACTCCATATGCAATATGATTTTTGGGAACTGTCTTGGATACCTGAAGCCAAGTGTTTATAGAGAGGGGAACTTGGTACTGGGTGGGTTTTTCCCCCTTTATCCCTTGAACCAAGAATCAGACCTCCTCTAGATGTCCTTTGTGTTTAAGCCAAAAGAAGACGTGACACTGGATATGTCAATTTGTGTGTGTGTGTGTGTGTGTGTGTATGTGTGTGTGTGTGTGTGTGTGTGTCTTGCTGTATTTTTCACCGTTTGTGTGGGTTTCTGTTTATTCTGCCTGATGATTATGGAAAGTGCACAAAAATGCCACAAATGCATATCAATAAATAGTGAATTCCTGTCCCTTTTTTCCTTTTTTTCTCAATACTTTCAAGAGAGAAGAGAGCAATTAACATCTCTTGTTGTCTATTCAATTGGCCTGATCCCCATCTCCTGTCCCTGGAGGGCTTAGAATGAGAGAGGCTATTGGGACCCTATCCCCTCTTACTACTGGGACCCAGAGATCAGGTCAGAGAAGCATCCCAAAACATTGATCCCCTGGGCCTCGAGTCTGTGTCAGGAAGGGCTCAGTCTGACATCCTCTGCTGACAGGGCCATTGTCAACATGAGCCTTGAGAAGCCAGGGTTTTCTGAGCTCCACTACCCTAAAGACAGCATGTTCACAAATTATCAGTAATTCACTCTGTTGGACTTGAGGCATCCATGAGAGTCAAAGGAAGAAAAGGAGATCCTCTTTCAGGAGGGGCTAATGCCTTTCTCTTTGACCCTGGTTACGGATTTCACCAGAAAAATGCAGTAAGTCTATTAACAGGGTTTTAACGATGTGGCATATGTCTGAAAATAAATTAGCATATCGATGCTTAATGAGGGCTTTACCTGATACAGACTGTGTTCTGTGCATGTTTTGTGGTTGCACTGGGGAGTATGCTTCTAAAATATTCAATTTATCAGTGTTCCTATGTCCTCAGAGGAGGGTTAGGCAATTTGTTCCAATGTGGCCTTTCTGTCTTCAGCAGTTCCTTTGGGGTTAACACCTGTCATTTCAGCAGGTGCCCTTGCATTGCAGGGAGGTGTTAAAAGAGCTGCTTATCTTTGCAGTAGAATGCAGCATTTTTCTACTCTTCTCTGTGTGAGAACCTGTGTGTGTGTGTGTGTGTGTGTGTGCGCGCAATATGTGGCCCATCTAGCTCTTTCATTTTGAGTTTCCTTCCCTCTTTGTCTCTTCCTCTAACATTAGCCAAACTATGAAATGGGGTTTATGACCATATTTTTTACAAAATCTCTGGCTTGGTGGCAGCTACTGATTATTGTCACCATATGATAGTTAGGGTGTCAGGAGATGCATATCAAAGCAGGAAGAATCCTCTGATCTCAGGCACTCTGTGGGAAAAGTAAGAACCTGTCTTGTCCACAAGGTCAGTGAGTTAGAGATTTTAGCCCATATCACAAGTCTGGAGACAACATTTTGCACTCTGCCATCTGTCATTCACCCAGAAAGGTTTCTGGCCAATTCCATTCTGGACAGAAGAGGCCCAGGTATCATGTAGTTGTCAAGCCCTGGAATTTTCTATTCCCAGACTTGTGTAAGTAACAATGTGGGTACACATTGTCAACTGTATTCTGTAATTGGGTCTCTTGTACCTAACAATAGGTCATCAACATATAATGAAAGTTACATTTATGCTACCATTTCCATGCCTTCCAAGTGTCATTTCACATGTATATAACAACCCCTGCTTATGTATTATTGAACTTTGGGTATGTTACTAATTGTATGTGACTATAAGCAATACACAAATGATCACTCCTTTTTAACAAGCTTGCATAATTGGGGTGAAAAAAGAAAACGGGTAAAATTGTTGGATGGAGAGATGTGATGATTCATCAACTTCCCACACATGTTGCCAAGCATTTGATGAGAAATCCGCCTGTATTCATCACACTGAAAAGAAACCCCAATGGAGTGACGTCATAGGAATGGCGGCAGCGAGGTGGTCTTCTTGAGTTCTCCTCCAGAACTTACCACAAATTGAACATCTATAATCCATCAAAGGACTCTCTGCTCATCACATAGAACAGCTTAGAGACTCGTAGAGGATTACTTGAAGGTGGGCAAACTGAGCAAGTAGGATAAGAGGTAAAGGAGCGGAGTGGAGACAAGGACCACATACGTGGCTGCGGAGACGCAGGGAGCCCCAGGACAGAAAAGAGATCACAAGAGCCAGGAGGTGGGCTCCCCCACAGCTGATCTCCCCGGCCCAGAGAGCCGCATATCCAGTGTTTGAGGCAGTAACCTCAGCTAAGACCTCCAGCTGGGCGCTAAGTTGGACAAAGGACAGAAACCATACCTGGACCCCTCCCCTGACTCTCCCAATCCTACCCCCGCCCTTCCAGAGACTCAAGCTGGCCCCTGAACTGAGGAGTAGCGGCAGCTTAATGAGGAGCAGAAGCGCTCAGGATCTGGGAAGACCCAGCTTGCAGCTGTGACCCAGGGAAGAGGCTGTGAAGAGTGTGACACTGCTGGGTTGGTAGAGAGAAGACCCCTCCATCCCCAGCCCCACTTTTTCTGGCCTACCTAGGGCAGGGCAATTACAACTGCAAAATCACACCCAGGGGACAGCAGAGGCAGCTCTGGGCTTTCAGCAGCTCAGAAATCTCACACCCTACACAAACACCCCCCTCTCCCCACACACACACACACACACACGGAAGAAGTGCCCTAAGACTCAGGAGACCCGGGCACAGGGCTGGCTGTGTTACTCTCAGTGCACATATGTACAGGCAAGAGCAGAAACTGCACTGACTTTGTAAAAACTACCATCCAGATCTCACAGCCCCACTCATCAAGACCTGCACTCCCAGGGTCACTCTGGGCACCAGGTGGCCAGCTCTGCCAGCACAAGACGCAGAGGACTACCTGGAGATTACTTAGTGGACTTCAGCCAAGAGTGGGGTTGCCTTTTTTTTTTTTTTTGTATTTTTGATATTTTTGCTGGTGTTGAGTGTGGGTTATGGGTTATCGGTTGCTTTTGCATGTGAGTGTGTTTGGTTTTTTTCTGTGTTGTTGTTGTTGTTGTTATGGTTAGTTATTTGCATTGTTCTGAAATTGCCCTACTCCAGGGCCCAGCTCAAGAGGCACAAGATTCAACACACCCAGAGGCCAACTCCAGACCAAACCAGAGTGTTATCGGATTTGACCTACAAGGAACACGCACTCAAAGGGAATTCTCTACAGGGACAAGAGTCCATGGGGGCCAAGCTTCATTTGAGCGGTCAACCCTCATGCAACAGATCATCCACTGTGGGCAGAGCCAAGTATGGAGACAGAGTCCCAGAGAGCAGTTTCCAGGCTCTCAGCCTCGCATGGTGGGGTTTTGGCTTGGATAGTGGATGGCCATAGGCTGTGATTGGTTGGCCATCGGCTGTAACCGGTTAGCCAATTGGCTGCTGATATAACTGCCATGACTGCACTGGTTGGTTGGCTGGTTGGCAGGCAGAATAGTGAACGGCGGATTGTGGATCCTACTTCGTGTGTCTCGCCCGGCTGCCAGCGTGATTATAGTGGTATGACTCCCCTATCCATGGCTCTGTGGGTGTTTCTTTTTGGCCTCACCATATCCTGCATTCTTATGAGGGGAGTAGGAGCTGAGACCCCGCACGAGTCCCTGCATGACACATGGCACAGCGAGCAGTGTTTGTTGTTGGCCAAAACTCTCCATAAGGTAATGGAGCAGTTTATACGTATGAAAGCCCAGTTTCAGAAGGCTCGTGAGGAGCTTCACCGAGAATGGAGGCGTGGTCTGCATGGGAGATTTGAGCCTCCAGGTGGCACACCACTCTCTTGGCCATAGAAGGTGTCGCCTTCCTTTTGGTAATCTGCTGCTGCTGTGGGCTCTGAGAGCTGCAGACATCTTGCACTGAGGCCTCCACCCAATCGGATGCCTGGCATGGAGAGCAAAATTCCAGCCAGGGAGGAATAGAGTCTGACTCTGGGCAGAAGGATGTGTGTCCCCCACATAGTGTGTGGTGCCCGATAGCCACTGATCTCAGGAGTTGGACCCCCAAGAAAGGGTGAGAGGTCATGGACGGCTCTCTAGCCAGCATGGAGAGGGCCCTGCAGGTTCTAGCTGAGCGGTTGCCAGAGGAGGTGAAGGGTACAGCCAGCCGTGTGAGCTGGATGATCCTCGCCGCATTGCGAGGCGTTGCTATTAATGAAATAGCTCAGGTGCCAGACCAGCAGCCCTGGGGGTAGGCGCTGGAAACTCAGGACCACTGGTTGGAGGAGGAGACCCACAGTGGAGACTCTGAGGCAGAGGTGGATGACGCAAGTGGAGACAGTGTAGCTCCCAACCCCCAAGCCCAGCCCATCTTGAAGCAAAAGGTAAAGCATGAGTAACCGTTGGGCCCCGGGGCGTTGCTGCCAGCCACCCAGCTGTGACTGAGTTCACAACCTACACCCCTTACACGCCCACTGAGTTGCAGGAGCTGGGGAGGGGTTGCTGACAGAGCCCTGGAGAGCCAGTCTCGGCTTGGCTACTAAGTTTATGGGATGAGGAAGCAGACAACAATCTCTGCTCCCCAGGCGAGATGGAAAAGCTAGCCTTCATGACAATGCATCCATCCCTGCAACAAAGGTTACAGAACTGCGAGAGGTTGGCCTACGACCAGGGCAACCATTCTCTAGTGAAGTGGCTCACTGCTGCGGTACGCATAGTATGGGGACAGGCTGGCAAGCTGCCAGACACTGTGAGTAAATGGCAATCTATACTGAACTTACTCAAATCATCCATAAAATGGGTATGAAACATGCTATGTTCAACCCTAATATGCAGGGGCCAGATGACAAGCTTTTTACAGCCAGCATGAGATCTGGTTTTGGATACTGGCCCTGCAAGTGCTTTTGGATCCATGGTTGCCATTCTTACGCTGTATGATGGGTGGCAGATCTATGAAGTTACCACGGCCATGGCCACCCAGGGCAATGTTAAAAGTCGGAGGTAAAGGAAGTTAAGACTGGAGGTCTGAGAAGTTAAGACATGGAAGTCCAAACCAAAAATAAGGGGGCGAGATCGCAGGCCTCAGAGAGTAACACACGCACAGATGTGGCGTGATCTCGTGGCAGCAGGGCTTGACCGGGAAAAAATGGACCAACTACCCAATGCACTTTTGTTGGAACTCTGGAAACAGATGCATCCGGAACAATTCCTGCAAAACCTAAAGAAGTCCGTGAAAATGCAACCTGTGACCCTCCAGGACTTTATGTGGCTGCTTGAAGCCGACTCCTTTCAGCTTGATTAGGGATGGGGCCAAGGTACCTGATCAGAGGGGACAAGTGGAGGCCTTTCATGGAACTGTCCATACATTGGTCCCCTTCTAATGAGCAGAGGGATTTGGTCCTAGTTGATACTGGTGCAGACTGCAGTCTTGTTTATGAGAAACCCTGGCTGTGCCCAGGAAGTCAGACTGTACCCAGAAAGACTGCTGGTACGCTGAGAGTTCTGGCTGTGCCCAGAAAGTAGGTGGACATCGAAGAACACCCCCTGGGACATTACTTGAACTGGACTGGGACCTTGTTTTTTCATGAGGTAGGTTCATTTCACAAAGCCTCTTGCGGGAGACGCTTGTTGCATAGATTGTGAGGCGAGACCTTATAGGGGTGGAGTGTGTAGACAGTCGCAGAGAGCAGTTTCCAAGCCCTATGCCTTGCATGGGCGGGGGTGCTGGCTCGGGTGGTGGTTGGCCGTTGGCTGCTGATGTAACTGTCATGACCTCGTTGGTTGGTTGGTTGATTGGCAGGCAGAAAAGTGAACAGCAGATTGCAGATCATGTGGATCCTACTTCATGTGTCTCGCCCGGCTGCCAGTGAGAATATAGTGGTATGACTCCCCAATCTATGACTCCGTGGGTGTTCCTTTTTGGCCTCACCATATCCTGAGTTCTTATGTGGGGAGCGGGAGCTGAGACTTCGCATGAGTCCCTCCATGACACCAAGTCTCACAACTAGTTAGTCTAGGAATCAATCCGAAATACTAACAAGCCAAAAGCAATTAAAGCTTAACTTTAACAGGACAATATGCACAAAACAAGGGTCACCTTTGGAGCACACACACAGGAGTATAAAGAAGTGGTACAACTCAAATATAAAGGAAACATAGCAGATAAGATCACCCAGAAAAACAAAGAACCCTGGGGCATCTACATCAAAGGAAACACAGATAGGCAGCCAGAATGGGAAAACAAAGAAACATGTCCCAAGTAAAAGAACAGAAGAAACCTCCAGGACTGGAACCAAATGAAATAGAGATAACCAACCTATCAGAGACAGAATTCAGAATACTGATGATAAGAATGTTTAAGGAGCTTAGTGACGACATAAGAAAGGATAGAGAAATCATATAATGAACAACCACTTAGAACTAAAGAATACAATAACTGCAATAAAGAACATACTTGAAGGAATTACCAGTACATTAAATGAGGCAGAGGATCGAATCAATGACTTAGAAGACAAGTTAACAGAGATCACCCAAACTGAACAACAGAGAGAAAAAAGAATAAAAAACAATGAGGATGGTTTAAGAGACCTCTGGGATAACATCAAGTGCAACAACATGCGTATCATAGGAGTACCAGAAGGTGAAGAGAGGGAGCAAGGGATCAACAACATATTTGAAGTAATAATGACCAAAAACTTCCCTAACCTTATGAGGCAAACCAACAAAGAAGCCCAAGAAGTGCAGAGAGTTCCAACCAGGGTGAACCTAAACAGGTCCACACTGAGATAAATTATAGTTAAAATGGCAAAGGTTAAAGACAAAGTGAGAATCCTAAAAGCAGCAAGAGAAAGACAGCGGGTTACATACAAAGGAACTCCTATAAGACTATCAAATGACTTTTCTACAGAAACTCTGAAGGCCAGAAGGAAGTGGCAGGAGGTACTCAAAGTGATAGAAAACAAAGGCCTACAACCTAGATTGCTTTATCCAGCAAGGCTACCATTTAAAATTGAAGGAGAGATAAAGAGCTTCCCAGAAAAGAATAAGCAAAAGGAATTTATTACCACCAAGCCAGCACTGCAGGAAATATTAAAAGAGCTTCTGTAAACAGAAGAAAGATGAAAACAATCTAACTACACATAAAAAAAAAATGCAATAACTATGTACCTATCAATAACTTTAAATGAAAATGGATTAAAAGCTCCATTCAAAAGACATAGGGTGGCTAAGGGGTAAAAAAACAAGACATTTGCATATGCTCTACACAAGAGACTCATCTCAGATCAAAAGACACACACAGGCTGAAAGTGAAGCATTGGAGTAAGATAGTTCATGTAAATGGAAATGAGAAAAAAGCTGGAGTTGCAATACTTATCACTGACAAAATAGTCTTTAAAATGAAGAATATATTAAAAGATAAAGATGGGCACTCCATAATAATAAAGGGATCAATCCAACAAGAGGACATAACCCTAGTAAACATCTACGCACCCAACATAGAAGCACCTAAATATATAAAACAGATACTGACTGACATAAAGACAGAGATCAACAGGAATACTATCATATTAGGTGACTTCAACACACCTCTGACAACAAGGGACAGGTCTTCCAGATGGAAAATACATAAGGCAACAGTGGACTTAAATGACACATTGGACCAGTTGAATTTAATCGATATTATCAGAGCATTTCACTCCAAAGCTGCAGAATACAGGTTCTTCTCAAGCGCACATGAAACATTTTCCAAGATAGACCACATGTTAGGCCACAAAACAGGTCTTGATAAATATAAGAAAAATAAAATCATATCAATTATTTTCTATGAAATTAGAAATCAACTACAAGAAAAACACTGGAAGACACAGAAATACATGGAGACTGAAAAACATGTAACTAAATAATGAATGGGTCAACAATGAGATCAAGGAAGAAATCAAAATTTATCTCAAGACAAACAAAAATGAAAACACGATGACCCAAAATTTATGGGATGCAGCAAAAGCAGTCTTAAGTGGGAAACTCATAGCAATGCAGGCCTACCTAAAGAAACAAGAAACATCGCTAATCAACAGTTTATCTTCACACTTAAGGGATCTGGAGAAAGAACAGCAAAATAAGCTCCAAAGAAGTATGAGGAAGGAAATAATAAAGATCAGAGTGGAAATAAATGAAATAGAGACCAAAAGAACCCTACAAAAGATCGATGAATCCAAGAGTTGGTTCTTAGAGAAGGTAAACAAAATCGACAAACCTTTAGCCAGTCTCATCAAAAAAAAAGAGCGACCCAAATTAATAAAATCAGATATGAAAGAGGAGAACTGACGACACAACAGAAATACAAAAAAATTTAAGAAATTACTATGAGCAACTATATGCCAACAAATTAGACAATCAGGAAGAAATGGACAATTTTCTAGAAGCATACAACCTTTCAAGGCTAACTCAAAAAGAAACAGAAAACCTGAATCGACTGATTAGAAAACCTGAATAGACTGAAAGTGAATCAGTAATCAACAATCTCCCAACAAACAAAAGCCCTGGACCAACCAGATGGCTGTACAGGTGAGTTTTACAAAACATTCAAAAAACAATTATCACCTATTCTCCTCAAGCTATTAAAAAAAGTCCGGAAGAGGAAGGCTCCCAAACACTTTTTACAAGGCCACTATCACCCTCATCCCAAAATCAGACAAAGACATTACAAAAAAGAACACTACAGGCCGATATCTCTAATGACTATAGATGCAAAAATCCTCAACAAAATATTAGCGAACAGAATTCAGCAATACATTAAAAGATCATACACCATGATCAAGTGGGATTCATTCCTGGTATGCAAGGGTGGTTCAACATCCTCAAATCAATTAATGTGATACACCACATTAACAAAATGAAAAACAGAAATCATACAATCATATCAATAGATGCAGAAAAAGCATTTGACAAAATCCAGCAGCCATTTATGATTAAAAACCCTTAAGAAATTGTGAGTAGAGGGATTATATCTCAACATAATAAAGGCCATATATGATAAACCAAGAGCTAACATCATACTCAATGGGGAAAAGCTAAAACCATTTCTCTTAAGATCAGGAACAAGGCAAGGTTGCCCACTTTCTCCACTTCTATTCAACATAGTGCTAGAAGCTCTAGCCACAGCAACCAGGCAAGAAAGAGAAATAAAAGGCATCCAAATTGGTAAGGAGGAAGTAAAACTGTCATTATGTGCTGATGACATGATACCATATATAGAGAACACTAAAGACTCCACCAAGAAACTATTAGAGCTGATAGATGAATTTAGTAAAGTAGCAGGATACAAAAATTAATAATCAGAAATCAGTTGCATTTGTATATAACAATAATATAATATCAGAAGGAGAAATTAAGAAAACAATCCCATTTACAATTGCTTCAAAGACTATAAAATATCTGGGAATAATTTTAACCAAATTAGTAAAAAATCTGTACTCAGAAAATTATAAGACACTGAAGAAAGAAATTAAGGAAAATACAAATAGATGGAAACAAATACCATGTTCATGGATAGGAAGAATTAATATAGTTAAAATGTCCATACTGCCTAAGGCAATATACAGGTTCAACGCAATTCCTGTCATACTACCAAGGACATTTTTCACAGAAATAGAATATATAATCCTAAAATTTATATGGAACCATGAAAGACCCCGGATAGGCTCAGCAATCTTGAGAAATAAGAACAAAGTGGGAGGTATAACAATACCCGACATCAAATTATACTACAAGGCTATAGTAATCAAAACAGCATAGTACTGGCATATAAACAGACACATAGATCAATGGAACAGAATAGAGATCCCAGAAATAAATCCATGCCTATATGATTATTTAATCTACAACAATGGAAACAAGAACATATGGTAGAGTAAAGAATGTCTATTCAATAAGTGTTACTGAGAAACCTGGACAGACACATGCAAAAAAATGAAGCTGGACCACCTCCTTACACCATATACAAGAATAAATTCAAAATGGCTTAGAGACTTAAATGTTAGATCTGAAACCATAAAATTCCTAGAAGAAAAGATAGGAAGAAAGTTTACAGACATTACCCTGCTAAGATTTTTACTGATATATCCCCTCGGGCAAGGGCAGTAAGAGAAAAAATAAACATGTAGGATTACATCAAACTAAAAAGTTTTTTCACAGCAAAGGAAACCATCAATAAAACAAAAAGGGATCCAAAAGAATGGGAAAAGATATTTGCCAATGATATATCCGATAACTGTTTAATATCCCAAATTCATAAAAAAAACTTACTCAACTCAACTCCAAAAAAACAAACAACCCAATTAAAGCATGGGCAGAGGACATAAAGAGACATTTTTCTAAAAAGGACATACAGATGGCAAACAGACATATGAAAAAATACTCAACCTCACTAACCATCAGAGAAATGCAAATAAAAACCACAATGAGATACCACCTCACCCCAGTCAAAATGGCTGTCATCAATAAATCAACAAACAACAAGTGCTTGCGAGGATGTGGAGAAAAGAGAACCCTTGTGCACTGTTGGTGGGATTGCAGATTGATGCAGCCACTATGGAAAACAGTATGGTGGTATCTCAAAAATCTGAAAATGGAACAACCTTATAATCCAGCAATTCCACTCCTAGGTATCTATCTGGAGAAATCCAAAACTCTAATTCAAAAAAATTTATGCACCGCTATGTTTACTGCAGCACCATACACAATAGCCAAGACATGGAAACAACCGAAATGCCCATCTGTAAACGACTGGATTAAGAAACCTTGGTACATTTATACAATGGAGTATTACGCAGCCATAAAGAAAAGTGAAATCTTACCATTTGTGACAACATGGGTGGACCTAGAGAACATCATGTTAAGTGAAATAAGTCAGACAGAGAAAGACAAATACCATATGATCTCACTTATATGTGGAATCTAAAGAAAAGAATAAATGAATGAACTAATCAGAAACAGTCTCAGAGACATAGAGGAAAAACTGAGGGTTGCTAGATGGGAAGTGGGGGTGGGGATAAGGGGGAAGGTGAGGGGATTAGAAGGCACCATCAGTAACCACAGGATTGCCCCGGGGTTATGAAAGTCAATTTGAGGAATGTAATCAATAGTGTTGTAAGGATTTTGTAGGGTATCCGATGGACACTTGTCTCCTTAGGGAAACCACCTCAGGGAAAATGTAGATGCCTGATCACTGCACTGTACACCTGAAGCTGAAGCTGAACAATAATGAATGTCATCTACACGTTTATATATGTATATATGTGTATATATATGTATGTATATGTGTGTATATATATATACACACACACATATATATACGTATATATATACATATATATATTGTGTATATACTTACAAGAAGCAGAGTACAGCAGTAGGAATAGAGACAGTGGAAATGTAATGGCTGTGTGCCATGTCAGAGGGGTAGTAGATGGTGGCGGGGGGTATCACTGTGTGAGGGATATAAATGATAAATGTCTAACTATTACATTGTTTTGTGCAATTGAAACTAATAAAAAAGTTTTAAAAATATATAAAATAAAAATAAGTCAAAAATTTATTTAAAAAAGAATTTTAAGCAACTATGTTATTTTGACACAAATCAGAAAATATTAGTTCTAAAATGTTATCAGTCAGAAGGGGACATACAAAGTATTTTAATATGATGGTAAGTGAAGAGTTTGTGGCTATTTTGGATATTTTATTACAATTCCAATGAGAACAGAAATGTGTGGGAAGGAAAAATCATGAAATAGTTGTAGAATAATTCCAAAATAGACATAGCATTTATACGTTGCTGAGGAATGGGACTACTTGATGGCAGTTTAAGGTATTTTCTTGAGTTAAAAATATCAATGGAAAAACAATAAACAGATACAGACCTTACACTTTTACAAATATTAACTCAAAAATGGATCATAATCATCTTAGAAATGAAACACAAAAGTACAAAACTTCTAGAAGAAAACATGTGACCTTGAGTTTGGCAATCAGTTTTTAAATAATATCAAAAGTTCAATCCATGAATGAACAAGCTGATCAGCTTGACTTCATTAAAATTAAAAAAACCTTTCCTCTGTGGAAGAGTGTCAGGAAAATGAAAATAGAAGTAACAGACTGAGAGAAAATATTGGTAGAAGGCACATCCGATAAAGGAATTTTATCCAAAATACACAAATAACACATAAAACTCAACAATGAACAAGAAAATGAACAACCCAAATTAATTTTCCTTAATATTTCTAATATCTAGTTCATATTCATGTTTCCCCAATTTCTGGATCTTGAACCTGTTGTTTTTCCAACCAGCATACGATGGAGAATCACGTTTTGCAATGTGTCGTTAGGGCCTAAAGTTAAAGTCTAGCCCCAATCCTCTGTAGAACCTGGAAACTTTACCAGGGATCAGGTCCAAATGTCGCGTCCTCCAACAGGCTAAAGCTGAAACGCTGCAAAAGTCACTTCCTGCGGTCTCAAGGTTTCATGGGAAATGTAGTCTTCAAAGTGTAGACTACTGCGCAGCGCTCTGGCATCGGGTCTTCGGCCGCCGCTCTGCGCATGTGCACCTAGTAACGCCTCCTCTTGTCCACCGCTCGGGCCTAAGAGAGACGCCTTCTCAGCGTCGCTGGATTTGTGCAGCAGCAGAGGCTGCGAACCCGGGGGTGAGTGCGCGGGGCCCCTGCGGTCAGGTCGGCTGCCGTCGGCGTCGCGGGAGGGGCAGTCCCGGGCGTCTCCAGTGTGTCCTCCCCTCCCCCTGCCCCGTGTGCGTGCGGGGTCGGCCCGGGCGGACCCTGCGGCGCGGTGGGGCTGAGTCCTGGTCGGGAGGAGGTGCTCGGTGCGGCCGGGGTGCGGGGGCTGACGGCGGCCCGAGGGCAATGCACCTTTAGGACGTTCACGGTAAACTTGAGGCTACTAATCGGGGTTCGCACAGTTATTCTGAGAATTAGATGAGGTGTGATGTGCAAAACATTTTCTCAAATGCTTGTAATCACTGTGTGAGCTGCTACCAAAAGACACTTTGTTCCCTTCGTTTATTTCATTTAACCGTCACAACAGGCCTGCTTAGCGATAGAAACATGTCATTTCCCAAAGTGAAAGAGCTTTCGTGGGGTGGAATGATGTACCCCAGGGGCACAGGCTGGTAGGCGAGAGAGGGAGGACTAAAATACAGATTTTAACTACCCATCTCTTGCTCTTCCTAATGTCCTCCCCGCCCCAAACCCAGAGCGCCAACCTTTGGAGCACTTAGCACAGTAGCCGGTCCTCAAATTCCCAGAGACATGATTGTGAAGTAAATGCGGACAGAATCTTACCACGTGGTAAACATATCCTGGGTGTGTGGGTTTTCTCCAGAGCCCCTGGGTGGGACTGTGAGGCTCTTGCACCTTCCTGCACTGTCCAGGCTGTCCCCATGCTCAGAGGCCCAGTCTGACAAACTAATGCAGTGCTGGCCGGTAGCGAGGTAATGCAAATATAATATAAAAATATAATTTAGAAATGTTCAGTAACAAACAGTACAAAGAAGAGATGAAACTAATTTTACTGGTGCATTTAATTCAGTATATTCAAAATACTGTATTGACTCATGGCACTAGCCACACTTCCAGTGGAGCAGCAGCATGCAGGTAATGGGTCCATGACTGGATAATCCATTTCTTGTGAATTCCAAAAGGGTCAAGTTTAGAATGTTAGATGAAGGTTTCAAATGAAGTGAATTTGTTTCTCAGGCTCAGGTGCCAGCCCCTCTGGAGCAAAGTAACTTCTTTAGTCAGCAAAGAGGGAGGAGCCTCAGGAACAACTGCCCCTTAGGGGAACAGCTCTACTGACAGATGCCTCACCAGAACTTTAGAGTAGAGGCAGAAGTGTCTAGAAGGAGCAGGTCCTGATTTGCTCCTCCAGAAGCAGTTCTTGATCCCCGGGGGAAGCCTGAGTCAGACTCGGGGATGTTACCACACCCAGAAGTTATCACAGACTGTGTGATGGTGGATACTGTGGACCAACTTGCAGAAGGTGATACGTGGGGTTGAGAGGGATGGGTGCCTGTCAGGCTGCACAGGAAAGGGCACCTGACTGGATGGCTGATGAGGACTGATGTCCAGGGAAGGTGTAAGCAGACAGAACTGACGAAATCCTAAACAGCACTTTGTTTCCTTTGTTCTGCCCTCACTCTCTCCAGATTCTGAGCTGCTCTCACACCATGTCCATCACCTGGTGTGGTATCTAGAGTTACGCTCAGCTCCCTCTTTCCTGAATGTGGAGTTAACAGAATGAGAGTCCAAGAAGGGTTTTCTATATTTGACACTTAGGGAAGCCCCAAAATATTGGGCCCGAAGTGAATGATTTTTGTAGAGTCACCCCGGGCAAAACTGAACAATAAGCACACGGCTGTTTATGTCACCGGTAAGTTCCATAAACATCTTAACAGTTGTTTTTTAGAAAACGCAACCAATTTAGAACAAAAGTTAAACAGTATACTTCTTGTATAAGTTATCCCATCTTTATTTCAGTTTTCTGGGGAAACTGTAATTCACGGTGTAAAGACAACAAGAACTTGATAAACAATCCACCCAGAGTCATGTTTTGACATTAGTTTTAATGAAGGTAGGGGGATATCTGGCAGATCTGAATTTATTTAACCAATCCTCTGTTTTACTTACTTTTTTTTTTCAGTTAGTCAGAAGGGAACATCAGTTGTGAATTCCTTGACAAAAGGCAGTTGACCTCCCTCGGTGAAAATGCAAGGTGAAGCCCACGTGCTCATATCAGAGATGCACGTGACCAGGTGGTGCTGCCTCTGTGCGCTTCTTCCTGTTCCTTCTCCAGAATGTCAGAGGGACGTGCTCCCACAGAAGGCTTTTCTTCCAGATGTTGTTAGGAGATTTGTAGGCAGGTGAATATAGGAGTTGTAAGGAAGATCAGGTTTCTCATGACCCCATTTCACTTTCCTCCTCCCCAGTGGAACCTTCAGTTTTTTACCTTCTTCCAGGAGCAGCAGAAAATGAACATGGCTCAGGTGAGTTCGGTTGTCAATACCCTGTTTATTTTACAGTGGAAATTATAAAGGCTTAAGTGTCTCTATGTTAACATGGAAAAGTAGAAATAGAGATGGATGAGATGCATTCAGAGAATTTGTAGAAATAACAGAGCAAAGGTAGCATGTGGAAATATGCAGATTCTGTGATCCTACAAATTTACCAAATTGGAGCTCGAAATTTATTTTTGGGATTGTTCATGTCTGTGTCAGTGTCAGAAAATACTACTTTAAAGGCTGACATTGGTGAGAAGATAAAGCAAACTGTTTCCTTATAGAGTGTAAAGACAATTGAAGATAAAAAATATCTTTCTTGATTTCAAGCAGATGATTTAGTTAACAGCTTTCCAGTAATAACCCTAAAATAATATAGAAAATTGCCTCTACTTGTTCTGCAATAAAAATAGGAAACTTAATGCTAACTATATACTTGGTCAATACTATTTTTCATAAACTCAAGCACGGGTTTATTTAAGACATTTTTGTGATGAATCAACTTGAATATCCTTGAAATTACCATGCATAAATATTTCAAGTACCAACAATATTTAGGTTGCTCAGCAGACAGTTTAAAATTCTATTCTCTTTCACATATTTCAACACTTCCCACTCATACTTTAAACCTCTGCTTGATGCCTTGGTTTCCCTCCCCACTTGCCTGTGATCTTGTGATCAGAGAGTTGATTATAATCAAATCCATTGGGGCTTGTCCAGTCCTTTCCTTACTTGACTTTTCTGTATCACTTGTCTCTTCTTCTCACCTGTTTCCTTCTGGAAAGTTTGTCTGTTAGTGTCTGTTGCACCCTCCACTGGCACTGCCCTCGCCGCCCTGCTGCCGTCTTCATGGAGTCATCTTCTCTCCCCTCTCCTTTCACACGGCTCACCCCCAGTTTCCATCCTTGGCCCTTTAGTCTTCTTTGTTGTCCTGTAAGGACTTCATCCTGTCTCATTTTTTAAAAAACCGCTTTATTGAGATTCATTCATGTACTATGCCGTTCACCCATTTAAAGTATAAAATTCAGTAACTTTTAAAAGTACTCACAAATATATGCAAACATCACCACAGTCAATGTAGAGCATTTTCATCACTTTAAAAAGCAATTCTGTAAACTTGACTGTCCCATCGTCCTGTTTCCCCTTCCTAAGCCCCAAGCAACAACTAATCTACTTTCTGTCTCCATAGATTTGCAGAACTACTTTCTATGTTATTTCATGTAGGTCAGTTTTGCCTTTGACGTATTGTGTTTTTGTTTATTTTTCAAGGTTTTCATTTTTACATTTTTGCTGGGTATAGAATTCTTGGTTGACAAGAATTCTTTCTCTGTAGCTGTTGTAATCTCTTTCACCACTTTGAATAGGTCACCTCACTGCCTCCTGTCCTCCACTGTTCTGATTAGACATCAGCTGTTACTGCTGTTGCACATGATGAGTCACGTTTTCTTGCTGCTTTTAAGATTGTCTTTTTGACAGATTGATTATCTGTTTCAAGGTATGGCTCTCTTCAAGTTTATCCTACTAGAAGTTTGTTGAATGTCTTGGATATGTAGATTAACGCTTTGCATCAAATTTGAAGACTTCTTGACCATTATTTTTTAAAATATTCCTTTAATCTATTTCTTTTTTCTATCTGGGACTCTCGTTACGCATTTATTTGTAAACTTCATGCTATCCCGTAGGTATCTTTTATCATTGGTTTTCCTTTCTGTTTCCTACACTGCATAATTTCAGTTGACATATTGTACAGTTGGTTCATTCTTTCACATGCTCAAATCTGCGCTGGAACTCCTCTAGTGAAAGTTTTGTTTCAGTTATAGTACTTTGCAATTCTTGAGTCTCTACTGGGTTCCTTTATATAATGCATATCTCTTTATTGATATTTTCTATTTAGTGAAATATTGTTCTTATACTTGCCCTTACTCATTAGATGTTCTTTCCTCAAAGTCGACTTTTTTGACTGTATTTAAAACAGCTGATTTAAAGTCGTTGCCTAGTAAGTCCAACATTTGCTTCCTCAAGAGCAGTTTCTATTGATAACACTTTTTCCTGCACGTGGTCTTACTTTCTTCTTTTTTCTCCTTGCTTGGCAGTTTTTGTTGTTGTTGTTGTTGATAATTGGATGTTTTAAATAAAATAATGTGGCAACTTTAAAAATGAGGATTTCTCCCCTCCTTAGGGGTCATTTCTGAAATATATTTGTTTAGTGACATTTCTGAACTAATTGCGTAGAGCCTCTATTTCCTGTGCTCTGTCGCAGTTGAAGTCTCGTCAGAAATGTCCTTCAGTGCCTGGAATCAGTAAGTCTCGCAGTCTTTGCTCTGTGCGTGTCAGGGCATTCCTTCAGCGGTCAGTCAGGCAGTTCACAAGTCTGCAGTAGCCTTCACTTCCTTCTTATTCCAAAGCTCTGGTCACCTAGAGGTGACAGCTTAGGATCATCTCACGTGTTTCCTGAACATGGTCTCATCCCTGGGTATATGTACAGCTCTATTCTTCTATGTAGCCTTGTAGATTCTAAGAAATATATCAGAGCGTTTCAAAATCTTAATTAACATCCCATTCCCCAGCATTTCCTTTTAAGCTTCTTGATTCTGCCATTTTTTGGCCCTGCTGTTACCAGCACCTCAGATAGCCACTAAGTTAAACACATGCCTTTAAAATGTTTTGGACTCTGAGGATGAGGCTTTCACACATACTGTGTGAAACTCAAGATACAGACACTAACCTAGTTCAAATAGAGACATCCTTCTAAGTAGGAAATTTCAGAGAATCACCAACAGGTGAAGTGACGCCAGTTTGATGGCAAAGACGCTTTCATGGAACTTGAACCCAGTTCTGCCCCACCTGTAGTTGCCAGGTAGGTTCTCAAACTACCGCAGAGTTTGATTGGAATAGAGTAAATTAAAAGGATACAATGTCACTGTTTTTACTGTAATTCAGTCATTCTTGCATATTTCTACAGATTGCCTTTGTTCTATGCTTTTTTTTCCAGTTTTTTTTTCATTGTTTCTGTAGCAAAGAGAATTTTTTGGGATCCCTACTTCAACATTTTCACCTCTGTCACTTATTAGCTTAGTTTATTTTAATCCAGCTTATTTTTATTAAACCAGATATTAAACATAAAACAAAAATAGAAAAGAATAACATTTATTTTCTTACTAATTTTTTTGCTTCAGAATATATAGATAAATTTTCTTTATTTTTTAGATGAATGAAAATGAATTTAATGAAATGTGTTCCTGTTATATTATTCATTTGTTTTAGTTCCCTGCTACTAGCACTGAGGTGCACAGAGAGAAAGTTTTCACTCAGTAACACTGAAGACTTAAATGAACATATAAGTGGATACATAACACTGGGGAAAAAAACTGTGTCTGTCCCCTATCTCTTAATCTGCTTTTTATTCTATTTTTTCTTTGTGATAAGAACACTTGACATGAGATCTGTTCTCTTACAAATTTTTACGTGTCCGATTCAGTATTTCTAACTAGCGCCACAAGGTTGTACAGCACTTCTCTAGAAATTAATATTTTTCTCAAGTGAAACTTTATACCCGTTGAATGGCAGCAACCCACTTCTCCCTTCTCCCAGCCCCTTTGAAGTCAGTTGTTATGGAAACTTTCCCTTTCTCGGTT
Source organism: Rhinolophus hipposideros (assembly GCF_964194185.1). NCBI lineage: Eukaryota > Metazoa > Chordata > Mammalia > Chiroptera > Rhinolophidae > Rhinolophus > Rhinolophus hipposideros. Next base: position 2,592,700 of record NC_138052.1, on the reverse strand, counting down.
TCCAAGACTCTATCCTCTCACGGTTGTTATGACCTTTTAGAAAAGTTCGTCTCTGGCTTTGTGACCTATACATTTTCTTCCTGGCTCTTTAATATCCACGGTCCTTCCAAGGCTAATTTTGGTACTTTGCTTTCCTCATTCCCAGTGTGCTCAAGGTACTGTCTGATGGCCTCTGAAACCTTCAGTTACCACCCATATTGCTCCTAATTCCTTAATGCTTGTCTTCATCCTGGACCCCCACTCTGTGTTCTACAACTGTGTGTGTGCTAGTTTAAGAGACAGTTCCAGCTTCATGTTCCACAGACATTCGGGTCAACATGACCAGATCTGTCTCACTAAAAATTCTACCACTGTTTTTTTATTTTATGTCCCCATGTCAGTATTTGACCCCAACATTGAAGAAGCTACTCATCTTGCTTGATTGGGTAGCTGTATAAAAAGTAGTTATCACATTGGGTGCTGCTTCTGCTCTGTGGTTCCATCCCTACTCTTATATCCATTGCAATTACTTCAGTGTATACAGTTATCTTATACAGGTCTCTGGAATTCCAACTCCTTGGTAAGCTGTTTTGCTCTTCATAAGCTCTAGATTTATATATCATACATTCATTTAGACAGAAGTTCAGTTATGTGTGTTATTTCCATAGCTTCCATGTACGTCTTCCTTGGCTCCCATCATTTATGATAGTGGTGTCTATGTAGGTAGACTGAATGCTCTAGAATTCTCTAGGACGGTCCCTTGAAGAAGAGTTGTAGGAAATCTGTTTATACTAAAATTGTTTTGCCTTAAAAAAGAACCACAATTCATAAATATATAGAAATTAATTTTGGTGCATTAAAAAGCTTTTTAACTAATTGAGAAACTCCAAAGTTTAAGACAATTTAAGTAAAAAATAGACATCCTTTATAGCTATTTCTTTTAGAGCCTTAAGCGTAAGCAGGAAAATAGTAGTTCAAAGGTATTTGCTCTGTCACCTAATTCTGAACTTTTGAAGGAAATGTGTTACCACAGGGATCCCTGTCATTCGAAGATGTGACTGTGGAGTTCAGCCAGGAGGAGTGGCCGTACCTGGGCCCCGCGCAGAGGGCCCTCTACAGAGATGTGATGCTGGAGAACTACAGCCACCTGGTCTCCGTGGGTGAGCTGACCTTACCGCCTAACTCCCTGTGGCATACAATTCCTTTTTGCAAATTATCACATCACATGCACCTTCTATAGAGATTAACATTATTCAGGCTTTTGATTACATGACCGAGGTAACTGAAACCCTTAGAAAAACAGAAACAACGTTTCTGTCATTACTTTCCCATTAAAAATAGTAAATGGTGCTTTCATTTTGCTGTTGCTGCTGCATCTTTCTCCAAAGTCAGAAACTAGAAAGCCCACGGATCGGGTCTACATATACCTTCAATTGTTACTTTCACAGGGTATTGCATTACCAAACCCCAGGTGATCTTCAAGTTGGAGCAAGAGGAAGAGCCCTGGTCCTTAGAGGAAGAATTCCTAAACCAGAGGTACCCAGGTGAGTGAGCACGGACGATGGGCAACTCCAGGGTAGTTAGACCTTAGAGGAAAACACTTCTGACAGTTGTTTTTCTTTTTAAACAGCTTTATTAAGATGTAAGTCACATATCACACAATTCACCCATTTAAGGTGTACAGTTCACTGGCTTTTAATGTATTCATAGGTATATATAAACATCACTACAGTCAGTTTTCTTCACCTCAGAGAGAAACCCCATACTGTTTAGCTGTCAGCTTCCTATGTCCTGTCCCCTCCAGCCCTAGCAACCATTGATCTTTCTATCTCTGTAGATTTGGCTATTCTCGGCGTTGCATATAAATGCTATTATACTTTATATGTCTTTGGTGATTGGTTTCTTTCACTTTGCATTACAAGGTTTATATTATTGGATGTATTAGTACTTCATCCTTTTAATTGTAAAGTAATATTTCATTGTCTAGATATACCACATTTGTTTGTCCATTGATTTGTGGTTGGACATTTGGGATTCTACCTTTTGGCTATTGTTGAGTAATGCTGATATAATCATTATTTACAATTTTTTGCATGGAAAAACATGCAAATTTTTTCATGTTTCCTTGTAGTTCGTAGCTAGGAGTGGAATTGCTGGGTTCTCTGGTAACTCTGAGGAACTGCCAGGCTGTTTTCTTGAGTTGTACCATTTTATATTCCTAATGACAGAGTGTGAGGGTTCCGATTCCTCCACATCTTCACCAGCACTTACTATCTGACGTTTTGATTGTAGCCATGCTAGTGGATGTGAAGTGCTATATCATTGCTGTATTAGTCGGCTGGGCTGGCATAACAGAATACCATACCCTGGGTGGCTTAAATAACAGAAATTTATTTCTTACAGTTCTGGAGGCTGAAAGTCTAAGATCAAGAGACCAGCATGGTTGATCTCTGGTGAGGCATCTCTTCCTGGCTCACCATGTCCTCTGATGGCCTTTCCTCTCTGCACGCATGGAGAGAGAAAGAGCTCTGATGTCTCTTCCTATTTTTGTATGGACTTCGATTCTATAGAATGAGGGCCCCACCTTTATTACCTCATTTAGCCTTCATTACCCCCTAAAGGTCTCATTTCCAAATACAGATACATTGAGGGTTAGGGCTTCAAAATAAAGAGTTTGCAGAAGACACAGTTTAGTCCATAATGATTTTCCTGATCACTGATGATGTGAAGCATCTTTTCTTGTGCTTACTGACCTTTGTCTAAACAAATAAAACAATTCAAGGAATTTCAAAAGTTATATTTTCAATATAATTCCTCGAGCAAAATGTAAAATCATCTCAAATAAGTGTTCTCACTGAAACTTTTTGTTGTGAAGCCATTTAAACAGGGTAACAAAGATTGACATAATTTAGTTCAAGCGTATTTCCCAGTCACTGAATCTAAATGATTGGTTCATACTTACTGGCTAAAAAGGATATTCCCAAATAAGTATCTTAGAAAGATTGTAATAATGGAATGGTAGAGTTAATCAATAAAAATAAAATTCTTTAGGATTTACTGTTCTCTTATAGTTCACGTTTGAATTTTGGCAATATATAACATTAACTTAAAAGAAGACCCTCTAACGCAATAGTACAGGTTAACGTGTACCATAAGCATTCGAAAGACTGCACCAAACTATATGATTTCAACGATCATAAAACATAGAGTAATGGATTTCTAAGAACTTAAAGTTCACTTGAATTAGGAAATCCTATTAGACAGTAAGTCATCCATTAATGTTGTCGATAGGTTCTTGAAAACTGACTTTCAGCAAAATGACCTATAATGAAACCACCTGTATCATAGGGTAATGGATATAAACAATAGTTAAGTTCCTACAGCAAAAACATCACCAAACTTCTGCATAAAGATCTGAAACACTTCTATCATTAAACATTTATGTTAAATGAGAGCTATTCATACATTTGAGAAAGACTAATCATTATTTTACAATCCACTTATGCCTGTTCAGTATGGTAGGTGGCCGGAGCCCATCCCGGCAGCTCAGGGCTAAAGGTGGGAACCCACCGTGGACAGGACACTATTCCATCGTAGGGTGCATCACACACACCACAGTCAGACGGAGCAATGTAGATACTCCACTTCACATAACATGCACATCTTGGGGTGTGAGACGAAGCCAAAGTACCCGGAAAAACCCCACGCAGACATGCAGAGAACATGCCAACTCATCATGGAAAGTGGCCCTGGCCACTAGGAATCGATTTTTTTTGTTCTCATCAACGTTGCCACAAAACAAAATTTAATGAAAAGAAGTTATTTGAGGACCTGCTATACCTCTTCTGACGAAGTAAGAAATACTATGGATATTAAATAAGTATTTCTATAGAGAATATAAATGATATTTGTATTCAAGTGAGACATATATTTATTTATGTGTATGCTGAAATCAAAGGACAAGCCTTTCAAATTCCCATGGAATAATATGATTGTAAAAATACAGTTTTAGTCTAAAAAGAATACAGTAAGTGCAACTAATTAGAATCACTGCAAATAATATTCTCTCAGCATAGTTTGATAAATGTAGTAATTAATGATAAAATGAGTAAACAAAAAACTTTCAATACGGAAGTGTAAAAAATTATCTCTTTTAAACAAAGTATAACAAAGGAAATCCCAAAATTGCATGACATTTATAAAATAAGAATAAACGTGCATATTAGAAACCTTAGGATATACCTAAATTAGTGAATAAAGGTAAATTTTAGCATTGTATTTATATTAATAAATTAAGTAAGAACAATAACAAAAGAATACTAATGAAAGCAGAAGAATTTAATAGTGAAAATAATAAACTGGGAAACAAATTGTAGAATGTTCTTAGTATGAACAATAAAATGGGTAAAACTTTAGCTGATGCTAACAAAGAAAAGAAAAGCACTTTTTATATAAAAAAAATTCAAGTGGGGATACATTTGTAAACATTTAATGCATTAGCAAACTAAATCCAATTCATAAAATACAACGAACTTACTCTGCCACATATCAAGGATTTATGTAAAGCTCTGAGTAGTTAAGTAGTGTGCAGCTGGGGGTGGGATAGTTTAATAAATTAGTGAAACACAAGAGAAAGCTTAAGAAAAACATGCTTTATAGACAATTGGTCTTTGAGACATAGCACTATCCCCTCAGAACAGTGGGGAAAAAATTCTGAGGAGCCTTATAGATCAAAACCAAAGAACTGGATTCAGGTACCTAATGACCTGGTTTTCAAGGCAAAACTAGAGATATTCTATATGATGATAAGGAAAACGTTTTCATGACTGGGCTTAGGGAAGGAATTAATAAGATACAAAAAGGTTTAACCAGGGGAAAGATGGGGTAAATATATTCCTTACTACTTCACCCACTAAGTTCAGTTAAATGTGTACTTGTACACGTAGTACATCTATACGTATAGGTGTGTGTGTGTGTTTATATATATATGGTAAGATTCTGAAAGATGGAAAGAAAAGTGAAGATGAGTTAGGGACATTGGCACCTGATGAAACGTTGGGTGCCAGTAAGAGGCCTGTGGGGGCCTGATCTCACCCCTGCCCAGTGTTAAAATTGCATCTTCTCCAACTCCCGGGTGTCAACAGACGTTTAGTGGGGAACCTGGACTTCTCTCCTCACTTGGCAGTAGTGAGCCTGCACCCCACTTCTGTTGGCGTGGTTTCAGAGGAGCCTGGCTAAAACTGAACATCAACTTTGATACAGCCCAATTCTTTAATTTTCTCTAAGGACCATGGTTTTGTTGTCTGGTCTAGAAACATCAGAATGCAAAGGAATGCAGATTATTCCTGTGTTTTATCCTGGAATTTTTTAAATTTCACATCTTATACTTTGTGATCTATTTGGTGTTAATTTTTTAGAAAGTGTTAGATATGTGTCAAGTTTAAATTTTTGAAGAGGGAGTCCAGTCATTTACAACCATATATTGGAAACATCATTTTTCCATTGAACAGCATTTCCAAAACCTGAGAAAACAGATGGGAATATTTGCATATTTCTACATATGTATGTATTTTACATAATTCTGTAAGTCTAAGATTATATATTTCTGTGGCATCTCTAGTCTTTTTTTATTCACCTACATATCCTTATGCCAATAGCACATTAACTATATAACATTAGCTTATTCATTAATTCTTGAAATCACGTAGCGTGAGTCCACCAACTTCCATCTGTATCAGTTTTAGAATGAGCTTCTTCATTTGTCCGAAAAAGCATGCTGGCTTTTAAGCATTGAAATCTATAGATCAAATTGATGATAACTGACATCTTAATAATGTTTGGCCTTCCAGTCCATAAATAACATATACCGCCCCATTTATTTAGGATTTCTTTCATTACTATTTGTTTCAACAGTAGGTTTCAGCATAGATATACCTAGTGGTGTGTGTGTGTGTGTGTGTCGTGCTCATGCGTGTGTGTATGGGCAGTTGTGCGCTATGGTAAATTATGATTATCTGATTTCAAATTCCAGTTGATCATATTTGTTATATTATTGGCCTCTGTATATTGGCTTTGTATTTTGCCTTTGCTGAAAACATTTACTACTGAAGGAGCTTTTTAAAAGATCTTTTTGTGATTTTTCTGTGTAGACTTCCCCTGTATCTTTCATTTTTATTCTTGTCATATTTCATTGGTTGGAACTTCCATTACACGCTTAAGGAGAAGTGCTAAGAGTAAACATTTCTGTCTTTTTTCTCAATCTTAGGGTTAAAGCATTCAGTCTCAGCTTTTTGTAGATTCATTGTATTAGGTTAATGAACGAATTTTGACTTTAGTAAAATAATTTTTTACTTTATATGATTGTGTGGTTTTAATTCTTTAGACTGTTTATATGGATTGCATCGATTAACTTTTAAATATGGGAACAGTTTGCATTCTTGGGATGAATCCCACTTATTCCTGATTTATTGTTTATATATTGCTGTGTTCTTTTTTTTTTTTTTTAGTAAGTGACAGAATTTATTTACTGCCAGTGCTATTTTTTTTATTTTAATTTTTTTTTAGTTTCAGGTAAACAAACACTGTAATAGTTAGACATTTATCATTTATATCCCTCACACAGTGATAACCTCCCTTACCCCCATCCACTACTCCTCTGATATTGCATACAGCCATTACATTTCCACTGTCTCTATTCCTAATGCTGTACTCTGCTTCTTGTAACCATATATATATATGAAATTGTAATTAACATTAATTATCGTTCAGCTTCAGGTGTACAGTGCAGTGATCAGGCATCTACATCATCCCTGAGGTGGTCTCACTAATGAGACAAGTATCCATCTGATACCCTGCCAGATCTTTACAACATTATTGATTAGATTCCCCAAATTGACTTTTGTATCCCCGTGTAACAATCTTATAGTTACTGATTTTGCTTTCTAATCCCCTCACCATCCCCCTTATCCCCACCCCACCTCCAATCTAGCAACCCTCAGTTTTTCCTCTATGTCTCTGAGACTGTTTTTGATTATTTCATTCATTTATTCTTTTCTTTGATTCCACATGTAAGTGAGATCATATGGTATTTCTCTTTCTCTGTCTGACTTATTTCACTTAACATAATGTTCTCTAGGTTCATCCATGTCGTTGCAAATGGCAAGATTTCATTCTTCTTTATGGCTGCGTAATACTCCATTGTATAAATGTACCACAGTTTCTTAATCCAATCGTCTACTGATGTGTATTTCGGTTGTTTTCATGTCTTGGCTATTGTGTACAATGCTGCAATAAACACAGGGGTGCATAAATTTTTTTGAATTAGAGTTTGGGATTTCTCCAGATAGATACCTAGGAGTGGAATTGCTGGGTCATAAGGTAGTTCCATTTTCAGATTTTCGAAATACCTCCATATTGTTTTCCATAGTGGCTGCCCAATCTGCAATCCCACCAACAGTGCACAAAGGTTCCCTTTCCTCCTCTTCACCAGCACTTGTTTGTTGATTTATTGATGACAGCCATTTTGACTGGAGTGAGGTGGTATCTTCGGTTTTTATTTGCATTTCTCTAATGATTAGTGAGATTGAGCATTTCTTCATATGTCTGTTTGCCATCTGTACGTCCTTTTTAGAAAAATGTCTCTTCATGTCCTCTGCCCATTTTTTAATTGGGTTGTTTGTTTTTTTGGAGTTGAGTTGAGCCAGTTTTTTATGAATTTGGAATATTAACCCTTTATCGAATATGTCTTTGGCAAATATCTTCTCCCATTCAGTAGCATCCCTTTTAGTTTTGCTGATGTTTTCCTTTGCTGTGAAAAAACTTTTTAGTTTGATGTAATCCCACGTTTATTTTTTCTCTTACTTCCCTTGCCTCGGGATATATCAGTTAAAATCTTACTCCGGGTAATATCCGTAAAGTTTCTTCCTATGTTTTCTTCTAGGAATTTTATGGTTTCAGATCTCACATTTAAGTCTTTAATCCATTTTGAATTTATTCTTGTATATGGTGTAAGAAGATGGTCCAGCTTCATTGTTTTGCATGTGTCTGTCCAGGTTTCTCAATAACACTTATTGAATAGACTGTCTTTACTCCACCATAAATTCTTGTTTCCACTGTCGTAGATTAAACAACCATATAGGCATGGATTTATTTCTGGGCTCTCTATTCTGTTCCATTGATCTATGTGTCTGTTTTTATGCCAGTACTATGCTCTTTTGATTACTGTAGCCTTGTAGTATAATTTGATGTCAGGTATCGTTATACCTCCCACTTTGTTCTTATTTCTCAAGATTGCTGAGCCTATCTGGGGTCTTTTATGGTTCCATGTAAATTTTAGGATTATAGGTTCTATTTTTGTGAAAAATGACCTTGGTAGTTTGATAGGAATTGTGTTGAACCTGAATATTGCCTTAGGCAGTATGGACATTTTAACAATGTTAATTCTTCCCATCTATAGCATGATACGTGTTTCCATCTATTTGTATCTTCTTTAATTTCTCTCTTCAGTGTCTTATAATTTTCTGAATACAGAACTTTACTTCTTTGGTTAAATTTATTCCCAGGTATTTTATAGTCTTTGAAGCAATTGTAAATGGGACTGTTTTCTTAATTTCTCCTGATATTTTATTATTGGTATATACAAATACAACTGATTTCTGATTATTAATTTTGTATCCTGCTACTTTACTAAATTCATTTATCAGTTCTAATAGTTTTTTGGTGGAGTCTTTAGGGTTCTCTCTGTAGAGTATAATGTCATCTGCATATAATGACAGTTTTACTTCCTCCTTACCAATTTGGATGCCTTTTATTTCTTTTTCTTGTCTCATTGCTATGGCTAGAACTTCCAGCGCTATGTTGAATAGAAGTGGAGAAAATGGACAACCTTGTCTTGTTCCTGATCTTAAGGGGAATGGTTTTAGCTTTTCCCCATTGAGAATGGTGTTAGCTGTGGGTTTATCATATGTGGCCTTCATTATGTTGATTTATGGTCCCTCTATTCCCACTTTCTTAAGTGTTTTTATCATAAATGGCTGCTGGATTTTGTCAAATGCTTTTTCTGCATCTGTTGATATGATTTTTTATTTTTCATTTTGTTAATGTAGTGTATCACATTAATATATTTGCAGATGTTGAACCACCCTTGCATACCAGGAACGAATCCCATTTGATCATGGTGTTGATCCTTTTAATGTATTGCTGAATTCTGTTTGGTAATATTTTGTTGCGGATTTTTTGCATCTATGTTTATTAGAGATATTGGCCTGCAGTTTTCGTTTTTTGTAGTGTCTTTGTCTGATTTTGGGATCAGGGTGATAGTGGCCTCATAAAAAGTGTTTGAGAGCCTTCTAGATTTTTTGGAAGAGGTTGAGGAGAATAGGTGATAATTCTTTTTTGAATCTTTTGTAAAATTCACCTGTAAAGCCATCTGGTCCAGGGCTTTTGTTTGTTGGGAGACTGTTGATTATTGATTCAATTTCCCTGGTGGTAATCACTCTATTCAGATTTTACGTTTTCTTTAGTTAGCCTTGGAAGGTTGTATCCTTCTAGAAAATAGTCCATTTCTTCCAGATTGTCAAATTTGTTGGCATGTAGTTGCTAATAGTAATTTCTTAAAATTATTTGTATTTCAGTGGTGTCTGTTGTCATTTCTCCTCTTTCATTTCTCATTTTATTAATTTGGGTCCTCTATGTCTCTTTTCTGATGAATCTGGCTTAAGCTTTATCGATTTTGTTTATCTTCTCTACAAAAAAACTCTTGGGTTCATTGATCTTTTGTATTGTTTTTCTTGTTTCTATTTCATTTATTTCCACTCTGATCTTTAGAAAATCTCCTTCCTTATACTCCCTTTGGATATGTTTTGCTGTTCTTTTTCCAGATCCATTTAGTGTGAAGATAAACTATTGATTAGTGATTTTTCTTTTTTCTTTAGGTAGGTCTGCTTTGCTATGAATTTCCTTCTTAGTACTGCTTTCACTGCATCCCATAGATTTTGGGTCATTGTGTTTCCATTTTTGTTTGTCTCAAGATATCTTTTGATTTCTTCCTTGATCTCATGGTTGACCCACTTGTTATTCAGTAACATGTTATTCAGCCTCCATGAATTAATGTGTCTTCCATTTTATTTCCTGTAGTTGATTTCTAATTTCATAGCACTGTGGTCAGAGAAGACAATTGGTATGATTTCAGTTTTCTTAAATTTATCAAGACTTTTTTTGTGGCCTACAAAACATGTGCTCTATCTTGGAAAATTTTCCAGGTGCCTTGAGAAGAATGTGTATTCTGCAGTTTTGGGGTGAAATGCTCTGAAAATATCGATTAAATCCAAGTGGTCCAATGTATCATTTAAGGCCGTCGTTTCCATATTGATTTTCTGTCTGGAAGACCTGTCCCTTGTTGTTAGAGATGTGTTGAAGTCCCCTACTATGACAGTGTTACTGTTGATCTCTGTCTTTATGTTAGTATTGTTTTATATATTTAGGTGCTCCTATGTTCAGTGCATAGATGTTTACTAGGGTTACGTTCTGTTGTTAGATCAATCCCTTTATTGTTATCCCTTTAGTGCCCATCATTGTCTTTTAATATATTCTTCCTAAAGTCTGTTTTGTCATATATAAGTATTGCAACTCCAGTTTTTTTCTCATTTCCATTTGCATGAAATATCTTACTCCAACACTTCACTTTCAACCTGTGTGTATCTTTTGATCTGAGGTGAGTCTGGTGTATACAGCATATACAAGGGTCTTGCTTTCTTATCCACTCAGCCACCCTATGTCTTTTGATTGGAGCATTTAATCCATTTACATTTAAAGTGATTGATAGGTACATAGTTATTGCCTTTTTTTTTGTAGTTAGATTGTTTTCATCTTCTGTTTTCAGAAGAAATTTAATTATTTCTTTTAATATTTGCTGCAATGCTGGCGTGGTGGTAATAAATTATTTTATCTTATTTTCTGGGAAGCTCTTTATCTCTCCTTCAATTTTAAATGACAGCCTTGCTGGATAAAGTGATCTAGGTTGTAGGCCCTTGTTTTCCATCACTTTGAGTACCTCCTGCCTTCTGGCCTCCAATGTTTCTGTAGAAATGTCATTTGATAGTCTTATAGGAGTTCCCTGTATGTAACCCGTTGTCTTTCTCTTGCCGCTTTTAGGATTCTCTCTTTGTCTTTAATCTTTATGTGTTAAAGACACTTTAACTATAATGTGTCTTGGTGTGGAGCTGTTTGGGTTTATCCTGATTGGAACTCTCTGCAGTTCCTGGGCTTGTATGTCAGTTTCCTTCATAAGTTTGGGAAGTTTTCGGACATTATTACTTATAATATGTTCTTGATCCCTTGCTCCCTCTCCTCACCTTCTGGTATCTTAAACCATTTTCATTGTTTTTAATTCTTTTTTCTTTTTGTTCCTTTTGGGTGATCTCTGTATCTTGTCTTCTAAGTTGCTGATTCGATATCCTCTGCCTCATCTAACCTGCTGGTTATTCCTTCGAGTGTATTCTTTATTTCAGTTATTGTATTCTTTAGTTCTCACTGGTTGTTCATTATGATTTTTCTATCCTTGTTTATGTCATCACTAAGCTCCTTAAACGATCTTATTATCAGTGTTCTGAACTGTGTCTCTGATAGGTTGTTTACCTCTATTTCATTTGTTTCCAATTCTGGAGGTTTCTTCTGTTCTTTTATTTGGGACATGTTTCTTTGTTTCACTATTCTGGCTGACCCTCTGTGTTTGCTTCGATGGATTACGTAGATCCCATAGGGTTCTTGGTTTTTGCTGGGTTTATTATGTAGTATGTATTCTTTGTATTTGACTTGCACCACTTCCTTCTTCTCCTGTGTGTGTGCTCCAAAGGTGACTCTTATGTTGTCTTTAATTGCTTTTGCCTTGTCAGTTGATCTTTAATTGCTTTTGGATTGACTCCTAGGCTGACTATTTCTGAGACTTGGCTTTACCCACAGTGGATGTTCTGCTGCGCGAAGGTAGACCACTTAATGAGGCTTGGCCCCTATGGGCTCTTGTCCCTCTAGCAAATTCCCTCTGGATGTGTCACTTGTAGGTCAAACCCAGTAATACTCTGGTTTAGTCTGGAGTTGGCCTCTGGGTGTGTTGAATCTTGTGCCTCTTGAGCTGGGCCCTGGAGTAGGGCAATTTCAGAACAAAGCAAATCATCAAGCACAGCAACAACAAGAACAACAACAACAAAGAAAAAAAAATACACTCACATGTAAAAACAACCGATAACCGACACTCAACACAGGCAAAAATATCAAATATACAAAAACAAAACAAAACAAAAAAAGCAGTGCCAGTCTTCACTTAAGCCCACCAAGTACTCTCCAGGTTGTCCTCTGCGGTACCAAAGAGTCCTCTGCGTCTTGTGCAGGCAGAGCCGGCCACCTGGTGCCCAGAGTGTCCCTGGGACTGTAGTTTTAGATGAGTGGGGCTATGGGATCTTGATGGTAATTTTTACAAAGTCAGTGCAGTGTCTGCCCTTGCCTGCACATACGCACACTGTGAGTAACACAGCCAGCCCTGTGCCCAGGTCTCCTGAGTCTTAGGGCACTTCTTCTGTGTGTGTGTGTGTGTGTGTGTGTGTGTGTGTGTGTGTGTGTAGAGCAGGAGATTTCTGAGCTGCTGAAAGCCCAGAGCTGTGTCTGCCATCTACTGCTGACCCCTTGGAGTATCTCCGCAGTTGTAATTTCCCTGCCTTAGGCAGGCCAGAAAAAGTGGGGGCTGGGGATGGAGGAGACCTCTCTCCCAGCTCAGCAGTGTGACACTCTTTCCACAGGCCAGAAAAGGTGGGGGCTGGGGATGGAGGAGTCTTCTTTCTCCCAGCCCATCAGTGTTACACTCTCCCCAGCCTCTTCCCTGGGTCAGAGCTGCAAGCTGGGTCTTCCTATATCCTGAGTGCTACAGCTCCTCTGTAATCTGACACTACTCAGTTCATGGACCAGCTTGAGTCTCTGGAAGGGCTGGGGTAGGATTAGGAGAGTGGGGGGAGGGGTCCAGGTATGGTGTTTACATCCTTTATCAGACCTAGCACCCAGCTGGAGGTCTCAGCTGAAGTTACTGCCTCAAGTGCTGGATATGCTGCTCTCTTGGCAGGAGAGATCAGCTGTGGGGCATAGGGAAAGAGCCCACCTCCTGTCTGTTGTGGTCTCTTCTGTACTGGGTCCCCCTGTGTCTCCACAGCTATAGATGCGGACCACAGTCACCACTCCGCTCCCTTCCCTCTTCCCCTGCTTGCCCAATTTGCCCACCTTCAAGTAATCCTCGTTTGAGTCTCTTAATAGCTGTTCTGTGTGATGAGCAGAGTCCTTTGATGGGTTATAGATGTTCAATTTGTGGTAAGTTCCAGAGAACTCAAGAAAACCACCTCATTGCCACCATTCCTATGACATCACCCCCCCCATTGCTGAGTTCTTTTAGCTTCTGTTTTTTAGTATTTTTGCTTTTATGTCATGGGGAATATTGTATTGGTCTATAGGTTTCTGGGGTTTTTTTTTTAATTGTCTTTCTTTTGTTTTGCTGTGAGGATAATACAGGCCTTATAAAATAATTTAAGAAATATGCCCACATCTTGAATGTTCTCGAACAGATTATGTAAAATTGATATTATTTCCTCTATAAATGTTTGGTAGAATTCACTAGTTAATACCATGTAGTCTGGGACCTGCTTTTTCAACTACATATTTTTAACCGCATGTTCAATTTCTTAAATAGATCTACATGAGTGACTTTGGTACTTTTTTGTTGTTTAGGAAATTTGTCCATTTTGTGTAAATTTTCAAATTTATAGCATAGTGTTTCTCTTAATATTTTTTATTATCTCTGTAATATCTGTTGTTTCAGTACTTATATCCTCTCTTGCTTTTATTTCTGATATTGATCGTGTGTTTTCCCATTTTTTTCTGTGTTGGTTTTTATCATTGTCAGGTTTTTTTTAATCTTTCCATAGAAGTAAGCTTTGACTTCATTGATTTTTTTCATTTTCAGTTTCATTTTATTCTCTAATATTTATTGTTTAATTCCTTTTCTATTCATTAGGTTTGCCCTCTCTTGGTATAGTTTCTTAAAGTGGAAGTTTAGCTAACTAGTGAGAGGTGGTTTTTTTTTTTTTCTAATGTGATAAATTTAAGCTATAAATTTATCTCTGAGTACTATCTTAGCTGCATGTGACAAATTTCTGTATTTTGAACGGTTTTTGTTTTCATTTACATCAAAATCTTAATGTTCTGTGAGACATCCATCGTCTTTGACCCGGGGTTTAATGGAACTGTATTAACTTACAATTATTTTGTATTTTTCCAGGTAACTTAGTGTTACTGGTTTCTAGTATAATTTCTCTATGGCTTGAGATCATATTTTATGTGATTGCTCTTCTTTATAATTGTAAAGATTTGTTTTACTGCCCAAAATATGGTCTGTCTTGAACACTTCATGTGCATTTGAGAATAATGTGGATTCAGCTTCTTTTTAATGTATTGTGCCTTTAGGTTTTGAATGCATGGCTTTTACAAGTGCTGCTTCATCTCTTCTAGCTGCATATTTGGCCTACTGTATCTTCCTATCTCTTTTTTTTTTAACTGTGCTTTTTTGTTTTTATTTTCCTACATGTTATGAGTTGGCCAGGAGTGCCCTAAATGAACAGATGTGTTGCTCCTGCCCATGCAGATTTCATAGAGTAGATAGGAATATGTTTCCAGGTGGAATTTTGGCGGTGACATCTTCTAGAATGTCTTCTGAATGGAAATTTCTCAGGATTCTTCATGATCTTTCCGATGAAGTCTTGGTTTGGCTCAAGGATAGTTTTGAAAGTGTGTGCAAATCCTTTTATATCTGTATTGCAACCATAGAGAAAAGATTTTGTTTTTCTTTTTCTTTTTTTTTTTTTGGTGAGGGGGTTGGCTTGAGTATGATGAATATTGTCAAAAGGATTTTCTGTTCTATTAGAGCACCTTTTTCTCAGATCTTTAGCTGGAAGAAATAGGCTTTTCTTGGAGGTCTTTTGTCTCTGCCTCTTGTTGGCTTTCGATTGCAAGTTTCTCTAGCACTTGAGCACCCCATATAAGATATATGGGAAGCAGAAAGAAAACTGGAATTCTCTTCCATGTCATTTCTTAAGTCCAGGAGTCCACCTTCTTTCCACTGTGTAGCATCTTCATTTGTTTCATAAATTTTTTGTTCCCCCATGAATTTCCAGTTGTAAGAGGGAAGACTTGAGAAGAATGGGGCTGCTCCATCTTGGACAGCACTGGAAATAACTCCTGTTTCCTCTTTTAAAACATAAATAAATAAATAACAACATGGATGGGGTAGAGAGAGATAAACAGAGAGACACTGTGTCTGTCTTTCTGTCTGTGTGCATGAATTCTTAATTTTGGAAACATTAACTGAAACTTTACAATACATGACAAAATATGTGGCTATAAGCTCCTCTCAATAAGAAATGTAAGATTCACATGATGTTTTCCATTTTTGTCATTTTAGGATATTACCAAGTTGATGTCCACATTGAGGGGAACCAGGAAAATCAAAAGAAACCTCTGTGGCAAGTAATACTCAGTGATAACAACACACTGAGTAAGAAAGGGCAGAAAGTTTTAGGAAAACCAATTAATTTGGATTTAACTCCACATTTTTCAGGAAAAATACCCTGTAAATGTAACTCTTGTAGAATGAATTTGTCACTTGTTTCTGAATTAATTGTTAGTGATAGAAACTGTTCAAGAGAGAAGGCTGATTACATGAATTTATATGAAAAGTTGCAGCTTGATATTAAACAAGAGAAAATTCATACTGGAGATCTGTCTTGCAAATATAATAAAAATGGGAAAGCTCTCAGTCGTACGAATAATCATCAGAAATTTCAAACACTGGAGCAGTCTTTTGAATGCAATGAACTTGGAAAATTTTTACATGATGACACTGTTCTATGTGTTACACCTCAGAGTTGTCTAACAGGGGAGGAACCCTGTCAGGATGATGAATTTAGGGAAAAATGTGATAAAGCAATTGTATTTAACCAAATGGGAGCTGGCACAAGAGAGAAACGCTTTGATATTAATGACTATGAAAGATCCTGTGACAAAACCACCATTGTGGAATACAGTGAAGTTCACAGGGCTATGACAAACTATGAATGTAATGAAAGTGAAAATAACTTGAACAGGAATTCACCCTGCACTCAACCTCAGCGAACTGTCACAAGACAGAGTGCTTTTGAAAGCAGTGTATGTGAAGAAAACTTGAGCCAGAGCTCAGTCTGCTCAGTACATCAGAAGATACAAACTGGAGGTAAGTTCTATGTTTTTAATGAATGTACAGATGTCTTCTGCCAGGAATTAGACTTTACAGTGCATCAGAGAACTCAAACAGAAGAGAAATTCTACAAGTGTGGTAAATATGGGGAATATGGTAAATATGGGGAATACTCGTATCAAAACTCACTTCTCAGTGTACATCAGGAAAGTGACATAGGAGAGAAGTCATTTGAAAGTAATGAATGCAGCAAATCCTTTTATGAGAAAGCACACCTCATTCAGCATGAGAGGACCCACTCAGAGGAGAAAACGTCTGAATGTGAGGCAAGCATGAAATCCTTTTGTTCAAATTCATACACTATTCATTATCCTGCTGCTCATATAGGGGTCAATCTCTGTGAATGTAATGAATGTAGGAAAACTGTCTGTCAGACGTCAAACCTCAGTGAACATCTGACTGTTCACACAAAGAAGAAACCTTATGATAACAATGAATGTGGGAAATCTTACAAGAAATCTGCCCTCTTAGTACACGAGAGAATACACACAGAGATGAAACCCTATCAAAGTAATAAATATAGGAAATCATTCTCCAAGATGGCACAGCTCAAAGAACCTCCGAGAATTCACACAGGAGAGAAACTCTATGAATGTACTGAATGTGGGAAAACTTTCTCCAAGACATCACATCTAGGAGCACATCGGAGAATTCATAGAGCGGAGAAACCCTATCCATGTAATGAATGTGGGAAAACTTTTTCTCACAAGACACACCTCAGTGCACATCAGAGAATTCATACAGGGGAGAAACCCTATGAATGTACTCAATGTGGGAAAACTTTCTCCCAAAGGACACACCTGTGTACACATCAGAGAATTCACACAGGGGAGAAGCCCTATGGATGTAATGAATGTGGGAAAACTTTTTCCCAGAAGACACACCTCAGTACACACCAGAGAATTCATACAGGTGAAATACCCTATGCATGTAGTGAATGTGGGAAAACGTTCTCCCAGAAATCATACCTTAGTGGACATGAGAGAATTCACAAAGGGGAAAAACCTTATGAATGTCATGAATGTGGGAAAACGTTTGTCTATAAAGCAGCCCTCATAGTCCATCAAAGAACTCACACAGGAGAGAAACCCTATGGATGTAATGAATGTGGGAAATCTTTCTCCCAGAAGTCGTATGTCAGTGCACATCAGAGAATTCATACCGGGGAAAAACCCTATGAATGTAGTATGTGTGGGAAAGCTTTTGCCCATAATTCAACTCTGAGAGTACACCAGAGAATTCACACAGGTGTAAAATCCTATCAATGTAATGAATGTGGTAAAACTTTCTCCCAAAAGTCACACCTATGTGCACATCAGAGAATTCACCGAGGGGAGAAACCTTATGGATGTAGTGAATATGGGAAAACTTTCTACAAGACATCACACCTTAGAGCACATCTGAGGACTCGCACAGGGGAGAAACCCTATGAATGTAGTATATGTGGCAAACTTTTTGCCCGTAATTCAAACCTTAGAGTACATCAGAGAATTCACACAGGAACAAAACCCTATGAATGCACTGAATGTGGGAAAACTTTCTCCCAAAGGACACACCTGTGTGCACATCAGAGAATTCACACAGGGGAGAAACCCTATCGATGTAATGAATGTGGGAAAGCTTTTGCCCAAAATTCAACTCTCAGAGTACACCAGAGAATTCATACAGGGGAGAAACCCTATGAATGTAATGAATGCGGGAAAACGTTTGTCCGTAAGACAGCTCTTAGAGTACATCACAACAGAATCCACACCAAAGAGAAAAAATAATAAATCTGGGATATCCTAAAGGAACTCATACAACACAGTGGAGAAGCTCGTGGCATATGGACTGGCAAATTGTTTAAATATTTGTTTTTGTGCTAGGCACATAGCCTGTCTAAATTTCCCAGTCCAGGTGGGGCTGGTCATGGAATATGATGTTATTACATTTAAGCTAAATCGGACCTTAAAATGTCCCTTATATTGTTCCTATCTGTATTATACTGGAATGTAGAAATTTCCATGGCAGACTTTGGTGCTGTGTACTGAACATAGAACAGCAGGTTTAAAAAGCTAGAGTCTGAATAATTGGGTGAAACAGAATCCCCCACTGACAGATCTTCACCAGTTTATTTTGTTTGTTTGTTTGTTTGTTTGTTTGTTTGTTAGGCAAGATTTAAGTTTCTACTCTGTTGAGCTCTTAAAGATTTGTGTCCATTGTTTAAATGCATGTAGTTTAGGCAACTATGTTAAAGGGGTATGAAATGCTATAAATATAGTAAATGTCAGAAGACCTATCAGGATTCAGCTTATCATTGTACTTCAGAGACTTCACATGAGAAAGAAAACTGTCAATGTTCTGAATAATTAGAAGACTTCGTTAAAAATCAGAGAAATCTGAAGGAAAAACAAAAGCCTTTACCACCAAGTAAACTTCACTAAACATGAAATAATTAAGATTATCCTAAAACCTTGTATTTTGATAAATGTAATTTTTGAACATATACTGAGTTTGCATCAGATAATTTTTTGAGGAAATGTATCAATTTCAGAATTAAAGATAAATTCTTCACCTAGAACTGATGTACCAAAACTTGTGATTTATATGTAATACTATGTTTTATAGTAAATACAGAAGAAAATATTGACCTATGTGCAAACACTGTGGAATGTGAAGTTTTAAAGATGGAAGAATAACATGAACTCTGTGGACAACACCAATAAATGTTTGTGACTAGTCTCTGAGCTATGTGATACATCTGTATGAGGATGTAACAGATTTCATTACTGCTTCTAGTAGGAGGCAGTAACCAAACCTACTCTGGACCTATTCACTTTCCTTTTTTGAGTGATAGTCTGTGTGCTGCTTCTGTTGGCTTCCCTCAGCTTGATGCTGTTAGACTTTCGCCTGCCTGCTATGTCTGAATATCAGTCTGGCCCCGTGTTTCTAGGACTTTATCGATCTATGAGATTTCTAAAGGATTCTTTGTGTGTGTGTGTGTGTGTGTGTGTGTGTGTGTGTGTGTGTAGTGGATGGTGATTCTTACATGCTTTTTGGCTTTTCATTTTCATTTTACGCCTGCTAGTGGTTCATTTTGTGCTAATTAAATAGGAAGTCTTTGGGAGACAGACTTTATCACTTTGTGAGGGGTGTAAATGTCTATTACATTGTTTTGTGTACCTGAAATTAATTAAATAAATAAATAAAAAAGCAAGTCGTCTTAGCCCCCTTGTTTGCATGTAGTCTGAGCATCCTGTCTAGGATTTTTGCAAGCCCGTGATGCTTGCTCACACTGCGACATTGCAAACCAGTTAATTTCTACCGTTCTTGGATAGCGAGGTTTAGAATTGGAATAAAATCAGAGCTACTTTCATGTCAGAAGTACCACGTTGGTATTGAAAAACACTCAATTTTGGGAAAACAATGTAGTATAGTCTTAACCAAGGAAATATTTTGTCAGTCCGTCATCATTTCGGGTTATATGGTTTGGTCAGCACAGAGAAAGAAGTAACTAAAATTCTCCTTTTTAAAATCTGGACCATTGGGCCAGCTCGGTGGCTCAGGCAGTTAGAGCTCCATGTTCCTAACTCCAAAGGCTGCCGGTTCGATTCCCACATGGGCCAGTGGGCTCTCAAACACAAGGTTGCCAGTTCAATTCCTTAAGTCCCACAAGGGATGGTGGCCTCTGCCCCCTGCAACTGGGATTGGGCATGGCACCTTGAGTTCAGCTGCCGCTGAGCTCCCGGATGGCTCGGTTGGAGCACGTCCTCTCAACCACAAAGTTGCCGGTTTGATTCCCACAGGGATGGTGGGCTGTGCCCCCTGCAACTAGCAAAGGCAACTGGACCTGGAACTGAGCTGCGCCCTCCACAACTAAGATTGAAAGGACAACAACTTGATTTGGAAAAAAGTCCTGGAAGTACACATTGTTCCCCAATAAAGTCCTGTTCCCCTTCCCCAGTAAAATCTTTAAATAAATAAATAAATAAATAAATAAATAAATAAATAAATAAATAAATAAATAAAACCTGGACTGTAGTCACACAGCAGCCTAGCAGTCTGTCCCCTCCAATCTTTCCTTAGGGAAAGGTGACCCTGCGGGATTGTCCCTTATTGGGGTTGAGTTTATGTTACCCTAAGTCTCCATGTTTGGTCCTTGTGAGCAGGGTCTGCAGTGAAAGACGAGTAAGTTTCCTCATGGGAGGAACGACTTAAGCCAGACGGGACCCCCCTAGGACCCCCATGAGCTAATGTAAAGTTAGGAGGTAGCTGTGCCCCTCCTCTTCTGAGAAGCTGCTGACGCATGCCTCAGCTATTGTCCTATACCCTCAGGTGTAATGGACCCATTAGAGCGATAACATCTCGCTCCTGGATATGTAACTATTATATGGGATAATCTTATCTTGTGAGACTTGTTCCCCCACGGATTGTATGCACCGCACCTTGGTCATTTGGGGGATGGTATGGATTGGTTGCTTTGGGACAATTATGGGATTTGGAATGAAGGATTATTGTGTGGTGTAAGAGTTCTGCAGACCCTGCCCCTAATCATGTGATTTCTATTGTGAAAAATCAATAAATACCCACGGTGACACGGTGAGAGGGAAAATGATGGTATAACTTTAGCACTAATTGAGAACAGGTATTTCTTTGACACTGGCTTATCAGCACTTAGTGGAATCCCTGCCAAAGGAAAGAGCCAGGAGTGAGAGCCCATCGCTGGATGAAGGCTGTATCATAGGATCTCCAGGGTTGGTGCACGCACCACAAACTGAATCAGCATTCCTTTTTTCTGGAAAGTTCCAGCAGCTAAGAAAATATGTTTGCCTCTCAGTCTCTTCAAACCTTGAAACAATGTGAGCTTATTACACAACCAAAAGGGAAATGAAAGTCAAAAGACATCTCTTTCTACATGCTTGATTTTTCAGAAAACTGGTGATTTATAGAAAACTGAAGGAAATGGTCTAACCTGGCGTACTTTAATTTTTTTATAATTCACTTCAGTTTAGAATAGTTGTAGATTTAAAGAAAAGTTACCATAGTAATTTCCTATATATTCCTCATACAGTTTTATATTACACTGGTACATTTGTCATAACATTGATACATTATTAACTACACTGTAATGATGAATGGGGAAAGAAGGAGGGACACAGGCTACAATGAGGCTAATGAATTTATTTAGTAATATCTAATCAACTTATTTAGCAATATGCAATAGCAAAAGACAAAGGCAATTAATAGAATGTTAATGACAGAAAATAAAGGTGGTTAAGACTAAACTATATATACTGATACCAATGTCATGTTAAAGGAGTACACATACTTATAAGTTTAAGAGATCCCAACATATGTTTACTATTGATCAAAAATCACTCGGCTGAATACACAAATAACATTGGTAAGGAGTATCCAAAAGCAGTAATAAGTTCTATAGGACAGTAACTATTATAGTAGATGTCAAAAGCTCACCTAACTGGGGGAGAACAGTGTTGGAAAAGTCATAAAGTAAAATCTTGTCACATCTGTAGCTGAGAAAAACTCAGACGTCTCCCACACCGCTGTTTGTTAGTTTCTAAGAATGCTGTCTTTGTTGTTAGAAGTCAAGGCGTCTTCTGATGTTAAAAGCTGCAAACTGCTTATAAGTGTTTGAGGTGTTAATCTGAAGAATGTTGCTGTTGTTGTTGTCATTGTTAGAAGTTAGGACGTCTTCTGATACTGTAAGCTGCAAGTTATATGCAAGTTCCCAAAGATGCTAGAATGATGACAATTCATCAACAAAAGAAGTCTCTACTGTCCACTGAGGCAAGTTCTGATCTCTTACTCTGAAACAATCCAATCCTGAAAAGCAGTCTTGAAACAGCAAATCTTTTGAATAGTAATTTCTTGAAACACAATCAATCCAATATAATCCACCTGAGGTCTGTCTTATATATCTGTTTTGATGCACCCCAGAGCCAAGTTTTATGTTCCTGCCTCCCCTTTTAAGGAATGGACAGTTCTGGGAGGGTCTGGCAGTTACTGATATGAATTGTTGTCCATCCAGCCGAAGGGCCAATTCATCTGGAGAAGCAATATCTACTGTTCTTTCTTGGAACCATCAGCCCAAGGTCTTCCAAAGCCTGGCAACATGCCTGTCACGTCATCCCGATATAACTTAGCTACTTCTTTACTTCATCTGCTGATGTGGGTGAAACAGACAGAACAAAGAGGGAATTCTCTCAACCTCTGATCAAGAATTTCTTTAACCCTAATCTAACCATCACCTCACAACATGGACAGAACAACAAACATTATCTCATAAGTCCTCCACTCAAGAGAATGAGACCAAACAGAAAACCTCATTTCATGTCTCCCCTGCTAGGGAGAATGAGACCAAAGGGGGAATTTACTCAACCCCTGATCACAGTATAGAAATCACCTCACATACAGGAACAGACAAAAGCTAATAGACAAAAGCTCACATCAACCAATGAAGGCAAATTATTTTTAACAAATCTTCCCTACATAAACACACTGTTTTTCAGTTTTACTAGTTTTTCTAGTGTTTTTGTATTCCAAGATTTTATCCAGTATACCAAATTACATTTAATTGTGTCATGTCTCCTTAGCTTCCACTGGTCTGTGACAATTGCTCATGCCTTCTGTGTTTTTGATTACCTTGACAGTTCATGAGTACATGTCAAGTATTTTGTAGAATGTCTCTCAGTTTGGGTCTTCGATATATTTTTTTCAAAGCACAGGAATTACAGGTATTTTTGTAGGAAGACCATATAGGTAAAAACAAAACAAATTCTCATTCAGTAGTACATGCTGTCAACATGAATGATCACTGACAATGCTAAGCATGGTCACCTGGCTGAGGAAGTGTCCCTCAACTTGAAAGCATGTATAGCAAACACCACGCTTGGCATTTAGTAAAGATTTCTTTTATAAATCATTAGTTGTGTCAAGTTTACACATAAGATCAGAATACTTTTTATATAATTCTGACTTTAATGTTGGAAACAATATAAATAGGTTAAAAACTAGAACACCTAGAATTTAAATATCACTTTAAGTTTATCCAGTTCATAGTCCAAATTTTTGGTTTTTAGTGTTTATTGGAATATGAATGAATCATGGTCCTTTTCTTTGTTCCCCAGGATTTCACTTCAGGATTTTATTTATCTTCACATCGTGTGGTTAGAGTGATGCCCAGCTATTCTATACCTCTTAATCCATGGAGTTTGGACTTGAGTAATGAAAGGACTGAAAGTTTATCTTCATCTTATGAGCCAATCAATACAAAGGTTATTATATTAACCCAGATGACAAAAGGAGATACAAAGAATGAGTAGCCGTGATAACTAAGAAATCTCCGATAAGAGGAGAAATAAATTAAGTCAGGTTTCAGAACAAGATGGGGTATCAAAAGCCAAATGCCTGCATAGCATATTTTAAAAGCATCGATAAATTGTATGGTACTAGTAGGAAGCTTTAAAAGTAATGGGTGTGTTATCAGTAGGTAGAAAGTTAAGTTTGGACATGTAGGCCACAGGCATATGACATAACGAGAAAGAGATATAAAGGATTAGCAGCAGGTGGTCACTCCCAGATCATAATAGTCAAACCAGGGAGGGATTATATAGAGAAGCAAGTGAAGGAAGAGCACATGGGCATATATTATTGCACACGTACAGTGCATACCATCAGATGTCAGTGTGCATGAAAATAGGAACTTCTATAAAGGCAACACCTCTGAACTATATTGATTGACGTACATGTGGAAAACAGGTCTGTTGATTTTAAAAAAAACATGCTCTCAAAACAGGCATGTATCTCTGATGAAAAATAATAACAGCATAGGTAGAATGTAATTGTTTCTACTGTGAAAAATAGGAAGAAGACTATTAGACTGCTCAGGAAATCAGAGAAGATTGTTGATGCCAGCGTGCACTGAATCCAAGAGAAATAGAAACCAACAAGCACACTGAGAAAAGGAACAAAAGGGACCACTGAATAAACATGAAAAAAGAACTAGATTATATATGCCTTATGGATAGGTAACTCACAAGAGAGAACAAGGTTACACTTGAGGAAGGGCCACACCCAGACAATGTAGTGCACTAGCAGTGTCAGCTAAGTAGGGTGAAATTTCTAAAGAAGACTCATGAGACCCAAAATGGCAATGCTTACAAATCTGCAACTTATTAAGGGGAAAAGGTGCCTCACAGCACGGTGTTTGGATAAAGGCCAGACAGGAGTTCCCAGTTTTCTCCACTGAACAGACATAATTTCACTGTTAGGTGAGAACCATCGAGCACAGAACTGGCCAGAAGCCAAAAATGTATTCACTGCTGAGGTTTCTTATACCATGAAGGATACTAGGCATGTGCTTGCTATGTAACCATCCCCAACAGCAGAGGACTATGAAGGTCTCAGTGAGAACAGGTGTAAATTATCAGTTGCACTATTATCAATAAACTGTTGACAAGCTGTTAAAACCTGTCCCCATACATCTTGCATCTATTGTTACAAAGCAACACTATTAATCAATGCATTTCATTCCTTGAGTAATGACTAATATGTACAGATGCTTTAGCTCAGGCCTATTCCAGATCTGCTGAACTTAACCCTCACAGCACAGTTCACCCCTTGTTCCTGGTAAAAGCCTTTTACAAAAAAATCACTTAGTGTAACAGCAGTCAGTTATTTGCGTTTCAACAGTGTATAATCAAATAGACAATCAAAATGCACTTACAGATTTCATTGAGTTGTAATGAGATGCCCCCTGGGGCATCTCAGCCCAAGCTAAGAGAACACATTTTTCACTTGCTCTGAGCCTCTCTGAAGGCACCAATGTGATCTTAGATGATTTGTTTTTGTAACACTCATTTATTGACTCCCCTCAACTCAGCAACAAACTCACACATGGCCCCCATTTATATTAATTTTAAAATCAACCTTTTCCCTTGAATTAGTGATTCTGATATAACCAAGATGAAATGACCAGGGCTTCCTTTGGGGGTCATTTCCAGTCACATAGAGTTGGGTTGAATAAGTACAGAGAAATCTGGCTATCCCATCCACTAGGCAACAAAACATTTGCATAGTCAGGGCCAAATTGATGAAATACAGAGAGATTAGCCATCCAGTCAACCCCTTTGGCATTCATGGCATTCATCAAAACAATAAACATAGTCTCTGGTTGTGGAATATTTCCAGACTCTTAGACCTTAATTTGAGCTCCATTTTAGGGCTTCCAGAGCTGGTATTGAAAAAGAAAATAGGGATGTGTTCTTTGTGAATTCCTTTTTCATCCCCTGTGCTATATAGACTGAATATGTTCCCCCAAATTCATATTTTGAAGCCTGACTCCCCGTTACGAATGTATTTGAAGTGTGGGACCTTGGAATATTTATAATAGTGAGCATTTATTAAACACACACATAAGAGACCTTATACAAAGTACTGGGAATGTGTCCTGCCCACGTGGAGTTTATAACCTACCTGGGAAAACAATATCAGTGTAGTGCTGGCTGCCACAGTGAAAGAGATACTGCTCTCAAATCTAATAAGATGTATATGTCAGTACAGCAACAGTGGAATTAAATTAGAAGCCAATGATGGAAAGATCTCTAGAATTTCCTTACATACTTGAAAATCAAGTAAAACACGTATATGTAACTCAAGAGTTAAAATAGAGCCAAACAATTAAGTAGTATTTTGAGTTGAATGAAAATGAAAACATACTTCAAGATTAGTGGGATCTACCTCATTGAGTGCCTAGACGGAAGTTTAATGATTATGTTAGAAAAGAAGGTTTCAAATCAAAGACCTCAGCTTCCAACTTGAAAAAGAAGAGCAAATAAAACCAAAAGTATGCAAAATAAAGGAAATAAAAAATATCAGTGTGGAATTAACGTAATAGAAAACAAGCAAAAAAATACAAATTAATGAATCTGGGTTTTTTTGTTTGTTTTAGAAATCCATGTTTTTTATAAACATATATTCAGGCTGATCAGAAAATAAAAGAGGCCATAAAAACTAGCATATCAGGAATAAAAGAAGTAACGTAACACATTCTACAGACATTAAAAAGATACTTATGAACTCATTATTCCAACAGATTTGATAACTAAATTCAAAAGGACAAATTCCTCAAAAGAGAAACTGATTTCACTAGATAACAAATAGCCAGAATAATCCTATATCAATTAAAGAAATTGAATTTGTTGTTTAAAACTTTCCCACAAAGAAAACTATGTCTAGATGTCTTCATTGGTGAATTCTACCAAATATTGAGGAAGAAATTATGTCAATTCTATATAGCTAAAGAGAAAGTTGGAAGAGATGGGACTACTTCTTAATTTATATCACGAGGCCAACATTACTCAGATTCTAAAACCAAAGACATTAATAGAAAACTGAAGAACAGTATCCCTCATAACTATCAAAGGAAAATTCTTAACATAATTTTACCAAATTGAATCCATTAATATCTACAAAGGCTAGGACATGCGTAAGTGGTATTTATCCTAGGAATGCCAGGTTGGTTTAATATTTAAAAATCAATGTAATTAGACTTATGAATACATTAAAAAGAAAAACAAAAACAATCTGAGTAAATACATAAAAACCATTTGGCAAAACCCCATCTCTGTTTCTTATAAAACTGATGAGACAAGTAAAGAGTTAACAGGAGCAGGATGTGAGGTGTCAGGATGGAATAGGCAAAGAGTTCACAGGAGCAACATTGTGAGCCAGCAGGAACAAGCTTAAAATTTAACTGCTTGGCTCTGAAACCTCTGGCTAGCACTGCACGTGCAAGCTGTCAAGCATCTATCATAGGTAGGAACAAAAGAGTTTCCAACTGCAATGGCAAACCCTGAAAACTAACAACCATCATAGATGGGAAGAGAACAGTTAATTTCAACAGTAACCCCCTGGAAGCTGACATCCATCATAGATGGGAACAGCACAGTTCCCAGGAGAAGATAATTGTAGCGGCAGCTCCCCTGAAAGCAAACAAACACCCTACATTCTGCATAAAAAAACGTAAAACCCCAGCACTCCTGCTCATTGTTGCAGCTGTAGCTATTGGGCTCTGCCCTGGCAAAACTCCCTTTGCCAATATTTCTCTTCCAAGCAGACCTCTCTGTGTGTCTCTGTGTCTGTGTCTCTCTCTGTCTCTCTCTCTGCCTAATTTTCACTAAACGTTTTCTTGCTCTCCCACTTTTGTAGAGTCTAATAAATGCTTTCACGTTCTGGGAATGACCAGAAGTTAATTCTAAAAACTTCAGTGCCAAACCCTGCGAGTTGGATTATACTTCCTCCTCTCCATGAGTTCGACCTCCCTTTCTCTGAGAGTTCAACTCCACCTCCTTCTCTCCCCCACCAGGGGTTCCCCCCAGTGGCTCTCAGAAGCCTCTCATGGATCCCATTGAAGGTTGGAAGTGGACGTTTCCAGGCCGGGGCTATTCTCTGATGGAATCAAAAGTCCAACCTCTCTGCTGGTTGGGGAATCCCATTGTCAGACCCAGTGTGTGGCTCCTTTCTATTACTCAGTGTGCAGGTGAGTCACCATGGCCACATTCTTAGTGGGCACAGGATGGACATGTAAATGCCTTTGGGGTGTCCACCACTTTAAAGAGGTATCCCATGACAGGATGACCTGGTAGTGGTCCAGGACTCTAGGACTAGGTCCTGCAAGGTGCAAGTCAAAGACCTGCTCATTGGACAGGCACACAAGTCAAAGACACAGTCTTCCTCTCCACTGGTCACTCCCTATAGTTGTTTTCAGTGATTCACTCCCCATTTAAATTCCTCTCCCACTCTGGACCTTCATCACCACCTCCACGTCAGTGGGCCTTCAATTGGTAAGTGACATTCCTTGAGACATTTGTGGGGCACCAGGAATTCCAAGGACTGGATCCACAACCCACAATCTTAGTAGCACAGGGGATGCCCTCGTAGCTAAGAGATTCTCCCTCTCAGGTACACAGTAAGGCACTAGTTAAATCCGCAACCCAGTGCTGGAGGAACCCTTTGTTTGGAGGATCTTTAGGGGTAACCCCTTGATCTCTTAATTTGACTATCATGAGATCCCCATCCAAAGCACCACGGGTGGCTCCACTTCCCTCTCGACTCTCCTCTTGGTTTCCTCTTCTCTCAGCTGTCTTCTGAAGAATGGGACAATATTCGACCTTTCTCCTCTCAAAAAGAAAGCTGTTTCCAATTCTCAGTAACATTCAAGATCTAACAACTAAACGATCCCAGGTCCCTCCTAGATCTCCTCAAAACCCATCTCCTACCCCTCCTACCTCTCTTTCTTAAAAGTCCTCTATCCCTTCCAGCTCTCCTTCAGCCCACCCCCCCATATTCTCTACCCCAGCTCCCAGTCCTGTGGGCACCACACATAGTACAGCTAATTTTAAGGTGGACTCCATACTGCCTCTCCAGGAGATTGGAAATGGGGAGGCTTACAATTAGGGATCTAGCTCAGAAAGAGATAAAATTAGGAAACTACTCTGAAGACCCTTCTAAGTTCATTAAGGAATTCCGGGGTCTAACGATGGCCTTTGATCTTACTTGGCAGGACAGTCATATTATTTTAACCCCCTGCTGCTCCTTAGAAGAACCATATCTGGCTCTTGCCCAAAAATACGCAAATGAGGTAGCTTCTCAGAACCCAGGACAGTACAGAGTTGAGGCTGAGGCTGTTCCAAATCATGATACTGACTGGAATTATCAGACTGGCCAACAGGGCCAGAATAGACGAGACAATATGGTCACCTGTCTTATTGAGGGCAGGAAGAAAGGCATTATTAACCCAGTGAAATATGAGAACCAGAGGGAAATTACTCAAGTACCAAATGAAAACCCAGACCTCTTTCAATGCCACTTGGCTGACGCCCTCCAAAAATATACTAACATAGATACATTTAGCCCCAAGGGCATCACTATCCTCGCCAAGAATATTATTGGGCAATCGGCTCCACATATCATAAGGAAGCTTCAGAATCTAGAACCAGGTCCCCAGAATCTATTTTCAGTGCTCCTAGATACAGCCTTTAAGGTCTTTAACAAGAGGGAGGAGGTGCAAAGGGAGTCTAGGGTACAGAGGGATAAAGCAAAAAGAATTCAACTAATGGCTGTTGCCCTTGCCAGCACCCTGCCCTCACAGCCTTATGCAGGTTTGGGCCAGTGAGGAGGGAGGCCACTGAAGACAACTGTCATCAGAAAGGACACTGGAGTAAGGTTTGTCCTCACCTGGCCAAGAGGGCACTCCCTGGCCCTTGTTCCTTTTGCAATGAGGAAGGGCACCGGAAGAGAAACTATTCCCTCTTCTCTCTGCTTGTAGGAGCCATCCCAACTCCTAAAATGCCAACAGGGCAACTCCTACAACCAGCTGTCAATGTCAGTCATTGTGAACTCTGAGCCAGACAACTGCCACCTCACTGAGAAGCCCCAGAATTTGTCCAGGCTCCCCTCCTTAACATCATAGAGGATAATGCCAGACGTGACAGGTAAGAATGTAATCTTTCTTCTTGATAAGGAAGCCCATTTTCTGCTTTAATCCATCACCTTGGCCCTACGCTTCCCTCCAACTTCCTCCTAACAGGTACTGAAAGTAATCCCACCACTTGCAGATGCACCCTACCTTTACCTTGTTAGTTTGGGCCCCTTGCTTTTACACATAGCTTTCTAATTATGCTTCAGTGCCCTATACCCCTTTTAGGGTGAGATATTATGCAGAAGCTACAAGCTTCCCACCAAATCTCTCCTAACCCACTTTAATAGTTGCTCTGCAGCATATTTTCCCTTCTCAAGCATTTAACTCTGACCTGTCTACAATCCTGTGTGTTGCAGAACCTCCAAGGATTATATATGCTCACAGTCTCCCAACGGGGTGTCTGTCTGTTACAAGAGGAATGATGTTTCTGGGTAAATAAGACCAGGGTGGTTCAAAACAGCAGAGAAACTGAGAGATCAAGCCTCTAGACTTAGGAAAAAGATGGACCAAGGATGGACAGCCTGGGCTGGCACTTAGTCATCCCAATATACCAGAGCTTGAATTCCCAGCCTGGAGCCCCCTGCTCAGTTTAGTCCCATCCCTGTTTCCCTGCAAATAAGACCTAGCCAGACAATCAGGTCTAATGAGTCTTTTGGAGCAGAAATTAATATAAGACCCAGTATTATATTATATTTATTATATTATATTACATTACACTATATTACATTATACTATACTATATACCCGGTCTTATAGTAAAATAAGACTGGGTCTTATTTTAATCTTTGCTCCAAAAGACACATTAGACCTGATTGTCTGGCTAAGTCTTATTTTTGGGGAAACTCGGTAGACGATACTGCCTGGATTTTCCAAGGTCCAGTCACTCTCCCCCCTCTCTGACCGGCGATCTCTTAGGTAGCTACAGCTCTATGCCCCTACGCAGCTCTGAAGCATTTACGGAAGATGGATCACATCCCAATTTCCAAAGATTTATCATTGCCAATCAGAGATGGGGGAACGTGACAAGTAAAGAGTTAATTAGAGTGGGCTTGTGAGCTGGCAGGATGGGACAGGCAAAGAGTTAACAAGAGTGAGCTTGTAAGCTAGCAGGAACAAGATTAAAAATTAACTAATGGGCTCTGAATCCCCCAGCAAGCACGGAGCCTGCATGACAAGCACCTTACACGCAACAAAACCCCCTGCAAACTAACAAACACCCATCATAGATGGGAACAGGACAGTTCCCAGGAGAAGACAACTGTAATGGCAGCCCCCCTGCAAGGTGACAAGCACCCTACATCCTGCATGGAATAATAAAAAACCCAAGCACTCCTCATCGATGCAGCTGTACCTATCAGGCTCTACCCTGGTAAACCTCCCTTTGCCAGTATTTCTATTTCAAACAGAACTCTCTCTTTCTCTGCCTAACTTTTTCTCTTTCTTTCTTTTTTTTATTATTTTTAGGTGTACAAAACAATGTAATAGACATTTATACCCCTCACAAAGTGGTAACTCACCTCCCCCTATCTACTATCCCTCTGACATCATATATAGCTGTTACAATTGCACTGAGTGTATTCCCTATGCTGTACTCCACATCCTGTGACACACACACACACACACACACATATAATTATAGTTGACATTCATTATTATTCAGCTTCAGGTATACACTACAGTGGTCAGGGACATGACGGAAGACATAGGCACATATGCTGACTGACCCAGTCCCACCCTCCGAGTGCTACAAACGTACTCCAGAAGAAAAAGTAGCAGTGTCAGATGAAAAGAACAGAATATTTACAGCTCTGAGAACTGCAGCTCCCCCAGCCCCAGACTCAGGTCGCAACTAATTCCAGTGAAAGAGAAGGAAGTATAGGGGCAAGATAACTGTGGACTAGTAGTCACCATCTCTCAGAGCCATCCCTTACAACCCACCATTCCCCCACCTCCAACTATCTGGGTGGATCCAGGCAGGGGTAAACAGAGGTTCTGAGACACACAAGCTCTGAATCTGGTTGCAGGAAGAGCTTTGGGACTTCAGAAGCTCTCCACATCCCCCCTCCATTGAGGTGGTTCTCCGAGAGCCAGGCAACCTGCTCAGAGGAGAAACCCACCGCTTTCCAGAGACCTCCCCCTCCCCCACCATTGCATGAGAAGCTGGAACAGTGCAAGAGAAAATATAATCTACAGTATGAGATAGAATAAAAGGCTGCAGTGGGAGAGACAATAAAACATTCCACCAACATCTACCGGAAAGCAAAAGAAAGACCTCTTCCAATCAACCTGTTGTAGAACCCACTCCTGTAGATACCCACAAAGAGAAATAATTCATTAATTGGTGTGACTAATCAAGGTTAACAAGGCAGCTCAGAAACAAAATGAAAAGTCTCCAGAAGATAAACTCAAAGACATGGGAATATGTGACTTAAATGACAAAGAATTCAGGATTGCAGTTCTGAAAAAAATCAACAAAATGCAAGAAAATCGACAGGCAGTTTAATGGACTCAGAAACACAAGGAACAAAATGAACATCATCCCAGAGATTGAAATTTTAAAAAAAGAACCAAATAGAATTTCTGGAGATTAAGAACTCAATAAAAGAAATGAAGAATGACATAGTCAGCGTAGGTAATAGGGCTGACCAGATGGAGGAAAGAATCAGACATCAAAGATAGAAATCTGGAACTGACACAAATTGAAGATGAGAGAGATTTAAGAGTTAAAAGAAGTGAAAGAAATCTACAAGAACTTTCTGACTCCATCAGAAAGAGCAACATAAGAATAATGGGCATACCAGAAGGAGAAGAAAAGGAGATGGGAACAGAGACTATTTTTAAACAAATAGTGGATGAGAACTTCCCAAACTTGTGGAAAGAACTGGATCCTCAAATCCAATAAGTGAATACCAATCCCAACAGGCCATCTCCAAGGCACACTGTAGTAAAGCTGTCAAAAATTAATGACAAAGAAAGAATTATCAAGGCAGACAGAGAAAAGAAGATGGCAACCTACAAAGGAAAGCCCATTAGATTATCATCAGATTATTCAGTAGAAACTCTACAAGCCAAGAGGGAGTGGAATCAAATATTCAAACTACTGAGAGAAATTATGAGCCAAGAATAATCTATCCCGCAAAGATATCCTTTAGATATGGAGGAGGAATAAAGACCTTTCCAGACATACAGAAGCTGAGGGAATTTTCTGACACATGACATGCACTACAAGAAATACTGAAGGATTTCTCTGAAGCTTAGTGATGTTGAGCATATTTTCATGTCTATCGGCCATTGGTATGTCCTCTACAGAGAAATGACTGTTCAGGTCCTCTGCCCATTTTTTTTTAATTTATTGGGGTGACAATTGTTAATGAAATTACATAATTTCAGGTGTACAATTCTGTATTACATCATCTATAAATCCCATTGTGTGTTCACCACTCTGCCCATTTTTTAAATTGGATTGTATTTTTGTTGATGAGTTGTATATGTTACTTATATATTTTATATTTGGGATACTAGCTCCTTATCAGAGGCATTGTTTGCCAAACAATAAACTTTAAAAAAAAAATGGGACTGTGAACTGAATCCACTTAAAGTGA
This sequence comes from Rhinolophus hipposideros, assembly GCF_964194185.1. Lineage (NCBI taxonomy): Eukaryota > Metazoa > Chordata > Mammalia > Chiroptera > Rhinolophidae > Rhinolophus > Rhinolophus hipposideros. Next base: position 2,559,318 of record NC_138052.1, on the reverse strand, counting down.
ATTTTTCTTTTTTCAATGTTTAAGACAAATCTTTACACGCTTCCCTGCAGTTTTGCTAGTGAACTTCGGGTAAATAATCAGACCCTCTCAGGCCTGAGGAAAGATATGTTGTCACTCCTTTTGTAGTGCTTGCCTTCCTGTATTAAAACTGCATCTCAAATTAAAGTAGGATAAAAAATTTTTAAGTGATTTTTAAATACTCAGGGTTCTAGTTTTTAACCAATTTATATTGTTTCCAACATTAAAATCAGAATCATATAAAAAGGATTCTGATCTTTGTGCAAAACTTCATACAACTGATTTATAAAAGAAATCTTTACCAAGTGCCAATCATGGTGCTTGCTATATACAGGCTTTCAAATTGATGGACACTTCCTCAGCCAAGGTACCGTGCTTAGCATTGTCAGCGATCATTCATGTTGACAGCAAGTACTACTGGTAGGATGAGAATGCTTTTTGTTTCTTTTTACCTATGTGGTCTTCTTACCAAACAAACCCTGTAATTCCAGTGCAATCATTTAAAAAGAAAGAAAAAGACATCTGGGGTTGGCCCGGTGGCTCAGGTAGTTGGAGCTCTGTGCTCCTAACGCCGAAGGCGGCCAGTTAGATTCCCACATGGGCCAATGCCAGATGGCTCAGTTGATTGGAGTGCAGGCTCTCAACCACAAGGTTCCCAGTTCGACTCAACTGCCCACATGGGATGGTGGGCTTTGCTCCCTGCAACTAAGATTGAGCACAGCACCTTGAGCTGAGCTGCCGCTGAGCTTCCGGATGGCTCAGTTGGTTGGAGTGCGTCCTCTCAACCACAAGGTTTCTGGTTCGACTCCTGCAAGGGATGGTGGGCTGCGCCCTGTGGAACTAACAACGGCCACTGGACCTGGAGCTGTCTTTGCCCTCCATAGCTAAGATGGAAAGGACAACTTGACTTGGAAAAGTCCCGAAAGTACACACTGTTCTCCCAATAAACTCCTGTTCCCCTTCCCCAATAAAATCATAAAATAAAAAAAAGGATATCAAAAACCCAAACTGAAACATACTCCACATAATACTTGACAAGTATACTCAATAAATTTCAAGGTAATAAAAAACATGGGAGGCACGAGCAAATGTCACAGACCAGTGGAAGCTAAGGAGACATGACAATTAAGTGTGATGTGGTATAATGGATGAAATCTTGGAATACAAAAACACTAGAGAAAAACTAGAAAAACCCGAAAAATGTGTTTAGTTAATAAAATATCGATGTTAGTTAAGACAAATATATCAGTGTAATTTAAAATGTTAACAAGGGGAACTGTGTGAGGAATTACTGTTGTAACTATTTTTTAAATCTACGACTATTCCAAACAAAATCAAAATAAAAACAATTTAAGTACTCCACGTTAGATCATTCCTGTAAACCAACAATTTTCTGAAAAATCAAGCATGTAGAGATGCCTTTTGACTCTGATTTCCTTCTTGGTTGTGCAATAAGCTCTCGTGTACCAACATGTCAAGACACTGAGGAGAGGCAAACACATTCTCTTAACTGCTGGAACTCTGCAGCCAGGACTGCTGGCCCAGTCTGTGCTACACCAGCCCTGGAGATGCCATGATACAGCCTTTATCCAGCTTTGGAAGCCGCTAAGTTAATTACTGATAAGTCAGTGTCAAAAAAATACCTGTTCTCCACTTAGTGTTACAATTATACCGTCATTTTCCCTCACACCATATCAACACAACATGGAGAATAGAAAACTTACAAAAGCAATCAATTGACCTATTGTCCACATGCTCTATCAGATCATACTAGCAGGAAGCAAAATACCCAGGGTTCAGAGAAGTTTTTAGTGGCCCAGGTTTTAAAAATGAGAATTTCAGTTACTTCTCAGTGCTGACCAAACCATGTAGCCTGAAATGATGACAGATTGACCAAATATTTCCTTGGTTAAGGAAATATTGTTTCCCCAAAATGTGTTTTTCAGTATCAAAGTGATATTTCTGACATGAAACTAGCCCTGATTTTATTCCAATTTTAAAACCTGCTATCCAAGAAGGGTAGAAATTAACTAGTTTGCAATGCTGCAGTGTGAGCAAGCACCATGGGGTTGGGAAAGATCCTAGACAGGAGGCTCAGGCCACATGCAAACAAGAGGGCTAAGAAGACTTGCTTTTTAATTACTCCATGCAACACAAATGATAAATGGCATAAAATGAAGGCCAAAAAAACATGTTAAGAATTACCATCCACTACACCCTCCCCACCCCCGCACACACACACTCACACAAGAATCATTGAGAAATCTCATGGATCGACAAGGTCCTAGAAAAATGGGGCCAGACTAATATTCAGACATAGCACGCAGGCCAAAGTCTAACAGCATCAAGCTGACGAAAGCCAACAGAAGCAGCACTTACACTGTCACTCAAAAAAAGAAAGTGACCAGTTCCAGAGCAGTTTGGGCTACTGCCTCATACTAGAAGCAGTAATGAAATCTGTTACATACGTATAGCGATGTACCACATAGCTCACACACTAGTCACAAACATTTATTGGTGTTCTCCACACAGTTCACGTTCTTCTTCCATCTTTAAAATATCACATTCCATAGTGTTTGTGCATAGGTAAATATTTTCCTTTATTTTTTGTATAAAACTTAGTATTACATATAAATCACAAGTTTCAGTACATCAGGCTAAGTGAAGAATTTATCATCAATTTTTAAACTAATACATTTCTTCAGGGGAAAAAATCTAATGCAAACTCAGTACATATTCAAAAATTATAATTATCAAAATACAATATTTCAGTCCAATCTTATTTCATCTGTAAGGAAGTTTACTTGGTGGTAAAGCCTTTGGTGTTTTTCCCTGAGATTTGTGATTTTTTTTTAAAGTTTAATGGGGTGACAATTGTCAGTAAATTTACATAGATTTCAGGTGTACAATTCTGTAATACATCATCTATATCGCCCATTGTGTGTTCATCACAGAGACAGTTCCCTTTCCATCACCATATATTCGACTGTTTAGTGTCTTCTACTACCCACTTACCCTCATAAACTATTGTCTATGTCTATGACATAGACATAAACTATAAACATAAACTATGTCTATGTCTATTGTCTATGAGTTTGTTTCTTTGACTTGTTCTTTTGTTGTTTTCACTTTTATATACCACATATCAATGAAAACGTATACTTCTTTACTTTTTCTGACTTATTTCGCTTAGCATTATAATTTCAATATCCATCCATGTTGTCACAATTGGTACTATTTCATCTTTTCTCATGGCAGAATAGTATTCCATTGTGTACATATACCACAACTTCTTTACCCATTCATCTATCGAAGGACACTTTGGTTGATTTCTAATGAAGTCGTCTAATTATTCAGGACATTCAACAGAAGTCCTCTTCTTCATGTGTAGTCTGTGATATAGAATGATAGGTTGAGTTCTGATAGGTCTTCTGACATTTTATTATATTTATAGCATTTCATCACACTCTAGCAGATAGTTGCCTAAACTATATGCATTTAACCAAGACACAAATCTGGAGGAGCTCAACAGAGTACAAACCTAATTCTTGCTTAAGAAAAAAAAACATAGAAACAAACAAAAACCTGGTGAAGATCTGTTAGTGGGGAATTCTCTTTCACCCATATTCAGACTCTAGCTTCTTTAAGCTCATGTTCTATGTTCAATACACAGCACCCAAGTCTTCCATGAAATTTTCTCCATTCCAGTATAACACAGAAAGCAACAATATAATGTGACTTTTCAAGGCCAGATTTAAATGGAATAGTACCATAATCCATGAGCAAACCCACCTGGACAGGGAAATTTAAACAAGCTATATACCTAGCACAAAAAGAAAGGAAAAAATCTGTCAGTCTATGTACCATGAGCTTTACCACCATGCTACGAGTTCCTGTGGGACATTTCACATTTGTTCCATACAAGAATTTTCTCTCTGCTGTGCATTCTGTTGTGATGTACTCTAAGAGCTGCCTTTTGGACAAAAGTTTTCCCACATTCATTCATTCATAGGGTTTCTCCCGTGTGAATTCTCTGATATGCACACAGTGTGTCCTGTGGGAGAAACTTTTATCCACATTCATTATATTCAGTGTTTCTGTCCTGTGTTAATTCTTTGATGGATTATGAGGGCTGCTTTATGGACAACTGCTTTCCCACATTACATTCATAAGGTTTTTCCCCCTTTGTGAATTCTCTTATGTCCACTGAGAAATGAATTCTGAGAGGTGGTTTTAACATTCAGTACATTCATAGTTTTTCACCTGTAAAAATCCTTTGATGTGTACTGAGTTGTATCTCTGGAAAAAGTTTTACCACATTCATAGGTTTTCTCCTGTGTGTTCTCTGATGTGTTCTGAGAGCTGAACTACAGGCAAAATATCTCCCACAGTCATTAGGTGCATAAAGTTTCTCTCCTGTGTCAATTCTGTTGTATTCTAAGTCCTGAATTGTGAGCAAAAGTATTCCCACATTCATTACATTCCTAGGGTTTCTCCCATGTGAATTCAACGCTGAGAGTTGAATTTCCAGGAAGTTTTCAAATATTCCTTATATCCTTAGAGTTTGACACCTGTGTGAATTCTCTGATGTGTACAGAAAGTTTTTCCACATTCATTACATTCATAGATTCTTCCATGTGTGAAATTTCTGATGTGTGTGTCCCTTGGGAGAAAGTTTTTCAATTCATTATATTCATAGGGTTTCTCACTGTGAATTCTCTGACATTTCCTGAGATGTGGTGTCTTAAAGAAAGTATACAGTATTCAGTACATTCACAGGGTTTCTCCCATGTGAATTTTCTGGTGTACCCTGAGGATTGAATTGCCAGGAAGTTTTCCCACATTCTTTACATCCTTAGGATTTACACCTGTGTGAATGCTTTTGTGTGTACACAGGTGTATCTACTGACGGAAAAGTTTTCCCACATTCATCATATTCACAGGGTTTCTCCCATGTGAATCCTCTTTTATACCCTGAGGATTAAATTATCAGCACACATTTTCCCACATTCAGGACATCCATAAGGTTTCTACCCTGTGTGATATTTTTGATGTATGGACAGGTGTGTCTTTTGGGAGAAAGTTTTCCCACATACATTACATTCATAGGGTTTCTCCCCTGTGTGAATTCTCTGATGTGCATTCAGGTATGTCCTTTGGGAGAAAGATTTCCCACATACATTACATTCATATGGTTTCTCCCCTGTGTGAACTCTCTGATGTCCATTCAGGTTTGTCCTACGGGAGAAAGTTTTCCCACATTCATTACATTCATAGGGTTTCTCCCCTGTGTGAATTCTCTGATGTACATATAGGTGTGTCTTTTGGGAGAAAGTTTTCCCACATAGATTACATTCATAGGGTTTCTCCCCTGTGTGAATTCTCTGATGTACATATAGGTATGTCTTTCGGGAGAAAGTTTTCCCACATAGATTACATTCATAGGGTTTCTCCCGTGTGTGAATTCTCTGGTGTCTTCTAAGATGTGAATTGTGGGCAAAAGTTTTCCCACATTCATTACATTCATAGGGTTCCTCACATGTGTGAATTCTCTGGTGTACCCTGAGGACTGAATTACGAGCAAAAGTTTTCCCACATTCAGTACATTCATAGGGTTTCTCCCCTGTGTGAATTCTCTGGTGTACCCTGAGAATTGAATCATCAGCAAAAGTTTTTCCACATTCATGACATCCGTAAGGTTTCTCCCCTGTGTGAATTCTCTGATGTCTTCTAAGGCCTGACTGTTGGGCAAAAGTTTTGCCACATTCACTACATTCATAGGGTTTCTCCCCTGTGTGAATTCTCTGATGTACATACAGGTTTGTCCTTCGGGAGAAAGTTTTCCCACATTCATTACATTCATAGGGTTTCTCCCCTGTATGAATTCTCTGGTGTACCTTTAGGGTTGAATTAGCAGCAAAAGTTTTTCCACATTCATGGCATCCATAAATTTTCCCCCCTGTGTGAATTCTCTGATGTACACACAGGGTTGTCCTTTGGGAGAAAGTTTTCCCACAGTCTTTACATTGATAGGGTTTCTCCCCTGTGTGAATTCTCTGATGTACACATAGGGTTGTCCTTTGGGAGAAAGACTTCCCACATACAGTACATTCATAGGGTTTCTCCCCTGTGTGAATTCTCTGATGTCTTCTAAGGCCTGAATTGTGGGCAAAAGTTTTCCCACATTCATTACATTCATAGGGTTCTTCACATGTGTGAATTCTCTGGTGTACCCTGAGGACTGAATTACGAGCAAAAGTTTTCCTACATTCAGTACATTCATAGGGTTTCTCCCCTGTGTGAATTCTCTGGTGTACCTTTAGGGTTGAATTAGCAGCAAAAGTTTTTCCGCATTCATGACATCCGTAAATTTTCCCTGCTGTGTGAATTCTCTGATGTACACACAGGGTTGTCCTTTGGGAGAAAGTTTTCCCACAGTCTTTACATTCATAGGGTTTCTCCCCTGTGTGAATTCTCTGATGCATTCTAAGGCCTGCATTGTGAGCAAAAGTTTTCCCACATTCATTATATTCATGGGGTACCTCACATGTGTGAATTCTCTGGTGTACCCTGAGGACTGAATTACAATCAGAAGTTTTCCCACATTCAGTACATTCACTAGGTTTTTCTCCAGTGTCAATTCTCTGCTGTTCTTTCAATTGTGCCTTCTTGGAGAATGATTTCCCACATTTACTACTTTGATAGCATTTCATCTCTGTGTGTGTTCTCTGGTGTGCTAAAAGAACAGGTTTCTTGAAAGATTTCCCAAATCCATTCTTACCATAAGGTTTCTTCCTTGTGTGAACTATCAGATGATCACTGAGTTTTGATGTCTGACAGTAAGTTTTCCTACATTCACTACACTCACAGAGACTGACACCCATATGATTAGCAGGATAACGAACAGTCTGTGAATTTGAAGAAAAGGCTTTTCTGCTTTCCTCATATTCATGCATTTTCTCCCCTGAGTGGGTCCTTTGATGCTGAATGAGGTGAGCTTTCTTGTAAAAGGATTTGCTGCATTCATTATTTTCAAATGACTTCTCTCCTTTGTCAGTTTTGTGATATACACTGGGAAGTGAGTTTTGATACAAGCATTCCCCATATTTAGTACACTCATAGAATTTCTCTTCTGCTTGAGTTCTCTGATGTATTGTTAGGTCTAATTCCTGGCAGTGGACATCTGTACATCCATTAAAAACAGAGAAATTGTCTCCAGTTTGTGTCTTCTGAGGCACTAGATAGGCTGATATCTGGCTCAAGTTTTCTTCATGTTTACTGCTTTCAAAAGCACTCTGTCTTGTGACAGTTCGCTGAGGTTGAGTGCAAGGTGAATTCTTGCTGAAGTTATTTCCACTTTCATTACACTCATAGTTTATCATAGCCCTGTGAACTTTATTGAATTCCACAATGGTGGTTTTGTCACAGGATCTCCCACATTCACTAATATCACAGCATTTCTCTGTTGTGCCAGCTCTTATTGGGTTAAATACAGTTGCTTTATCACAGTTTTTCCAAAATTCATCGTCGTGACAGGATTCCTCTCCTGTTAGACAATTCTGAGCTGTAATACAGACAACAGTCTCATCATGTAAAACTTTTCCAAGTTCATTATGTTCAAAAGGCTGTTCCACAGTTTGAAATTTCTGATGACATTCTTCACAACTGACAGCATTCACATTTTTATTATATTTGTAAGATTGCTCTTCAATAAGAGTTCTCTCATGTTTAATATCAAGCTGCAACTTTTCATATACATTCGTGTAATCAGCCTTTTTTCTTGAACAGTTTCTACCACTAACAATCAATTCAGAAACAACTGGCAAATTCGTTTTACATGAGTCACATTTACAGGGCATTTTTCTTGAAAAATGGGGACTTATGTCCAGATTAATTGGTTGTCTTACAATTTTCTGCCCTTCTTTACTCAATGTTTTGTTGTTACTGATTATTACTTGCCACAGAGCTTTCTCTTGTTTTTCCTGGTTCTCCGTAATGTGGACATCAACTTTGTAATATTCTAAAATGACAAAAATGGAAAACATTGTGTGAATCTCACATTTCTTACTGAGAGGAGCTTACAGGCATATGCCTTATCGTGTTTTGTATGCTTTCTAGTCATGTTTCTAAAATTAATAATTCATGCACACAGAGAAAAAGACATACAGTCAGTATCTCTGTGTGTGTGTCTCTCTCTATCCCCCTTCATCCATGTCGTTTAAAACAAAGAAACAAACAAACATACAAACATAGCTGTTATTTCCAGTCCTAACCAACATGGAGCAGCCCAACTTTACCCAGGTCCTCCCTCTTTCAATTGGAAATCCCTGAAAAAAAAATTAACAAACAAATGAAGATGCTACAAAATAAAAGATGAACTCTTGGACTTAAGAAATGACATAGAAAAGAATTCCAAAATTTTCTTTCTACTTCTCATGTATCTTATATGGGGTGCTCGAGTGCTAGAGAAGCCTGTGATCAAAGCCAAAGAGACAAAGAGACAAAAGAGCTCCAAGAAAATATTTTATCTTCTAGCCAAAGATCTCAGAAAATGGTGATCTAACAGAACAGAAAAACTTTTTGACAATACTCATCACACTCAAGCTCTGCCCTCCACCACCCCCAAAAAATAGAAAAAAAGAAACACTCTTCTCTATGGTTTTACCACAGATATAAAGAATTTCTATACACTTTGTATATAAAGGATTTGTATACACTGAAATTTCACAGCCAAACCAAGAACTCATAGGAAACATCATGAAGAATCCTGAGAAATTTCCATGCAAAAGACATTCTGGTAGTTGGTCTCAGCAGACACTGCCAAAATTTCACCTGGAAACATTTTTTTTAAATCTATTTTATTAAATCTGCATGGGAAGAACAAATCTGTTCGTTTATGGCACTCATGGCCAATTCATAGGAGAACAAAAGAAGGAAACAAAACAGCCAGGAAAAAGAAAAGAGGCAGGAAGTCATGGTAAGCCCCATATTACAGCTAGAAGAGATGAAGCAGCATTTGTAAAAACCACACCCTCAAAAACCAGAAACAATACATTAAAAAGGACCTGAATTCATATTATTCTCAAATGCACACAAAGCATTCATAGATAGACCACAGTCTGTGCTGTAAGACAAATCTTTACAACTATAAAGAAGATAAATCATACAGTGTGATCTCAAGCCATACAGAAATTATTGTAAAAATCAGTAACACCAAGTTACCTGGAAAAATACAAAAATAATTCTATATTCATACAGTTCCTATTAAACCCTTGATCAAAGTGTATGTCTCACAGAACCTTAAGATACTTTTGAGGGGCACTGTCACAGAAATGGAGGCATGAGGAGTGCTACTTAAAATCTCCTCTGGAAGATACAACAAAATGAACAGCTATAATTCAACAAAAGTTTCTGTGCACAGCACACAGGCATATCTGAGAGACCCACAAATTGAATCATCTAAAGGAGAGAAAATTATGTGCATAGCGGAGGAGGGAAGGTGGAAGTGCTAGGATGTGGGCCACAGGTCGCAGGACGCAGACAGGAGCTTGATGCAGCTTCAGGAGAGAAAATAATTTGGGCTGCAATTGTACCCCCTATACACACAGTCCTCACCGAGGGATCAGCATAATACGGCTGAATCCAGCATATGCAGCAGAGAACTCAGAAGACTGAAAGACTGAATACTCATACAGAAGGATGAGAAACGTGATTTAAGGACTCACTGCCAGGCAGAAAACAGAGAACAAAGACACGGAGCCTGGCCACCTCCCACCACCTTTCCAAAGCTTGCCTCACCCACACCCTCCCAGTATTAGAAGCAGGCTACAGAAGAAACAGTAGAAGTGTCAGATTAAAGAACAGAATATCTACAATCCTGAGAACTGCAGTCACGCAGCTATAGATTCACAGCGCAACTAATTCTGAGGAAACGGAAGGAACCGTAGGGGCAAGGAAACTGTAGGTGAGTAGTTGCCATTGTTCAGAGCCACAAGAGAATCAACCACCTCTCACAGCCCACCCCATCCCCACCTTACTGGGAGGCATCACAGGAAGGGCAACCAGAGCCACTGAAACACACAGGCTCTGCATCCGGCTGTAGGGGGAGCACTGGGAATTCAGAAGCTCACAACTGTATCACTTTCCACATTCCCTGATGGAGGCGGTGCCCTGAGATCTACGTGACCTACTCACAGAGAACCCCACCTTCCAGGGAATCCCACATTATGTGAGAAGCCAGAATAGTGCAAGAAAAAATATAACACTACAGTATGAGAGAAAATAAAGGCTGTGGACAGAAAGAAAATAAAACATTGTACCAACACCTACTGGAAAGCACAGGAAAAACCTCTTTATATCAATGTACTGCAGACCCACTCCTGCTGATGTCCAGGAAGAGAAATAATAATTAATTAATTACTATGAACAACCAAGGTAACAAGGCAGCTCAGAAATAAAATAAAGAATCTGCAGAAAATGAACTCAGAGACATGGAAATTTGTGACTTAAATGACAGAGAATTCAAGACTGCAGTTCTAAATAAACAACAAGATGCAAGGAAACACAGAAAGGTAGTTTAATGAACTCAGAAACACAATCAAAGAACAAAATGAACATTATCTCAAAGAGATTAAAAATTTTAAAAAGAACCAAATAGAAATTCTGGAGATGAAGAACTCAATAAAAGAAATGAAGAATGAAATAGCCAGCTTAGATAAGAGAGCTGACTAGTTGGAGGAAAGAATTAGTGACACTGAAGATAGAAATCTGGAACTGATGAAAAAAGAGAGAGACTTCAATAAAAAAAAAAAAAATGAAAGACCTCTACAAGAACTTTCTGACTCCATCAAAAAGAGCAACATAAGAATAATGCAGATAGCAGAAGGAGAAGAAAGGGAGAAGGGAACAGAAAGTATATTCAAACAAACAGTCGACAAGAACATCCCAAACTTTTGGAAAGAACTGGATCCTTCAATCCAAGAAGCAAATAGAACACCTAATTACCTCAATCCCAACAGGCTTTCTCCAAGGCACACTGTACTAAAGCTGTCAAAAATTAATGACAAAGAGAATTCTCAAGGCAGCCAAGGAAAGAAGATGGTAACCTACAAAGAAAGCCCATTAGATTATCATCAGATTTTTCAGCAGAAACTCTACAAGGCAGGAGGGAATGGAACCAAATATTCCAACTATTGAAAGAGAGAAATTATGACCCAAGAATAATATATCCAGCAAAGATATCTTAGATATGTATCTCTGACATACAGAAGCTGCAGAAATTTCCAATACATGACCTGCATTACAGGAAATACTGAAGGAGGCTATTCATCCTGAAACAAAAAATAAAGAATATAAAACCATGAGTAGTATTATGAAAAGACAGAAAGAAGTAGAAAACGGCAACCACTACACAAAATATGACACTACATGTACATAAATGGTAAAGAAGGAACATTTAAAAAAAGGAGTAAGAATAAAAGACAACTTGCTACTGCAACACAGAAATCAACTCACAGCATAAGTAGGGATAACTTGTGACAACAAAAACATAAAAGGGGAGAGAGTAAAGGTCTGAACCTACAAAGGAGAATGGAGATAAAAAGCATGCTGCAGGAAAAGGACTAATGTAAATATGAAATTTGCTTTCACGTAAATTTAATGGTAATCACTCAAAAAATAAAAAAGTCCAGAACTAAAACATATAAAAACAGAAGAAAACAGAAGGAAAAATCATAGAATATCACACACTGAAATACCAGACAGTAACAAACAGGCAAAGAAACAATGGAGACACAGATCCACCAGAAAACAAAAGATAGAATGATAGGAAATCCTCACGTATCAATAATCACCCTAAAGGTAAACGGACTGCACTCACCAATAAATAGGCACAGAGTAGCAGATTGAAACAAAAAACAAAGCCCATCCATATGTTGCCTCTAAGAGATGCATCTCAGCAACAAGGACAAATATAAACTCAAAGTGAAAGGGTGGAAATTGACAGCGCAAGCAAATGGTAACCAGACAAAAGCAGGTGTATCATACTTATATGCGACAGTCATCAATATTTATGCCCCCAATCAGGGAACACCAAAATATAGAAAGCAACTACTAACAGAACTAAAGGGAGAAATTGACCAAAACACAATTATAGTAGGGGACCTAAATACATCATTGACAACTATGGATAGATCATCCAAACAGAAAATAAAGAAAGAAATATCAGTCCAAATGACACACTAGATGAAATGGACATAATTGACAAGTAGTATAGAGCACTTCATGAAAGAACATCAGACTATGCGTTCTTTTCTAGTGTACATGGAACATTCTCAAGGATAGACCATATATTGGGACGTAAAACTAGCCTCAGGAAATTTAAGAAGGTTGAAATCATACCAAGCATATTCTCTGATCACAAGGTTTGAAACTGGACATCAACTGCAAAAAGAAAGCAGGAAAAACCACAAACATGGAGATTTAACAACATGCTTTTAAAGAACGACTCGGTCAAAGAAGTAAGAGAGATCAAAAGATACATAGAAACAAATGAGAATAAAAATACATCCTATCAAAATTATTGAGATGCACCTTTTCCTGGACAGATCTGAGTGAGCAGATCTTAGGGACAGATCTTAGTGAAGTTGGGGAAAGAGTCTTAAGAAGAGTCCATCAGAGAATGGTTACGGCCACAGCGACCTCTTTGGACTAAGACTTACCTGTAGCATTCTTATTCTTTTCGTATCAGATTTTATTAATGTATTGGGGCAGCGGAGGAGGAAATCAGGAGACAAGGACAGCCCCTGACTCTCTGGAGTTGTATTAGATAAGAAGTGTTTAAAAAAAAAAGAAAAGAAAAGAAAAACACCCTAGCAGTGCCATGTATTGAAAAAGCAATCAGATGTTTGTGTGCAAACTAGAAGAAAAGGACATGCTGGAGCTGGCAATTCCCTTTGAGAAGGTGACCAAGCCGACGCCTTGCCAGACCAGCTGAATTGCAGTTTACTTGAAATGTGATGTTTCGAATCCTAAATGAGATTCAGAAATCACCTATAATGGCCTCATCTTCAGACCTGGCTTTTCTTTTTTTTCATTACGGAGTAGTGTTAGTCAGTAATCATTACCTCTCCTCTGCACAAACTCACTTAACCTGAGGCATGGAGACTGTAATTTGGGAGATGAAGCCTCCAGCGTAAGGCAGCCTTGGGTACATGTGAGTCGTGCTTTTGTACTATCTGCCGAGGTGATCAGTGGTGGTCTGGGAGAGTAAGTTGGGAGGTTCAAGAGGCTGCCTGATGGGACCAGACAGAGGTGAGATTTCTTGCACCCCACCACCCAGGGACGCTTCCCTGCCCTAAGGCATGCCTTCTGCTGTAGGGAGGTGGGAACACAGTGGGCACACAGTGAAAGAGAGAAACATGGCTTCCAGATGGCCCTAGAGGATCCAGGGCGGCCAGAAGGACTATTTTACTTCAAGTTCCCAAAGAAGCAAATCCCAGGGTACTCAAGTCACAATGTTCGTGGAGTAGATGGGGGAAACTGACAAGCTCTCACATCACTCTGGACACAGGACATTATACAGGGTCTCAGCTCCCACTCCCTGCATACGATCATAGGATATGGTGAGGCCAAAAAGGAACACCAACAGAGCCAGCGATAGGGGAGTCATACCACTAATTCTCGCTGGCGGCTGGGTTTAAGACACAGGAAGCAGGAACCACACGATCCGCAATCTGCCATCCACTACTCTGCCAACCAACCAACCCCAGTTGCTGGCTGCAATCTGCCGTCTGCTTCTCTGCCTGCCAACCAACAAACCTAGCAACCAGTGTAGCCATGGAAGTTATATCAGTGGCTAATTGGCTAACAGGTTACAGCCAATGGACATCTACTACCCAAGCCAGCACCTTTCCATGTGAGGTTGAGAGCCTGGAAACTGCTCTCTGGGACTCTGTCCCCACACAGGACTTGTGGTATCTTGAGTTCTTACGTTTGAATATCATCTGGAGCCTGTTTATGCGACTCAGGGGGACCTGCCCCAGGAACCGCTGACTTTGCTCCGAAGCTGAGCGGGGAACACCCAGCTAACATGGACCTTTACTGCTTAAACTCCCGATGTGTCTGTGAGGAAGCGGCCTCTATGTGCTGGGTCCCGCAGAGGGAATACACCCGAGGGTCCTGGCAGAGGGCCAGGGGTACCCCAGCTTTGGACGAAATCTTACCAGGTGATGCAGAAGGAGAGAAGGAGGGAGGCCAAGAGTCTGAAAGGCAAAGTGTGGGCTGCTCAGGTTTGCACCCTCACCTTCCACTGGAATTTTTATAATAGAAGGCAAAAAATGCCCAGAGAGCCTGCATTTTCATTTAAGAACAATACTTTAGCAAAGATTTGGAAACACTTCAATAATGTGCATTGTTACTTCAAAACATTTTGACCGAGGTTGGGTGAGTTTGTTAAATGGCATAAATGAAATTCAGTTGGGTATATTTCCCATTATTCGATACGATTATTGAGCTAGATAAAAATAATCCTTTATTAGCTCAAATGTTGACTTACTGAGAAATAAGTGCCAATTTATAACTTAAAGAAATGAGCTCTAATTGTTGCAAGTTTATAAAAGAGCTGCTGGCTTCCTTAATCTGAAGGATTTTCTTTCAAATTGTCATTTGAACAAACACCAGGCTTCTTAAATCCTGCTGTAATTAGCTTTCAAGTATCCTATTAAACCTCTTCCACTTTCAGGACATCCAATTTAAAAAGCCCTCTTTAAAAAACATGTGTGTGTGGCTTTTTAAATTTAGATTATTAAAGAAATCAGGTTTCTTCATCCTCCCCCAAACAAAAAAACATGGGGACGCAGTGAAATCGGTAATAAGAGGGAAATTTATATCACTACAGGTCTATCTCAAGAAAGTAGAAAAATCCCAGACACACAACCTAATGTTACACCTGAAAAAACTAGAAAAGGGACAAATGAAACCCAAAGTCAGCAGAAGGAAAGAAATATTAAAAACCAGAGCAGAACTAAATGAAATAGAGAACAAAAAGACAATACAAAAAAATTAATGGAAGAAAGAGCTGGTTCTTTGAAAAGATTAATAAAATTGACAAACCCTAGGTTACACTAAGATAAAAGACACAAATAAAATCAGACAAGAAAGCAGAGAAGTTACCACGGATGTCACAAAAATATGAAGGATAATCCAAGAATACTATGAAGGACTATTTGCCACCAAATTCAATAATAATAGAAGAAATGGACAACTTCTTAGAAACATATAGTCTCCCTAGACTGAATCATGAAGAACAGTAAACTCTAAACAAACCAATCAATGGTAAGGAAATTAAATCAGTTATCCAAAACCTTCCGAAAGCAAAATCCCAGGCAGGACCAGATGGCTTCACTAGTGAATTCTACCAAACATTCAAAGAGAATCTAAACCTGTCCTCCTCAAACTCTTCCCAAAAAATGAAGAAGAGGCAATACCTCCTAACTCATTTTATGAAGCCAACATTACCCTGAAACCAAAACCTGGTAAGGAAAACACTAAAAAAGTAAATTACAGATCAATATCTCTGATGAATACAGATGAAAAAATGCTAAACAAAACTCCAGCAAATCGAATACAAAAATGCATTAAAAAGAATATATATCATGATGAAGTGGGTGGGGTTCATCCCAGGGACACAAGGATGGTTGAACATACAGAAATTGATCAATGTGATACACCAAAAAACAAATTAAAAGATAAAAATCATATGATTAAATCAATAGACGCAGAAAAAGCATTTGGCAAGAGACAATATTAATTTATATTTGAAACAATAAAATTGGTATAGAAGAATACCTTCACATAATAAACTCCATATATGACAAACCCTCAGCTGATATCATAGTTTATGGTATAAAACTGAGTATATGGTATAAAACTCTACGTTCAGGAACAAGACAGGGTTGTCACCTATCACCACAGTTATTCAACACAGTATTGGAAATCCCATCCAAAGCAATCAGGCAGGAGAAATAAATAAAGGCATCCAAATTGGGAATGAAGAAGTTTGTCACTTTTTACAGATGACATGATGCTTTACATAAAAAACCCTAAAAACTCCACCAAAAAGCTATTAGAAAAATAAACAAATACAGTAAAGTTGTTGGCTACAAAGTCAATGTACAAAAATCCTTTGCTTTCCTATATATTAAGAGTGAAATCTCAGAAAAAAAAATTTAAAAAGAAATTCCCTTTCCAATTGCAACAACAACAAAAAAATAGCTAGGAATAAACTTAAGAAATGATGTGAAGGACCTATACACCGAAAACTCTAAGACATTATAAAGAAAGTGAAGAAGACAGAAAAAAATGGAGACATTATGTGTTCATGTATTGGAAGAATCAACACAGTTAAAATGACCTTATTACTCAAAGCAATATACAGATTTAAAGCAATCACTATCAAAATCCCAATGGCATTTAAAAAAAAAAAAAAAAGAAGAAAAACTCAGCAGATTTCTATGGAACCACAAAAGACCCTGAATAGCCAAAACAGTCCTAAGAAAAAACAAAAATGCTGGAGGTATCATACTCCCTGACTTCAGCTTGTACTACAGAACAACAATAATCAAAACAGCAACAATAATCAAAACAGACCAATGGAATAGAACTGAAATCCCAGAAATAAACCCACATAAATATGGACAGATAATTTTTGACAAAGAAGCCAAAAACATACAACGGAGAAAAGAAAACCTCTTCAATAAATGGTGTTGGGGAAATTGGAAAGCCATGTGAAAAGAATGAAACTAGACGGCAATTTGTTGCTGTGTACCAAAATTAAGACAAAATTGATCAAAGACCTAACTATAAGACCTGAAACAATAAACTGCATAGAAGAAAGCATAGGTACTAAACTTATGGACCCTGGGTTCAAAGAGGATTTTATGAATTTGACTTCAAAGGTAAGGAAAGTAAAAACTAAAATAAATGAATGGGAATATATCAAACTACAAAGCTCCTGCACAGCAAAATAAACCAAAGGCAAAACAAAGAGGCAACCAACCAATGGGAGAAGATATTTGCAAACAATGTCTCTGATAAGAGGCAAATATCCCAAAATACAAGGAAACTCATACAACTAAACAAAAAGACAAAAACGTCAAACAATCCAATTGAAAAAATTGGCTGAGGACATGAATAGACATTTCTCCAAAGAGGAAAACAGATGGCCAATAGACATATGAAAGCATGCTCAATATCACTAATCATCAGAGAAATGCAAATCAAAAGCACAATGAAGTATCACTTCACAGCTGTTACAATGGTTTTCATTAACAAGACAAATAACAACTGTTGGAGAGGCTATGCAGAAAAAGGAACCCTCAAGCACTGTTGGTGGGAATGCAGATAGCTTTCCCATTAGAAATAAAAGACCTCCAACTAGTTACCTAAGCTCCTACTTAAGAAAATATACAAAGGGAAGGTAAATCAAAAGAAAATAATGATTGGAGAATAAAATTGAAAACAGAGACGAATTAAGCAAACCAAAGCTTACTCCTTTGAAAAGATTTTTTTAAAAAAATGATAAAAACCAACACAGAAAGAAATGAGAAAACACATGATCAATATCAGAAATAAGAGGGAATTTAACTCCTGACACAACAAACGTTAAAGAGATAATAAAGAATATTAAGAGAAACTCTCATGCCGTAAGTTTGACAATTTAGATGACATGGACACATTTCCTAAAAACAAAAACCTACCAACGTATCTCAGGCAGAAAAAATAACCCAAAGAGAATTGTTAAAGAAATTGAATATGTGGTCAAAATTATGTAGTTCAAAGGCAGCCCCAGGACTGGTGTTAACTAGTGATGTTAACTAGTGAATTCTACCAAACATTTAAAGAAGAAATAATGCCAATTTTACAAAATCTATTTGAGAACATTCAAGATGTGGGAATATTTCCTAAATGATTTTATAACCCCAGTATTACCCGCATTTCAAAACCAAAGAAACAGAATCCAAGAAAAAAAAAACAACCCTACAGACCAATACAATATCCTTCATGATATAAATGTAAAAATACTGAAAAACAGTAGCCTGAAGAATACAGCAACATATAAAAATAAATAAATCAGTATGAAGTGGGATTTATCCCAAGAATGCAAACTGTTGCAATATTCAAAAGTTAATCCATGTAATCCATCATATACATAACTGAAAGAATTAAACCCATACAATCATATATATTAAGATAACAAAACATGGCACTAAATTCAAAATCCATTCATTAACCTAATAAAAGAAATCTATGGGGGCCAGCCGGTGGCTCAGGCAGTTGGAGCTCCATGCTCCTAAGTCCGAAAGCTGCGGGTTCGATTCACACATGGGCAAGTAGGCTCTCAACCACAAGGTTGCTGGTTCAACTCCTTGACTCCCGCAAGGGATGGTGGGGAGCACCCCCTGAAAATAAGATTGAACATGGCACCTTGAGCTGAGCTGCCGCTGAGCTCCGGGATGGCTCAGTTGGTTGCCGCTGAGCTCCGGGATGGCTTAAGTAGGCTCTCAACCACAAGGTTGCCAGATGGACTCCCCTAAGGGATAGTGGGCTGTGCCCCCTGCAACTAACAACAGCAACTGGACCTGGAGCTGAGCTGCGCCCTCCACAACTAAGACTGAAAGGACAACAACTTGACACTGAATAGCACCGTCCACAACTAAGATTGAAAGGACAACACCTTGACTTGAAAAGGTCCTGGAAGTGCACACTATTCCCCAATAAACTCCTGTTCCCTTCCCCAATAAAATCTTAAAAAACAAAAAAAGAAAGAAATCTAAAGTAAGCTTATGGCTAACATCATACTTAAAAGTGAGAGACTGATTGCCTCATCCCTAAGACTGGGAAAAAAGGATGTTTACTCCCAGCACTTCTACTTAAGAGTGTAATGGAAGTTCCACCAATGCAACATGACAAGAACAAAAATGAAAGATGCAGAGTAAGTCTAAACAGAAAAGTTCCAAAAACATCTTTTAAAAAGCCCCTTGAACTAATAAGTGTTTTCAGCAAAGGCAAAATACAAAGCCAATATACAGAAGCCAATAACATATAAATATGACCAACTGGAATTTGAAATCAGATAAACATCATAATTTACCATAACACACAACATGCACACACAAGCGCATTCTCTCTCTCTCTCTCTCTCTCTCTCTCTCTCTCACACACACACACACACACACACACACACACACACACAATCTTGGTATCTCCATGTTGAAAACTACTGATGAAAAAATCATAATGAAAGAAATCAAGGAAATCTTAAATAAATGGAGAAGTATTTGTTATTTAGGGATTGTAAGGGCATATATTATTAAGATGTCAATTCTCTTTCATTTAATCTATAGATGGAATGCAATCCCAGCTGAAAGGCCAGCATGCTTTTTTGTAAATATCAAGAAACTCATTTTTAAATTAATGCAGAAGAAAGTTGGTGGACTCGCACTATCTTTTGAAGAATTAATAAGGTACTATAATATAGGCAATGTGCTCTTGGCATAAGGATATGCAGATGAATAAAGAAGAATAGAGATTCCATAAAAATGTACAATCTAAGACACACAGTCTTATACATAATATATTTGTATACAAATACATACAGATGCAGAAATATATAAATATTCCCATCTGTTTTCAAAGATCTTGCAAATGCTGTTCAATGAAAAAATGATAATCTTTTCAACATATGGTGCTACAATAACTGGATTCCCTCTTCAAAAATTTGTACTTCACATATACCTCACACTTTCAATAAAAATGAACACCAAATATCACAAAGGATAAAATGTGAAATTTAAAAATTTCTAGACAAAAATATAGGAATAATCTGTGTTCCTTTGAGTGCTGATGTTTCTAGATGGGACAACAAAACCATGGTCCTCAGAGAAAACTGAAGAATTGGACTTTATCAAAGTTGATGTTCAGTTTTAGCCAGCCTCTGAAACCACGCCAACAGAAGTGGGGTGCAGCTTCACTACTGCCAAGTTGGGAGAGAAGTCCAGGTTCCCCATTAAACCTCTGTTGACAGCCGGGAGTTGGAGAAGATGCCAGTTTAACACTGGGCAGGGGTGAGATCAGGCCCCCACAGGCCTCCTACTGGCACCCAGTGTTTCTTCACGTGCCAATGTCCCTAAATCATCTTCCCTCTTCTTTTCATCTTTCAGAATCTTACCATATACATTAGGCTGGTGCAAAAGTAATCGTGGGTTTTGCAATTGAAAACAATTGCAAAAACCGTGATTACTTTTGCACCAGCCTAATATACACACATATATATGTTTAGATGTACTGTGTGTACAAGTTCACATTTAACTGCATTTAGTGGGTCAAGTAGGAAGGAATATATTTACTCCATCTTTCCCTTGGTTAAGCCTTTTTATACCTTATTAATTCCTTCCTTAAGCACAGTCATGGATACGTTTTCCTTGTCATCATATAGAATATTTCTAGTTTTGCTTCGAAAATCAGGTCATTAAGCCACCTGAATCCAATTTTTTGGTTTTGATCCATAACGTTACCTCAGAATTCTTTCCCCACTGCTCTGTGGGGCTAATGCCATGTGTTAAAGACCAATTGTCTATGAAGCACATTGTTTTCTTGAGTTTTTTCTGTTTCTCCAATTTATTAAATTATCCCACCCGCAGCTGCACACTACTTAAATACTCAGAGCTTTACATAAATCCTTGAAATCTGGCAGAGCAAGTTCACCACTCTATTTTATGATGGGATTTAGTTTGACATTGCATTAAATCTTTACAAATATATCCCCACTTGAATTTTTATACAAAGTGCTTCTTTTGTCTTTGTTGGGGTTATCTAAATTTCACCCATTTTATTGTTCTTTATTTTCAGAACATTCTACAATTTCTCTGTTTTCCAGTTTATTAATTTCACTCTTAAATTCTTCTGCTTTCATTAGTATACTTTTGTTATTGTTCTGACTTTATTAATATAAATATGACACTACAAATTTATCTCTATTCACTTATTTAGCTATATCTTAAGGTTTCTAATACACATATTTATTTTTATTTTGTAAATGTCATGCAATTTTGGAATTGATCTCTTTAGTTATACATTGTTTAAGAAACAATTTTTTACATTTCCATGTTGAAAGTCTTTGTTTACTCATTTTATCATTAGTTACTAGATTTATCAAACTAGGTTCAGAGACTATTATTTGTGGTGATTCTAATTTGTTGGGTTTACTGTTTTTTTAGCTTAAAACTATATTTATACAATCTTATTACTCCGTGGGAATTTGAAAAGCTTGTTCTTTGATTTCAGCATATACATATACAAATGTTTCAATTTAATACAAATATCATTCATAGCCTCTATAGACATAAATATTTAATATACACAGTATTTCTTGTTTCATCAGATGAGGTACAGCAGGTCCTGAAATAACTTCCTTTCATTAAACATCATTTCGTGACAACGTTGATGACAACAAAAAAAACTGATTCCCAGCCAGGGTCACTGTCGGCGCTGAATGGGCCCCTTCTCCCCATGTCTGTGTGTGGTTTCTCTGGGTAATCTGGCTTCCTCTCATGCCCCAAGATGTGTATCTTATGTGAAGTGGCATGTTTACACTACCCCCAGTCTGACTGAGTGTGGTGTGTGTGATGCTCCCTACGATGGAATGGCGTCCAGTCCATGGTGGGTTTCCACCTTCAGTCCTGAGCTGCCGGGATAGGTTCCGGCCACCTGCCATGCTGAACTACCATAAGTGGGTTGGAAAATCATCTTTAATCTTTCTTAAATCTATGTATACCTCTCATTTCATGAATGATTAATATTAGAAGTGTTTTGGATCTTTATGTAGAAGTTTGCTGATGTTTTTGATCTAGGAACTTAACCATTGTTTATTAGCCTATGAATACGTGGTTTCATTATAGGTCATTTCACTTAAATACAGTTTTTAAGAACCTATCGACATCATTAACGGAAGATTTACTGTCTATTCCGATCTCCTAATTCAAGTGAATTTTACGTTCTTAGAAATCCATTACTTTGCGTTTTATGATCATTGATATTATATAGTTTGATGCAGTCTTTCAAATGTTTACAGGTTCACATTTACCTGTGCTATTGGGATAGAAGGTCTTCTTTTAAGTTAATGAATATATTGTGGAAATTCAAACCAGAATGATACCACAACACTAAACCCTAAATTGTTTTATTTTTAGTGACTTAATAACTCTACTATTCTTTTATTACAATCTTTCTAAGATACTTATTTGGAGATACCCTTTTTAGCCAATAAGCATGAACCAATCATTTCCATTTAGTGACTGTGAAACGTGCTTGATCTAAGTTAGTCTATCTTTGTCACCCTGTTTAAATGGCTTCACAACAAAGTTTCAGTAATAAAACTTATTTAAGATGATTTTACTTTTTGTTTGAAAAATTATATTGAAAATGTAACTTTTGAAATTCCTGGAATTCTTTTATTAGTTTAAACCAGGGATGTCCAAACTTTTTTCAATGGTTTTCACAAAGGGCCATATGCGGTAAAATACACACAAACAGCCAGGCCACTCACTCGAGATAAAGTACGTATTACCCCACCTGGTTTATTTAAGTAAACTAAATATATTTTTGGAATTTGCTGTGGGCCAATTAACAATGGATTGCTAGCCGCAGTTGGCCCGCGGGCCGCAGTTTGGACATCCCTGGTTTAAACTAATGACAATAAGCACAAGAAAAGATGAGTAACATCGTTAGTGATGGGGAAATTGTTATGGACTAAACTGTGTCTTCCCCAAGCACTTATTTTGAAGCCCAAACCCCCCAATGCAACTGTATTTGGAGATGAGATCTTTATGGAGGTAATGAAGGCTAAATGAGGTCATAAATGTGGGGTCCTAATTCTATGGAAGCAGAGTCCTTATAAAAATAGGAAGAGACACCAGAGCTCTTTCTCTGTCCACGTATGCACAGGGGAAACTCCATCTGAGGACATGGTGAGCCAGGAGGACAGACCTCACCAGAGATCAACCATGCTGATGCCCTGATCTTGGACTTGCAGCCTCCAGAGCTGTGAGAAATAAAGTTCTGTTATTTAAGCCACCCAGGCTACGGTATTGTGTTATGCCAGCCCATCTGACTAACACAGAAATGCAAATCAACACGTCAGTGATATAGCACTTCACATCCACTACTATGGCTAAAATCAAAATGTAAGATAATAAATGCTGCCGAAGATGTGGAGGAATAGGAACCCTCATACGCTGTCATAGGAATGTAAAATGGTACAGCTCCGGGAAACAGTCTGGCATTCCAGTTGACACAGAATCCACCAATTCCACTCCTAGCTAGGAACTCAAGGGAAACAAAAGCATATATCCATACAAAAACACGTAAATGATCCTATCAGCTTTACTCAATAATAGCCAAAAAGTGAAATGCCAAATGTCTAATGACTGATGAATAAACAAATAAATGTGATACATCCACATAATGAAATATTATTTTGCAATTAAAAGAGTATTATTTTGCACTTAAAAGAATGAAGTACTAATACATCCTATAACATGAACCTTCTAATGCAGAGTGGAAGAAACCAGTCACAAAAAGCAAATAATATGTAATTCCATTTACATGAAATGTCCAGAATAGCCAAATCTATAGACACAGAAAGATCGATGGTTGCTAGGGCTGGAGGGGACAGGACATAGGGAGGTGACAGCTAACGGTGAAGAAAACTGACTGTAGTGATGTTTACATATATATATATGTGAATATATTAAAAGCCAGTGAACTGTACACCTCAAATGGGTGAACTGTGTGATACGTGAATTATATCTCAATAAAGCTGTTTAAAAAGAAAAACAACTATCAGAAGTGTTTCTCTCTAAGGTCTAACTACACCTGGAGTTGCCTTCCGTCTGTGCTCACTCACCTGGGTACCTCTGCTTTAGGAATTCTTCCCCTAAGCACCAGGGCTGTTCCCCTTGCTCCAACTTGAAGATCACCTGCGGTTTGGTAATGCAGTACCCTGTGAATGCAACAATTGAGGGGATATGTAGACCCGATCCATGGGCTTTCTAGTTCCTGACTGTGGAGAAAGATGCAACAGCAACAGCAAAATGAAAGCACCATTTGCTGCTTTCAATGGGAAAGTATTGACAGAAACGTTGTTTCTGTTTCTCTAAAGGTTTCAGTTACCTCGCCATGTAGTCAAAAGCCTGAATAACATTAATCTCTATAGAAGGTACATGTAATTTGATAATTTGAAAAAAGGAATTGTATGCCACAGGGAGTTAGGCGGTAAGGTCAGCTCACCCACGGAGACCAGGTGGCTGTAGTTCTCCAGCATCACATCTCTGTAGAGGTCCCTCTGCGTGGGGCCTAGGTACGGCCACTCCTCCTGGGTGAACTCAATAGTCACGTCTTCAAATGACACGGATCCCTGTGACAACACATTTTGTTCAAAACTTCAGAATTAATTAACTGACACAGCACATACCTATGAGAACTAGTATTCTGCTGTTTACGCTAAAGGCTCTAAAACAAAGACATATAATGTTGATATTTGACCTAATTTGTCTTGAACTTTTGAGTTACTCAATCAGTTAAAAAGCTTTTTAATGTAACATACTTAATTCATATATATTTATGAATTGCAGTTCTTTAAGACAAAAAACTTTCATTATACAGAATCCCTACACCTCTTCTTCTACATCCCGAGGAACTGTCCTAGAGAATTTTAGCACTTTCAATCCTTCCATGGAAACCACTACCAACAGTGATGGGAGCCAAGGAAGAGATACATGGAAGCTGTGGAGGTAACATACATGACTGAACTTCTGTCTAAATGAACATACAATATATAAACCTAGAGCTTATGAAGAGCAAAGCACAACTCAGCTAGGCCTTAGAATCACAGAGACCTGTATAAGAGAACTGTGTACACTGAAGTAATAGCAGTGGATATAAGGGTAGGGAGGAATCACAGAGCAGAGGCAGCACCCAGTGTGGTAACTACTTTCTCATACAGCTGCCCAGTTAAGCAAATGAGCAGCTTCTTCAATGCTGGGGTCAAATACTGATATCGGGGACACAAACGAAAAAACTGTGGTAGAATTTTCAGTGAGACAGATCTGGTCTTGTTGCTCCCTAATGTCTGTGGAACATGAAGCTGGAACTGTCCCTTAAACTAGCACACACACGGTTGTAGAACACAGAGGGGGGGTCCAGGATGAAGACAAGCATTAAGGAGTTAGGAGCAATTTGGGTGGTAACTGAAGGTATCAGAGGCCATCAGACAGCACCTTGAGCACACTGGGAATGTGGAAAGCAAAGTACCAAAACCAGCATTGTAGGGTTCCTGGATATTATAGAGCCAGGAAGAACGCGTATAGGTCACAAAGCCAGAGAACTTTTCTAAAAGGTCATAACAGAACCATTGAGAGGTCAGAGTCTTGGAAACTGAGAAAAGGCAAGTTTCCACAATAACACCCTTCAAAGCAGCTGGGAGAAGGGAAAAGTGGAGAGTTGCCAATAAACGGGTATAAAGTTTCACTTGAGAAAGGTATTAATTTCTAGAGATCTGTTGTACAACCTTTTGCCACTAGTTAACGATACTGAATTAGACACGTAAAAATTTGTAAGAGAACAGATCTCATGTCAAGTGTTCTTATCACAATGAAATAAAATAAAGCTAGATTAAGAGATAAGAGAGAAACAAGTTTTTTTTAGTGTTATGTATCCAATTATATGTTCATTTACATCTTCAGTGTCACTGAGGGAATACCTTCTATCTGTGCAGCTCAGTGCTAGTAGTGGGGAATTAAAATAAATGAATAATAAAACAGGAACACATCTCATTCAAATTATGTTGAGGTAAAAAAATAAGAAAATTTAACTATATTTTCGAAAAGTAAAAATTAGTGAGAAAAGGAACATTAGTCTTCTTTTATTTTTGCCAATCTCTTTCCTAAATGGCTGCATAAAAATCTGCAGCATTAAAAGAAGTTAATAAGTTATGGAGGTGAAAATGTTGAAAAAGGGATACCGGAAAATTCTCTCCTTTTCAAAAACAATGAAAAAACTTACAGAAGTTAACAAAGGCAATCTGTGAAAGTATGTATGGAAAACGGCTGAATCACAGTAAAAACAGTGATACTGTATCCTTTTAAGTTACACTGTTCCCATCACTCTCCCTCTTCAATTTGGTGGTAGTTTGAGAACTAACGGTCTGCAGCCAGCAGCCTGGCAACTACAGGAGGGGCAGATCTGGGTTCAGGTTCCATCAAAGCCTCATTCTCAGAAAACTGACATCATTTTGCATGTTGGTGGTTCCCTGAAAAATCCTACTTACAAGGATATCTTTATCTGAGCTAACATGGAGTTTGTAACTTGAGTGTCACATCGTAGCATGTGTGAATAGCCTTCTCCTCAGAAACATTTGTCGAAATATTTCAAGACATTTGTTTATCTTAATGGCAACCTGAGGTGCTGGATAACACCAGTGGTAAACAATGGCGTGATCAAGAAGCTTAAAAGGAAATGCTGGGGAATGGGATGTTAATAATAATAATTTGTGAGAATCTAGAAAGCTACATAGAAGAATAGAGCTGTGCATGTACCCAGGGCTCAGACCATGCTCAGGAAACACGTGAGATGATCCTAAGCTGTCACCTCTAGGTGACCATGAGCTTTGGCATAAGAAGGAAGTGAAGGTTACTGCAGACTTGTGAACTGCCTGACTGACCGCTGAAGCAAAGACTGGGAGACTTACTGATTCCAGACATTGAAGGAAATTTCTGAAGAGACTTCAACTGCGACAGAGCACAACAAATACAGATAGAAAGTAGATTAGTTGTTGTTTGGGGCTTGAAGGGGAAATGGGATGATGGGACAGTACAGTTGAGTTTAGAGTTGCTTTTTAAGGTGATGAAAATGCTCTACATTGACTGTGGCAACTTGGCATGTATCTGTGAGTACACTTTAAAAATCACTGAATTTTACACTTTAAGTGGGTGACTGGAAAGGTACGTGGATTGAATCTCAATAAAACTATTTAAAAAAAAGAAAATCATAGGGGCCGGCCTGGTGGCTCAGGTGGTTGGAGCGCCATGCTCCTAACGCTGAGGTCGTCAGTACGATTCCCACATGGGCCAGTGAGCTGCGCCCTCTGCAGCTAAGATTGTGAACAACGGCTCTCCCTACAGCTGGGTTGTGGTGAGCAGCTGGAGGTTGGCGTGAGCTGTGGCTGGTGTGATCTACTCTGTACAGCCCTGAGTGGCCGGCAGCCATCGTCAGCTGCTGTGTGCTGCTGTGGGCTACCGTGAGCTGCCATGAGCTGCTGTGAGCGGCTGACCAACATCGACCTACACCTGGTGATGGACGACTGTAGACTGACTGCCTCAGCCGGAGGGGAGGGCAAGACTAATACCAGCATGGGCCAAGAAGCTCTGCCCTACACAACTAGACGGCGAGACAGTGGCTTGAACCGGAGTGGGTTGGGGGAGGCAGAAGAAAGGAGAAAAAAAAATGAGAGGATGAAATCCTTACAGGACAATAGAGCAGAGTGAAGGGCCAAGGATGGAACTGGGAGTGAGCCGTGTGAAAGGATAAGGGAGAGAAAATGACTCCATGAAGACGGCAACAGGGCGAGGGCAGTGCCAGTGGAGGGTGTCACAGAGAAACTTTCCAGAAGGAAAAGAGAAGTAGCAGCAAGAGATATAGAAAAGTCAGGTAAGGAAAGGATTAGACAAGGTCCAAAGGATTTGATGATAATGAAGTCTCTGATTAAGAGATCACAGGCAAATGGGGAGAGCAAACAAGGCTTCCTGCAGAAGTTTGAAGCATGAATGGAAAGTATTGAAATATTTGAAAGAGAACAGAATTTTAAACTGCTGAGCAACCTGAATATCATAGGTACTTGAAATATTTACGAAGGGTAATTTCAAAAATATCTAGTAGATTCATCAAAAAAATGTCTTAATTCAACCCATGTTTCAGTTTCTGAAAAATAGTATTTACTGAGTACATATTTAGCATTAAGTCTTCTATTTTTATCGCAGAATAAGTAGAAGTAAATTCCGATATTATCTTAGGGTTATTACTGGAAAATTGTTAACTAAATCACCTACTTGAAATCAACAAAGATAATTTTTATCTTCCATTGTCTTTACCTTCTACAAGAAGAGTTTACTTTTATCTTCTCAGAAATGTCAGCTTTTAAAGAAGTATTTTCTGACACTGACATGGTCATCAAATATCTCAGAAATAAATGTGGTAAATTTGGTAAATTTGTGGGATCACAGCATCTGCATATATCCACATGCCCCCTTTACTCTGCTGTTCATCTCTATTTCTACAAATTCTCTCAATGCATTTGATCCATCTCTATTTCTACTTTTCCATGTTAACACAGAGACAGTTTAGCCTTTATAATTTCCACTGTAAAATAAACAAGGTATTAAACACTGAACTCACCTGAGCCATGTTCATTTTCTGCTACTTCTGGAAGAAGATAAACCACTAAAAGGTTCCAATGGGGAGGAAGAAAGAGAATGGGATGATGAGAAACTTGGTCTTCCTTACAACTCCCATGTTCACCTGCCTATAAATCTCACAAAAGCAACTGGAGGAAAAGCCTCCCTGTGGGAGCACGTCCCTCTGACATTCTGGAGAAGGAACAGGAAGAAGCACACAGAGGCAGCACCACCTGGTCACGTGCATCTCTGACATAAGTGCAGAGGTCAACTGCTTTCTGTCAAGGAATTCAAAATTGATGCCCCCTCTAATCAATACTAAAAAAAAATTAAATATGTAAGTAATACAGAGGATTGGTGAAACAAATTCAGGTCCGAGAGAGGTCTCCCTACCTTCATTAAAGCTAGCGTCAAAACATGACTCTTGTGGATTGTTCATCAAGTTCTCATTGTCTTTACACCTTGAGTTAAGAGTTTCCCTAGAAAAGCGAAATAAAGATGGGATACTTTATGCAAGATCTATATTGTTTAACTTTTTGCTCTAAATTGGTTGCAGTTTCTAAAATACAACTTTTGATAATATGTTTATAAAACTTACCTGTGAGAGTAAACAGCCCTGAGCTGCATGCTTGCTTCTGCCAAAGGTGACACAACATAAATCATTCATTTCAGGCCCAATATTTTGGGGCTTCCCTAAGTGTCCAAAACAGAAAACCTTTGTTCTACTCTCATTGTGTTAAGTCCATGTTCAGGAAAGTGGGAGCATGAGCTTAACTCTAGATACCACATGAGGTGATGGACATGGTGTGAGAGCAGCTCAGAATCTGGAAAGAGTGAGGGCAGAACAAAGAAAACAAGGTGCTGTTTAGGATTTCGTCAGTTCTGTCTGCTTACACCTTCCCTGGACATCAGTCCTCATCAGCCATCCAGTCAGGTGCCCTTTCCTGTGCAGCCTGGCAGGCACCCATCCCTCTCAACCCCACGTACCACCTTCTGCAAGTTGGTCCACAGTATCTACCATCACAGTCTGTGATAACTTCTGGGTGTGGTAACATCCCCGAGTCTGACTCAGGCTTCCCCCGGGGATCAAGAACTGCTTCTGGTGGAGAAAATCAGGACCTGCTCCTTCTAGACACTTCTGCCTCTACTCTAAAGTTCTGGTGAGGCATCTGTCAGTAGAGCTGTTCCCCTAAGGGGCAGTTGTTCCTGGGGCTCCTCCCTCTTTGCTGACTTGAAAGAGTTACTTTGCTCCAGAGGAGCAGGGATCTGAGCCTGAGAAACAAATTCACTTCATTTGAAACCTTCATCTAACACCTAAACCTGACCCTTTTGGAATGCACGAAAACTGGACTATGCAGCACTGTACCCATTACCTGCATGCAGCTGCTCCGCCGGAAGCGTGGCTAGTGCCACGAGTCAAAATAGGACTTTGAATGCACTGAATTAAATGCACCAGTAAAATTAACTTCACCTCCTTTTCTTTTTACTGCTGCTTGAACATTTTTCAATTATGGTTTATGTTATATTTGCATTACCTCGCTACCGGCCAGCACTGCATTAGTTTGTCAGACTGGGCCTCTGAGCATGGGGACAGCCTGGACAGTGCAGGAAGGTGCAAGAGCCTCACAGTCCCACCCAGGGGCTCTGGAGAAAACCCACACATCCAGGATATGTTTACCACGTGGTAAGATTCTGTCCGCATTTACTTCACAATCATGTCTCTGGGAATTTGAGGACCGGCTACTGTGCTAAGTGCTCCAAAGGTTGGCGCTCTGGGTTTGGGGCGGGGAGGACATTAGGAAGAGCAAAACACCAGGAGGAAAATCTATATTTGTGTCCTACCTGTCTCACCTACTAGCTTGTGCACTTGAGGTATTTCACTCCCTCACATGAAATGGCATGTTTATACTGTGGATAGAAAAGGGGCCACATACTAAACCTGAGCAGCTCAGGAGAGGTCCGCATGGCAGGCCCTACAAACTCTGAGACTGAAATTAACCACACAGGACGGTGTGAACATAAAAATTCCTAACTGAAAGCGGTCTTGGTCCATAGTCCTGTCCTTGGCTTGTAGATTCCTTGAGAAAGGTCAATCTTTTTCCTTAAATGATCCTACCTACTGTCTTTTCTGCTTCTAAGATAACAGGCCCTAGGAATGTCACAGTAATCCCTTTTACTGGATCCCCCAGGGCACAACCAGCCTCACCAGAGCAGGAAAGTACAGAATCCCTCATTGTGGCTCTTGTCCCTTGATTACCACCTCTATGTGCTGGAAACTGCTCTAACTATCCAGTCCCCACCAATGTAAAAGAAGTATCTGTCTCTCCAATTTACTTTTTATCCAATCCCAGAGATTTCCCTGCTTTGCTTTCTCCCACCCCTGTAATCCAGGACCAATCCATTTCAGGTAACCCTCCTGCTTCCATTCTACTGTGTAAAATAAATTGCAAAAACCGCCATTTTCCGGAGCATTACTCAATCTGTTGAAGTTTTGTTTTCGGTCAATGTCGTCAGTTTAGCTCAAATAAACTCTTACAAGTTTTCTCTTATGCTACATGTTTTTTCATCGACAATACCGACAAGTAGGCTTATTGTGAGGGTCAAATGGAATAAATGAAGGGAACGGTGTCTTTTGGTAGCAGCTGGCACAGTGATTATAAGCATTTGGCAAAATGTTTTGCACATGACACCTCATCTAATTCTCAGAGTAGAGTAAGCACGCAAACCACTATTACTGCCTCCAATTTACGGTGAACGTCATGACGGAGCATGTCCCTCGGGCCGTCCGCAGTAACCCCCCCCTCCCCCCCCCCCCCACACACACACGACCGCATCGAGCACCTTCTCCTGACCAGGGCTGGGCCCCACCTGCACCGCCGGGCCCGCCGAGTCCCCCGGGCAGACCCCGTACGTACACGGGGCAGCGGGAGAGGAGGGCCTGCCGGGAGCTCCCCGAACTGGACCTCTCGTGGCCCCCGCACAGGCCTACCTGAACTCAAAGACCCAGTGCATCCTCTGCTCCCGCAAAATAAATACCCCGCGACTAAGAGATCCCGTCCCTCTTAGCCCGGGGGGGCCGCGGGGAGCAGGCGGGACGAGCGCGCGCATGCGCGGAGTGAGGCCCATGCCCAGAGGGCTCCGCGGCACGCCCACACTTTGAAGACTACGTTTCCCATGGAACCTTGAGGCCGCAGGAATTATTACTTGAAGCGTGTCGGTTTCATTAGTCAGTTGGCAGACGTGACAATTGGACTTGATACCAGGGGACTTTAACTGGGTACCCGGAGGTTTGGGTTTCGACTTTAACTCGAGGATCTAACAACATATTGCAAAGCGTGGTTCTAATTTGGATCCTGGTTGGAAAAACAACACCTGCAAGAGACAATAATTGGGGAATCATGAATATGAACTAGGTATTAGAAATATTAAGGGAAATTAACCATTCCCTTGGAAAGTGCGATAATATTTGGAAGATGTAGGAAATTGTTACTTTTTAACGATACATACTGATATGTTTACAATTATGAAATCATGTGTTTATAATTTGCTTTTTAAGAATTAAGCAAACCAATTAGGGAAACCAAATATGGCAACAGGTTAAGAATCATGAATCTATGTCAAATGTGTATATGATGCTTATTTTCCTATTTCTGCTATTCGGAGTGCTCGAATTTCCTTTTAAAACACAGGGAAACACTTGGGATATGGATGGATGGAGGGAGGTTAGGGAGTATGATACCCCTTCAGATGTGTCCCTTTAAAATCAAGCAGCCAAGAGAACTAAAGGCACACACACACAACTATCTCTTTCACAGCTGTGAAATAGAACAGATACTACAAAATGGAGCCAGCATTAACATAAAAGAGTAACTAACATCTGTGACCAGCAGGGTGGTGGTGAGGAGGCAACAAACTAGCTGTTCAAATGACACAAGTAATACATGAAAACATGTACAACCCTAAATAAGAAAGTTAATATTGTATCAGTTTGGTATGTCCATACTAAACCTTCCTTGAAACTTAATGTGTACACACACGTCAAATCAGAGATATATGGAAACAATAACATAATTTTGCTTTCTAGTAGACTTTTTTAGAGTAATTTCAAGTTTACAGAATAACTGACAAGAAAGAACAAAGAGTTCAAAGAGTTCCCATATAACCCCTCTCATCACAACACACACAGCTTCTATTATTATTTTCTTACTTTAGTGTGATATATTTTGTACAATTAAGGAATGACACATTATTAGTAACTAAAGTCCAAACTAGTTTACATTAGCAGTCACTCTTTGTGTTATACAGTTGTATGGGTTTTACCAAATGCATAATGTCATCTAGCGTAATGTCCAGCATTCCATTATCAGAGTAGTTTCATGCCCTAACAATCTCCTATACTCGGTCTTTTCAACCACTGCCCACTTGCTTTCCTATGCTGAATTCCTGGGAGCCATTCGTCTTTTTACTGTCTCAATAATGTTACCATTTCCAGAATGACATATAGTTAGAATGATATAGTAAGTACCCTTTTCAGACTGGCTTGTTTCACTTAAAATATACATTTAAGATATATCTTCATGTCTTTTAGTGGCTTGACAGCTCTTTTTTTAATCGATGGATAATACTCCATTGTATGGATGCATACAGTTTGTTTATTCATTCATCTGTTGAAGGACACTTGGTTGCTTTCCAAGTGTTGTAACCGTGAATAAAACTATAAATGTTTTGTGCAGGCTTTTGTGTGAACATAAGTTTTCAAGTCAATTGGGAAAATACCAAGGAGTGCAATGGCTAGATTGCATAGTAGAGACTAGTTTCAACTTCATCAGAAACTTCCACACTGTGTTCCAAAAGTGAATGTATCGTTTTGCATTCTCACCAGCAATGAAAGAGGGTTCTTCTGCTCCATATCCTCTCCAGTATTAAGTGCTGTCAATGTTTTGGGTTTCTGCCATTCTAATAGGTGTGTACCGGTATCTCATAATTTGCAACTTTGTAATGACATTGATGCTGGGTTTCTTTTCATATGCCTATTTGCTATAAGTATACCTTCTTTTGTGAGGTGTCTGTTCAACTCTTTCACCCATTGTTTATTAGGTTGTTCATTTTCTTATTTTTGAGTTTTTGAGTCATTTGTATATTTTGAATAAAATTCCTTTATCAAATATGTCTTGGACCAATATTTTCTCTCAGTATGTGACTTCTCTTTTCATTCTTTTGATATTCATCCACAGAGCAGTAGTTTTTAATTTTACTGAAGTCAAACTGATCAGTTTGTTCATTCATAGATTATACTTTTGATGTTATCTAAAAACTCATTGCCAAACTCAAGATCATCTAGGTTTCTTCTAAGTCATCTTCTAGAGGTTTTAAACTTTCATACTTTATTTCTAAGATGATTATGATCTTTTTTGTGTTAATAATTGTGAAAATGTAAGGTCTCTGTCTCTGTTTTTGTTTTTCTATTGATATTTTTAACTCAAGAGAATGCCTTAAGCTACCTCAAATATTCCCATTTCTCAGCAACATATAAATGCTATGTCAATTTTGCAATTATTTCAAGACTATTTCATGATTTTTCCTTCCCATATATTTCTATTCCTATTGGGATTGTAAAAAAAAAAATAGCTAAAATAGCCACACACTCTTTACTGACAATGTCATATTAAAATATTTTTATATATCTACATTTGACTGATATAATTTAGAACTGATATTTTCTTATTTGGGTGAAAGTAATACAGTCGCTTAAAATTCTGATGCCATCACTGACCATCCTAAGAAACTCAGGGTAATAAAAAAAAAAAAGTAGTTTGTATTTATGTTAATTTTATGGCTTCAATGGAACCTTTAATATTTAACTTTCTTTTTTAACTGTAAATTCTTTTTTCAATTTTATTGAGGTATCATGGCATATAAAACTATGTAAGTTTAAATTGTACACTGTGATCATTTGATACACATATATATTGTGAAATTATTACCACTATAAGGTTAGTGAACACATCCATGACCTCACATAGTTACCATTTCTTGTTTGTGTGGTGAGAACATTTACAATCTACTAAATTTCAATATTGAAAATAATCAAATGTTGATTTCTTTTTATTCACAGAGGAGTCGTTAATAGCAATTATTTTTTTTGTTTTTTTCATCATGTGCCATGGTATTATATTTTGGTGAGTTCTTTTTTCAGGACTTGTTAAGATATTAATGTCACAGGATAATTGTTACTATGATATTTGATTAAATTTCTTTATACCAAAAAAAAAAAAATCAGACCAGTTAGTGTGAATTTCCCCTAGAAGGCTCAGTCCAATCTTTATAACACTCTATGTGGAAATATGCCCAAACACACATATAGACACTCAAGAAGATTTAACATACCTTTCAGAGCAATGAGAATACCTGGTACATTTTCAAAGCATACACTTAATGAGTTTTAATACAACTGATTTGTAATTTCTTTTCCCATTTTAAATCCATATACTTCCTAACTTCTGTCACTTTACAACTTTCTATATTCCTCACTCCAGATGTTATTTTATATTCTACAAATACTAACTTTTGTTCTTATCATTCACAGTGAATGGTGGTGTCTCCTCACTGTTTTGTTTTGAAAGACCAATCCTCAGATTCCCATAAACACAGGAATGCAGCTTTCTGTCATACTGTGGAAACATTTTGTAATGTCTCTGTCTACTCATTCAGGCTGTCATGACAGCAGCTCTGGCTCTTAATGTAAAATTCCCCTGGGGGGACTTCAATGTACTCTCATCTCCACTGGCAACAAGGCAGTGGCTCTCATCTTAGTACAGCAGAGGGCTTGGGCTGTATCAACGACCTCCAGATAGACTCCTTGGGCATCACAGCCAGGTACGGCCTATCCCATGTCTTTATTACGGCATGCTTCTTTTCAAACTTTTGATAGTGAACAAAAATAAAAAATACACAGCATATCTTTCTCCTCTCTCTCTTTCTACCACTATCTCTATCCATCTTTATCTCTAATTCGCCTCTCTTTTTCTGTCTCTCTACCATAGACAACGAAATATTTATGAAATACTTGGGTTTATGTTAAATCTAGAAAATTGCTTCTCTAAATTCTTTTCAGGTTTTCCACAATGGGGATGTTTTACATAACTTTAGTACAATATCAGTGCTAGAAAATTGGGTTCAGTACATGTGTGTAATCCTTTCTGCTATTTGATCACTGGTTTGTGTAACCACTACCACAGTTTCAGTACAGAACCATTCCATCACCACAAAGATCTCCCTCATTCTGGCCCTCTCTTCTCCTTACAATATGTAACTCCTAGAATCCTGATTTGTTTTCCATCACTGTAATTTTGTCCTATAAGGAATTTTATATAAATGGACCCATGCAATGTGTGGTCTTTAGAAACTGGCTCTTTACTCAGCATTACACTTTCAAGATCCATCTAAGTTGTTGCACGTAGCAAGAGTTTGCTTGTTTATGGCTGAGTAGTATCTCATGGTACGCATATACCCAAGTTTGCTTGACCATTTATTTTTTGAAGGATATTTTGGGTCTTTCCAGTTTGGGGAACATGAAAAAATGTTGTCATATACATGTTTTTATATAAATGAAATTTTAATTTCTCTACGATAAAAGCCCTCAGTGCAATTACTGTGTCATATGATAAATGTATGTCAAACAATGCTTCAGAGATGCTGTACCACTTTACACTCCCATCAGGAATGTATGAGAAGCGCAGATTCTGTGCATCACCACCATTATGTGTGCTCTCAGCACTATTTATATTCGTTGTTCCTGTCGGTGTGTAGTGATAGCTCACTGTGGTCTAGTTTGCATTTTGCTAAGGCAACTGATATGGAACCTCTTTTTATGTGTTCATTTATTTGCCTTCCACGTGTTTTCTCTGGAGAAATGTATGTTCATGTTTATTGTCCATTTTCTAATTTGGGTTGTTTGGTTTCCTATTGTTGACTTTTGAGAGTTTCCTTATAAATTCTAGATATAAGTCTTTGTCAAATACATGGTTTGCAAATACATTTCCTAGTTGAGACCTTGCATTTCCATCCTCATCAACAACCTATTTGCAGAGCAAAATATTATAATTCTCATGAAGTCCAATGTGTCATTTTTTTCTCACGGACAAAGCTCATGAAACTGGCACATTTACCATAATGCCATGTCAAGTGATGTATAAAATAATAATAACAAACCTTTATAGGCCCATTCTGTGTGTCGCATACTATTCTAAGCATTTATTTAAGTTAACTCTCGCAACACTGCTTTAAGTTAGAAACTCATACCATCCCATGTTATAAATAAGGAAAAAGAAACACAGAGACATTTTAAAAATTGCACCAAAATCACACATCTAGTACATGCCATAGCTAGGATTTAAACCCCGTAGTCTGACACCCATCTTAGAGTGTAAGAAAGAAAGAAATTTTATTTATTGCGATGAAAAATATATGATCCAGAGTGCTGGAGAAATGACACTCTCATCCTCTTATTCTTTCTTTATTAAGATAGTGACAGGGAAGCTAAGCCATAATCAGAAGGAATCTTGGGGAGCAAAGATGTGGCATATTTGCCAAATAGTTAAAATGTGTCAGTGGCACCTGAAGGATGCTGGGCCAGGTGCACAGAGCCCTAGTCACAGATTCAGTGGGCACTAACAACATTAGTTTGAGACCAACCTTGTTTGAATGGTGTTTCTTTTCTTCATGTACAATGCCTGCATTATGGGTATAGACAGATCATATAGGCCTCAGATTACTTTCCATACATTTTCTCATCATAGGGATAATCTCAGATGGAAATGATATTTCTGTGATTTCTAAATACCTAGGGGCAAAGATGACCATATCAATATAAGGTTCATATGCTCTCCAACAAAGGAAAAGCATCCAAGCTCAGACAATTAAGTTCGTGAACTAATACTAGCAAAAGTGCTACATACCTCATTGATGAATATCATGACTGTCACCTTCAAAGTACTCCCCTTGGGAAGCTATGCACTGACACCAGCACCTAGTCCACCTTCAAAGCAATTTTGGAACTCCTTTTCTAGAATGTCCATCACAGCTGTCGTCATATTACCCTTGATGTCCTGAATGTCATCAAAATGTCTTCGTTTCAATATTTCCTTTATCTTTGGGTAAAGTAAGAAGTTATTGGGTGGCCAGATCAGGTGAGTAGAGAGGGTATTCTAATACAGTTATTTGTTTACTGGCTAAAAACACCCTCAAAGACAGTGCCAAGTAAGCTGATGCATTATCATGAAGCAAGAACCATGAATTGTGGGTGAAAAGTTCAGGTCGTCTAACTTTCTCACGCAGCCTTTTCAGCACTTCCAAATAGTAAACTTGGCTAACTGTTTGTCCAGTTGGTACAAATTCATAATAAATAATCCCTCTGATATCAAAAAAAGATTAGCAACATCATTGCAACAATTTCGCAAATTTAATTGTAAGACCTTGTATTCTGAAGTTTAAATGATATTTTAATGTATTGGGTGGCATTATCTACTTATGAAAGCAGGAAGTGTGGAAGTGAACATATTTTCAGTATGTTTGATTTTATTTTTTATACAAGCATAATTTTACATAGCTATTAAAGAATGACCACTTACATTTTTCTAATATTATTATTTTTTCTTTCTGTTTGATTGCTTTCTCTCCTCATCTCACTGCTTTCACAAGAAACCAGCTCTGAGAAAACTAGGTTCGAGGGGATGTCTGGTCAATGTGGCAGAGCAGGTTAACAATGTGTTTGTTTCCCCTCCCAAATACATCAATATTAGAACTATAATACAGAGCAACCATCATTGAGAATTATCCGATGTCTCGCTGAACTTAAGTTTTATCTTTAAGGACATACAGAAGAAGCCTCCTTGAGACTAGTAGGGGGAGGAGAATGCAAAACAGGCCAGGCCCACACCCACCTGTGATCATTAAAAACTGGGAGGGATATTTTAGCTGTGGATTTTTCCCCTGGATGAGGAGGGGTCCCCGCTCCTCAACAGCCCAGGGTTGCAATGCCAGGGAGAGAAGTACACATTTCTTCTGGCTGTGAAAACCAGCAAAGATAGTGGCTGGGTGATACGAGGGTAGGTCGAGTCCCAGAGAAGTTTCTTGAAGACCCCATGCACAGACTTGCTCACTGACTCACTCCCTTTGATCCCCAGCAATTGGGCAGCAGTTTGAAAAGTGCCGGAGACATATATGAAGGAAGTAATTTGTCTGGTGTAAGGTGAGGTCTGGAGGGGCATCTTTCTCCCAGGCAGAAGGGGTGGTATAATCCATGGTTTCTGTATTGATCCTTCCCCTCTCCCAGCTTGCAGACCAGGTGGCTGTCATATCTGAGACTCCATCAACCTGGCTAACACTGTTCCTCCATCCCACCCTGGAGATTCCCTTAGACCCCACCCCACCCTACCTTGCATGCATACCCAAACCACTTCCAGTGGCTTTTCCATACAAAAGGCCAGTTTTGGTTCATGCTGCAGAGTTTTCTAAAATCTGTCAAAGTGTCACATATCCCAAACAAGCAGCATCAGGCTTCAGCAGGTCCCGTACCTCTTGCTGAGTAGCCCTAAGTCCAGCACTAGTTGCAGCTGTCCTTGGTTTGTGATTGTTCTCTCCAGGAAACTCTAAGGCCAATGCAGGTGGCTCCATTTATGGATTGCTTTGTGCCTCATGTCAGCAGGCCCTGACCAGGGCACCAGCTATGACTAAACTTGGCCTGTAGCATAACACCTCCCTGGAGGCCCCAGGCCTGGCATTACCAGTGGCTGGCTAGGGACCAAACCAGAGCATCACCAGATCTCTCCCAAGGATAACACACCCTAAGGGACTATTGGGCAGGCACTAGAGCCTTACTAATAGGAATCCTACTTCGTGGGATCATCCTCGAACAGGAGCTTCTCCACTATACTCACTACCAGTTTTCACAACCAATCAACCTGAAGTGAATCCCTCCCATTGATTTGAAAGAGCAACCAAGTCTCAACTACAACAGGAGGGCACACACAACCCACACCAGGGACACCTGGAGCACTCAGCTCAGGTGACCCAGGAGACTGCACCACTGGAGCCACAGCACACCTACTACATGAGGCTAATCTACTAAGACTGAAAGATATACCAGCCCTACTTAATACACAGACACAAACACAGGGAGGCTGCCAAAATGGGGAGACAAGAAAATGTCCCAAATAAAAGCAGAGAAAACAAATCTCCAGAGAAAGAACTAAACAAAATGGAGACAAGCAATCATCCTGACACAGACTTCCAAACACTGATTATAAGGATGCTCAATGATTTCAGGGAGAACTTCAACAAAGAGATAGGAAACATAAAAATGATGATAAAAAAATCATTAAAAAGAACCAGTCAGAAATGTAGACTACAATAGAGGGAATCGACAATAGATTTCAGGAAGCAGAGGATCAAATCAGTGATTTAGAAGATAAGGTAGCAAAAAACACCCAACCAGAACAGAATAAAAAAAAAAGAGGACAATATAAGGGGCTTCTGGGACTACATCTAGCGTAACAACATTCACATCTTAGAAGTATAGGCAGGAGAAGAGAGAGAGCAAGGCACTGAAAATTTATTTGAAACAATAATGATGGAAAAAGCACCTATACTTGTGGACAAAATAGACATAAAGGCCCAGAAAGTGCAGAGAATCCCAAACAAAATGAACCCAAAAAATTCACACCAATACATACCACAATTCAAATGCCAAATGTTCAAGACAAGGAAAGAATCTTAACAGCAGCAGGAGAAAGACAACTGGTCACTTACAAGTGAGGTCCCACAAGCCTGTCAGCTGATCTCAGCAGAAACATTGCAGACCAGATGGGGTTGGTACAACATATTCAAAGTGATGAAAATTAAGGACCTACAACCAAGGTCACTCTACCCAGCAGAACTATCATTTAGAATTGAAGGAGAGCTAGAGCTTCCAAGAGAAGAAAAAGGTAAAGGAGTTCATCAAAACCAAGTCAGTATTACAAAGAATGTTAGAGGGACTTATTTAAGATGGAAAAAAAAGGATTAGAAATATGAATAAAATTTATATATACGCATATATATGCGTGTGTGTGTGTTTGTGTGTGTGTATTCAATTACTTTGAATACAAATGAATTAAATATTCCAGTCAAAAGACAGGGTGGTGGGACCAACCCAGTGGCTCAGGCGATTAGAGCTCCATGCTCCTAACTCCAAACGCTGCCGGTTCGATTCCCACATGGGCCAGTGGGCTCTCAACCACAAGGTTG
Source organism: Rhinolophus hipposideros (assembly GCF_964194185.1). NCBI lineage: Eukaryota > Metazoa > Chordata > Mammalia > Chiroptera > Rhinolophidae > Rhinolophus > Rhinolophus hipposideros. The sequence goes on along the minus strand of NC_138052.1, from coordinate 2,518,510 downwards.
CCGGTTCAACTCCTCGAGTCCCACAAGGGATGGTGGGCTCTGCCCCCTGCAACTAAGATTGAACACGGCACCTTGAGCTGAGCTGCTGCTGAGCTCCCGGATGGCTCAGTTGGTTGGAGCGCATCCTCTCAACCACAAGGTTGCCAGTTCGACTCCCGCAAGGGATAGTGGGCTGTGCCCCCTGCAACTAGAAATGGCAACTGGACATGGAGCTGAGCTGCATCCTCCACAATTAAGACTGAAAGGACAACAACTTGAAGCTGAACGGCACCCTCCACAACTCCACAACTAAGATTGAAAGGACAACAACTTGACCTGGAAAAAAAAGTCCTGGAAGTACACACTGTTCCCGCATAAAGTCCTGTTCCCCTCCCCCAGTAAAAAATCTAAAAAAAAGAAGACAGGCTGGTGGCAGTTGCCCTCCTACTGCCCTGTCCACTATTTTGGGAGAGTACTCCTTAGTTACTTTAATAAATCCACTGCTTGCTTGGCTTTCTTTTCATGACCCATTTGGTACTTCCTGGAATTCCTTCCTGTGATGATACAAAACCCCTTCTTTTTTTACTGGCCTCATCCGTAGCAACCAGGCAGGGATTATTCGTCCCTGATATCAAGACTGAACCTTTTGCCATAATAACAAAGCTGCAAGCCGATTTTCCCCTCTCCACTTTCTTTCTGAGGCTGTTCCCTCTGCCTCCATTCATTTTTACAACCACTCCAGGAATTCCTTAGCTGCATTGCGGGCATGGGTCAGGCACTTAAAAGCCAGAAAGCTCCTGCTACTTGAAGTCTCCCAGGACTGGATGAATAGGTCAGTTCAGGGTAGATGGGCACTAGGCATCCCTGCCGAGTGGAAGACAATATCTGTGAACTGAGGTACACAGTTCCACACCATACAATAACACACACACACACACACACACACACACACACACACACACACACACTGCAATTTCCAATGTTAAGATTAGTATAGCCTCCCAGGAGCAGATCCTCTCTCAACTTTATCTCCGCCCTCCCATCTGTGAACAGGCACCATTCATCTTCTTGCCTTGCCTTTGCAACTGAAAAATCACACTTACTTTGCTAATCTTTTCCCTTACTGGTGGGGCTCCGAATCTGTCTCACTTTTCTGCAGACTCTCTGCAAGGACCTGCCCTTCATGCTGCCTCTGGCTGGGACATAAGATGGGAAATTGTCCAGATTGACTGAGAGTTGTTCCAGGATTTGTGCCTGAGAAGCCAGGGGTGGCGGGGGTGGGGCACACTGGGTGGCTGAGCGCAAGACGGGGTTTATGAGACTTAGACTTATTGACCCTGAAGACTCCAGCGGTGGGACTCAGAGGAATCGAAGGGAGTTTCCTTGAGCCGCACCTAGCACTGGGGGATGCCTCTTCCTTTCAATAGCCATTGTGCTGGTCAGCTTGTATCAAGGCCAACTCACACACAGGGCCATGCTCCAGGGATGCGTGCCCTTGTGGTGGCCTGGCGGGATGCTGTGGTGTCACCTGCTGTCACGTGGACATTGAAGCATGGGAGACATGACTGGCGGGGGTGGGGGGGGGGTTGTGCACCGTTCCAGAGAGGGAAAGTCAGCTGGCAGGGACTGTAGGCTGCTCTCGGTATGTAGCATAGGTGAAGGAGGGAGATGCTGACTGCCTGCCAGCTCATCTCTTGCTGGGCCACAAACCCCAAAGCAAGGGAATTCAGACTATGGGCTTGTTTAATCCACCATTTAATTAACTGCCATAAGGTACACACCGGGACTGCCTGTAAGCAGAATGAGGTAAATGATTTCCTCCACGAGAGGAGGAGGGAGCTCTCCTTTCCCCGTAACCACATGGCCTGTTTGAAACTCATAGGCTCTGTTTTATCCAGCGGGGGAATGGGACCTACAGAGGTCCTGGAACTCTAACAGCACCAGGTCATAAAATCTATCGAGTTCCTCCGGAGTTCACTGAACCCTCGCCTCACCGCTGAGGCAGGAACCCCAGCTTCCGGGGGTTTAACCAACAGGTAGGGACTAAACTCCACCTGGAGCTGCTGAGGGTCACATGGCAAGCGGCAATCACCCATAGAGGTGGTGAGGAAGGCCAACAGCAAGGGGCCTGGGAGGCTCAGGACACCTCCCATGTTTGTCAGACTCCCCAGGACAGTCATACTCCCTGCAGGGTTCCACAGGGAGAGCCCCTAATCCCTTCTTTTCCTGTTTCTCTGGATTGCTCCTGAGGACCTAAAATGGGTAATACTCTCAGTTCCTAGAGATTCCCCTTTGCTTGTGTTCTTCATAACTGGACCACCTTAAAACACAGTATTACCGTGTTTCCCCGAAAATAAGACCTAGCCGGAAAATAAGCTCTAATGTGTCTTTTGGAACAACAATTAACATAAGACCTGATATTATATTATATTATATTATATTATATTATATTATACCTGGTCTTATAGTAAAATAAGACCAGATCTTAAATTAATTTTTGCTCCAAAAGACGCATTAGAGCTGGTTGTCCGGCTAGGTCTTATTTTGGGGGAAACACGGTAAAAAGAAAAAGCTTATTTTCTTTTGTAACACTGACTGGCACTAGTATAAACTAAAAGAGGGGATAGCTTGGCCTATAAATAGAAGCCTAAATTATAACACCATCTTACAGTGAGATCCCTTCTGTAGGACACAGAAAAGGTGGTCAGAAGTCCCATGTGTCCAAGCATCTATATACTTAAGAGGGAAGTCCAGTGCCTGTGGCCCTGTGAGCTGGCTCACTGCCATGTAGACCTCGGTCTGCCACTCGCTTACGTCCTCTGTCTCACCTTCACTCGGGCCACCTTTGGGATGCCCAGACTGTGCAGGAAATTTTGGACCCTGATAGGACAACTGAGTCTGTCAAGGGACCCATCTGGGGAGCACCCGGGATTTAGGGTCCAGGTGTCTGTCACCTCGTCCTTAGAGAGTCACTGGTCAGCATCCCCACTGTGAGTCACCAGTTTTACAGTCTAGACTTTCTGTTGTGTCCCCTCCCCATTTCCTACAATACATGCTGTACATCGAGCCCCCTGCAGACTTTGTAAAGAGGGTCAAGGGTCATTGTTGTCTTTGTTCAAGCACTGAGAAGAGCTGCCTCTTATCAGTTTCCCAGGACTCGGGACTTTCTGGTTCCCTGAGTCCCTGTCAGAATATCGGCCCATTTAGTGCCTTCTCCATCATTGCCTGGGAAGACACCAAAGGAACCTGATGTTTAGAGAAGCTTTTGTCCTTTATCATTAGCACTCCATGGGTCAATTTTGTTCAAACGTTGCTCTCCACAGATTTCATCTGACCATTTGGGAAGAGGCCCTTTGGTACCAGGGATGATTCAATAAATTTTGGTGCTAAAAAAGGGAAACCCACCTATCTGCTTGTCCTTTTATGATTGGAAACCAACTCTATGTTCAGAAATTTGGCAAAAGTAAAAGTCTTAAGATTTTTCTAACTGTCAGTAACTTTCAAGGTCTTACAGAAAACCAGAAATATAGACACAGCCACAACTGCTTGAGGCTGAAGTCACTGAAAAAAAAAAAAAGGGAGGGGCAATGAGGGAGGAATTTTTAAAAACAAAAGTGCCTAATCTCACAAGCCAGACACGCACCCTTTTTTTCCAGTCTACTGAAAACTGTCAAGGTCAAATAGAAAATCTTAAGTCCTCTCTACAATTATTGGCGTTCTCTTTATGTGTATGATCTCTGATATCTGTGTTTGTTTGTGCTTTATATGTGACATAGAGCCTCTACCTCCAGATGGTATTGCTAATTGCTTACTTATTGGTTGTCAGGAGAGATTAAGGTTCTAAAGGTTATAAAGTCTAATTTATACAAAAGAAAATGATGTGTGTTTTCAGGCAAGGAAGATATACATATGGAAGTACATTTTTAAAAGAATTGAAAGAATGTAGTTTGTCCTAAGGTTGATTAATTTTGAATGAGTAAGAAGAGACAAACTAAGAGAGACTGGGAAAGTTGTAGAAGGTTCGTGATGGAAAGTCTTGAGGAAAAATTTTACATATATTTAAACTAAAGATTTAAATATATGCTGAGTACTGCGAGGATTCATGTGTGCTTCTCAATGTCAGATATAAGCCAGTGTAAAGAACGATTGAACCATTTTTACCAAAAACCTGGATAAGTTTAGGGTTAAATTCATCAAGTTTGGCCTGATGTTTTCCCTAACCTGGTAAGGTGTTTTAGTAATTCTGACCCATTGTTATATATCTGATGAGAAGGCTCCAATTCTATGGCAAGTCAGGGAATAAAGACATGTCAACATTTTTAACAACCGAGACAATGAAGACAGGAAAAAAAGGAACAGCAAGACCAGAGATGAGACCAGAGTCAGGCAAGACTTGTGGCCTCAGTTACATACAGATCAAAGACCAAACCACCTCAGGGCCACCCCAGCAGCCCCAGAGGAGCAACACCTGGTAAAGGACCCTGCTTTGCACATGTGAGCCCAGACCACTGGAGTAAGGAGTGTCCTAATCCTCCAAAAGAGCCTTGTGCCCTGTGCAAACGAAAAGGGCGCTGGAAGAGAAGTTGTTCCATTCCAAACAAAGCAGGGGCCAACTCTTTCCCCGCAAATGACAGTAATAAACTGATGGGGCTCAAGGTTTCCAGTGCCTCCCAAGATTCCTCTACCCAGCAAGGCTATCATTTAAAATTGAAGGAGAGATAAAGTGCTTCCCAGAAAAGAATAAGCTAAACGAATTCATAACCACAAAGCCAGGACTGAAAGAAATGTTAAAAGGGCATCTTGTTGGAGAAGAAAGATGAAAACTGACAAAGGAAGACGACAAATACAAATAACAAAGTGGCAATAAATATGTATCTATCAATAGTCACTTTAAATGTGAATGGATTAAATGCTCCAATCAAAAGACATAGGGTGGCTGAGTGGATGAGAAAATAAGACCCGTGCTTATGCTGTTTACAAGAGACTCATCTCAGATCAAAATACACACACAGACTGAAACTAAAGGGATGGAATAAGATATTTCAAACAAATGGAAACAAGAAAAAAGTTGGGGTAGAAATACTTGTAGTCTTTAAAATGAAAACTATAATAAAAGACAAAGAAAGACATTACATAATAATAAAGGGATCAATCCAACAAGAAGACATAACCCTAGTAAACATCTATACATTCAACATAGGAGCACCTAAATATATAAAACAAGTATTGACAGACATAAAGGCAGAGATCAAGAGTAAGATAATCATACCATGTTTTCCCCAAAATAAGACCTAGCTGGACAATCAGCTCTAATGCGTCTTTTGGAGCAAAAATAATATAAGACTGGGTGATATAATATAATACAATATAATATAATATAATATAATATAATATAATATAATACTAGGTCTTATATTAATTTTTGCTACAAAAGACACATTAGAGCAGATTGTCCAGCTAGGTTTTATTTTCGGGGAAACATTGTATTAGGGGACTTTAACAACAAACTGATACCAGCAGACAGATCTTCCAGGCAGAAAAATCAACCCGAAACAGTAGTCTTAAATGAGACAGTAGACTAGAAGGATTTAATTGATATTTTTAGAGCATTTTACTCCAAAGCAGCAGAATATACATTCTCTTCAAGTACACATGGAACATTTTCCAAAATTGATCACACGTTAGCCCACAAAGTCTCAGTAAATTTAAGAAGATTGAAATCACATCAAGTGTCTCCTCTGACCACATTGCTATGAAAATAGAAATCAGTTACAAGAAAAAAACTGAAAAATACACAAACACATGGAGACTGAATAACATGCTACTAAATAATGAATGGGTCAACAATGAGATCAAGGAAGAAATTGAAAGACACCTGGAGACAAAGAAAAATGAAAACACAATGACCTGAAATCTATGGGACACAGCGAAAGCAGTCCTAAGAAGGAAATTCATAGCAATGCAGGCCAACCTAAAGAAACAAGAACAATATCAAATCAACAGTTTATCTTTATGCCAAAGGGAACTGAAAAAAGAATATCAAATAAGCCCAAAAAGAGTAAAAGAAAGGACATATTAAAGATCAGAGTGGAAATAAATGAAACAGAGACAAAAACAAAAAACAAAACAACAACAACAACAAAAAACACAGACAAAAAAAAACCCAAGAATACAAAGGATCAATGAAACCAAGAACTTCTTTTTGAAAAGATAAACTAAATTGACAAACCTTTAGCCAGACTCACCAAAAATAGAGAGAGAGGACCCAAATTAACAAAATCAGAAATGAAAAAGGAGTAGTGACCAAAGACACCACAGAAATACAAAAATTTTTTTAAAAATACTACAAGCAAATATACACCAACAAATTAGACAATCTGGAAGCAATGGATACATTTCTAGAAACATACAATGTCCCAAGACTGAATCAAGAAGAAACAGAAAATCTGAACACTCAGATTACTCTCAGTGAAATTGAATCAGTAATCAACAAGCTCCCAACAAACAAAAGTCCTGGACTACATGGGTTCACAGATGAATTTTTCCAAACAGTCAAAGAAGAATTGACACCTACTCTCCTCAAACTTTTTCCAAAAATCCAGAGGGAGGGAAGCCTCCCAAACTAATTTTACGAGGCCACTATTACTGTGATCCCAAAACCAGACAAAGATATTACAAAAAAAGAAAATTGTAGATCGATATCCTCTACATGAAAATACTCTAATGAAAATACAAGTAATCCCCATATAACACGGTTGTTAGGTTCCTAAAAAATACCACGTTATGCACATCCATGTTATATGAAACAAAGAACTAGTACAAAAAAGGGGGTTAGGTTCCAAAAATTTTAAAAATATACTATTATATTTTTATAATTAAGAGAAATGTCTTTGTTAAAGCAATTTTCACCAAAAGTATAACATATTAATAAGCATTAAATAATGTTTTCTTCATCATCACTACTAAGCATCATTAACCGAGGGCGTTTTCTTTCTGACAAGATATCTTCATCCTCTGAACTTAATACTCCATGAACAAAATGGATTTAAAATTCTAATATATTTTAAAATTCTGTAGTCACATCTGATATGATATCCACGCTCGAATGAAAAATTTCAAATGAAATATCTTTTGCTCTTAAAACCTCTTATTACATTCCGTGTTCTTTGGGGATTTTCCTAATTTTGAATGAGATATTTTTTGCTCTTAAAAGCTCTTATTACGCTCCGTGTTTGGGGAGATTTCTCTAATTCTCAAACCATGTTAGAGTGAAACCGTGTTCTAGGATGCCATGTTGTACGAGAGTTTTCCCTAATTCTCGAACTGTGTTAGAGTGAACCTGTGTTATAGAAGTGCCATGTTACACGGGGGTTACATGTAGATGCAAAAATATTCAACAAAAATATTAGCAAACAGGGCTGCTGAATGGCTCAGTTGGTTAGAGCTTGAACTCTGAACAACAGGGTTGCTGGTTCAATTCCCACATGGGCCAGTGAGCTGCGCCTTCCACAACTAGATTGAAGGACAACAACTTGGAGCTGATGGGCCCTGGAGAAACACACTGTTCTCCAATATTCCCCAAGAAAGTTAAAAATACATATATTAACAAACAGAATTCAGCAATACATTAGAAAGATCATACACCACGATTTAGTGGGATTCATTCCTGCTATGCAAGGTTGGTTTAATATCCACAAAACAATTAATCTGATATGACACATTAACAAAATAAAAAATAAAAATCACACGGCCATATCAATAGATGTAGAAAATCATTTGAAAAATCCAATATCCATTTATGATAAAAACTCTTAGCAAAATGGGAATAGAGGGATTGTATCTCAACATAATAAAGTCCATACACAATAAACCCACAGCTAATGTCATACTCAATGAGGAAAAGTTCAAAGCATTCCCCTTAAAATCAAGAACAAGACAAAGTTTTCCCACTTTCACTACTTTTATTCAACATAGTACTGGAAATTCTAGCCACAGCAATAGGCAAGAAAAAGAAATAAAAGGCATCCAAATTGAAAAGAACAAAGTAAAATTGTCGTTATATGCAGATGACATGATACTATATATAGAGAACCCCAAAGATTTCACTAAAAAACTATTAGAACTAATAAATGAATTTAGTAAAGTAACAGGATACAAAATTAACATTCAGAAATCAGTTGCCTTTGTATACACCTATAACGCACTTTCAGAAGGAGAAATTAAGAAAACAATCCCATGTACAATTGCCTCAAAAAGAATAGAATACTTAGGAATAAATTTAACCAAGGAAGTAAAAGATGTGTACTCAGAAAATTATAAGACACTGAAGAGAGAAATTGAAGAAAACACAAATAAATGGAAATATATACCATGTTCATGGGTAGGAAATAATTAATATAGTTAAAATATCCTTACTAACTAAGGCAATATATAAATTCAACGCAATCTCTATCAAATTACCAATGACATTTTTTTTTCACAGAACTAGAACAAATAATCCTAAAATTTATATGGAATCATTCAAGATTCCGAATAGCCACAGCAATCTTGAGAAATAAGAACAAAGTGGGAGGTATCATGCTACCTGACATCAAAACATACTACAAGGCTATAGTAGTCAAACAACATGGTATTGGTATAAAAACAGATACATACACCAATAGAACAGAATAGAGAGCCCATGCCTATGTGGTCATTTAATCTATGGCAATGGAAACAAGAGTTTACATTGGGGTAAAGGCAGTCTATTTAATAAATGATGCTGGGAAAACCGGACACATATATGCAAAAAAATGAAACTGGACCACATTCTCATGTCATATGCAAGAATAAATTCAAAATGGATTAAAGACTTACATGTAAGGCCCGAAACCATAAAACTCCTAGAAGAAAATATTGGAAGTAAATTAGGAGACATTAACTTTGGTAATATTTTTACTGATATATCTCCTCAGGCAAAGGAAGCAAAAGAAAAAACAAACGTATGCGACTACATCAAACTAAAAAGTTTTTTCACAGCAAAGGAAACGATCAGTAAAACAAAAAGGCATCATACGGAGCGGGAAAAATGTTTGTTAATGATAAATCTGATAAGGGTTAACATCCAAAATTTATTTAAAACCTCATAAAACTCAATACCAAAAAAACAAACAATTCTATTAAAAATGCACAGAGGACATGAAGAGATGTTTCTCTAAAGAGGGCATACAGATGGCCAACAGAATATGGAAAAATGCTCAACGTCACTAATCATTAGAGAAATGCAAATAAAAACCACAAGGAGATACCACCTCACTCCTGTCAGAATGGCAATCATCAACAAATCAACAAATAACAAGTGTTGGCCAGGATAGAGAGAAAAGGGAACTCTCATGCACTGTTGGTGGGATGGAAGATTGGTGCAGCCACAATGGAAAACAGTATGGAAGTACCTCAAAAAATTGAAAATGGAACTACCTTATGACCCAGCAATTCCACTTCTGGTTATCTATCCAAAGAAATCCAAAACACTAATTCGGAAAAAATATATGCACCTCTATGTTTTTTGCAGCACTATTTACAATAGTCAAGATACAGAAACAACCAAAATGGTCATTGATAGAAAATTGGATTAAGAAACTGGTACATTTATACAATGGAGTACTACTGGGCTATAAAAAAAGAATGAAATCTTACCATTTGCAACAATATGGATGGACCTCGAGAATATTATGCTAAGCGAAATAAGGCAGACTGAGAAACACCAATACCATATGATCTCACTTATATGTGGAATCTGAGGAACAGAATAAATGAGCAAACAAAACAGAAATAGACTCAGAGATATAGAAAAAAAACCTGTTGGCTGCTAGATGGAAGGGGGAAGGGATGGGATAGAATGTGAAGAGACTAGAAAATGCAAATTAGTAGACACAATCTTGTCATGGGGATATGAAATACGGAATGGGGAATATAATCAACAATGCTGTAAAGATGATGTAAGGTGTCTGATGGGCACTGGACTTATCAAGGGGATCACTTCAAAGACTGTGTAGATCCCTGACCAATGGACTGTACAACTGAAGCTGGAGTAGAATTATATTGTATGTTAACTATAAGAATATATATATATATTCACAGGAGGTGGAGTGTAGAATAAGGAAGATAGTTAATGATATTTTAACTAGGTCAGAGGGGTAGTAGCTTGGGGGAGGGGGTTTTCATTTTGTGAGAGGTGTAAATGTCTAACAATTATGTTGCTTCATACACCTGAAATAAATAAATAAATAAATAAATAAATAAATAAATAAATAAATAAATAAATAAATAATAAATAGGAAACTCTGGTGCCCCCAGGCAGGGACGATGCCCCTGTTTAGTAGAAAGCAGTTTCCAAAGACGGACCTTCATCCCAAATCCTTTGTAAGATTACAAGAACACAGATTTCTTGAGGGAAGAAGTTTGCCATAGGCAGAAAGAACAGGGCAATGGGGAGATAGCGGGAGGAAAAGAAGATGTGAGGGGAAACACAGGAAAGAGGGGAGATGAGATCATTCTTTTAAAAAGGAGTAGCTACAGCTAATTGTAAGGAATTATAATGCTATTACCATTGGGGGCAGGGAAAAATCTCCACCAGCTGTGTAGCCATGACAGTTCTCATAAGGGCCAAGTAAGGACAAGGTAATCCCACCATCCTATGGTAAGGCGTGGTCAGAGAGGACAGCAGGAACCCACCCTGGAAACACCTGTGACTCCACCCCTTAAACTAGAGTATTTGGCACTCTCATTTGAAAAAAATCCTAAGACTCATTGTTCTTCAGCACAGTCTCTCTTCTTCTGGGCCTGCTCACTCTCATGCTGTCCTGAGAGTGTACCTCACGCTTTTCTTTCTCTTAATAAATCTACTGCTTGTTTAGCTCTGTTTGCATTACTTGTTGCGTCCTGCACAACAAGAGCTGTGGGAAGCAAGAAGGGCGGCGCAGGGTTAAGAAAGACAGTAGCCAAGAATAAAGTGTAAGCGGGGCCAAAGGACTCAAGTCTCAAGGACTGAGCCCCAAATCAGGTCAACGCATAGTTTTTATTCCTTAACAAATGAGGAAGTAAAGCTTGTTAATCTCAAGGTCTGTGAGTTCCGTGCCTGCTGGCTGTTTTCCCGAAAGTCCCCATTGTGCTCCAGCACGTACTGTGCCTTCACACACACACACACACACACACACACACACACACAACCCCAGGGGATGGAGTCATTGTTCTGAAACCATCCATTGTACTGTGACTTTACACACATACACACACACACACACACACACACAACCCAGGGGATGGATGGAGTCATTGTTCTGAAACCATCCATTAAAGGGAAGTGACTGATATCATTTCATGGGGTCATAGTTTGCTGAGACATCCCTTCAGGGAAGCTTTACCGATATCTTTCCATCAGGCCTCAGTTTGCTGAGGCACTCCCTTGTGATATCCTGGGAAAGGTGAGGGGGCAGCTGTAAGTCAACAGTTACTTGTTTGGTATGTCCTGAAATTCCTTCCTGCAGTGATATAAGAACCTTTTTCTTCAGTAAAAAACTCTTCTATTTCCTTGCAATTATCGTGTTGAAGATCCTTTGTTATTTTATTAAGAGGTAGAATAGCACAAGGTAAGCTCTCCGGAGTGTCTGGCTGCACACGTGGCCCCACCACCAGCCTCGTGGCTACTTTGTCAAGTGAGTTAACCTCTCTCAGCACAGGGTAATGGTAGATGTTTAACAACCAGCTCTCTGGGCTGGGGGGGGGGGAGAGGTAAAATATAAGCCCTGATTTGTACACTTGTCAGTTTCTGTCGTGTAAATATCCCCACCATAGCAGATTTCAAACTGCCAACCTAATGCCATAAAATGGAGAGTTGGGGAAACAAGAATAGCAGCTCACTATAAGACAGTGTTTCTGTCATACAGATACGACAGACATCAATAACCTCTGAAGCAGAGACACTAATGAAATGCATTTGATGATGAATTTTAAGTATTTATTACCTTTGTTTCTAATATAATTTATTTAATTATAAGTTTGTGTAATTAAATTTTTAACAAGAGGCATGATTAACCACTAGGTTGCCGAATTCCTGGAAGTTTTACATTCAGCGCTGGCTCCTAAGTCTCTGAGTCTTACCTTTCTCACCTGTGAAATGGGAGGCATAAGAGCAATAAGGATGAAAGAAGACCATACCTTGGAGCATACAGTAAAGATTCAGTGATGTACTTGGTCCAGTGAACATCAGCTAAAGAGTTCCCCTACCCCCCCCCCACCCTGGGCTGGGTAGAGAAAGCAGTGAATGAGGACCGGTATTGGATCTCTACATACAGGGGAAGCCGATTTCAGAATTCCAGGGGAAGAAACAGCCAGAAGAGTGTGAGCTCACCACCCCTAAGCCCAGGAATTGGAGGTGCTATGATTAGTTTAACTGTTCCCTACTGATGGTCATTTAGGTTATTGCCAATATTTTGCAGGGAAAGTAAATGCTGCTATGAATAATTTTGTACACGTGTGCATATTTCTGTAGGATAAGTTTCTCAAACTAAAATTACTAGAACAAAAGTCATGTTTATTTGTAGTTTTGAAATCTATTTTCAAATCACCCTCCTTGAGGTGCTATAACGATGTAAAGTTTGATAGTCATTACATTTAATGTTTTCAGCGTATTCCACTGAGCAGGAGAATCAGACTTGATTAACACATTCCCTTATTTTTGTAAATTTAGGCTATCAATAGGGAAATCTCCTTCCAAAGTTCTATACACTGAGAACTTGATCCTCTGACTTATAAACCTTCTCAGCTCTCCATGGAACAACAGAAGCTCAAGCACCTAACTCTATGTACAACAACGTACTCCTTAAACAAGTGTAAAAATAACATTTTTATAAATAAAGTTGAACAACTAACAAGAGGATACAGCAGAGTTCAGTAGAAACAACAAAGATTTTAGGGTCAAAAGGCATAATTTTTCATCTTTCTCTTATAAGCTGTGTGACTTTCAATAAGCCACTAAAACTTCCTGAGATATATTATAATTTAACCCTCTACAAATGTATCTAGTAGTATATATTTTGACATGAGTGACAAAGTATGAAAAATCCATTGAACTGAGTTAGTACCAGTTCGGGAACCATGTCTGAATACTGTTTCATCCCCAGTGTCCAGAGTAGTTCCTGGAATGCAGCATGTAATCAATACATAATGAACAAATAAACCATATTTCAGCCTCTTGTCCAAAGTCAGGTAATACACAACCAAGAAAACTTAAAGGTAGCTAAGGGAGAGCTCTTACAGGTACATCAAACTCCCTGTCTGGACTACTATCTCTCCATGTGATCAAAGATATCATGATTGTCCGCAGCTTTACTTTATTGCAAGTGAAGAGATGTTAGGAAGATGCCAGTCATCACCAGTGTGCAACAACCACTCCTATCTAGTGGTGTAAACTAATGGGCGTGTTATTATGCTCATGGATGCTGTACATCAGCAATTGGGAGAGGGCACAGCAGGGATGGCTTGTCTCTGCTCCATAGCTGGGCCTCAGTTGGGAAGACTTGAATATCTGGGGGTGACCCGAGGTGGGGGATGGGAATCATCTGGAAGTTTTTTTACTCTTATGTCAGACACCAGGCTTGGGCTCAGCTGAGAATATCAACTGGAGCATGCACATGTAGGATCCAACAAGGTATGTCCCAGGAAGGAACATTTCAAGAAAACTGGTGTTCCAAAGAGAACCAGATGGAAGCTGCATGGCCTTTGTGATCCCTCCATGGAGGTCCCGTAGCATCACTTCCAACATATTTTATTGATCAAAATTTATCACTAGCACACTGAGAGTCAAGTGAGGGGCTTAGGACCTCCTACCTTCTTTCCCCCGTGGGGAACGGCAAAGTCACATTGCAGAAGAACACGTGGGATAGATTTGCAGCCATCTTGGAAAATACAATCTCCCAAGGAAGGGGTGGGGCATACAAAATTGCATGAATAAGCAAACTAGTGGGGAAAAATGATAAACAGATAATCACATAAAAATAAAATAAATTGCAAGGTAGTTATTTCTCTGTCTTTTAAATGCTTCCATAAGAATTCTTTTCCCCCCTTTGATAACAGTCATCACATTTACATGTTTTCATTTATTTCCTGTCTTCTCACTAGACTGGAATCTCCATGCATTTAGTTCCCTGTGCCTAAAATATTACCAACTTCATAACAGGTACTTAATAAATACATGTTGAATTTGTATGTTGATTAGATGTTGAATTGATAATATTTTGGAGATATTTGATTAAATAAATGTATTGGTAAAATTAAAAACATAATTATAAATATTCATTGAAAGAGTGGATGAGTAAATGTTGTTATCCAATAGTGGTGGAAAGGCTGTGGGAGTCCAGGCAGTAACAACTCAGTTTGAAAGAAATGACACTTAAGTGAGTGTTGAATGATTTAGAAGGATGAATAACTTTTCTCATGAAAAGGGTAGGGGATATATTTTTGTCCTTAAATCTCCTTCAGAGACATCTGTTAGCTAAGTTTAAGTAGGCATAGCCTCATCGTAAGTCTACAGGTGGCAGCAGTTATGATGTTTTGGGTTGCAAGTGACAGAAAACAGTGACTCAACTGGCTTCAAAATAAGCATTGTATTGTATCACATCACAAGAAGTCTGGAGGGGAGGCAGATCGGTCATCCTCAATGCCATCCTTCCTCAGTGTCAGCTCAGGTCTTTTATGGTTGCAGGATGGCACTCACAGTGGTTAGCATCACATGCAGACAAACAATACCCAATTGAAACAACACTGTTTCTCCTTTTGAGTAAAAATGTTCCCATAAGCCCCTTGTCAGACTTACCTCACATTGGCGCACTCTGTGATTGGCCAGAGCAGTTTCCAACGCACATGTGTAACCTAAATAGTGATAAAAAAGGGAGCAACAGGATCGGGTGGGGCAGTCACAAGTTGCTTCTTGGGACTTGGACTGGAATTCCTGCCTCGCCTGAAGCACATGGCTGTGCGGAAAATGGATTATTCACAAACAAAACAAAACAAAAACCTGGGGTTCTGTTAGGAAGGAGAAACGGGAGATTGCTTTCGGGTAGGTAATCAACAGTGTTCACAACATTAAGCTTTAAGAAGGTGAAAGTTCTGTCTTCTTTGTAGATGACCATCACCTAGCACTTTTGTCTATTTTCTTTTCTGTTTTTTGCTCATTTCCTTTCTCATTCTGCATTAGATTTATTCGTTGAATAAATCCCATGCTACATCAATGAAAAAGTGTGACGTACAGAGTACATGTATGAATGTAATTAATAAAAAATACATTGCTTAAATAGAGTGCACTTTCAGGTAAAACCCTTGATCCAGATCCTTCTGTTACTTCCTGATAGCCTAGTCATGCCAAGGTGTCTGTTACTTATACTGGGCTCTTCAGTGGCCTTATGCCTGTGACTTGTGCTGATGTCTCTGCCGAGGAAGACCTTCTTAGGCTTCTCACCTGTAGTGGATACTGAATATTGCCTCTGCAGGCCTCTTTCCTTTATGAAGAGATTTGAAACCTTGAAACGATATTTCGCAGACTCTGTTGCAGCGAGGGTGTGGTTCTGAAATAAGTTCAGTCAAGCAGGCGTACTCCTGTGAGATTTGGCAGGCAGATGCAAGGAGAAGGCACCATTCTGCTGGAGTTGCTGCTGGAAAGCAAGATTTGAGAGGGAAGGTTACTAATAGCTGTTCAATGCTGCTGGGCTCAGTGTCCTGTGTCAGCGTCTAGTCATCAGTTTCATAGGTGTGAAGGGCAGTGGCAGCAGCAACACTATTCCGACTTTTGGAACACAGCTCCTGTAGTGGGCACTTGAACTCGGTATTCCAGGGGCAGGTCCCTCACTGCTGCCCCTCCAGCCCTCCCATCAATTTTGTAAGCCCCTGCCTCAGTGTCAGTGTTAAATCATTCTCTGCTGGCAGAACACCCATGGTGGTTTCTGTTTCCTATACTGAACCCTGAGTGACAGATCACCTAACTCATATTCAGCCTTCCACACACAGCTTGGGTCCTCCCTGAGCCACCAGGTTGGCCTAGGTGACTCCTCTTCACTCCGCCTGTGCCCTGCCTGTTAAGTCCACGCCTCATCATGTGTGCACCCCTGGTACCAGTGCTTGGCTCACAGCATGTCCAGCATCAGTATTTATTGAACCGAAACTTCCTCTGCCAGGATACCAGGAAATCTAGCCTGAGGGGCATCCCAACTCAGATCAGGACTGCAAAGCCCAAAAACAAGTTAGCTCTACACTTATACTGGATTCTAGATGAATTCAGAGCCCTCAGCTTTCACACACTTTATCCACCCTGCACACACACAAGAGGCCACACAGAATTGAAGGTTTGACCTGGTCCTCAGGAATGGGATGCTAAGGTACAAGGGAAGTTGTTTATCTCAAGGTTTACCATCGGGTGGTTCTCAGGGCCATCTATTTCTGGGACTACTATCTATTGCACTTTGATCCAGGGCAAGTGAAAGGATCCCTGTTTTGCATCAAATTTAGCTAATAATTAAATATGAGAGATAGGTGGCCACAACTGGAGGTTTGCTTAGACATAAAGTATATCTAAAAATGTAACTTTTATTTTTCATTTTTAAAGTGATATACAAAAGGCAATATACAAGATTGGGAAAACAGAAAAGAATGAACCCTAGTAGAAACTAGTAATAATAACTAAGACTTATACAGACTTACTAGCTGCTAGATGTGACTCTAAACCCTTTGCCATAGAAATTCATTTACCCCTCACTACATCTCCATGTGGTAGAAAAGTATTTGTAACTCCATTTTACAGACAAGGAAAGAGGACCTGGAGCCGTTAGGTGACTTGCCCCAGGTGGCACAGCTGGCTGGCAGGCGGAGCCAAGGTTTGGACTCTTGATGCATTTAACAGGGTATGGTCTACTCACATAGAGCTCATAAGGTAAGCTGTATTCAAGGATTCAATGACAGTTGCTAAAGTTTTTAAAGTTCAGCTCAGTTGTCATTTATTCATCCATTTATTTCACAACTATTTCCTGAAGGCATCTATGTGCATCATACTGTGTCAGGCTTGATTATCAAGATATGGAAGGAGATACAAAAGACTACGACCCATTCATTCCTGTTCTAGTATTGAACTCTTAAGGGTCTCAACAGGATAATACAAGTATAATCAACACAAGTCTAGTGAGATTAAAAATGCTCTAACTATTCCCCGATGACAGACCCCAAAGCCAATACTTCAAAACTTTTGGAAGGTCATACGCTTACTGCTGGTTAGCATTATTGGTTGTATTTTCATCAATTAACGAACACATCTTAGACAATAATTTCAGTTGAATTTCATGAATTTGGCTTTGTAGAAACATGTTTAATAGAGCAGTAGTGTCTTCAATCAGACATTTGGTGTTTATCGGATGGATGGATGAATGGATGGAAGGCTAGATGAGTAAATTCATAGACTACAATGCACAGCAATGTTCTAGGTGCTTAAATACATCTTAAAAGAATTTAGTGCTTTCTAAAACTATTTCTTATTTATGAATAAGAAATTATGACTCAGGAGAAAATTTTGATTTCTATCCTTTCCAGTGACAAATAAGTAATTAAGTAAGCAAGTCATTATGGTGTCAGTTTTATCTGATTATTGTGAGGATTACATGAACTAATAGAAATGAATTCTCTAGCACTGTAGTGACTGTATGTTAAACAGTCAGCATATTTTCAACTGCCTTTAAACTGAAATAATATATGTAAAAAGGCAAAACTTCAAGTGACACAAAAAAACTATACAATGCAAAATAAATCTCTTGTGGCAACGTTTTCTACTTCTATTATTAGTTCTATTATTAGAGCTCTCCAAGCACAAGTAACATTTCTCTATTGATTAAGAAGACAGAGGTTTATAGTCCAGTAGGTAACATTGAGTTAGAACCAAGTGAAATAATGATACCGTGCTAAGGTCTGGATGTCTGCCGCCTAAAAAATTTAAAACTGACAGACATGGTTGGTGGGGAAAAAAAGCAGGTTTATTCAGAGTGCCAGCATTCTGGGAGGATGGCGGACTCCTGCCCCTAAAGGCCTCCCTCGGTTCCTAGACCTGTGTGGGGACAGAGCCAGGAGCGCAGTTTCCAGGCTCTTGGCCTCATGTGGAAAGGTGCTCACTAAGCTAGTAAATGGCCATCAACTGTGATGGCTAGCCATCAGCTGTGGCTAGTGGGCCGTCAGCTGTAACCAGTGAGCCATTGGCCATTAATATAACTGCTGTGGCTACGCTAGCAGAAAATGGGGGCTAGCAAGAAGATGGTGGCTGAGCTAGCAAGTGCAGATTGCAGTTAGCAGGGCGGATTGCAGCTAGCAAATGGGGAGTCGGTCGTTTGGCTGAAAAGCGGACAGCAGGTCGCATGTCCTATGAATCCAGCCTCCTGTGAGACTGTGGTGATGTGACTCCCCTACCTATGGCTCCGTGGGTGTTCCTTTTTGGCCTCACCCTATCCTGTGTTCTTATGTGGGGAGCAGGACCAGAGACCCCGCAGGCCACCCCGCATGACAACCTGTCAGAAGGTTTTATAAGTATACAAGAACAACAAAGGATAAGGAGTCGGTCAGGTCGGTCTGAGGGCTGACACGGATTCCTGGGTTCTGGTCTGTTTTTTTTTTGTTGTTTGTTTTTTTTGTTTTTTGTTTTTTTTGGTTCTGATCTGTTTTAAGATGATGTTATCTCTAAACTCAGGCTCAGCCACCAGGACTTGAGGCTTTATGTGTATTCCGGTGTCTGGGAGCTTGAGGATTAAGAAATTGCCCTTTCCAGGTGAGGATTGTCTTAATTAAATGGATTAAAGAGGTATGAGTCCTTTGAGAAAGGGAACAAAATAGAGTTCTTCAGTTAATCAGTGAGGGGAGAAACAAAGAGGGCGTATCAGGGCGGATATAACTGCAAACTAAGTTAAGTACCAGTAGCTAGATAGAGAGCTATTTGATGAGTCAAACTGCAAACGAGCTAAGTCTAATTGCATTATTGATTTAACAAATTTCACTCTTAAAATAACACCTGTATTCTGGGTAAATTCCAGCAGGAGTGATTAACAGTCTCCAACTTCAAATCATTTTTGTTATTAGTCAAAACTTGTTCCATCATCAATAATACAGAAGTTGCATAAAGGGCACAGAGTGAGAGAGACAGCCCTCTCTTGGCACATTCACAGTCTGCAGGTATTTTCCACAGAGCGTTTCCCTTCCTTTTTGACTGCTATTCCAGGGCTTTTGAACCCCCACTACTCTCAACCCTGGGAACTTTGCCGACCCAGAGTGGCAAGTATCTCCAAAAAACAAGAGATAAAATAGGAACACCTGTAGGATTTCAGGGAATGAAAGATGTAATGTATTTGTAAAACATATTGATTACTAGTTTTGATGTTTGTGAAGCCATTGATATTTATTTTCACTTTTAACTCTGAGGCTGGGATTAATGCAAATATTCTTCAGTATTTCCCACAAAGCCTGTTGATGAGGGGAAGGGAGAGGGCTATTCTGCCACTTAGCCTCCCAGTCTGTACAAATGTGATCCAGGACGCAAAAGCGAGGATACCGGCGGCCTATTGTGGGGACAAAGACCCAAAAAGCAGTTTCCAGGCTCTCAGCCTCACATAGAAAGGTGCTGGCTCAGGTAGTAAATGGCCATCAACTATGATTGGATGGCCATCAGCTGTGGTTGGATGGCCACAGCTGTTAGTTGGCCATCAGCTGTGGTTGGATGGCCACAGCTGTGGTTGGATGGCCACAGCTGTAACCAGTGAGCCATTGGCCACTAATATAACTACTGTGGCTATGCTAGCAGAAAGAGTGGGGGCTAGTAAAAAGATGGTGGCTGGCAAGCGCGGGCTGCTGTTAGGATGGTGGGTTGCAGATTATGTAGATCCTGCTTCCTGTGTCTCCAGCCCAGTCACCAGCGAGAATATATTGGTTTGATTCCCCTATCTATGGCTCCGTGGGTGTTCCTGTTTGGCCTTACCATGTCCTGCGTTCTTATGTGGGGAGCGGGACCAGAGACCCTGCCTGAGACCCTGCAGGCCTCCCCACATGACACACGGCGTAGTCGGCAGGGTACAGTGCTGGCCAAAGCTCTCCGAAGAGCAGTGGAGCAGTTTGTGCATATGAAAGCTCAGTCTGAGGAAGACCAGGAGGAGCAGCTGCCAGAGAGCTCGATCCCCATGGAGGGGTGGAAAGATATGGATAGTTCCCCAACCAGCAGAGGCTGGAGAAAGCAAAGGTTGTTGCTGCCCTGTGGGCTGGGAACTGCTTGCTGATGCAGCCCGGATGCAAGACTTGTCGTCCCAGGAGGAAACGCTTGCTGAGTCCTCCGTGGGAGATGAGGGTGAGGTCAAGGTCGTCCCTCACCCCCAGGACAGCCCTGGCAGATGACCATGGACTATGGGGAATTGCCTTCTATCCCTGATTTAATGGACGCTTGACTGTTTGGGAACATACCACCATGTAGTGGGACTGGCGGATGTTTGCTTTTGTGTCTTGACTGGCCGCCATCGAGAATATGTAAGCACCTTGACTGTGAGACGCTGTTGTTCCAGCACGGTACCCTGAAAGGCCCAGAGAGAATGGCAGTGCCCTGAGAGGCTCTGGCTGTGTCCAGGAAGTCTGGCTGTGCCCAGAGAGAGTAGCAGTGCCCTGAGAGCCCGGGCTGTGTCCAGGAAGTCTGGCTGAGCCCAGAGAGAATGGCAGTGTCCTGAGAGCCCTGGCTGTGCCCGGGGAAACAGGTGGTACCGTAAGAAGCCCAGGAAGTCTGGCTGTGCCCAGAAGTACTGGGGTGGTGCCCTGAGAAACCCTGGCTGTGCTCGGGGAGACAGGTGGTACCCTAAGAAGCCCAGGAAGTCTGGCTGTGCCCAGAAGTACTGGGGTGGTGCCCTGAGAAACCCTGGCTGTGCTCAGAGAGCCTGGCTGCGTCCAGGATATTGCATTCACTTCCAGGCTCCTCGCACAGGGCCCCTCGCAGAAGACGCTTGTCACATAGATTGTGAGGCGAGACCCTGTAGGGGTGGAGTGTGGGGACAAAGCCCCAAAAAGCAGTTTCCAGGCTCTCGGCCTCACATAGAAAGGTGCTGGCTCGGGTAGTAAATGGCCATCAACCGTGATTGGATGGCCATCAGCTGTGGCTAGTTGGCCATCAGCTGTAACCAGTGAGCCATTGGCCACTAATATAACTGCTATGGCTACGCTAGCAGAAAGAATGGGGGCTAGCAAGAAGATGGTGGCTGGCAAGTGCGGACTGCTGTTAGGATGGTGGGTTGCAGATTATGTAGATCCTGCTTCCTGTGTCTCCAGCCCAGCCACCAGCGAGAATATATTGGTTTGATTCCCCTATCTATGGCTCCGTGAGTGTTCCTGTTTGGCCTTAACGTGTCCTGCGTTCTTATGTGGAGAGCGGGAGCGGGGACACCGCCGGACGCCCCGCAGAACAAATGGCACAGCAAGCAGGATCGTCCGCATGACACTTATCTCACCCCTTTAGTCCAGTTCTGAGTCCTGCCGGTCCCTTGGTCCTTCAGCCTACTTTTCGCTTTCTTTTAGAAGGAAGAGGTGGGGAACAGGAAACAATTCAACCCCTTTTGTAAGCCTGTGAATGAATTTCAAGTATGCTAAACACCTGTGTTTCAACCTTATTAGAACACGTAGAAAAGAGGCACTTGTAGGACATCTAAAACTTGCAGCATGAAAACCTACCTGGAGAGCGCCACGGCGTGTTGTGACAGTGGAGGCGTCCAGCAGGTGTTCCTGCCAAAGACTGCTAGGTGGCCCAGCAGGCACCGGACGGCGTGCAGGGGCGAGGCTAAGCTGCCAGCAGCCCCAGGGGGCCGAAGCTGTGCAGCGCCAGGGGGCGGCGCTCTGCTCCTTACAAAGCCCGAAGCTGAGCGTTGCTTCTCTCTGAGGGGAAGTGCCATGGATTTTCAATCTCCACTGATAAAGAACTAACCTCTCTGGAGACTTCCAAAGAGAAAGAAAATCTTTCTGGTCACAACCATATGATTTTCTTAGGAAATGCAAAAATAAAGGTTGAGGGCAGGGAGATACCTGTTGAATTTTGGGGGCGTGCTTAAAATTGTGCATGCCCTGGCCCAACTACCTGGGTTTGAATCCAGGTTTTGTCATTTGAGCGCCTACTATTGCCAGGCTCTCTGAATACCGCAGGGAACGAGATGGTTCAGGTTGCGGTTTTCTTGGGGAACTATCATACCCTCGGTTACCTTGGTCAAGTTTCTAAACGTGTTTCTTCACCTGTAAGGAGTACCTGCCTCATTGAACAACATGTTGCAAGGATCTGAGATCTTATATTAAAATGTAAACGATTCACGCTGTGTCTGGCACAGAGTGGGGGCTCCGTAAGGATTCGCTGTTCTCTCTATTCTCTCGAGGTGAGCTCCCCTCGTATGAGGACGGCACAGAGGGGAGACAGGTGCCACGGTTAGGAATGATTGAGCAGTTCTTTTAAAGAAGCGCAGGCCTGTGTAAGGATTCTTAGCTGCGGAGTGGAGAACTGGTAGGGGCCCTCAGAGCACAGGTTCGGAAGCTAGAACATAACAGGAGAGTGAGTCCCGCAACCGTGGGCGCCAGCAGAGAAGTCTTTGGGATGTCCAGCTAGCGTTTCCCTCCCCGGGTGTCAGGAAAGCGTGATTAGCATTCGCTCCACCCCCGACGCTTCCCGGCCTGCGATTGGCCGGCATTCCTCGGCTCCAGGCTGGGGCGGGGCCGTGGGAGCACCGAGGAGAGGTAAAGCCGGGGTGCAGTGGGCTCCGGACGCGCGGAGTGCGTAGTGGGGTGACCCACCAAGCTAGCCCCGGCCCTAGAGGACTGCGTGGGCCCGTGTCTCATGGCGCGCTTTAGTTGCAGCTGAACCCACGAAGAAGGGGAGGGCAGTGGGCCGGTGGCCATCAGCTCGCCACCGCTGCCGCTGTCGCCACCGCGCGCCGTCAAATGCAGCAGGAGTTGGGCGACCGGGTGTGAGTTTGCGGGGGATGACCTAGCCCGTCGCGTCCCAGGAGCGCCCCCAGGAGTCCCCTGGAGCAAGGAGCCCCCTGCAGGGGAGGAGAGCGGCGGGCGGGAGGCGGCGGCTGCGTGCCTTGTCCCCGAGGGTCCGGCACTGGCTGGTAACCGTGCTGTGAGGTGCGGGTACCCCGGCCTCCACACCGCGCCTTCCTCTCGGCTAGGTGCCGCAGGCGCGCTCGCCCCTGGTCTGGCTCCGGGACCCCGCGGAACGCACGTCGGCCCCTTAGGAACACGCGGGAGGTGGGTGCGGGCAAGGAAGGGGCGAGCGCGTTCGGGGGGCGCCCCCCTTTCTGAAACTCCCCCGCCTGGTGCCATGCGCCGCCACAGCGGATACCGACCCCCGCCTGTCGCCAACCTTTCCGGCGCCATCTTGGCTCTGAGTCTCCCGTTTGAACAGTGTCCCAGGGACGGGGGAGCCAGGCTGGCCGGGGCCTATCTGCCTCTCTCGGGATTCGCCGCGGTGAGAGCCCGCGCCTTCACTTCTCCGGGTTCTTCTTCCAGGCTCTTTGCCCGTTTATGGGGGGTGGGGGGGCAGCGCTAAGACCCCTGGTCCAGCCTTGCAGGAAGTGGCGGGAGAGAAGGGGGAGGTTAATGTAGAGATTTGGTGAACGCTTGCGGGAACTCAGCCGTTGACTCCCCCGGACTGAAAGCCGTTATCCTTCTCCCCCTCGCTTCTTGATAAAGAATACGTTCCGTGCAGTCGGAATCCTCCTGCCCCTCCCCCAGTCCTGTCCTGCGAAGTGCTGAGCGCTGCCTGCGAAGGGAGGCAGCGCCTTCCCGAAACAGTTTGTCTTTGCGCAGATTTCTTGAACTGAGAGAGAAACCACCAAGTTGTCAGCCCCAGCCCACGCGCAAGTCGGAGGAGAGGAAACCCCCATCTCGCTTTTCCCTTCTGGCCTCGGCCCAGTGCGAGCTGCAGGCGGAGGGAGGGCGTCATGGCTCCACCTGACCCGTGGGCGCCGGCCTCGCTGCTGCTGCTGCTGCTGCTGCTGCTGCTGCTTCCCACGCAGTTGGCAGGCCTGGCGGCTGCATCCTCCATTGTGCCAGGAAATCTCGGTACCTATGTGCCACCACATCCGCTACGCCTGACGCACATGCCCAACCAGTTTAATCACGACATGCGGGACAAGGTGGGCCTGGAGGTGCCCCAGTTCTGACCACTGGTGGAGATCCACTGCTCTCTGTGCCTGCTCTTTTTCCTGTGCTCAACGTACACGCCCATCTATCTGCCTGCCTGACTCTACCAAAGCCCTGCCGTTCTGAGTGTGCCGGTGGGCCGCTCCCTGCTCTTGCCCCAGTAGAGCTTCGTGGGTCGCAGTTTAGGAGCGACCCCTCCCTTGCTGGGCCGCTACACAGAGGATCTGTGCATGGATTACAACTGCAGCCAGGCCGCCATTGCACCCCCAAGGGCCTTCCCTGCCAACCCACCCTCTCGGGGCGCGCCAGCCCCAGGAGGAGAGGGGAGAAGTTGAGAGAGGAGGCCAGTGGGCTGCGAGGATCCATCCGTGTGCAAGTACCAAGAATCCTGCCTACCCATCCTGAAGAAGTCTCACCCACTGTACAACCGGTGCTATAGGCCAGATACCCAACTGCGAGATTCCCTGCTACCAGCCCTCCTGCACCCCGCCTAGCGGGCCTTCACCTTCTGGATGGGCTTGTGGTCTGTGCTGTGCTTCATCTCCACCTCCACCACAGTGGCCACCTTCCTCATAGACATGGAATGCTTCTGCTACCCTGAGTGCCCCATCAGCTTCCTTCTAGCCTTCTACTTGTGCGTGTCGCTGGGCCTCCTGGTGCTCCTGGTCGTGGGTCCTGCCAGTGTTGCCTGCAACTAGGAGCACAGCCATACTCACTAGGAGGGCCCTGCGCTGTGCACTATTGTCTTCCTTCTGGTCTACTTGTTGAGCATGGCCAGCTCCATGTGGTGGGTCACCTGTCGCTCACCTGGTTTTTGGCAGCTGGCATGAAGTGGGACAACGAGGCCATCGTGGGGTATGTGCAGTACTTCCATGTGGCCTTGTGGTTCATCCCCAGGGTCAAGTCCATCACCGCATTGGCACTGAGCTCCCTGGATGGGGACCCGGTGGCTGGCATCTGCTCCCTGGGCAACCAGAACCTGAACTCACTGCACGCTTTTGTGCTGGGCCCTCTGGTGCTGTAGCTGCAGGTGGGCGGGCACGCTCTTCATCCTGGAGGGCTTCGAGTTGCTCTTCCACCTGTGCAGGGTCATCAAGCAGGGCTGCACCGAGACAGACCAGCTGGAGAAGCTCATGACCCGCATGGGCATCTTCACGCTGCTCTACCCAGTCCCACCAGCACAGGTGGCCTGCTCCCTGGAGGAGCACCATGTGCAGGTTCAACACCGGCCCACAGCGCCCCAAGCTGGAGTACTGGGTGCTCAAGTACATCACGTGCCTCGTGGTTGGCATCATGTAGAGCGTCCGGCTTTGGTCCCACAAGACTGTAGAGTCCTGGCGGCGCTCCAGTAGCTGCTGCTGCTGCGTGGTTCAACGGGCCACAAGACCAGAGGTGCGAGGGCGGCTGGGGACTGTGCCGAAGCCAGAAGCCAACGCAGTGCTCAGGGGCAGGATTGGGCCTCTGGACCCCCATCCCCACCCCTTTGCAACTGCCTACCACAATCAGGTGTCCCCCGTTGTCCCTGCATCAGGCAGCGTTGGAGGTATGGTCCTGGAGTGAGGTAGGGGGATTGTTTTGCTTAGTAGCTTTGCCTGCCTCACTTGTGTTTGCCTTCCCCAACCACTCCCCCCAACTTGGAGAGAGGGGAAAAGGGCCCTTTGAAGGGAACAGCTGTCCCAGGACTTCTCAAGGGGGCTCAGCTCATCTGTATTCTGTTTTGGGATTCTTACTGCCTTCTTTGGGGAAGGCTGTTTTTAATTTATGTGTATTTTTAAAAATTTTTGACTTTGTTGCATTTGGCATTTGTTTTGTGGTCTTCACAGTTCTTAGGTTGGCATTCTAATGAAGTTTCCCTTGGTTCAGGTTTCTTTGAACTGTGTGGTCTAAATTGGAAAAATGTATTTCCTATACTTGTCTCTTTAAAGAAAATGTGACCAGTGAAACTTTGGGTTGCGGTGACAGGGAAGTTGACAGCAATACTTTTTCAGCTTGTTTCTCCTTCCACTGCTTAAAGTGTCCAAGATGGTTTTTCCTGCTATAGTCCTGCCTGAGGGGAAACTCCAAGTCACACCAAATGGGGGGGCGGAGTATAATGGGGTAGGACCTCCCCACGGTGACAAGGTTAGGGCATGTTGAGCAATTTTCTGTTCATTCTTATTTCTTTAGCGAGCTTGAGTTTCTTTTCTGTGGTACTTGTAAGCACTCTCCTTTATAACAGCATGAGCGTTTGAGTAAGTTAGAGGTGGCATCATACCGTCCGGTATCAACAGTTGGAGTAGTGAGGACCTATGGGATGGCAATTGGTTAAGCTTGAATTCTTGATGGTTCAGATGGCAGTTCTGTGCCAGAGGAGTGAGTGGTACTTAATACTAGGCTTCAGTGATGCCAGTTCTTTTTTTTGTACAAAACAACTTGTGTTAGAATTTGGGTACACGTAAACCCACTCCTTTTCTGGAAGTACTTAGTGATAGTTGCTAAAGGGAGCTGCTTTGTAGATTTAAGAACTATATGGCTATACTTCCAGTAATTATGTAAATTTCCAACATTTATGGGCTCCACCCCTATCCCACCTCCTTTATCCTGTGAAACAATCTTTTTTGCTTTTCTTATTCCTCCTCTCCTGGAGAGCCGTGATAAGAAACCTCCTCACCCTTGAATGAGGTGCTTGAAGTGGGGGAGGGAGGCTGGCTACCTGTGAGCAAACACAGGCAGTCATGAGGGAAAATAGGTCTCCCTGGACTTTGGACTACTGTACAGCCAGATATTCCAAAGGCAGCAAGACACTGCTCTGTGCAGTATCAGAAAACAAATGAGACCCGCAACACATTTGCATAAGCTTTGGAAATTTGGATCAGTTAACTGCTATAGCAGGAGGAAAGCTGTTTCCCACACTGCCACCTTAGTACATTTTTTCCCTCTTTTTCTGAGAAAGCTTATATATTGATAAGTGCCTGTGTGCACACTCAACTGCACCCCCCCACACACATACACACTGACAAACACACTTCACTATTCAAAAATTCAGTTTGCTTTACTAATTTGTTTAACCACTCATGAACAGTGTGAGGCCTTTACAAGGAAGGGGGTGACAGTGCTATGGCCACCAAAA
Source organism: Rhinolophus hipposideros (assembly GCF_964194185.1). Classification (NCBI taxonomy): domain Eukaryota; kingdom Metazoa; phylum Chordata; class Mammalia; order Chiroptera; family Rhinolophidae; genus Rhinolophus; species Rhinolophus hipposideros. Next base: position 2,491,215 of record NC_138052.1, on the reverse strand, counting down.
TGTCATTGACCAGGGTTGAGTTGGTGACTAAATGTAGGAAGCTCAAATGGCAAAAGCAATTAAAATTTGAGAACGCATCCTTAAGAAAACATGTCTAGGCATTTGTGCTTCATTTATACCAAAGTTAGAAAAGTAAGATTGAAGCCCAGGTCAATTTTTCCTTCATGGATATTAAGTAAACAAATACATAGTTCCCATAGAGAATTAAAACACTGCTGTGGAGAGAAGCTTGGTATTCCCGTCTTAAGGACACTTAAAACCTGTTCACGGTTATAAAAATGAGCTGCTCTTACACTTATCTTCTGAATCAAAATGGAAACTTCAGTGGACCCCACAAAACCTAGCACACATGGCCTAGAGAACTCTTTGCACATGATTCCTCTGTTATGGATACAGGACCAGAAAGAACCCAAGCAGCACTCAGAGAGTTAGGAAAGTCAGCTTTATTACGCCGGCAGGCTCAGTGGGGATCCTTCCCAAAGACTGAGCCCCTAGCAAGGTTTTGAGCAGGTTTTTATGGGTTGCGGACTTCCTGCAGTTGGGGAAGGGGTAGGTGTCGTCTTGTGATTGGCTCGGGGTGTGGCTTGGGCGGGTTTATGTGGAAGTGGGTTGGGGCTTAGGCTGGGGACTTCTCTCTTCGCTCGGGCCACCATTTTAGGTCAGTTCCCCCATCATGTTCCCCCTGTTGATGATTGTAAGTGGTAACAACTTAGAGATCATCATATTAGATAAAAGAACGATAACCCCGCAGGGCAAAGATCCAGGCTGTAACCCGACAGGTAACGGAGGCCTCTGTGAAACGTACGACAGCATTAACTATGCATGGCCCGATGGTAGTGTCGGTGCCTGCCGACGAGACGAACAGTCCCTGAAGTGGGGAGTGAGGATTGAGAAAAAAAAGAAGAAAAGAAGAGAGACAAAGATGGGATCGGGAGGGCAGGCAATTCTAAGTAGACTGCTGCAGTTCTAAGTAGAATGCCTCAGTTCTAAGTAGAATACCTCACCCCAAGTTTATTTTTGCAGCTTATATACTCTGGGCCTCAAAAAAGTAACAGAACTGTATGCAATCTAATAGTTACAATGAAGGTAATGCACCAGGGCTTGTTTTCTGGCCAGCTCCGCACTTCCTGACCTTGTCAGTTTCTGTGTTCTCAAAGTAGCAAGTTTTGCCTTGCTGGGAGCACAAACCACTCAAGGAAGTCAAAGGTTCAACATTTCACAGAACAACACCTGCTAGCACTTCAGCACGGTTTCCCACATGGTAGCAAGGAGGAGGATTGTGAGGAGTGGGCTGGCTAGGAGTAGGAGCCAAGAGGACCAGCAAAAGCTAGAAATAGTAGTCCAATGAAAGCGAAGACAGAGGCTGGGCAGACGACGGCGAGGCTCATCCAGGCTTTTTCTTGAGGGTCAGACGGAGTGGACAGGCCGGGTCAGGTTGGGAGATCCAGGTGTTGTCCTCCGGCTGGGCTCTTTTAACCCGAGTGTGATGGATCCACAGAGCGATGCCTGAAACTTTCAGAGCAGTGGGAGTAACAAGTATGACAGTGTGAGGGCCTATCCACCCGGGTCGGAGGGGCTCGCGCTTCTAATCTTTGACCCAGACTTGGTCTCCCGATTGAAACGGGTGTATCAGGGCCCTGAGAGAAATGGGAGCCCTTTCCAGAATGAAAACACATACATCTGTGAGGACCTTGCCTGGCACAGCCATCTGGTTTTGGAGGCTGGAGAACCCCAACTGGCGAATGTCGCCAGGGAGGCTGGTTAGCAGGGGAGTGGGCCTCCCGAACATAATTTCGAAGGGAGAGAATCCAGATTTGCCAGGGGTGCAGCGCGCCCGAAGGACAGCTAGTGGTAGGAGGTCCACCCACCCTAGGGAGATCTCCTGGTGGAGTTTAGCTAATGTCTCCTTGAGGGTACGGTTTATGCATTCAACTTTCTTGAGCTTTGTGGTTGGTATGCTGTATGGAGTCTCCAGTTGATGCCCATGGCTCTGGTTACCATCTGGAGGAGTTCTGCTATGAAAGCTGGCGCATTGTCACCGTGGATAGAAAGTGGAATCCCGTTGGGGAATAATCTCCCTAAGGAGGACCTTGGCTACTTCGCGGCTCTTCTCAGTCTGAATGGGGAAGGCTTCGACCCACCCGGAATAGGTACAAACCAGGACCAGCAAGTACTTAGTACTGCAGCAGTTGTCCAGGTCCTTAAAAGGTGTGGTACCACTTCTCTGAATCCCGGGGATGGGGCTAGGGCCGGATTTTGGATTGTTCTTTGCACAAATGAGTTAGCGTTCTCCGATTGACTTTCAAAGAGCTGACAGCCAGCTAATGTAAAAGTTTTTGGCTAGGAGGTGTTTGAGAGCACTTTTTCTAAGTGGGTTAACTTGTGATATTCAGCGGTTACTTGAGGACCTAGCAGGGCTGGGATGAAGAGTCTTCCATTGGGCAGTTGCCACCACCCTTGTGGCACTCTGGTGGCCCCTTCTGACTTTGCCCATCTGAATTCTTTTGTGTACCACGGGAGGGATGTGGTGGTAGTGTCAGTGACCGAGAGTAGTTCACTAGGGCTTCCCATCGCCGCTGATTTAGCTGTGGTGTTGGTGAGCTGGTTTCCGACTGCTCGTTGCTTCTCTGGTGGCCCCGACAATGGATAACTGCAACCTGCTGGGGAAGCCAAATGGCTTGTAGCAAGTTAAGGATTTCTTGTTTATTTTTAATAGTTTTTCCCTCCGCAGTCAGAAGGCCTCTTTCTTTGTATATAGCCCCATGGATATGGACGGTTGCAAAGGCATACCGAGAGTCGGTGTAGATGTTGACTTTTCGGCCCTCAGGTAGAGTAAGTGCCCATAGTTCTGCCCGTTGTGCCGACCATCCCGATGCAAGTGCCCCTTTCTTGAGTACCTCATCTGTGGTAGTTACCGCATACCCTGCGTGACGTTTTCCGTCCCTCAGGAAGCTGCTGTCATCAGTATACAGAGTAAGGTCCGGGTTAGGATGTGGGCTGTACTGGAGGTCGGGTCTGGTGGTGTAGACCTCGTTGATAACTTCTATACAGTCATGTTCCGGATCCCCTTCCTCGGTTGGCAGGAAAGTGGCTGGGTTCAGGGTGCGCACAGTTTCAAATGAGATTCGAGGGTTTTCCAGGAGTAGCTCTTGATACTGAGTCAGCCATGCATTCAACAGCCATCGGGGTCCTTGACTGTTCATTAAGGTGGTGACCCAGTGGGGTACCTTAACTATGAGTCTCTGGCCTAAGGTGAGCTTATCTGCCTCTTTGATGAGTATCACAATGGCTGTTAGGGTCCACAGGCCTGGTGGCCAACCCGCTGCTACCAGGTCTAGTTTCTTTGAGAGGTAGGCAATGGGACGGAGCCATGGTCCAACTGTTTGGGCCAGCAGTCCTAAGGCTATTTTGTCTCTTTCATGGACAAATAAGTGGAATGACCTCTCAGCCTCAGGTAACCTGAGGGCTGGGGCCTATCCAAGTGAGCTCTTGAGCTGCTGGAAGGCGTGTTCTTGACCTTCTGTGCATAGCATGAGGACCTTTTCTTGACGAATTAGAGTCTCATAAAAGGGCTGGGCTATTGCCAAAAAGCCAGGAATCCAGATCCAGCAGAAGCTGGCGGCCCCAAGAAACTCACGGAGCGCTCTCCAGTTGGTGGGCCGAGGGAGGGAAGTGATGACTTTCTTCCGCTCGATGCTAAGGGCCTGCTGTCCTTTGGAGATGACAAAGCCCAAGTATTGTACTTGTTTTCTGCAGAGCTGGACTTTCTTCCAGGAGATTCTATACCCCGTCTTGGCTAAGAGGGATAGGAGTGCCCATGTCGCGGTTTGGCACTCGGTTTCAGTGGCACAGGCTAAGAGCAGATCATCCACATATTGCAATAGAGTGCAGCGGTATTCTTCTCGAAGGAAGGTGGCTAAATCTGAGGCTAGCCCTTCCCCAAAGAGAGTTGGGGAGTTTTTGAAGCCCTGTGGGAGCCGAGTCCATGTCAGCTGGAGCTGCCAGCCGGTATCAGGTTCAGTCCATTCGAAGGCGAACAGTGATTGGCTCTGGGGCGCCAACCAAATGCAGAAGAATACATCTTTCAGGTCCAGGCAGGTGAACCATCCAGCCTCTGGGGGCAGCTGACTGAGGAGAGTATATGGATTTGGGACTAACGGGTGTAGGGAGACTGGCTTGGTTTACCATTCTCAAATCTTGTACTGGCCGGTATTGTCCATTAGGCTTCCTTACCGGCAGGAGGAGCGTATTCCATGGTGACTGGCACTCTACGAGTATCCCTGCTGCTGTGAGATGGGCGAGGTGTATTTGAATCCCTGCCCAAGCTTCCCTGGAGATGGGATATTGGCATAGCTTGGGGTTGAGCTCCAGGTCTCAGTTCCACCAAAACTGGGGCCTTATGTTTTGCTAGCACAGGTGGGTTATCTTCAGCCCAAACCTCTGGGAAATCGGTAGTCTTCTGGGTTCGGTTCTACACTGCCGGTCCCATAGAGCCTCCATTCTTCTTCCCTCTGGGTGGTGATAGACAGAATAAGTCTTTCTGACGGGAGCTGCAGTGACGTGGTGGCTTTGTCTGATGGTTCGAAGGAGATTTGTGGCCCTAACTTGGTAAGGACTTCGAGTCCCAGGAGCAAGATTGGGCAGTCTGGTAAGTTGAGGAACTCGTGCGACATGGTGTGTCCTTTTAATTTACAAGTCTGAGCCTGGCAGAACGGTCGGCTCTTAGCTTGATCCCCAGTAGCTCCCATTATGGTGACTCTGCAGTCCCTGAGCAGTGCCACCGGTGTGGTGACTACTGAGTGTTCTGCTCCAGTGTCTACCGTTAAGTCACTGCTTGGTCCCCTACATCTAAGCCAACCGTGTGCTCTTGGGGATTGAGTTCGAACGAGACCGGTCTTCCTCAGTCTGACTCGATTCTCACTAATCCTATGAAGTCGGGCTCTTGGCTGGTTGGTTTGGGACCACAGGGAGGCCAAGGCTGGAAGTGGAGTGTCCGGAAGTGGCAGGGCCGTTGCAGCCATTGGCCGTGGTGCGTAAGGAGGTGGTGGCGGCTCTTCATCTGAGTCTCCCTGGTAAATGGTCTTAGTCATGTCTTTCTGGGCTCGGCCCCATGGGTTCCGTGCAACGAGGACCTTGGACTGTCCCCTACAATTGGAGCAGAACCGTACCCAAGGAGGAAGGTTTCGGGCTATTTCCAACCATGAGTAAACGTAAGGGAACTGGTCTGGATGTCCTGGGGTCCCGGTGACAACTATGTAGACTCAGCAAATCGTGGGGAGGTCAAGAATGCCTTCTGAGAGCCATCCCACGTCAAAACTTGGCCACTCTAGTTCACATTAGGTGCGGAGACATCCGGGAGTCATTTTGACCCCGTAGTCGCCTCCGAAACCTTTCCTGAAATTCTTTAACATTCAGTCTAGAACCGTGGGTTTCTCGTGACTCCCTCCCATGATGTTTGGTGTAGCATAGACAATGGAAGGGTCTCAATTAGGCACCTGCCTGTCCGTGTCCCTCGTGGGAACTTTGGGTACATCTTGGCTAAGGTGTGCCCATATCAGCCCTGGGCTTGGTCGCACTCCAAGAGTGCGAATCACCATCATGCCGTGCGACGCTACCACAGAACACAGGGTTGGGGCTCACTCGGGCTCCTGTTGGCTATGGATCCACACAGAATCCCATTCGGGACCAAGCACTCACACATTCATTCAGGGATGAAAGACACCCTCCCCTGGAATGGCCCTACCTAGAGTCCCAAGTGGGACTCAACGGGAGGTGATCAGGCTCCCCTTCTGCCCTTAGGCAGGCCTAACTGGGTCCAGGCCCCAGGGTATTACCATCCATCCTTTCTCTCTGCTGGATTCCAGCAGGGAGTCAAGGGCCAGAGGCAGCGGGAGGTCGCCAGTCCCAGGCCTGCCGAAATCATCAGGGCGCACCTAGCCATGTCTCAGCTCTCCTGCCACCCTACGGCCTGCTCTTGCCCAAACCAGGGACTCAAGGGGGCAGTGTGGTTGGGTTTCCCGGTCAGGGAACAAAGAATGTTACGGATACCAGGACTGGAAAGAACCCAAACGGCACTCACAGAGTTAGGAAAGTCAGGTTTATTACGCAGGCGGGCTCAGTGGAATCCTTCCCAAAGACTGAGCCCTGAGCAAGGTTTTGAGCAGATTTTTATGGGTTGGGGACTTCCTGGAGTTGGGGAAGGGGTAGGTGTCGTCTGGTGATTGACTCGGGGTGTGGCTTGGAGAGGGTTATGCAGAAGTGGGCTGGGGCTTAGGCTGGGGACCTCTCTCTTCGCTTGGGCCACCATTTTAGGTCACTTCCACAATCACCTCTACTTATTCAGAAGCTTCTTTTCAGATTCTTGAATAGTTCCCCTAAGGGCCAAATCCTCCCCTGTTTTTCAAATGAGGATCTTTTCTGATCACTTTGGACTCTTCCCTCATTTACCCTGTTTCCTCGAAAATAAGACCTAGCCAGACAATTGGCTCTAATGCATCCTTTGGAGCAAAAATCAATATAAGACCGGGTCTTATTTTACTATAATATATCTTCCCAGAATGTACATAGATTGTTCTGCTGCCTTTAGTCACTGTGTCTACTCAGACTGTCCCCCTTCTGTCTTTCTCTTCGTGGTGGAATCTAGAAATGGTACACAGTGTATCTAAAAGTTGTAGATGAAAGTGGATGAAAGTGATTGAATTCTTCATTTAAAAAAATTATTTTTTCATTCTGGCAACATGGCAAAGTTAAAAACCACCACCAATTTACTTGAGAAAATAAGACAGTTAACACAGAGGATACTAAGCCAAGGATAGGCAATATAGTCCGTGCTTATTGGGGTATACTTTCAGAGCTGCCTCTTTGTTTGCAGTCTCTGTTCTCACCCTGCTATCCCTCTCCCTTCCCTGGAGCATAAAGCCCACCTGCTTCCCTAATCTTACTAATATCCACTGCCCTACCCTTACCCAGAGGAGAGAAGCCAGAGATAATTCAATGTCATCCTCTATTTCCCCCTAGTTTGCATTTTTATTATGCAAACAATCCATACAGACGAAAATAATTATAAAATGAAAGATTGTGTAGTGATTTAGCAATTTTTCCTCAGCCAGCTCTGTGAAGTTGGAGAGGACTGAGGGCTCAGTTTAGTCTCACGTGTGCAGCTTCTGGGCTGTTCCTTTTTCACAGTTCAATTTTAAGAAAAGTCTTTCTGCACAGATTAGGGGGTGAATATTCAGAAGGTTGACTAAAGGAACTCATATGACTTCTCAGTGAATCAGTTGATGTGTCCTTAGGAAGGCTTTTGAATTTATATTATTTCCCTCCTCACATTTTGAAGTTGTCTAAATTGGCTGAAAATCATTTTTCTTGGCGCCTTCTTGTTTATCCTTGCAATCCTTTGCCATATTTCCCCATGGCGGGTGAGTGTGTGTGTGTGTGTGTGTGTGTATAACTATGCACGTGGACGAGCTGAAATAATGTGCCCACAGCACTGTTTCCAAGTCGGTATTCATTAGGCTGTTTCCTCCTGGGTCAGGGCTGCACTAATCCTGCCACTTGCTGCCAGGAGCAAACCTCATGGATCCCACATAGAACCTTCATAACAGCATATGTGATCTGAACTCTGTCCACTAAACACTAACATCGACTAGGCAGACTGTCAGCAGAAGGATTTATTTGGGGAAAGGATAAAGGGCAAAAGTGCTGCCAGAATTAGAACCTGTGGCCCCTGGCGAGCCACATGCACATTTGACTGTGTGCCAAGATGGAGGATATCTATATGGCAGTGAGCCAGGAAGTTAGAACCAGAGAGTTTTATAAAGAGGAACTTAGGGCCATAGAGTTCAAGGAGCCCAGCTCTGCCCACAGACCTCCCAGCCTGATCAGTTTCCTTCAGTCCCAGTTCATCCTTATCACCTCTCAAGTGCACAATGGGAACCCCCGCTCCAACCCCCTAGCTAGGAAATGTAGTTATGTGTTTTAATGAACTGCTCCCCCTGCTAAAGAGGCTTCTTTCACTTTTGTGCTCTACAGAACAACCAAGTGTTGTAGGAGGAACAAAGCTTTGAATAACTGCTTTCTAACACTGCCTGTGGCAAACAGGACAGAGCACGTGACAGATCTGGGCAAGGCTGAGGGGCTGTGGCTGAGAATGACCTATTCCCTCTGCAGGCCCTTGTCTCCAGACTCTTGTGGATGGAAAACGAGCCACATATTAACCCTGACAAGCTCAGGAGACTGAAAATAACCACATAAGATGGCGTGAGCATAAAGAATTTCATAACTAAGTGGGCCATAGCGGGAAGTCATATCTTCAGCCAAAAGCCTCCTTCCTAAAGTTAATCTGTGCCTTTAAGTGGGCCTGTCTATTGTCTTTTTACACCTAAAATTACATCCTTGGAATGTCAGTAATCCCTTTTTCTGGACCAGAGCAGGAAAGCACAGAATCCCTCATTATTATTCTTTTCCTTTGATTAACATCTCTATGTGAACTATTAATTGTCTTGTACCCACCTATGTAAAACAAGTACCTGTCACTCAGTTTACTTTTATCCAATCCCAGAGATTTTCCCGCTTTGCTTTCTCCCACCCCCTTAATCAATCACCAATGGATTTCATGTAACCTTCCTCCTTTGAGTCTATTGTATAAAATAAATTGCAAAATGGCTGTTTTCTGGAGCATTTTTTCAATCCGTTGAGATTTTGCTTCCTGACAATTGTCAGTTTGGCTCAAATAAACTCTGAGAAGTTTTCTCTTAGGCTGGATGTTTTTTGATGACATTACTTGGCATAGTCAGGCAGGATTCTATAGGGCAGGATTCCATCGGGAAGGATTCCAAAGAAGCCCACCTAGGGACACCCTGCAGACCCAGATTTGATACTAGGTACCAGCAGGGGCCATTGTGCCCCATAGGCTCTGCTTCGCAGTGGGTGGACTTGGGTGAGTATTTCTTGGAATCCTGGACCTCCCTGATTTAAGGTCCTGACTTCATCTGAGCTTTTTTTTTTTTTTTTTTTTTTAATCCTCTAGGAGTCATTAAAGATTAAGGGTAGAGATAACCCAGGTTAAGGACAAGAGTTAAGATAACTCAGGGACAGGAGAGAAAAACGGGTGGCTGGTTTTTATTTTGGCTTTTCAATTGGAATTGTTTACTGTGAATCTGAACAAAACTTTGCTGGATAAATGAGAGTCTGAACTTGTTCAACTATGAAGATAAGGAGCATTTACTCCCTCCAGGTCGAATTTCAGGTATTCTTCCGGTGACTAAGAATCTTTGTGGAGGTGTTTGAGGGTGTAGCAGCAAGAGGCCTATGTTTTATGTGGCCACAGAATTTGGATATTGTAATATTGGTCCTGATACAACGGGAGTCTTAACAAGCCATCAGTTAATTCCTCTATTATTTCATGTAATTTAGCAACCCCTCCTTTTCCTGCTTTTGCTCTATTCTGGATATACCATTTCCATTTGATTATACTAGCTCCTTGTGCATGCCCTATTTTATGGGACACTGGATCACTATTAATACAGGTCATAATAGGGATACCGGCCCTTAATAGCATATCGTGTCCTATTGTGAGTTGTTCAGTTTCAGTTAGTGCCCAGTACACTGCTAAGAGCTGCTGTTCAAAGGGAGTGTAAGATTGCCCGGCTTCTGGAAGCTTTCGTGACCAGAAACTGAGAGGCACCCTTTTCCCCGATTTCATCTGCCATAGGCTCCAGTTAGCATATCGATCAGAGGCTGTTACATGCAACTCAATTGGTCCGTCTTGTATGGGCCAAAGATCCAAAGCTGTTTGGATTGCCATTTTCGCTTGTTCAAAAGCCTGAGTTTCTTTTTCCCCCCATTTAAATTCATATTTATTCCTAATCACTTTGTATAATGGCTGTAGAATCATTCCCAGATGGGGAATCTGGGCTCGCCAGTAGCCACATAGCCCTATAAATTTCTGAGCTTCCTGTTTAGTCCTTGGGACTGGGAAATCAAAAACTTTCTACCTAGCCTTTAGGAGGATTTTCCTATGTCCCTTGTTCCAATTAATTCCTAAAAATTTCACTTGTTCATCTGGCTCTTGAATGTTGGCTGGATTAATTTCCCAGTCTTTGTTTCATATGCTGAATTAAATCTTTTAGAATGACCTGTATATGCTGTTCTAACATAACCTGTATATGTCTGTATTAAAATATCATCAATGTAATGCGTGATCTGCACCTCTTCAGGCAAAGGAAACTCATCTAAATGTTCTGCAACAATCCGATGACAGATCGTAGGGCTATGGAGATACGCTATGGGAGACGAGTAAATGTCTATTGTCTCCCATTCCACGTAAAGGCAAACTGAGGCCAAAACTTACTATCAATTGGAATAGTAAAGAATGCATTAGCCAAGTCAACAACAGCATACCAGTTGCCTGGGTATTTTTGGACACGTTCAATTAAAGTAATAGTATCGGGTACAGCAGCATATGATGACAGAGTGACTTTATTTACTTACTCCCCTATAATCTACAGTCATGCGCCAGGACCCATCTGTCGTTTTCACTAGCCAGACTGGACTATTCCAAGGAAAGATGGTGGGCACCAAGACTCCAGCTTTTACATAATTTTGTATTGTATTTGTAGTCACCAACAGCCTAGCCAACTGTCCCTCCATGTCTTTCCTTAGGGAAAGAAGAGTCTGTGAGATTGTGCCTTTCTGGGACTCTGTTCCATCCTTGTGCTTACACCTTATGTCTCTCTGTCTGGTCCCCAAAAGATGCTTTGCAGCCAAAGATGGGTAAGATATCTCACAGGAGATACAACCTAAGCCAGGCGGAACCGAGTGGGGACCCCCAATGAGCTGCCTTAGACAAATATGGGAAAGGGCCTTGCCTCCCCTTGCCCCTGCTTGGGAACGTCTGTTGCCAGCTCTGGCTTTTCCCTCGCAGCTGTTTGGTAGAGAAATAATGTGGAGAACAAAGATCAGTTATCTCGACGGAGCTGTTACTATATGAGAGACTTGACATTGAGAAGGTACATACCTTAGGTAAGATATCTTGGGACCTTGTACTTCGGCTGTTTGAAGATTAAAATAATTGATTTGGGATGTTTCTATAACGTGATAAGTGAGTCTCACAGACCATGCCAAAAATACTGCTACTCCCTTGTATACTTATCAATAAAAGCCTCCAGTCGGCTTTATTCTGGGCTCCAGTCCTCTGAGACTGAGAGACCCCTGGCCTTCGGAGAGATTTAACAGCATTAAGTCTCTATTTGTTTCTTTCTTAAAAACTTAACCCAAACCGCCCCTTCTTGCACCCTCACTGCCCTTGTTGCGCGGGACGCGACATGTATCCTCAATTTCTTGTCCTCCAGGAATCCGATATTGATTTAATGTTACAATTTTAATAGGTTCAGGTAATTCAACTGGAGTCATATGTAGGTACCCCACAGTAACAGGCAGAATTTTAAGAGCCTGCACTGCAAATTAATATTTCCCATCTTCTAAATTTAGGGACGTCCCTCTAAGAATGTCTATCCCAATTACGTATTCCTTAATGGGAACTATTACTACAGAATATTCTCTTTTGGGAAACTGCCCAATCTTCATGGTAAGAGTGACTTGTTTAGCTGTAATTTATGTAATGTTATAGGCAAGGGGTGGTCTTTACATTTCTGTGGACCCATAGACTAAAGAGGCCTCCGCTCCAGTGTCAATCAAAGCTCTAGCTACAGTATGGGACCCATTTTTCCAATAAATAGTCAAATCAATATGTGGGCGATAATGTCTCCTAGCAATGTTAGGAGAGTTTGGCCTGACCCCTATGGGGCAGCCTGGAGAAAAGGGTTCAAATCAGGGTATAAACCCTGACGTGGAGGTGGCAGAGCACTAGATTCCATAAGCTCCGGTTCTCTCTCTCTCTCTCTCTCTCTCTCTCTCTCTCTCTCTTTCTCTCTCTATGTCACTCTCTCGGTTCCCCTTTCTGACGTCTGCCTTTCTTGCATGCTTTATCTTTTCCTTATATAGCTTCCACATATCTGAAGTTGGAATCCCATCTATTTGCTCTTTTTGCTTCAGCCTTTAACAAGGCCTGAAACATGTCTCTTCTAGAGACCTTGCTGGGATTTGGGGGTTGCTCTTTGGAAGGATGTGCGTTCTCTCTCCAATCCCCTATATCCCCTCACTGGGTCATCCTATCTAGGACAGCTCCCAGTGTATTCCCTGTTTCACTTAGGAGAAAAGTCATCATCAAATTTCGGTAAGCAGGCGAGCGGTGCACACCAACACATTACGATGAGGGACCTCCCCCCCACCCCGTGGGACTCAAAATATGCATCCGCCTCTCCAACCATTACAGCAGTTTTCATGCATTCTTCCTTTAATTTCATAATACCGTCTTGCAGCGCATGCCACGGACAGATGGTCACAAGAAGGCCATGAAGTGTCAGTTGGATATTGCCGATTACAGCCCTGTGCTGCAAGGGCTAACAGATTAGTCTGTCCGCCCTGATCCTGAGCGTGATATTCCCTAAGAGCTGCCTGCACATGTGGGTTGAAGGTTACAGATACAAATTTCAAGCAATCAGTGGAATCTAACATTATTTCTCCAGCCCCTTGATCCGCTATTTGGATTATCCAGGTGATTAAAGCTTCACCTGGTCTTTGGGTGAACCTAGATAATATGTCATTAATTTCTTGTTGGGTAAAATCTTCAATAGTTATTTTCCCTGCTACATGGCCTGTAGCCATATACCTCTTTTCTCGCCGGCGCACAATAGGACGTGCACCAAACAGAGGTTTTCCCTCATCTCCCCATTTAGCCTCTTCATCCAGTTCATCCCAATCCTCTTGGCCATCATCTGTATCTTCCCAAATATCCCCATCTCAGGTATAGGGATGCCAACCTGCCTTAGCAGAGGCTATGACAGCATGTACCTTCTTAGAATTTACCTTTCCTTTCCTTTTTTTTTATATTTATATTTTGCAACCCTAATAGCTGCAGTCTCAGCAATAGTCTGGTAATTTCGCACCTGATAAACCAAAATATAATTCTGACATTGTAACATGGACAAACGACGTTGTAAGTCACAAATTTCTTTTTCCATTTCCAATTTTTCCTTAAGCAGGCTTTTCTAGTTTTCTCGCATCTTTCAGTAGACAGTTAGAATTGCCCAACCTCAGCGAGCAACTGACTTCTTTTCTGTAGTGCTGACAGCCTGCAGGCACGTCAGCAACTGCGGAGGCTCTGCATTAGCAACCGGTGTATCCCAGATTTCAGCGAGGCCAGAGCCCCGAGCCCATTCCTGGGCCAGCTGAGAATACGGGAGTTCTTTCCAATCTGGCACAAGGGGCTCGGGAGCCTCAATATCTCCTTTCTTCCCAAATGGCATGGTGGTCGCGTATCCTGCTCACAGCGCCAAAATGTAGCAGCAAGGGGCTACGTTTTAAGTGGCTACGGAATGTGGCTGTTGAATACGCATTCACCATGCACACTGAGATGGAGATGAGGCAGCAACACACCATTTATTAAGTGAGGTAATAAGTAAGATAGACAGAATAAAGCAAAGTAAGACAAAGAGCATCAAGGAGTTTTCACCACCCGAAGAGTGTTTCCAAGGTGCTCGGGAACCGAGACAGCGTCTTGGCTTCAAGTGTGTCTGGCGAGCGTCTCGGTTGGAGAGTTCTGACTAGGGCTCCCCTAGGACACTAATTTTATAGGTTTTTTTCAAATAGATTACCAGTCTGGAAAGAATGGTAGGCCATAACGATTACTATCAGCAAACATGGGGACAATGAATGACAAGTTTCAGGGTAATTATCTAGGGTAGAAGGCAGGGGATATAATTTCGGCAGTTTCACAATGTACATGAGGGTACTATGGCCACAGGGCAACCTACGTGATCCTATTCATGCGTTCCACTGGCAGGTCAGCTATTGTTCATTCAGGAAGGCTGGTGAGGCCTTCCCGAGTTTACTCCTGCTGACTGGGAGTCAATGTCCGGGTTGCACCTGGACAGAGCGTTCCCCTGACACAACAATTAGAAGGCACAAAGGGGCACATAACTCACATTGTATTTACTTTACAGAGGGTACTCCTCAAAACGTGCTGTGGCCCCAGAGGGATTTCCAACACAACTGTAATTACATATTTGACTCTTCCGGGGATGCACACATAAAGGTTGGTTACCTAGCGCTCCAAATCTTCATGGTTGTACTAGATAGCTGGGGAGAGAAACTGAGGCACATAGGAGGGTTGAAGCGATTTGGGAGGTAACAGCCCCTTGGAGTTCAACCCATAAGCAGCACACTTCAACCCACTACACAATATTACTAGAAATTTGTTCTGACTGCAGATCTCAAAAGAAAACTAAAAATTAACATGGGAAATTGTGCCTCAAAGACCAACAAGCTCCCAGACCCCAGCCCCATTCATACTCCTGCTGATGTACAATTAGTTCCTAGGGCGTCTTTACTTGCAAGTATTTATAGACACGGAAAGATTTGTCTAGAAGTGATATCAACTTAAGATGGCCAAAATGGAGCTCTTTTGACATCTACATTTTTTGTGTGTATGATTAGAAAAAGCCGGCTTAAAAATCTAAACAGTGTGGGAGGCTTAACTCAATTGGCAAATAGAAGCCTCTGAAATGGTACAGAGACATTCTTGCCAGAAGTTAGTAAGAAAATTTTAGAAACTGTCTCTGAACTAAAGAAGGTTTCTGCAGCTGCTCAATGCCAACACCTGACTTTTCCCTCTTCTCTGGCTGTCCCACTGTGTACTTTACTTGTCTGGACATGCTCTCCTTTTCCTTGGTCTCTTCTGCAGCTCTGTTGCAGCTCCCTCTGGAGAGAAGTTGGTCTTGGGTGGACGGGAATCCACAGTTGTATGCAGGCAGAACTAAGGAATCTACTAAAGATTCCCCCAACCCTCTCTAGGACCCTGATGAGTTTGCAAAAAAAATTGAATTAACTGTTAGAACATACAATCCTGGCTTTCCTGATTTATTCCAATTAATGCATCTACTGTTTTCTGAGAGCAAACCAAAAGATTAAAGGTTAGCTAGGGAAACTCCTGTAGAGGAATCTGCTTTTATTGTAAAAAGTCACCTTAAGGATTGTAGAAAACTAAAATAGGATTTAGAAAAAGAAAGGAAATAGAAGCAAGCATAGGGCTGCTCCAAGGACTATGAGAGCATTTCCTCTTCTTATTAACACTGGGGCTACTTTATCTGTTAATACCACCCGGCTAAGTTGCCCTCTCCCTTGGAATAAAGCTTCTGTATAAATGGTAGGGACATCTAACCAACCAATGTCTGTTTAAATCAGAACCTATTCTTCTCCAGCTAGGAAATGTTAAGGAGCAATATCTATTTTTACTACTCAAATCTGCCTCAATTCACCTGATAGTGTAAGACTTTCTAACCAACGATGCTCCCATATCCTCCCAGAAGGGTGAAATGTATTTAGGACTAAATGAATCAGATTGGGAAAATACTGATTTTAGAAGAGACAAACTAAGAGGAGCTGGGAAAGTTATAGAAGGTTTGTAAAAGAAAATCTTGAAGGAATTTTATGTTCGTTACGCTAAATGGGATTAATTAAATAAATTTAAATATCAAAAGTAAGCTGGTGCAAAATTAGTTAAATTTTCTCTCTGCTAAGTAAGACAAAGTTTTGTTAACAAGAGGGTTGGTCTGCTACTGATACTATGAAAAAGTTTTCTGCCTGAAAAGCAAAAATTATGTGTCATCAATATTTTTCTGTGTTTTACATTGTCTTAATTAGGTCTTTAGTTACTCAAGAGAACTAAATCTAAAAGCTAAGTTTTGCTAATAGTTATGTAAACTTCTGTATTTTAGGACTGCAGGAGTTCATGTGCCCTTGGTGTCAATGTACAGGCCAGTGTAAGGGAGCTTAGCCTAATGGGTATTGCAGTGGTTATGGCCCACTGTTACATCCATGATAAAGAGGCTCGGATCCTAGAAAAGGCCAGAAAATTTGCTTAAGTGTCTTTAACAACCTAGACAGGGAAAATGAGAAAAAAGGAACAGTGAGACTAGAGACAAGGCCAGAGACAGGCCAGATTTTTGGCTACTGTTTGGCTACAGAGACAGGCCAAGTCCAGGGCCACCTCAGGGTCACCCACCAGCCCCAGAAGAGGAAACCAGTCTTGATACTGATGGAATGTTTGTTACAGGATGTTCTAATACAATTTTAGGCTTTTTCCAGTACAGATATTGATTGGCACTATTAGGTCAACCACTCCTATTAAAATAACTATTGATAATAATTTGCCTCTACCTAATATTTTCCACTATTTTTTGAAGCCTGAAACACCAGCTGGAATTAGCTCATTGTACAAAATTACCTTTAAAAGGGGGACTTATAATTCTATGTATGAGCACCTGTAATTCTCCTATTCTTCCAACAAAGAAATCTAATGAGAAAGGATGGATATTTGCACAGGATTTCAGAGCTATAAATAGATATCCTGTGGTTCCAAATCCACATACCCTATTATCAGCTATTCCTGTGTGTACTGTCAGTATTTTTTAGTGATAGATTTATGTGGTGCCTTTTTCAGCATTCCTGCAAAAAAAAAAAAAAAAAAAAAGACAGGCAATACCTCTTTGCTTTTCCACCTGGGAAGATCAGAGTTTACTGGACAGTAATGCTCCAGAGAGTCCCACCTATTTCTCTCAGATACTAAAAGTGGATTTGAATAATGTTGAATTTCCCAGAAATTCTACTGTAATCCAATATGTGGATGATTTATTCTTGGGCTACATGCAGTAACTTTCATGGTAAATGTAAATTTAAATTTCTTATTTACCAGTACTTGAATAAGATCAACCCAACAAGCTGAATTAATTGATCTAACAGGAGATTGTAAATGAGTCAAAGATCAAATAATTAGCCAATATTTACACTGATAGTTGCTATACCTTTGGTGTAGCTCACAACTTGTTGTGGAAGCAGTGAGACTTCTTAACTTCTTCAGGGCAGCCCATAAGAATGGAAAACAGGTTGCAGAATTTAAATTAGGTATCATATAGCAACCGAAACAATTGGCAATTTTCAAAATTCCAGGACATTCTAAGGCTTCTGTCATAGAAGGAAAAGAAAATAATTTAGCTGATACTGCAGCTAGACTGACAGCAATAAACAGCCAAATTATCCATACTTGAGAATGTTTCTTCTCCCTTTTAAATCAATAAAAGACTTTTACAGTTCCAATGAGCAGCTGCAGAAGAAAAGAAAATATGGCAACAAAAAAAGGAACGTTGACCCAAACAGATATAGCTTAGCATATACATGAGCTAACTGCACTTGGGTCTTAGAAAGGTGGTTTCATGGAATAAAGAATATTATTAGAAACCTCCTACTGTAGCTTCTAAGGTGTATAGCAGATGTTTTATCTGTCCAAAATATAACCCTGGAAAATCACTCCATGGGTCCCAAGGACATTTCCCATTTCCTTTAGGTCCATTTGAGGTTTGATAATTGTATTTTAATATCATTTAAGGATACAAATATGTATGAGTCATGATTTGTATGTTGTCTCACCAGGTTGAGGCATTCCCTTACAGGAGAACAACAGCCTTAATGGTAGGGAAGTTATTTATAATAACAACAATCCTCCAAGAATTCCCTGTGAGTTACATAGTAACTGAGGGACTCATTTCACTGAGTCAATAATATAATCTATTTGTAATGTTTGGCTTATTTTACAGCATTTTCATTGTGTTTATCACCCCAGTCCTCTGGATTGGTAGCGCGTACAAATGGTAAATTAAAACTCAACTAGGTAAATTTTCAGAAGCTCTTAATCTCTCTTGGCCAAAAGCTCTTCTTATAGTGGTTCTCAACTTGAGATATATTCCTTTTGGTAAACACAGGCCTTCTCCTCATTAGTCATTATTCACCCTATGTGAAGGGACATATGAACCAATCTTACTAAAAGGAGGCATTCTGGGGCAGCTGGATGGCTCAGTTGGTTAGAGCCTGAGCTCTGAACAACAGGGTTGCCCGTTCGATTCCCACATGGGCCAGTGAGTTGCACCCTCCACAACTAGATTGAAGACAACGAGCTGCAGTTGAGCTTCTGGAGGGGCAGCCAGATGGCTCAGTTGGTTAGAGTGCGAGCTCTCAACAACAAGGTTGCCGGTTCAATTCCCACATGGGATGGTGGGCTGCGCCCCCTGAAACTAAAGATTGAGAACGGCAACTGGACTTGGAGCTGAGCTGTGCCCTCCACAACTAGATTGAAGGACAACGACTTGGAGTTCGATGGGCCCTGGAGAAACACAGTTCCCCAATGTTCCCCAATAAAATTTAAAAAATAAAAATAAATAAAAGGAAGCATTCTACTTATTATCAAGGACATCAATTATCTTAAAGAAATTAATAAATTAGTAACTGATTCACTTCAGTGAGCTCCTGTGAGATGGAGATGAAGACTTCAAAGACCATGACTCACAACTAGGAATTTTGTCCATTGGACAAGACATCAATTAAAGACTCCAATCTTGTCGGAAGGGACCTATCAGTAGATACCAAAGATTCCTCAAGGATGAGAAGCTACCAACATCAGGGGTAGACAGCTACCCCAAGACATCAAGAAGGCCTGTACACCTGCATAATTGATATTGAACTTAAAATAACCATTTGTTTGATTGTCTTTACCTGTCTGCTAATAATATTAGTAATAATGATAATTATACTTGTTCTTTAGGCTTTTCTCGAACCCTGTACTTACATAGCTCAACTGTTAATAATTTCTAAAGGTATGTAAGATAACTTCTTTATTATCAATAATATTTTTGTGGTTTCGAAATTTAGAAGAAATGTTATTATAGAAGGAAGAAAAGGTGTGTGTGTGTATTTTTAAGAGAAGTTAAAAGGAAGTAGTTTGTCCTAATAAGTTATTTCTGAATGAGGAAAAGGAGACAAACTGAGAAGGATGAGTGAAGTTGTAGGAAGGTTAGTGGAAAATATTGAGAAAGGAATTTTACATATAACATTAGAACTCAATTATGCTTACTCCCTAACTCAACATAGACTACTATATTAATTCAGATAGAAGCTGAAGTGAATGTATATATTTTTTTAAGCGGCCTTCTATAATAGCTGCTGAGACACAGAAAATTTATTTATGAAACTCTTACTGTTCTGGCTTCTAGAAATGTTTAGGTAGTAATTGTAACTTACACTATTATGTTCTTACAGCCTTGGCCCCTATTAAACCTTAAGGTTACAGTTCCCACTTATACTACTAGCAGAAATCAGATTAATGAATGACACTTGAGTGCTTCCAATGTAAACTAAATAGGCCATATTAAATCAAAAAGGTGAATGGTTAATGTCTCCAATCTATATGGAATTTTGAATTCACCTAATTCTAGCCTGTCATATCCACCCCAACAAACAACAATATATGGTATATGGGAAGGGGATATTTTTTATTGGGAAGGGTTAGAAAAATTCTTCTGTCATACTGATTTCTACTGTAATGACACCAGGTTTACAGTAAATGCTATGGGAATATGGTGTAATACTAAAATCATAGGTAAATTAACTTTGCCTGAGGTTAATAAAACCCATGATAATATTGATACCGAAAATGCAATGTATTGGGAAATTTAACTTAATCCACCCCATGAAGTCATTTCTATGGAAACTAATTGGCAAAAAGAAAAATTAGAGCTTCGTAGATCATGAAATAATAGAAAGTCTTCATTCATCTAGCCAAACTTATTGTAAGGTACAAATAACAGTAAACAAGGGAGGAAAACATATTCACTTAATAAAATTATGATAATGCACATAAAGGGTTCCCTGGTTGCCTAGGATGTTTGCTCCCCTCAGACTCATACTTGTCTAATATTAGACATTTTCTGCTTGTAATTGGTGTTATTGGTCCTAGTTTGTACATGTTATACTAGATGAAAAAACAACAACATAAGACCAAAAACACACACACACACACACAAAAAAACCCCCTCAAGTCATGATAGTTCAAAGATTAGAAATGACCCAGAATATATTTTATTTAGATATATAGGATCTGACTGCCTCCCATTTGCTCCCATTTTCTTTTAAATATAAATAAATAACTGCCTTGACTGCCATCTAAGGTTATGGTTTTACCCCACCCCTAATGGTCCAACATTCAGCAAGACAAACGCTGACACTAAGACTTCCTAGGAATAAGCCTTCCTTATTATAGTGTGGGACCACACGATCCAACCAAAATGTTGGTCATCAATGTATCCTTCAGATTGATTTATGACCAAAAGGGGGAAATGTGGATGGTAAAGGGACCACATATTAAACCTGACAAGCTCAGGAGACTGAAAATAACCACATAAGATGACTTGAGCATAAAAAATTTCATAACTAAGTGGCCATGGTGAGAAGTCATACCTTCAGCCAAAAGCTTCCTTCATAAAGTTAATCTGTGCCTTTAAGTGGGCCTGTCTATTGTCTTTTTGCAACTAAAATGACATCTTTGGAGTGTCAGTAATCCCTTTCTCTGGACTACAGCAGGAAATCACTGAATCCCTCATTATTATTCTTTTCCCTTGATTAACATCTCTATGTGAACTATTAACTATCCTATACCCCCCTATGTGAAAGAAATACCTGTCTCTCCAATTTACTTTTATCCAATCCCAGAGATTTCCCCACTTTGCTTTCTCCCATCCCTTTAATCTATCACAAATGGATTTCATGTAACCTTCCTCTTTTGATTCTAATGTATAAAATAAGTTGCAAAACAGCTGTTTTCCAGAGCATTTTCTCAATCCATTGAGATTTTGTTTTCCGGCAATTGTCATCAGTTTGGCTCAAATAAACTCTTAAAAGATTTCTCTTAGGCTGGATGTTTTTCATCAACACTCCAATCCAGTGGTCCTAGGAAGGTAATCCTGTAATCCAGTGGTCCTAAGAAGGTAATTCAGTGGTCCTACCTGAATTAGACAGGGTTGCTCTGAGAGAAAAAGCTACCAAGATATGAAAGCAGGGTGCAGTTCAGGCAGGATGTAAGTCACTAAGTGACTTACTCAGAACTCTGAACCCTTCTAGCAGCTTGATTACAATTACAGAATTTATTTTAGCCAGGGTAATGTCTGCGGTTCACCATTTTAGGACAGTACTACTTCATGTTACAAAATGTATGTATGTGCTGTGGATGTGTATATATGTCATATATTATAGATATTAGAGATCTAGTAACATTTGATACGGGTTTGGTGCAGGTTAGTTGATTGTCGAGCCAAATGGAGCACTTTCCGGGTCCCTAATTTTAATCCAGGGCATTTGATACTTGCCATGATTTCCGTATGTATAGTGCCTCTCTCATGCAGTATTTTCACTGTCACGTCAAATCCAGAACTAACAAATCTGAGCCAGCGACGTTTTATTTGTAGACAGCCAACTTGAATCTATAAGTTATTACTGGCAGGTGATTATAATTCTCAATGCATACCGCTAAGAAAGGAAAACCCAGAGTCTTGAGTTTTTTGGTTTTGCTCCTGAAAGTCACAAAAACAGCTGTGTGAGTGGTTATGTTAGTCTCTTGATCCTTAATTTGCTGACCTTACTATTTCAGAAAATTTTTGTCTGTATTATATTTGTGGAAAGGTAAAAATGGTGATTTGACATTTTTATCCAATTATGGAGAGTAGTTATTTATGAAAAACAAAGAAATGTCTGTTTTTGTTTCCCAATTAATGTAGATGAGTTTTAAAGTGCATTAAAACAATGGTAAAAAAAAATAAAGAGATGCTGTACAAGTCTTTTGCTCCTCAGGCTTTTATGGAAACACACATGCTTTTTCAGAGTAACTGAGGAGATCTGTGGATTCTAACTTCATAAACGGGTTTCTCACATGTATTTAAAATATAAATGGTAGCATTTTTATTAGTAAATTTTAAAAAATCAAGCCAATTCCAACCACCGGAAACAAAACTAATAAAAACTTGTCTTACTTGAATGTACTTAATAGGTTTATCTTGCTTATCCCATTATTGTTTCATGATTCACTTGAAGGTGTGAAGGCAAATAAACATGAGAACAGAGACATAGCTTGAAACCCTGTTCTGTTTCATCAACCCTCCATCTATACTCTGTACCGAACCTATGTGAGTCCATGCTGGTGCTGTTCTGTCTCTGGTTGGGGAGCAGGAACTCCCCAAAATGTGTTTCACCAGTTAGATCCACAACTTGATAGTTAGCTGACAATACCAGCCAGGGAGCCCAGATAAGAGGACAAAGATTGATTTAGACTTGGCACCTCCCTGGTACTCTGGGCAGAAGCTTAGGGAACCTGAGATACTATCATCATAGCACTTTCTTACTGGCTGCTCCTTTGGCAAAATGCAGATGAGCTAGCAGTCCCCCAGCCAGCATCTCCTGTGCGCACTTGGTGTGCCGTGTTCTCCAGCAGAGCTGTGAAGCCTGAGTATGTAGAAAAGGTAGGGGAGTAGGAGCTGACAGTGCTGTTTGGGGAGATGAGACCAATCTGGTACTAGGTGTCTTACAACATGACACTGTGTCATTCAATGTCAGAGCGAGTGCAGGGAACATGATTAGGTGGGTTCCTAAGTTCGGGCAGTTGGGGAAACAGAGAACACACTAGCAGGGCTGGACCTGACATTAGAGCATCTGTGCCTCACCTGGACAGGACCCTCTAGTGGGCACACCTCCCAGGCTTTCTCATTGCTCATTTCCCCCCAGAGGGAAAGGAGGAAAGGGCACAGTCACAAGCTGGAGCAAAGGGACATAGAAGGTGGGAGAAATGGTGGGCCAGAGTGTTATTGGTGATGATGCTTCCTTTAGTGACTTAATTACAGAGCTCTTCAGTGTGTCACACATGGAAACATGACTGAGAGGTCGTGGGATGGTTATGAGCATAGACGTGGGAGTGAGACTGACTAGGGACCCAAAGCCCAGCTCCCCGATTTCAGGGCTGTGAGATCCTGTACATGTTACTTAACCTGTGCCTCCTTCCGTTTTCTCATCCGTGAAAGTGGGATCACACTACTCCCACATATAGTGTGATATATGATCACACTACTCATATATCAGGGTGCAGAGGATCTAAAGGATTACATCAGGCTGAGGCAAGGTTAAGGTAAATAAAGCATGGAGGAGCAGCTGCTCAGGAATGGACTGGAAAGGGAAAGAAGACTAGATTTTTATATCTCAGTCTGAGGACCAACCTGGGGCTGTTCATGTCGATTGCTAGGCTTCAGCTCCAGGAAATAAGATTCTGAGATGTGGGGCTGAAGAAACTTCATGCTATTGTTGTGTGTGTTTTTTTAATTTATAGAGAAGTTGTAAAGATAATTGAGGGTTCCTGTATACTTGACTTACCTATTCTTTCCAAATGTTAACATATTGTCTTAGTACATTTGTCAAAACTAGCAAGCCAACATTGGTACATTGCTATTAAGTCCAGACTGCATTTGGATGTCACCCGATTTTCCACAGCTGTTCTTTATCTGTTCCAGGATCTAGTCCAGCATTCTGCATGACTTGTAGAGAAGCTTCATGTTTCATGCTCACTTGCAGCTGATCAGAGGCAGGTGGTCTGGGGATGTCTCGAGAAACACAAGGACAAGGAAAGGACTGAGCAAAGCCAAACTGTCCCCACCCCACGTTAGGGCGATGAACGCAGTTCTGAGTCAGGAGGGAGGAAGATGGTGGAGGGGACTCGATATTGGTAGTTGACTTTAGAGTTGGAAGGAATCCCGTCCATGAGATGAGAGGGGTTACCTTAAAAAGCAAGACACTACTCCTAATGTTAGAGGGGAGGAGTTTTGGAGTTTGCACTGTGGGGGTGCTGCTTAGACTGAGGAGACACATCTAGGGTTGTGGGGAGCTCAGGGGCTCACGATGTTACAGCCCCTCATTTCTCCCTTAAGAGATGATGGCACTGGAGCACTGAAAAGCACTGAAAACCTCTGCGCTCAAAGACCTCCTCAGAGCCGCTCTGCACAGTTCTGTGTAGCTGTTGTCTGTATATAACTTGGAAACAGCCTAGGAAAGGCAATCAAATACAACACAGGTACAATGAAAAGAAAAAACATAAGGTCCCAACCTTATAAAAAAGAACACATCCCCGATGAGCCACACGGCCTCCTGCTTCATACAGTTCACAGTTCCTGCTGCTTTGGGGGGCTGAAGTCTACACTGCCAACATGAATTCAAGTCTGGGGATGCTGCTTCCTGCTAATTCACTAAGGGAGATCCTTTAGGGTCTCTGATGACATTGCCAGAGCAAAGGGGAACTGAGAATTATTTAAAAATTGATGTGGAAGTCGTGTGACATGCTCCTCATAGCAATGCCATCTGTTACCTGTACACTTGTTCCTTAAACATGATGAACATGCACTTGGGCGACATCAGTATTTACTCAGTGGTTCCAGTGCTATCCGCTCTCATTAGTTACTGGGTCCTCTGAGCACATCTGAATGAGGCAGGCGTGTGCTGGACTTATTGGAAGGTAGGCAGGAAAGGTCTAATGGCTGAAGCACCATAAGGAGCTATTTCACTTGCACATTCATTATGGTAGAGAAACGTCTTATTCTAAAGTACTGCCAAGGGACCACAGCAAGTGTCCATGTGAAACGTGCCCACTTGAGTTGTGAATACTTTTGCTGTTTACTCAAGAGTCATAAGCCATAAATCTTACTTGGTCCCATGTATGTTACCTTTTTCATTAAAACCCCATGTCCCCTCTACACCCAGTATTTGGGTGTATATATACACCCACACCCAAATATACATATTTGGTATGTATATATACCCACATCATATATTCTCAGTGTAGGGCTCTCAGGTGAGCCACTGATGCTTTTGTCTAATAAATTCATGGAACTGAGCTGTGATACATACAGAAAACAGGGATCTGCAAACTGAGTAAGACAGTTAAGAGTGGTAAGTTGATTTGTATTTAGAGATGATCAGTCATATAATCGTAAGAAATTATTCATGTATGATTGTAAGAAAGGGTAGAGGTTCAGATGGAAAAGCATTAACAACAGATTACATTTGATTGAAAATATTCTAAATTCTGGTCATAGAACAGATACTATAAAAGACACTGAGAATGGGACACAGAAAGGTGAATAAGCCGTTCAATGTGGTGATTTAAAAAGCTCTCCATTTTCCTAACCACTACATAAAATGATTTACCCACAAATGTTGGCATTGGTGACTGACAGAAAACAGCACATGGTGATTCTACAGCCTTACCTCTAGGTTTTGAGCTCTGTCTTTACTAAAATGAGAGAATATGAAAACCACATCGCTGTCACCTGCCAAGGAGTGAGGTCAAAGTAGTATTTGGCATAAACACTGGCAGGAACATTAATATTAAACTTAGGTAGCTCCAAAACAGGCCTTTTCATCTCCTTCCTGGGGGAAGACACAACACAACCAATACAGGACAAGGTTAGTGAACTGGGTTTCTTCAAAAATATCATCCAGAGCTACTCGATGGCTCTCAATTTTGCTTTAAACAAATAAAGACGACACAGCTGGATCAATGCAGTGATGTTCCCACAAGGCACAGCTGTCTGTGGTCCTTTCTGCATCCCAGCACGTTGAGCTTGGGATGAGGGAAGAGGTCATGGCCTCTGCTACCCTCGTGTTCTGACTCGGGGCTCATTCTTCAGAATTCCAATGTGCAGCTGTGTGATTCACACTCCATGCTCACTCACCCGGCCCCACGCACAGTGATCAGATGACAGGAACAATGCACGCTGCGTATTAGCTCTGAAGACAATGCAAACTTTTTCACCCAGCAGATACCAGGAAGGGACTTATTGATGTATAGATTCCTCAACAACAGCAGTGGGCACGTCCCTACGACAACCACTGGATCCATGGAGAACCATGGCTGTGTTCTCTGGGGGGACAATCTCTTGAGGCCACAATGATTCATCTAAAATAAATAAGCTTTATGGGCTAGGAAAGGGTACCCCTCCCCCTGTCTCAGGGCACGGGGCTGTTGTCAAAGGCACCAGGGAAGTTTCAGTTCCCCTCATCTCAATGGGGTGAGAAAGTGTCACCACGACAGGACAGTAGGCACTTTTTAAACCTTGGAGGACAAAACGATTAAAGATAGCTGACTTGGCTGGACAAAACCTACGTTATGATGTGACCTCTGATGGAGCCCAGGACTCAAACAGTGTTTGTCCCATGGTGGGACTGTGACCCTGAGATGCTCAGCAACCCTGCCCCTCCCAGAACAGCCCAGAAACACCCCCCGGGGCGAGTTCAGTAAAGCGGGAAAGGAAGATTTGGTGAGCGGTCCTTTGCTGTGTAAGCACACTTCTTTCACCTCCAAATGTTTAAGTAAGTATCAAGTCAGAGTCAACCGTACCACGTGCACAGGACTCCCTTTAGAGAGTTAGTCACATAAAAATGATAAATACCTCCACAAACAGGGGATAGCCTTATTTTTTAAACGTATTTGGTTTCTTAACTTTCAAGTTTTAATGTTTTATCCCTTGGCTAAGCCAACAAAGGCTTGATATTCTGTATGGAGAACAGTCTGAACATAAGCAGAGATGAGGTTTTCTCATTTGTTTAACTTTAAACCCAACTGAACCTCCTTCCAAAATTAACTTCCTGTTCATATGGTCATACCTCCATAGAAATACAATTCACATGTTTTGATAATTAGCTAATCAGGACTTAATTTTGTACAGAAATAAAATGTACTTTACCATCCCTATTATATTTTCTCCAGTTATATATTTTCATTGTATAGAAATACAACACTTTGGAAGGTTACTATGTGTATTAATAGAGGGTTAGTCACTGAAGAAAAGCATTATGCTTCCACAATATGCATCTTCTGAGGGTTTGGTTTCTCAATGGCTCCATAGCTGAATAGCAGGCTATTTACAGGCACAGCAAATTTTTTGAATTGCAGCTGCTCAGTTTAACTGATTCTTTTGATGGAAACGTGTTCTAAGAAGGCCCATAGACCGGTGCTGGAAAGTTTTAAGAAAAAGCTAATAAAAAAAAAAAAAAAAAAAAAGAAAAAGCTAATAAATACCGATTGTTAAATTTGGACTTAAAGGTGAGATAATTACAAATAGTAGTCAACAGCAGGGGGAAAACCAATGTACACTAAACACTGTCATAATGTCTTCCAATTTCCAAAGATCATAAACAAAAGCAGCCTATTATAAACATCAGAGTTTTTGGTGTTTCTCTGTTCACACACAGAAAACCATTGTTTAGAGCTTGTCTTATTGTAGCTACGTTACCTTAAGCAGAAAGAACAGGGCCTCGGGGGAAACGGGGGAGGCAGAGAAGGAGCATGTGAGGGGGACAAGGAAGGAGAAGAGGAAATCCTTAGGAAAAGGTGTAGCTACCAGACTGGCCAGAACTGGGTGCCGGGGTCTAATAGCAGATCCGGGACACCGTCTTGCCCCTTAGGTGACCTTTAGCTACCTCTAATGGAGTCTAATATTATTAGCATGGCAGCCGAGAAAAATCTCCATCCCCTGTTGCCATGACAGTTCCCACAAGGGTCAAATATGGACAAAAATCCCACCTCCCTATGGAAAGGAGTAGTCAGCAAGGTCCGGTCCTGGGAATGCCTGCGATGCCATCCCTAAATCTTTAATATTTTGCGCCCTCATTTTAAAGGTGATAAAATCCAAAGCTTCTTTGTTCTCTGGGGCAGTTGCTCTTCTTCTGGGCCTGCCCACTCTCACACCATCGTGAGAGTGTCCTGTACTATTTCCTTTCTTTTCACAAACCCACTGCTTGCTCTGCTCTGTTTGTGTTGCTTATTCGGTTCATCCCCGGATTCCTTCCTGTGACTTTTACCAAGAACGCTTCCTCCCTGATGACAGAGAGACACGGCCACCAGTGCTCCTGGAGCTCACATCTATGAAAACCCACACATTTCCCTGCATGTTCTCTGATGGTATAACTAGAACCAGAGCCCCAGCCAGCTTAGTTGCAGGTTTTGAGAATCTTTCAGCTGCAGCTAGTGTTTGTGATTACAAATTTTCCCTCCTCAAGGAAAGTTTGAAAACTGATGACAGTGATGATCAAAGTCACTTCAGCCCCACAACTTCCAAAAGTACTTTCATTTGTTTCATATTCATCATTTGCTGTCACTTTGGTCTAAGATGACTTCAAGCAGTGTCACCATGACCACTCACTTTACACTGTTACCAAAGTGGGCACTGTCACCGAAAGCCACTTCGACAGCACCAGACAACCACTGGTCCCTTCCCTTAGGCACCAGTGTCCTCACTTCAGTTGTGAATATGCACGTGGGGAATTCTGAATGACAGTCTTGTCTAGAGTCACAGGCAAAGGTAACAAAACACTTCTTGCCACAGCCTGCTTGATCTTCCGATGCTGTTCAATACCATCAAGAGCTGTTCTTTCTTGTTTTCCTAAATGCCACCCACAAAGACATTTCCCCTGTCCAGTGGGTACTTTGAGTCTGCAGGAAATACCTCTAGCCATCCTGCCCACCGGCCGCAGGGCTCTTCCCAGCATCCAGGGTGGCCATATTGAAAGCCTTCATTATGTTTGCTGTCTCACTCGGTGAGCGAGCTGAGGAGCAGCACCCACATGGTTAAGTTATGGCCCACAACTCACTGCTGGGGTTGCTGGCTGAGCGCCCCGGGAAACTCTCCGATGGGATGGGCCCTGGGTGATGACCAGTGATGCTTCTCGGATGGCCTGACAGGCAGGAGCTCCTGAACTCATCAGACCTATCTTTCAACACATGTAATTCTCTTAAAGGGGAGTAGAGAACACAATGACCCGAACCTTTTATACATGGCTGTACTTTTTATCCTCGTTTCTGTAACAACAGCAGAACTTGAAATAAAAAGGAGAAAAAGACAAGTAAAAGGCAATATACGATATGTGACTCGGCATTAAGCTATATATAACCACTCAATAGTCTAGACACCTGACGACCTGAACAGTGACCAAACATTTATTTCAAAGGCCACATGGATGTCCCTTAAAAATGGACTGTACCTGGGAGACGGCTTTAAGGAAGCCATGGAAGGTATGTACTGGACTGTTGTTCTGGTCGTGAGCCTGTAAAATGTTTGCCCAAACCACAGAGAAATACATTTCAAATTATCAAGGAGATGATTACAACAATTAACACATCAAGACCTGCTGATTAATGATTATGAACATGAATTGCTACACCAAAGGTGAATACAGTAACATGTAATTTTATGACTATTTCAATTCTCTGCACAATTTCACCTCTAACAATATTTCTTAAAATGTAAACTTGATGGGGGCACATGAGGAAAATGGTTAGGAAAGTTCACTGAAACCTTACAAACTCACAAGTCCTCAACTGTAATGTCCTTGAGGGTTTTGCAATAGTCCACATTCCATAGAGCCTGACTGTCCCAAAGCTTGGAGGCAAGAATGGCTCCCAAAACTATTCTTTTCCAGTTAGTGAGACAAAGGTTGATCTCAGCACAAGTTAAAAGCCTTTCCAGGAAAATCTGAAAAAGTAGAGCCCTGGTCCTTGACTTTCACTCAGTTTAACTGCTGTGATAAATAAGAACTGGTAGGAGAGACAGACTTCATGTGTTTTTTACGTGCCTTTGATTCTTAGGTGTTACAGAGACTTGCTTGGCCAGCCAATGCCACAGGCCGGGTCACAACTGCAAGTCACACACGTCTGCTGCCTACTCTGCCTTTGCCCAATTTCCAGCCCAGTTTTGGTCACAGGAATGAATGGACATCTTAGCAAAGGCATCCTGAAGACATGCATTGTGTTCTCATCTCCCCACGTAGAAAGAGCAGCACACACAGGTCCAGTGCAGATTCAAGTTGTTCACTAAATTCTGAAGTGCCTACCACACGCAGTGCATGACACCTGACTGGGAGTTCTCTGGTGCTTGTACATGACACTTGAATGTGTAAATCTCTGATGAAACTGAGCACTTACCTCTTTTTGGAGGTCACAAGCGCCTCCCTGTAGCTGAGGTGCAGCAGGACAGGAGGGTGTGCCTGAGGCTGGGCTTTCCAACGGTCCAGCATCCCTGCACTTAGTGCCTTTATAAGAAACACACGTGCATACAAAGGACAGTCCTTCTCACACCCCCGAATTCTCACACCTCCATTAGCATCTCGTGAACTTCATCTCTCTTATCTAATCTGAAGCTCAGTCACTCCTGGTGGTTTCAAGGCGGGAACAGAGCTGCCAGTCTCTGTAACCCTGGGACTTCTCAACATGCCAGGTAGCTTGTGAGATGTCGTGATTTACTTTCCATGTATTAAATGTCTGTTCTACAAAGAACTGGGGAAGCTGTGATTTGTTGTTCCCTAAGGGTGCTCTGCAGAAGAGTATATATGTCATTTGACAAAAAGAAAAAAGTCCCGTTCTTCCTGCCATCTGAGGATGCAATAGGAAGTTGACAGTCTGTAACTCAGAAGAGGGTCCTTCCCAGACACTGAATCACTGGCACCTTCACCTTGGACTTCCCAGACTCCAGAACTGTGAGAAATAAATTTCTGCTGTTTATATGCCACAGGCCTGTTCTGTTATGGTACCATGAACTTATCAAGACAAATGCCCAGTTGCTACAGCAGCATTTGTTGAAAATACAGTCTTTCCTCAATTGCCTTTGACAATTTATTAAGAAATTACCAGGGTATTTTTATGTAGACCTATTTCTGTGTTCTCAGTTCTGTTCCATTGGTTTGTGTGTCTATTTCTCCACCAATCCCACACTAGCTTGTTTACTGCATTCTTAAAGTCAGATAATGTAAGTCCTCCAAATTCGTTATTCTTTTACTAATGTTTTGGCTATTTTAGTTCCTTTAAATGGAGAGACTCAAAACTTTCTTCCTTTAAAATATGTAAGTAGTAAATATTTTGCAGGCCATATGCTTTCTGTTGCAACTACTCAACTCTGGTGTTGTATCACAGAAGTAGCCATAAACAATAAATAAATAAATGAGCATGGTTATGTTCTAATGAAAGTTTATTTTTGAACATTGAACAAAAACAGAAAAAAGTCCTCTTTAAAGAGCATGTTTACTGTCTGAAAGTTATCAGACTGACAGCTCAGATTGGCCAATGTTCTCCAAACTCAACTGTGTTTTCAAAAACACATGTTTATTGACTATTTTCTATTCTAAGTGAAATTTTGCCCTCAGTCTCCCAAAACTCGGCTCTCTCAGGTATCTCAATGAACCTCCTTACATGTTTCAACTCTACTTTACGGGAATTATTAGAACCGTGTAGACGACATTGGCAATCTTTCAACTTCTTCTCATCTCTACTGGCAAACCTGGTATGTGCCGTTCCTCATACACAGACACCACTGGCCCCTGAGTAGGTGGGGTTGCGATTTCTCCATCTTCTCACTGAAGCTTAATTTTCTATCAGTGAAGTTGATCTCACCCCACTTCTGCAGAACACTGGGCCCCAAATTACCTTTTTGAAGAATTTCTCCCACTTTGCCATGGATTTTCCCCATTACCAATGTGTTTACGTTGTCCCATCCTAACAGCTCACAACCCCTAGAATGCTTCCTCTCATTTTCTCACAGTAAATGCCCTGATGCTGGCTTCTCATCTCCCATTCTCTCCTTAACCCACTTTAGTCTGCCGCCTGCCCCTATCACTCCATGGAAAATAATCTTGCTGAGGTCATCAGTGCCTGTGTACATACAAACCAGAGTTCTCCATCCCACTTCTCCAGTCCCCAAGCCTCTTTAGTAGTAACATAAAGGGCACTGCCGTTTGCCTGGTTGCTGGGGCAAAACCTTCCAATGAGGTTAGCCTACTCCAATCCATTAGCAATTCTTGTCATGTTTACCTCACTGCTTTATCTGGCCACTTTGTATTCTATTTGTCACACTCACTGCTATCTCTGTTATTGCCTCCTGACTTCTCTGCCTCCACTCTGCCTCCCAACAAATCTATTCTCCCCAAAGCAGCCAGCAGAGCCTCTTTAATTAAGAACATTTCACTCCCCTGCCCAAAACCTGCCAAAAGTTTCCCATCAAACGAATACAAATTTAACTTCTTTCCGCAACCTGCAAGTGACAAAAATAAGACCTAGACGGACAATCAGCTCTAATGCGCCTTTTGGAGCAAAAATTAATATACGACACAGTATTATATATCATATTATATTATGTTATATTACATAAGATCCATTCTTATAGTAAAATAACACCAGGTCTTATATTAATTTTAGCTCCAAAAGACGCATTCGAGCTGATTATCTGGCTACGTCTTATTTTCAGGGAAACATGGTATGAAGTCAGACATTAAAGTTTGCAAATGTGAAGTGACACACTTTTTTTTTTCAAAACATGAGAATTTATTTTTGTTGTACAAAAGGTCTTAATGGGTGATTTCTTTTAAAAATTAAAGTTTATTGGGGTGACAACTGTTAGTAAAGTTACATAAATTTCAGGTGTACAATTCTATTACACCCTCTATAAATCACATTGTGTGTTAACCACCCAGAGTCAGTTCTCCTTCCATCACCATATATTTGATCCCCTTTACACTCATCTACCACCCCCAACCCCCTTATTCTCTGGTAACCACTAAACTATTGTCTGTGTCTATGAGTTTTTGTTTTTCATTTACTTGTCTTGTTCTTTCGTTGTTTTCAGTTTTATATACCACTTATCAGTGAAATCATATGGTTCTCTACTTTTTCAGTCTGACATATTTTGCTTAGCATTATAATCTCAAGATCCATCCATATTGTCACAAATGATCATATTTCATCTTTTCTTACCCCAGAATAGTATTCCATTGTCTAATATACCACAACTTCTCTTTTTTATCCTTCCATCTATTGAAGGACATTTTGGTTGTTTCCATGTCGTGGCCACTGTAAATAAAGCTGCAATAAACACTGGAGCACACTTGTCTTTATGGATAAATGTTTTCGGATTTTTTGGGTAGATACCCAAGAGAGGATTGCTGGGTCACATGGTAATTCTATTCGTAATTTTTTGAGGAACCTACACACTGCCTCCCTAGCGCCTGCACCAATCTGCATTCCCACCAACAGTGTATGAGAGTTCCTTTTTCTCCACAGCCTCTCCAACACTTGTTACTATTTGTTTTGTTGATGAAGCCATTCTAACCAAGATGAGATGATATATCTCATTGTGGTTTTTATTTGCATTTCTCTGATGAGTAGTGATGTTGAGCATTTTTTCATATGTCGATTTGCATTTGTATGTCCTCTTTGAAGAAATGTCTCTTTAGGTCCTCTGCCCATTTTTTCAATTGGGTTATTTGTTTTTTGTTGTTGTTGAGTGGTACAAATTCCTTGTATATTTTGGATATTAGCCCCTTATTGGAGGCACTGTTTGCAAATATCTTCTCCCATTCAGTTCGTTGGCTCATTATTTTGTCGATGGTTTCTTTTGCTGTGCAGAAGCTTTCAAGTTTCATATACTCCCATTCATTTTAGCTTTTACTTCCTTTGCCTTTGGAATCAAATTCATGAAATGCTCTTTGAACCCAAGGTCCATAAGTTTAGTGCCTATGTTTTCTTCTATGCAGTTTATTGTTTTCAGATTTATGTTTAGGTCTTTGGTCCATTTTGCTTAATTTTGGTACATGGTGCAGCAACAGTCCAGTTTCATTATTTTGCATGTGGCTTTCCAATTCTGCCAGCACCATTTATTGAAGAGGCTCTTTTCTCCACTGTATATTTTTTGCTTCTTTGTCAAAAATTATCTGTCCATATTTATGTGGTTTCATTTCTGGGTTCTCAATTCTATTCCATTGGTCTATGTGCCTGTTTGTCTGCCAATACCATGCGGTTTTGATTATTGTTGCCCTGTAGTACAAGCTAATGTGAGGGAGTGTGATACCTCCAGTATTGTTCTTTTTTCTTAAGATTACTTTGGTTTTCAGGGTCTTTTGTGGTTCCAAACAAATCTGATGTTTTTTCTTCTATTTCTTTAAAAAATGCCATTGGGATTTTGATGGTGATTGCATTAAATCTGTGTATTGGTTTGGGTGATACAGCCATTTTAACTATGCTGATTCTTCCAATTCATGAGCACGGACTGTCTTTCCATTTCTTTGTGTCTTCTTCAATTTCTTTTAAAAATGTCTTATAGTTTTCAGCATATAGGTCTTTCACATCCTTGGTTAAGTTTATTCCTAGGTATTTTATTCTTTTTGTTGCAGTTGCAAAAGGAATTGTTTTTTTAATTTCTTTTTCTGAGATTTTATTGTTCGTATATAGGAATGCAATGGACTACTTTTGTACATTGATTTTGTAGCTGACGTTACTGTATTTGTTGATTGTTTCTAGTAGCTTTTTGGTGAAGTCTTTAGGTTTTCTATATATAGCATCATGTCACCTGCAAAGAGTTAAATTTTCAAATTTAACTACTTCATTCCTAATTTGGATGCCTTTTATTTCTTTCTCTTGCCTGATTGTTCTGGCGAGGACTTCCAACACTATGTTGAAAAGCAGAGGTGACAGGGGACAGCCCTGTCATATTCCTGAACATAGAGCAAAAGGCTTCAGTTTTTCATCGTTAATTATGGTATTAAGTGAGGGTTTGTCATATATGGCCTTTATTATGTTAAGGTATTTTCCTTCTATACCTATTTTATTAAGTGTTTTAATCATAAATGGATGTTGTATCTCTGCATCAATTGATACAATCTTATGGTTTTTGTCCTTTGTTTATGTAATGTATCACATTGATTGATTTGCATATGTTGAACCATCTTTGTGCCCTTTAGGATGAACCCCACTTGGTCATGATGTATAATAGTTTTAATGCATTGTTGTATTCAATTTGCTAGAGTTTTGTTTAGGATTTTTGCATCTGTATCCATCAGATATATTGGTATGTAATTTTCTTTTTTTGTGCTATCCTTACCAGGTTTTCGTATCAGAGTAATTTTGGCCTCATAAAATGAGTTAGGGAGTATTGTCTCTACTTCACTTTTTTTGGAAGAGTTTGAGTAGGATAGGTATTAAATCCTGTTTGTATGTTTGTTAGACTTCACTGGCAAAGCCATCTGGTCCCGGATTTTTGTTTTGGGGAAGGTTTTGAATGACTGATTCAATTTCCTCACTAGTGATCATTCTATTTTGATTTTCCAGGTCTTCGTGATTCAACCTAGGAAGGCTATGTGTTTCTAAGAACTTGTCCATTTCTTCCAGGTTATTGAATGTGGTGGCATATAGTCCTTCATAGTATTCTTGGATGATCCTTTGTATTTTTATTTACTTCTTGGTAAATAAATAAATCCAGTTCTTTCCACAAGTTTGGAAAGTTCTCATCGATAATTTGTTTGAATATACTCTCTGTTCCTTTCTCTCTTTCTTCTCCTTCTGGTATGCTCATTATTCTAATATTGCTCTTTCTGATGGAGTCAGAAAGTTCTTGTAATGTTCTTCCATGTCTTTTAAGCCTCAAGTCTCTCTCTTCTTCCATCCATGTCATTTTCAGATTTCTATCTTCGATGTCACTGATTCTTTCCTCCATCCGGTCAGTCTATTACCTAAGCTAGCTCTTTCATTCTTCATTTCTCTTATTGAGTTCTTAATCTCCAGAAATTCTATTTGGTTCTTTTTTTAAATTTCAATCTCTTTGGTACAATGTTCAATTTGTTCTTTGTTTTTCTGAGTTCATTAAACTGCCTTTCTGTGTTTTCTTGCATCTTGTTGAGTTTCTTAAGAACTGCAATCTTGAATTCTCTGCCATTCAAGTCACATATTTCCATATCTTTGAGTTCACTTTCTGGAGACTTTTCAGTTTCTCCCTGAGCTACCTTGTTATCTTGGTTATTGATGGCATTTAATGAATCATAATTTCTCTTCCTAGGCATCTATAGGAGTGGGTTCTGCAACAGGTTGATAGGAAGAGATCTTTCTTTTGTTTTCCATAAGGTTTTGGTAGAATGTTTTATTTTCTCTCCCACTCCAGCCTTTTATTCTCCCTCACACTGTAGTGTTACATTTTCTCTGCACTGTTGAGGCTTCTCACACAATGGGAGGATTCCCTGGAAGGCAGTCTTCTCTCCTGTTAACAGTTGGCCTGGGTCACAGGGCCTGCTTCCATGGGGGGATGTGGAGAGCTTCTGAAATTCTAAAGCTCTTCCTGCACCAGATTCCGAGTATATGTGTTTCAGCGGCTCTGTGCACTCCTGCAGGGATTCGCCCAGATAGGTGGGGACAGGAGCGGGGATGATTTTCTGTCAATAACCAAAATAATTCTATTGTAGAAAAGCCAAAATGTTTCCCATGTAAATAGATCTTTCTTAGTTCGCAAGAAAACAATAAACTTGTCCGAAATAAAGACATTAAAAGCAAACATTCAGTGTGCTTATACTTTATAGTTGGTGTTCTGATCTTGTTTCTATAGAAACTGAACAATAGGTAAATGTTGTAATTGAGGTTTCTCCTTTCACTTTATTGAATGCCAAAAAAAATTGAAAGACAAATTGAAATGAAATTTTAAGTATCATATTAAACATAAAATGGTAAATTCTGTCATCCCAACCTCTGTTTTCAACTCTTCTGATTCACACTCCTTCTCATACTAGAATAGACAGAGACAAAGAACAGTATTTTATCTTCAGATTCATTCAGCACTAATGACAGAATAGATAGACTTTTACAATCTCTACAAGAAAGGGAAGGCATTACTTAGTAGACTTAAGGTTCAATGGCAAAGACTACAAAAATAATCAAAAGTCACAACCCAACCCTTACCATCACAGGTCAAGGAGCTGTTGAAATCCTGCCCCCACCCATTAAAAAATAAAGCTGAAGTTTACTTTTTTCTTGATATTTTTTCACAAGTCTTGGATATTAACAATTAGTGACTTTTCATTAACTTACAAATTGCTAACACTTTATGCATTAATGAAAACTGCTCTATCTATGTTGCACATTAATGGGACAATGTGTCAGAGTGCATGGTTTGCACTGAATTCTTAATCGAGGACTTAGTATAAAAGTGTAGTACGCTAATTAGAGGAATAACCAAAAACATCCTCCGAATTAATATCATTATATTGAGTTAAAACTTTAAACTTTAATTTCCACTTTAATTATAAATTTCACGTTTGAGTTAAACATGGTAGACTGACCAGAAATCTATTTCATCTCCCCCCCTTCCTTTCAGAGGTAAAGGCATAAAAAGAGGTTTTACATAATACAGGATGAACAGCTGATGGTGTTTAAAGTTGGAAAGCTAAAGATTAGATAAAGGAGTGGTAACTGACATGGCAGAACAAAGGAAGCACAACCGTGGTGCCAACAAACAGTGGTTGGGAAGGAATAAGAGAGCCTGCTTGTCTTACAGACCCCATGGCAGGCTCATAATTCAGAGGCTAGGCCTCCAAATCCTTGCACTGTCTGTCAATTAACAAAAGTTCTGCTCATTCTTGGTGCTTCTAACTAGACCTCAGAGACAGCCAGGAACCTCCACACTTGTGGGAGGGAAGTCAACAAGTAAGAAAAATCAAAAGAGGAAGAAGAAAATTAATGGGAGTGAAAAAATTCAGGAGCAAATGAAAACTTAAAAGAAAATAATTCTTAACCAACCTCAGAAATACAAGAAATGGCATTTGTGAAATGTCCCGACCCGCGGGACAGTACACGAGGGACCCCGAAGCACCTAGAAGGGAGGAAAATGGGAGACACAAAGACTGGAGACAAGACAGGAGTTCTGATCAAGTCTCACTTTATTGCAGCTCAATCAGGGATTATATACATTTTTTTTGCTGGGTGGAGGGGCATTAACATAAGAAGGGTTGCTACAAGCTAGCAGTCTTAAGCCATCCAGACACACCCTACAGGATGTGGGTGTTATCTAAAGTAACTTTTGCAGGCTAGCAGTCTTAAGCCATCCGGACACACCCTACAGGATGTGGGTGTTATCTAAAGTAACTTTTGCAGGCTAGCAGTCTTAAGCCATCCGGACACATCCTACAGGATGTGGGTGTTATCTAAAGTAACTTCTTCTATCTCATGCTTCTCAGTTATGTGATGGTGCCTTATAGGCACCCGCCCCCTACAGGTCCCCCTTTTCTGTTTTATAAAAAAAAAGAAAAAAGAGCTCTAAGCCCCTAGGGAACTGTGCCTGTCTTAGGTTGGGACAGTCCATCTCTGTGAAACCTGGTACAGTGACAGGTTTTTTTTTTATTTTTTATGTTACTTAGAGAGCTGTCCTCTTACCCGTCATTGGCTATCCAGTTCATCTCACAGGGGAGGAGTCCTGTTTTATGACTCCTGTTATTGGAGATAGGGATCTCCTTGCTCTTGCATCTCCAGTCGGGTATAATGGACCTGTATGGGCTTGGCCTGCAAGGCCTCTATTTGTTGTCTGAGAAAGTGCATGAGTTTATTGAGGAGGATGGGTCCCAGTGATAATAGGATAAAGCACCAAGTATGGGGCCAAGCAGGGGTAGTAAGCAGGGAAAAAGTCCATTGAATCCAGAGAGGGTTGGAAAGGAGGTCTCTTCTTCTTTTTTCAAGGTCTTCTTGTCATTTTTGACTCTGTCACGAACAATTCCAGATTTGTTAGCATAAAAACAACATTTTTCTCTGAGGGCCAGGCAGATGCCCCCTTTTTCTGCAGTAAGTAAATCTAATCCCCTCCTGTTTTGGAGGACAACTTCTGCTAGGGAATCAACCTGATCTTGAAGATCTTGGATAGTTTCTGAGAGTACCTGGACATCTGATATGAGTTGCCCAGATAATTTATGGTATTGTACTAGGGAATGTCCTATCCCCGCGGACCCGGTGGCAAGTGCGGTGGTGATGCTAGGCCCGCTAATAAGGGAATAAAATGGACTGCACGTTTAGTGCGTCCTGCAATATGTTCAAAAGTCAGGATAGGGACTGGCTCATCTCCTGGAATGATGGATACATCTGGGAGGAGGGAGCCTAGGGCACAAACTCCTGTCCAGTTTTGTGGTAAATAGGTGTAGGCATAATTATTTCCACAAATATATACCGATCCATTGGGTGCACACATAGGAGAGGATACATTAATGAAGGAGGAGCAATTTGTAAAGGAGAGGCTTCTAAAAATAACCTCTGTAGTATATTGTTAAAGCCAAGGGGTTGGACTCAAAAAGGGAGAGCTATGTTGCATGAATTAGCAGTCATTTTTGTGCCTGTCATGAAAGATGGCTTCTCAGGGAGCGGGGCTGTCCCTGGAATGGGGGTTAACATCTATTTGTTTTATAAGTCTCTCGGGAAGCCACCTGGCAGCTTGGGTTTTATTGTCGAAAATGCAGACTGATCCTCGTCCCCAAATGAGGACAGGATCTGGGCCTGACCATAGATTTGTTATGGGGTCTCGCCACAAAACGGAGGCAAAATTATCAGCTGTGGATGGATGCCAGAGGCGGTCAGCGGCAGTTTTTGAGTTTTGGTCGAGTTGCAGGAAGTTTAGAATAAAAAGCACATGAGCAACAACATTTTTTGGGGAATTTTTTATAGTGTATAATTCTCCACTTTTTAACTTATTTATAGTGATTTTGAGTGTTTGGTGAGCGCGTTCAACAATGCCTTGGCCCTGAGGATTATAAGGGATG
This sequence comes from Rhinolophus hipposideros, assembly GCF_964194185.1. Taxonomy (NCBI): domain Eukaryota; kingdom Metazoa; phylum Chordata; class Mammalia; order Chiroptera; family Rhinolophidae; genus Rhinolophus; species Rhinolophus hipposideros. The sequence continues at coordinate 2,451,645 of NC_138052.1, read as the reverse complement.
CCTGTAATGTGATGGATCTGTAAAGTGGAGCAAAAGGACTGGAAATTTTTTCCTGTGTAGCCTGGCCCATTGTCTGTTTTGATAGTCTTAGGCTTGCCCATTACTGATAGGCAATTGAGGACATGAGAAATAACATGTTTGTTGGCTTCACCTGTTTGTGTGGATGCAAAAATAAATCCGCTGAAGGTATCAACTGTAACATGAAGATATTTAAGTTTGCCAAATTCAGGGACATGGGTAATGTCCATTTGCCAGATTTCATTGGGAACAAGGCCTCTAGGATTTACTCCTAAGTGAGGGGTAGGTAGATGTGTGACACAAGCAGGGCATTGTTTTACTATTTGTCGGGCTTGTTCACGTGTGATCTTAAACATTAATCGTAATGTCTGAGCGTTGAGGTGGTGTATAGAGTGAGCTTGTTGAGCCTGATCAACAGTGGAGACGAAGGAAACAGTTGTTTTGTGGGTGGCTATATCTGATAATAGATTTCCTGTAGAAAGGGGGCCTGGAAGCCCGGTGTGGGCTCTAAGGTGACCTATAAAAAATGGATAAGATCGGGCATGGATGGCCTTTTGAACCTGTAAGAAAAGGTGAATGGCAGTGGAGGTGGGTTTAATGAATGCAGTAGTTTCTAGTAAAGGAAGTGACTGTGCAATATAAGCACTGTCTGTGTAAATATTAATTGGATCATTAGAGAATTTTTGCATAACTGAGAGGACAGCGAAAAGCTCCACAATCTGGGCTGATTTATAAGGGGTTTGAATGGCCTGAGTTTGATTGTTAACAGTGAAGGCAGCTATGCCTGTAGAAGATCCATCAGTAAAAACTGTAAGAGCATATGGTAATGGTTTTTGAGAAGTATTTTTTGGAAATATAAAGGGATGAAGCCTAAGAAAATGTAATGGTTGTCAATGTCCCCTAAGAAGGAGGCGCAGGCGAATAACCACTGGTCTGTTGTTTGTAAGAGCCAATTAATTTCTGTTTTTGTATAAGGTTGAATGATTATGTCTGGCTCCTTACCAAAATATCGGCGTCCGTTTTCTCTGCCAATTGTGATAAGTTTTGCAACTAACAAATAATATGGTATTATAGTTTTTTCGGGGGAGGCAGGGAGATGCGACCACATCAAAGGCGCTGTTTGCCAAAAGACACCGGTGGGTGTGTGTGGCGTGGCACAGATGATAAACTTAAGGGGCTGAGTGTAGTCGATAAAGGTGATAAATTGTTGACTGATGGCCTCTTCTACTCTTTTTATCGCAAGCAGACCTTCCTTAGTTAGCTTGCGTGGGGAGGTTGGGTTTGAGTCTCCTTGTAATATATCAAAGAGAGGTTTTAGTTCTCCTGTAGTAAGTTTTAAGTATGGACGGATCCAATTTATATCACCTAATAATTTTTGGAAATCGTTTAAAGAGTTTAAATGGGTGGTTTTGAGTTGAATTTTTTGAGTTTTAATATATTTACCCTGGAGTTCAAAACCAAGATAGGTGTAGGGATCTTTTAACTGAATTTTATTGGGAGCTATTTGTAAGCCTTTGTTTTGTAGGCTATTGACAAGGGCGTCACAGCATAAAAGGAGGTCAGACCCATTCTTGCCAGCTATTAAGATATCATCCATATAATGAATAATATAAAGAGAGGGCCATTGAGTTCGAATGGGATCGATGGCCAGAGCAACAAATTTTTGACAGAGTGTCGGGCTGTTGGCCATGCCCTGAGGTAAGACCTTCCACTGAAATCTCTGCATAGGCCCTTGGAAATTAGTTACAGGTATGCTGAAAGCAAAACGTTGTCGATCTTGAGAGTGTAGAGGGATAGTGAAGAAGCAGTCTTTGAGGTCAATAATGATTTTTAAGGATCCCGAGGGAATAGCTACAGGGGTGGGTAGGCCTGGTTGAAGGGCACCCATAATTATCATTGTTTTATTGACTTCCCTAAGGTCTTGGAGAAGTCTCCAATTTCCAGATTTCTTTTTTATGACAAAGATAGGTGTGTTCCAGGGGGAGTTACTGGGCTCTAGATGCCCTGCCGCCAATTGTTCCTGCACTAACTGATTGGCAGCATTTAGTTTTTCTGAACTTAATGGCCACTGATCCACCCATATGGGCGAGTTGTCTTTCCAGGATATAGGGTCAGCATGGGGTGCAGGTTGGTCAGAGGCCACTAGTGAAAATGTCCTAAGCCTAATCGAGGTGGGCGCTGGGCAGTAGACAGGGGTTTTTTAATTCCCTGTCCTTGTTTTCCTAATCCCTGACCTGGGAGAAAACCTTGTTTTAACATCTGGGTGGTTATCTTGGCATTGGGGCTGAACATGATTACTTCCATTTGGGATAATATGTCACGGCCCCACAGATTTACTGGGAGGTTGGGTACAACGTAAGGTTGTACTGTGCCAGAGTTATTTTCTTTATCTAGCCATGTTAGGAACTTGGCACTTTGTTTGGGGTTAGTTGTCTGTCCTATGCCTTGTAGGTGAGTAAGTGTGTCAGAAAGGGGCCAAGAAAGTGGCCAGTCTTCTTGTCTAATAATGGTTGCATCAGCACCAGTGTCAATAAGGCCTTTAAAGGTTTTTCCATCAAGTTTTAAATCTAGCATGGGCTTATTGGGAGAGAGATTTTGAACCCAATAAGCATCTGAGGATCCAAAATTCTTTTTGTTTCTAGGCTCATTGCTGGCAGATTTATGGGTGGTCTGGAGTGGGAGAAGGAGTAGTTGAGCTATTCTCTGTCCTGGTTGTATAGAAATGAGAGAGGAAGTGGAAGAGGCTACAATCTGTATTTCTCCTGTAAAATCATTATCTATAACACCAGGGTAAATATATAGGCCTTGTAGGCTCGAACTGCCTCTTCCGATTATTAGACCAAAAGTGTTTGGTGGTAGGGGTCCGGTGACACCCGTAGGTAGTATCTGAGGTCCCATGTCAGGAGCTAATATTGATTTGGAGGAGGGACTGAGGTCCAGTCCTGCACTGCCGGGGGTTGCTCGGAGGAGACTTGAGACAGGACAAAGTTTTGTTGTGGATGAACAAACCGAGTCGCCCCAAGGTTTGGATTCTCTGTAGGGGCCTGGGGCTGGCCCCTCAGGAAGTTTCCCTGCTGGGGCAGGAGAGGATTGCCGTGGGCATCTATTTTTGATCTACATTGATTGGCCCAATGTTTGCCTCTCTTGCATCTGGGACATACTCGTGGGGGCAATATGGGTATGGGAGTGGGTTGGCTTAATGGTGTCTGGCGAGGGGTTGGGCATTGATTGGCAAAATGTCCGGGCTGGCCACATGAAAAACAATTATTTTTGCTTTTAGACGGATTAAATAATGAATCTTTTAAAGCTGCCCCAATAGCAAGGCCCATTTGGTGACCAGGACCAATATCAGTGCATAGGCGAATGTAATCAGAGAGTGAGCCCTTTTTTCTAGGGCGGATGGCTGCCTGACAGGCAGAATTAGCATTTTCAAAAGCTAATTGTTTGAAAAAATCACTATCAGTTTCTGTGCTACCAAGGAGTCTTTCAGTAGCGTTGGTTAGGCGACTGATGAAGTCAGCATATGGTTCATCTGGCTTCTGTCTAATACTAGTGAGTTGAGTTGTGGCCGGCCCCTTAGGGAGAAGTTTTTTCCATGCCTTAGTAGCGGCAAGGTGAATTTGAGAAAAAAGGCCAGATGGATATTGTAGTTGAGCTTCATTTGTATTGTAGGGCTTAAAGCCCCTGAGTTTATCATAGGTCCAATCAGTGCACTCGCCTCCCGCTTCTGCGTTGCGGCGTGCAGTTTCTTTACAGGCCTCATTAAACTCAGATTTCCAGAGAACATAATCGCCCCCCGATAGGGTGGCATGGGCCAAATAGTGCCAATCGTGGGTGGTTAACCAGAGGTCATCTAGGGATTGTAAAATTGAGAGTGTAAAGGGGGCCATGGGACCATATTCGTCCACCACTTTTTTGAGTTCTTTTGTGGTTTTTAAATCAAGGCGTTTATAGTGTCTGGCGGGTTCTTTATTGTCTCTGTTGGGGTCTTCATCACTATCTGCACTGCCTCCTTCAGTTTTTATTGGGGGGAATTCAATAACAGGGAAAAGATTAAGAGGGGTTTTTTTATTTGAGATGTGAAATTTTTTTGTAGGACAAAGGGGGGGAATTTTTTGAGTAGCAGCAGAGGAGAGTTGTGAATCTAACTGTTGAAGTTGTTTAAGGAGAGTTAGATGTTGTTTTTTGAGTTGAACGGTTTTTTGTAATTGTTGGACTTGGTGGGAGAGGAGAGTTTGATCAGGATCGTGGAGAGGAGCTGAAGGCATTTGGGGATTATAGGGATGGGGCAATTGATTAGAGGCCAGAGACTGCCAGTCAGGATTAGCGGCAGCTTCCTCTAAATCAGCCTCATCCTCAAGGCTTAACTGATCGTCCTCAGGTGGGCTCGAATTTACATTAAAATCAGAACAATTAGGTGAGGACTCTTTTAGTCCTGAGATAAACTTGTCATAAACACTAACCTCTTGTCCCATTATGAGAAGGAATAAAGACTCTCCTCACGTAGGCAGTCGGTTGGTACAATCCGCCAACACGGACCCAAACGAGATGGCACGGATGGTAACGACCGGCAGACAAATGTCTTTTGGGACTCACCCGGCCGGAGAGACGGGGGTGTTGGGATGAGAGGAGAAAAAACCCTTACGTGAGCAATCGGTTGGTATAATCCGCCAACACGGACCCCGAGAGGCGACGCGGCTGGTAACGACCCTCAGGCGAAAGCCAGTCGGGACTCAACCGGTCGGGAAATCCTCTGGGTGGACGATTGGAGCTCAAAGTAAGCAGGCAAAATCTCGCTCAAACGGTCCCAAACACCTAGAAAACTGTCTCGTTGGTGAACGACTAAAACCCAAAGTGAGCTGAGAGCAGATAAAAAGGGAGACTGGGACAACAGGTTAGGGGAAAGGGGAACCCTAGTCTAAGTGTCTGAGGGGAAGCCTGTAGACTATACATAAGTCTAGAACACAAATATATGTCCCATTTTTTGAAGGAGTCGTCCGCTTACCTGTACAGATCTCCCACAAGTTGGGTAGTCTTATGGTGATCAAAGAAGAAATATGCTGCAGCTCTTTAGACCGGACGAACTCAGACGTCTCGTCTTCTAGGAGACTTCAGGCCCCACGTTGGGCGCCAGTTGTCCCGACCCGCGGGACACTACACGAGGGACCCCGAAGCACCTAGAAAAGAGGAAAATGGGAGACACAAAGACCGGAGACAAGACAGGAGTTCTGATCAAGTCTCACTTTATTGCAGCTCAATCAGGGATTATATACATTTTTTTTTTTGCTGGGTGGAGGGGCATTAACATAAGAAGGGTTGCTACAAGCTAGCAATCTTAAGCCATCCGGACACACCCTACAGGATGTGGGTGTTATCTAAAGTAACTTCTTCTATCTCATGCTTCTCAGTTATGTGATGGTGCCTTATAGGCACCCGCCCCCTACAGTGAAAGAACCAAATGCCATTAAAAACAAATAGGACTGCCAGAATATATGAGAACTCTATGAATTAAAAAGTAGATAGAGAAAACAAAGTATTCAATTAGAAGGGTTGGAGCATAAAGTCAAGGAAATCTTCAGGAAGTGGAACAAAAGACAAAAAGACAAAATGGAAAATAGGAGGGAGGGGAATTGAGAGATCAGTGCAGGAATACTGGTCTAAGAGTTCAACATCTGAACATAGGAATACTAGGAAAAGGGAGGAACACAGAAACTATGAAAGAAAGACATACCTATAGTGAAAGAAGAGAAGACCTGCAGACTTAATGGCCCCAATACAATGTAAAAGTCCATACCAAACCACAGTATGAAATTCTACAATCCCTAAGATACAGAAGGCCCTAAAAGCTTTCAGAGAAGGAAGAGATGTGGCGGGAGGGAGGGGAGAGAATGACTAATATTGGTAATGTACAATATATCATACAATGTCAGCAGATTTAAGAGCAACACTATGAATGAGAAAAAACAGTAGAAATGTCTTTAGAAGTACAAGAATTAGTTTCAATCTAGAATTCTATACTTTTATCAAACAGGAGACATTTCAGAGAGGCTAGATCTTGAGAAACTTCTGCCCATTGACCCTTTCCCAGGGAAATGTGCTCCAGTCAAACAAGGGAGTATAACAGGACACAGGGAAACACTGAATCCAGGACATAGGGGGTCCAATACGAGAGCAGTGATGTGAGATCCCAGATGACTTCAGAGAGATGTGCCAGGAAAACAGGCACAGAGGAGGCCTAGGTAAGACCAGTGTCTACTCGGGCAGGATAACAAAGGCTGGGGAATGTAGTTTCCAAGGAAAAAATGGAACAGATGTGTTTAGTAGACTGAAAATGTTTTTGATAGGCATGTGACAAATGTTACAACATTTTGGGGAAAAACTGTTAAAAAACAGGCAAGTGAATAATCAGGAAATTAATTCCACATGCGTAAAAATGTAGAATTGCTAGCTATTCGGTTAATGAGCATAAATGTAGTATTTCTGTCTGATAGTCATCTTTCTCTGTCATACCCACTTACTGCATTTGGCTGCGTGAGATCATGTTGACTAGAAAGAGGGGTAATAGATTATCCTAGACAAGTGCAAGAATCCTCATATTTCAGCAAAAGAAGAAGGGTGTACACAGAGGAGGCACAACCAGAGAACTATATGGCTCAGCAGTGAACACTACTTGTATAGCCATTATAATGTAAACATTGATTTTGATTTAATAAAAACCATGACGCATTGTTGAGGGAATGGAGGGAAAGAAATAAGTCCATGGTATGAGGAAGCTATCACCTGCTATGACAGGTAGTCAATAGATAATGATAAAAGTTACCTTCGCTATTATACTTTTGTTAAAAAATAAAATGAAACCACTAAGGTAGATCTTATACCCCAACCATGTACTGAAATTTAACTGAGGTATCAGAAGCTTTAACAAATGGGCATTAACAAGCCAAAGTCTTTCCTGATTATGTACATTTGGCAATCAGCAAAACAGATTCAGAAAATCCACAAAATGAGGCCCATGCTATTGGGTCCTTATATTTTTTAGGAATCATGGCAGATATACTTTTTTTTAAAAAAGATTTTATTGGGGAAGGGGAACAGGACTTTATTGGGGAACAGTGTGTATTTCCAGGACTTTTCCAAGTCAAGTTGTTGTCCTTTCAATATTAGTTGTGGAGGGTACCGTTCAGCTTCAAATTGTTGTCCTTTCAGTCTTAATTGTGGAGGGCGCAGCTCAGCTCCAGGTCCAGTTGCCGTTGCTAGTTGCAGGGGGCGCAGCCCACCATCCCTTGAGGGAGTCAAAATGGCAACCTTGTGGTTGAGAGCCCGCGCTCCAGCCACCTGAGCCATCCAGGAGGCACTCAGCTCAAGGTGCCGTGTTCAATCTTAGTTGCAGGGGTCAGAGCCCACCATCCCTTGCAGGACTCCAGGAATTGAACTGGCAACCTTGTAGTTGAGAGCCCACTGGCCCATGTGGGAATCGAATCGGCAGCCTTCGGAGTTAGGAGCATGGAGCTCTAATCGCCTGACCCACAGTGCTGGCCCCCCAGATACACTTTTAATTCAAAAGATTTCTTACTTAACTTTTCAACTGTTTACTTACATGCTTCAAATGCTTGCTTTCTATTTTCTTGTCCTAAGAATAAAAAAAAAAAATCATATGGGTCAATTCTGATAGAAATGCCATAGAAAAATATAAGTATTGGCTAATTAACTGACAGATTATCAATATGCAAAATAAGACAAAATTCCATTTTTCATTTCCTTGAAATTTCCAACAAAATTTGTCATTTAAATCACCTGGCAAGATGAATCCCATAAAGTAAAATATAAAAACTTAGTTTTACTTTTGGACCTAACACTCCACACTGGGTACAAATGAAAGACTGTCCATGTGCAAAAGAAAAGGGCAAAGCAAATGAGGCTGGGGAGAAACTTAGCAGAGAAAATGGTTTACCTGTTGCCCATCTGAAGAACCTCACAGTATCTCTAATTTGCATTTCTTTCATTACACAGTGTGACTATTTCCCACAGTTAACAGAGCTTTTCCCACTGTAATGAGTTGCCGGTCATTTGCATGTATGGTATGTATTGTACCCACTATGAAAGGGAGAGGGTGATGACCAAGAAATTATTGATAGAGGCAGCGTATTTCAGAAAGACATAATTTCAACATATTGATTTCAATACATTCCAATTCTACAGAAATGTCAGCAGTTTCTGGGCCAGCTGCTGGGCTCCTGTTTACTTAAGGCTTCCTGCATTTACTGAACTGCTCCATCATCCCAATCCTATACACTGTATTAGTTTTATGGCTTGTGATGCAAACATTCAGAGCCTCACAGCTACCACACACTAATGATGTTATCTCTACGTTCACACCCCACACCCCCAACCCCCAGTCAAGTAATTCCTACCTGGTGGCCTTGAGCTGACCTGCCTCACCACAGGGCACACAGCAGCGCCTGTCTCCCCCAGTCTATTGCTCCCTTGAGCCTTGCTTCTGCTCTCCTGGCTTTGGATAATCCCCCTCACTCTGGCTTCTAGTCCACTTCTGCAAGCTGCCTCTACTCGGTTCTCAGTCTTGCCTTGTTTTAATCCTGAATCGGTGTTTTAGTGACTGCAACTAACATGTGACATTTCATAGAGTGAAGCCCACCTTTCTTCTACTATGTATTTCTAAACAGTACTTTACTCACTTTCTTGGACGTTTAAGAACATTTCTGCGTTGCAATTTATCTCCATGTCCTTTCACATTACGCAGTGTTACTGTTTTAACCCTAAAACTTAATTCTTTTAGCACACTAAAAATGGAGATGAGAAAAAAGGAAGTATCCCCAAAACTGCTATTCACATCATGCATAATTCTGTAAGTTCTTTTCATATTAAAACAGATACATCCCTATGCTACCTAACTCAAAACATTGTGAGGATCCAATGAAATACAGGAGCACTCTATATAGTATATACAAAGCACCATAAATGACAAAACAGAGCTTTCCCCAATAAGCTCAAAGGCAAAAAGGGAACATTTAGCATTTCATTGAAAACTGTATGAAATGCTCCCTCATTATCCACACCCAAATATCATGTTAAGCAAATATGTACTTTGGCTATCCAAGAAAGGGAAGGAATAATAGTCTAATCATTAGCAAGACTTTCTCCTGGTGTTTTGTTTAACAAGCCAACGCACAGATCCCTGTTTCTGTCATATAGAACACTGTATGAGGTGTGAAAAAGTGCTACATACATCATTACTGAATAACCCTATGGTCACCTTCGAAGTATTCCCCTTGGGAAGCTATGGACTGACGCCAGCGCTTAGTTCACCCTTCAAAGCAATGTTGGAACTCTTTTTCTGGAATGGCCATCAGAGCTGTCGTCGTATTACCCTTGATGTCCTGAATGTTATCCAAATGTCTTCCTTTCAATATTTCCTTTATCTTCGGGTAAAGAAAGAAGTCATTGGGGGTCAGATCAGGTGAGTAGGGAGGGTTTTGCAATACAATTATTTTTTTCCTGCTAAAAACTCCCTCACAGACAGTGCCATTTTAGCTCGTGCATTGTCGTGATGCAAGACACATGAACTGGAGAAAAGTTCAGGTCATTTTCATCTAACTTTTTCACGCAGCATTTTCAGCACTTTCAAATAGTAAATAAATGGCTGTTTGTCCAGTTGGTACAAATACATAATGAATAATCCCTCTGATACCAAAAAAGGTTAGCAACATCTCTTTGACTCTTGATTTGGATTGACGGAACTTTTTTGGTCATGGAGAATTGGCTGAATTCCATTGTGCACTTTGGCGCATTGTTTCAGGGTCGTATTGGTACACCCATATTTCATCATTAGTGATAACATGGCACAACATCGTCTTGCATCTCCAAAAGGTCTTGGCAAACTTAAACTCTCCTTTGCTTTTATTTATTGGTGAGCTCCATTGGGACCATTTTTGCACACATCTTTCTCATGCCAAGATTTTCAGTTAAGATTTTCCTAACTGTTTCTCTATCTATATTTACTTGTTCTGCGATGCTTCTCACAGTCAGCCGACAATTTTGATGTACAATTTGATTAATTTTTGCAATTTTTTCTTCACTTCTGCTCATTACTGGCTGCCCTGAGCCCTCCTCATCAGTGACACGTTTTCTCCCTTCAGTAAACCATTTAATTCATTGGTAAACTGACATTTTCTTCATGGCATTATTTCCATAAATTTGGACTAACATGTCCCTGATTTCACTTCAACTCTTGCCAAATTTGACAAGAAATTTAATGTTTATTCATTGCTCTAATTCAAGCTCAGACATTCTCGCGACAGTACACAAAAATATGCAACAATAATGAAGGCCACTCACAGCAAGACACCACCACACATCAACATAAACACAGCATGAGACACTGACATACCAAGGTTATGACACCTTACTGAGCTGTTTGTACAGTGCTGCCAGTGTAAGCACACGGTGGCTCGTTCATGAACTTAATTGTCAAATCTCTCCGTCCTTTCCTGGACTTCATTTAACTTATCCTGGAAGTAACTCCATAGCAGTAAACAGATATCTTATTCTTTCATACAGCTCCATAGTTCTTTGCTGCCTGGATGCACCAGGTTATTTTACCAGTCCTTTACTGGACATGAATTATTTCCAATATTTTTCTTTTGAAAATAATGTAACAAATCTTCGTGAATATGTGGATTCCTATTAGTGGGGTATGTCTTAGGGATACATTCCTCAAAGTAGGATTTCTTGATTAATACATCTGCATTGTTGAGAGATTATGCCAATGTCCCCTTCATGGGGTCGAACCATTTTTCATTTTCATCAGCTATATACAAGGATAACCCTGTCTTCACAGCCTTACCAAACAATGCAAGTGTCAAGTTTACACATTTTCTTCCAATAGGAGAGATACATCTCAGCTCAAGGACAAGCACAGACTCAAAGTGAAAGGGTAGAAATTGACACTCCAAACAAATGGTATCCAGAGAAAATCACGTGTAGCTATACACCTGATCAGATGAAACATAAACTTCAGGGAGAAAAAGATAACAAGAGACAAAGATGAACATTTCATAATGTTAAAGGGGACTATACAACAAGAAGACATAACAGTCATCAATATTTATGCCCCCAATCAGGGAGCACCGAAATATACCAAGCAACTGCTAACAGAACTAAAGGGAAAAATTGACTAAAACCCAATTGTACTAGGGTACCTAAATACATCATTGACAGGTATGGATAGATCATCCAACAGAAAATAAATAATGAAATAGCAGCCCTAAATGACACATTAGATGAAATGGACATAATTGACATTATTGAGCACTTCATCCTAAAACAAGACAACAACATCCTATACATTTTTTTTCTAGTGTACATGGAACATTCTCAAGGATAGACCATATATTGGGACATAAAACTAGCCTCATAAAATTTAAGAAGATTGAAATCATACCAAGCATATTCTCTGATCACAAGGCTTTGAAATTGGATATCAACTGCAAAAAGAAAGCAGGAAAAACCACAAATACAAGGAGATTAAACAACATACTTTTAAAGAATGGCCGGGTCAAATAAGAAATTAGAGGACACATCAAAAGAGACATAGAAACAAACGAGAATCAAAGTACATCATACCAAAATTTTTGGGAAGCAGCAAAAGCAGTTTTAAGAGGGAAATTTATATCATTACAGGCCTATCTCAAGAAACAAGAAAAATTCCAAATAAATAACCTCACATTACACCTTAAAGAACCAGAAAAAGAAGAACAAATAAAACCTAAGGTCAGCAGAAGAAAGGAAACAATAAATATCAAAGCAGAACTAAATGAAACAGAGAACGAAAAGGCAATAGAAAAAATTAATATACCAAAGAGCTGGTTCTTTGAAAAGATTGACAAAATTGACAAACCCTTGGCTAGGGTCACTAAGATAAAAAGAGAGAAGACACTAATAAACAAAATCGAAAATGAAAAAGGGGAATTTATCACGGACACCACATAAATACAAAGGATCATCCAAGAATACTATGTAGGACTATACGCCACCAAATTCAATAACCTAGAAAAAATGGACAAGTTCTTAGAAACATATAGCCTTCCAAGGCTGAACCATGAAGAACTGGAAAATCTAAACAGACCCATCACCAGTAATGAAATTGAATCAGTCATCCAAAACCTTCCCAAAAGCAAAAGTCCGGGACCAGATGGCTTCACGTGTGAATTCTACCAAACCTTCAAAGAGGATCTAATACCAGTCCTGCTCAAACTCTTCCAAAATATTGAAGAAGAGACAGTACTCCCTAACTCACGTTATGAGGCCAACATTATCCTGATACCAAAACCTGGCAAGGACAACACAAAAAAAGAGAATTGCAGACCAATATCTCTGATGAATACAGATGCAAAAATCCTATACAAAATTCTAGCAAATTGAATGCAACAATGCATTTAAAAGATTATTCATCACTACCAAGTGGGGTTCATCCCAGGAGCACAAGGATGGTTGAACGTCCACAAATCCATCAATGTGATACATCACATAAACAAAATAAAGGACAAAACGCATATGATTATATCAATTGATGCAGAAGAAAGCATTTGACAAGATACAACATCCATTAATGATCGAAAAATTTAATCAAATAAGTATAGAAGGAAAATACCTTAACATAATAAAGGCCATATATGACAAACCCTCAGCTAATCTCATAATTAACGGTGAAAAACTGAAGTCCTTTGCTCTACGTTCAGGAACACGACAGAGCTGTCCCCTATCACCTCTGCTTTTCAACATAGTGTTGGAAGTCCTCACCAGAACAATCAGGCAAGAAAAGAAATAAAAGGCATCCAAATTGGGAATGAAGAAGTTAAATTGTCACCCTTTGCAGATGGCATGATGCTGTATAGAGAAAAACGTAAAGACTCCACCAAAAAGCAATTAGAATCAATCAATGAATACAGTAAAGCTTCTGGCTACAAAATCAATGTACAAAAGTCCATTGCACTCCTATATACTAACAATGAAATCTCAGAAAAAGGAATATAAAAAAGAATTTGTTTTGCAATTGCAGCATAAATAATAAAATACCTAGGAATAAACTTAATCAAGGATGTGAAAGACCTACATGCTGAAAACTACAGGAAATTTTTAAAAGAAATTGAAGACAAAAAGAAATGGAAAAACATTCCATACTCATGGATTGGAAAAATCAACATAATCAAAATGGCCGTATCACCCAAAGCAATTTACAGATTTAATGTAATCCACATCAAAATCCCAATGGCATTTTTTAAAGAAATAGAACAAAAAATCATCAGATTTGTTTGGATCCACAAAAGACCCCAAATAGCCAAAGCAATCCTAAGAAAAAAGTACAATGCTGGAGGTATCACAGTCCCTGATATTATCTTGTACTACAGGGGAACAATAATCACAACAGTATGTTATTGGCAGAAAAACAGACACGTACACCAATGGAATAGAATTGAGAACCCAGAAATAAAAGCACATATATATGGACAGATAATTTTTGACAAAGAAGCAAAAAAAATACAGTGGAGAAAAGACAGCCTCTTCAATAAATGGTGCTGGCAGAATTGGAAGGCCACGTGCAAAAGATTGAAACCAGACTGTTGTCTGTCACTATGTACCAAAATTAATTCAAAATAGATCAACGAATTAAGCCTAAGACCTGACACAACAAACTGAATAGAAGAAAACATAGGTACTAAACTTATGGATCTTGGGTTCAAAGAACATTATGAATTTGACTCCAAAGGCAAGGGAAATAAAAGCTAAAATAAGTGAATGAGACTATATAAAACTTAAAAGCTTCTGCACAGCAAAAGGAACCATCAACAAAATAAAGATGCGGCCAACTGAATTGGAGAAGATTTTTGCATACTGTGCCTCTGATAAGGGGCTAATATCCAGAATACACAAGGAACTTGTGCAACTCAACAACAAAAAACAAACAACCCAATTGAAAAATTGGCAGAGGACCTGAAGAGACATTTCTCCAAAGAGGACATACAAATGGCAAATAGACATATGAAAAAATGCTCAACATCACTAATCATCAGAGAAATGCAAATAAAAACCACAATGAGATATCACCTCACCCCATTCAGAATGGCTATCATCAACAAGACAAATAGCAACAAGTGTTGGAGAGGCTGTGGAGAAAAAGGAACCCTCATACACTGTTGGTGGGAATGCAGACTGGAGCAGCCATTATGGAAGGCAGTGTGGAGGTTCCTCAAAAAATTAAAGATAGAATTACCATATGACCCAGCAATCCCTCTCCAGGGTATCCACCCAAAAAATCTGAAAACATTTATCCATAAAGACACGTGTGCTCCAATGTTCATTGCAGCTTTGTTTACGGTGGCCAAGACATGGAAACAAGTAAAATGTCCTTCGATAGATGAATGGATAAAAAGTTGTGGTATATGTACACAATGGAATACTATTTGACGGTAAGAAAAGATGAAATAGGACCATTTGTGACAACATGGAGGGATGTTGAGAATATAATGCTAAGCGAAATACGTCAGACAGAAAAAACAGAGAACCATATGATTTCACTGATATGTGGTATATAAGCCAAAAACAACAAAAGAACAAGACAAATGAGAAACAAAAACTCATAGACACAGACAAAATAATTTAGTGGTTACCAGAGGGTAAGGGGGGAGGGCGGTGGTAGATGAGGGTAAAGGGGATCAAATATATGGTGATGGAAGGAGAACTGACTCTGGGTGGTGAACACACAATGGGATTTATAGATGATGTAATACAGAATTGTACACATGAAATCTATGTAGCTTTACTAAGAATTGTCACCCCAATAAGCTTTAATTAAAAAAAAAGAAGTGGAGCAAGTGGGCAACCTTACCTTGTTCCTGATCTTAAGGGGAATGGCTTTAGCTTCACCCCATTGAGTATGATGTGATCTGTGGGTTTATCATATATGGCCTTTATTATTTTGAGATGTGGTCCCTCTATTCCCACTTTCTTAAGAGTTCTTATCATAATTGGCTGCCGGATTTTGTCAAATGCTTTTTCTGTATCTATTGATATGCGCATATGATTTTTATTTTTCATTTTGTTAATGTGGTGTATCACATTAATTGATTTGTGGATGTTGAACCACCCCTGCATACCAGGAATGAATCCCACTTGATCACGGTGTATGATCTTTTTAATGTATTGCTGAATTCTGTTCGCCAATACTTTGTTGAGGAGTTTTGCATCTATGTTCATTAGGGATATTGGGGCATAGTTTTTTATGTAATGTCTTTTTCTGATTTTTGGATCAGGGTGATAGTGGTCTCGTAAAAAGTGTCTGGGGTCTTCCCTCCTTCTGGATTTTTTGAAATCGTTTCAGGAGAATAAGTGATAATTCTTTTTTTGAATGTTTTGTAAAATTCACCTGTACAGCCATCCGGTCCAGGGCTTTTGTTTGTTGGGAGCTTGTTGATTACTGATTCAATTTCCCTGGTGGTAATAAGTCTATTCAGGTTTTCCATTTCTTCTTGAGTTAGCCTTGGAAGGTTGTATGCTTTGAGAAAATTGTCCATTTCTTTCAGATTCTCTAATTTGTTGGCATCTAGTTGCTTATAGTAACTTCTTAAATTTTTTTGTATTTCTATGGTGTCTGTCATCAATTCTCCTCTTTCATTTCTGCTTTTATTAAGTTGAGTCCTCTCTCTCTCTCTCTTTTTTGATGAATTCAGCTAAAGGTTTGTTGGTTTTGTTTTCGTTTATCTTTAAATACCAGCTCTTGGATTCATTGATCTTTTGAATTGTTTTTTTTTGGGGGGGGGGGTCTGTATTTAATTTATTTCCGATCTGATCTTTATTATCTCCTTTCTTGCACTCCCTCTAGGCTTATTTTGATGTTCTTTTTTCAGATTCCTTAAGTGTGAAGATAAACTGTTGATTAGTGATTTTTCTCATTTGTTTAGGTTGGCCTGCATTGCTATGAATTTCCCTCTTAGGACTGCTTTCTCTGAATCCCATAGACTTTGGGTTGTCGTGTTTTCATTTTCATGTGTCTTGAGATATCTTTTGCTTTTTTCCTTGATCTCATTGTTGACCCATTCATTATTTAGTAACATGTTATTCAGCCTCTGTGTATTTGTGTGTCTTCCACCTTTTTTCCTGAGGTTGATTTCTAATTTCATTGCACTGTGGTCAGAGAAGACAATTGGTATGATAGTCTTAAATTTATCAAGACTTGTTTTGTGGCCTAACATGTGGTGTATCTTGAAAAATGTTCCATGTGCGCTTCAGAAGAACATGTATCTTTCAGCTTTGGCATGAAATGCTCTGAAAATATTGATTAAATCCAAGTGGTCCAATGTATCATTTAAGGCTGTTGTTTCCATATTGATTTTCTGTCTGGAGGACCTGTCCTTTGTTGTCAGAGGTGTGTTGCAGTCCCCTACTACGATAGTGTAACTGATGATCTCTGTCTTTACGTCAGTCAATATCTGTTTTATATATTTAGGTGCTCCTATGTTGGGTGTACAGATTTTTACTAGGGTTATGTCCTCTTCTCAGAATAATACCTTTATTATTATATAGTGCCCATCTTTGTCTTTTAATATATTCTTCATTTTAAAGTCTATTTTGTCAGATATAAATATTACAATTCCAGCTTTTTTCTCATTTCCATTTGCATGAAATATCTTACTCCAATCCTTCGCCTGTGTGTGTCTTTTGATCCGAGGTGAGTCTCTTGTATATAGTATATGCAAGGATCTTGCTTTCTTATCCACTCAGCCACCCTATTTCTTTTGATTGTAGCATTTACCCATTTACATATAAAGTGATTATGGATAGGTACATAGTTATTGCCTTTTATTTTTTTTAAAAGAGCCAGGCTGGACAGGGAGGTTTCTATTGTTAAAACTGCCCCTTTTGAAACTTTTTTTTAAGATTTTTTTTTATTGGGGAAGGGGTACAGGACTTTATTAGGGAACAGTGCATACTTTTAGGACTTTTTTCCAAGTCAAGTTGTTGTCCTTTCAATCTTAGTTGTGGAGGGTGCCGTTCTGCTTCAAGATGTTGTCCTTTCAGTCTTAGTTGTGGAGGGCGCAGCTCAGCTCCAGGTCCAGTTCCCGTTGCTGATTGCCGGGGGTGAAGCCCACCATCCCTTGTGGGAGTCGAATCGGCAATCTTGTGGTTGAGAGGATGCGCTCCAACCAACAGCCATCTGGGAGCTCAGCAGCAGCTCAGTTCAAGGTGCCGTATTCAATCTAAGTTGCCTCGTGGGTTCGCGTGTCAGAGTGCTAGCCAACCTGAGGGAAACTTCGGAGGGAACCAGCTACTAGATGGTTCAATTAGTCTTTCGCCCCTATACCCAGGTCAGACGACCAATTTGCACATCAGGACCACTACGGACCTCCACCAGAGTTTCCTCTGGCTTTGCCCTGCCCAGGCATAGTTCACCATCTTTCGGGTCCTAACACGTGTGCTCCACCTCCGTGGTGCAGCAGGCGGCAGGCAAGACGGGCTGGTTGCGGGACTCCAGGAATTGAACTGGCAACCTTGTGGTTGAGAGCCCGCGCTCCAACCAACTGAGCCTTCGGGGAGGCAGCTCAGCTCATGGTGCCGTGTTCAATTTTAGTTGCAGGGGGCAGAGCCCACCATCCCTTGCGGGACTCGAGAAATTAAACAGGCAACCGTGTGGATGAGAGCCTACTGGCCCATGTGGGAATCGAACCGGCAACCTTCAGAGTTAGGAGCATTGAGCTCTAACTGCGTGAGCCACCGGGCTGGCCAAGCCAATATTTTTTTTATTTGTAGTTAGATTGTTTTCATCTTTCTTCTATTTACAGGAGCCCTTTTAATATTTCCCACAATGCTTGGTTGGCGGTAATAAATTTCTTTAGCTTATTCTTTTCCGGGAAGCTCTTTATCTCTCCTTCAATTTTAAATGATAGCCTTGCTGGGTAAAGCAATCTGAGTTGTAGGGCTTTGTTTTTCATCACTTTGAGTACCTCCAGGCCATTACCTCCTGGCCTTCAGAGTTTCTGTAGAAAAGTCATTTGATAGTCTTACAGGAGTTCCCTTGTATGTAATCCGCTGTCTTTCTCTTGCTGCTTTTAGGATTCTCTCTTTGTCTTTAACTTTTGCCATTTTAACTATAATGTGTCTTGGTGTGGACCTGTTTGGGTTTATTCTGGTTGGAACTCTGCACTTCCTGGGCATGTATGTCAGTTTCCTTCACTAGGTTAGGGAAGTGTTCAGTCATCATTACTTCAAATATGTTCTCGATCTCTTGCTCTCTCTCTTCACCTTCTGGTATTCCTATGATGAGCATGTTGTTGCTCTTGATGTTATCCCAGAGGTCTCAAACCATTTTCATTGTTTTTTTATTCTTTTTTCTTTTTGTTGTTCCGTTTCGGTGATCTCTGCTAACCTGTCTTCTAAGTCGCTGATTTGATCCTCTGCTTCATCTAACCTGCTGGTAATTCATTCAAGTGTGTTGTTTATTTCAGTTATTGTATTCTTTAGTTCTGACTGGTTACTTGTTGTTCATTATGATTTCTCTATCCTTCTTTATGTGGTCACTAAGCTCCTTAAATATTCTCATCATCAGTGTTCTGAACTCTGTCTCTGATAGGTTGGTTACCTCTCTTTCGTTTTGTTCCAGTTCTGGAGGTTTCTTGTATTCTTTTATTTATTTCCCCGTTCTGGCTGACTCTCTGTGTTTGCTTCGATGTATTAGGCAGATCCTCTAGGGTTCTTGATTTTTGCTGGGTTATCTTATGTAGTATGTTTCCTTTATATTTCAGTTGCACTACTTCCCTAGTCTCCTGTGCATGTGCTCCAAAGGTGACCCTTGTGTTGTGTATATTGTCCTGTTAAAGTTGAACTTTAATTGCTTTTGGCTTGTCAGTAGGTGGCATTGATTCCTAGGCTGACTAGTTGTGAGACTTGGCTCTGCCCACAGTGGATAATCTGCTGCGTGAGAGTTGACCACTCAAATGAGGCTTGTCCCCTATGAGCTCTTGTGCCTATAGAGATTTCCCTCTGGGTGTGTCACTGGTAGGTCAAACCCAGTAATACTCTAGTTTGATCTGGAGTTGGCCTCTGTGTGTGTTGAAACTTGTTCCTCTTGGGTGGGGCCCTGGTAGGGCAATTTCAGAACAAAGCAAATCACCAAGCACAACAACAACAACAAAGAAAAAACCAAATACATTCACATGTAAAAACAACCGATCACCCACACTCAACACAGGCAAAAACATGAAAAATACAAAACAAAACAAAACAAAACAAAAAAAGCAGTGCCAATCTTGGCTTAAGCCCACCAAGTAATCTCCAGGTTGTCCTCTGTTGTACCAAAGAGTCCTCTGCGTCTTGTGCAGGCAGAGCCGGTCACCTGGTGCCCACAGTGACCCTGGGAGTGCAGGTCTAGATGAGTGGGGTTATGGAGTCTGGTTGGTAGTTTTCACAAAGTCAGTGCAATTGCTGCTCTTGCCTGCAAATAGGAGCACTGCGAGTAATGCAGCCAGCCCTGTGTCCAGGTCTCCTGAGTCTTAGGGCACTTCTTCCATGTGTTTGTGTGTGTGTGTGGGGGGGGGGGGATTTCTGAGCTGCTGAAAGCCCTGAGCTGCCTCTGCCACCAACTGCTGATCCCTGGGAGTGTCTCTGCAGTTGTAATTGCCCTGCCCTAGTCAGGCCAGAAAGGGTGGGTACTGGGGATGGAGGAGTCTTCTCTCTCCCAGCCCAGCAGTGTCACAGTCTTCCCAGCCTCTTCCCTGAGTCAGAGCTGCAAACCAGGTCCTCCAGGATCTGAGAGGTAGGGCTCCTCTGTAATCTTATACTACTCCTCAGTTCAGGGGCCAGCTTGAGTCTCTGGAAGGGAGGGGGGTGGGATTGGGCGAGTGTGGGGGGAGTATGATGTTTATGTCCTTTGTACGACCTAGGGCCCAGCTGGAGGTCTCAGCTGAGGTTACTGCCTCAAATGCTGGATATGCTGCTGTCTCAGCAGGAGAGATCAGCTATGGGATACAGGGAAAGAGCACACTTCCTGGCTCTTGGGGTCTCTGTTCTATCCTGGGATTCCCTGCGTCTCCACAGCTGTGGATGTGGGCCACAGTCTCCACTCCGCTCCCTTCCCTCTTCCCCTGCTCACCCAGTTTGCCCACCTTCATGTAATCCTCGTGCGGGTCTCTTAGCTGTTCTGTATGATGAACAGAGTCCTCTGATGGGTTATAGATGTTCAATTTGTGATAAGTTCTAGAGGAGAACTCAACAAGACCACCTTGCTGCTGCCATTCCTATGATGTCACCCTAAAATTACTTTCAATGTAAATGAATTAAATGTTCCAGTCAAAAGACAGGGTGGTGGCAGTGGCCCTCCTCCTGGCCTGCCCCCTCCCATTATTTTGGGAGTGTACTCTTCATTTACTTCAATAAATCCACTGCTTGCTTGGCTTTGTTAACATGACCCATTTGGTACTTCCTGGAATTCCTTCCTGCGATGATACAAAAACCCTTTCTTTTATTTACTGGCATCATCCGTGGCAACCATGCAGGGATTATTCTTTGCTGATATCAAGACTGAACCTTTCAACATAAGAACAAAGCCGCAAGCTGATTTTCCTTTCCACATTCTTTCTGAGATTGTTCCCTTCACCTGCTCCCGCCACCTTCTTTGGTCTTTCACAGCCACTCCAGGAAGTCCTTAGCTGCATTGCAGGCATAGGTCAGGCACTTAAAAGTCGCAAAGCTCCCACCAATTGAAGTCTCCCATGACAGGGTGAATTGGTCACAGTTCATGGTAGATGGGCACTAGGCATCCCCGCCTACTGGAAGACAATATCTGTGAATTGAGGTACACAGTTCCACTCTATACAATAGACACACACACACACACACACACACACACACACACACACAAGGCAATTTCCAATATTAGGATTAGTACAGCCCCTCGGGAGCCAGTCCTCTCTGAACTTTATCTCTGCCTTCCTGTCTGTGAGCAGAACCCTTTCAGCTTCTTGCCTTGTCTCTGCCACAGAAAATGACACTTACTTTGCTACTCTTTTCCCTTACTGGTGGGGCTGTGAATCTGTCTCACTTTTCTGCTCTCTGCAAGGGCCTGCTCTTCATGATGCCTCTGTCCGGCACATAAGATGGGATACTGTTCAGACTGACTCAAGAGTTGTTCCAGGATTTGTGCCTGAGAAGCCTGGGGGGCACACCATTGGCGGAGTGTGAGACCTGGCTGTATGAGATTTACTGACAGGGAAGACTCCAGCAGTGGGACACAGAAGAGTGAGAGGGAGTTCCCTTGCGCTACACCCGGCACTGGGGGTCGCCTTTTCCCTTCACCAGCCACTGTGCAGGTCAGCTTGCATCAAGGCCGAATCATGCACAGGGAGGGATGCGTGCCCCTTTCATGGCCTGGTAGGATGCCATGGTGTCACCTGCTGCCACGTGGACACTAATGTGTAGGAGATGTGCATGGGGTGAGGGAGGTGCTCCAGACCCAAGGTCGGGGTTGCATTGTTCCCAGAGAGGGAAAGTCAGCTGGCAGGGACTGTAGGCTGCTCTCGGTATGTAGCATAGGTGAAGGAGAGAGATGCTGACTTCCTGCCAGTTCATCTCCTGCTGGGCCATGAACCCCAAACCAAGGGAATCCAGACTATGGGCTTGTTTAATCCACCATCTAATTAACTGCCATAAGGTACACACCGGGACTGCCTGTAAGCAAAATGAGGTAAAGGATTTCCTCCGTGAGAGGGGAAGGGAGCTCTCCTTTCTCCCATAACCACATGGCCTGTTTGAAACTCATAGGCTCCATTTTAGCCAGGGGGGAATGGGATCTACAGAGGTCCTGGAATTCTAACAGCGCCCAGTCATAAAATCTGTCGAGTTCCTCGGGAGTTCACTGAACCCTCACCTCAATGCTGAGGCAGAAAACCCAGGTTCTGGGGCTATAACCAACAGGTCTGGACTAAACTCCAGGGTACTGGAGCCACTCAGGGTCACATGGCAACCGGCAACCGTCCATAGCAGTGATGACAAAGGCCAACAGGCTCAGGGCATCCCCCACACACACCCCCATGTTGGCCAGTCGCTCAGGGAGAGTCATACTCCCTCAGGGAGATCCCCTAATCCCTTCTTTTCCCCTTTCGCTGGATTGCTCCTGAGGACTCAAAATGGGTAATGATCTCAGTTCCTAGAGACTCCCCTCTCGGTTGTCTGCTTCAGAACTGGACCACCTTAAAACTGGAAAGTACTAGATAGGAAAAGCTTATTTTCTTTTGTAATACTGCCTGACACTAGTGTAAACTAAAAGATGGGAAAGCCTGGCCTATAAATGGAAGCCTAAATCATAACACCATCTTACAGTGAGATCCCTTCTGTAGAGGACAGAAAAGGTGGTCAGAAGTCCCATGTGTCCTCCAGGCATTTATATGCTTAAGAGACAAGACCAAAGCCTGTGGTCCTGTGAGCTGGCTCACTGCCATGTAGACCTCGGTCCACCACCCGCTAATGTCCTCTGTCTCACCTTCACTCGGGCCACTTTTCGGATGCCCAGACTGCACAGGAAATTTTGGACCCTGACAGGACAACTGAGTCTGTCAAGGGACCCATCTGAGGAGTGCCCGGGATTTAGGGTCCAGGTGTCTGTCACCTCGTCCTTAGAGAGTCACTGGTCAGCATGCCCACTGTGAGTCACCAGTTTTACAGTCTAGACTTTCTGTTGTGTCCCCTCCCCATTTCCTACAATACATGCTGTACACCGAGCCCCCTGCAGACTTGTAAAGAGGGTCAAGGGTCATTGTTGTCTTTGTTCAGGCGCTGAGAGGAGCTGCGTCTTATCATTTTCCCAGGAACTCGGGACTTTCTGGTTCCCTGAGTCCCTGTCAGAATATCGGCCCATTTAATGCCTTCTCCATCATTGACTGGGAAGACACCAAAGGGACCTGATGTTTAGAGAAGCTTTTGTCCTTTATCATTAGCACTCCACGGGTCAACTTTGCTCAGACGTTGCTCTACACAGATTTCATCTGACCATTTGGGAAGAGGACTTTTGGGACCAGGGATGATTCAATAACTTTTTAGTGCTAAAAATAGGGAAGCCCACCTGTCTGCTGGTTATGATTGGACACCAACTATGTTCAAAAATTAGGCAAAATTAATATCTTATAAGATTTTTTAACTCTCAGTAACTTTCAAAGTCTTACAGAAAACCAGAAATGTAAACACAGCCACTACTGCTCGAGGCTGAAGTCACTGAAAAAAATGGGGGGGTGGACGAAGAAGAGGGTGGGAGGAATTTTTAAAAACAAAAGTGCCTAATATCGCAACCAGATCTCACCCTTTTGTTCCTGCTACCAATAATTAAAAGATATTCCATTTGCCCTTGATACTTTTCTTGAAAAGTATGGAATATCTTAAATGGAATATCTTAAATCCTCCCTGCAATTATTGGTAGGTCTGTTTATGTGTATGACCTCTGTGTTCGTTTGTGTTTTATATGTGACATAGAGCCTCTGACTCCAGATGGAATTGCTATTTGCTTACTTATTGGTTGCCAGGAAAAATTAAAGTACTTAGGGTTATGAAGTCCAATTTATACAAAATAAAATGATGGATGTTTTCAGAAAAGGAAGGTATAGGTATGGAAGCACATTTCAAAAAGAATTGAAAGAATACAGTTTGTCCTAAGGTTGGTTATTTCTGAATGAGTAAGAAGAGACAAACTAAGAGAGACTAGGAAGATTGTAGGTTTGTGAAGGAAAGTCTTGAGGGGAAATTTTACATATATTTAAACCAAACAAGATTAAATTGAACTGTGAGGATTCACGTGTGCTTCTCAATGTCAGATATAACTCAGTGTAAAGAACGATTTGACCATTTTTACCAAAAACCTAGATAAGTTTATGGTTAAATTCATCAAGCTTGACATGATGTTTTCCCTCACCTGGTAAGGTGTTTCAGTAATTCTGACCCATTGTTACATATCTGATGAGAAGGCTCCGATCCAATGGCAGGCCAGGGAATAGAGACATTTCAACATCTTTAAGAAGTGAGACAGAGAAAACAGAAAAAAAGGAACAGCAAGACCGGAGATGAGACCAGAGACAGGCCAGAATTGTGGCCTCAGTTACATACAGATCAAGGACCAAACCACCGCAGGGACACCCCAGCAGCCCCAGAAGAGCAACACCAGGTCAGGGAGCCTGCTTTGCATGTGCGAGCCCAGACCACTGGTGTAAGGAGCGGCCTAATCCTCCGAAACAACTGTGCCCCCTGTGCAAATGAAAAGGGCGCTGGAAGAGTGGTTGTCCCATTCCGAAGAAAGTAGGGAACAACTTCTTCCCTGCAAATGACAGTAATAAACTGATGGGGCGTGAGATTTCCAGCACTTCCTAGGAAGACCATCATCCTCACTGGGGAGGAAGGACGGGTCACCTAGATGTGGTAGGTAAGCCTGTTCATTTCCTGATTGATACAACAGCCTCTTACTCTGTCTTGACTGCCCAATATGGGCCTATTTCTTTTGAAATCTGCTTGATTATAGGAATAGCAGATGAGATGTAAGAAGAGGCATCCCATAGAGCACTTCATAGGGCTCTTGGGAGCAATGCAACAATAAAGTAAAGCCATGGGCAGCAACCAGAGCCAGGTCTTGGAGACATTCTGACAAGGCTTTCCCAGAATTCTTTGAAAATCTGGTTTTCTCATTCTGCTTTTTCAGAAGATTGAAGACTCCAGGACAAGTAGAACAGACACCTCACCAAAGAAGATATACTTATGGCATGTAGGCATACGAAAAGAAGGCCGGCATCGGATGTCATTATAGAATTGCAAATTATGACGTACTAGTACACACATTTCACAATGACCAAAATCCAAAACACTGGTATCGCTTAATGCTGGAGAGGATGTGGAGCAGAGGAACTGTCTTTCATTGCTGGTGAGAATGCAAAATTATACATTCACTTTTGGAAGACAGTGTGGCAGTTTCTAATAAAGTTAAAGCTAGTCTCTACTATACAATCGAGCAATTGTACTCCTTGGTATTTTCTCAATTGATTTGAAAACTTACATTCGCATAAAAGCCTGCATGAAACGTTTATAGTTTTATTTACAGTTGCAAACACTTGGAAGCAACCAAGTGTCCTTCAGTAGATGAGAATAGATGAGTGAATAAACAGACTGTGTACATCCATGCAATAGAATATTGTCCATCTATTAAAAAGTGAGCCGTCAAGCCACTAAAAGTCATGAAGATATCTTAAATGCATAATTTAAGTGAAAGAAACCCGACTGAAAAGGCTACTTACTATATCATTCTAACTATATGACATTCTGGAAATGGTAAAATTATTGAGACAGTTAAAAGTTGTGTTGCTACCAGGAGTTCAGAATGGGAAAGCAGGAGGGCAGAGGTTGAGCAGACAGAACATAGGAAATTTTTAGGGCAGTGAAACTACTCTGTATGATAATGGAATGCTGGACATTATGCTAGATGACATTATACATTTGGTAAAACCCATACAACTGTACAACACAAAGAGTGACTGCTAATGTAAACTAGTTTGGACTTCAGCTAGTAATAATATGTCATTCCTTAATTGTACAAAATACACCACGCTAAAGTAAGATGATAAAAACAGAAACTGTGTGTGATGTGATGAGACGGGTTATATGGGAACACTTTGTACTTTCTGCTCAGTTATTCCGTAAACTTGAAATTGCTCTAAAAAAGTCTACTAGGAAGAAAAATTATGTTATTGTTTCCATATATCTCTGATTTGATGTGTGCACACATTAAGTTTCAAGGCAGGTTTACCTATGGACATGCAGAATTGACACAATAACAATTTTCTTATTTAGGGTTGTACGCGTTTTCGTGTATTACTCGCCATTTGAACAGCTAGACTATTGCCTCCCCACCACCATCTGATGGTCACAGATGTTACTCTTTTATGTTAATGCTGGCTCCATTTTGTAGTATCTGTTCTCTTTCACAGCTGTGAGAGAGAGATAGTTGTGTGTGTGTGCCTTTACTTCTCTTGGCTGCTTGATTTTAAAGGGACACCTCTGAACGGGCATTGCACTCCCTGACCTCCTTCCATCCCTCCATCCCTCCGTATCCCAAGTCTTTCCCTGTGTGTTAAAAAGAAATTCAAACACTCCAGATAGTAGACATAGTAAAATAAGCATCATATACACATATTGCATAGATTTCAAGAGTTTTAAGCTGTTGCCTTACTTGCTTTCCCTAATTGGTTTGCTTAATTCGTAAAAAGAAAATTATAAACACGATTTCATAATTGTAAACATATCAGAATACATCGTTAAAAAATAACAATTTCCTACATCTTCCAAATATTATCGGACTTTCCCAGGGAATCGTTAATTTCCCTTAATATTTCTAATATCTAGCTCATATTCATGATTCCCTAACTGTTGTCTCTTGCAGGTGTTGTTTTTCCAACCAGGATCCGATCGAGAACGTCGCTTTGCAATATGTTGTGAGATCCTCGACTTAAAGTCTAACCCCAAAGCTCTGGGGACCCAGTTAAAGTCCCCAAGTGTCAGGTCCAGGTGTCACGTCTGCCAAATGGCTAATTAAACGGACACGCTTCAAATATTACTTCCTGGTCTCAAGGTTTCATGGGAAACGTAGTCTTCAAAGTGTGGGCTTACCGCGGAGCCCTCTGGGCATGGGTCTCACTCTGCGCATGTGCAGAGTAGTCCCGCCTCCTCCCGTGGGTCCTCTGCAGACTAGGAGGGACACGATCTCTTTGTCGCTCGTGGTTTTTGCGGGAGCAGAGGTTGCGCTGGGCCCCTGCAGACAGGTAGGCTGGTGTCTGGGCCAAGAGGCGGGCAATACCCGGGGGACCTCCAGGCGGGGGCCCTCCCCTCCCCCAGTCCCGCGTTCGTGCGTGCGTGCGTGCGTGCGTGCGAAGTCAGCCCCGCGGACCCTGCGGCGCAGGTGGGGCCGAGTCTCCATCAGGAGGAGGTTCTCGGTGGGGAGGGATCTGCGGGGCTGCAGGCGGCGGGAGGGGACTGTACCTTTGTGCCGTTCACGGTAAACTTGAGGCTACTAATAATAGTTTGCATAGTTACTCTGAGAATTGGCTATGGTGTGATCTGCAAAACATTTTGCCAAATGCTTATAATCACTGTGTCAGCTACTATCAAAAGACACTTTGTTCCCTTCATTTATTTTATTTGACCATCACAATAAGCCTACTTGTCGGTATTACCCATGAAAAAACATCAAACCTAAGAGAAAACTAACAAGAGTTTATTTGAGCTAAACTGATGACAATTGTCCGGAAACAAAATCTCAACAGATTGAGTAATGCTCCGGAAAATGGCGGTTTTGCAATTTATTTTACACAGTAGAATGGAAGCAGGAGGGTTACCTGAAATGGATTGGTCCTGGATTACAGGGGTGGGAGAAAGCAAAGCAGGGAAATCTCTGGGATTGGATAAAAAGTAAATTGGAGAGACAGATACTTCTTTTACATTGGTGGGGACTGGATAGTTAGAGCAGTTTCCAGCACATAGAGATGGTAATCAAGAGACAAGAGCCAAAATGAGGGGTTCTGTACTTTCCTGCTCTGGTGAGGCCTGTGGTGCCGTGAGGGTCCGGTAAAAGGGATTACTGTGACATTCCTAGGGCCTGTTTGTTTTAGAAGCTGAAAAGACAGTAGGCAGGCTCTTTTAAGGTAAAAGATTGACCTTTCTCAAGGAAGCTATAGGCCAAGGACAGGACTATGGACCAGGACCGCTTTCAGTTAGGAATTTGTATGTTCAGACCGTCCTGTGTGGTTAATTTCGATCTCTCAGTTTGTAGGGCCTGCCATGCAAACATCCCCACAGGCTCTACCTGGTAGGTGTGAGAGGTAGGACGCAGATAAAGATTTTCCTTCCCATCTCTTGCTCTTGCTAATGTCCTCCCTGCCCCAAACCCAGAGTTGCAAACTTTGGAGCACTTAGCAGAGTAGCCTGTCCTCAAACTCTCAGAGATGATTGTGAAGTAAATGCGGACAGAATCTTACCACGTGGTAAACATATCCTGGGATGTGTGGGTTTTCTCCAGAGCCCCTGGGTGGGACTGTAAGGCTCTTGCACCTTCCTGCACTGTCCAGGCTGTCTCCATGCTCAGAGGTCCAGTCTGACAAACGAATGCAGTGCTGGCCAGTAGGAAGGTAATACAAATATAATCAAAATGTAAATTAAAAATGTTCAGTAGCAGCAGTAAAAAAAAAAAGGAGGTGAAGTTAATTTTACTGGTGCATTTAATTCAGTGCATTCAAACTACTGTTTTGACTCGTGGCACTAGCCTCGCTTCTGGTGGAGCAGCTGCATGGAGGTAATGGGTACAGTGCTGCATAGTCCAGTTTTCATGCATTCCAAAAGGGTCAAGTTTAGAATGTTACGTGAAGGTGTCAAATGAAGTGAATTTGTTTCTCAGGCTCAGGTCCCAGCCCCTGGGAGCAAAGTAACTCTTTTAAGTCAGGAAAGAGGGAGGAGCCTCAGGAACAGCTTGGGGGCCACTTGGGGGAATAGCTCTTCTGACAGACGCCTCACCAGAACTTTAGAGTAGAGGCAGAACTATCTAGAAGGCGCCGGTCCTGATTTGCTCCCCCAGAAGCATTTCTTGATTCCCGGGGGAAGCCTGAGTCAGTCTCAGAGATGTCACCACCCAGAAGCCATCACAGACTGTGTGACGGTGGATACTGTGGACCAACTTGCAGAAGGTGGTACGTGGGGTTGAGAGGGGGGTACCTGCCAGGATGCGCAGGAAAAGGGCACCTGACTGGATGGCTGGTGAGGACTGATGTCCAGGGAAGGTGTAAGCAGGCAGAGCTGACGAAATCCTAAACAGCACCTTGTTTCCTTTGTTCTGCCCTCACATTCTGGGAGCTGCTCTCACACCATGTCTATCACCTCATGTGGTGTCTAGAGTTAAGCTGGTGCTCCCACTTTCCCGAACATGGACTTAACACAATGAGAGTAGACGAAAGGTTTTCTCTATTGGACACTTAGGGAAGCCCCAAAATATTGGGCCTGAAATGAATGATTTTTGTAGTCACGCCAGATAGAACTAAGGAAAGCAGCACAGGGCTGTTTACTCTCACAGGTAAGTTCTATAAACATCTTATCAACGGATGTTTTTTAGGAACTGCAACCAGTTTAGAACAAAAAGTAAAACAGTACAATTCTTGCATAAAGTATCCCATCTTATTTCAGTTTCTGTGGAAACTCTTAACTCAAGGTGTAAAGACAAAACTTGATGGACAATCCAAGCAGAGTCTGTTTTGACATTAGTTTTAATGAAGGAAGGGTGACCTCTGGTGGACCTGAATTTGTTTAATTAGTCCTCTGTTTTACTTACATGCTTCTATTTGTTGTGGTGGTTGTTGTTTTGTATTGATTAGTCAGAATTGTGAATTCCTTGACAAAAGGCAGTTGACCTCCTTCGGTGAAAATGCAAGGTGAAGCCCCCGCACTTATGTCAGAGATGCACGTGACCAGGTGGTGCTGCCTCTGTGCGCTTCTTCCTGTGCCTTCTCCACAATGTCAGAGGGACATGCTCCCACAGGGAGGCTTTTCCTCCAGGTGGTGTTAGGAGATTTGTAGGCAGGTGAATATAGGAGTTGTAAGGAAGACCAGGTTTCTCATGACCCCATTTCACTTTCCTCCTCCCCAGTGGAACCTTCAGTGTTTTACGTTCTTCCAGGAGCAGCAGAAAATGAACATCACTCAGGTGAGTTCGGTTGTTAATACCCAGTTTATTTTACAGTGGAAATTATAAAGGCGTAAGTGTCTCTTATGTTAACATGCAAAAGCAGACAGAGATGGATCAGATACATTCAGAATTTGTGCAAATAGAGATGAATAGCAGAGCGCAGGTGGTATGCGGATATATGCAGATTCTGTGATCTTATGAATTTACCAAATTGGAGCTTCATATTTATTTCTGAGATAGTTGATGACTGTGCCAGTGTCAGAAAATACTTCTTGAAAGGCTGACATTGCTGAGAAGAGAAAAGCAAACTCTCCTTGTAGAATGTAAAGACAATGGAAGATTAAAAAAAAAAATCTTTATTGATTTCAGGTAGGTGATTTAGTTGACAACTTTCTAGGAATAACCCTGAAATAATATAGAAATTTACCTCTACTTGTTATGCAATAAAAATAGAAGACTTAATGCTGAATATGTACTCAGTAAATACTATTTTTCAGAAACTGAAACACGTGTTGAATGAACACATTTTTCTGATGAATCAAATGGATATCCTTGAAATTGCCCTGCATAAATATTTCGATTGCCTATGATATTCAAGTTGCTCAGCAGATGGTTTAAAATTCGGTTCTCTTTCACATATTTCAATATTCTCATTCATATTTCAAACCTCTGCATGATGCCTTGTTTTCTCTCCCGACTTGCCTGTGATCTTGTGATCAGAGAGTTGATTATAATCAAATCCATTGGGACTTGTCTAATCCTTTCCTTACCTGACTTTTCTGTATCACTTGCCTCTACTTCTCTTTTCCTTCTAGAAAGTTTGTCTGTTAGTGTCTGTGGCACCCTCCACTGGTACTGCCCTCCTCCTGCTGCCGTCTTCATGGAGTCATCCTCTCTCCTTTGTCCTTTCACACGGCTCACCCCCAGTTTCCATCCTTGGCCCTTCAGTCTGTTCTATTGTCCTGTAAGGATTTCATCCTCTCATTTTTTAAAAACAGCTTATTGAGATTCAATCCACGTACCATGCCAATCACCCATTTAAGTGTAAAATTCAATGATTTTTAAAGTGTACTCACAGATATGTGCAAACGTCACCACAGTCAATGTAGAGCGTTTTCATAACCTTAAAAAGCAACTCTAAACTTAACGACCATCCATCATCTCATTTCCCCTCCAAGCCCCAAGCAACAACTAATGTGTCTGTATTTGTTGTGCTCTGTCGCAGTTGAAGTCTCGTCAGAAATGTCCTTCAATGCCTGGAATCACTAAGTCTCGCAGTCTTTGCTCTGTGCGTGTCAGGGCATTCCTTCAGCGGTCAGTCAGGCAGTTCACACGTCTGCAGTAACCTTCACTTCCTCCTTATGCCAAAGCTCTGGTCACCTAGAGGTGACAGCTTAGGATCATCTCACGTGTTTCCTGAGCATGGTCTGAGCCCTGGGTACATGCACAGCTGTATGCATGTGTGGAGCCTTGTAGATTCTCACAAATATATCAGAGCTTTATTAACATCCCATTCCCCAGCATTTCCTTTTAAGCTTCTTGATCACGCCATTCTTTGCCCTGCCATTATCCAGCACCGCAGGTAACCACTAAGTTAAACACATGCCTCTCGATGTTTTGACAAATGCTTCTGAGAGAAGTCTTTTCACACATATTATGTGATGCTCAAGTTACACACACTAACTTAGCTCAAATAAAGACATCTTGTAAGTAGGATCTTTCAGAGAACCACCAACAGGCGAAATGATACCGCTTTTCTGGGAACGACGCTGTGATGGAACTCACAGTGCTGCCCCTCCTGTAGTTGCCAGGCTGTTGGCTGCAGACCGTTGGTTCTCAAACTACCGCAGAGTTGAAGAGGGAGAGTGATGGGAACATGTAACTTAAAAAGATACAGTATCACTTCTCCTACTGTGATCCAGCCATTTTTCAAACATTTTCACAGATCGCCTGTGTTAGCTTCTATAATTTTTTCAGTTTTTGAAGAGGAGAGAATTTTCCAAGATCCCTATTTCAACATTTTTACCTCCGTCACATGTTAACTGCTTTTAATGCAGCTGATTTTTATTAAGCAATATACAAAAGAGATTGGCAAAAATTTTTAAAAGAATAATGGTGTTTTTCTCACTAATTTTTACTTTTGGAAAATACAGTTAAATCTTCTTACTTTTTTAGATCAAAATAAATTGAATGAGATGTGTTCCTGTTGTTATTCGTTTGTTTTAGTTCCCTGTTACTAGCACCGAGCTGCACAGAGAGACGCTGAAGATGTAAATGAACACATACTTGGATAGATACCACTGGAAAAAAAACTTGTTTCTCTCCTCTTATCTCTTAATATACCTTTATTTTATTTCCTTGTGATAAGAACAGTTGATATGAGATCTGTTCACTTTCAAATTTTTACATGTCCAATTCAGTATTGTTAACTAGCGGCTCAAGGTTGTACAGCATTTCTCTAGAAATTAATATTTTTCTCAGGTGAAACTTTATACCTGTTGAACGGCTACTTCCCACTTCTCCTTCTCCCAGCCCCTTTGAAGTGCGTTGTTGTGGAAACTTTCCCTTTCTCAGTTTCCAAGACTCTGCCCTCTCACTGTTCTGTTATGACCTTTTAGAAAAGTTCTTCTCTGACTTTGTGATGTATACATTTTCTTCCTGGCTCTTTAATATCCACGGTCCCTCCAACGCTTGGTTTGGTATTTTGCTTTCCTCAGTCCCAGTGTGCTCAAGGTGCTGTCTGATGGCCTCTGATACCTTCAGTTACCACCCAAATTGCTCCTAACTCCATAATGCTTGTCTTCATCCTGGACCCCCCCTCTGTGTTCTACAACCGTGTGTGTGCTAGTTTAAGGGACAGTTCCAGCTTCATGTTCCACAGATATTCGGGAGCAATAAGACCAGATCTGTCTCACTGAAAATTCTACCACAGTTTTTTCATTTGTGTCCTCGATATCAGTATTTGACCCCAGCATTGAAGAAGCTGCTCATGTTGCTTGACTGGGTAGCTGTATGAAAAAGTAGTTACCACACTGGGTGCTGCCTCTGCTCTGTGATTCCTCCCTACCCTTATATCCACTGCTATTACTTCAGTGTACACAGTTCCCTTATACAGGTCTCTGTGATTCTAAGGCCTTACTGGGTTGTGCTTTGCTCTTCATGAGCTCTACATTTATATATGTTTATACGTTCATTTAGACAGAAGTTCAATCGTGTGTGCTATCTCCAGAGCTTCCATGTACCCCTTCCTTGGCTCCCATCATTTATGGGAGTGATGTCTATGTAGGGATAAAACATCCTAGAATTCTCTAGGATCATCCCTTGGGATGTAGAAGAAGAACTGTAGGAAGTCTCTGTATAATGAATTTTTTTTTGTTTTAAAAAGCTACAATTCATAAATATATATAAATTAAGTATGTTACATTAAAAAGTCTAACTAATTGAGTAACTCCAAAGTTCAAGACAAATTAGATAAAAAAAAATCAACATTCTTTATACGTATTTGTTTTGGAACCTTAAATGTAAACAGGAAAATACTAGTTTTCAAAGGTATGTGCTGTGTCAGTTAATTAATTCTGAATTTTTGAACAAAATGTGTTACCACAGGGATCCGTGACATTCGAAGACGTGACTGTGGAGTTCAGCCAGGAGGAGTGGCCGTACCTGGGCCCCGCGCAGAGGGCCCTCTACAGAGATGTGATGCTGGAGAACTACAGCCACCTGGTCTCCGTGGGTGAGCTGACCTTACCATCTGACTCCCTGTGGCATACAATTCCTTTTTGCAAATTATCAAATTACATGTACCTTCTATAGAGATTAATGTTATTCAGGCTTTTGATTACATGGCGAGGTAACTGAAACCTTTAGAGAAAGAAGCAACGTTTCTGTCATTACTTTCCCATTGAAAGCAGCAAATGGTGCTTTCATTTTGCTGTTGCTGTTGCATCTTTCTCCACAGTCAGGAACTAGAAAGTCTATGGATCGGGTCTACATATCCCCTCAATTGTTGCATTCACAGGGTACTGCATTACCAAACCCCAGGTGATCTTCAAGTTGGAGCAAGGGGAACAGCCCTGGTGCTTAGGGGAAGAATTCCTAAAGCAGAGGTACCCAGGTGAGTGAGCACAGACAGAAGGCAACTCCAGGTGTAGTTAGACCTTAGAGAGAAACACTTCTGATAGTTGTTTTTCTTTTTAAACAGCTTTATTAAGATATTTTATATATATATATATATATATATATATATATATATATATATGTAAACATCCCTACAGTCAGTTTTCTTCACCTCAGAGAGAAACCCCATACCCTTTAGCTGTCATCTCCTTATGTCCTGTCCCCTCCAGCCCTAGCAAGCATTGATCTTTTTATGTCTATAGGTGAGGCTATTCTGGACATTTCGTACAAGTGGAATTACACATTATGTGTTCTTTTGTGATTGGATTCTTTCAGTTTCCATTACAAGATTCATATTGTTGGGTGTATTAGTGCTTCATTCTTTAATTGCAAAGTAATATTTAATTATGTGTATATACCACATTTGTTTGTTTATGCATCAGTCATTGGACACTTGGGATTCCACCTTTTGGCTGTTATTGAGTAAAGCTGATTTGATGATTCATTTACATATTTTTTGTGTGGCCATATGCTTTTGTTTCCCTTGAGTTCCCTGCTAGGACTGGAATTGCTGCGTTCTGTGTTAACTATGGAATGCCAGATTGTTTTCCTCACCTGTACCATTTTACATTTCTATGCCAGTGTTTGAGGGTTCTGATTCCTGCCAATCTTCAGCACCTTCAGCACTTATTATCTTACATTTTGATTTTAGCCATAGTAGTGGATGTGAGAGGCTATATCACTGATGTGTTGATTTGCATTTCTGTATTAGTCAGCTTGGCTGGCATAACACAATACTGTAGCCTGGGTGGCTTAAATAACAGAAATTTATTTCTCACAGCTCTGGAGGCTGAAAATCCAAGATCAGGGACCAGCATGGTTGATCTCTGGTGAGGTCTCTCCTCCTGGCTCACCATGTTTTCATTTGACTTTTTCTCTGCGTACACATGGCAAGAGAAAGAGCTCTGATGTCTCTTCCTATTTTTATAAGGACTCCAGTTCTATAGAATTGGGGAACCATTTGTATTACCTCATTTAGCCTTCATTACCTTGCTAAACGTCTCATCTCCAAATACAGTTTCATTGGGGATTAGGGCTTCAAAATCAGAGTTTGGGGAAGACACAATTTAGTCCATAATAATTTTCCCGATCACTAATGATGTTATACATCTTTTCTCGTGCTTATTGGCTTTTGTCTAAGCTACTAAAACAATTCCAGGAATTTCAAAAGTTATGTTTTCAATGTAATTCCTCAAACAAAAAGTAAAATCATCTTAAATAAGTGTTCTCACTGAAACTTTGTTGTGCAGCCATTTAAACAGGGTAAGAAAGACTGACATAAGTTAGATCAAGCATATTTCACAGTCACTAAACAGAAATGATTGGGTTCATGCTTATTGGCTAAAAAGCATATCCCCAAACAAGTATCTTAAAAAGATTGTAATAAAAGAGTGGTAGAGTTATTAAGTCACTAAAAATAAAACAACTTAGGGTTTAGTGTTCTGTTATAGCTCAGGTTTGAATTTCGGCAATATATTCATTAACTTAAAGAGGGCCCTCTAGTGCAATAGCACAGGTTAACGGGAGCCTGTAAACATTTGAAAGACTGCACCGAACTATGTGATATCAATGATCATAAAACACAATGTAATGGATTTCTAAGAACTTGGAATTCACTTAACTAGGAGATTCTAATAGATAGTAAGTCTTCCGTTAAGGATGTCAATACATTCTTGAAAACTGAATTAAAGCGAAATGACCTATTAAATGAAATGACCTATTAAAGTGAAACCACCTGTATGATAGGCTAATGGATATAAACAATGGTTAAGTTCCTAGATCAAACACATCAGCAAACTTCTACGTAAAGATCCAAAACACTTCTAACATTAAACATTCACGTAAGTGAGAGCTATACATAGATTTAAGAAAGATTAATGATTATTTTCCAACCCGCTAATGCCAGTTCAGCATGGCAGGTGGCCGGATCCTATGCCGGCAGCTCGGGGCTGAAGGTTGGAACCCACCGTGGACAGGACACCATTCCATCGTAGGGAGCATCACACACACCACACTTAGTCAGACTAGAGGCAGTGTAGACATGCCACTTCACATAACATGCTTATCTTGGGATATGAGAGGAAGCCAGAGTACCCAGAGAAACCCCACACAGACATGGGGAGAACGGTCTCACTCAGCACGGACAATGGCCCTGGCAGGGAATCAGTTTTTTTGTTGTCATCAATATTGTCATGAAATGTTTAATGAAAGGAAATTATTTGAGGACCTGCTATACCTCATCTGATAAAGGAAGAAATACTGTGGATATTAAACATGTATGTCTATAGAGGATATGAATGATATTTGTATTAAAGTGAAATGTATTTGTATATGTGTATGCTGAAATCAAAGAACAAGCCGTTCAAATTCCCATGGAATAATAAGATTATATGAATATAGTTTTAGTCTAAAAAGAAAACAGTAACAAACCCCAACAAATTAGAATCACCACAAATATTCTCTCAATTTATTTTGATAAAATGAAGAAACAAAAAACTTTCAATATGGAAATGTAAAAAATTATCTTTTAAACAATGTATAGCAAAGGAAATCAATTCCAAAATTCCATGGCATTTATAAAATAAAAATAAATGTGTATTAGAAACCTTAAGATATAGCTAAATAAGTGAATAGAGATAAATTTGTAGTGTCGTATTTATATTAATAAATTAAGTGAGAACAATAACAAAAGTATACTAAATAAAAGCAGAAGAATATAAAAGTGAAATTAATGATAAACCGGAAAACAGAAATTGTAGAATGTTCTTAGAATAAAAAACAATAAAATGGGTGAAACTTAGGTAACCCTAACAAAGACAAAAGAACCACTTTTTATATAAAAAATTCAAGTGGGTATGTATTTGTAAAGATTTAACGCAATGTCAAACTAAATCCCATCATAAAATAGAGTGAACTTACTCTGCCAGATATCAAGGATTTATGTAAAGCTCTGAGTAGTTAAGTAGTGTGCAGCTAGTGGTGGGATAGTTTAATAAATTAGTGAAACAGAAAAGAAAACTGAAGAAAAAACATGTGTTTCATAGACAATTGAATGTCTTTGACACATGGCACTAGCCCCACAGAACACTGGGGAAATAATTCTGAGGTAACCTTATGGATGACAACCAAAATATTGGATTCAGGTGGCTTAATGACTGGATTTTCAAAGCAAAACTAGAAATATTCTATATGATGATAAAGAAAACGTGTTCATAACTGTGCTTAGGGAAGGAATTAATAGGATATAAAAAAGGCTTAACCAGGGGAAAGATGGAGTAAATAATATTCCTTCCTACTTAACCCACTAAATTCAGTTAATCATGTCGTTGTACTCATAGTACATCTATACACGTTTATGTGTATATATTATGTTGTTGAAAAAATAATTGTAGTTTTTGCAGTTATTTTTGTACCAACCTAATATATATGGGAAGATTCTGAAAGACGGAAAGAAGAGGGAAGATGAGCGAGGGACATTGGCACCTGATGAAACACTGTGTGCCAATAGGAGGGCCGTGGGGGCCTGATCTCACCTCTGCCCAGTGTTAAAGTGGCATCTTCTCCAACTCCCAGGGTGTCAACAGAGGTTTAGTGGGGAACCTGGACTTCTCTCCCGACTTGGCAGTAGTGAAGCTGCACCCCACTTCTGTTGGGGTGGTATGAGGAAGCTGGCTAAAACTGAACATCAACTTTCATAAAGTCGAATTCTTCAAATTTCTCTAAGGACCATGGTTTTGTTGTCCTGTCTAGAAACATCGGAACTCAAAGGAACACAGATTATTCCTACATTTTGCCCAGAAATTTTTAAATTTCACATTTTATCCTTTGTGATCTGTTTGGTATTCAGTTTTATAGAAAGTGAGAGGTATATGTCAAGCTTAAATTTTTGAGGAGGGAATCCAGTTATTGCACCCTCTTGAAAAGGTGGGTACTCTTGAAATTCTTGAAAAGGTAATGTGAGTGTTGAAAAGATTATCATTTTTTCATTGAACAGCATTTGCAAGATCTTAGAAAACAGATGGGAATATTTATATATTTCTGCCTATGTATATATTTTACATAATTCTGTGTGTCTTAGATTGTACATTTCTATGGAATCTCTATTAATTTTTATTCATCTACATATCCTCCTGCCAAGAGCACATTACCTACATTACATAGCTTATTAATTCTTGAAAAGGTAATGTGAGTCCACCAACTTTCTTCTGTATATATCTTCTGTAGCTTCTTGATATTTACAAAAAAGCATGCTGGCCTTTCAGCTGGGATTGCATTGAATCTATAGATCAAATTAAAGAGAATTGACATTTTAATAATATATGGCCTTCCAGTCCATAAATAACATATACCTCTCCATTTATTTAGGATTTCCTTGATTTCTTTTCATCAGTAGTTTTCAGTATCGAGATACCGTGTGTGTATGTGTGTGTGTTTGTGTGTGTGTGTGTGTGTATTCACGTGCGCACATGTTGTATGTTATGGTAAATTATGATATTCATTCAATTTCAGATTGTGGTTGATCATATTTGTATAGTGTTGGCTTTCTATTTTGCCTTTGCTGAAAACACTTATCAGTTTAAGGAGCTTTTTTTAAAGATCTTTTTGTGATTTTTCTTTGTAGACTTACTCTGTAACTTTCATTTTTGTTCTTCTCATGTTGCATTGGTAGAACTTCCATTTCCGTCTTAACTAGAAGTGTGGAAAATAAACATCGTTGTCTTTTTTTCCCAGTCTTAGGGTTGAGGCATTCAGTCTCACTCTTAAGTATGATGTTAGCAATAGGCTTTTTGTAGATTCCTTTTATTAGGTCAATGAATGGATTTTGAATTTAGTGCTATATTTTGTTGTCTTAATGTATATAATTGTATGGTTTTAATTCTTTCAGTTATTCATATGATGGATTACATGGATAAACTTTTGAATATTACAACAATTTGCATTCTTGGGCTGAATCCCACTTGATTCTGATTTATTTATTTTTATATATTGTGTTCTTTAGTATACTGTTTTTCAGTATTTTTATGTTTATATCATGAACGATATTGTATTGGTATACAGGGTTGTTTTTTTTCTTTATCCTTTTTTTCTTGAATTGGGTTTATTTGGTTTTGCTATGAGGGTAATATAGGGCTTATACAATGATTTAGGAAACATTCCCACATCTTCAATGTTCTCAACGAAATAAGGTAAAAGTGGCATTATTTCTTCTTTAAATATTAGGTAGAATTCACTACTTGACACCATGTAGCCCTGGAGCTGCTTTTGGAACTACATAATTTTGACCACATATTCAATTTGTTTAATAGATCTCTTTCGGTTGTTTCTTTCTGCCTGAGATATTTTGGGAGGTTTTTGTTTTTAGGAAATGTGTCCATTTCATGTAAATTGTCAAATTTATGGACAAAAGAGTTTCTCTTAATATTCTTATTATCTCTTTAATGTCAGTTGTGTCAGCAGTTATATCCCTTCTTGCTTTTATTTCTGATATCGATCATACGTTTTCTCATTTATTTCTGTGTTGCTTTTTATCATTAAAAAGAAAATCTGATCAAAATGGTGGCGTGAGGTGAGCCTCTGTAAAGCTCCCCTGGAATTTACTACTAATCGAGCAACAATAATTCCACAAAGAACTCCCTGCACAGCAGACAGGCAAGACGAAGAGGCCCACTACTGAATTCACCTAAAGGTGGGTGAATCACGTGACCGGGAGAGGAGGGAAAGGAGAAGTGCGGAGAAGGACCTGCACAGGAGCAGAACGCAGACCTAGCTCCGAACTCGCTGCATCCCGGAACTACTGCAGCTGCCAGAGATGGAAGACCTCAGACTGCTAGGGCTCCGCTTATGGCCCACAGGGCTGAGGGGGAAGCATATAACACAGCTGAACCCAACGCTCACGGCAGAGACCTCGGAGAAAAGACTGAGGGAAGAAGGCTGAAACCGGTGGTTTAAGCCCTCACTGCCAAGCAGAGAATGGAAGCCTTAGGCACTGAGACTAGCCAACCCCAACCTACCCTCCCAGAACTCCCCCCGTCCCTGCCTGCCAGGTGCTAGAAGCGGAACGGTAGCAGTGTCCGATCAAAAGAATAGAATATTTGCTGTTCTGAGAACTGAGGACCACAGACACAGATTCACAGCCCAACTATCCGGCAAAGGGAGGGAGCTGTGGAAGCAGGACCGGCTGTGGTGGTGGTCGCCACCCTTGCTCTGGGCCACGTCTCACAACTCACCCCTACCCTGGCCCCACCTATCTGGGCGAATCCCTGCAGGAGTAAACAGAACTGCTGAAACATACGGGCGCTGAATCTGGTGCAGAAAGAGCTTTGGAATTTCAAAAGCTCTCCACATCCCCACAAGGACGTGGCGCCCTATGACCCAGGCGAACTGTTAACAGAGGAGAAGCCCATTTCCCAGGGAATCCCCTAATTGTTTGAGAAGCTGGAATAGTGCAGAGAAAACATAGCACTACTGTGTGAAAGAGGAAAAAAAAGGCTGCAGTCGGAGAGAAAATAAAACATTCTACCAACAAGTACTGGAAAATAAAAGAAAGACCTCTTCCTATCAACGTGTTGCAGAAGCCACTCCTGTAGATGTCTAGGCAGAGAAATAATAAATTATTAATTGCCATGAATAACCAAGGCAACAAGACAGCTCAGAAACGAATTGTAAAGTCTCCAGAAAAGGAACTTAAAGATATGGAAATATGTGAATTAAATGACAGAGAATTCAAGATTGCAGTTCTGAAAACACTCAACGCGATGCAAGAAAACACAGAAAGGCAATTTAATGAACTCAGAAACGCAATCAAAGAACAACATGAGCGTTTTACAAAACAGATTGAAATTTCAAAAAAAAAACCAAATGGAATTTCTGGAGATTAAGAACTCAATAGAAGAAATTAAGAATGAAATAACCAGCTTAGGTAGTAGACTTGACCAGATGGAGGAAAGAATGAGTGACATCGAAGATAGAAACCTGGAAATGACACAGATGGAAGAAGAAAGAGACTTGAGACGTAAAAGAAATGAAAGAACTCTACAAGAACTTTCTGACTCTATCAGAAAGAGCAATATAAGAATAATGGGCATAACAAAAGGAGAAGAAAGAGAGAAGGGAACAGAGAATATATTCAAACAAATTGTGGATGAGAACTTACCAAACTTGTGGACAGAACTGGATCCTCAAATCCAAGAAGCAAATAGAACACCTAATTACCTCAATCCCATCAGGCCTCCTCCAAAGCACATTGTATTGAAGCTGTCTGAAATCAACGACAAAGAAAGAATCCTAAAGACAACCAGGGAAAAGAAGACGGTAACCTACAAAGGAAAGCCCATTAAATTATCATCAGATTTTTCAGCAGAAACTCTGGAAGCCAGAAGGGAGTGGAACCAAATATTCCAACTATTGAAAGAGAGAAATTATGAGGCAAGAATAATATATCCAGCAATGATATCCTTTAGATATGAAGGAGGAATAAAGACCTTTCCACACATACAGAAGCTGAGGGAATTTCCTGCACTACAAGAAATACTAGAGGAGGCTATTCGAACACCATCAACAGGGAAAATTTGTGGCAACATAAAAAGGGGGAGAGTAAAGGCCTGAACCGGAATATGGTAATGGAGAAAGTAAGTGTGCTGAAGAAAATGGAATACTCTAATTATCAACTTTCTTTTCCATAAACTTAAGGGTAACCACTCAAAAATATCCAGAACTGAAATACATACTGTAATAAAAGAAGAAACACAGGGAAATATAGAATACCACCACACAGAAGTAATAGGCAACAAGAAAAAGGCTGAGAAACAATGGAGACACAGCCTTACCATAAAACTAAAGATAGAATGACAGGAAATCCTCACGTATCAATAATCACCCTAAATGTAAATGGACTGAACTCACTAATAAAGGCACAGAGTAGCAGATTGGATCAAAACACTAAATCCAACCATATGCTGTCTCCAAGAGACACATCTCAGCTACAAGGAGAAGCATAGACTCAAAGTGAAAGGGTACAAATTGACACTCCAAGCAAATGGTACCCAGAAAAAATCAGTTGTAGCCATAATGATATCAGATGAAACAGTCTTCAGGGTGAAAAATATACCAAGAGACAAAGATGTACATTTCATAATGGAAAGGGGACTATACCATAAGAAGACATAACAGTCATCAATATTTATGCCCCCAATCTGGGAGCACCAAAATATACCAAGCAACTACTAACAGAACTAAGGGGAGAAATTGACCAAAACACAATTATACTTAGGTACATCATTGAGAGCTATGGATAGATCATCCAAACAGAAAATAAATAACGAAATAGTAGCCCTAAATGTCACATTAGATGAAATGCACATCATTGATATATATAGAGAGCATTTCATCCTAAAACATCACACTATATATTCTTTTCGCGTGTACATGGAACATTCTCAAGGATAGACCATACACTGGGACATAAAATCAGCCACAGCAAATTTAAGAAGATTGAAATCATACCAAGCATATTCTCTGATCACAAGGCTTTGAAAATTGGATATCAACTGCAAAAAGAAAGGAGAAAAAAACACAAATACATGGAAATTAAACAAACATACTTTTAAAGAATGACTGGGTCAAAGAAGAAATTAGAGGAGAGATCAAAAGATACATAGAAACAAATGACAATGAAAATACATCCTACAAAAAGTTTTGGGATGTAGCAAAAGCAGTTTTAAGAGGGAAATTTATATCATTACAGGCCTATCTCAAAACAAGAAAAATCCCAAATAAATAACGTCATGTTACACCTTAAAGAACTATAAAAAGAAGAGCAAGTGAAACCCAAGGTCAGCAAAAGAAAGGAAATAACAAAAATCAGAGCAGAACTAAATGAAATAGAGAACAAAAAGACAATAGAAAAAATTAACGTGACAAAGAGCTGGTTCTTTGAAAATATTAACAAAATTGACAAACTCTTGGCTAGACTCACTAAGATAAGAAGAGAGAAGACACTAACAAAATCAGAAATGAAAAAGGGGAAGTTATCACGGACACCACAGAAATACAAAGGATCATGCAAGAATACTATGAAGGACTATATGCCACCAAATTCAATAACCTAGAAGAAATGGACAAGTTCTTAGAAACATAGCGTTCCAAGGGTGAATCATGAAGAACTGGAAAATCTAAACAGACCCATCACCAGTAAGGAAATTGAATCAGTCATCCAAAACCTTCCCAAAAGCAAAAGTCCGGGACCAGATGGCTTCACGTGTGAATTCTACCAAACCTTTAAAGAGCATATAATACCAGTCATGCTCAAACTCTTCCAAAAATTTGAAGAAGTGACAGTACTCCCTAACTCATTTTATGAGGCCAACATTACCCTGATACCAAAACCTGGTAAGGACAACACAAAAAAACAAAACTGCAGACTAGTATCTCTGATGAATACAGATGCTAAAATCCTAAACAAAATTCTAGCAAGTCGAATACAATAATGCATTAAAAAGATTATTCATGACAACCAAGTGGGGTTCATCCCCGAGGCACAAGGATTGTTCAACATCGGCAAATCCATCAATGTGATACGTCACATAATTAAAATAAAGGACAAAAATCATATGATTATATCAATTGATGCAGAAAAAGCATTTGATAAGATAACAACATCCATTTATGATTAAAACACTTAATCAAATAGATATAGAAGTAAAATACCTTAACCTAATAAAGGCCATATATGACAAGCACTCAGCTAATCTCATAATTAACGGTGAAAAACTAAAGCCCTTTTCTCTACGTTCAGGAACACAACAGGGCTGTGTCCTATCACCTCCG
This sequence comes from Rhinolophus hipposideros, assembly GCF_964194185.1. NCBI lineage: Eukaryota > Metazoa > Chordata > Mammalia > Chiroptera > Rhinolophidae > Rhinolophus > Rhinolophus hipposideros. The sequence continues at coordinate 2,407,871 of NC_138052.1, read as the reverse complement.
CTTTTCAACATAGTTTTGGAAGTCCTTGCCAGAGCCATCAGGCAAGAGAAAGAAATAAAAGGCTTCCAAATTTGGAATGAAGAACTTTAATTATCACTCTTTGCAGATGGCATGATGCTTTGTATAGAAAACCCTAAAGACTCCACCAAAAAGCTATTAGAAACAATCAACGAATACAATAAAGTTGTTGGCTACAAAATCAACGTACAAACGTCCAATGCATTCCTGTATACAAACAATGAAATCTCAGAAAAAGAAATACAAAAAACAATTCCTTTTGCAATTGCAGCAAAAAGAATAAAATACCTAGGAATACACTTAACCAAGGATGTGAAGGACCTATATCCTGAAAATTGTAAGACATTTTTGAAAGAAATTGAAGAAGACACAAAGAAATGGAAAGACACTACGTCCTCATGGATTGGAAGAATCATAGTTAAAATGGTCATATTACCCAAAGCAATATACAGATTTAATGCAATCCTCATCAAAATCCCAGTGGCATTTCTTAAAGAAATGGAACAAAAGATCATCAGATTTGTTTGGAACCATAAAAGACCCCAAGTAGCCAAAGCAATCTTAAGAAAATAGAACAGTACTGGAGGTATCACACTCCCTGACTTTAGCTTGTACTACAGGGCTACAATAATCAAAACAGCATGTTATTGGCAGAAAAACAGACACATAGACCAATGGAATAGAATTGAGAACCCAGAAATAAAACAACATAAATATGGACAGACAATTTTTGACAAAGGAGCTAAAACCATACAATGGAGGAAAGACAGCGTCTTCAATAAATGGTGCTGGGAGAATTGGATAGCCACGTGCAAAAGAATGAAACTAGACTATTATCTGTCACCATGTACCATAATTAATTCAAAATGGATCAAAGACTTAAGCATGAGACCTGACACAATAAATTGCATAGAAAAAAACATAGGTACTAAACTTATGGACCTTGGGTTCAAAGAGCATTTTATGAATTTAACTCCAAAGGCAAGGAAAGTAAAAATTAAAATAAATGAATGGGACTATATGAAACTTAAAAGGTTCTGCACAGCAAAAGAAACCATTGACAAAATAAAGAAGTAACCAACTGAATGGGAGATGATTTTTGCAAACTGTGCCTCGGATAAAGGGCTAATATCCAAAGTATACAAGGAACTCATGAAACTCAAGAACAAAAAAACAAACAACCCAATTGAAAAATGGGCAGAGGACCTGAAGAGACATTTCTCCAAAGAGGATATACAAATGGCAAATAGACATATGAAAAAATGCTCAACATCGCTAATCATCAGAGAAATGCAAATGAAAACCACAATGAGATATCACCTCACCCCAGTCAGAATGACTATCATCAACAAGACAAATAGTAACAAGTGTTGGAGAGGCTGTGGAGAAAAAGGAAACCTCATACACTGTTGTTGGGAATGCAGGCTGGTGCAGCCACTATGGAAGGCAGTGTGGAGGTTCCTCAAAAAATTACGAATAGAATTACCATATGACCCAGCAATCCCTCTCCTGGGTATCTACCCAAAAAATCTGAAAACATTTATCCGTAAAGACACGTGTGCTCCAATGTTCGTTGTAGCTTTGTTTATGGTGACCAAGACATGGAAACAACCAAAGTGTCCTTCAATAGATGAATGGATAAAGAAGTTGTGGTACATATACACAATGGAATACTATTTGGCGTTAAGAAAAGATGATATAGGAACATTTGTGACAACATGGATGGATCTTGAGAGTATAATGCTAGTGAAATAAGTCAGACAGAAAAAGCAGAGAACCATATGATTTCACTGATATGTGGTATATAAACCAAAAACAACAAAAGAACAAGATAAACAAATGAGAAACAAAAACTCATAGATACAGACAATAGTTTAGTGGTTACCAGAGGGTAAGGGGGCGTGGGTGGTGGAAGATGAGGGTTAGCGGGATCAAATATATGTTGATGGAAGGAGAACTGATTCTGGGTGGTGAACACACAATAGGATTTTTAGATGATGTAATACAGAATTGTACACTTGAAATCTATGTAATTTTACTAACAAATGTCACCCCAATAAATTAAAAAGAAAGTGTCTTAAGGAACACACAGTCCCTGGGATAAGTCTGAATCAATTATCAGTATAATTAAAATGCGGTAACACTATAGCAATATTTTTAAAAGTCATAAATGACCCACATCAATATTACTTGAGAAATGGATATTATACCAAAAGTTTTTTTGTTTAGCTGAGGATTTTTTTAAAAACCATAAAACTTTGAATAAAATATTTCTTCCTTAAAAACAAAAAAAGAAACAAATCTATTCAAAGGAGTAAGCTTTGGTTAGCTTAATTTTTCTCTGTTTTCAATTTCATTCTTTAATCCTTATTATTTCCTTCATTTTACTTTAGATTTACCTTCTCTGTATATTTTCTTAAAGTAGAAGCTTAGGGAAGTAGTTGGAGGTCTTTTATTTTTCATGGGAAACATCTGAGCTATAAATTTATCTTGGAGTACTATTTCAGCTGCATGCTGCGAATTTCTACATTTTGAACAGTTTTTATTTTCATTTACTTCAAAATGTCTTTTTTAAATTAAAAATTCATTGGGGTGACAATGGTTAGGAAAATTACATAGGTTTCAAGTGTACAATTCTGTAATACATATATATGTGTGTGTGTGTGTGTGTGTGTGTGTGTGTATTCACCACCCAGAGTCAGTTCTTCCAATACCATATATTTGATCCACTTTACCCTCTTCTATCTGCCCCATCTTCTTACCACTAAAGTATTCTGTTTATCTGTGTTTTTGTTTCTTTGTCGTGTTCCCTTGTTGCCTTCAAATTTATAGCCCACATACATGTGAAGTCATATGATTCCTGACTTTTTCTGTCTGACTTATTTCGCATAGCATAATAATCTCTACTTCCCTTGCTTTTGAGGTCAAATTCATAAAATCCTCTTTGAACCCAAGGTCCATAAGTTTAGTACCTATGCTTTTTTCTATGCAGTTTATTTTTTCAGGTCTCATGCTTAAGTCTTTGATCCATTTTGAGGTAATTTTGGTACATGGTGACAGATAGCAGTCCAATTTCATTCTTTTGCATGTGTCTTCCCAATTTTCCCAACACCATTTATTGAAGAGGCTTTCCTTTCTCCATTGTAAATTTTTGGCTCCTGTGTCAAAAGTTATCTGTCCATGTTTATGTCGGCTTATTTCTGGGTTTTCAGTTCTATTCCATTGGTCTGTATGTCAATTTTTCGGCCAATATCATGCTGTTTTGATTATTCTTTCCCTGTAGTACAAGGTGAAGTTAGGGAGTATGATACCTTCAGCATTATTTTTTCTTCGTATTATTTTGGCTGTTCAGGGTCTTTTGTGGTTCCATACAAATCTGATGATTTTTTGTTCTATTTAAAAAATGCCATTGGGATTTTGATGGGGAATCCATTAAATCTACATACTGCTTTGGGGAATAAGGCCAGTTTAAGTATGTTGATTCTTGCAATCCATGAGCACGTAATGTCTTTCCATTTCTTTCCATCTTCTTCAGTTTCTTTAAAAATGTCTTATAATTTTCAGTGTATCGATCCTTCACATCATTTGTTAAGTTTATTCTGTGGTGTATTATTCTTATTCTGTGGTGTATTATTCTTTTTGTTGCAATTGCAAAGGGAATTGTTTGTGGTTTTCTTTAAATTTCTTTTTCTGAGATTTCACTTTTTAATATATAGGAATGCAATGGATTTTGTATGTTAATTTTTGTAGCCAACAAATTTATTGTATTTATTTGTTGTTCTAATAGATTTTCCAGGAGTCTTTATGGTTTTTCACATAAAGCACCATGTCATCTGTAAAAATTGACAATTACACTTCTTCATTCCCAATTTGGATGCCTTTTATTTCTTTCTCTTGCCTGATTGCTCTGGCTGGGATTTCCAATACTATGTTGAATAACAGTGGTGATATGTGACAACCCTGTCTTGTTCCTGAATGTAGAGTGAAGGGCCTCAGTTGTATACCATAAATTATGATATCAGCTGACGGTTTGTCATATATGGCCTGTATTATGTTAAGGTATTTTTTCTCTATACCAATTTTATTGTTTCAAATATAAATTGATGTTGTCTCTTGTCAAATGCTTTTTCTGCATTTATTCATTTAATCATATGATTTTCATCTTTTATTTTGTTTTTGTGGTGTATTACATTGATTGATTTCTGTATGTTGAACCATCCTTGTGCTCCCCACCCACTTGATTATGATGTATATTGTTTTTAATTCATTGTTGTATTCGATTTGCTAGAGTTTTGTTTAGCATTTTTGCATCTGTATTTGTCAGAGATATCGATTGATCTGTAATTTACATTTCTAGTTTTATCCTTACTGGGTTTTGGTATCAGGGTAACGTTTGCCTCAAAATGAATTAGCAAGTATTGCCTCGTCTTCATTTTTGGGGAAGAGTTTGAGGACAGGTGTCGATCTTTTTTGAATGTTTTGTGGAATTCACTAGTGAAGCCATCTGGTCCTGGACTTTTACTTTTGGGAAGGTTTTAGATAACTGATTCAATTTCCTTACTGTTGATCGGTCTACTTAGATTTTACAGTTCTTCCTGATTCAGTCTAAGGAGGCTATATGTTTCTAAGCAACTGTCCGTTTATTCTATTAATATTGAATTTGACGGCATATAGTCCTTCATACTATTCTCCAATGATCCTTTGTGTTTCTGTTATATCCGTGGTAACTTCTCCTCTTTAATTTCTGATTTTCTTTGTCTTTTCTCTTTATATCTTAGTAAGTGTAGCCAAGGGTTTGTCAGTTTTATTTATCTTTTCAAAGAATCATTTTTGATGAATTTTATTCATTTTTTTAAAAAATCCTTAATTTTTTTTTGTCTTTTTGTTCTCTATTTCATTTAGTTCTGCTCTGGTTTTTAATATTTCCTCTTGCTGACTTTGGGTTTCATTTGTTCTTCTTTTTCTGGTTCTTTCAGATGTAACATGAGGTTGTGTATCGGGGATATTTCTTCTTTCTTGAGGTAGGCCTCCAGTGATATGAATTTCCCACTTATTGCTGCTTTCACTGCATCCCCAACTTGTTTTGGGGGTGGAGGGGAAAGAAACTTGATTACTTTAATAACCTCAATTATAAAAGCAACTCACAGATACATTTTTTAAAGGGGGCTCTTTGAATTGGATGGTCTGAAAGGTGAAGAGGTTTAATAGGCTACTTCAGAGCTAATTACAGCCGGATTTAAGAAGCCTGGTGTTTGTTCAGATCACAATTTGAAAGAAAATGCTTCAGATTAATGGAGCCAGCAGCTCTTTCATAAACTTGCAGCAATTAGAGCTCATTTCTTTAAGTTGTAAATTGCCACTTACTGCTCAATAAGTCAGCATTTGAGCTACTAAAGGATTGTTTTTAACTACTTCAATAAGCCTATTGAGTAATGGGAAATATACAGCTGAATTTAATTTATGCCATTTTAAAAACTCACCCAGCCTCGGTCAAAATGTTTTTGAAGTAACAATGTGCATTACTCAAGTGTTTCCAACCCTTTGCTGGAGTTTTGTTCTTAAAAACGCAGCCTCTCTGGGCATTTTTTGCCTTTTATTATAAAAATTCTAGCGGGCAGATGGGGGGTGCAAACCTGAGTGGCCCACTCCTCTGCCTTTCAGACTCTTGACCTCCCACCTTCTGGCAGCACCTGGCGAGGTCTGGTCCAAAGCCGGAGAACCCCTGGCCGTCTGCCGGGACCCTTTACGGGATGCACTATCTCCGTAGGACCCAGCACATAGAGGCCGCTTCCTCACAGACACAGAGGGAGTTTAAGCAGTAAAGCCCCACGTTCGCAGGGTGTTCCCTGCCCAGCTTTGGAGCAGTCAGCGGTCCCTGGTGCAGGTCCCCTGAGGTGCTCAAACAGGCTTCAGTTGACTTTCAAACTTAAAAACACGAGACACCCATGGGGCCTGCCTCCAGAATGAGGTGAGAGCTTGTCAGTTTTCCCCATCTACTCCACGAATTTTGTGACTGGAGTACCCTGAGATAGGTTTCTTTGGGAACCTTAAGTAAAATAACCCTTCGGGCCGCCCTGAGGTCCCCCGGGGCCTTCCAGAAGCCACGTCTCTTTCTGTTTTGCCCACCACAGCATGGATCTCCTTGCAGCCGGAGGCGTGCCTTAGGGTGGGCAAGCCTCCCCGGACCGCAGCACACAAGGAATCGTGCCTCTGTTGGTCCCAACCAACAACCTCATGGACATCCTTACTTGCTCTCATCAGAGGCTGTGATCACCTCGGCAGATAGAATAAAAGCTCAAATCACAGGTACCCAAGGTCCCCTTAAACTGGAGTCTTCATCTCCCAAATTACAGTCTCCATGCCTTAGGTTAAGTGAGTTTGTGCAGAGGAGAGGCATTATTGACTAACCCTACTACTACATAACAACAACAACAACAACAAAAAGCCAGGTTTGAACATGAGGCCATTATCAGTAATTTCTAAACCTCGTTTAGGAACTCAACCTGGTTGCATTTCAAGGGAAGTGCAATTCAGCTGGTCTGGTACGGCGTCAGCTGGTCTCCTTCTCAAGGGGAATTACCAGGTCCAGCACATCCTTTTCTTCTAGTTTACACAGAAACATCTTATCGCTTTTCCAAAGTATGGCACTGCTAGGACTGCTTATCTAATACCAACTCCACAGGGTCAGAGGCTGTCCTTGTCTCCTGATGTCCCCCTCACCTGCCCCAATACTACACTAATAAAATCTGACACCGAAAGAATAAGAATGCTACAGGTAAGTCTTATTCCAAAGAGGCCGCTGTGGCCGTAACCATTCTCTGATGAACTCTTCTTAAGATTCTTTCCCCAACTTCACTAAGGTGTGTCCCTCCAGGAAAAGCTGCATCCCAATAAATTTGATAGGATGTATTTTCATTCTCATTTGTTACCATGTATTTTTTGATCTATCCTCTTATTTCTTCTTTGACCCAGTCGTTCTCTAAAAGCATGTTGTTTAATCTCCATACGTTTGGGGTTTCTCCTGCTGTCTTTTTGGAGTTGATGTCCAATTTCAAAACCTTGTGATCAGAGAATATTCTCAGTATGATTTCAGTGTTCTTAAATGTGCTGAGGCTGGTTTTATGTCCCAATATGTTGTCTATCCTTGAGAATGTTCTGTGTACACTAGATGTCCTAGGTAGACTAGACAGTCTGATGTTCTAGGATGAAGTGCTCTATACATGTCAGTTATGTTAGTGTGTCGTTTAGGGCTGATATTTCTTTATTTTCTGTTTTGATGATTTATCCATAGCTGTCAAGGATGTATTTAGGTCCCCTAGTATAATTGTGTTTTGGTCAATTTCTCCCTTTAGTTCAGTTAATAGTTGCCTTGTGTATTTTAGAGCTCCCTCATTGGGGGCATAAATGTTGATGACTGTTACGTGTTCTTTTTGTATTGTCCCCTTTATCATTATGAAATGTCCATCTTTGTCTCTTGTTACCATTTTTATCCTGAAATCTGTTTCATCTGATATCAGTATGGGTACACATGCTTTTGTCTGGTTACCATTTGCTTCAACTGTCAATTTCCACCCTTTCACTTTGAATCTGTATTTGTCCTTGTAGCTGAGATGCGTATCTTGGAGGCAACATGTGGATGGGTTTTGTTTTTTGATCCAGTCTGCTACTCTGCTTATTTATTGGGGAGTTCATTCCATTTACATTTAAGGTGATTATTGATATATGAGGATTTCCTATCATTCTATCTTTGGTTTTCTGTGTAAGACTGTGTCTCCATTGTTTCTTTGCCTTTTCGTTACTGTCTTGGTATTTCAGTGTGGTGATATTCTATGCTTTTTTCCTCTGTTTTCTTTTTTTATGTTACATATTTCAGTTCTGGATTTTTATTTTTTATTTTTTTGAGTGTTTACCATTAAATTTACATAATAGCAAGTTTCATATTTACAGTAGTCTTTTTTTCTGCAGCATGTGTGACTTATCTCCATTCCCCTTTGTAGGTTCAGACCTTTACACTGTCCCCTTTCATGTTTTTGTTGTCGCAAGTTACCCCTACTTATACTGTGAGTTGATTTCTGAGTTGTAGTAGCAAGTTGTCTTTTATTCTTATTGCTTTTTTTAATGTATGTTTCTTTTTTACCATTTATGTTATGTTTAAGTATATAGTGCCCTGTTTTGTGCAGTGGTTACCATTTCCTACTTCTGTCTTTCTGTTCATAATACAACTCATTGTTTTGTATTTTTTGTTTGTTTGTTTGTTTGTTTCAGGACAAATCGTCTCCTTCAGTATTTCCTGTAATGTAAGTCGTGTATTGGAAACTTCTGCAGCTTCTGTATGTCACAAAATGTCTTTATTCCTCCTTTACATCTAAAGGATGTCTTTGCTGGATGTATTATTCTTGGTTCATATTTTCTTTCTTTCAATAGTTTGAATATTTGATTCCACTCCCTCCTGGCCTGTAGAGTTTCTACTGAGAAACTCTCAGCAAAAACTCTCATTGGCTTTCAGTAACCTAAAAAAGGTTACTGTCCTCTTTTCCCTGGCTGCCTTGAGAATTCTTTCTTTGCCATCAATTTTTGACAACTTCAACACAATGAACCTTGGAGAAGGCCTGTTTGGGTTGAGGTAATTAGGTGTTCTATTTGTTTCTTGCATTCAAGGATCCAGATCTTTCCACAAGTTTAGGAAGTTCTTGTCAACTGTTCGAATATACTGTCTGTTCCCTTCTCCCTTTCTTCTCCTTCTGGTATCCCCATTATTCTTCTGCTGCTCTTTCTGATGGAGTCAAAACGTTCTTGTAGAGGTCTTTCATTATTTTTAATTCAAGTCTCTATCTTCTTCCATCTGTGTCATTTACAGATTTCTATCTTCAGTGTCACTAATTTTTTTTCTCCATCTGGTGAGCTCTATTACCTAAGCTGGCTATTTCATTCTTCAGTTCTTTTCTTCAGTTCTTCATCTCCAGAATTTCTGTTTGGTTCTTTTATAAATTTTCAGTCTTTTGTGATAAAGTTCATTTTGTTCTTTGGTTGTGTTTCTGAGTTCATTAGCCTGTCTATGTTCTCCTGCATCTCGTTTTTTCAGAACTGCAATCTTGAATTCACTGTAATTTAAGTCACATATTTCCATGTCTTTGAGTTCACTTTATGGAGACTTCATTTTCTTTCTGAGCTGCCTCAATACCTTGGTTGTTCATGGCAATTATTTTTCCATTACCTGGGCATCTGCAGTTGATATAAGGAGGTCTTTCTTTTGCCTCCCAGTAGGTGTTGGTAGAATGTTTTATTTTCTCTCTGATTGCAGCCTCTTATTTTTTCTCACACTGTGGCATTATATTTTCTCTTGCACTGTTCTAGCTTCTCACATAATGGGGGGATTCCCTGGAAGGTGGGCTTTTCTGTGAGTGGGTCACCTGGATCTCAGGGCACTGCCTCCCTGGCGGAATGTGAAAGGTAATAGCATGCTGAGCTTCTGGAGTCCCAATGCTCTCCCTGTAGCCCGATGCAGAGCCTGTGTGTCTCTGTGGCTCTGGTTGCCCTATCTGTAATCCTCCTAGAAAGGTTGAGGTGGGGTGGGCTGTGAGAGGTGTCTGTTTCCTTTGTGGCTCTGAAAAATGGTTACTACCAGCCCACAACTGTCTTGCCCCTATAGTTCCTTCCCTTTCACCAGGATTAGTTGTGCTGTGAGCCTGTACCTGCGATGGTGCAGTTCTTAGGATTGTAGATATTCTGTTCTTTAATCTGAGACTTCTACTGTTTCTTCAGGAGCTTGCTTCTAATACTGGGATGGTGGGGCTGTGGCAAGCTCTGGGAGGGTTGGCAGGAGGCAGCCAGGCTCTGGGTCTTTGTTTTCTGTTTTCTGCCTGGTAGTGAGGGCTTAAACCACCTTTCTCACCCTTCTGTATGAGTATTCAGTCTTTGCTCTGAGGTCTCTGCTGCAAGTGCTGGGTTCAGCTGTGGTATATGCTGCTCCTTCAGTCAGGACTGTGGGCCATAGTTGGTGCACTTGCAGGCCAAATTCTTTTCTCTCCCGAGACCCGCAGCAAGCTCCGGTCTGCATTGTACGATCTGTGGCCCACATCCTAGCACTTCCTCCTTCCCTTCTCCCCTGCTCACACATTTGCCCTCGTTCAGCTGATTTGATTTGTGGATCTCTCAGCTGTGCCTGTGTGCTGCGCCGGGAATCTTTTGTTGAATTATTGCTGTTCAATTTGTTGTATCTTCCAGGGGAGACTTCAAGAAGCACTCCTCACGCCACCATTTCTTTGAGGTAATGCCCCTCAAAATATCTTAAGGTTCTTCTGTGAGATTTCCCCTTTGACTCATGGTTTAAGTGGAATTGTATAAATATAGAATTATCTTGCATTTTTCCACATAACTTGGTGTTGCTGATTTTTTTCTATGGCTTGAGGTTACACTATGATTTTTCTTGTTTATAATTGTAAAAATTTTCCTTAACAGCCCAGAATGTGGTCTGTCCTGATGAACAATGTATGTACATTTTAATATAATTTAAATTCAGCTCATTTTTACTATATTGTGTCTTTGGCTTTTGAGGGTATGGTTTTCACAAGTGCTGCTTCATCTCTTCTAACTGTAGTATGGGGCCTACCGTGTCTTCCTGCCTATTTTCTTTTTTTCTGGGCTTGTTTCCTTCTTTTGTTCTCCTATGAGTTGTCTACGAGTGCCGTAAATGAACAAATTTGGTTTTCCCATGCAGATTTCATAGAGTACTTAGGAATATGTTTCCAGGTGGAATTTTGTCAGTAGCTGCTGTGACCAACTCCTAGAATATCTTATGAATGGAAATTTCTCAGGATTCTTTATAATCTTTCCTATGAGGTCCTGGTTTGGCCCAAGGAAAATTTTGCAAGTGTATAGAAATTCTTTATATTTGTAGTAGAACCACAGGGAAGAGTTTCTTTTCTTTTTTTTTTTTTCTTTGTATTTTTTTTTGGATGGTTGTGGGGGAAGGGGTTTGAGTGTGATGAGTATTGTGAAAAAGTATTTCTGTTCTGTTAGATCACCTTTTTCTGATATCTTTGGCTAGAAGATACAGTATTTTCGTCGAGTTCTTTTGTGTCTGCCACTTCTTGGCTTGGATTAGAGGCTTCTCCAGCACTTGAGTACCCCATATAAGATATATGAGAAGTAGCAAGAAAATCTTGGAATTCTCTTCTATGTCATTTCTTAAGTCCAAGAGTCCACCATCTTTCCATTTTGTAGCATCTTTATTTGTTTGTTAATTTTTTCCAGGGATTTCCAATTGAAAGGAGAAGGACCTGGGTAGAATGAGGCAGCTCCATCTTGGCCAGAAGTGGAACTAACACCTACGTTTGTGTGTTTGTTTGTTTTAAGCAACATGGATGTAGGGGGAGAGAGAGAGAGAGGGAGAGAGAGAGAGAGATACTGACTATACCTGTTTTTCTCTCTGTGTGCATGAATTATTAATTTTAGAAGCATGACCAGAAACCATAGAATACATGATAAAACATATGATTATAAGCTCCTCTGGGTAAGAAATGTAAGATTTATACGATGTTTTCCATTTTTGTCATTTTAGGACATTACAAAGTTGATGTCCACATTGCGGGGAACCAGGAAGAACAAGAAAAACCTCTGTGGCAAGTAATACTCAACAAAACATTGAATAGAGAAGGTCAGAAGGTTATAGAAAAACCAATTAATCTGGATATAAATCCAGAATTTTTAGGAAAAATGCCATGCAAATGTGACTCACGAAGAATGAATTTGCCACAGGTTTCTGAATTAATTGTTAATGGTAGAAACTGTTCAAGAAAGAAGACTGATTACATGAATGTATGTGAAAAGTTGCAGCTTGATATTAAACATGAGACAACTCATACTGGAGAGCAATCTGACAAATATAATAAAAATGTGAACGTAGTCAGTCATAAGGAACATCAGCAGAAATTTCAAAGTCTGGAGCAGCCTTTTGAATGTAATGAACTTGGAAAAGTTTTACATGATGAGACTGTTGTCTGTGTTACAGCGCAGAGTTGTCTAACAGGAGAGGAGTCCTGTCAGTATGATGAATTTAGGAAAAACGGTGATAAATCAACTTTATTTAACCAAATGAGAGCTGGCACAAGAGACAAATGCTTTGATATTAATGAATGTGAGAGATCCTGTGACAAAAATACCATTGTGGAATTCAATAAAGATTGCAGGGCTATGATAAACTATGAATGTAATGAAACTGGAAGTAACTTCAATGAGAATTTACTCTGCACTCAACCTCAGAAAACAGTCATAAGACAGGATGATTTTGAATGGAGTAAATGTGAAGAAAATATGAGCCAGAGCTCAGTCCATCAGAAGATACAAACGGGAGAGAAGTTCTGTGTTTTTAATGGACGTACAAATACCTTCTGCCAGAAATTTGACTTTTCAATACATCAGAGAAATCAAACAGCAGAGAAATTCTACCATTGTTGTAAATATGAGGAATGCTCATGTGAAAAATCACTTCTCAGTGTACATCAGGAGAGTGACACAGGAGAGAAGTCATTTGAAAATAATGAATGCAACAAATCATTTTATAAGAAAGCACACATCATTCAGCATCAAAGGACCCACTCAGGGGAGAAAATACATGAATGTCAGGAAAGGAGGAAATGCTTTTGTTCAAACACTATTCAGTGTCCTACTACTCATATGGCAGTCAATCACTGTGAATGTAATGAATGTACGAAAACTTCCTGTCAGGCGTCAAACCTCAGTGAACATCTCACAGTTCACACTGGAAAAAAACCTTATGATAACAATGCATTTGGGAAATCTGTCAAGAAACCTGTCCTTTTAGTACACCAGAGAACACTCACTGAGGTGAAACGCTATGAAAGTAAAAAATGTGGGAGGTCATTCTCCAAGATTAAACAGCTGAAAGAGCATCAGAGAATTCACACCGGAGAGGAACCTAATGAATGTACTGAATGTGGGAAAACTTTTGCCCAAAATTCAGTCCTTAGAAAACATCAGAGGATTCACACTGGGGATAAAACCCATGAATGTAATGAATGTGGGAAAACTTTCTCCCAAAGGACAAGCCTGTATGCACATCAGAGAATTCATACAGGGGAGAAACCCTATGAATGTAAAGAATGTGATAAAACTTTTGCCTACCATTCAGGCCTTAGTCTACATCAGAGAATTCACACAAGGGAGAAACCCTATGAATGTAGTGAATGTGGGAAAACTTTCTCCCGAACGGAAAGCCTGTATGTACATCAGAGAATACACACAGGGGAGAAACCCTATGAATGTAACGAGTGTGGGAAATCTTTCTCCCAAAGGGCAGGCCTGTATGTACATCAGAGAATACACACAGGGGAGAAACCCTATTCATGTAATGAATGTGGGAAAACTTTTACCCAAAGGGCAAACCTGTGTGCACATCAGAGAATTCACACAGGGGAGAAACCCTACAAATGTAATGAATGTGGAAAATCTTTCTCCCAAAGGAGAAACCTGTGTGTACATCAGAGAATTCATACAAGGGAGAAACCTTACAGGTGTCATAAATGTGGGAAAAGTTTTGCTGACTATTCAACCCTCAGGATACACCAGAGAATTCACACAGAGGAGAAACCCTATGAATGTAATGAATGTGGGAAATCTTTCTCCCAAAGGAGAAACCTGTGTGAACATCAGAGAATTCACACAGGGGAGAAACGCTATGAATGTAGTGAATGTGGGAAAAGTTTCTCCCGAAGAAAATACCTGTGTGAACATCGGAGAATTCACACGGGTGAGAAACCCTGTCAATGTAATGAATGTGGGAAATCTTTCTCCCAAAGGAAAAACCTGTGGGCACATCAGAAAATTCACACAGGAGAGAAACCCTATGAATGTAAAGAATGTGGAAAAACTTTCTCCCAAAGGACACAGCTGTGTGTGCATCAGAGAATTCACACAGGGCAAAAACCCTATGAATGTAATGAATGTGGGAAAACTTTTGCCCATAGTTCAAGTCTTAGATTGCATCAGAGAATTCACACAGGGGAGAAACCCTATTCATGTAATGAATGTGGGAATACTTTCTTCCGAAGGACACAGCTGTTTATACATCAGAGAATTCACACAGGGGAGAAACTTCACAAATGTCATGAATGTGGGAAAAGTTGTGCTGACTATTCACACCTCAGGGTACACCAGAGAATTCACACGGAGAAACCCTACAAATGTAATGAATGTGGGAAATCTTTCTCCCAAAGGAGAATCCTGTGTGTACATCAGAGAATTCACACAGGGGAGAAACCCTATGAATGTAGTGAATGTGGGAAAACTTTTGCCTACCATTCAGTCCTTAGTCTACATCAGAAAATGCACACAGGGGAGAAACCCTATGAATGTAGTGAATGTGGGAAAAGTTTCTCCCGAAGAACATACCTGCGTGCACATCAGAGAATTCACACAGGGGAGAAACCCTATGAATGCAATGAATGTGGGAAAAGTTTCTCCCGAAGGACATACCTGTGTAAACATCAGAGAATTCACACAGGTGAGAAACCCTATGAATGTAAAGAATGTGGGAAAACTTTCTCCCGAAGGACACAACTATGTGTACATCAGAGGATTCACACAGGGGAGAAACCCTATGAATGTAATGAATGTGGGAAAACTTTTATCCGAGATTCAGGCCTCAGACAACATCAGAGAATACACAGACGACAGAAATCTTAAGGATGTCATGAATGTAGGAAAACTTTTGCTGATAATTCAACCCTCAGTGTACACCAGAGAATTCACACATGGGAGAAACCATATGATTGAATGAATGAGGGAAAACTTGTCGCTAAGACACCTCTTAGAGTACATCACAACAGAATGCACAGCAGAGAATGTCGAATGTCCCAAAGGAAATCATGACACTGTGAAGAAGCTCATGACACATGGACTAGCAATTTTTTTTCCTTTAGCTATTTCTTTTTGTGCTAGGTACATAGCTTGTGTAAATTTTCCAGTCCAGGTGGGTCTTTTCATGGAATATGATGCTATTGATTTAAGACTGTCCTTAAAATATCACTTTATATTTCTGCTGTCTGTGTTATCCTGGAATGGAGAAATTTCCATGGCAAACTTGGGTCCTGTGTATTGAGCATAGCGCCCAAGGTTAAGGAAACAAGAACCTGAATAATTGGGTGAAAGAGAATTGCACAGTAACAGATGTTCACCAGTTTTTTGTTTGTTTGTTTAAGCAAGAATTAAGTTTGTACTGTGTAGAGCTGTTACAGATTTGTGTCTGTTGGTCATATGCATATAGTTTAGGCAACTCTGTTAGAGTGGGATGAAGTGCTATAAATATCATAAAATCTCAGAAGACCTTTCAGAATTCAACTTATCATTGTACATCAGAGACTACACATGAAGAAGAGGACTTCTGTCAAATGTCCTGAATAATCGGACGACTTCATTAAAAATCAGATACCTGAGGGAAAAACATAAACGCCTTTACCATCAATCGAATTTCATTAAATGTGAAATGAGATCTTATACTGTGATAATTTGTGAACGTGTACTGAAATTTCATCAGGTTTTTTCCTGAGTAAATGCGTCAGTTTCAAACTTGATAAATTCTTCACCGAGAACTGATGTACCGAAACTTGTGATTTATATGTAATATTAAATTTATAGACAATATAGAAGAGAATATTCACCTATACACAAACACTGTGGAATGTGAAGTTTTAAAGATGGAAAAATAACGTCAACTCTGTGGAGAACACCAATAAATGTTTGTGACTGAGCTATGTGGTACATCTGTATGAGTATGTAACGGCGCTTTCATTACTGCTTGTAGTATGAGGCATTAGCTGAAACTGCTCTGGACCTGTTCTCTTTCCTTTTCTGAGTGACAGTCCATATGCTGCTTCTGTTGGCTTCTGTCAGCTTGATGCTGTTTGACTTTGGACAGCCTGCTATTTCTGAATATTGTTCTGGCCCCGAATTTCTGGATCCTTGTCGATTTATGAGATTTGTCAAGGATTCTTTGTGTGTGTGTGTGAGCGTGTGTGCATGCATTCATTTTTGTAGTGGATGGTGATTCTTACATGCTCTTTTGGTCTTTGTATTTGCTTTCTGCAAGTATGATCTGATAGATAGAGCATGTTGAAAATACTCAAATCAGTTGATTCCTTGAGTAAGTTTTCTATTCCCCATCTTGTGTTGACATTGTGTGAAGGAAAATGTTGGTATAATTTTAGTGCTAAGTGGAGTACAATTATTTCTTCGACACTGACTTATCAGCAATTAACTTAGTGACTTCCCTGCCAAAGAAAAGAGCCAGGAATAAGAGCCCAGAGCTGCATGAAGGCTGTATCATGAAATCTCCAGGGCTGGTGCAGCAGGGACTGGGCCAACACGCCTTCCAACTGGAGAGTTCCAGCAGCTAAGAGAACATTTTTGCCTCTCCTCAGTTTCTTGACATCTTTGTACTCATAAGCTTATTGCACAACTAAAAGGGAATTGAAAGTCAAAAGGTATCTGTATATGCTTGAGTTTTTAGAAAATTCTTAATTTATAGGAAACTAAAGGAAATGATCTAAACTGGAATACATTTTTTTTTAAGTTTTGATTTTGTTTGGAATAGATGCAGATTTAAAGAAGTTACAGCAGTAATTGCAATTAATTCGTCACACAGTTCCCCTTGTTAATGTTTTTCATTACATTAGTACATTTGTCTTAACTAACATTGATATATTATTAACTAAACACATTTGGGGGGGGGTTGTAGTTTTTCTCTAGTGTTTTAGTATTCCAAGATTTCATCCACTATTCCATATTACACTTAATTGTCATATCTCCTTAACTTCCACTGGTCTGTGACATTTGCTCATGTCTTCCATGTTTTTTAATACCTTGACAGTTCATGAGTACTTGTCAAGTATTTTGTAGAATATCTGTCATTTTGGTGTTTGGTTTTATTTTTAAATGATTGCATTGGAATTACAGTTTCTATAGTAGGAAGACCACATAGGTAAAAACAAACAAAAAACATTTCTCATCCTATCAGTGATACATGCTGTCAACATGAATGATCACTGACAATGCTAAACATGGTCACCTGGTTTCAAGTTAGTGACCCTCAACTTGAAAGCATGTATAGCAAGCACCATGCTTGGAACTTGGTAAAGATTTCTTTTATAAATCATTGTTGTATCCAGTTGAACACAAAATAAGCTCAGAATCCTTTTTATCTGATTCTGATTTTAATGTTGGAAACAATATAAATAGGTTAAAAACTAGAACACCCAGCATTTAAAAATAACCTTTTTTAAATCCTACTTTTTAAATTGAGATACAGTTCTAATACATGAAGGCAAGCACTACAAAAGCAGAGTGACAACACATCTTTTCTCCAGCTTGAGAGGGTCTGATCTTTTACCTGATGTTCACTGGGAAGAGTGTAAAGATTTGTCAGAAACATCAAAACAAAAAAGTCACTTTAAGTGCATCCAGTTCACAGTCCACATTTTTTTTTGTTTACTTCTGTCATTCATGTTTTTTTGTTTGTTGTTTTTTCCCCTTCTTCCATCTCCCCGCATCCCCCACTCCAGTTCAAGCCATTGTTTCTCAGTCTAGTGTAGGACACAGCTCCTTGGCCCATGATGGTATTATGAGCCTTTCATTCCCCTCGGCTGAGGCAGTCGGTCTCCAGTCGTGGGTCGAATGCTTAACGGCAGCTCTTGCCAGCTGCTCACGATGGCTGCCAGCCACTCATGGCAACATAAGGCTTCCCCCGGCCACTCACACTGGCCACCGACTACTCTTGGCAGCACACAGTAGCCCACAGCAGTACAGAGCAGCACACAGCAACCTGCGGAAGCTCACGCCGATGACCTCCGGCTGCTCATGGAAGCCCAGATCCAGGGAGAGTCATTGTTCACAATCTTAGCTGTAGAAGGGACAGCTCACTGACACGTGAGAATCAAACCGGTGACCTCTGTTAGGAGCAGTGCGCTCCAACCACCTGAGCTACTGCGCTGGCCCGGTTTTGTTTTTTTAATTCAAGTTTATTGGGTTAGTAAAGTTTCATAGGTTTCAAGTGTACATTTCTGTAATACATCATCTATATATCACATTGTGTGTTCACTACCCTGTCCGGGGCCGGCCTGCCCGGACCCGCCCAGACATGCCCGGACTTGTTTGCACCTGGTTGCCCCTGGGCCAAGCTTAAGTTTCGATTCTATTGTTTAAGTTTAACTTTCAATTTCTCAAACAGCCCGCCATGACGAAGCACTCTCTGATTGGTCGGTCCCCATATTGGGAGACCGGGTGTTTCTTTGATGTGCCTAAATCTATATATACAAGCTGTTACCTTCAATAAAGAGAGACTTGATCAGATTCCTGTCTTGTCTCCATTTCTCGCGTACCCCTGTCCCCCCGAGCCCCTATTTCTCCCCCAGGTCTTCCGTTGTCGATCCTGCAGGTCGGGACAACGTGGCGCCCAACGTGGGGCCTGGGTACGAGAAAATCCCTAGAGGGAGAGGACGCCTCATCAAGGCCGGCGAATCGAAAGTAAACCATTCTGCCGCCGCGGGAGCCTGCCGCGCCGAGACAGAAGGCAAGAGTCCGAAATGGGACAGGAATTAAGTCATCATGAGGTCTATGTTAAGCAGTTAAAAGATGCACTCAGGACGTGAGGAGTAAAGGTTAAGAATCAGGATCTTTTTAAGTTTTTTGACTTTGTTAAGGATACATGCCCTTGGTTTCCTCAGGAAGGCACCCCCTGGACTTTTGAAATGCTCACTGGTACTGGAATTTATGCCACCATGAATGCCCAGCTTCAGGCTGACCCAGGGCTTTTTGCACAAATCTCATCTGCAGCCACGAGGGCCTGGAGAAAACTCCCCTCCAAGGAGAACGCTGGAGTTTCTCTTGTTAAGATTAGACAGGGATCCAATGAGGCCTTCTCTGATTTTGTTGATAGATTACAGACTGCGGCAGAGCGGTCCCTCGGCACCACCGCTGCTGCCATGGACTTGGTCCGAGAGCTGGCTTTTGAAAATGCTAACCCGGCTTGCCAAGCCGCTATCAGGCCTTTCAAAAAGAGAACAACTGATGTAACTGAGTTTGTTCGTATTTGCTCTGAGATTGATCCTTCTTACCAACAAGGGCTTGCCATGGCAGCTGCATTTAGCGGCCAATCGGTCACAGAGTACATAAAAAATAAGACAGAAACTAAAAGAGGCTGTTACAAGTGTGGAAAACTGGGTCATTGTTCTAAAGAATGCCCATCAAGCAATGAATCTTCCCCTGATACAGCCCCCACTAAGCTCCCTGGCCTCTGCCCCCGATGCAAGTGGGGAAAACATTGGGCTCGAGATTGTAAATCCAAGACCGACGCCCAAGGTCAGCCTTTGCCACAGCAGTCGGGAAACGGGAGGAGGGGCCAGCCTCAGGCCCCGAAACAAGCTTATGGGGCAGTCAGCTTTGTTCCAGCAACACCCAACAATCCTTTTCAGGACTTAGTAGAGCAACCCCAGGGAGCGCAGGACTGGACCTCTGTTCCACCTCCCACACAGTATTAACCCCCGAAATGGGAACACAAGCCTTAAATACAGGCGTATATGGCCCCTTACCGCCTGAAACATTTGGATTAATTCTAGGAAGGAGCAGTGTTACCATGAGAGGCCTCCAAATTTACCGAGGAGTTATTGATAATGATTATACTGGGGAAATTAAGATCATGGCTAAAGCTGACAGTAATATTCTCTCTATCCCACGTGGGGAAAGAATTGCCCAGCTAGTCTTGTTGCCTTTGGTCAAGACTGCCCACAAAAGCCAACGGCCCAAAAGAGAAACAGGTAGTTTTGGCTCATCTGATGTCTATTGGATACAACCAATTACAAGTCAAAAGCCCTCTTTGATATTATGGCTAGATGATAAACCCTTCACTGGTCTAATAGACACAGGGGCTGATGTAACTATTATTAGATCAGAGGATTGGCCCTCCCATTGGCCCACCTCAGAGACATTAACTAATTTGAGAGGAATTGGACAAAGTAGTAATCCTCGACAAAGCTCCAAATATCTTGTTTGGAAGGATAGAGAAGGCAATTCAGGCCTCATAAAGCCCTTCATCATTCCTCAACTGCCCGTCAATCTTTGGGGTAGAGACTTGCTTTCCCAAATGAAAGTTATGATGTGTAGCCCCAATGAAGTTGTTACTGCACAAATGCTAGCACAGGGGTTTAGCCCTGGTAAGGGGCTGGGTAAAAAAGAAAATGGGATCCGTCAGCCTATTCCGGCCCTAGGACAGATAGATAAAAAGGGCCTTGGAAATTTTTAATTTCAGCCATTGACATGCCTGCACCCCAAAAATGTGCTGATCCTATCACATGGAAGTCGGATGAACCTGTTTGGGTTCATCAATGTCCTTTAACCTCTGAAAAATTGACTGCAGAGCCTGCTTACAAGGACCAAACATGGAGACTTAGGGTAGCATAAACTCAACCCCAATGAGGGACAATCCCACAGGGTCACCTTTCCCTAAGGAAAGATTGGAGGGGACAGACTGCTAGGTTGCTGTGTGACTACAATTTACAATCTGCTTAACACCTCTAATTCGGCCCTTGCAGAAGAGTGCTGGCTTTGCATGCAGATGGGGTACCCTGTTCCCCTTGCCATACCCAGCCTCCCTGGAAACTATTCCATAAACGGCAGTTGCCCACTCACTGCCCCTCTTTTAGTCCAACCGGTCCAGTTCCATGACTCCACTTGCTTTAGTTCCCCCTCCTCTAATGATTCCTTTACGCTTGATGTAGGGTTCGTAGCTTTCACTAACTGCATAAAAACAATCAATATATCTATGTCCTTGTGTGCTCCTAATGGTTCAGTTTTTGTCTGTGGAAATAATAGAGCTTATTCGCAGCTACCTCGCAACTGGACAGGATTATGTGTATTAGCCTCCCTTCTACCTGACATAGACATCATCCCTGGGGAAGAGCCAGTCCCGATTCCAGCCATAGATCACATGTTTGGGAGATCCAAACGGGCTGTGCAAATTATCCCCTTGCTTGTAGGCCTGGGAGTTAGTACAGCTGTAGCCTCTGGGACTGCTGGCCTGGGGGTCTCCTTAACCCAGTACACCAAAATATCTAGACAACTTATCTCAGAGATCCAGACCTTATCTAGTACCGTTCAGGACCTTCAAGGCCAGGTAGATTCCTTAGCAGAAGTAACCTTACAAAATACAAGGGGTTTAGATCTATTAACTGCCGAACAGGGAGGCATCTGTTTAGCATTACAGGAGAAATGCTGTTTCTACGTGAATAAATCCGGGATTGTCAGAGACAAGATCAGACAGCTGCAAGATGACCTAGAGCGAAGAAGAAAAGAATTGGCTGCCAATCCACTATGGACGGGATTGAATGGACTATTGCCATATCTCCTCCCCTTTTTGGGCCCGTTACTATCCCTATTGCTGATTGTCTCGCTTGGGCCTTTCTTATTTAACAAACTTATAGCCTTCATTAAACAACAGATTGAAGCCATCCAGGCCAAACCCATACAGGTCCATTACCACCGTTTGGAAATAAGAAACAAGGGTGGCTCATATTTGTCATTAGACGATATATGATAAGACCCCCTTCCCCTGTGAGATGGACTGGACAGTCAACGACGGGTATGACCAGGAGTCGGGTTCACGGTGATGTCTGGTGACAGGGTCACATAAATGCTAAGAGTCATGGTTGAATCACTGCTCACCCCACATCCTGGCAACCTAAGACAGACGCAGTCCCCGAGGGGCCATCTCTCTATTCCTCAAAACAAAATAAAAAAGGAGGACCTGTCCGGGGCCGGCCTGCCCGGACCCGCCCAGACATGCCCGGACTTGTTTGCACCTGGTTGCCCCTGGGCCAAGCTTAAGTTTCGATTCTATTGTTTAAGTTTAACTTTCAATTTCTCAAACAGCCCGCCATGACGAAGCACCCTCTGATTGGTCGGTCCCCATATTGGGAGACCGGGTGTTTCTTTGATGTGCCTAAATCTATATATACAAGCTGTTACCTTCAATAAAGAGAGACTTGATCAGATTCCTGTCTTGTCTCCATTTCTCGCGTACCCCTGTCCCCCCGAGCCCCTATTTCTCCCCCAGGTCTTCCGTTGTCGATCCTGCAGGTCGGGACACTACCCCAAGTCAGATCTCTTTGTATCACCATGTATTTGATTCTGTTTACCCTCATCTACCAGCCCCTCCCCCTTCACCCTCTGGAAAGTGCTAAACTATTGTCTGAGTCTGTGAGTTTTTATTTATTTGTCTTGTTCCTTGGTTGCCTTCAGTTTCATATCCCAAATACCAGTGAAATCATATGGTTCTTGACTTTTTCTGTCTGACTTGTATCGCTTAGCATAATAATCTCAAGATCTATGCATGTTGTTGCAAATGGCACTATGTCATCTTATGGCAGAATAGTATTACATTGTGTACATATACCACTTTTTTCTCCAGTCATCTATTGAAGGACACTTTTGTTGTTTCCGTGTGTTGGCTTCTGTAAATAAAGGTGCAGTGAACATCAGAGCACATATATCTTTATGGATAAATGTTGTCAGATTTTTTGAGTATATACCCAGGAAACGGATTGTTGGGTCATATTGTAATTCTCTTCTTAATGTTTTGAGGAACTTCCACACTGCCTTCGTAGTGGCTGCACCAATCTGCATTCCCACCAACAGTGTATGAGGTTTCCTTTTTCTCCACAGCCTCTCCAACACTTGTTATTTGTCTTGTTAATGACAGCCATTCTAACTGGTGAGGTGATACCTCATTGTGGTTTTTATTTGCATTTCTCTGTTGATTAGTGATATTGAGCATCTTTTCATGTCTCTTGGCCATCTGTTTGTCCTCTGGGGAAATGTCTAGTCAGGCCCTCTGCCCATTTTTTTAAATTGGATTGTTTTGTCTTTTTATTTATTTATTTATTTATTTGGTCTTTTTGTTGAGTTGTATGAGTTCCTCATATTTTTGGATATAGCCCCTTATTGGAGGCATTGTTTGCAAATATCTTCTCCCATTTGGTTGGTTACCTATTAGTTTTGTCAGTGGTTTCCTTTGCTGTGCAGAAGCTAGTTTAATATAGTCCCATTCATTTATTTTAGTTTTTACTTCCCTTGCCTTTGAGGACAAATTCATAAAATCCTCTTTGAATCCAAGGTCCGTAAGATTAGTACCTATGTTTTTTTACTACGCACTTTATTGTTTCAGGCCTTATATTTAGGTCTTTGATCCACTTTGAGTTAATTTTGGTACATACTTCGGTACATACTTTTGGTACATACTAGACACATAGCAGTCTGGTTTCATTCTTTAGAATGTGGCTTTCCAGTTCTTCCAGCACCATTTTTGAAGAGGCTGTCTTTTCTCCATTGTATATTTTTGTCTTCTTTGTCAAAAATTATCTGTCCATGTTTATGTGGGTTTATTTCTGGGTTCTCAATTCTATTCCATTGGTCTATGTGTCTTTTTTTTCTGCCAATACCATGCTGTTTGGATTAGTTGCTCTGTAGTACAAGTTGAAGGCAGGGAGTGTTATACTTCTAGCATTACTCTTTTTTCTTAGGATTGTTTCGGCTATTCGGAGTCTTTTGTGGTTCCATACAAATCTGATGACTTTCTGTTCTATTTGTTTAAAAAATGTCATTGGGATTTTGATGAGGATTGCATTAAATCTGTGTATTCCTGTGGGTAATATGGTCATTTTAACTATGTTGATTCTTTCAATCCTTGAACGTGTAAAGTCTTTCCTTATCTTTGAGTTTTCAAGTTCTTTCAAAAATGTCTTACACTTTTCAATTCATAGGTCTTTCACATCCTTGGTTAAGTTTATTCCTAGCTATTTTATTCTTTTTGCTGCAATTGCAAAAGGAATTGTTTTGTTTTATTTCTTTTTCTGAGATTTCACTGTAGTATATAGGAATGCAATGGATTTTTTCTTTAAACTAATGGTTTTATTGTTTATATAAAAATAAGACATGCTTGTTACAAAATATGTAAGGAAAGTTATGTGTTGTAAATTATGCCTTCCAGGGAAAAGGTGTCATGAACAGACTCCATAGATATTGCCTGTCTACAGAAACTAGGCACCAACTTGATAGACAGACACTTTACAAGAATCGGGCCGTTCACACATGTACTGGCTTTTTCTGACTTTCTGAGCCTGTTTATTAGAAGTGTAGACCCATCCCCTCTGTCATTTGCCACCCAAGTAAGTGCCAGAAATTTCAGAACATATATTTACACTCAGCCCTGTGGGGATGCCATCCATGACTGGGTTGCTGTGAGAATCAAGACAAATCCCACAGCTGCCCCAGAGCATGAGTCCCGGGGGCAGGGCTCAGCTGTCATGTGGGCACGGACATGCATTGAGCAGCTCAGGGTAGTTCCCCGGTCATGGCCAGCAGCCTTCAGTCTGGGGCGGTGCACTGGGCACTGTTACAGCCTTGTCCTCGCAGCTTGAGTCTGCCTGCAGGTGTGATTAAGGATGTGGAGATGAGAGGTGGTCCTGGACAATCCAGGGGGGCAAGGGCATCACAATGTCCTTGCAGGAGAACAGAGTCAGAGAGATGAAGACGATACAGATGCCAGGGAGGAGGAGGGACAGGAACACATGCAAGGCACTCGGGTGCCTGTCGAAGCTGGAAAAGACAGGAAACGTTCTCCCCAGAGCTTCTGGACACATTTCAGATTCCACACTCCAGACTGTAACATGATGAAGTTGTATTTAAACCACCGAGTTTACGGTGACTGGTTAGAGCAGGGACAGGAAGCTCATACAGAACTCTTCAGGAGGGGAAGATCTGGCTTGCTCCTGAAGGCTGGGACATCGCTGGCAGTGGGGGGGATGCAGCCCTGCACCCGAGCTCCTCTATAAGACTTGTGTGGATAAGGCCCTGGGTGGAGCAAGCCAAACTAAGGAGGGCCCCGGCCTGAGCTCCGCTGCCTGACCTCTGATGTCTCCTGCCTCGGGAGAGCACTTGGAAAACATCCTGGAAATTGTCTCTGGGCACCTTTTAATAAGTGTTGGCATATCCTGATGGGTGTACATGAGAAAGAAGACGCGTTTTTTATTGACCAAGTGTTGGACTACCAAAAACATCTGGTGGCCACTTTGACAGCAGGAGGTAGGAGGACTTCTGGCTCCTAAGAATCAGAGGCAGCTCAGGAAACTGCGTCTCTGTGAGAAAGTCAGCTGCTGCCCCCACCACCATGTTCAGACTGCTCCTCTTCCTCCTGTCCTCTGTCCTCCCAGACCATTTACGCCTCCATTACCCTACTTGAAATTGGCTGGATGTATGTGAAAATGAGAGCTTATTCAATCGCCTATAGAAAGTTCCACTACAAACGGTTTGCTACAAAATATGTGTACACTTTTCAATCATTTCAGACTTTTTAAAAGTTGCAAAACTCGGACCAAGTTCGTGTGCCCACTTCTCCAAATAACATCTCATGTAATCACAAAACAAGCATCCAATATCCCAGGCCCGATCTGTAGAGCTGGGGGCCTGCCCACTGCCCACACCTCCTTCCCACAGCCTCACATCAGGGATAGCCCCTCATTGTGTGTCTCAGGGCCGTGACACTTCTGAAGAGCACTGGTCCTCATCTGTAGAAGGTCCCTCAGTAGATTGAGGTTATTCATTCTTGGAAATAAAACCACAGAAGTGATGCTGTGCCTAGTTGGGGCAGCAGGTGGGGGCACGAGCTGTGGAGAGGCCCTCTCCCAGTGTGACCAGCTGGTTATGGTGACTACACTGTACATCTCTTGTCCCCTTAGTAATCACTGAATGACTGAGTGCAGGTCCTCAGGGCAAGGCCAACACCCTGACCATATCACACACTGCCCACTAACCCCACTGAAGTATCTTTCTGCAACCCTTGTTACTACGGTATTTACCAATAGTGGCTCGTCCTTTCAGGAGCTATTCCCTTCCCCTCCTCCCCCCACCACCATCAACTTGAGTCATTCAGAGACTTGCATCAGTGCAGATTCTTGGGTAGTAATTTATTCTGAGGACAATAACTCATTACCATCTTCATACTATCATTGCTCAGTGTCCCAGATTTGGCCAGTGGGAGAAGCTCTACGTGGCCTACTCGTTTTCAACAAGCACCTTGTGCTTTTTTAGCAATTCCTTGGTTCAGACACAAGATGGTCCAGGCTCACCTTGGACTTTCCTGGCCTTGGCCCTGGAGTCAGCCATTTCAAGGAGCTGTGTCCTTTTGCTGGAGATAATGTTGGAACCCAGGATCCGGGCCCTGGGTGTGTACCTTGCCACTGAATCTCCCAGGCCCCAGTGCTGAGCTGGAAACATCTGTATGAAATCGCATGTGCACGCCTGTCTATTTCTGTGTGTAGCTGCTGTCCTACGTCAGCGAAGCAGTTCATCCCACCCAGCTCTTACCCGCAGCATACGTCTAGTTTTTCAGTCTGAGGATACAGCACCAGCGCTGTCATCCATGTGAGAAAGAAACTAGGGCACAAAGTCTTGTCTTTCTGTTCTAGGTTTAGTGAAAATCCAACTTCCAATGTCACTCAGCTGTTGTCTCCCCTCCACCCTCATGTGGTCAAAGGTGACATTTGTAACATGGTGTGGGGGTTCCATTTTGGTTCCCACTCCCTGGCTTATTTTTCGAAAATGTTGGACATGAATGTCAGTGATCCTGGGCCGGCCCGGTGGCTCAGGC